>NC_049179.1:20490000-21690000 GCF_009769625.2 Cygnus olor | reverse complement strand
GGAGGGCTACAGGCAGGAAGCCTGACTGCCACAGGAGCTGCTGGGGCACAGGTGGAGCCGAGGTGTGCTCACAGCATGCCAGCTCCATCCCACCCCTGGTGAAGGTGCATCTGCTCGCTGCGGTCCACGCTGGCACCTGGCGAGAGGACCCCGGTGCTGGTCCTGGGGGCTCCTCCCAGGGCATCTCACCCCCCTGCCAGGTAAGGCAGCTGCCAGAGCCAGCCCTGCAGTGAGCGTGTTCACACCGAGACGTTACTGAGCAAGCGGGCAGCGAGCCCCCTGCACCCCATCCTGCCTACCCTGCTACAGCTGGGTGCATAGATTAACAAGTTATTTCCTACATTCAAGCTTGAAAGAAGGAGGAGACTGTGAGGGAACTGAATTGATTAGGAGGATGCTGGTATATAAGAGCATCTGCCATCAGCTGAGTCAATGTGAGCCCAGCTAATGCAAAAGGTGGAAGCAGGGGCTAAAACCAACAGGAGCCACCTTTTACACAGCTGATTATTTTGGCATGGAAATAAGAGAACGTGTGTTTCACTGGAGTCGGCACCCAGCAACAGGCATCGCACCTGCCCGCATAGCCACAGCAGGACGTGAAGAACAAGCAAGCCCCCGTGCTGCAGTGCTGCTGCCTCCCTGCGCAGGCAGCTCGTGCAGAGCCCTGTGCTGCGCTGCACCGGCGGCTCCGTGCTCGGCCGGCAGCTGGCACCCCCCGGCCCAGCAGCACCTCTGGTGTCACCCCACGCGCTTCACCTGCTCTGTCGCATTCTCTCCGAGAGCCCGTTACAGCGTGCTCGGAGCTGCTGGGAGCACGGCGTCCCTGCTGCTGGCTTTCCCATTCCTGAGAGCGCGGGGACTACAGCAGGACGGGTGCCCCGTTCCTGTGCTGGCTGCACGGGGCCATGGCTGCTTGGGGCATGGCGAGCGGGCCCGTGGTGCTGCTGCAGTGACTGCTGCTGCTGCACACAGTTACACTCGGGCTCAAGCCTGGGCTTTGTGAAGGATGCCCATAGGAACTGCTTTGATGTTTATTAAACACTTAAATGGAGAGAGAAGAAGCTGTTGCAATTAAAATACTTGGAAATGATGAGAAATCTTAACTCTGGAAAAACTGCTTGTCTCTCCATGGCCATCAGCAGCAGGTCTGACCCTTTGTATGCAGCACAGCTCATGGGAGAAGTGATGAATACTTCACCTCTGCTTTCCCAGAGCACAAGGGTCACACTGCAAACGCTTTAGAATTGATCGAAGCAAACGTCACACTCAAAAAATAAACCTCCTTTCATTTTAGGAAATCACAGTTTCCATATCTGCGCCAGCCTTGGAAACTATCAGCTGTTTTTTCCATTACCCTCCATATCACCTAAGGGGAGTCCGGGTTAAATTAACGTGTGGCTGGAGACACAGGGCAGCTGCCATTCCTGCTGTGGGCTCCACCACAGCCAAATGCTGCTCGTGCTTGGTGCTGGGAGCTCTGCTCTCCCCCAGCAGCCTGCTTGGGCTGGTGGGGCGTTGGGCAGGGGGCAGCGGGCAGGGGACACGCCACATCCCCAGACCCGTCCCTGGGGCCAGCCGCTCCAAGTGCGTGGGACATCTTTTCCTCTCCTGCTCCACTCTGCCTCTCGGCTCCCCTGGCGTGGGGCTTGGCTGCACGGGGACAGAGCCAAGCCCGCAGCACGTTCCCTGCTGAGCAGCGCCCGTCCCTCCGGGCCTGGGAGTGCTGACACGGAGACCTCGCTCGGCACACTGCCCCGCTGCCCGTGTGTTCAGTGGGGTATGCGCGCCCTTTCCATCCTTATGCCGTGTGGGCACTGTGGGCAGTGCTGCCTTCCCAGTTATTTGATCTAAGATTTTGCAGATTCCAGGAAGAACGTGACCGCACCATTTTGTAAGCAGCAGGTCCTGCCTGCCTGTCCCTGGCACAAAAGCAGCCCCACTGCCCGGGGCTGGGTCTCTGTGACAAGGAGCTGTGCAAGACCCCGACCCCGCAGCCAGGGCCCTCGCTGCCCTGCTCGGACCCGTGACGATCTGCAGGGAGGCAGAAGGGATGGGGGCTGCCTCAGTTCCTTCTCCGGGGCTCACCCGGATCAGTGCTCGGTTGGCAGGATGGGCCGGCCATGGGGGAACGCCTTTAGCTGCACGCTTTGACCCATTTTTATCTCAAGCAGAGAGGCTGGGTGGTGAAGCGGGATGCGGGAGCTGCGTGACCAGGCTGGAGGAGAAGGAGGAGAGAGCCCTGGCCCCCGAGGAGAGATAGATGTGCAGGTAAGTCCTGGAGCTTGATGGACTCTACCCACCCGCAATTGGGGTAATGCCGGGAGAACTCGGCCAGGAGGACAGAGCCCTGTCGGTCATCTGGAGGGGCGGCTGGGCATGGGGTGCAGAGGTGCTGAGGGTGCCCTGCTCCCAGCCACTCTGCCCCTCCCGGGCCTGACCCGGTACCCTGCGGGCACCCACACCCCGTCCCATGGCGAGCGGCTCTGGATGCCTGGAAATGGCAGCACCCTTCCCAATTCCAGCCCGTTCCCTCTTGTTGCCATAGCAGCCTGTGACCTCACTGAATTCCTTGGAGATGTGCCAACATTTTCAGAGGAAACAAAGCTAATTAACACGGTTTTCCTGATGCCCTCCCTGTCTGCTTGGTCACACGAGGCTGGGGGCGGTTCCTCTGGTGGTGAGGGCAGGCAGCTGCCCACGGGCAGGTGGGCTCACGCACCGCCCCGCAGCCACCCCAGCTCTCTGTGTGCCCATCACCGTGGTGTCTGGCCGACCCAGCGCCCATCACTGCCCCATCTGGCCAACCCATTGCTCGGGGCAGCAGGAAGCTCCCAGGATGCGGGGAGCACCAGGGTTCTCCCTGCACCGCACAGGCTCCAGCTCTCCGCAGCGCCCAGTTTTGCTGTGCTCTGCGTGGCACGCCAGGCCCACATGGAGAAGAGGGATTACGGGAAGACAAACAGAAATAAATGGAGACCTTGGGTCCTCTTCTCCCACGTGTGACCTCTGGCAGTGGCTGTGCAGGTGGCAGGTGGAGGGCTGGAAGGGGGAACGCTGTTGGCGGGTGCTGCTGCCTCGCCGTGCGGTGGGACCACCCCAGCCCCAGGGACCGCAGCGTGCAGGGGCTGGACGGACGGCAGCCTGCTGGGCCCGGAGGTGCAGGCTGGGCACGGGACCTGGCCAAAGCCACGGGTGGCGGACGGGAGCGGGGACGTCCCGCGGTCAGCAAGGAGCCCCAGGCCAGGTTTGGGGGTGCTTCCCCGGGAGGCCTGAGGTCAGAGCGCCCAGCTGAGCACCCCCCGAACCGAGCCAGTGAGCTCTGAGGTCGCGGCTGCCCCGGGGGCCCGGCTGCCCCGGGGGTCCCACCTAAGCGGTCCCGGTGCGCCGGGGCTCGGGGCAGGCCCGGGCTCCCCCCGGGCCGCGGATGCGCTCTGCGGGCGGGCTCCCCCCCGCCTGGGGGTCCCGCTCCGCCGGGGGGCCCTTTACCCACGGCTCCCTCCCGGCGCCCCGCGGAGCCGCTCCCGGGCCCGGCCGCGCCGTTGCCCGCCGGGGCGGCCCCGGGGGAGCGGCGGGCGGGGGGCTGCCGGCCCCGCTCCCCGCGGCGGGGAGGGGAGAGGAGGGGAGAGGAGGGGAGGGCGGCTCGGGGGAGCGCGGCGCGGCCGCCCCCGCGGCTGGCGGCGGGGCAGGGCCATCCCCGGCGCGGGGCGTCCCGGTGCCGCCGTCCGCGGCGGCGGCGCTGGCACCGGCGGGGCGGCATCACGTGACGCGCCGCCCGCGGGGGGACGCGGCTCCGGGACGCGGCGCTCCCCCGGCACAGCCGCCGCGGGCGCCGCGGGAGGCGAGCGCTGCGCGGGCACGGCCCGGCACCGTACGGCTCGGCACGGCTCGGCACGGCTCGGCTCGGCCCGGCATGAGCCGGCGCGGCGGCCGGCGGCTCTCCGGGGGCAGCGGGCGCCGCTGATGCGGGCGCGGGGGCTGCGGCTGCTCGGCAGGTACCCGCCCGCCCGCTGCCCGGCGGGGACCATGTGAGGAGCCGGCGGCGCCGCCACGATGCAGAAGGGGATGCGGCTCAATGACGGGCACGTCACCTACCTGGGGCTGCTGGCGAAGAAGGACGGCGCCAGGAAGGGCTATCTGAGCAAGCGGAGCTCCGACAACACAAAATGGCACACCAAGTGGTTCGCGCTGCTGCAGAACATGCTCTTCTACTTCGAGACCGACTCCAGCTCCCGGCCCTCGGGGCTCTACCTGCTCGAGGGCTGCGTCTGCGACCGGGCGCCCTCCCCCAAGCCCTCCCTCTCGGCCAAGGACTCCCTGGAGAAGCAGGTGGGTGCCCGGGGCCCGGCCGCTGCCGGCGGGGGATGCCCGGCGGCCCCGCACCGACCCCGGCACCGCGGGGCCCGGCTCCGGCCCCCCCCCCGGGCCCCGCCGACGGGCACCGCGCCCCCGGCAGCGCCTTGCCCCGGAGCGGAGCCGCCGCCGCCCGGGACGTGCCCACGCGTGACCGCGGCCGGGGATGGAGTGGGGGTGTCGGGGGGGTGAGTGCGGGGGGTGCTGCCCCGAGCGGGCGCTGCCGGGCCCGGGCCGCGTTGGCGGCGCGTCCCGGGGCAGCGGGTGCGAGTTCGTCGGGGGGTGCCGGGTCCTGCCCGGAGCCCCCCTGCCCGCCCCGTCACGGCTAATTAGCTGCCGTTAATTGGCGGCGGGGCTGCGGCGCGATGCGCCCCCCGGCGGCCGCGGCCCGCGCTTTGCGCAGCGAGGCTCCACGCGTGTCCGCGGCGCGGAGCCGCCTCGCCTCCGCGCTGCCGCTGGCACCTGGCCCCGGCGGAGCCCCGGGTCCCCGCGGGGCCGCTCCGTCCTCGCCAGGGGTCGGCCGTTCGGCTGCAAAATTTGCCAGCCCGGTGCAACCCAGGGTGTGCGAGCGCACCCACGGGCGTGGGGCTTCCTCTGCCACGGCCGGCCGCGGGTGCGGGCTCGGCCCCGGCGCTTGTGAAGGTCCCGGCGAGGAATCCGCAGCCCGGCACCGCTCGGAGCGTGCGGCTCGGAAATGGGAGCGCAGCGCTCAGCACGGGGGCGGCGCGGGGCCCCACTTTCACGGGGATTTCAGCCCGTGCCTGCTCCTTGCCCACGCCACGCTGTGCCTCTGCCACGAGCCTGCCAGCGAGCGCAGCACAGCCGCCTCCCGGGGACACGGCAGAAGCTGGAGGCTCCACATGCCACACGCAGGGCTGTTACTTGTCTGCAGTGCTCATCGCCAGATGCTGATGTCTGCAGGTGGAAATGGCACTGAGGGAGCACAGCCGCTGCCAGGCCCCACAAGGATCGGGGTCCCCTGGGCTCCCCGGCAGCCCGCAGGGCAGGCTGCTCCCCCCCGGGTCAGTGGGGTGGCCGCTAGCAGCACTGCGGGATGTGCCGGAGACCTCTGGCTCGGTTGTCTGGGGCCATTTGCTGGAGTTTGGTCCATCCAAGCACTCGGGCAGTACAGGGCTTTGTGTCAGGTGGGCAGGGGGTTTCTAACCCAGGGACGCAAATCCCCATCCATCGCTGCCACTGCTTCCAAAATTACCTCCAGTCTCGTGGAGGTGGACAGGAGCTGGCTCGCTGTGGATGAATTCAGCCCTCAAACACGGTGTGTTGCACCAAGCCAAGTGCCCCCGTTGGAGGGCGCAGAGAAGCCCCTCAGCAGGAGCAGTGCTGGTTCCTTTCCCGGCGTGCAAAGCCCAGGCTGCGTGCTCACAGGAGGCACCGCACATCTTGAGTCCAGCTCTGCAGGTCTTGCATAATTTTGGCTAAGCAGGCTCACGGTGAAACGGTGGTGAGCATGCCTGCAGGGGACGGACCGTGCAGCGACCCGGCTGGGCCAAGGGACAGGCTAGAAGGAAATAAGCCACCTAATCGCCTCTGGCTGATCACAGCGTGCTCAGCACTCCAGAAGCCCTGCCACGGCAGCGAGGCAGTGCAGCACCACCAGGCCCTGGCACGTCTTGGCACTCCCAGCAGGATCACTGGAATATCTCACTGCTGTGATTGAAATACCATTGTGTTGTTTTTTTTCTCACAGTCCTGGCTCTTGCATTCCAGTGGCCTCCTTCGTGGTACGTGGTCTGCTTCCAGCAGCAGCGAGGGGTGTGTGTCTGCAGGGGGGTCACGCTGCTGTCCTGTTTTGTCAGCTGTGCCCCTGTGGCAGCTTAATAGATGCTGTTGCTCGTCCCTCGTTTGGCTTAAATCAGGCTTGCTAGCCAGGTTTTGACTCTTTGTACAGGAGGGATTTTCTGTCAGGTAAACACTAAGGGGAGGCTGTCACCATCCCTTTCAATTTCAGAACGCACCTGGAAGATTTACCTCCGGTGTAAACGAGGGGCTGCTATCAGACAGTGCAGTGAGCTCCTGCCACACAAAATACTTGCAAGGCCACCGGGCTAGCCAGGGCTAGCACCTGGCTCGTGATTTTGTATAATTCGTTGGGACAATTTTAAATGAAAGTGCTCAAACGCTTGAATACCCACTGCTTTGCAAACCGATTAATTTCATACCAGATGAGATAAGCAGCAGAATATTCATGGTGCAGGTCTGCAACCTGGGCTCTGCAGGACGGTGAAGGCAAGCAAACGGCAAGCAAAGCCGGCAGGTTTCTGAGAGGAAGGTGTCAGTTCTGCAGAACAGATGTGATGTTTTCCTCCAGCTCACCTGGTACTGAGCCTTGTTCAGCATTGGTGTCTCTCTGGAAGGAAGGTGCTAAAGAAATTTCTAGCATTGCCCATGATCACCATTAATTGTTTTCTGAGGGAATTTATCCATCCAGGCAGCTGTGGGTCAGGCCAGGAGGACAGGGTTCCCTTCACAGAGGAGGTTCACATTTAGAATCCTTCTTAACTGGGGTAAAACCTGGAAGGTTTCAGATTCTCCACAAAAGAGAAATTTTAAAAAGTTGGTCTTCCAAAACCCTCTCTGTTTTAATGTTCATATATCTTGCTTTGGTGTGGATGTTTTTTTTCTGTGAATGCAGTGTATTTTTAGCATGCAGTACACAGGAGAATAAAGGAGCAAAGTTATTTGAAAAACTGAGGCACTGAACAGGGATTTGGGCACCTCTGGAAACTCCTCTCTCTTAGCCCTGTGTTTCTGCAGATGAAATTTTCTTCAAATCACTTTGCTTTTGCGAAATATTTCGTGTCTGGGTGGGGCACCAGCCTCTGGCCCCGGGGAGGGCCTGCTCTGCCGCCGGGAGCTGCTGGGGGGGATTTGGGGTGCAGTTCTGACAGGGCAATGGGCAGGTGCCCGGCCCTGCGGGGTGACCCCCCCCTTGTGCCTGGGCTGGGCGCTCCCCTGGGACCTGCTGTCCCCGTCCCCGCAGCCAGCGAGGATGTTGGCGTTGTTACATCGCGGCTGTGGGAGGCGCGGGGGGCAGAGGAAGAGGGAGGGGGGCACACATGGAAATGCCCCCGGGAGCTCAGCAGGAGGAGCGGAGCGGGAAGGTGGGCTTGGGGCCGGAGTGTGCCTGCCCTCAGGGCTGTGCCGGCGCCCCGAGGCCCCGCGAGGTCCCTCCCCACACGGAGCAGAGCTGCAGGCACCACGGCCGGGCTCCCCCATCTCTTCAGGTTCGAGGCGGGTTTGCAGGCCTGCACCCGGTGCCATGAGTTGTTCTCCACCGGCAGCCCTCTGTGGCTCAGACGAGAGCCAAGATGATGCTGAGTCAAGTGGCAGCGCTGTGCGAAAACCCTTGACTTGAAACTCGGGAGCACTCTGAAGCGAGGAGGCTTTTTTCCCACAAAGACGAGGCTGCTCTTGTGAGCACACAGCGTATAACTCTGGATTTTCTTCCCCCATCTCTTAAGCTTTTGCCAGTGATAGGCATAAAATTTATTGTCTGTGCTGTCGTGGAGGCAGTGGAGACCGGAGGAAGCATTTTGTGAGGAGATGCGAGGCTGGAGGGGAGCTGGCCAGCTGCTGGCGTGTGTGGCTGTGGCTGCCCAGTGGGGCCGTGAGGGCCGGTGGCAGCAGCTCCCTCCAGCCCCTCGGGGCAGGTTTCTGCTCCCGTCCATCCCACCCTGCTCGTTTATTTCCCTGCACAGCTGAGGAGGGTGTGAGGAAGCCGCGTCTCTCCGCAGCACCAGCAGCGCAAGGAGTCAGTGCCAAGCAGAGATACCGTGGGCACCAGGGCACCCCGTCTGATGGCACCGTCCCTGCACCATGGGGCTGGAGGGGAGGGGTGCTGGGGCAGCTCCAACCCCCTGAGCTGCCCTCCCATGGGTGCTGTCCTCTCATGCTCCTTATCCCCGCCTGCCCTCGCCCCATGTCCCCCTGCAGGGTCCCAGCCGGTGCCCACGGAGCGCACGCTGCCCTCACTGGGACGAGCGGCCCTGGCCAGGCTGGGAGCCATGGCCAAGCCCTCGATCCTGCCTCTGATGGATGGGGAGCCCAGGCAGAGCTCACATGTACAGAGCCCACAGAAAGGGGCAATAATGGATGAACTGGAGAAAAGGTGCAAGTATAGCTGCTGGGAATGGACAAGCGCCCATGTCGGGCACCTTTGCCACGTCCCAGCTGGCGGGGACCACCCGGGACACGGGCAGTGCTCTGGGTGGGAGTGGGAGCAGCGGCAGGGGAGCCGCAAGCTGCTTTGAACGTGGTCCCAAAATGAGCAGCAGGAAAGGGAGAGCAGCGCTGGGCCTGTGGGCAGGGGACACGGCTCCTTCCCGCGGAGCAGCTCCCCGCTGGGACCAGCAGCTTGTGCAGGGACGTGTCCTGGGCACGGCTCCGCTCCGGGGGCAGGCGTGGGGTGAGGACGCTAACGCAGGGCGGCTGCCAGCCGCAGCAAAACAAAACCAGTGGGTGCCGGGCCATGCGGCAGGGCTGCGTGGAGACAGCACTCAGCGAGCCGCATGGAGATGCTGTCATTGGCCCTGAATCCAGCAGCAGCTGAGTTTCTGTACCAAACACGCTTTGCACAGGGAGGTACTGCACTTGCCGTGTTCTAGAAAAGTCTGATTTTTCTTGGGGGTATCTGTCTGAGCCTGCTGCTGTCTGATTGCAGTCTTTCTGATTATTCACATTATGCTTATTCAAAGGACAGGACAATATAATGTGATCTGTGTGACTGATCGCGATGAAGCGATGTAGCTGTGAGTGAGCGCAGGACACCTTGCCTCTGCGGTAACTGGCTTTGTCATATGATAAAAAGCCATTCCCCAAATTTCTCATATAAATCCAAATAAGGAATTTTGGGGACAACGTGGCCTTCTTACAGATGTTCTGCGAACAAAGGAGCTAAAGTCATTGAATAAATTATCCCCCCAGCAGTAAGCATAACATGAGCCAGTCGGAAGGATAAAGCTCGCTGCGAGCTGGCAGCCGGGGCTGCGCTGCCGGTGCTGCCGGTGCTGCCGGTGCTGGCTCTGCCCGGCTGAAGCCTGGACCATGCCGGCAGCGGGGTCCCATGAGCGCCAGTGGTGCCTGTGGCCAGGCTGAGCAGGGTGCACACATTAAACAGTCATCTGCTGGTGGTGTTCGGGGCTGTGCTCGTCTACACATTTACAAATGTTTTTTTTAAAGTCTCAGATCCACCTAAATCCACAGCTCGCACATCATCAAAAGAGTAAATGACGTGCTGTGTCACGGCTTCCTTTAGTGTGGGTATTCCAAGCTCGTGTTTTTTGGTGGTGTTCCAGGTATGTTTGGTTACTGTGTGGTCAGTAGTAAGTCCCCAGCTGTCCCAGCCACGGAGGGGTGCAGGCACTAAATGCCTCCCCAGGGTTTGGCAGATCCAGTCCTGAAATTTCAGCACTGGCGGCCCAGATCCCTGCTGCCCCGGGAGCTGTCAGGTTGCTGGGTTGTTGAAAAAAGTGGTTTGGTGCATCAAAACCCTCAGCTGAAGTCATAAAACACTCATTGGGATATTTTCATCACCAAAGACTGGAAGTCAGTAGTACACTCTGGTTTCCGATAAAGGAAAAAGGCCGAGAGCATTTTCACATCTGAAACAAAACCAAAAGATCTGAAAAGCAAAACACTATTCAAAACTTAAAAGGATTTTTTTCCAGTGTGATTTTTTGGGGGGGGGAAATGTACGGAACGCTTCAGAACAGGAGACCTCCTGGCCCACAGACCGCTGCTTGGCTTCTCCCGTCAGCTTCATTCACTTTGGCTCATTCGGTCTCTGCCTATTGTCCGGCTGGATTTTATAAACTTGGAGTTAAAACAGTTTTCTAGAACCATGCGCTTTTAGCCAGGCTTTCTGCAATGAGATGAACGTGGCAGTAACTCAGCCTCCATACCCGAGGCAACCTAAGCGTATTTACATGAAATCTGAAGTTATGAACATAAATTACGGTTTGTGAACTGTACAGCTGAACTAGTCACCAGTCTGCAGATGGTCCTGATGGCTTTTGTGTTCTAAGCCTGATGCCAGTCCTTCCCTGTTTTTTACATGTTCTTGTCCAAGAGATCTGTGAAATCTGCCAGAGGGGCAGGGGAAAGGAGGAAGAAACCTTCCCCAGCACGGTCCCTCGGCTCAGCAGCTGGAGGTGCGTGTTCTCAGCTGCACAGACACAGTGTACAGATTTCCCACAAACGTGGGCACGGAGGCGTTGCAGCGACGGCGATGCTCATACATGGAGCTGGGCAGAGGTTTGCATCTCTGCTGCACCCCGGGTCAGGAGTTTCTGGTGCCGCTGTGCCCTTCGTGCCCCACTCCAAGGCCGAGGTGACGGCTGCGCTCCCTGGCTGCGTGCCGGGGCTGCTGGGGGTGCCCTGGCCGGGCAGAGCGGCCCTGCCGCTGCTCCTCAGGGCGAAGACACGCACGTGGTGCTCCCGTCCTGCCCGGTCCTGCCAGGAGGTCGGCACCCGCCACATCAGAAAGCAAGGCAGCAGGAGCAGCCAGGTGTGAGGACTGAATGGAAAAAACAGAGCTGATAATCAGTGTGCCAGAGAGCAAAAAACAGATTGCCGTTTTTAACAGGTGTTTCTGGACAAGAGGGAATGGCTGGGGTGGGACCACGTGGGGGAAAGCACCAGGTGAGGGGGCTTTCCCCCTCCTGAGAGCGCGGCTTCAGAGCCTGCCCGAAGTGCCTGTGTGTGAGCCCCTTACAGCACGTCCTGCGGCAGAGGAGAGAAGCTGCTGCCTCTGGTTTTTGTGCTGGCTGTCCGTAAGCCAGCGAGCGGCCCGGTCACCCCTCTCCGTCTGAGTCACGGGTCCCGTCTCCCCAGCGCCCACGGTATGTAGGTCAGTGAAGCTAAAAGCTGCTGTTGCTGGCTGTGGATTTTTAGACTCATCCATCCAAAGCGGGACGTTTCTCCTCCCTTGCCCTTTATGTCAGCTGCAATAACCATCAGCGGCATGAGCAGGCGTCCGCATACCTGCGTGCCACGGGCGACGAGAGGATGCATGTGTCCCCGTGCAGGGGGCAGCACCCCGCTGTGGGACGTGGGGCAGCGCCTGCCACCGGTGGGGAGCCCCGCGGGACGGCCAGGCTGGGCAGAGCCGCTCCACACGGCAAATTGCCGGCACCCGCTGGGAGCTGGGAGGTGGTGCTGGGCACACAGAGGTGCTGCCTCAAGTCGTGGCTGGTAATTAAACCTGCCCCCGCGCCTGAGGCATCGGAGGGGCTCAGGGGTCCTGAGATCCACTCCCAGAGGCACCAGGGCTCAGTGCCCCAGCTCCTGCCTGCACCCCGGCATCTCGCTGGGCTCCTCGGCAGAGCTGGGCGAGCGGCCCCAGCCAAACCCGCCTGCACGAGCAGTGCCCGGCTGAGCCAGCAGCAGCACCCAGAGAAGTTTGGCCAGCTGTTGCCAAAAGAGCCCGGCTCCAAGTTCTACAAAAGTCTGGAATGGTTCAATCTCCTATTTTTGAAACAATGCATCATTTTAAACCTTTGATTTTTTTTTAAATATGTTTACTTAGTAAAAGGTAAGAAACAAAACCATTGAGGAGTGTGGTTGGGCCAACGGCAGTGCTTCTGCTTATGGCAGGGCTGACCCTGCTGTTCCCTTCTCCTTTCTTTGTTCTGAACACTGGAAACCGGGCTGTTTTGTACCCACTACCTGCAGTGCCGGTGCTGTCCCCAGGTCCCACGGTGAGGCCGCAGCCCCTTGATCAGCCTGCCCTGGGGCACTCGGGGGGAGGTGACAACCACGTCCTGGCCATCCTCGCACAACACGAGCATGGAGGCGTCGCTGCGGTCTGCACGGGAACCCCAGGTGCAGTGGCACACGCGCTCGCTGCGATCATCTCGGGGCCTTTTACTGAGGAGGTGGAGGATGGAGGAGCCCGAGCATCCCAGCCACGGGGGTGGGAACAGGACACAGGCGTGGGAAGAGGCAAAGCGGTGGCCCTCGAGTGCTGCCGGGGTTGGGCTCCAGACTGCCCGGGCTTACGCTGAGCCCCACGGAGAGCTGGATTGGGCTCGGGGCAGGCACGGCCCTGGAGAGCCCCACACATTGCTCCACATCTGCCTCCCTTGAAGACCACCACGTCTCAGCACCCTCCGGTCAGCAGGGACCTGGGCTTTGGGGTGTGCAGGGCCCTGGCCGCGTGGCACAGCCGCAGGACCAGGGGTCTCCTCCCTCCCGTCTCTCCCCCAAATGCTCCAGCCCCTCAGGGAGGGTCTCAGCAGTCGGACCTCATACACCGGTTCCCTGTTAATGGCCCCCCAGCGCAGCCCCTACGAGCAGTGTGTGCACACCCAGGCCTTGCCTCTACGGCACACTGCTTGGCAGAGGGGCAGAGCCGCCGGCTGCGCTAACAGCGCCAGCCCGGGGACATCAGACATGAGGGAGGACATTTCTGTGGAGCTAGTCCCTGCACATTAATCACTCGGGTAGTCTCCTTCATTAATTCAAAGTCGTTTGTTGAGATCCTGGAAGCAGAAATAGCTCCCAAGCAGCATTTTGCTATTGTACTCTTGTCTCAGTAAAAATAGCCACGCTGGCGCTGGGGACCTTGCCGAAGTGGCAGAGGGAGTGGACTTTTGGAGAGGGGCTCACGGTGCCGGGGCTGCAGCAGGTGCTGGCCAGGTCCCTCTGGGTTGGGTCCCTGCTCTGTGCCACCGCGGGGCCAAGGGGACACCTCTGATGGCGGGGGGCAAGCGGGGTCCCACAGGTCCCCGCAGGAGGAGGGGTTGTGCAGTGGAGATGTGGTCCTGGCTGCGTCCCGCCTGCC
Organism: Cygnus olor; assembly: GCF_009769625.2. Lineage (NCBI taxonomy): Eukaryota > Metazoa > Chordata > Aves > Anseriformes > Anatidae > Cygnus > Cygnus olor. Next base: position 21,676,847 of record NC_049179.1, on the reverse strand, counting down.
GTTCCCACGCTCAGCACCCAGCAGTGACGCTCAGCATCCAGGTGCTGGGTTTTGCCAGGCTGCTGGAGCTGAGATTTTTTCATGCTGGTGTCTGCCTCGGGCTGCATTATCTTGATATGTTTGAGTTAAGTGTTTCAGAGGCTGAGGCTAAAGCAGAGTGCCTTGTTTGCCTGTGTTGAGAAATGCTTGCAGCTGCCTCGCTGTGACGCCTGGGCGGCTCGAGGCTCTGAAAGAAGGGTCCAGCTCCCGCAGAGCCCTGCCAGGGATGTGGTTCTGAGCCCGGCTCAGGCTGCAGGGAGCCTGCCCCATCCCCAGGGCTGCACAGCGGGCTGGGCTCGGCGGGCAGAGAGGGGCAGCCACGAGGGTCCCTGGGCAGCACCCACTGAGGGGGCTCTGCACGTCGGGGCTTTCGGTGCCTGCAGAGGGCAGGTGATGGCCGCAGGGCTGCCTCTGTCCCGCTGCGGGCACAGGGCTGGTGGCGTTCCCTGCTCTTTCTTTCAACGTTTTGCTTTGTGACCTGAAATGCTCCCGTGTCGCCCTGCAGGCAGACTTGCTGCCCCCCCCCCCAAGGGATAAAACCTCTGCAGTGCTGGGGGGGGACGTGCATCCTGCAGCTGGCACCCAGAACCTGCAGGTTGCAGAAGGCACCGCAGGGACGGGGGGAGGCTGCAAAATGCCCCATAATGAGGGACTTAAGGAGCTGCATATGTCTCGTTTCTCAGAAAGCAGAGTGAGTGGTGGTTTGATTAAAGGTGATTTGATTTGTAAGTACCTCTGCAGCTGTGAGCTAATGAGGTCTTCAAATGAGCAGGAAAGGGAGTGAGAAGCAGCAAATGTGAGCTGCAGTGGTGTGGGGATGGTCTGTCTGCCTGCACAGACCTTGCGGGGAGCTGGGCTGGGAGGACTGGCTGCAGGCAGGGGGACAGGGCAGCGGGCAGGGGATGGTGCTGTGGGGAGGGCACGGTGCTGCTCCGGTGCCCTCCCAGCTCCTGTCCTGTGCCCCAGCCCTGGCTCGGGCTCCAGGCGCCGCTGGAGATGTTCCCGGGCTGTCGAGTGTGATGTGTCGCTGTGATAACAGAGAAGGCTCATAATTCAGGAGGAGATAACAGGTGGTGGGAGTTTTATTATTCAAATATAAAATAACTTCCTCCTTCCGAGCACGCTGCACTTCCTGGGTATTGTATGGGAATAATGGAGTGACAGCGTGAGCTGCGCCGTGCTCGCGGCTCCCAGGACCCGGCTCTGGAGCGCACGAGGGATGGCTGGGGGGCAGCAGCCCCTCGGTGTGCGGGGGGCTCGGTGCTGCTTGCTGCGCACACCGCTGCCTTTTGGGGCCGTTTGTGTTGTGAGCCTTGCCCGGCACCAGCCTTACGTCCTGCTGCAGTGGGGGCTCCGGGGATGTGGGGGCTGAGCTGGGTTTGCCCCCACTGCGTGTCCTCACGGGCAGACAGCGGGGCCAGGAGTGCTGTGGCCGTGCCCTTGGGGGGCTGGAGACGCTCCTGGGACTCATGCTCCAGGGGAGGGTTTCTGGGCTCATGAATTGGACAAGCTGTTCAGTCCTGTTTGCAGGGGAAGGGGCTGTAAGAGAGCTGGGCGTGCCCCAGAGAGGCCCAACGACCTGCACAGCTCGAGAAACCAACAGCTTTAGGAGAATTTGGGCTTCTTGGACAGAAGTGCAGGAGCTCGTGCTCGCTGCCTGCCATCCTCAGAGCCGCGGCTGCAAGTCAGCCCTATTTTTGTTGGGTGTTGTTTTTTCCCAGATACCCGTTGATTCAGGACCCTCGTTAAACTTAACGGCTTAGAAGCTCGTGTCAGGAGGAGCTGCTCCCAGGGGGTTTCGCCTTGGTCCAGCCACCGTTGGTAGTATCTGGCGCTGCCGTGTGTTACCTGTTTCCTAGGAGACAGCAGAAAGCACACGAACGGCACAAACCCTGAGCCAGCGCGGGCTGCCACCGCCAGCACAATTAACACAAATACTGTAAATGTCAAGGGAGGCTAAATATAGCTGCTGTGCCGAGTCCTGCTACGGTGCCGGCCGCGAGAGCCGCCCAGCGCTGCCACATGTGGGGCCGCGGCTTCGTCCTGGCGCGAGGGGATGCGGCGGGTCTGGCAGCGAGTCCTGCTCGGCCCCTTCCCTGTGGCGAGGCTCTCCCCAAGGCCTGCGGCCTCCCAGCCGCGGCTCTTCTACGCGGTTGAAAACAGTGTTCGCCCAGCAGGGCGTCACCTCCCAGCATTTCGTGTCTCCGTCAGTGCCCGCGGTGGGGCTCAGCCGCCCGGCCGGCAGCATCTTTCCACCCCCATGGCCCCACGTCCCGGTGTGCCCCCGAGGCAGGACTTCCAAGGGCTTTATTTAAAACCAAGCAGTGTGCGGTTGACCATAAGGGGCCTTCCTGACGGCCCTGTGAGCGAGCAGTGACTCCCCCCGTTTGCCCACGCAGCATTACTTTACCGTGAACTTCACCCACGAGAACCAGAAGACCCTGGAGCTGCGGACCGAGGACGCCAAGGACTGCGACGAGTGGGTGGCGGCGATCGCTCACGCCAGGTGAGGGCTGTGGGCCCCGCGTGTCGCCCTGCGCTGAGAGAGGTTTGGCCATGATTTTTGTTTTGTTTTATTGCCCTGCCGTTACCTTAAAATTTGCATTATCTTTACTGTCTGAAACCCTCCCGCGGAACCCAAATCCTCTCCTCCTTGACCAGTCCCAAACCGAAGTGTCCCATACGTGGGGCTGGTGGCAGTGAGCGATGGAAGCGCCGCGGCAGCAAACCTCGGCTGTGCCATCCTACCTGTGTGTCCCCCTGAGTGTGTGGCAAACCCCCACTGCCAGGAGGGCAGGATGTGGCCCCAGCTAGCCTGAGTGGCTCTTGGCGGGGTCCCTGGGGAGGCACGGGGGCCGTGGCAGGGAGCTGGGAGCCAGGAGCCGTGCTAACGGCCACGTCTGTCTGCAGCTACAGGAACCTGGCCACGGAGCACGAGGCTTTGATGCAGAAGTACCTCCATTTACTTCAGATCGTGGAAACTGAGAAAACTGTTGCCAAGCAACTTCGACAACAGATTGAAGATGGGGAAATCGAGATCGAGCGCCTGAAGGCAGAGGTATGGAGCCTGGCTTCGCTGCGCCGGGTGCCACAGCTCCGGGGGCTCAGGGCAGCCGTGTGGGCACAGCGGCGGTGGCACCTGCGCCAGCTCAGACTGTGGGCCTGCGCGCACCTCGGTCATGTTTTTACACTTGTTTTAGTGATCCCCAGCCTGATACTCATGCAGAGAGGGGTGAGGGTATCACGGGCATGGAGCTGTTTCCAGAATTTGGGGTTCCTGTTACATGAGTGGCTGTGACTGCCGGGGCAGGGGAACATTTGCTCCATCAGAGAGGGCTGGGGAAGGGGCCGGCGAGTCCTGGTGTTAGGTATTGGGGAGAGATGGGGACTCCTTGCCATAACATTGTGCCTTCTGTAATTTTCATCGTACACACTGTGGTTGGACACGTCTGTGCAGGCTGTGCCTGGTGTTATCGGGCACTGCAGAGCTGCAGGAGTAACAGGAACGGGAACGGGGAGGCTGGATCGCCTTGGGGAGAGATGCTGCCTTTGCCAGCTGCAAGCTGCAGCCGTTCTGGTAACCTAAATACATCAGGGATTTAACATAAACCACGCTGTAAACAAAACAGTTCACTCGGAAGGGGTTCTCTTTCCAACGGGAGCTGCTCACGAGGCCTGCTGCCCGGACCTCTCCTGGTGGCTGGCACGCAGCAGCTCAGCTGTGGGCAGGCTGAGTGGCACGGGCGAGGGCAGGCAAAGCTCCGAGACACCGCCGTGACTCAGCAGCCAGCTCCAAGGGCCGAGCACGTCCCCCACCACCCAGAGCCACCCGCCTGCCCCCCAGCAGGGCTGCAGCCCCCGGCATCCCCTCGCTGCACAGGGGTGCTGCGGCTGCTGCCTGGAGCTGTCGGCTCCTCGCCCCTGGGGCTGCCCCGGGAGCAGCCGCGGCACCGCTGAGCTTGTGCGCTCCGGCGCAGCAGGATCGGTGCCCAAGCTCTCCACCTGCTCGGTGCTTAAGTACATGACGTCCCTGTCCCCCTCTGGGTCCACCCTGGGCCAAATTCCCAACATGTCTCCCCCCAGGATTAAGGCTTTGCTGCTGCCATTGGTGTTTTTGCTCGGGGAGATGCGGGTGTCGCAGCGCCCAGCCCCAGCCTGGGGCTGTGGGTTAAAACCACGGGGCAGGGGCTGGAGGGAGCCGCAGCTCCCCAGCGCTTCCCCAGCATGGGTACGTGGGCTTTTACCTTGTGCTGTTTTTTTTTCACTCATCTGCAGGCTTTGAAGTAGAGATCAAATAATCAGCTTCTACTTTAATGTGCAAATTTTGCTTACTCAATTAAACAACAACAACAACAACAAAAAAGCACAAAACCCTGCAACCCCCAGTCCTTTTCCCATGCTGTGTGTGTTCATCAGCCAAACAGTTTAAACTTCACTTCCAGCCCTGGGAAGAATTATTTCCAGCCATTAATCGATAGGGAATCCAAACTAACCCCACTTAGTTTTTTAATAAGCTGTGTTTGATCAGCCCTAATCATGTGTCAGCGGCCAGCCAGGGTGCGGAGCAGGGGATGACACCGGCAGACGCTGAGATTTGAGGTGCAGGCGCTGTTTGGAGACTTGCGGCTCCGTGTGAGAGCAGAGGAGAGAGGAGTCGCTGGAGGCCTCGCAGCCACCTCTTCCCAAAAGCAGTTCTAGGGATGGGAACAGGGGAAGCCTACAGTGATGCCCATGGCCGCACGGGGCCCTGAAGGGCGGGGGGGGTTCCCCTGCTCATGGCTCGATCCGGAGCATCCACCAGCGCTGGGCTCTTCTGCAGAACTGACACTGAAGGGTGGCTGCTGAGCTTCGTTCACAGGCAGTGATCAGAGGGACACGAAGCGTTTTCTACCTAATGATCGCATGAAAAATGTAGTATTTTGTTAAAGTTTGGAAGAGGCAATTCATTTAAAACGCTCAGGAATTTGTAGAAATAACTCCCTATTCCTGGGCTGCGACCATGCGGCAGAAGCAGCTCTGCCTCTGCCCGCCCGCCGGGCAGCCGTGCTCTCACGGACCTTCTTTCCTTCCTGCCAGCCCAGCTCCCCAAAGACCAGCACACGCTTGGCACGTGTGACCCCTCCTGCTGCTCCCAATTCCTGCTTCACTGGGAAGCGGTCCCTGACTGAAAACTGTACCAAAACATTCCTTTTTCGTCCGTTCTAGCCAAAATTGGACTTTTTTTCCACAGAAGTTCTCTTGAAAATTGTTTCCTTTTTGTTGTTATTTTTCTATAAAATCAAATTTCACTTTTTTCCTGATTTTTATTTTCTGGATAGCACTTTTTGTTTTTTCTTACCCTTCCCTGTAGCTTTATGAATAGTTGCAGCGCTGGGGATAGGGCGATGAGTATGGCAGCAAGAAACTAAAAATTCAAATGCGTAAAGCTAAGAATAGATTCAACCAAATTTGCGCTGTAAAGCTGTGACTGAAATGAAGTTTGTCCCTCTCTGCAAGCTTCAGGGACTTTAGATATTTCTGCCACTTTCTCTCCGACTCACTTCTCAAGCACGGCACGTGGAGGCGCTCCCAGTGGTGCAGCCGGCGTTTGGCGCCCAGCGAGGTCTCCAGTCCTACCGTGTGGTCGGTGAGGCAGGGAGGGCACCAGCACCTGATGGGTGTGGGACACGTCTCCTTTTGGCTCTTTGCTGATGTCCCACTGACGACAGAATCAGCCCGATGCTCACATCCGCAGGGCATCCCGAGCACGTGCCGGCTCGTGGCACGGCGCAGGGGCGCTGGGGGCGGTCGCGGCGAGCCCCGCTCACGCTGTCCCTGTGTCCGCAGATCGCCTCCCTGCTCAAGGACCACGAGCGCATCCAGTCCGTGCAGAGCAGCGCCCCGAGTGACGACGACAGCGACATCAAGAAAATCAAAAAGGTTTGCCCCAGCTGGGGGACCCGCGGGGACAGGCTGAGGGCTGGAAGCGCGATCCTTGCGCTCTCGGAGCAGCTTGTGGGGGAGCTGCTCGAGCAGATTCCAGGGAACATTGCTGCTCATAGAGACTGTAAGGAGGTGAACGTGTCTTGTAAATCTGGGCGTCCTGCTGGCTGTTTGGTCTGTTGGGTGCTCTCTGCTCTCCCCTGGTGACCGAGCAGTCTTGGCCAGCTCACACACAAATCGCACCTTCTTACGTGTCACTTCTCCAGGGGCTGTGGTTAACCCTTTTATTTTTAAGCAGAAAAACCACCACCCAAGCAGAGTTCTCCGCAGGAAGCAATAGCCCCTGCAGCGAAACCTGCTGCAAATCGGCTGCCCTTGGCGAGAGCACGCCGTGCTGCGCAGCAGGCACCACTCGTTGCACGCCCTGCTCCAGCACCCTGCAGCACCCCGCAGTGGTCGGCGGCACGGGGCGAGTGCATCGAGGCGTGCGTGCTGCCCAGGAGCCTCCCTGGGCACCTGCGGGGCACGGGCAGTGAAACCTGCATTTAGGTTGGGTTCGGTGCCTGTTGTCCTGCTGCGGGAAGGTGCCTGGCACGGTTTCTGTGCAGCGGGGGGGCAGGAGTTAATGCAACAGCCTTTCTTTTCATAGGAGTTTTACATTCCCCTCTGTAAAAGGGGAAAGAGGACATTGTCTGCAATAAGGAAGTGCGTTTAAATGAATTACTGTTTGTTTCCCAGCCGGGAGACGTCACAGAAGTATAAATAACATTGTGCACCAGGCAGGGGGAACATCACTAGGTGTCTCTGCCTCCCGAAGGCGGTGTGATGGAGCCCCCCTAGCACGACCATGCCGAGCGCAGCACGGTCGCTCGGGTCGTCAGCCCGTGCCCTAACGAAGCCTCCGCTCGCTTGGCAGGTGCAGAGCTTCCTGCGGGGCTGGCTGTGCCGCAGGAAGTGGAAGACCATCATCCAGGACTACATCAGGTCCCCCCACGCCGACAGCATGCGCAAGAGGAACCAGGTGGTGTTCAGCATGCTGGAGGCCGAGGCCGAGTACGTGCAGCAGCTGCACATCCTCGTCAACAACTTCCTCCGGCCCCTGCGGATGGCAGCCAGCTCCAAGAAGCCCCCCATCACGCACGACGATGTCAGCAGCATCTTCCTCAACAGGTGGGCGCCAGCCTGGGGGCTTCATGGGAGGGGACGGGGCAGGGGGCACTTGGGGAGGCTCGGGGCTCCCAGGGACGGGTGCCGGGGTGCTCCCCGGAGCCCGCAGCAGGGCTTTGGGCGATGCAGGGCCTGGGTGGAGGTGTGCTGGGGAGATGTCTGCGGTGACAGCGCTGGGAGGGGGTGAAAATGTCCTGCAGGGCACAGGGGACGGAGGCAGCGTAGCTGCATGTGGCAGGGAGGTGGCACGGTGCAGTGCAGCAACTGGAGCCACCGGGCAGGGCTGTGGGACGAGGCGCATCGGGCAGGGATGTAGGCAGGGCTGCCTGGCGGGGAGAGCACCAAGGTGATTCATCAGCCGCTGGAAATTAAACAAATCCAGCAAACAGAGGCGAGTTACCAGCAGAAGGCATCAATTTCCCAACGGGAGCAGAAGTGAGAGCAAAGGGAATCCTGATCAGCTCCCAGCCTGAGCCGGAGGGACCGGGATTTGCAGAGCAAGGCGTGGTGCTGTGCACAGGGAAACTGATGGTGTTCGTGGGGCCGTGCACAGAGAACCGGATGGTGTTCGTGGAGCTGGGCTGGGAGGGGCGGGGGGCTCGTCCCCACACGGGGGGGGGGCTGAGGGCAGCTTCCAGGCGGCTCCTGTGTCTTTGCCCACCACCCTCTGCGTGCCCCAGGGGACCTCCCTTGTAGGGCCGTGTCCCTGGGCTACCTGGGGGCTTCCCTGTTCCCCAGCTGGGCTAGTGGTTTGGTCTAATTATTCGTTGTCTGCTTCTCGTTCATCTGCCTTTCACCTCTGGGCTTATCTTCCAGCGAAACGATCATGTTTTTGCACCAAATCTTTTACCAAGGCCTGAAAGCAAGAATATCCAGCTGGCCAACACTTGTGCTGGGTGAGTGCCCCTCACCTCACCCCTGCTGCGGGTCGTGCTCCACTCTCTGGTTTGCACTGCTCATCCTAAAGAGATTTAGCAGACTTTTTGCTAATTGGTGGCAGCAGTGCAGTGCAGCATGGCACATCGCTGTTAGCCCCTGAGCCTTGGTAATGCCGGGCACGTAGGCAAGGGCTTGAGCAAAAAAAAAAAAAAAAAAAAAAAGGAGAGAGAGAGACAAAAAAAAACAACCGGTTTCTGTGATCCCAGTGCTGCGATGCGAGCGCGCTGATCAATCCCCCAGCTAGCAGCTGTCAGAGGCTCTTAATGGGGTGCATGCACTCATCCCAGGCATGCTCACGTCCCCATGTCCCGGGTGTCCTGGCCCCTGCAGCCCCAGCCCCGTGCTCAGCCGGGGGCAGCGGCGGGCAGACCCCAGGCCAGGCGGGGCTGGAGCATCGCGCCCACCTCCCTGCTGCGCCTCTCTGCTCGCAGCCGACCTCTTCGACATCCTGCTGCCCATGCTGAACATCTACCAGGAGTTCGTCAGGAACCACCAGTACAGCCTGCAGATCCTGGCGCACTGCAAGCAGAACCGCGACTTCGACAAGCTGCTGAAGCACTACGAGGCCAAGCCGGACTGCGAGGAGAGGACCCTGGAGACCTTCCTGACCTACCCCATGTTCCAGGTGACTGCGGGCTCCAGAGGCACAACGTGGTGGTGCAAAGCCCGAGCCCCGTGGGAGGCATCTGGTGGTGGGGAGGTGAAGCCTGGGGAAGGATCACCAGGGGCTGGAACCCGTGCGGAGCCTCAGCTGCTCGGGCACCGCTGAGCTGGTGCAGCACCCATGGGGCTGCTCGGAGATGCTTCAGGAGCATCGTCTGCCCCTGGTGCTGCCCAGGACAGCTGGGCTGGAGGTGTGTGGGTGACCCCGTGCTGCCAGGACAGAGATGGGCCACGGCAGGGTCCTGGGCAGACCCAGAGCCTTCCCTCCCGTTACTGAGTTTTAGCACAAGGAGTTGGGGAGCTTTCACAACCTCCCAGATCAGGGGGTTGGAGGCAGCACCGGGTGGGGACGGAGAGCCCTCTGTGCCCTCCCTGCCCACCCGCATCCCCCCACTGCCACGGCTGATTCCCTGCTGTGGTTTGCTGTGCTGCAGATCCCCCGGTACATCCTGACGCTGCACGAGCTGCTGGCTCACACCCCGCACGAGCACGTGGAGAGGAACAGCCTGGATTATGCCAAGTCCAAGCTGGAAGAGCTGTCCAGGTCAGAGCTGCTGGGGTCGGCTGCTGTCAGCCTGCACTGCTGGGGGGCCCTGGGCCAGGGGCTCTGGGGCTGGGCAGGGGGAGGCAATGGGGCAGGGGCTCCATGTCCTGGAGGCACCCGGGACTCGGTGTCTGGTGCTTTCAGCAGGCTGAGAAATGAAGCGTTGGCAGGTATTTCCTGTGCCAAACCCACTGATCCTCAGTCCTGAGCCTGCTCATGTGAAGAGTTTCCATCCCTTTTCTGCTCCTCAAGGAGCAGGGACGTTGGAGGTGGTTTCATGATGAGGGGGAATTTGTCTGCCCTGAACCACAATTTTGTGATTTCCCAGCAAGAACGGGAGTGCAAGAAGCACTTCAATCTTTAGAAATCTAGAGGTATAATCTGGACCAATATGTAGGTTATCTCCTGAGCTCCAGAGCCTGTCTGTATAAATACAGATGAAGGCTGTAATTCTCTTGATATCCCTTCATTTGTAATCCTACCTTGTGCAGCCCTCCAGAGTGTTAGAAGGGATCCACTGGGAGAGCTCGGGCACATTTCACTCCAACTCCAAATTTCTCTTCTCCCTCCTTCAGGATAATGCACGACGAAGTGAGCGAGACCGAAAATATTCGGAAAAATCTGGCGATAGAGAGGATGATTATTGAAGGCTGTGAGATTCTGCTGGATACCAGCCAGACTTTTGTCAGGCAAGGTACCGTGTTTGTGCTGACGTTCCTCCCCTCCTCGCTTAACGCAACGCCCCCCGGCCCCCGCCCCTGGGCACAGCACCTCTCTGCGGCGCAGTCTGGCGAGCTGTGAAATTCAAAAATATTGCCCCTTTTCCACTTTTCTCTGGTCCAAAGCACCTCACTTTCAGGCAGGCTCAGCGTCGCGGTGTAGTGCAGCACGGAGGCAGAGCGTGCGTTTTGCAGTTACTGGTCTCCTACCCCCAGACAGGTGGCGGGCACGGGGGAGACCGGGTGCCGCAGCCGGTGCCCTCTCGGTCTCTGGGGCCTCAATAACCGCTTGCTGGTCCCGTCCCAGCCCTGTACTTGCAGTCACACTTGCCACTGCCCTGCCCCAGGACCGTGCCCTATTCCCATCCCCATCCCCGCCGATGCCCGGTGGTGGCGGAGCCAGGGATGGCGCCTCTCTCTCGCAGGGTCCCTCATCCAAGTGCCGATGTCGGAGAAGGGGAAGATCACGCGGGGGCGCCTGGGGTCCCTCTCGCTGAGGAAGGAGGGCGAGCGGCAGTGCTTCCTCTTCTCCAAGCACTTGATCATCTGCACCCGGGGCTCGGGCGGAAAGCTGCACCTCACCAAGGTGGGCGCGAGGCACCGGCGGCAGAGGCCGGTGCTCGCTGCAGTCACGGGGGGGTCTCAGGTGCCAGCACACCCTCGCGTGGCCGCAGCCCCCTGTGGGCACAGGGTGGTCACATTCCTTCCACGTGGCCGGGCGTCCGTCAGCGGTGTGTGAGCTCTGAGTCATGTGCAAAGACGAGAGACTGCCAGTTCTCGGTAAAGGAAGGTGTGCTGCCTGGCAGCAGAAGCCCTGACAATCTATTCAGTGAGAAACTTAAATTACAGCCTAGGTTTGTACGCAGCACTCGCAGTCTTCTCCGGTCCCTTCCCAAGACTCAGGCTTTTGTTGGAGGAAGTTTTGCAGTTAATTGAGCAAGAATCGTAGAGAAATTGCTCGTTGCTGGCATTAAATTATCAGTTTGAAAAATGACAGTCCGTGGCGAAGAGTTGATAATTACAACAACAGACTTTTGGGAAATTTAATTTAAAGCTCATATTAAATAATTTATAAACAAACAGTTGATCGGTTATACAAGGAAAACTGACACCCCAGCAGTCAGAAACTGCTTTTTTCCACTCAAATCTCTCGCCGCGCTGGCAGCGGCACCAGGAGCCCTGCGGCACCTCCCGGCCCCAGGCTGGGGAGCGGGGGCTGTGAGCAGGGGTCCAGGGCGGGGAGCTGGGGCAGGGGTAGGGCCCCCTCCCACCCCGGGAGGGCTGGGGTTTGCCGTCCCACCTCTGACCTCCTACCCCTGCTCTGCAGAACGGCGTCATCTCCCTCATTGACTGCACCCTGATAGAGGAGCAGGAGAGCACCGACGAGGACGGTAGGTGCCCTCTGCGCCCCCGCGGCCCTGGGGGCAGTCGCAGCGTGCTCGGTGCTGCTGGTGTCCTCTGTAACTGGTGTGGAAATTCCCCCCTGGAAACTCCTACAGTCCCTCCGTACGGGGTAAAACTGACTGCACAGAGCTCCTGGAGGAAATTCAGGTCCTGAATAGACTCAAGGAAGTCATAATCTACTGGCTGAATGTAATTAAGTAAATTATTTACTGTGTACCAAACAGATGCACTTGTATGTAAATATAATCCTTCCCAGGCAGGCAGCGAGCATCGCACAACTCAGTGCTAGCAAGTCGAAAAAGGCAAAGATGCTGGATGTCCTCGGCCATGCCTGCTTAATTACAGATTAGTTGTGGAGGAGCACAGGTCCCTTTCTCCTGTCCTCATTACAAGTTTCCTAACCCTCAGCCGGGAGCCAGACTCTCCCCTGGCACACAGCACTGGGCCCAAACACGAGGCCACGCTGCGCTGGTGGCGTGCAGACTTGATCTGCAAACACAGAGCCTTTCCCCAGGAACCTGTCGTGTCCTCACCCCAGACAACCCTCAAAACGCAACGAGCTCCTTAGAACCTTAATACAGCGTATCCTGGGGGAGAAAGGGGTGCAGAAATCTTTCCGAAATCACTGTTTGTTTTTTTCTATTCCAAAGCGAAAGCGTCGGGGCAAGACATTGACCACCTCGACTTCAAAATTGTGGTGGAGCCAAAAGATGCCTCATCTTTCACAGTCATCCTCGTGGCATCGTCCAGGCAGGAGAAGGCTGCCTGGACCAGTGACATCAGCCAGGTAGGACCGAGCCGCCAAGGCCCCGAGGGAGGAGGTGCAGCCCTGGCCCTGCGGTGCCGCCCGCGGGGGCTGCAGGCGGGCAGGCCACCAGGAGCGCAGTTCTGTGCAGGGGTGGCCGGTGCTGGGAGGCACCGAGCCTTCGGTGCCCGGTAGCTTGGAAAGGAGGAGGTGGAGTAGGAGGGTGCCAAGGGCTGCAGCAGGTCGGCAGGGGCTGCGCTCTGCCCCGCTCTGTGCTCTGCAGTGGGTTTCTGCTCTGAGTCCCGCATGTGGTAACACTTTGCACCTGCTCTGCGCTTCCTTTAGACAAATGACTTCAGAGACATTTTTTTCCCAGGTGGGAGGAAGAAGAAAAGTTATCAAATAGGGGTTTCCTCATAGCCACTGTGTCCTTGCCTGCGTCCCCTTGCAGAGCAGCAGTGCCCGAGGCCCGCCGTGGGCAGGTGCTGGTGCCCACCCGCGGCAGGGAGCTGACAGCTCCTGGCTGCTGTCACCCCACAACACCCGGTCCCTTGCCCCGTGGCAGGACAATCCTGATGCCATGCGATGGCTCAGTCCTGGTCCTGCCCACACCGTGGTCCCCAGCAGCGCCAGGAGGGAGCGGTGCGGCGCCGCAGCTCCCCGGGTCCCTGCCAAGCGCTCTGCAGCAGCGTGGGCGCGGAGGAGCTCAGCTGGGGTGGTGAGGGGTGAGCGCGGGTTTCTGGGGTCTCCTGCGGTGCCCAGTGCCTGGCAGCACACTGCGCCAGCCGGGGCCTCGCAGAGCTCTGGGGAAAGTCAAGCAGGGCTGTCCTCGCCGCGGCTGCCTTCTCCCACGTCCCACCCGTGTCACTTGCAGTGCGTGGACAACATCCGCTGCAACGGCCTCATGATGAACGCCTTCGAGGAGAACTCCAAGGTCACCGTTCCCCAGATGATCAAGTGAGTGCTGCCAGAGCCGGGCACAGCTGGGTGCTGCAGGGCCGCTGCCCTGCCCCGCTCCAGCACAGCTCCCTCCACAGCTGAACGTCCCAGTCCTGCCGAAATCACCGTGTGGCAGGTGGGAGAGGTGTGCAGCCCTGCCTGCGGCCCCCAGTCAGTGATGCTGTACAGACTGGTGCTGGGCGAGGCTCAGAAGGCATTACGGCCTGACAAATATTGACCCTTTCCATCTGCCCGCCGAGCACTGTGCAGTGTTTCCACCCATTTTGGGGTGCTGAGTTCCTATTTTATCCTGGGAGCATTCCCATGGCACCTCCACGTGAGCGAGGCTCCTTCCCACCGAGGAGCCCCCAAACCTTTCCTGTGGCCCACACGTCTCAGGTGCAGCTGCTCACGCTCAGCAGCCCTTGGTTTCGTTCCAGGCTGGAACCACAGATATCTTGTTTCTCTGCAGGTCTGATGCCAGCTTGTATTGTGATGATGTTGACATTAGGTTCAGTAAAACGATGAATTCCTGCAAGGTCCTCCAGATCCGCTATGCAAGCGTGGAACGGCTCCTGGAGAGGCTGACGGACCTGCGGTTCCTGAGCATTGACTTTCTGAACACATTCCTGCATTCGTACCGCGTCTTCACCACCGCCCTGGTCGTCCTCGACAAGCTCATCACGATCTACAAGAAGCCGATCAGCGCCATCCCTGCCCGGTGAGGCTGCGCACGGCTCCGCCGCCTGTGGTGGGGACGATTTCTGCCCCTTAAGGGCCTGCAGGGCGCACAGTGCGGGGGGGCTGCACCCCCCGTGGTGCCCTCGTTGGTCCCCAGTCCATCCTCTGGTTTTCTGGGCCCTGGGGTTGCCCTGTGTTCATCCCACCCTGTTGGAAAACCCTGCCCGTGCCCTGCCTTGGAGCAGAAGTGGACAGCAGGGGCGCACCCTGCAGGGGCCGTGCCCTGGGGCTGCCCCCACTGTGGCATGGAGCCCCCCCAGTGCCAGCATTGCTGAGGGGCCCTGGAGCCACCACCGACACCTCAGAGCGGGTGCCAGCTCGCTCTTCTCCCCCTCTCTCTGCCCAGGTCCCTGGAGCTCCTGTTTGCCAACAGCCAGAACAACAAGCTGCTCTACGGCGAGCCCCCCAAGTCCCCCAGGGCCAACCGCAAGTTCTCCTCGCCGCCCCCCCTCTCCATCACCAAGTCCTCGTCCCCCAGCCGGCGCAGGAAGCTCTCCCTGAACATCCCCATCATCACGGGGGGGAAGGCGCTGGACCTGGCTGCGCTCAGCTGCTCCTCCAACGGCTATGCAAGCATGTACTCGTCCATGGCTCCGTTCAGCAAGACCACTCTGGATATAAACAAACTGTACGTGTCCAGTAACTATCCCAACAAAATCCCTGACGAAGGAGAAGCAGCCTCAGAAAAACAAGAGGAATCGCTGCCGAGCAAGCAGAGTGAGTCCCTGTGGGCTGGTGGGGGTGCATGGCTGTGGCACCGCGAGCAGTGGCCCCATCCTTAACGAGATGCTCCCCATCCTTAACGAGAACGGGAAAAGGCTGCAGCCCCCCCGGCTGTAACGTCTGTGCTTCAATTGTCCTGTCCTGGGCTGCCGGCCAAGCGCCTTCCACGTCTCGCTGGAAGGAGCAGCCGGGTCTGCAGGGAAAACCTGGAAGAGCTGAGATGGGGCTGCACCATGCACATTTCTAGCGGTGATCGTGTGTGCTCCTTGCTTCTCCCAGGTTCAGACGTGTCTGTCAGGGAGGAGTCTGACACTGACCCCAACCAGAGCGACGAGGCGGAGACTGAAACTTCCCCAACAAAGTCTCCGACTACTCCCAAGTCCATCAAGTGCAAAAACTCATCAGGTAATGAGGGAGCTGTGCGTGTCCTGCTCATGGGCCATTGGCAGCTGCCCTCTGCTCTCGAGCCTGCCGTACAGATCTGCTGAAAGACGCAGGCGTAAACCTAAGGCAGACGTGGAAAGGAGCAGGGCTCCACTCTTTAGTTAGCTGCAAGGGAACAGGGAAATGCCAAAGTCCCCGGCCCAGATCGCAGAGCTGGCCTGCATCTGCACTCCTTACTGGGTCTTCTCTTCCCTCTCCCCCCGTCTCTGTGCTGATCTGGCATTTTAGGAGTGAGTTACACTGCAAAAACGTGGGCCTGATCTGGCACCAAGCATTGATTCATCTGACAGGTTCTCCCCTGTAGCTACCCGAATGTTACCTACAGCACTCTGCTGGCTTAACCTCTGTTAAAGCTGTGCTGGATGAAACCTCACAGCAGTGCAGAACCCAGAGCCGCTCACCTCCTTTGGCAAGATGCAGGCTGGTGAGGGCGGGGGGCTCGGCATGGGATGGGGACGGGGACAGGGGTGGGGTGCTGCGGGGAGGGGACCTGCCTGGGGCTGCTGCCGTGGCTGAGTGCTGTTGTGTGCCCCCCAGACTTCTCCTTGTTTTCCTACAACAACGGCGTGGTGATGACGTCCTGTCGGGAGCTCGACAGCAACCGCAGCGCCCTGTCTGCCGCCTCTGCCTTCGCCATAGCCACGGCGGGCGCCAACGAGGGGACGCCCACCAAGGAGAAGTACCGGAGGATGTCCCTTGCCAGCGCAGGTACACGGCCCCGGGCTGCACCGCTGCGGGAACAAGCTCTGTGGGCACCCATCTCTGTCGTGTCTGGCCGTTTTCCTCCAAGAGCACTCTGGCTCTGGGGTCAGCACATTGCGAGCGGCCAGACCTTTTGCACCCACAGTTGGCTGTGTGCACAGCCCCAGGCACCCCCTGCCCTGCAGCACAGAGCCTTGCTGGCTCCTGCATCTTCACGGTGCTCGGAGAGCTGGGGGTTTGCCTTCTAGCAATCCTAAAAATAGCCCTAAGCAATCCCTGGCAGAGCTGTGGCTGCGCTAAATGGTGGGCCATCCTTTCAGGCTTCCCAACCGACCAGCGGAACGGGGACAAGGAGTTTGTGATCCGGAGAGCGGCCACCAACAGGGTCCTCAACGTGCTGCGGCACTGGGTCTCCAAACACTCACAGGTGTGGTGCGGGGGGGCTGGGATGGGCACTGGGGGGGTCCCAGGCTCAGGGGGCTCCCACGTGGCGCAGGGGCTGGGGCAGCTCAGGGGCCTTGGTGCGCTCTTTGGGGTCGCTCAGCGCTGGCACAGGTTCGGCTGCATGCCTGTGGGCTCAGCCAGGCTCCAGCTGGAAAGGCAATTTGCCTTTTTTTTTTTTTTTTTAATTAAGCAAATGAGTGGACATGGGGAGGAGATGAAAGCTGCCAAGCAGGGGAGCTGGAGCTCCTCGTGCATGGCACAGAGGACGAGGCGATTTGATTGCAGTGTTTGCATATTCAGTGTGCACGTGAGGAGAGGTGGGATCTGCTGGTATCCTCCTGCTGGGTACCACGGCACGGGGCTGCTGGAAGTGGGTTGGCTGGGTTTGATTCCTGCTCAGAGGCTGCAGGATGCGATCAGGGTCAGAGAGCCCGGGGCTTCCCTTGCTGTTCCTCGTCCCCCTCTGCTGCCCGTTTCTCCGGGCTGGGGCACAGCCGGCTGGGGATTGGTGCTGGGGGCAGGCACCCCCCAGTTGTTACTGGGAAGGCCACAGGCTTCTCCCAGTCCAGGTGATGCCAATGCAGAAAGACAAAATGAGCCCAGAGCATTTCTTGCTGGTTTTCCCCAGGGTGGGAGCAGCCGGCCCGTTGTGCCCGCTCCGTGAGTAGCGCGAGCGGGTGATTAATCGCGGAGAGGCTTTAAGCAGGCAGCGAGGAGAGCTGCTTGGAACGGGCTATAATGGGAGTAACATTGATTAAAATTGTAACTGTGCCCATTTTGGCAGGACTTTGAAACCAACGAGGAGCTGAAGTTCAGAGTGATTAGCTTTCTGGAGGAAGTTATTCACGATCCTGAGCTCCTGACCCAGGAGAGGAAAGCGGCAGCCAATATTATAAGGTAAAGGGATCTTGGTGCCGTTTGCTTTCCTGGACGCTGTGCCAGGCTCTCGGCGGCTGCTTTCAGCTCTCACCCAGGATAAAAGCAGGCATGAAACCCTAGCACGGGGTCTGGCAGCAGGTTCAGGAGGTGCCTGCAAAGAGGAAAAGCTCTCTGCATCCCAGCGCATCCGAGCAGCAATGGGAGCGCGGGGGCCACAAGCGGGGCATGCCACCTCCGTCCCTTGTGCCTCTCACTGGTGCTTAACTCTGAGTGCTTAACCTGCAAAAACCCATGAACATGAAGTCACGCCATGGCCCCGTCTGGTGCATGCAGACCCATCGCTTCCCCAGCTAAGGCAGCGCTGCCTTTTTGTGCTGCAGGACTCTGACGCAGGAGGATCCCGGAGACAACCAGATAACCCTGGAGGAGGTGGTGCAGATGGTGAGTACTTCTCCCCTCCCCTCACTCCCTCTGGTTGCTTGACATGGTGCCAGGCCAGCGTTGGCACAGCAGCCCTGATGAGGTCCTGTTGCTGCAGCTGGACAGACAGATGGACAGACGGAGGCTGCACGGGGCCCTGCAGGGCTCCTCCTGCCCCCCGGGACCTGCGCACACCCAGCCTGGCAGGGAGCAGCTCTCCAGGGCTGCTGTCAGGGCGTTACAGCGCAGGGACAGGTTTCAGGAGGACGGGGCCAGCAGTGAGCACAGCTGGGTCTGCTGCTGCTGCCGGCAGCTCTGGTCCTGCCCCAGCCACGTCTGTCCGTCTGCACCCCCAGCAGTGCCGATGCAGTAGGCACGTGGACACGTCCGCCCGAGGGGCGCAGGAGAACTCTGTGGCTCCTGGTGTCCCCCGTGTCCTCGTCCTGTGCCAGCGCTGCTGCCCACGGGCTCAAAGCAACGAGTGTTAGCACAGCTGGCTTCAGCACAGAGCTGCTCCCGCAAGCAGAGCCCAGGGAGCGTGCAATGAACTTACACACGTCAGGGTGGCTGCAGCACGGGTGCCACTTCTGCGTGTTTAGCAAAAACAAAGCCGGTTCCCAGGCAAAAAACAAGAGCCACTTCAAATTGGCCTGATGCACCTGAAATAACAGTGCCTCCGGCCTTTGGATCTGCCTCCTGGTTTCTGGAGTTTTTGAGTCCCTTCAGGGTTTTTTAGGCTTTTGTCTGCAGTCACTGGTGCTGCAAACTGCCTTTGAAGAGGAGAACACAAACAAACCCAGGTTTTCAGTCTGCCCCTCCTCCTGAGGAGCCGAACTGTAAGGAAAACACCCAGGAAAGGCAGCGACCTGCAGGCAGTGCAGGGTTTTGAGGTGCACGTGTTAGTGCCAAAGCACAGCCAAGTCCCTGCGCGAGGTCCCTGTGCAGGGTCTGGGGGCAGAAGTTGTGGCTGGGCCCCAGCCCCCCCAGCTTGGGTGGTGGCTGCAGGCACCTGGGCAGCTGCAGCCTGAGGACCAGGACATCCCTGTTCGTGCTGCTTTTATGGACGTCCCCTGGAAAAGCCATCCCGAGCAGCTCCGGGTCCTCGCTCTGCTGACCACACGGATGCTTGTGGAGCGGCGCTGCTCCAGCTGGGAATCCCTGGTGCTTTGTTAATTAAACAGATGTAGACCAGAAAGGCAGTGGTTACAGAAATCAGCGTGCCGGGGCCTGTTCTGGAGCTGACGCCTAATTACTGCAGTCGAGAAGATTAGTTAATTTTGTGTTCGTACATGTGCACGGGTGGTAACGTGATTAAAGCTCCCCAGGCTGCACAAAGCCAGCAGATCCCAGTGCTGGTGGGATGTGGGACGTGGGGACCCTGCCCCGTGAGCTCCCTCCTGGCTGCTTGGTGGATTTCTTGGTACTGGAGGTGCCTTTGGCCTTATTTTATGTCTATGAGTTGTGAGAAGTCTTAATGAATTAGCCCTAATTGTCACCTTTGCTGTTTAGGCTGAGGGAGTCAAAGCAGAGCCTTTTGAAAATCACTCGGCTCTGGAAATAGCAGAGCAGCTGACGCTGCTCGATCACCTCGTCTTCAAGAAGATCCCGTACGAGTAAGTGTCCCGGGGTGGCTGGGGGGGGTCTCCTCCCGTCCCCTGGCCAGTGCCCACCCACCCGCAGGGTCCACCTGGAGCCCAGACGCGGGGTCCCGGCCACCCATAGGGCTGGTAGGGCTTGGGTGCTGCGGGACGATGGGGAACGGGCCTTGCTATGCACGTTGTCCTTCACAGGGAGTTCTTTGGGCAAGGCTGGATGAAGCTTGAGAAGAACGAAAGGACTCCTTACATCATGAAAAACACAAAACACTTTAACGACGTAAGTGCGGCCATGGGGCAGGGAGAGGGTGCAGGAGCAGCAGCACAGCCACACCTGCCCCAGTGTTGGCTGGGATTCACGAGTTTTATCTGCTTCCATCTGTGCTCGATGGATGCTCAGGGCTCTGGGGGACCACTGCAGGTGGGGCACCTCCCGGTGCAGGCATGCTGGCTCCCTCTGCAGCTATTGCTACTGCAGAGAAGGGAAATCCTGTAAAAAAGCTTGTAGCTGAGGGGGGAGGCTGCTGCCCGAAGCACTTGTGACACCGGGCTGGGGCTGTCGTCTTCCTGAAGGTCAGTAACTTGATAGCGTCTGAGATCCTGCGCAACGAGGAGATCAACGCGCGAGTGAGCTCCATCGAGAAGTGGGTGGCCGTGGCGGACATCTGCCGGTGCCTGCACAACTACAACGCCGTGCTGGAGATCACCTCCTCCCTCAACCGCAGTGCCATCTTCCGCCTGAAGAAAACCTGGCTCAAGGTTTCCAAGCAGGTACGGTGTGGGGCTGAGCCGTCCCCCGAGCAGCCCACCCCCTGCCTGGCCACCGGGTCTGTTCGTCCGGTGGGCTGGATGTGCCTGCAGCTAAAGGAGCCTTTTCTAAAGCGTGATAGTTGCAGTGCACACACGTGTGCTTCTTTAAACTGTTTTTTTTTTTTTTCGGGGCTCCTCATACCAATTATGGATGAGCAAAATTAATTCACGTGTTGGTTTACTTGGTACAGAAATAGCTTGTATCGAGTCTGACTGAGCCCAGGGGCTGCCAGAGCCAGAGCCGCTGTGTGGGCTCCTCTCTGAGTCTGAAACATCTTGTGTTGTCTTTTTTTTCCTGCAAAAAGCCAAACCTGTAAATTTAGACAGGCACTGGAGAAGGAGCAGGTGGGAGGTAGGGGAGGGGAACTGTGCATAGCCTATCCTTGTTACATGCTGGAGGAGTTTTGCTTTCCAGTGCTCGCTCAGCTCCTCTGGAGGTCTCCAGGAGCTGTGTGCAGCACCCAGGGCAGCGGCTGCGGGTGTCCCATGGCCGGGCAGGGGCTGCAGCGGGGTGCGCAGCATGGGGTGGCCCCGGGAACGGGGTCCCTTCCCACACTGCCCCAAACCCTTGGGTCTCTTGCAGACGAAGGCTCTGATCGACAAGCTGCAAAAGCTGGTGTCGTCGGAGGGCAGGTTCAAGAACCTGAGGGAGGCGCTGAAGAAGTAAGTGGAGGTGGCGGTGCCCCGTGGCTGGCCCAGGCCCCGGCTGAGCGGTGCACACCGTCCGGGAGGCTCCCACGTTGCGCAGGCACCATGGGCTGGGACCTCGCTCACGAGCTCGTTTCAGAGCCCGTGCTGGTGGGAAGTCTCGTCCAGCAGGCACGGGGCAGCAGCTTGCAGAGCAATCCCAAATAATGCGCTGCTCCTTTGAGCAGCGGTGCGGGAAGATGTGAGCAAAAGGGCCTCCCGGGCGATTTTCGTTAATTGTCTCAGCCTGCAGGGAGGCAGTAGGGGTGAGCTCTGGAGTCCCTGTGCGTTAGAGAACCCTTCAAACCCTGACCTCTGCAGGGCCCGGCCCTTCTCCCTCCCCTCCAGAGCCCAGACAAGCCCCGAGTAAGGAAGTTTTCTCTCTCGTTTGTTTCCGATTCGCTTCTGAAGCTGTGACCCTCCTTGTGTCCCCTACCTGGGGATGTACCTGACCGACCTGGCCTTCATAGAGGAGGGGACCCCGAATTACACCGAGGACGGGCTGGTGAACTTCTCCAAAATGAGGATGGTGAGTGCTGTGGCCCTGCTGCGCCAGGCTGTGAGACCGGTGGGTCTGGGCACCAGACGGGTGCGAAGGGGACCAGGCGGCTCCGCTCCTGTGCTGGGGTGGAAGGATGCGGGCAGGGCGGTGGCTCGCTGCCCCGCTAGTGCCGGGATGTGGTGGCAGTGGTGATGGCTGAACCGTAAACATCAGCTTTTTCCTCTCCCTGGACAGATTTCCCACATCATAAGAGAGATCCGCCAGTTCCAGCAAACCTCCTACAAGATCGAGCACCAGCCTAAGGTACGAGGGCCGCACGCTCCCTCCTCTCCTCGTGCCCCACCTGAACTGCAGTGCCCGAGCCTTGGATCTTTGGCAGCTCCTTTGGGGAAGATGTGGGACTTCTGTGCTCCCCGTGCTTGGAGTGGCCAGGGAGTGTCAGAGCCATGCACAGAAAGGGGTTGGGTGGGTTTCCTGGTGGGTGGGTTCCCCTATGCGGGAGAGCTGCTCCTGGGCAGGCACTCGGCCAGAGCTCGTGTTTTACCTGGGGCTGAAAGGAGGAATGCGTAACAAGTGGCAGTGGGACCGCGTTTGGTGCTCCCTTGGTGTTTGCTGCTGCAGCAGAAGCGTGGCTGGTGCCTCCCCGCTGGGAGTGGTGCTGGTGCTGGTGCTGTGCTGCAGGCGGCCAGCAGGGCTGCAGGGACGGAGGGCAGCTGCAGCAGCTCCCCTGGGTGCTGCAGGGGAGGCATTGCTTCAGACAGCCACCATGCCTGGGTGCAACAGGCTCAGCACCAGCTGAGCATTGACCTTTCTCCCGATGTGGTTCCTGCCGTTGTGGACATTCGGCAGAGCTGGGGTCGTGTCCAGGCTGTGCTCGCTCAGCACCCCATGCACCCGTGGTGCGTGGCTAACAGCGCGGGATCTGCGATGCATGCACCAAGGGCTGCCTTGGCCAGCTGTGTGCGGGACGGGCAGCGCGGCGGTTAGCAGCCAGCACCCTGGGGTGCTCCTGGGGCTGCTTGGAGCGATTATAAAGTGCGCGCACTGCTTGCTTACAGGGACCACAGTGGGATGCACCACAGCAGCTGTGCTCTCCCTTGGTGCTGCCACTTCCCTGCAGCAGCTTTGCACAGAGCAGAGCCACTCTGTGTCCTCCCCGGTCCCCCGAAAGTTGCAGCTGGGCTGTCCCAGCCCAGGCTAGAGGTGAGGAGGAGTTGCCGTGCCAAGGGCTGCAGGCTGCCAGCACAGACCGTCCCACCCATGCAGCCTGGCACTGGTGGCTTCTGCCATGCGGTGTCCCCCACATGCGTGAGGAGATGGCAGGTTGTGGCCACCCTCGTGCTTCCTCTGCTGCTGCACAGGGGAACCACCCAGGAAGCATCGTCTTGGTGCGGGGTTTCCGCTGCCTGCAGGGCTGTTGCTCTCCAGAAGCAGCAGGGCCCATCCTGGAGTGGTGCCTCTGCACTGCAGCCGTCCGCTGAGCCTGTGCCATGCCCTGGCCGCAGCACTAAACCCCCCCAGTGCTGGGGGCTCCTGGGGTGGTGGCGGGAGCTGCCCGCGTTCCTCCAGACCATGACCCCCAGCTGGGCCGTGCAGGCTGCGGGATGCAGGCTCTGATTTTTCACTTCTGCAGCGCTGGGTACCCACAGCCTGGTACCCGCGAGGGGCCAGGCTGATGCTGCAGCCGGGTCTCACCGGGACGCACCAGATAAATCCCTGCCTCTTCCTGGCTGCCAGTGCTTGGGGAAAAGAGACGTGTCTGTGAAAGCTCCCCAGGCCTGAGAAATCCACTGAAAACTGCCCACCCCGAGTGCAACTCCTGCTGGTGCTTTGCTGCCAGCTGACCATGACCCCCCCCAGCCAGCACCAGCTGTGCTGCGGTGCTGCCAGAGAGGCCAAAATGGCACTGAGGAAAAACTCTCCCAGAACTGCTAGCAGGTTTTCTGCTAACGCCAGAGCAAATGTCCTGCCCTGTCAGCAGCATTCCTGCAGCAAGAGCCTGCGTTCCCTGTGCTAAGGTTAGAGGGCCTTAATTATCAGGATTTTGTGTTCTCAACTGAAGAGAGCTGTGTGGCTGATAAAACAGCATGGGAGAGGACAGCTAGGCAAGAAAAGCAGAAGAGCAACTGAGGACTGGATGACTTTGCAATCCTGGGGTGGGATAAGCACGTGCAATGCCTGTGTCCGTTGGCAGGCCCTTCTCGGCCTTTCTCCATTCCTCACTTCAGCGTTTATCACTGGCCGCAGCGCGAGGCAGAGGTGAGTGCAGCTGCTGACGGTCTGACTCCGTCCCCAGGTGACGCAGTACTTGCTGGACCAGTCGTTCGTGATGGATGAGGAAACCCTTTACGAAGCGTCTCTGCGAATAGAGCCCAAACTGCCTTCCTGAAGCCCGAGAGCGGCCGGCGGCTGCTCGTGTACACACGCTATACCATACTGTACATAGCTCTTTGTTTATGTCGGACGCCCTGGAGTGACTCCCACGTATGTGCTTCTCCGAGCAAACCCAGCCCCTCGGTATTAGGCCACAGTAGCCCTCGCGTAGGATTTCCCGCGTTGTTTGAGGTTTCACGCGTTGACACTTTGCTGGAGTCCCGGTTTCTTTTCGATGATGTTATTTTTGTCATTTGTTCTTCTCGAGGGGGTTGGGGGCAGCGGGGCGGCGGGACGTACACGAGCCGTGCGGGCACTCGCCTCCCTCGCCCAGCCTGGCACGGGGAGCGGCTGCGTGGCGCCGGGCTGCAGGGCAGGGGGACGCGGCTGGCGCCCGCGGGCGCTGTCTGCGGCCCTGTCTCTGTAAGGCAGTGGAACAGCATCAATTAAAGTTATCCCACCGTACGAAGCTGCCCTCTCTTTGTGTGCCACCACCCCCTGCCAGGGGGCTCCTGCGCGGACCTCCCGCTGCGAGCGGGGAGAGGAAACGGACCTCGTGCCCTTAGCTGCATTCTGCTCCTGCAAGCTCCTGTTGATATGCTACAGCTCCGTATTCCTTGTGACAACTGAGTAACATGATGTAGAATTAGACAAAATGACCGAGTGTTTTTATTACATATACTGTAATCCTGTCTAACCACCTTCTAGCAGGAATATAGTAATGTAGTGCTTATTCTGTGAATATTACCATGTATTTTTTACATTGTACAGTATATAAACACAGTTTAACTTTAAAGTGGCAGGCATGCTCCACTATAACAGACAGAAAACTTTTGCTGTAAGCAATACCTCGTGGTATGAGAATTCTATTTCAAGCCCTAAAATATTTCAACTTACAGCTTGTTTGGAAAAATATTTCCATTTTTGTAAAAATATATGTTTCCTGATTACCTCTTGCTAATAAATCTATTCTATCTCAGGGTGAACGCGGACTGGTGACGTTTTTATCAGCCGGGGCCAAACGCCTGCCCCGCACGGCTCGGGGGGGGGCCGGGGGGGAGCCGTGCCCGGAGGGGGGGGCCCGGCGGCGGCGGCGGGTCCGGCCCGCCCCGGGGAGGGACCGGGTGCCCCGCTCCGCCCCGCGGAGGCTCGGCACGGCTCGGCACGGCACGGCACGGCTCGGCTCGGCTCGGCACGGCACGGCACGGCTCGGCGATGGGCTGCCCCGTGCTGCTAGCTTTGGCCGCGCTCCTGGCGCCCGCCGCCGCCTCGGCGATCACGGCTCAAGGTACC
Source organism: Cygnus olor (assembly GCF_009769625.2). NCBI lineage: Eukaryota > Metazoa > Chordata > Aves > Anseriformes > Anatidae > Cygnus > Cygnus olor. Next base: position 21,652,153 of record NC_049179.1, on the reverse strand, counting down.
GGGAGGGGACGGGGTGGCACGGCTTGGCACGGCACGGCACGGCATGGCACGGCTCGGGTCGGCACGGCTCGCTGCGCCGCTCCGGGTGCTTGCCGGGCCGCGGCCCTGCCCGAGCTGCTCGGCTGGGGTGGGGCGAGCCGGGGCGAGCCGGGCTGGGGCGAGCCGAGCCGGGCGAGCCGCCGACACGCCGCTCTCCTCTCTCCCGCAGAGGAGCAGCTCTTCAAGGCCTGGATGCTGCAGGTAAAGCTCCGCTGCCGCCGGGGGCCGAGCCGAGCCGGGCCGGGCCGGGCCGGGCCGGGAGCGGCTCCCCGGGGGCGCGGGGCCGGAGGCGGCTCCGTGCGGGCCGGGGGCGGCTCGGGGGGCGCCCGGGGGCGGCTCCGTCGCGGGGCGCTGCCACTCGTGCGCCTCGTGGCAGAACGGGAGGCGCTACGGGCCGGCCGAGTACGGGCACCGGCTGCGGGTCTTCGTGGGCAACAAGCGGCGCATCGACGAGCACAACGCCGGCAACCACAGCTTCGAAAGTAGGAGCTGCCTCTGCCCCCGGCCTCGTCCCCCCAGCGCCGTTCTTCGGCGAATACAGCACTCCTCCTTCCTCCTTTTTTTTTTTGTTAAGTGGGCCTCAACCAGTTCTCTGATCTGACCTTCACGGAGTTCAAAAAGATGTACCTGTGGAGAGAGCCCCAGGTAAGTCAATCGGGAGCCCGTGCCGCGGGGGGCTCCGTGCCGTGGGGGGCTCTGCGCCCACCCAAGGGCCACCACCCGGCGGCTGCGTGGCCCGAGCCCGCAGCCCTCCCGCCTCGCTCGCAGAACTGCTCGGCCACGAAGGGGAACTTCCTGCGCAGCTCGGGGCCGTATCCTGACTCTGTCGACTGGAGGAAGAAAGGGAATTACGTGACGCCTGTGAAAAACCAGGTGGGGAGCGGGAGCGATGGGCAGCGCGGCAGGAGCGGGCCCGCAGGGGGGACCACCGCTGCGGGTCTTTTTCCTCAGGGAGCCCCTCGGTGCTGGGGCAGGAGGAGGCTGCAGCCTCCCAGGCAGAGGCTGAGCCCGGGTGGAGGCTGCAGGGAGCGCCGTGCCCCTGCCGTGCCTCCTGCCCTGGCTGGTGACCCCGCCGTGCGTTACCGACCAGCTCCTCTCTGGCTCCCAACGCAGGGCCCCTGCGGGAGCTGCTGGACCTTTTCTACCACGGGGTGCCTGGAGTCGGCGATCGCGATTGCGACGGGAAAGCTGCTCTCCCTGGTAAGAGAGGTCCCTGCGGCGGGCAGAGCCCCTGCGGCTGCATGAAGCCGGGAGCTCTGTGTCCCTGGGGATGTGCCCGTTGCTGTCCCTGCTTGTGGTCTGAGTGCCTTGTTGCTCCCAGCCCCAGGCAGAGCCTTTCTCGGAGCAGGATGGGGCCGCGAGGGCTGAGCGTTGAGGGCTGACGGGTCCCTGGGAACGGGTGCTGGGGGCTGGAGCCGGCCTGTGGCAGCTCCCTGCTGCGAGAGCTCCGGGAGCAGCGTGGGGGGATGATCCTGAGCTCCCGGAACCTCTCCGTCCTGGAAGGGCTGGAAAGGCAGCAGCCGCTTAAGTGACTTACCCGAATACCCGAGGGCTGGGTATAAGTGTTAAAAACAAACTTGACCTTTGAAAGAGATCTCAGCCAGTGCCTGCGGGCCAGGCGGTGTCAGCAGGCCAGAGAAGGAAGGCACCTTCCCCTGGAGCCGCCTGCCCCCTCCTCTTCCTCCTCCTGCCGCCTCAGGCAGCACCAGCTCTGTCCAGAGGGGTGACTCTAGATCGCACGGGGCTGCACCGATAGGAACAGCGCTCAGATGTTACCTGTTGTGTGTGGTGTGTGCTGTCTCCCTTGCTCTGAATGCAGTTGTTTGTACGTACTCTGACTCAAAAACCTTGCCTGCAGGCGGAGCAGCAGTTAGTTGATTGCGCTCAGGCTTTTAACAACCATGGCTGCAGTGGGTAAGTAAGATGAAGTAGTGGAGAATAAACATTAGCATCTTGTGGTCCATGCTTGACAGCCTTCTTCAGGCGTTAGGATCCTTTCAGACCTTGGAATTTTTGTTCCTTTGAGTCTTTGAAATGTTGTTTCCCCTGGGCTGAGACCTATCAGGGAAGACGGTTTGGGGTTTCTTGTTTCATTTTTTTTTGTTTTAATTTCACCCTCTCTGAAGGTTAGAATGTTTCACAAAGTCTCCAACACTTCCTAACTTCTGTTGTTTATTAGTTTTTGTTCTGATACTTGTTTTTTTTAACAGATACCAGTCACAAGTGCTGTGTAGCTAGGCTCTAACATGCTTAGGGAAAGCAAGGGAAGTTTTATCTACTGCATTGCTCATGGGTCACACATATCTCATGGTACTCTAAGGAACCCACAGAAACCTCTGCTTCCCCTTTGGTAAATTCCTGTTGGCACTGCTAAAAGAAGCAGAAAACAGGGTTTTCTGAAATCTTTTTTCTGTAAGATAAGTGGTCCCTGAGGAATGCTCAGAGAGCTGAGCAAAACCACTTTGGTGCATTTTCTCTTTTATGTGACTCGTCGTTAGCCCTCTCGTTGTGATCACGCCCTGGTCACGTTCCCCTTTCCTTCCCTCCCCACGTGCACCCCCGGGGGGTCAGGGGGCTCCCGTCCACCCCAGGCTGCTTTGTGGGGCCCTGGGTGTTGCGTCCCAGCTGCAGGCTGGGCACAGGGCATGGAAAACCTCCTCACAGGAGGAGAGGCCAAAGTCCCCCCGGCGGTGGAGCTCGGTTGGCGGGGTTAGCGGTGTGGCCGTGGCCCAGTGGCCTCATGCCTTCGGGCTCCTGTATTGGCGTTGTCCCCAGGGAGCCTTGAGAAGGAGGTGTTGGGTGCCTGTGCAGGACCACGTGTAGGACCGTGCCCAGCAATGTGATGGACTGGGCCGGGGTTCCCAGGCGAGGAGATGCTGTGGGAACAGGCCAGAATTTGTGCCTCAGAGGGTGCAGGATGCACGCTGCCCTCCCCCTCGCTCCCTCTCCGTGCCCATAGGGTGGTGGAGGAAGGTTTATGGTGTGCTCTGCGGAAGCTGCCGCGTTGCTGTCCTAATTAATCTGCATGCTGGCTGTGTTGTTTTGCAGGGGCCTGCCAAGCCAAGCTTTCGAATACATAATGTATAACAAAGGGTTGATGGGGGAGGACGCCTACCCATACCGGGCTGAGGTACTGCCGGGCAGCTCGGGCGTGTTTCTGCATCGGGGGGTGCAGAGCAGGCTCTGGCACTGACTCCTTTCTGTCTGCGCAGAACGGCACGTGCAAGTTCCAGCCAGACAAGGCTATTGCGTTCGTCAAAGATGTTATCAACATCACGCAGGTAAGTCCCTGAGGGTGACATTTCCAAACTTCAGGGCGTTCGTTCACGCTGTGCCAGGCCTGACCTGGAAAGCATTCGGCTGCGTGCTGCTCCCTGCGGCCTGCTCCTCCTCCCTGCTGTGCACCGCAGGCGTACGGGGCCCGGCTGATCTCGTACGGGCCCGGCTGACCTCGTCCCCAGCTCGCGGGGTGTCTGCGCCCCCCTTCCCGCAGCAGGGCGTGCACCCGCCAGGCTGCAGTGAGCTCTGGCACCCATAAAGCGTGCAACCAGCTCCAGCGCCTGCAGGGAGGCGTCCGAACAGGGCTGGGCAGCGTGGCAGTGATGGCTGCCTCTGAAAGCTGCTCTCCACCGACTTATGTTGCTTGGCAGGAACACTTTGCATCCTGAGTGCGCCTGTGGGGGCTACTAACATTCCCCTAAAAGTCCTGCTGCTCCCTTTTCTGAAGGTGGCACCAGTGGAGTGCTGCAGTCATGTACAGGCACTAGGGTCTTTGCCTCCTTTCCACAGTGGGTGCACCACCAGAAAATAAGAAATTATTGGTTCTTGTATTTCAGTGCCCAGGAGAGGCACACTTCTGTCTGTGAGCAGAAAGCCAGGATTGGCCACTGTGCTCTGACTGCTGGTCCGGGACATCGTGACTGGTCCCAGTGTAACCAGGAGATAAATGACCCTGGGATCCTCTTCTTGCAGTACGATGAGGCTGGCATGGTGGAAGCTGTGGGGAAGTACAACCCGGTGAGCTTTGCATTCGAGGTGACGAGTAACTTCATGCACTACAGAAAAGGAGTCTATTCAAAGTGAGTATTTCTGAGCCTGGAGGGTGAGAGGGAGGAGGGGCTTGAATCACTCACATCTCCATTTCTCCTTCTTTGTGGCACTGGACACAGGGGCTGGACTGTATTCTTGCATTTCCTTTTAAACAGAAAATTGAAAATATAAGCAAATTGAGCCTTGAAATGCTGATTTCCCAGGGGGTAAGAGGGCAGCATGAGGAAGAGGGAACAGCGTGCTTGCAGACAGTTTACTGCTGGGAGCCAGTCCGACCTCAAGGCCAGGCTGTGTTTGAAACACAGGTCTATAGTAAAGGCAAAAAGCTACTTAAAGGGCTGATTAGTATACCTTAGAAAGACTGTGGAAGCTAATGGTGACAGGGTAGATTAGTATACCTTAGAAAGACTGTGGAAGCTAATGGTGACAGGGTAGATTTCTATTAGGCAAGAAACGGGAAAAGTGCATGTTTGGAGAGAACTAGAAAAACGCTTTAGGGTAATGAATCCCCAGTCACGTAGAACTGCAGGGAAAATTAAACGAAGAGTCTAAGCATGAGTGATCTGCCCCAGGGAGCTGCAAGGGAACGAGCAGGCAGTGTCGTGAATTCAAGTGGCTTTGCTGTTGCAATAAACGCAGTAAGTGTTTACTTAAAAAAGTTGACTGCCAGCAACAGGCAGATGTAGGGTGTGAAAGCAGGGAGACAGTCAAGATACTTTGTAATAGGACTCTAATTTAAGGAACACCTCAAGTAAAGTTACCACGTCTAGGGTAGATTTAAAGTCAAAGTGTATAGAACAATTGGTGTCCCAGGGGTTTCAGCCTGTGCTCCACAGACCAACTATTAGCAGATTCAAAAAGAGTAAATCTTTAGTGGTGGTTATTGATCTTTTAGTGATCTGCAATTTGAAATTGTGACAAAACAGTATTTGTGTAGATGGGAGCTTGTACCTTGTGTTGTCTTGATTGCAAGGCAGCAACTTTCATTGAGTGCAATTTAAAAACTGGAAATGCAAAGGAAATACAAGAAAATGTGTAGTAAGATTGAGGAGCTCACTGTTGCTTGTGCAGCATGTGAAATGCACTAAGAACTTTGTTTTTCATTGGAAAAATTCCTTTGCTTTTTTTTGTGTGTGTGTGTGTTGTAGGTTGTTCTTGTGTGACAATGTTGATGTTAATTCCGAACAAAAGGCTAGACCAGGTGCTAGGATCAAAGGTCCATATAGCCTAACACCCTGACCCCTCATACAGCCGGTAATAATTCCTGAGTGAGAAAACAGAGCTGTATCTCCTTTTCTTGTCATTCCTCCCTACTCGCCACAACTGGAAGTTCAGAGTATCCATTAGTTCTTTTTGTAGTTGGAGTGCAGTCAAAAATGCTGGCTAATCCATGATTAACTACAGGCTATTGTTTTATGTAAAAAATCTGCATTATTTTTCTTTTGCAGCCCACGATGTGAGCACACTCCCGACAAGGTGAACCATGCTGTCCTAGCTGTTGGGTATGGAGAAGAAAATGGGACTCCTTACTGGATCGTTAAGAACTCTTGGGGCCCTCTGTGGGGCATGGATGGGTAAGGAGGTCCCAGCTTTGCTAAACACATCACGATCTCCCAGTATCTGGTAAAAGAATGTCACATGCATGGGATTCCACCTGCCCACGTGAGCTGCCAGGTCACCCCGATGCTCTCAGGCTGAAATTTCACCACTGTTTCATAATCCGTGAAAAGGCAGGTAAATCATCTGAGCCTTGGGAGTGAAGAAGGAGAGCTGGTTCTGAAAACTGATCTGGGGTGACTGGTTAGGCCAGGCCCTCAGATCAGCTTCTGGGAGGTCACCAGCGACCAGGCCACCCGTGCAGTTGATGCACCTGGCTGCTGCGGGAGCTGTGTGGTGGTGCAGTGCCTCTTCTGTGCTCACACAGCCAAAGAAGAACAGGTTGTGCTGCAAGTTCACTCCAGCTCCAGAATATCTTGTGCATTTCCAGCTGCAAGTGAAACTTTATAGTTGGGTGCTAGCTTGCAATACGGGGGGACAGGGAATGGCATCTCCTGGTGACCTGCTGAAGATAACAGCTCTGTGACATGTATCTGCTCTTTGCATTGGTGTGAGAAAGGAACTCACACATGACAGCAGTCACCGTATGTCTGTGTCAGGCATGCTGACTGCTGGAGGAGCAGGGAATACTCGCTCACACCTGTTTGTTTCTTTTTCCAGGTATTTCCTAATTGAACGCGGCAAGAATATGTGTGGTCTTGCTGCTTGTGCATCTTACCCTATTCCCCAGGTGTAAGAGGAGAGCACAGGCTGGGGAAAGCGGATACAGAAAAAGGAATAATTGATCATGTGTGAATTTCTAAATGCTAAAATCAAGAAAGCACGAAGAAGAAAGAAGTCTGCTGATATTTGTTATGTGCAGGTGGATTCCTGGGCTTGCACAAAGCTTCTTGTGGTAGGCGGATCTGTGCCTGCTCTCCCTACCCAAAACCAAGCGTGCTCCTGCACCGACAGCCAGAACCCCTGGCTGCAGGCGGTGGTGTGTGCCGGGCTCCCCTGCGCTGAGAGTGAGGACAAGGGGCGGAGGAGATCCAGGAGCACACAAGGTGAAAATGCCATGCGGTCACACAACGTTAGGATGCCATACCACAACCTCACCCCTTCCTTGTGTCAGTTGTTTCTCAATCAGCAGATGCAACGTCTAGGGATTCTTTTTTTTCTCTGAAGGCAATTTTTCCTTTCTCTAGAGAAAGATGAGTGCTGTGATTTTGTAAGTTTTATCTGTGCTCATTTAATGTTTTTAATATTGTTGTAAAAGATGAAAAAATTGAGGCTATTTTAAGGAGAGCACTGAAGGAATGGATGATTTTATGAATCAATGAAGAAGCAAAAAGTTTATTGCTGTTTGAAAGCAGGACTGTGAGAAGCCCTTTTGCCAGTAGAGGGCGCTTGTGTGTTATTTCGTGCTGGCCTGCCGCTGCCCCCGCTCCTGCCTGTTAATTAAACGAATAAAAACGACCTCCACGTTTCCCCCTAGTTAACAGATGTGTTAAGTAATTAGCCGCACGGTCACGTGTGGGAGACGCTGCGCTAACATTGGAAGCGTTGCTTTCTGATCATGAACGTGGATTGAACGTGGTTGAAAAACAAACGAAAAACAAAGGGCCCCGTCACTCCGACGGGCTCCGCGCGGGGGCTACCAAAACCCCGGGGGCCGCGGCCCCCGGCCCCGCGCCGCCATTTTGTGGGGGAGGCGGGCGGGGGGCGGGGCGAGATCCGCTCGCCATGGAGACGGAACCGCCGTGTCGTCGCTTCCGGCCCCTCGCTCCCGTCCAATGGGGAGGCGGGCGGCGGCTGCGCGCCCAATGCGAAGGGCGCGCGGAACGGGGCGCGCGCGGCGCGGCGGGAGCGGGCGGCGGGGGGCGGTGCGGTGCGGTGAGGCGAGGCGAGGTGAGGTGAGGTGAGGGGCCGCCCGGTGCCGCCCGGTCCTGTCATGGCGGCCGTGCCGCACAACAACCTCTGGGAGCAGCTGCAGCTGTATTCGGCCCGCGGCGCCCTCAGCAAGCCGCCGCCCGCGCGGAGCCGGCCCGGGTGAGTACCGGGGGGCGGCGGGGGGCCGCCGGGCTGGGTGACCGGGCTGGGTGACCGGCTGACTGACCGCCCGCCCTTCGCCTCTCTTCCAGGGGCTTCACGTTCAAGAAGCCCGCCCCGTGCGGCAGGGAGCGCAGCGGGAGCTCGGCGCTGCGGGACAAGGACGTGAACGCGGCGCCGGCCGGCGGACAGCGCAGGAGGCCCGCGGAGCCCTTCCCGGCGGGGGGCTGCGGCCCGACCACGGCCCCCGCCGCGCTCTGCCCCGGTCCTTGCCCGGCGTCCCGGCGCCCTGCTGAGGAGCCGGTCGGGGCCGGCAGGAGGCCGCTGGCCGCTCCCGGCCGGGCTGGGGGTCCCCCTCCGCCGGGGGAGCCCCCCGTCGCCGCGGACGATGAGTGGGACGATATGGACGACTTCGACCTGTCGGGCATCGAGAAGAGGTTCTCCAAACCAGCCGTTTTGTCCCCCAAAGGCCAGAGGGCCGCCTGCAAGGCTCCCCGGAGACCGAGCTCCCGTATCGATAAGCTGTCCGAGACCGTGAATGGCGACGCAGCGTCCCCAAAACCTGGCGCTTGGGAGCCTAAAGGAACGCCTCCCGCTGAGGAAGAGCAGCACTCATCCCAAGGGTCTGTCATCTGTCTTGGGGACTCGGTCCACTGTGGCGGCGACAAGATTGTGGGCGAGGATCTTCAGGAGAATTTAACTACTGACGTGACTTTGGATGATGAGAGGGAAGAGGCTCGCACAGGTGAGGGGTTATTTTAAAGCATCGATGAACTAGAATAAAACGTGTTTGTGTTTGCACACCTGAAGACTTCGCTTTTCAGAAATATACATCTTGTGAGCTCTCAATGAAATCAGAGGGAGCTGCGCACATCTATCTGACAGCAGTCATAGGCACGTGGATTTCATGTTGGTAACTGTGCTTTGCAAATGTGCGGTGTTGCAGATAGTGGAGACCTGTCTCTGCAGCAACAGGTAGTATGGTACCATTGGAGGTGCAAGTCTTTCCAGATGGCATTCCAGAAATATGTACCAATAATCTGCAGAGATGTTACAGGGGGAAAAAAAACCAAGACGGTTTTATAGTTCAAACAAAAGAGATCTAAAATCAATTTATGCCTAAATGAAACAATGAGAAATATTAAACCAGAAAAAGATCTGTATTGATTTTTAAAAACAAGCAAACAAATGAAAAAAACAACCACACATCAGTTATGACCGAAAAGTTCATGGCCATCGGTCAGTATGCATCTTTGGCAGCTCTCTGCTTCACTTAGCTTTTCTGTTTTAAGTTTCTTAGTTGTTATGGTTTGAAACTTTTGGTCCTTATTTGTGAAATTAACATCTTGATGCAACTGATTAACACTGAACACTGTTTTCTGACAATTTATTTCTTTGCTGTTTAAAAGTCAGAAACTATATTAATCTATTGTTTTGAAATACGGCTAATAGTTTTTTCCTCTATTCCGTTGTGTTTCTGTTTATACCAGAAAGAGTTTTCAGTGTTGCCCAACAATACCAATACGCTTCTCTTTCAGCTACCACTGATAAAAGTGGTGGAAGCCAGAAGCTAAGCAACAGTGAGAAAAACAGCCAACCAGAGACGGATGAGATCAGCAACGAGCTGTTAGCAAACATTGAGCTTGAAGAGGATGATTACTTAGATGTAGTTCCACCTTCCCCTGAAGAAGAGCTGCCTTCCTTCTCACCATCTGTAAAAAGCATTAGGTAAAACAAAGCTAATAGACAAAGCTGTCTATTGTTAGGATGATTTTTTAAAACTAACAAAAAAAAGATACGAAACTAGTGCTTGTTAAAAAGTTACCGTTTGAGTTGGTTTTGACTGCTTCTTGCTTGGCAGGTTAGCAGTTGACAGCTGCTGTTAATGTCTTCTGAAACACCTTAAACATTGGTCATTAGAAATGTGGTTTTTGCTTCAGAAAAAGCTGAGTTATTTGTCCTGTCATAGTGGGAGGGAAAAAAAAATTATTGAAACAAATCTCTACAAATTGGCACGTAACAGTTAGATGTTAGATTTCTCATCTAAGTAACATCAGTAAGCTATCTTTTATACTCAAATGCTGCTAGTCCAAAAGATAACATTCTTTTATGGATTTTTAGAAAGATGTCTGTAAATCCAATGCATTTCCATATTTTAATGACTTTTTGTTTTAATGTTAGTAATATTTTCAAAGAATCTCCTACTGGTGGAAGATCAACAGCAAATGGCATTGAGTCTAAGCCTGAGAAGATTACAGCAAAACAGCCTGTTGCTGAAAGAGATTCTATGGCAGAGGGTGCAGGTACGTGAAATAACTTGAAATTTTATGCATTAAGTTTTGGTGATGGTTTGCAACTTCTTGTTCTCCGATGTATCCCATGTAATCTGAGAGCTTTTTCTAATAACAACTGATGAGGACGAGGAAGTATGGAACAGAGTCTTGTACAGAATTTTCAGATGTTGCATAAGTTGTGTAGATTCAGAATTGTGTTCCGATTCTGGGTTTGTCAGCGCCAGCTTGGGATACTGCTCAGAACTCCTTTTCAGATCTTAAAAGCACGCATCTACTGAATAGTTCTCAAAGTCCACTATGACAGAAAGACGCGTCACTAAGTTTGAGCTGGTTTAGTTCTTCCATTTGATTCCTACAGATGCTGACTTTTGAAACTACTGAGGTAACGGGTTTCTGAGTTGAACTTGCAGAATAGAAAGTTACCGAGTATAGGTGTAGAACAACATGGTTCTACAGCTGCAGATTCAGATTTTACTCTCAAGATTCATAAAGATGCGGTTTGTGCTATAATACACTATGACTGTACCAGTGTCATATAAAATTTTGTTTATAAATGCTAAAGCAGTGTCTTTGTATTTTAACAGTCTTTTTACAGAGAATGCAGTTTGTGAACACAGTTTCTTTGTGCCAATGGGCTATTAAAATATATCAAAAGTAAACTATTTAGACTTATACGATGTGTTCTGTCTTTTGGGAGAGAAAGTGAGATCCTCTTGTTACTTCATTCCAATAAAAAATAGTGTTACTCTTTGCTGAAATATGCTCTGTCTTGCAGGTGAAGGCCCGCATTTGGAACAGGAACTTTACAGCGTCATGGATGATATTTGTAAGCTGGTAGATGCCATTCCTATTCATGAGCTTAAGTCTCTGTCGTGTGCAAAAGAACTACTTCAGCACAGGGATCTCCGGTACGTTTTAATAAGTAGTATTTCTTATTGCCAAGTTCTGTATGAAACCATATCACGCCTCTAGGTGTCTCCATCACACTGAAAACATGATACAGAAAGGTTTTTTTTTGATTAAAAAGCCTAAAATAACTGACCAAATAAAGTTTTAGACAAAAAATCAGAAGACTTTCTGGCAGAATCCTGGAGTTGTTAATACTTTCAGAAGAAAGAATCTGATTCCCTGTTCACCCTGAGGCACAGGTAGTGCTGTATCTTTTCTCTGGAAGGTAACTATCACCAGGTGCTTCTGAAGAAGCAGAGTGGTGTGATATAATCTGCTAAGTGTCATCCTGATTTCTTGTAACCTGAGGCATTAATTTAATAATCTCTCTGTGAGACTCACCATCCCTGACAATAACGATTTGTGACTTCTACTAGTATCTGCATACCTGTCATCTTTCAGTTTGAGTATTGCTACCACAGGCTGCCTCCTCCCGTATAATTTGGTGACACTATACATAGACAAAATACTGAGATCTGGCATTTTGGTTTGTGTCTTTACTGGGCTGAAACAGTGCTTTTTCTAAACATTCTTGGTAAAACTATTTTTTTTTCTATTATTACTGTAGTCAGTGATAGTATTCAGAAAGTACAGAAAAACATAATTTGTTTCAAGCGTATTTTTTACTTCTTTAACTTTGGGTTTGTGCCTTTAAGAACTTTATGCTCTGCGTTGCCTGAATCAGTTCTTCACTATTAAGAATTCCTTTATTTTAATACTTGTGGTGAACGCATGTTAATTTTGTAATTACTGTATTCAACTGAGTTCTGGTATTATTCTCTTTTCCCTAGATTTGTTTGAAATATTTTTAAAATATAGAGTTGTAATGTCCTGTGTTGGACACAAAAAACAATGTAACCACCGTATGTTAATATTTTAATTAGGAAGAAAGAGACAAATGTTTAAGGTATGTTGTAGAAAGTGATATATCATTGCTTGTGACTTAAATATTCATTTTCATTCTTCTTTCCCTTGCCATCTCTTCCAGGAGAAAATTGTTAGCTAGTTCTGTCACTTTGAACACAAGAAGCACAAACAACATTTTTCCTAGAAATGGGAAGGCATGTGTGCAACAAGACTCTTCTGTGCGTTCTGGTACTGCTTTGTGTTCTGGCCCTAATAGGAGTTGTGTCAGAAACTCACCAAAATCTACAAATCTTTCATCTACGCTTTCTGGGACTGTTAATTTAAGCAATTTTTCTACAGAAAATAATCAAACACTTGATGTCTTGGATACCTCTTATGTTTCGAAGCAAACAGTTCAGGAGGTCATCTGCCTAGAAACTGCAGAACTTTCTTCTTCCGAGGTGAACAGCAAAGACAGAACTTCTCTCAGCCATCCTTCGGAGATGTCTTTCAACAACAGCTGGTGTGAAAAAACAGTGGTGAGAAACGGTGAACGCTGGCATCTTCCGGAGAGGCCCATTACGAGCACTGCTCTGAAAGTTCTGAGCAAAGCCCCTGCTGGCACTCCTGCATCAGACTGTTTAGATGTAAACGATACAGACTTTGATCTCGATAATTTTGATATTGATGATTTTGATGAGGGCTGGGAGAATTCAGTGACTGTTTCGGCACCTGAAACACCATTTGCGCCATTGTATCAGCCGGTCAGGGAGGGGCCACCTGCCAAATCCCTGCTCTCAAAGATCATCTCAGCAGCCAAAGGATCTCCTCCTGTATCAAATCCTGTTGCTCCAAAATCAAGCTTCTTGACGGCAACAAAGAACCAAACAGGTAAATTATGCGAATGAGGATTACTGTTTTTCCTTTTTAATTTGTGTGTATTTATGCTAAGTCTAAGACCAAGTAACTTACTGTAGATGACATCAGTGCCTTTTTGGTCGTATCGAAATTTGTTTTTACTTCTCTTTGTAAAGATGACACTGCAGAATCTTTCTCCTCTCTTTTTCTCCTCAGAGTGTTGCCAAATTTGAATATTTATTTGCCATGTAGGTTGCAGACTGCTGGGGAGATGAAGTGCTGGGGAGATGAAGCTGCTAAAATTGGAAACTGGAATGCTTCTGTGGTTTAATTAAATGATGACTCTGCAGTTGTTAATTCGAAGCCATACAATAGTCTTAGCTGCTTATACAAAACATTCAAATTTGGGTACTTGTTGAAGTAAACCTAACCCCTCTGGTGCACGAGTGTAGGTCAGTATTACCAATTCTTGCAGGAACGGGGAGGTAAAAGCAGAGGTGTTTTTAAGTCATGCAGGCTTTTATCATGCTGTAAGCTTACTCGAGCAGTTGTTTTTGAAGACCTAACCATGCTGAGAGGTGTTCTGACTGCAGGTTCACTGTCTGAGTAGGCACGCTTCTCTGCTGCTGGTGCAGCTGGCTTCTAACTAGTACTAGTTAAATACAGGGAGAGTACTAATGGTTTTTTGTGGCAGAGATAAAGTTTTACAGCATAAGACTATGCATTTTATACAGTTGTGGGCAAGTTTGTTTAAAAAAAAATCAGAGATTAGTGTATAATGAAAATTCATACTTTAGCCAGCCTTAAACTGTAGTTGTATGCATTTTTATTTATTTATATTAACTTACGATTTTAGTTTAAAAGGTTTAAGGAGTTGAAGTGTTCGCTAGGCAATCTGTTACACCAAAGGAGTTCTGTGTTGAAAGAGGTAAAGTACAATTTGGTATTGGAACTTATTTTAAGAACGTTTTCTCTGTCTACTAGAGCCACTGGTTAATAACCCCGCGCTAGAACGTTTCAGGGGTATGAAATTTTCCCACTCTGAAGAAATGATGACTATATTTCACAGAAAGTTTGGTTTGCACACTTTCCGGACGAATCAACTGGAGGCCATCAATGCTGCTCTTCTGGGAGAAGATTGTTTCATCTTAATGCCCACTGGTATGTATCTACAAACATCACACGGCTACAGGCTTTTGAGATCTGACATGCATTCGAGAAGTAAAGATCTGTAGTTCCTTTTGCAAGGCTCATGACAAACTATTCTTTCTCTGTGCCTTTACTGAGGTTTTGCTAAATTGTGCTAGTTGAATTCTGTAGCGACAGGATTTCCGGAATTTTGAATGCACTTGGGTATTTTGAATAAGGTGATTAGATTTCACTCTTCCATAATGTATCGCATGACAACTCTTCCTTCACCTAAAGGTAGCGTCTTAAAGACTCAATGGTAAAAGTTTGTTTCTTAAAGCACTGTTAAATGGAAAGTAAGAAATAGGACTGTTTTCTTCTGCTCTTTCTCTGCCTAGTCTCCCTTTCCTCTAGATGTCTAATATTTGTTGCATACTGTTTAATTCTTACAGGTGGTGGTAAAAGTTTGTGCTACCAATTACCTGCTTGTGTCTCCGCTGGAGTCACTATTGTTATTTCTCCGCTGAGATCGCTGATAATAGATCAAGTTCAGAAGCTGAATACTTTAGATGTAAGTTCAAACAAGTTATTTAGTTAAACTGCAGATAAGTGCACTAGAAATCTGAAATATTACAATAAATCTTGTGTGTCTCAGATATAAACTCCAAAAAATAATTAGACGTAAGCTGTGAAGGCACACCTGTTAAAGTTGTCTAGGAAGATCTACGTTAGATGAGCTAGAATATATGTGCAGTCTAACTCATCAATTTATTGATGCTCATGTATTTGTTGTTGAAGCTTAGTTTTCAAGAAGATGTACCTGATTCTCAGATTCTAAGAGTAGTGTTTAGACAAGTAAATAGAAGTAGTCTGGGACGGTAGAAGAAGCGAGCACTAATAATTCCTGAGGTAAGAGGGTTCTGAAGATGCTAATCATTTCTGGATAAGTAATACCTAGACAAAAAAAATGTAAGTGAAAAGTATCACATCTGTTTTCTTTACTGGAAAGAGTTGAAAGAAAGTAGATGTACCCTCTAAGTCAGCTGTTTGTTGGTAGAATTGGGAGCAGAAGAATAGAATTTGGTTTATAATCTTTTGGCTTTATCATCAGAAAGATAATGCAATGGCTCCTGTACAGCAGGGATTCAAATGCTATCTGTAATAACATTTTCAATGCTTTCTTGTGTAATGTTCGCTAAGGGTAGTAAACGGATATACTTTTTACCTGCTTTATAACCGGTTATAGGACTAGCATTTGAGGATACTTTCATTTTGCACATATTAAAACTTAATATACTTATTTATTTTTTACAGATTGCTGCAACATACCTGACTGGTGATAGAACAGATACTGATGCTTCGAACATATATATGCAATTGTCAAAAAAAGATCCTATAATAAAACTTCTGTATGTTACCCCTGAGAAGGTTTGTACTCGATCTGAATTGTAAAGTACTGGAGGCAACAAGAGGAGGATTGCTATAAGAATAAAGGGGAAACATAGAACTTAGAATAGGCTTCTTGAAAAAAATAAGCGTGAAATACTTTAATAGAATTCAGTAAGTCTCTATATGGATGCAACTAAGTTCAGTCAGTAATTAACCAAGAATGAGAACTGAGTGTAATGTCTGCAAAATTTAAACTCTTAAAGCAAAAACGCCATTTGTATTATCTTCAATATATCATAGCATGTACTAGTGGCTGTCGGAATCTAGGCTACTCTGAACATGATACTACAGGGTAGAAACATGTAACTACCAAGTTGGCAGGTGACTGTCAAAAGACTGTCTTGTAGTTAATTGTATGCTGCCTTAAAAAATGATATTCCACAAGAGCATTGCGAGAGGGGACTACTTAGTGTGCTGAATGTTTCTTCCTACAGCTTTGCCTTTCCCTGTCTTCTGTGACATAAGTCATTTAAATTCAATCAGATTATTGGACCTCTGGGTAGCTGATCCTAGAGCTTTGTGGCAATCCCACATCAGCTGCTTCATTGTCAATTAAAATAAAGGTGATTGCCATCACTTTTATGCCTTCAGGCTTTACCTGTGCAGTCCAGATGAACTTAGCTATACAGAATAATTGTTTCTGCAGTCTTAGCTAGCGTGACGCTTGGCTTTGTTTGTTTGCTTTCTAATGCCACTGGTGGGTGTTTACCTAGGTCTGTGCAAGCAACCGACTGATGTCAGCCCTGGAAAATCTTTACAACCGGAAACTCCTAGCACGTTTTGTCATTGATGAGGCCCACTGTGTCAGCCAGGTGAAAACCTTGATTTGTTTTTCACAATGGCAAAAACTTAGTTGGAGCATCATACTCAGTTATTTTTCAATTTTTTTTTTTTTTTTTAAACTAGTGGGGTCATGATTTTCGAAAAGACTACAAACGACTGAACATGCTCCGCAAGAAGTTTCGCTCTGTTCCTATGATGGCTCTTACTGCCACTGCTAACCCAAGAGTACAAAAGGATATTCAGAATCAGCTTGAGATGCTAAGACCACAAGTGTAAGTTGTCCAGCAGTTTCCTGAAATAATTTGAGCTGCAGAACATTTGAATGGAAAACTTAGGAAAGCAAGAAATGCATTAGAGGTCCATCTGAAACACTTATATAGATGTATCAGATTAAATTCCACGCATGCATTCTCATTTAATCAGACTTAAATGCAGATTATTAAAATAATAAGAAATCTTGCCAAACTCTTCCTTGCTTGATTAAGGAAGCTGTAAGTGTGCAAGTTACGTTTTAGAGTGCTTTTCATGAGAGTGCTGGAAAATCCAAAAGCAGGAAGTGTTTTTTAGTTAACATTGGCAGTAACTTAGATTATGAGTTACTGTTGGGTCTGGATCACATTTGAACATTTTCAGTGTACCTGATGGAAAAGTAAAGCACTCTGACTTTTTTTAATTTTAGAAATACTGTTTTGTTGACTTTTTAAAAAAAATTTAGAAATCTGTGTGAATGTCAGAATGACAAGCATTTCTTCCATGCTGACTTCCACAGTGCAATGTAGCTTTCTTTATTTTCCAGCCACAGGAAAAACAGAAATTTTAGACCCAAAGTGTGAGTGGTGTGAATCTCAGTGAGGATAGTGGAACAGTAATTCCTGTGCAGGTAACACAGGACTAGTAGTAATGACTTGAATTTGAGACATTCCAGTCAATTCCTAGCTTGTTGAACGGACTACTGCACTCATAAAATTGAGTACCAATAACATGTCCTGTTTTTAGGTTTACAATGAGCTTCAACAGGCATAACTTGAAATATGATGTATTGCCCAAGAAGCCAAAGAGGGTGGCAATGGATTGCTTGGAATGGATTAAAAAATATCATCCACGTGAGTACTGAGTAATGTAGTGTGCTTCTATGCATTTTTATGAACTACTTTATAAAAGCTTTTCCTATCTCACAATACTATATATATTAAAAAAAAAAAAAGCCTTGTGCCTTTTTCAAGCTACTCGTACATTTACAGAAACAACAAGTAGGAGAAAAAATATTGCTGATAATGAGAATCAGATTTGCAGACATCCTAAACTTAAGAGTTCAAGATAAGACGAAAAAGGAAATTATGGTAGTGCTCTGAGTAATCTATCTGGAGGTTGCCAGACCTTTTAGTGTCATCTAATACCCATACAGTTTTAATAGTTTAATTCTGTTTGTCTGTGCTTATCTGTGGTTCCCCTTAATTATATCTTTTGTGAGCCATATCTGTCTATGCTCTCATTTTGGAGTCCTGCACCTCCTGCTGTTGGAAGTTGACTACACAAAGCTCCCTTCATAGCTTCTCTAGTGCTGTAACCTAGTAAATAAGCGAGGAATTGAATGAGGAGAAACTAACTAAACCATCCGATATTAACAAGCTTACTTTGCTTTATTGAGCAGTTACGTTGATTCCAATAGGGGAAAAATGCGTAAGTGTAATGCGGTATTGTCTTGACACAGGTATGACTGTTACAGCTTTATTCCCTATCACCTGCTTTATTTTAGCACATCTCTTATATTCGCAGATGACTCTGGAATAATTTACTGCCTTTCACGTCACGAATGTGACACAACTGCAGCCATTCTGCAGAAGGAAGGTCTTTCTGCGCTTGCCTATCATGCTGGCCTCCCTGACTCCAACAGAGATCTTGTGCAAAAGAAGTGGATTAATCAAGAAGGATGTCAGGTAAAAAAAAAAAAAAAAAAAAAAAAAGGCGGAGGGGAAGGAAGTATTTAGAGGAAAGTATTTTGTGGAAGGAAGAATTTAGAGCACTTGTATTACTCTTGGCCTAGTAAAGGAAAACAAAGTTGTGTAACATTATTGCAAAATCAGATGCAGGGTTAAATAACTGATTATAAGAGATCTGCCCAAACATGTCAGTCTTCTTTTCATTGTGACTTTTACAAATCAAAGACCGCAGTACTGCACCAAGGTATGATACTCTGGGAATAAGGAACTGAGCTGTGCAAAGCTTCTGAAACAGCCCTAGGCACGCTTGCTGAATTGTATCTTGAGATTCTCAAATTTGGAGTTTTCCCTCTATGGCAAAAAGGTCTCCTAAAAGAAGGAGAGAGGGACTTTTGCTGTTCTGTACTTGTCTTGCAGGGTTCCAGTTGAAATTCTCTGTTCTGCATAATTTCATAAGTCTGATAACGTACCTGTTTTTGGTGCAGAGTACTGCATGAATGGTTTTCATAACTCTGCATAACACAGTGTGATTTCTTCTAGGTTATATGTGCAACAATTGCCTTTGGAATGGGAATAGATAAACCTGATGTACGATACGTCATCCATGCTTCCCTTCCTAAATCTGTAGAAGGTTACTATCAGGAGTCTGGCAGGGCCGGACGAGATGGTGAAATGTCTCACTGTCTGCTCTTCTACAGCTACAGTGATGTAACCAGACTTAGAAGGCTAATACTAAGTAAGTGATTTTTTTGTATTTGTAGCTTAATTGAGACAATAGTAAAGAGGTCACTTAGTTGCTGGTTTCTGTTTCAGTTAGACTGAGTTATTTTCTCACTTAGAAGTGAAGTGGTGTATGGTATTGCAAAGATGGGAGAACTGTGCACCTTTGTTTTATTATTTACCCAAATGATTTTCTGTAGTGAAAGATTTTTAATACTTATGCTTAGTTCTAGTCAAAGCCATTTTTCTTTATATGTATTCATCTCTCGATTTTTGTCATTATAGATTTTTCCCCATCCTTTAAAGCTTGAGAGGTAAAATCTGGTTTAGGTTAGTTCTGTACTAAACTACTTGTCCTTTTTTTAAGCAACAGAATATTATGTTTTGTCTCTTTGTCTATCTGATAATATGTAAAAAGGCAGAAGTGAAGATAAAACAAATGTGATTGAACTTATTGCATTTCAGTGGAGAAAGACGGAAACATTCACACGAGAGAAACCCACTTTAACAACCTGTACAGTATGGTTCATTACTGTGAGAACGTAGTTGATTGCCGGAGAATTCAGCTTTTGGCCTACTTCGGGGAAACTAATTTTAATCCTAACTTTTGTAAAGATCACCCAGAAGTAATTTGTGATAACTGCAGTAGAAAGAAGGTAAAAATCAGTTCTTATTTATAGTGCTGTTAAACTGGTTTTGTATTTTGCTGCGTTTGAAAAATGGTAACATTACACTTGGGAAGGTAAATAGAGAAAATGAGTAAGATGTCTTGTAGTTTTGTGATGCTGGATGCTTTGAATTATTTTCAGGGTTTAAATGAGAGTATAATTATGTAAACTGTCCATGGACTTACGCTGTTGTTTCGGCCCGGGGTGACTAGTGAGGTATAAGGATGTCCCTTAGTGTTGCTTTTTGGCCACTGTGCTTATTGGAGACAGGAACTAATATAAGATCAACTAGAATGGCTCTGATGTTGGCTATGATGGCTATACCTGATGATGTTGCTTCTCAAGCCAATGTTCGTAGCACTACCCTATACATAAAAATCATAGAAAACAATACGTCTGTGATTGTAACAAAAATTGACTAGAATAATGCAGATTTTGTCCAGCCTTCTCATTTTAACATGTGCAGGAAGTGTAAGTTCTAGTGCATGGCAGCAAAAAATTACGGGAATGCTTTGCGAACAATTTACCTTGATCATCAGTACAGACTCAGCAATCTTGCAGCTCTCTGTATAGAATCAACACACTAAAGGTTAGATACAGTCAGTTGGTATGTCTTTTGTCTTGCATTTTTCAGAGTAATATCTAACCTGTGACTATATCACTGTAGCTGTACTAACAAGCAAATCACTCTTTTTGTGTTTGGGACAAAATGAATTCATGACTGGAAAAAGCTCAATAATGAAAAACAAGGTTGTCAGTAACACAACTTGCATTAGGATAGAACCACATCCAGTTGTTTCCTAATCAAGTCTATTTTAATAGGATTACAAATCAAGAAATGTAACCGATGAAGTGAAAAACATTATAAGATTTGTACAGCAACATTGCGGACAGATGAGAGGAATAAATGCAAGGAGAAATGCAGGTTCTGGAAGATACACATTGAATATGATGGTAGACATTTTCTTAGGTAAGTATTGTTTTTCCAGAAACAACACCTAAATATACATGGTGCATAAACTCCTGAGTATCAGGAGGTCTTCGTAATATCAGCAGTGGTTTAAAATAACATATATTTGGCAAAATTATTCTTCCCAGGAATCTCTTGATGGTTAAATGATTGAAAATAAACGAGACTAAAGCTTTCATCTCTTTCAGGTTGCTATAGTGATAATATTAGTTTTCTGCTGGTGCTTGGACTTTTTGGTACTTGCATGCTGTGTGTGTGCATACGCGCTCAAACCACGGAATACTCTTGGGAGTCTTCGATGTGTTTCTAAACACATACCTGTGAAGGCTCTCTAATTGCAGGCTAATCCTCTGACTTCTGTTGCACAGGTACAAAGAGTGCAAAGATTCAGTCTGGAATATTTGGGAAGGGGGCTGCCTACTCAAGGCATAATGTTGAAAGACTATTTAGAAAACTGGTATTGGACAAGATTCTGGATGAAGACTTGTATATTACAGCTAATGACCAAGCTGTAGCTTATGTAATTCTAGGAGAGCGAGCGCAGGCTGTGCTAAATGGATCACTGCAGGTGAGTAACAATTTTTTCCCTTGAACATACTGTTTTAAGGAATATGCTACAGTTTTTGTGCAGCATATACCTTGTGATTTTTTTTAACATAGTTTGAGTACCCACTGAAGTACAGTAACTGATCTTTAGTAAATTAATGGAGCAGAATCTGACAATCATGACTTGTAGTCCAGTGTTCTAATAGTAATGTCGTGAAGCAAAAGGTGAGTTTGAGAGTACTGGAGAGGGTTAAATCTTTATGTTCATTCTCCTTCTGCTTGATTCCATCATGACAAGAATGCAAGATTCTGGGACTGTTCAGCCTGGCGAAGAGGAGGCTCAGAAGGGATCTTATTAATGTCTATACTTGAAGGGAGGGTGCAAAGAGGACAGAGCAAGGCTCCTCTCGGTAGGGCCCAGTGCCAGGAGGAGGCAATGGGCGCAAACTGAAACACAAGAGGTTCCATCTAATCATCAGGAAGCACCTCCTTACTGGGCAGGTGACTGAGTAGTGGAATGGGTTGCCCAGAAAGCTTGTGAAGTCTCCTTGTTGAAGACCTACAGAAGTCAGGGGGATGTGGTCCAGGGCAACCTGCTCCTGGTGGCCCTGTTTGAGCTTGGGGACTGGACCAGATGATCTCCAGAGGTCCCTTCCAACCTCAGCCATTCTGTGATACTGACCAACACAGAAAGTGCTAGCTAAGGAGGGAAAAAAAAAAAATAAGGAACAGCACTACTTTATTCTGCATTTTATGCTCTATTTTTTTTTCCAGCCATTGATGCTCTCTGAAATAAAATGCACTCCTCCAAGAAGGTCATGAAACCAGTCTCAGAATTGCTTGAGGCAGTACCTCCTCTGCATTAGTGCTGTGTTTGGAGAAGAGCCCTCAGCAATAGACCTAGTGACCTCTGTTTAAAGCTAGCTGCATACTGGTTTCACAGGGCTTTTTCCTGTGTTGTGTGTACTTGCTTTGCTTGTTCTTTGTAGAAGAAACTTACAGGTGGTTGAGAATGGGTGCTTTATCAACTGGCCTGTAAAAAAGATCACTTTAAAAGTGTGTACTGGGTAAACAGCTTTTTTTTGGTCTATCAGAGAATACTTTTGGTTTCTTTCACTGTTCTTCTGTGTTATCCATCTATGTTCTAATGACTACTCTGCAGCAGCTCCCCTGACAGAAGTTATTGATTGGCTTATCTTAACAGGTGGAATTTCATGAAACTGAAAGTGCCAGTGCCATTAGAAAACAAAGGGCCTCTGTGACAAAAATGTCACAGCGGGAAGAGATGGTTAAAAAGTGCCTCAGTGAACTTACAGATATGTGCAAAACTCTTGGGAAGGTCTTTGATGTGCATTACTTCAATATTTTCAGTACTTCAACTCTAAAGAAAATAGCAGGTAATGTCAACTGTTCATTAACCCCCTGTAGGCAGTAGACTGCATGTGCAACTGTAGCCTTTTCTGAGAGAAAATCTATAGTTTCCTAAAGTTTGGAGAGAGACGCTTTACCTATACGCAGCTGAGTGAATCCCATGCGAGTAGCGTATACAGCATACATTCCCCTGGTGTGTACTAACCAGCTGGAAGTAAATCTGTATAGGAAAAAAAGGCTTGCTTCCCTGGGGAATTAGTGGACACTGTGGCACTAAAAGGAATGGATTTCCTCCAGAATGTTCTACCTTAAGAAGTTACTTTGTGTCTAACTGGTACCTTGTTACGTTACAGAAACCTTGTCTTCTGATGTGGAGGTTTTGCTGCAGATAGATGGAGTCACAGAAGATAAACTGGAAAAATATGGCGCAGAAATAATTAAAGTGATGGATAAGTACTCTGAATGGACCATACCAGGTTTAGTGTTCTTTGCATGTAAATGTGTGTGTTCCTATATAATCCTTTTCCCTCCTTCTCTGCATAAGAAGTTCCAGTGAAAAGTCACCTGGTTTTAAACACAATCACTGTTTCTTGGAGTTTAATGATTACAAAAAAGGGAGCAATTTCATATTCTCAGAACGTACAAAGGTCTTTGCTATCTTCTCACTGGTTAAATTCAGCATAGTTCTGAAAGACTGAAAAAGGAAAAGAAAGACTAAACATATTGCTGCGCTCCTTCCCTGTTAGTTATTGGGGTTTATGTAATATACTTAGACAGAGACTTCAGGGCATTCAGGTTAAAAATCTTGCCCTCCCCTGCATATTTTCCATCTGAATCTACTACGTATTGGGTAGTGCTGTAGCCTGGCAGACCATCAATAACTACTGCCTTTTATTTTTCATAGTAACTGAGATCAGCAAGTCCAAGTCTACACTGACTAGCTCCTGCTGAAATGCGAAGAACTTTCAAAACTAAATGGAGGGGGCAAAAAAAAAAAGCTAGCAAGTCAGTATGCCAGTATTTTACAGTCCCTTTTTACAGCTTTTAACCTTATACACAGAGTTCAGCTCAGTGGAGAATTAAGCCATGAGACTAGTAAATCTGGCAGTGTCACATGAGCATAGCATGTAGCCTGTGTTGTAATTAGAATATTTTATATAGCTTGGCCATCAGTTTAAAAGCGATTCATAGTTATGTTTAAGGAGGCTGTGTTTTCATATGCTGCAATGTGAATAAATTCATGTCTACAAACCTCACTTAAGTGTTTCATTTGACTGCCTGTGCAAAGAATCGTGTCCTTCTTGCTTACAACTGATTGAGGAGGAACTCTCAGCTGTCTGAGCCTTTCAGTGTCTCCTGGTGCTGTTTTAAAAACAAGTGCTGTATTTGAGTGTATTATTTATGGTATATTCCATAATTCTTTCCAGCTGACACAAGGAAGAGGGTGTAAAGGCAGAAAGCTCAGTGCTACCAAAATAGTTTAGAAAAGAAGCCAAGCTAGTGAAAATAGGGCTGGTCTTTTTTTTTTTTTTTTTATCATGATGAGTTAAACCAAAACTGCCTTCTGTCTGTCTTTGCTTTACAACAACCTGAGAAATGTCTTTAGCTGAGCCTGGAGCATCACCAGGAGAATTGTGGTGCAAGGAGTATTTGAATGGCAAGGACAGAAGTTTGGCGCAAATAGCGTGCTCTAGCTGACAGTTCTGGCTGCCCCAGGCAATGTTTTGATTCCATTAGTTTTAATTCATCATCTGTCTGCAGAAGATGCTGCCTGCCAAAGTGTGGACACAGCTGCGGGGAGTACTGGCGCACCTGAGAGTGAGGAAGAAGCAGGAGATGTAGTTACAACCTCAAGCTATTTTTGCAATAATGCAAACCAAAGAAGGAAAAGGAAAAGGCCGCCAAACTTCAGAGAATCCAAGAAGAAAAAGACAAGCAGTGCTGGTAGCCAGCAGTTTCATCCCAAAGGGTATGTTGCTTGTGATCAGTTGTAACTTTTTTTTTCCTGAGATGATGATGATCCCAGAACTGCTCTGTTATCTTAATGCGTTTTCTTAAGTAATTGTATGGGATTATATGTAGGTTAGTTCATCAAATACTGAACTTTAAAAATTAATTAAATATCAGTTTCAGGCTTCTCAGTAGGAGGTGTACCACTATGCTGCTTCTGCTACTGCCAACGTGCTCTTGCTTACCTTTGCCATTTCTGTGGTGGGATATTGGTATTCCTCAAACTAACGTACTAAGTTTCTAAGCTTATAGCAGGAGCAGAATTTGCTGCAAAAATAAGCCATAATTTTATGATGCCCCTTTCCACTGTCTGAAATCTTGATATGCAGGGCAAATTAGAGGTACGTTCTCAATGTACTTTCATACTAACGGTTATTCACCTGTAATTAGATTATGTGACTGCACTGGAATGAAACTCACTGCTTTCTGCCATTGCTTTTTTTTTTTTCCAGGTATATCTCCTTTTCTGTACTCATTTTCCTCACTCAGTTATTTTTTCTGTTTGTCTTGCTTTATTTTTTTTAGGAAATAGCAGTTCCAGCTTAGTATGTTTTATTCCTCTGCTTTCCATCTACCTAAAATATTAGTCATTAAATGCTGTTGACCCTGAAGTGTCATTTAATGTTGATACTCTAATTAGATTAATAGGAGTTAGGTTGGTTTAGCGTTCTGTGTTCATATTTCAGGCTGCTTCTTGCCCTTAAGCAGATGACAGAGCAACAGCTACACTAAATTTACAGTTCAAAGGTATTCTTGCAGCCATGTTTATTTAAAAAAAAAAAGTTCAAAAAATATATAGTAGTCTAGAAAATCTTACATGGTGTGCAACTGTATAAATACACCACGGGTAGGGAATGTGGCAAGTAAACCAAATGTTTGACACACAATACTGTAATTTCTCTCTAAATATTACAGTGGTTACAGCAAGTACCGAAGGACCAAAAGGCCATCCAACTCTAAGACTCCACCTTCATCTGGCTACAGCTCAGCATCTTACGGTGCCACACAAGGAACTGTTGGAAAGCTGGGGATTATGGCACCACCGAAGCCGAAAAACAGGCAATTCCTTCAGCCTTCATATTCGATATTGTAACTAGGAAAATGTAAATACTGTATAAAAGCATGCCATGAAGCTGTAATCATTGTTTATAAATCTTTATTTGATTTGCTGAACCTTCTTAGATTTGTACACTTGTGAAGTCCAAAAGTTCATGTTAAATAAATATTTTTAAACTCATAAATTTATTCAGACCTTTTTTCTACTACAAACAGATATGAGTTCTGCCTAGTTCTAGATGCCCTACTGTTTCAGGGAAAATAATCCCTGTAAGACTGCATTAAAGCTATCTCTGGGATACACTTGAGATCGCAAATCAAAAGCAGTTACTGGAACGGTGAATCCCAAAGATGGTTGCCTCTGTTCTTCTCCCTTGCTAGATGTCTAAGTAATTCAGAGCTACATAACAGAGGAGTTCTGAAAATGTAAGTCTTGGGATGTTAACCTGACATAAAATATGATTAACAGTTGTAAGCTTTCTTTTTTTTTCCCCAGATACTGGGGCTGGAATGTCTGCTGAAGCGCCAAGTGCTGTCCTAGGTATGCTCTTTTAGTCATCCTGTTTGTTTTTACAGTGTGGAGCTGTGTGATCATCATGGCTGTGATAAGGGCATTTGACATGCCCTTCTTTTACCTTCCTGCCTTACATAAGGCAGCCCTGATAAGTTCAGGAGGAGTTTAGATGTGTATCTGTTTCTACATGTGCATTTCAATGACATGCCTGACACTGCAGGGGCAAAATCAACTGTTTTTTTGCTTGACTGCAGCAAAGGATTCCATCAGCTGTTGCTGAGCAAGGAGTCTGATAGCAAGTACTTTATATAACCCATCCTGTGAGTCTGAAGTGTGCTCAAGGCTGTTTCAATTAACCTCACTGTTTTTAAAAAAAAAAAAAAAAAAAGTACACTTTTTCTATCCTGAACATGCCAAGCTGCAACATAAAGCTGTAGAGTATAATTAATCACTTCTCTTTGCTGTCCAGCAAAGATTTTGATCTCATGCATCAGTCCTGGGCCACCAAGTGCTAGGTGCCCATGTGGACTGGAATCATAGAACAGCACAGGTTGGAAGGGACCTTAGAGATTATCTCATTCCAACCCCCCTGCCCTGTGTGGACAGAGATACCACCCACTAGATCAGGCCACCCATCCAACGTGGCCTTGAACACCTCCAGGGATGGGGCATCCACAACCTCTCTGAGCAGCCTGTTCCAGTGCCCCACCACCCTCTGAGTGAAGAGTTTCCTCCTAACCTCTAATCTAAATCTCCCCCGTTTTTGTTTTTTTTTTTTTTTTAAAAAAAACATTCCACCTTGTCCTCTCATTATATGACTGTGCAAAAAGTTGCTCTATTTTTTTTCAGAGCCACTTTTAGGTACTGTAAGGCTGCTGTAAGGCCTCCTTGGTCGTCTTCTCCAGCCTCACCAGCCCCAGCTCCCTCAGTCATCCACCCAAGAGAGGCACTCCAGCCTCTCATCATCTTCGCGGCCCCCCTCTGGACCCACTCTAACAGCCCCACGTCCTTCTCGTGCCGGGGTCCCCACACCTGCCCGCAGCACTCCAGCCGGGGCCTCACGAGGAAGGCAGAGCACGATTCCCGCAGCCCGGCCGCACCACCTTCCCCTCAGCCATGTCGAACCTCATTCTGTTCACGCAGGCCCCCTTCCCCGCCCTGCCCAGCTCCCTCTGGATGACATCCCTCCCTCCTGGTGCACCCACAGCCCCGCTCGAGCCCCCCGGTGCTGGTGGAACACCCCCACACGCGCCGGGGGCCGCCCCTCACGGAGGGGGGAGGCGGGAGGCCGGAAGCGGCGGCCTCGCGCCGCCGCTTCCGGCCTCCCGCCTCCCCCCTCCGTGAGGGGCGGCCCCCGGCTCAGCCCAGCCCAGCCCAGCCATGGCGCTTTCAGAGCGCAGGTCGGCGGTTCGTGAGGGGCTATCGCCGTTCAGCCAGCAGCGGGAGCAGGTCCGGGGCTGGGGGGGCGAGGGGCTGGGGCAACGGGGAGCGGGGCGAGGGGCTGGGGGGTACCGGGGGGGGGATGGGGGAGCGGCCCGGGCGCCGTGAGGAGGGCGGCTGGCGGCGGGGCCTGCTCACCGTTCTCTGTTCGTCCCCTCAGGAGCGCACCCCGACCGGCGGCGCCGAGCCGCGGCGAGGCCCGGAGCAGGGCGAGCGCCGAGCGGGGCCGGGGAGGCAGCTGCGGGTGCTGCTCACGCCGCTCTCCGTGGCTTGCCGGCGGATGCCCCAGAAGCGGCTGCTGGGCGCCTACGGCGGGGAGGCGGCGGGGAAGAGGCTCCGCGCCGAACCCCCCGGGACGCCCCCCGGCAGCCCGCCCAGCCCGGCCCCCGCCGCATCCCCCGCCGGCAGCGGCTCGGAGGGCGGCTGGGACGCGGAGAGCGACGGCAGCGACGGCGGAGGAGCGGCGCAGGTGAGCGGCGGGCGCCCCGCGGGGCCCGGGAAGGCGAAGCCGGGGGCGTTTCGCCTCTTTGCGGGAGCGTTTTCCCTCTTAGGGCCTCGGCAGACCTCGTTTTACCCCCTTCGGAACGTCTGAGGGGTGAGAAAAGTCCCGCTGCCGGCCGCAGGCTGTGCAGCCCGGTGCCAAAACCACCAGCGCCTTCCCGTGGGCCATAACCACTTCCCGGGGAGCTCTGTGGCCGGGTACGGAGATGAGATACAAAAGTTTTGTCAGTGCTCGTTCGTGTTTAAATCACCATTTTCAATTTGCCTGGGCCGCCTTTTCCTCTAAAAGACAAAACGGAGCAGAGCTGTGTTGTGTTCAGGTGCCACATTTGCCGTATTGCTAAGTCATAAGTTGCTTGTTGTTTCGCTCCAGTTTTGGTTCAGTTGTAGGAAGATTCTGATGAGCTGGTCCCTCTTGCAGAACCGATGCTAGCAGTCGGTGTTGTAACACATGCTAGTACCTCTATAGACTGGCATCGGTAGGGGATCACCCCAGTAAGCGTGCCTTTTGTTTGTTTAAAAGTACATCAAATCACTTCTGGACAGTCCGGACAATCAACTTAGAGGCTCACGGCCCAGAAGCCTGGGCCACCTCTGGCGTGCCATGTAACTATGCTGAGGTCTGTCTCGCTTTTCTTTTTGTAGGATGGATACCCGCAGTTATCAGCTTATGAAAGGAAAAGACTAAAGAACATTACAGAAAATGCGAAATTCTTCGCTGCCTTAAAGCTGCACGAGGTTTGTGTAGATCCTACCTAGTGCCACTCTGCTCCCTCCTGACCGTAAGGACACTCATGCCCCAAGAAGCAGCCTGCCGCCCCTCTCGTTGTGAAACCCTGCCCTGATAGCACCAGGGGCGTCAGGAGAGGGCATCAGCACTGCCCTGACTGGATTAAACGTTGGCACTTCGTGTTGCTAGTTAGCTCCCTCCAAGGAGGGGAGGCCATTAGGTGACATTACGGAGAGCTGGGTGAGCAAAATCCCCTTGGTGCCCTGTTCCCGGCAGGGCCAGGTGAGCACCAGCCTGGGGGCAGTCGAGCACACTGCTGCAGCTGGGCCTGTCTGGGAGGCAGTGAGACTCCTTCCTTACCACTAAGACTGCAGCTTGAGTAAAAATAACTCCTTTTCTTCCAGTTACCCTCAGAGAGGTCAGCAAACGCAGGTCTGCCTGCAGTCACAGCGCTGCCTGCAGGATGAAGGCCAGAGCCATCACCTAGGGTGGCCCTGGCCGTGGGGTGCCCAGCCCCAGCAGCGCCTGGAACCGTGCGCGCCAGGGGTCGTGCTGCTGGGCTGGAGGAGTGGAGGGGCAGTGGTCCTGCCGGTGGGCTGGACGTGGCTAAGCTTTCCTGCAGTCTGAATGAACTGAATGCACATCTTCAAAACGTGATGACGAAAACCTTGTGAACCTAGGCCTCTGTGGTTCCGTTTTCTGCTTTAAATGTCTTTCTGTGTCTGGTGCACAACATTTGGAATAATCTTGTTTTGGGAAGAAATGCCTACAGAGCGTTCAGGCTCTGCTGTGCCCCATTGCACCATTTGCAGAAATGGGGGAGTTCTTGCGGGTACGCAGAAGACCAGTGCAAAGCGGGAAAAAGAGTCTGATATTTAACAGTCCCGTTTTGTTACTGTTATGAGCAATTACAATATAGTTTACTGCAGCCTTGCAGCCGTTATACAGGTTGACCTTTTATGCTTGTTAGATATATTTTTAATCTTTTATTTTTTCTTTTTAAGTCAGCTGCAAGACTTCACAAAATTGCGACTAAAAGACAATCTAATGTCACTAAAAGGTAAACAACTGCGTATGAGACTCGTATCATTGTTCCTTCATTGAGTGTTAACTGTTTTAGCGCTACCATCTGCACATAGCAGATATCAGCAAGAGGGAGAGCTAATGATGAGTCACTCTCCAAAGCTGAATCTGCATAACTGATTATCCTAAGCTGTATGAATTTGTAGATAGGTAGCTCCTCTAGGTAGTGGCTCTCCTCTGCCATCCTATGGAAAGAAAATGCTAGTATTAATACCCTTTTCATCAAATTACAGAACTTGCTATTTTTATGATATTTGTATTAAGGTAATTTGTGTTGTTTTTTTTTTCCACTTGTGATATTTCTGCATGATGGCTAAAGAAAGAAATGTTAAATGATGAGAACAAATGATGGGAAAAGGCATGGGAAAGAAAGGGTTTGGGGGTAGAAACAGATGCAAGGGATAGGATAAACAATTGTTGAAGAAAAGACATTTGGCAGTGCCAAAGCAGTGTTAGGCAAAGCCGAAAAATGAGCTGAAATGCAAAATAGAGAGTAAGATAAGCAAGGAAAGGAGAGAAAAAGGTGACTAGATCAATGAGTGGAAGGATGAATTATAAATGAGGGTGGGGAAGAAAAGCAACAGTGGCAGGATGTATTACAAGGGAAACATAAATGTCATCAGTATATGTGTGCATTGCTAACTGCTCTTTTTGTTGCTGCAATCGCTGAAAGAAAAAGTAATCGCAATGCTCCTAAAGTCGATCAGAACATTGAGGTGTCAGAGCTGCAGATAAGAACCTATTCCGTAGTGTTTTACTTAAATGCCAAGGGCTTACGTTATCTAACTCTGCTAATTTTTGAAATGTTTTACGTGTTGTAGACCTAAGCCTAAGAAGGCAGAAGATGAAACAGTACGTCGAAGATCTATGCGCCTGCAAAAAGTAGAGCCGTCAGGAACCCCAGTGCTGGAGCTGCCTGCCCAGCCAGGAGCAGAGGAGGAATATGTAAGATGGGGACGGGTTAGAGAAGCCTGTGCATATGCACAGAAGCATTACAAAAAAGGTGCTATAGTGAAGTAGATTCATAACACTTGCCATTGCTAAGCTTATTGTAAAAACCTTCAGACATTCGGGAGGGTGTGTTATTGTCAATAACGAAGTAAATTCTTGAGGTAAAATCTTTTTTTTTTTTTGAAATGTTTGTGGAATTAGAGTGGATGTGTTCTCAGAATATCTGGTGTACAGAAAATTACACTTCACCTTATTCATAGTTTTAGTTGATTTGAGTTACGAAAATTGCTAATGTCATTCCACAGCCTCAGGTTCCAGCCGGACCTCTGCCAATGGTTCCAGAAAATCAGGTGGAGAACAGCAAATTGACAGAGGATTTTCTGGCTACATGGATGAAAATAAGCGAGGTATTACTAGCTATAATTAATGATTTTTAGATTACATAAATTAATTTGACTTTGAAGTAGTCTAATTCTGATATTATAACTTCTTTTCCTTTCAATCTGTAGACGAAACCCAATGATACCGAAAAGCATACGTGTGACATGAAGAGGTAATCTGAAGGCAGCAGCTAAAAACTGGATCTTGTCTAGTTCTTTCTTCTCTTTCATAGCTCATATTTTAATGATATTCTCTAGATACCAATACAGCCTGAACAGTATGGTCCTCAGCGAAGATAATGTCAAGAAGGTTGTGAAAAATCGAGTATGTTCTGTGGCCATCCATCCTTCTGAAAGCATCATCTTTGTGGCAGCTGGAGACAAGTACGGGCAGATCGGCCTCTGGAACGTCGTAAGTCCTCTGCGTGCTCCTCGCCTGGCAGAAGTGTCTGTGGCGGGATGGGTGCGGGTGGGGCACAGGCTGGAGTGTCCTTTTCTTGGCTTGAAAAGGTGTTTTGCAGTCGTTATTTTTTGCAGATAACACCAGGGTGTCTGTTAATTTGAGGCTCACTGCAGTTGTTCGAAAAGTCTGGTCCTTCGCAAGCCCTGGTTTTATGGGAAGAAACTGGTAATTTTAGGGAGGAGAGAGGAAGAAAATGGATCACTAGCTGAAACCCAGTGAGGGTTAAAATTACAACTCACAGCTGAAAGATTCGGGATCTAGTTACAGTACCCCGTTAGCAATACAATACTTAGGTTTTGGAGAGTGAGGGTAGATGGATGCTCAAGTATTTGGGTTTTTATATAAATTTTGGGTAGATGCAGTGGGTCGCTGTGTTTCCAGATAGCAGAAATAAAACTGGCTGTACTAGTATATGCTGACACATATTTACACACATTGCTTCTGAAAAATAGCTTAGCATTTGGGAATTTGAAAACTGCTGAGGGCTTTGCAGATAGCCTCATTATGGATTTTGAATTGCCTTAATTATTCCTGCAGCAAGAATCTTTGTTCATGCCCATGACTTACACCTTTCTAGCCTCCCTCCCACCCTCTTCTCTGATCCCACATCATCTAAACCAGCTGCTTGACGTTTGCACACATACAGATTTTCTTTTCGTTGTTTGCAATGCTATTAACCTTTTCTGTGGAGTTTCTCTTGAGTCATTTCAACTTTGACAGCTTCAGGAAATTGATTGACTAGCTTCAGCTATGAGACTCGGCTCAATTGTAAAGATGTTTAAAGTGCAGCGTGGAAAGCTGAGACTGCAGAGCTGCTGCTGCTTCCTATTGAGAAGCATGATCTGGTTGAGGTTTCTGAATGCCACAGGCTTCCTTTGTGACCTTGCAAAGACATTTCACGTGCAAGCCTAGAAATGTTAAAATTACTGTCTTCCCTCGTGATTTCCTTTTTTCTTTTTTCTTTTTTTCCCCTTCATGAAGGGAGTTGGACTTTACCAAGTCGGGAGTAGTCTGTGTGGAATGACTTGTTCCAAAATGAGCGCTTGGTTTCTTTTAAATGATCAGAGCTGGAAGGATACCAAGGTTTGAAGAGAAGATACAGGAGATGGTGCTTTACATTCAGTTTGGGTGAATGTAGTTTAGCTTGAGCTGTAAGCAGCTTAGCATGTCCATGTTCTGCTGTTAAAAGCATATGCATGTATCAGCATACTCAGCAAGGGGTTCCGTGGTAACTTGGCGCTCTTTTGAGTTAAATTACTTGTATAGTGGTGAAATTGGTACTGGAGGGAGGCCCAAGCCTGTCAGCAGTGTGCTGAACAGTGCACGTGAGGACGGTTCCCTCTTCCTTGCTAAGCTGAAACTCCCTCAGTCCCAGTGAGACGTTAGCCTGGGCAAGCTGTGCCCCAAAGCAGCCTGGCTGCCTTGCTGCCTGCACTGTGCCTCCCCTCACCAAGCACCTGCTGCCTCCTCCATACAGCTATGCAGGAAGACAGCGTTTGAAAAAGAGACTTTACTCTGAAAGTTGCGGTAATTAATAGGAAGAATGAATTAATGGAAATAATGATCTGTATGTGTCCGTCGACTCGCTTTTGTTTTTCAGGACTGTAAGACTGAAGAAGGAGCACATGTCTTCACTCCACACAACTACTCGGTCAACTGCATGCACTTCTCTCCATCTAACCCTGCTCATTTGCTGTCCCTAAGCCACGATGTTCTACGATGCGGTGACGTTACTAGGGCGATCTTTGATGAGGTGAGGGCTCCCTCGCTTGTGCTGCAGACTCCGTAGAAATGTCGTAGTGTGTGCTGCCAAGTTTTAGTGTCATTGCACCCGAGTTACTGTTTGATGGTTGCTAGCATGAAATTTTAACTTTCAATTTCCACAAGGGCACATGAAGGAACCTCTAACTACCATGGAAGTATGGAGATGCTTCCCTGTCAATAAAACTTGGTAACAAGTTGGTCACTCCCAACTTGTGGGTGAGGCAGTTGCAATTTTATATTGAATTTAGTTTCCTACCTCCTTACTTAGGCAGTATGCGCCTCTTTCCAAAACCAGTACTATTTAGAGGTAGGAAATGAGTGGTTTAAAGAATCTTGTGATACCTCAGGGAGTAGTGCTGCCGTTGGGAATGCAGCTGTTAACGGGGAGAGTGTCTGCACACCCAGCCAGAGCTGGAACGTGGAAAGCTCCTGCAGTGTTATTGTACTTGGGGCTAATCGCTGCTTTGAGGGGAAGCTGCTGTGCAGTAGGATGGCGTGGCGTCCCGACACATCTCCCAAATTACAGGAAGCCTAATTCACATGTCCGCACACGATGAAAAGGTTTCTGCAGCACTGGAGAACGGGGCGCAATCATTAGTCCTCGCTCACGATAACAGTTGTTGGATTACAGGAACACAGAGGCGACAGGGTCTTGTAAGAGTTTTAACAGAGAATTCACAACATGCTGTTGTCAGGTTGGTTTGGATGGCTAATTATATACGCTGTAATAAGGATACTAGTTTAACAGAAAGGTTCCCTAAATGGATAGCTAAGGCTGGAGTCATCAGGTTAGGTAGTATTAGTTAGTATTTTTAGTATATTTAAAAAGCAAAAATGCCCACAGTGTTTTGGGTATTGCGAACGTGTATTTAGTTGAATAATTTCAGTTTCATTTGACCTTTTCTATATGCAGATATGCAGAAGTGAAGAAAACTTATCCTCCTTTGATTTTTTGGAAGATAACGCCTCTACTGCAATAGTAGGATACTGGGATGGCAGCGTCGCTGTTGTGGACAGACGGACCCCAGGAACATCTTTAGAGCTTTCTGCTAACATTGGCTTCAAAATAACGAGGACAGTCCATGTTCACCCAGTGAATAAACAGTATTTCATTGCTGCTGGCTCCGTGTATGTAGCTCAACATGAACTGCAGTTATTGTGTGTATGAAATGTTCCCTTTGCATCGGTGTTTGACGTCAGCTATAAGTGGCAGGTTTGGAGAGTGGGACCAGCTGTCAGGGAGGGAGGCAGGTTCTCAGTCTCAGTACATAGTCTGTTTTTTTGTTTTGTTTTGTTTTGTTTTTTAAGAAAACAAGTTTTTAGTTCTTAGCAGAGTTTAAAACTTAATATAATTTGACTTATCTTCACCTTTCAAATAGGCTTTGGAGTCGCTGTGTTTTGGTGGTTTGTTGTTGTTTTTTGTTTGTTTTTGTTTTTTTGAGAGATCCCAGTGGAGAGGTGTTTTACTGTGCTGTTTGTTTGGGGTGGTTTTGGTGCTCACAAAATCCTGTAGAGCCACTCGCTGTTGTAGTTGTTGATATGCATTGCTGAAGTAAAGTTCTAAACGCAGTTCATGTAAAATGTGTGGCAGTCTTTTGAGCCTTTTTTGGTAAATGGAAAATAAAACCACTGGTTATTTAACTGCCACCTGGTAAAGTGCTCTGTGTGGTGTGTTACAGGGATGTTCGTATCTTTGATGTTCGATACCTGAAGTCTGATGGGAACAAGCCTGTGAGCTCTCTTAATGGACACACAAAAAGTGTTGCTTCTGCATACTTCTCACCTGTAACTGGCAACAGAGTTGTGACAGTGTGTGCTGATGATAAACTGAGGTAAGACTGTGTGGGAAAGAATAAACATTATGGAGAATACCAATTGATAGAGTTTGTTGTTTCCTGCCTTCGTTACCTGTCATTGAAAGCATCCTGTTTTGATTTGTTTTTTTTTTTGCCTAGGCAATTTTAATGCTGCATGGTTTTTAATTTTTTAAAATTTGTTATTTTCCTGAAGAATATTTAACAATGAACAGGAAAACCTGCAGGTGCTGCTAGTCTTCACTCAGCAGTTTGTTGAACTTTCCCCAGGCCGCTGGGGATCCTAAAGATTTACAGGGGGTGAAGGAGAGCCCGGGATTGCTGTTGATGGTTTCTCAGTCAATCGAGCTCACACCTGGCTGAGGAAGTCCTGACACTGGAAGCTGTTAGCAGTGTCTGCATTTCCCTTCTCTTGCATTTTTTTTCCCTGGGCATCCTTTTTGTGCAGTGACTAAATAGACAAGATCCCAGGCTAGAGAAAGCTTTCATTTGTTGTAGCAAGCCTCTGTTGTTCTACCCTTCTAATGACTTTGAGAAAGGATGACCTTCAATTCTAGCTAAAAGCAAATCCATTTTAAAAGTATTTGAAAATCGCAGTTGGGATGTTAGCGCTCGTATCCCAGAACACAGCTGTGTTCTTTGTCGCTGTATTCCAGTCTTGCCTGGTCTGGGCCAAGCTGATCAGTGCAAAGTGCTTTATGAGGAAAGGGCTGCCTTTTCTAACACGTTACTCTTATTAACACTCTAATTCATTTTAAAGGGTCTACGACACCAGCTCTTTATCGTCTACTGTTGCAGTTCTCAGCACTGTCAGGTAAGCTGAACGTGTGGGGCTGAAGAGTTGGCCCTCAGCAGCAATTGTGGGAGTGACAGCAAGGAGAGGTTGCAGCGCGGTGCACTTAGCAGCTGCTGCAGGGGCACGGCCGCGGAGCTCTCCTGGCCTGAGAACTTGCCCTGGTCCTCTAGGTTGCCTGCGGTGGCTTTGTTCGTAAGGCAAGGCTGGAACACAGCCTGCTCTTGAGTCCGTGAAGTCTGCAGGAAAGCTTTAATGTCTCCTGTGTACCGGGAGCAGACCTTTTTGTGACTTCTGAAATGTTTTGTTTCAGAATGCTTTTTCTTTATGCGTTTTTTTGTTGTTGTTGTTGTTTTATTTGTTGTTTTTGGCTTTAATATCAAAGGTTACTTCTTAACGGTGAGGAACATGTTCCTGAGTAGAGTCTCAACACTTGCAGAATAGGTTTGTTCTCCGGAAGGAAGAATTGTCAGGCTTGCCTCACTAGGGCACTGGTCAGCAACTGGCCTGAAAATTCTTAATTTGCAGTTTATCGACAGGCTTGATGCATTGTTAGCCAATTTTCCCTACAATGTGCAGCTGTAAGTCTAACTACTCTGACAAATAATCATTCGTGTCAAGGTATCGCTTGGTTTCTCTTGCTCCCTTACGTTTCTTTGTCATGTCCCACCCGTCACAGGACAGCGATGCCCTGAATGGATCTGTGCAGTGTTTGAAAGTGGTGCTGGCTGAGGAGGCAGGGAGATGGGTTTGAGCAAATATGATGTAAATGATGGTACTGAATTCAATAAGAATATTTCTCTCTCTTTCTTCCTATTTGTTTCTCTGAAGGCATAACAATAACACAGGACGCTGGTTAACTAGGTTCAGAGCGATATGGGACCCTAAACAAGAAGACTGCTTTGTGGTGGGCAGTATGGCACGGCCGAGACAGATAAAAGTCTACCAAGATACTGGAAAATTGTTGCACTCTTTTTATAACGTTGATTACTTGGGCTCGGTGTGCTCCATTAATGTTGTTCATCCCAGTAAGAACATCTTAGTGGGCGGCAACTCCAGTGGTCGCCTTCATGTGTTCAAAGAACAATAAATGCTGTTGTGTTTTTTTGCATGATATGTTTAATTTTTATTAAGCAGTTCTTAAGCTAATTGCATTCTCTCAGGACAAAAGTGTATTTTTAACTCTAAAATAAGTTTTCTAAACTAGCTTTGGCATTTTCTTCTTTAATTAAAAACAAAAACTAATCCTACTACTGCAGTCAATTACAGTGGTTTGTACCAAAACGTGTTTTTCCTCAATACTTAGGTCATATTTCAAAAAAAGGAAAAAACACTTGCTAAATGTACGAGACACTGCTTAATGATTTTCGTTAAAGAACCTGCAGCGTTTGTTCTCTAACAGCTCGTGTGGCGTTTGTGGGAAAACCTCAAGGCTGGCACGCCTGCAGTGTCCCTGCCTGCAGTGAAACGCGCCCGTAAGGAAGCTGCCTGGTGCCTCATGGTGTCCCTCCTGCAGGGGGCAGAGGGAAGGTCCCTCGGCTGCCATCACGGTGACCAGACACAGAAGTCCCTCGGCGATGAGCCCCGAGGTGGGCGCAGAAGCGGAGCTGAGCTCCTGGGCTATGGGTTGCAGGGCGCTGGCTCCGAGCTCCCCTTCCTGCACGGGGAAGTGCTCCACCTTCAACGAGCTGCCCTTTCACGTGCCACGTGTGGCCGACATCGAACGCAAAACACGGGTGAGAGGCTGCTGGGTTTGTACGCCCGTGCTGCGTGCCAGCCCTGCACTGATGCAGCTCCTGAGGGAGGGAGCCTGCCAGCCCCAGCCGCAGTTCTGCAGCGTGGGCAGCGCCGCTGCGCTTTGCGCTTGGTCTGCAGGCCCCAGCGCGGCCGCAGCCCCGCAGGGTGCAGGCCTCGCTTCGTAGTGCCGGCTTTCGGCTCTCCCTGGGCTGCACTGAGCCCCGGCGGCCGGCCCGGGCTTCTCGGGGCAGCCAAATTCTGCCCGCACCTTGCGCTCGGGTACGGTTTGTACTCGAGCAATGAACACTGACACCACAAGCACTAAACGACTCTCATACCAACTCCGGGTTTTCATGATATTTAAATATTTATTTAAATTTAAAAATACTTTTCATGGCACCAATGATTTTATGCTAACTAAGATATTGAGTATGTAGAAAAAGGTACATTTTGAAGGAAAATGTAACTTACAGTATTTGGCACATGAAAGGTTAATTTCTAGATTTTTCTTTTTATGAAAACTAAGAAATTCACATTTTCAGGTATTTTACCGTCTACTGCTTAAAGATGCAGTATGCTATTACGAGATATTTTTTTTTTCTGATATAAGAATCTATGGAAACAACATTTTAATATAAAGACAGGTAAAACTAACAAGTAGTGAAACACAAGACATAATATGGAACATACAGGAAAAACGTACAATGAAAAATTACCAGTTCTCGTGGTTTTTGCAGTAAAATGCTGGGTGAACACTGCAGAGGTAACCTAGGTCTGGCATTTATAGCTATCCTAAAGTAAGCTGATGGAAAAGGTTTTCAAGGTCAATACTCGGACGCATCGCGTTTCTTTCAAAGGAAGGTGCCTAACGTACAAAGTATTGAGAGCAGGGCGGCCGCTGGGGCAGGCGGTACGCCGAGGTGACACCACGCGGGTACGGCAGCAGCTGAAACAAGGGAATACTGCATCTTTAACCTGGGGTGAAAAATGTCAAGTTTGAGACTATCACGCACTGCATAGAAACACCATTAACTACAGACTGAGGTAGGAACACTACACTAAGAGTTAATTTCGCTATGTTGCATAAAACAGGGTATCATGTAAAAACCGATCCTCCGGCTCCTGGCAGCGCTCGGGACTTCACCTGTCTGCTCAGAGCCACAGTGGGACGCCAACCCCCTCGGCTGCTGGGCCGTGATCGGGCGGCGTCGGGGTGAGCGGTGACCGCGCTGTGCCGGGCGCCGCTGCCCGGGGCCGGCCCCACCGGGGATGGTTGGCGGGCTGCTCGGGCAGGAACGCGGGAATCGGGCTGCTTAAAACTGCAGTTATGGCCCCAGCTTACGTAAAATCTCTCCCTGAGATGAAATAAAACTCGCTCGTCTGGTCTCCCTGCGTTGAGTACGTCCAACTTCTCGTCCAAAACTTAACAGAACTGGCTTTTATTGCTCCCTGTGTAAGAGACTGTTATGCTTCCCAGGTAACTGAAGGTCCCGGCGGCTATGACACAAGTACAATGAGCTATTTTTTGTTTATTTTTGCTTAAGAATAGATAGGTCTAATGGTTATCCATTGGCTTTTCCAGTGTTACCTCTGCTCCGGTAGTTCTGTCCTTTTTATCTTCAGAAAAGTCATAAAATTAGAGCTCCTCTCTGTATTCCAAAACTAGTAACACGTTAAACTGACGTTAGGCTTCCAGTCTACAAAAAACATTTACACCATTCGCTCGGCTCCAGCCCCTTGGTACAGCGCACCGCGTTCACCCAATCCGTAAAGTAAAAAAAGACTCGGTTAGGTTCAATAACAAAATAGCTTTTCGTTGTTAAAATATACGTTGAAACAGTCTCTTTGTTTGTACAAAAGGAGTACAGCTTTCTGAGGCTCGCTGGCTTACTAACCATCCCCGGCTGTGCGCCGGGGCTGGCCGAGCTCTCGCCCACCGGCGCGGGGCCTGGAGCCACAGCTGCGAAGCGCGGTGCCGTGGGCAGCCGGACAGGGACCGGCCATGGCGCAGAGACAGTCCCAGGAGGCCGCGTGTGGCGCAGGGCGAGGGCCACGGCCGCCTGCATCAGAAGGAGCCGGCGCGGGGCGAGGCCGGCCAGGGGGTGCCCCGCGGGAGGCTCCGGCTCGGAAGGAGCGCGCTCTGCAAAGCGGTGCTTGGTGGGCGGTGGCGTGGCGCACAGTGGCGGATTCGATAACGTAACGATACACAAGTGTTTAAATTAAAACTCAGTAGCACCATTGCTAAAGCTCCTGCGTAATACAGCATCTCTGGCCTCTCAGCCGCTGGCTGATGCTTGTACAATGATCAGTGGTAATAGTAAAATAAATTCCTCTCTTTATTTGGTACTTCCAAAAGTAACACACGCGGCTGTGAAAAATCAAAACGGAAACCTTAACTTATTCTGCGGGCTCCAAGGGGTGGAAGCAGCGGCCGAGCAGGCTAGGGAAGGACAAGTGTCTGGTCTGCGTCTACCCCTCTCGTCCTCCTGGAAAGAAACGTCCTAGGCAGCACTGTACTCGGGGTCATGGGAGAAGGAGTTATTGCAAGAGCTGAAGGTGCCACAAAGGTCCCGCTCGCTGGGGACAGCAGCAGGTCTCTCCCGAGTCCGCCTGGCTAGTTTTGTGGCGGCTCCTGCCTTCAGGTGTCAATGAGCAGGCTTACCACGGCGCGGACTTTGCAGGCAAACCATCGCCTGAGGGGACAAAAGTATTGGTAATGGAACTGCTCGAACTCGGGGGTCTGGCGGATATCGCGGAAAAAGGCAGTGTCAAGGTCGGACTCGGTAAGGATGATCAGGAGAAGGAGCAAAACAAAGAGGAGTCCAACTGTCACAAGGAGCAAACGGAGGACACTTAAAACAAACTTATTCACCTGTTCCGCCTGTGTCCCGCCGCGGCCGCTGGCGCCCAGGCACAGGGCGCGGAGCTCGCCCGGCTCCTCGGCCTCGGCCGCGCTGGGCGTGCCGGCCTCCGACTCCTTCTCCTCCTCGATGCTGCACGGAGCCCCGTTCAGCTGCCGCGACAGCAGCATCAGCTCCAGGCTGTGCTCGGCCACCGGCGTGGGCAGCACGCTGTCGGCCGGGCTGTAGCTCTCGTCGGCGATGACGGCCACCCGCTCGCTGCTCTCGGCGCGGCCGCCGCGGCCGGGGGGCACGAAGGCGTCGCCGTGGGAGGCCGAGCGCACCGGGGTGGAGTGGGCGCTGTCACGCAGCGACTCCAGGCCTGGGCGGGGAGGGAAGTGCTCAGTGGTGCTGGGGGGCCGGGGGAGCCCCCTGACACCACCCGCTCGCCCCACGCTGCCCCCAGCCCTACCCCGTGTCCCCAGCACAGGGTGGGCGCAAAGCACTGGGTGATGTCTGGGAGAGCAGCCCATGAGCACCCTGTTCGGCTTTTGTGTGTTTTTACTTATTTTTTGGGTGTTTTTTTTTTTTTTTTTTTTTTTTTTTTTTAACTGTTTGATTGGTGGTGGATGGTTTTTTTTGACACCTGCAGAGCAGTCCGGGTCCTGCGCAGCAGCCCTGGGCAGCGCTCAGCACCTTTTTTGTGCTGCTTGTGACTGCAGAGGCGGCTCCCCGGCGGGCGCGTGACTTGTCACCGCTGCGAGCAGCCGCGAGCTTTTCGCCTGGACCGCGGCCAGGCTGCTGGCAGGGGCCCGGGTTTGTCATCAATCACCACCGCTTCGCTGTGCTGCAACCGCCTGGAGGGCGACAGCTTCCCCTTGCTCACGGCTTGCTTAAAGGCACCCCTGCCATCAGCTCTCAGCGCAGATAACCTTCAGCTGGGAGTGAAGCACGGCACTGGAGAAGGACAAACGCCTGCTGCCTCCAGCCCCACGTGCCCGTCCCTAGACACCACCACCTAACAGCACAGAGCGTCCTATGCTCCCGTCCTACTGCAAGTGCCTCACAGAGAAGCCTCTGGCTCATGTGGAGCCTTCCCGCAGGGAGGAACCGGTGGCGAGCACCAGCTGAGGGCCGCGGCAGGGCCTCCGTAATGCCAAGGTGGCTCCGGGCTGAGCCCAGCCCCAAGCCCAGCCCTGGGAGCAGCCGCACGTAGGACGGGAGCTGCAGCAGCACCAGGTCCTATTGATGCACTACAAAAAAAATCTCTTACACACACACAGAGTAGCAGAAATAGCCGCACGGCAGCGTGCCCCGCCACATGCTTGGTGGAGCTAGAGTTACAGCCCAGCCAGGGCTGCCCTTTACAAGGCTGAACCCTGCATGCAGGGCAAGGGGGAGCTCTTTCTGCTGAGTAACAGAAAAAACAGAAATACCAAAAAGACCTGCAAAAGTGCCACTTGCTTCTTGCAGTTTTCACAGCAAGAGAGGCAGAGGTCCCCAGGGACCGCAGTGGGCGGGAGGTGCTGCCACTGCAGCTTCCCCTGCACGAGGGAGGGAGCTTGGCGCGGTGCTGGCCAGGCTCAGCACAGCCCCATCGCCGCCCCGCAGCCGCTGAGGGTGACTGGGCTGTGCCGGCCCCGCTTTGAGCCTCAGGGGACACGTCCCCAGGTGGGGAGGACACCGTGCACTGATGCTCTGTGGGACAGGGCGTCCCTGGCTGCCCCGGCCATGCCCCCTGCCAAAACGTGAAGGAAAGGAGCCCAGCGGCCGTCCTGCCCGCATTCCCCTGGGCTTTGCCACCTCCCGCGTGTAAATCCTCCCCGGATGCCTCCGGATCCTGCCGGGCTTAAGGCGGGTGCCAGCGGAGGCACCGAGTGTGGGGGCAGCTAGGGCGCTAAGCGCAGCGCAGGAACCGGCGCCTTCTCACCCTGACAGCTGCTCTCTGTGTCTCATAAAGCACACACAAACATCCCCTCGCTGCTCCCGCTGCACCCCCGGTGGGATCACCACTCAGTGAGAGGTGCTCCCCCCAGCCCAACCGCTCCTGCCACCTCCTTGCTCCGTGGGACCGGCACAAACAGCTAAGAAACCTGGGGAAAGCCGGGACCAGCCCCAAAACTGGGGCTGCTGAGGGTGTGTGGTAATAACGTCCCAACAGAGGAGACACTAGGCACTCCCCACATCCTGGCCCGTATCCCGTGCCCCACTGGGGCTGTGGCTGTGGGACCCCCCCCAGACACCCAGACCCGCCGCCTCACCTGGTGCGTGCCGAATATCGGGGCCAGGGAGAGCGGGCAGGAGAGGCAAAGCCCCCAGAGCCCGGGCCAGCAGCCGCGGCCCCAGGGCCAGCACCCGGACCCGCACCTCCCGGCAGCAGTGGTTGATGAGCCGCAGGTGGACGCTGACTTTGGTTTTGATTTTGACCAGGCACTTCACCATGGTGGCACAGGGCGCCCGCGGGGACTGAGGGGGCGCGGGGCCGGCCGCCCGCCCGCGGCTCGGCTGACGCAGGCAGTGCTGGTGCCGTGGGCTGCGTGTCAGGGCTATTCTGGGCTCTGCGCTCTCACGGTACCCCGTTGAAGTGAGAGCGACAAAACGCAGCTGCCAGGGCAGGGTGCGAGCTGCCAGGCGCCGGGTGATTTATCATGTGGGGCTATTTAATGCCCTCTCCATTTTGCAACGGCACCCATGGGAGGCGAGGAGAGGGCACTCACTGTTAATAGGGCAGCAGAGGTGCCCCAAAAATCAACACGGACGCCTGCCCCAGACTCCCCCGACGGGCACAAACACTGCTTCTGCTGAGGGGGCCCTGCGGGCAGGGGGTCTCCCAGGCTCCGGGCCGTCCCCTCCTCTCCCTCACCACCCTCCCTGTTCCCCAGGCGGGTGCCAGTGGTTTGGCAGCAGGGCTGCAGGGCAGCAGGTCAGACCCTGCGGCGGCTGGGGTGGCAGGAGCAGGGTCTCGGTCGCCTTTGCATTAAATATTTCTGAGCACAACCTTACTGGCCGCACTTCAGAGACTCTAAATGCCGAGAAACAGAAGGCGACAGCTAACACAAGCACATCTGCAGCCGTGCAGAGCACCCTGGGCTGCTCTCCACACCCACCGGCAGCTAGCTGTGCTCTCCAGCCCCTTTTGGGGCTGCGTGCAGGCACGGTGCTGTTGGCACGGCCCCAGCCGGGGCGGCGGTGACAGGCTGCATTTTGTCAGTGCTTTGCTCGCCCTGGGGACACTGGATGTGATGAGCACACACAGGCTTCTTAGCTGGACATGCATTTGGGTGTGCATCTGCTTTTTCTGTGTGCACGTGTGCGTGTGCCTGTGTATGTGTGTGCCTGTGTGTGCCCATGTGCGTGTGCCCGTGTGCAGGGCTGCGCTGGCTGCAGCCCCCAGGAGGTCACCCCGTGTCCTACCTTCCATGATGGAGATGTGAACGGCTCTCCTGCGGGTGCGGGGCACGCTGCTCAGGCGGGGGCCGTGGGTGATGGAGGGGCAGCTCCGGCTCGGCACCAGCCCTGCCCTGGGGACAGAACAGGGACAGTGAGAGCCCGCGGGCTGGACCCCGCATGGCCCAGACGGGGACATCTCCTCCTGCCTTCGGACAGGTCCCTCCAAAACGCCCACTGACGCACAGATCTCCCTCTGCTCTGCTCCTGCCCCAAGCAGCGGTGGGGCCATGCCTGCCCTGGGCTCAGGGACGCCCGCAGAGCTACGGCACCGAGGGACAGGGCTGCTGCGGGAGGCGGCTGCAGACGCTGCCTGTGTCCTTCCCAGCGAACACAGCCCGCACCACGAGCTCTGGCAGCTTGGAGAACACAAATAGGAGAGCGCTTCCGAAAACCCTTCATAAGCTCTCCCTCCCAGGGCTTGGGCTGATGGAACAGGGCTGAGCAGAACCCAGCAGGGCCCAAGGGACCCCTCTGCACCCCGAGCAGCGCGGTACCCGAGCCCCGTGGGCTGCAGCCTGCCGGTGCTGCTGCCGGGCTCTTACCGATGTATCTCCGGCGGCTCCCGCTTGATCTTGGCGCTGGACTCCATCACTTCTTTTGCAACGCG
This sequence comes from Cygnus olor, assembly GCF_009769625.2. Taxonomy (NCBI): domain Eukaryota; kingdom Metazoa; phylum Chordata; class Aves; order Anseriformes; family Anatidae; genus Cygnus; species Cygnus olor. The sequence continues at coordinate 21,607,822 of NC_049179.1, read as the reverse complement.
GCCACTGCAGGTGGGTGAAGAACAGCAGCCGTGACCAGGTGGGCAGGACCCCGCTGACCTGGGGGTTCTGCCTGCCATGCGGGCACAGTGCTCCCCGCCCCCGCCCATCCCCACACATGGGCTGCTCCCCACGGGTCTAGGGGAAAGCAGAAATATTTGCTGGTATCAAGTGGGTTATCGGAAGAGCAGGGACAAGCCAGGCTGATGCCTCCCTTGGCTGCTTCTCCTGGCATGGAGTGCTGGACACTGTGGGGCCCCCTCCCCTCTAGGGGGTCCTGCCCCAGGCATCCAGACCCTCCCGTGCCAGCCAGGAGGGAGCTGGCACTGCAAAACCCCCAGAGCTTTCCCTTCCTCTTCAGCCCTGTTCCTACAAAAAATAGCTGGAGAGATGAACGTCAGCAGTGAAATAGGGAGAACGTGGCGATGGCCTCGCTGCGGCAGCAATGGGTGGGTGTCCTGCTGCTGGAGGACCAGGGGCTGACACCACAGCACCCGAAGCACAGCCAAGGGAGCATCCGAAAGCACACCCAGCAGGGACTCGCAGTCGTTATTCACCTGTATCGGAACCGGCTTCCTTTGAAGAACAAGTTGCTGCTGGACACCGTCCGGACCTGGCTCGACTTCTCCAGCCTGCAAGGCACCGAGAGCTGCGTGAGCGCCCCGCGCTGCCGCCCCGCTGCTGGGCACACGGGCACGGTCCGTGCACAAGGGCAGAGCCCTTGCTGGCTTTGCTTTTACACCTGCACCCAGAGCTGGGGACTGATGGCTCTACGGGGCTGGGGAGTGCAGAGGGACACCCATCGGTGCCTTCAGACAGGAGCCCCCAGCCCCATCCCAGATGGGACGCACGGATCGGCCCCGCATGGGCAGGCTGGCAGCTCTGGGGCCGCTCAGAGCAAGGCGCCGCTGGAAGCAGCCCCCTCTCTGCTCCTGCTCAGTGCGAGGAGCCCCAGGATGCTGATCCCCCCCCCCCCGCTCCCACCCCAGGGCAGCCGCTCCCTCGCCCCCAGGCCGGGGCCGTTCAGCACTGCCACAAGCCCACGCGGTCCACTCTGCTGGGCGCGTAATGCCGCCGTAGTGTGCTGATAGCATTAATCATAAAAAGATTTGTAAAGCAATATTGCAATTTCATTCCATGTTAATATAATGAGAGATGAAACCTGCTGATTGCAGCTGCTGATTGCAGTATTCCCAAAGAGAACATATTAGACACTTTATCTCACATCTCACTGATTAGAATAAAACTCATTATAAAGCACAAAGACGGCTATTTTTAAGTAAACCACCGTACAGTAAAACCAAGGCATTCTGCCCTGATTTCTCAGCAGACAGCCCAGCCCACAGCCTGTCCTGCAGCACCTTGTGCTCGATAACCCAACCCTTTCTGGGCAGCCTGAACCAGAGCGGAGACCCAGCGGTCTCCAGCCCTGGGGAAGAGCAGTGACCTCGCTCCAAACCCTCCCCTGACCTATTTTGAAAATCCAGCCCTGAATCTTAGGTCAGACAACATTCCCTGAGTCCTACCACCACCTCCTCTGCTGCCTTTGCACCCCCACCAGCCCAGCTGGCCACAGGACAGCAGCACAGGTAGCAGCCACGCACCGGCACACCCTGACTGGCACCGAACGAGCCGTGATTGACAGGAAAAATGCTAAAACACATCTGGTGCTGTGGACAGGACGTGTGCCGGTCGCTTCGTGTTAGAGGCTTAACCTCCAAACAACTAATTTTAATCCCCTGATCGAGGGTTTGCTGCGGTGGGATCAGCCCCATCGCCCAGCAAATGGGACAGAGCCTCCGGGGGGCACAGGCACTGTGGAGGCTGGTGGGGCTGCCAGGGCCACCCGGAGGGGGCTGCCCGAGCCCCCCACACCTCGCCTTGCCCCGGGACTGACTCACGGGAAACACAGAACAAAGCGCACAGACGGATGGCCGTCCTTGCACTCACTTGTAGAAGGCTTGGTTTTCGATCCCACACTTCCAGAGGTGCTTGCAGGCTTCTGGCGTTGGGGCAAAATAGGTAAGGACAATTTTCTTTTCCTAAAGGAGAAAGAAGTCCATGGGGAAAGGAGTGAGTGGTGACCAGAAGGCAGCGTGCAGGGAATGTGGTGGGGCCTGGAGCAGCGGGAGCTGAAAACCTGCACGGACAGGGTGCGAACCCCCCTGCAAGGACGCTGCTGGGACACGGAGACGTCCCCTTGCATGGGTGGCGGGCAGGCTTGTACAGGCACATTTTTAGCACCCCTGTGGCTGCCGTGCACGCTGGCAGCTCTCAGTGGTGCTCTCAGGGTGCCTCGGTCAGCCAGGGGTGTCGGTAGGACAGCCGGGCCGTGGCACGGCTCAGCCCCATGCTGCTGCCGCTGCTGAGCTCCCCCTGCACCCTCCTCGCCACAGCCCTGCCACCTCCAGCTCCAGTGCCCCCACCAAGGGGCAGGGGTAGCACGGGGCTGACCCCAGCACCCGCACCGTGTCCGAGGCACTGCAGCCATGGGGAGAGCACAATGGGCTCAGCGCAGGCCGTGGGCGCATCCACAGCGATGGCAGAGCTGCAGCCCGTGCCACCCACCCTGCAGGGCCCCTCCGAGGGGACGGCCGGAGGCTGCAGCCCCCTGGGTGCATTAGGAGCTTGCGGCATGCCAGGGCAATGAGAAAGGCCGTGCTCAGTAGGACCCAAGATAAGAGAATGCACTCACCTCCTTCTGACTTACGTATAAATAGAAAGTCTTTCCCTCAAATTTCATTTTGGTCACCTCATTCCTGCACGGACAAGGACAAGGACAAGGACACACACATGAGAGGCTGCCTGGCCCCACTGAGCACGTGGCCACGCAGCCTCCCCGCAGCCTGGCCGTGACGGGGATGGCCTGGAGATGGTTGGTGGCACCGGCCAGGCCAGCAAGCAGGGCGGGCGGCTGGGAGACCGACACTGCCATGGGCAGAAACCCAAGGGCCTGGGGGGCAGCAGAGGCGAGGAGCTGTCCCCACCCTGTGCGCTGGGGCAGTCCCCAGCTGAGGCATCGCCTCCACGAGGTTCGCTGCGGGGCCGTGCGGTGGTGCTGGGTGGTGGTGGTGGCAGGATGGTGCAGAGCAGCACAGGCTGGGCGTTCCCACACCCAGCACCAGAGCTTTTGGGCAGCAGGAGCTCACAGGTGCACTGGTGTGTGCAGGGCACAGGACGGGGCTTCCAGCTGCCCACATCGCCCTCCTTCCCATCCCCTCCTCGGGCCTTGTCCCTGCTCAGATGTGCCCATGTGGCCCCCTCACCGCCATCCCTGGGGGCTCCACTGCCTCCACTCAGCACCCAGCAAGTGCCCGGGGAAGGCACCAGCACTGGGAGCACCCGAGCACCCCTGCCAGTGGGATTCCAGCCCAGGCGTCCCTCCAGCGCCCTGGGGTGACACGGGCACCGTGACGGTGCAGGAGGAGCAGGGTGGAGCGGGGCCCGCTCACCATTTGATGAAGTGTACTCGCTTGTTTCCCTGCAGCACCACGAACCCGAAGGGAGTGAAGGCCAAAAACGCCGCATTTCCCGACACGTCCTGGAAGGCAACAGCGGCTCCTCAGCAAAGTGCTGCCAAGCCAGCAACGTTCACAAGCCACCGTCCACCCCCAGCCCGTATCGGGGCCTCACAGACCCCCCAGCCCAGCCCTGCACGGAGCATCCCCCGGTGATCCTGTTCAGACCGGGGCACCGCAGCAGAGCACCAGATCCGGCTGCTCCAGCAGCACTGAGAAAAGGCAGGGCAGCTCCCAGCCCTCGTGGTCCCACCAATTCACAAGTAAGCAATAAGCAGGGAAGATGACAGTGCTCAACAAATCCTTTTGCTAATAATTAAACAGGAAAATGGTAAAAACCTGTTAAACTTCTGACACCCTCAGAGCCCTGCGCAGCCAGTGCAGCTGGGCAGCACCGAGGCAGTTTAGAACCAGTAATTAGTGTCGTGTGCGGAGCCAGGCGGCGCGGTAACTTAATCATAACAACCAGACTCCAGGGAAGCGATCATTAACTGCACTGATGCTCATGAAAAAAAAGCAGATATATGCTGAATTTTAAAAATATTATACAACGGTTGTGGCTGCTCTTTAATTGTGAGGCTTTTCCTCAGCCCGCAGATGCTTGCCCTGCGCTCAGGCTGCTTTAGCAGGATGCTGAGTGAGGGGAGCGGGCATGACAGGGGCTGACAGGAGACACGGGATGTCCAGAGCACTGGAAGGAGAAGCAGACGCAGGACTTCAGAGGGGAGGATGCCCGCCTGGTGCCTGCCCTCCTCCTGCAGTGTGCTGCCCAGGTCCCACCGTGCGGCCGCAGGCATTTTCTCTGAAGGGTCACTTCCACCCTCGTGGCACAGCTGCCAGTCCTTGGTTCCTGGCCCAGCACAGAGATGCCACCTGAATGCACATCAGAGGGGTGCAGGAGACAGTTTTCCTGATATCTTCAGAATTTGTGCAGAGAACGAATCGGTTTTAAATCCGGATAGATCAAAATCCATTTTAATCTGCCAAGGGTGAATGGCCAAAAGCAAGGAGCCCTGAACCTCCAGCCTCCTGCACAAAGCAAGGCGCAAAGCCCCCAGCCGATCGTGCCCAGGCGGGTGGTGAGGGGGACAAGATCTCCGTGCGGCTCCATGGGACCGGCAGTGCCCGCAGCCCAGGGCTGTGGCTCCTCAACGGAGGTGGGAGGTGGAGACCCCCACCCCCTACCCACCACTGCCCCACACCATCTGGGGGGCACAGTGGTGCCGGGGCACAGCACCCCGCTGGTAAGGGGGTGCCAGAACGAACATTATCAGCAGGGAGCCAAGTGTGGGCGCAGCTCTCCCAGTGCCCGTCCCTCGGGCTATCGGCACAGCCAGCTCCGATGTGCTGTGCTCTCCGTGCTGTGCTCTCCCACTGTTTGCAGCCCCAGCCCCAGCCCTGCCCAGTGCCCAGCAGCAGAGTGCAGGATTTTGCTGTCTTTTGGGCATTTGTGAGCCTGGCCCCTCCAGCACCCCGTGCTGCAAAGCCGCACAGCACCCAGCCACAGGGGCTGCAGTAGGACCGCAGGGTGCTGCCCGTGTCCGCTGCCTTGGTGATTTTATTTAGGCTCAGCCCAGCTCCTGTGCCAGTAAATGGCCGGGCTCCCCCCGCAGGCCAGGTGTACTTGCTGTGACTGGGAATTTACACGGTGTAACCCCGTTAAAGGCCTGGAGGAGCTCAGAGCAGGCACTTCCCTTACGGTAAAACTCCCCGCCTGCTTTGCATCCCATGTCCATCTGCATGTGATGGGATTATAAGGGACCACGGAGAGCCAAATGCAATGACATCTAGAGTCAATAGAAAGCATTTCAAACAGAAAATTCGATTAGTGGCCAGAGAAGAGCAGAGAGTTAGACTGTCTCTGGCAGATTAATGGTTGTTGGTTTCTCAGACACATTACTGACCTTGCTGCTGCCTCCAAATTACATGCTTTTGCAGATGATCGGCCATTGTCTTTTGCAGTTGTCTGCATGTACAAACGCCTTCTTAGGACTTCCCTAAATACTCCTCAGGAAGGCCGTCGGGGCAGTTTTCCTCCCTGCTGCCCCCTGTGCACATATTCCCCTTTGGGGCTGTTTTTTATGGCAGGGCAAGGGCTGCACCCAGCGCCTGCCACACTCCGCAGTGCTCCCAGTGCCAGAGCCCCCCGGCAGGTGACAAATGGCTGTGCCTGGGAGCATCAGTGGCACCTCTGCAACGTGGTACCTGCCAGCGTGAGAACACAGCACCAGAACAGCGGTCAGGAAGCCGTTTTACCTTGCAGGGGTGTGGGTCAACTCCATAGGTCTCCAGAGTCTGGGCTTTCCTTAGGAAATTCAGCTCTGAAGTAGCTGGTGTCTGCCCACTGCAGGAGGGGAAAAGGGGGGGAAAAAATGAGTATTTCATAGGAGGTACGCATGTGAAAAACAGTCCTCGGCTTCATGGTTTCTGTGAACAAGGGGCATCGGTCCCGGCCTGTGTTGGTTACACCAGTGAGCACAACCTGTGGCAGGAACCAGCGCTGAGAGCCCGGCCCTCCTCCTGCCAGCTCGTTTGGTGCACGACACAGCGAGCGAGCAGCTCGGGAAAGGACCAAGGGTAAGGAGCCCCTGCAAGGCCCAGGGCTGCGTTACGTGCACTGCCCAGCTTCAATCCAGGCGGGAGGGGAGGGCGCTGGGGAGGGAGACAGCTGCTGCTCGCGGGGAGTTTTCCTGTAAGGCCTGACCGAGCACCTTTCTGAACCCCCTCTGCTCTATTTCTGCTGCTACCAGTGCTGCCAAGAGCACCGCTGGCTTTCAGCTGCACATGATGCACAACAGCTCTAAGTGCCCATCCCTCGGCATGCCCCAATGTCCTGAACAGGAATAAAAATCAGCAGAGCCTCAACAGCATCCCCGTCCCCACGCCACGGCGCCAGCCATACCTCAGCTCCGACTTGTGGATCTCTGCAATTTTCCTCTCCAGCTTTTCCGAGTGCTTGGGGAAGAACTGGAACTTGGAGCTGTAGCCCTCCGGGTGCTTCCCCGGGTCGTAGTCCCCGATCTCGGCTGGGGGGGAGAGGCAATGAGTGGCCGTGCACGACCCCGGGCCCTGCGGTGCTGGATGCCAGGCATGGGGCCGGAGCTCGAAGCACCCAGTGCCAGGGCAGCAGGGGCACGCTGCACCGCCACGGCCGTGCGTCCCACCGGGAAGGCTCGTTTGTCAGGCATTAACCGCATCCAATTCATTTCACCGTTTGCTTGGGAATCGCCCGCAAGCAGATAGTCACTGTCCCACCTTTATTAATTCCTCAAAGTCTTTGCCAAATACCCCAGAGCTGCGCTAGGCCCATGTTTCAGCATGAGCCCCCTGGGGCTGTTGGCTCCAAGCGCCACAGGGGCACCCCCGTGGCCCCCAACCTGCACCAATGCTGCTGCTGTCCCCTGGGAGCCGGCAGCGGTGGCGGCTGTGCTCCAGCCCTGGTGACGGGCAGACCACTCCAGCCCCTCGCAGCGGCACCGCGTGCTGCATGGCATGTCCCGCAGCTGCACGCCTCCTGCCATCACCTGCAGCAGCTCTGCAGCCCCTCGCCACCCTGATCTCATTTAATTCCCTCCAGCCTCAGGTCCCAAGGGAAATATTACGTAATTTTTTTATGCTCCCTGCTTAAGACACTAAAAGTTTAGGGTATAGACTGGCTGCTTTGGAACTGAAATGTGTCTTTTTTGCTTGCAGAGGCGCACGTACCCAGCTTCCCAGGGACCCACCTGCCTGCCCAGGGGCTTCAGTAGTGGCCCTGGCAGGGCGCCAGGGTGAGCGCTCCCAGGTCGGGACGTCTGTGCCTGCAGCCCCCCCAGGTGCTTGCCCTATGGACGGGGTCCACCAGCTGCATCTCTGCAGCAAGGTCGCGCACGCCACACACTTGGCATGGCGATGCTAACGGCCCTTCAATGTGCTTTTGTGTCCCTCTAATGCCACCCAGCTCTCCCAAGGAGCCTGGAAAGCCCACGCCGAGTGCTTTGGGTGCTGCACCGTGCCAGCACCTCGGTGCTGTCAGTGTCATGGGGTGGGCAGGAGCAGGCAAAGCAGCGCAGCAGGAGCACGGATGGGATAGCGGGTCAGCAGGAGATGGCTTTCGGAGCTTTTCCCACCTCCTGCTCTGAACTCCACTGGCGCCTCTGCAACTCGCTGACAAAAGTACTTTCTCTGCTCAGGCACCCAGCGGCCAGCAATGAGCTTACACAAGGACATCTTCATCTGTTCCAGGAATCAGCAGATCTGCATTTACCTCTGATCTGCAGCTGCAAACCCCTGGGGCTGCCGGAATCACCGCAGGCTGTGCATGGCCCCGGGAGAGGAGCAGTGCTGCCACGGGGCTGCTTCTGCAGAGGGGCAGAGCAGGCCTGGGGGGTGCAGCTTGGAGCAGCCCACGGCGGTTTTGCTGACCACTTTGTGACCCCTGGATAAAAGCCACTGCACAATCACAAGAGGGAGACGTGGACTAGGTGAGCCATGGGCCCTTCGCAGTGATGGGGCAGCTCAGAGAGCACATGGCCGCGTGTGCTTCTGCTGCTGGTGAGACCACGGCATCAATTCCAATCCTCTCCCAGCCCAGCACAGCACAACACGAGCAAGTCTTGAAGTATGAGCCCTGCACTGGCTAGGTGACATTTGTATGCTAGGTGCAGTGATCTGTTGTAAGTGAAATAATGTAATCAGTACTTAGCATGAAAAGCAAATTTATCTTGTCAAAAAGCATTACCTTGAAGGATATAGGCGGCCAGCAAAGCAGCATCTGAAGTCTTGCAGAGGAGACGGCCGTGGTAGAGATCTCGTTTGATCTGCAGGAAGACTAAATACCTGAGGACAGCAGAGAGAGGCCAGTCATTAAGCAAAGCTTAAATTACCTAAACAGGCAATTTAGGTGGGGAACATCTGCCACAAGACACTGGCAGTAGCATTTCTCTCCGAGCAGCCCATTTACAAGACACTCCTCCTGCTTGGGAACGGCCGGTGGCACAGCGCAGCAAACGTCCCTGCCGCACCCGGTGCGCGCCCGGGTGGCTTTGTGCCCTGGCAAACTGCAGCTTGCATGAGTCCCCAAAATAAATGCCTTTTAAGAAAAACAAGAAGTATCATGTGAGATCTACTCCTAGTACTTCTGCGCATGCCTGTATAAAAAAGACAGATCGATACTATCCAAGAAAGCTGGTTACAGCACATATCCTGCTAGCAGCAGGAACACTTGCATTCTGGACACAGAGACCCTTCCAAACAGGCTCTGCAGATAAGCACGGTGCTCCTTACAATGCTCTCACCCTGACGGGCATCTCCCAGCTACAGTCAGACCCCGGAAGGACCACAACTTTCTCACTCTCCCAAAAAAATCTTACATTTTGTTTTTTGTTATTTTTTGGGGGGTACCTTCCGTGGAACGCAAGCAAGGCTCTCATTGGTTTTGTACATCATCAAGAGGAAAGTAAACTTCAGAAGACTTTTCTGAGCACCTCAGCATCTTCTATGTTGTTTCCTACTTGATCTGCCCACTAAAAATATGAAGATTTTATAAATGCAAAACTAAAGTAAAAAGCTGAGCAGACTGCAAAATCCCAGAGATCCTCTGTCATTGGCTGCCTGCAAAAATAGACTGAAAATCCAAAAAGTGAAATCCTGGAATATATTTAGCTGTATCAGTAAGCCAACTTAAACCTCCATGCGCTTAGCACGGACCGTATTCTTCCAGAATATTTAACGGCACACAGAGCTTGCAATCCCCCAGCCTCCAGAAGCTGATGGAGAGCTCCCAGCCCGGCGTGGGGCTGGCTGTGTGGGGCTGGCTGTGTGGGGCTGGATACATGCGGAGATTTGGTGCTGCCCATCCTCGGGCTGCTGAGGCCAAGCAGGGCTGAGCAGGTGTCACAGGCTGTTTGTCACCATTTGGTGCGTATTTGGTGCAAGAGTAGCTGATGCTGGCAGTTCTCTAATTTGCGGTAGCTGCCTGTCCGCAGTGTAAGACGGCTTTTCTGGCCTGCTTTGAAAATAGAAGGAGAAGCTCGTGCTATTTGTCCCTGTTTTTAACAGGTAAGATGAAGGGGCTTCCTTTGCAAGGCAAACCCCAGAGCTCTCCAGCTGCGGGACGTTTTGGGGGCGCCTGCTGGCACCAGGGCAGCCCAGCACCTTTGTTGGCTTCTCCCTTGGAGCACCAAAGACAACTGAGTAATTTGCAGCAGTAATGGCAAAAGGCACCAGGGGAGAAATTTGGAAACTTGCAGCAAAGGATGACCCGAGCCTCCAGGCCCGGGGGAAGTTTCGCCACGGACCCACAGCTGTGCTTTGTTTTGTGCTGTGACCTCTCGGCGAGGGCTCTGCACATCCCGCACACCCACCCTTCCTTCTGGCAGGAAAGGCAGCACAAAGAGCCCCTAAAGATAGAAACTTGATAGAAGCTCTGTCAAGTTTGTGAGTTGCCGTTCATCATCCCTTTCTTCCACAGCATTCATTCCCCTTACATAAAGGGGATGTAGGTAAATACTTCCAGGGGACTGCAAGGGAACTGGTAATGCTCATACCCTCCAGACAGCCCCAGCACACGCAACAACCGTCTGAGCAAAGGATGCGCTCAGGCGGCTGCACAGAGAGCTCGTTTAGAAGTGGCAGGAGTGTCGGGAGAAGCAGAAAATGGATGTGAAGGGCGCCCTGCTGCTCCAGCCGGAGCCCTCCACGCAGGACCAAGGACTTCCAGCTGTAAGGAGAGGTTTCGGCGAGCCGCAGGGAAAGGTAGGCACGTGGCACAGAGCGGGATCCGTTCTGCAGAAGCTGCAGTGGCCCTGGACATTACCATGGGAAGTGTGGCACCCTGAGCACTTTGGGAATGGGTTTGTGCAACCACCTGCAGACATCCAAGCCGTGGGCTTCAAGCAGCACCTAACGCCCCCTGCCAGGCACGACGGCACTAAATGCCAACACAACACACACGGAGGGGTCCCACACTCTTCCCCCAGTTGTGACAGTGCGGTTTGGAAATCCTTGGCGCTAAATGTCTGTCGCTGTAACTCAAACACGAAACCAACACCCGCAGGCCCCCGGCCATCCCCTCCCCGTGCCCGCCGAGCCCTCGCGGTGCCCGCCTCACCTGGTGATCTCCTCCTTCAGAGCCGCGGGGTCCGTGGGGTAAAACTTGACGCGGAAACACATGGTGAAGGGCGGCTGGGCTGCAGCGAGAACAGCGACACCGCCGTCACCAGCCCGCCGGCCCTGCCGGCCTCGTCCCCCCAGCACCCGGCCGAGGAGGCGGCCAGACGCCACGCGGGGCATCCGCACGCCCGGAGCGCTGCTTACCCCTCATCTGCTTCACAACCGACTTTGTGAACTCCAGCCAATGCTGAAACGAGAAGGAGAGTCATTTAGTCAGCTCAGCAGCAAACACTTTGAATTAATAACACTGAACATTCAGGGCAAGATTAAAGAAACGAAGCACCTCTGCCTGAAATAAAAGGCTGCTGCCCGGGTGACCCATGGGCTGCACGGCGAGGAGAAGGCAGCAGGGGCCAAGAGGGAACGGCCTCAGGGCACTGCCTACGGCATGGGGGGCACCCATTGTGGCAAGGAATGGGAAGAGAGGAGAACGTCTAACAAACACATCTCTCCTCGGCAGCAAAGCCTCGATGCAGCACTGGCAGGTCTCAGGAGACATTGGTGTCCATGCGTCTTTGTGCCAAGGGCAGGGGAGGAGAAGAGGACACGTCCCACCCCTGGGTGCTGTACCGGGGAGCCCTGAAGTCCCACACGCTGTGTGGTTTTCCTGCAGCACCCAGGGACAGCCAGCTCATCCTCAGCCTGTCCCAGCAGCCTCACAGGGGCACAGTCAGGCTCAGCACTGCTCCTGCTCAGCACCCTACAAGAACCCTTTGTCATCCCAGACAGGAGCTCCCCGGGGCATTTCCCTTGCTCAGCAAGGCACGCTGTCCCGAGGCCGAGGGCAGTTTCCCATCAGCGGGGACAACTTGGTCAAGGTGCACCCCAAGGCCTTTTGCAGCCTGAGCAGCCCCCGCTCCCAGATAGCCTGTCTGAACAGCTCTGCACGCCAGCTCGCTGAACAAGGAGTCACAGCAAGAAAGAAAACTTTTTTTTTTGGCCAAGGCGTCTGGTCCCCAGCTGTTAAAATCATCCTTGCCTGGTGCCACATCACTGCACACACGTCCTGAAGGTGCCAAAGAAGAGCACAGTGGTCACTGAGACAGCCTCAAGCTGTCACGGCCTGGGCCCCTGCTCAAACCTGAGCAATGTCTTTCCCTCAGCCCGCAGAACTGAATCACATTATTTAATGGAGGAGCAAAGCACCAGCAAAAGGAGCACCCCAGCACCACCGAGCGTGCCGGCTCTGCCTCCACAGCCCCGCTCTTCCCTTCCCGGAGGGGCTTTTACACGTCTGCCCCCGAACCTGTTCTGGGCTTTGCAGCCCGTGTGGAGGAGGAGCAAGGGGCAGGATCCAGCCCTGGGCACAACAGCACAGAAATGTCCTCGCCTTGCGCTGGTTAGGGCAGGACACGGCCCCACATTCTTCCCCTGCCCTTTCACTTGCTCTGGTAGAAGCTGCTCCCATCTGCCAGGAGCACCGTGCCGCTGTCGCTGGATGCAATTTCAGCAGCACTCCCTCAAGTGACTGTGCCCGTAGAGACAATGCATCATAATGCATTATGCACAGCGTTTCATTCCTAAATTTGTTTAAAGAGGCTATTCAGCGCAACGCGTGGAGACAAAGAGCCGACACAGGCGGAGCAGCAGCGCACGACCTGCCCATGATGCCGCCAGCAAAACGCTGCGCGGCACAGCCAGCACCAGCGCCAGGACAATGGGGACAAAGAGACGGGTCCTGCACTGGGGAGCCTGGGGGCAGGGGGCAGTGGGGCCCTGAGCAGCCCCCTCCCATGGCAGCAGTGAGGGAGCAGCTCCTTGCTCAGCAGCTCCTTGCACAGACACAGCAGAAGGTGCCTTGGGGAGCAGAAATTATTTGTTACGGTGGCTTATATCGATCAGCAGGAGACACAACACAAGCCCGTTATTAATAGCTCCGCCTGTGAGCACTTTCACAATGCTCCTCATTCACAAATCTCAAGTGCTCTAATGGCAAGCAGCGACTGAACACGTTTGTGCAGAGCTCGCGTTCTGCATGCCTTTTAGAAGGAAGATTAATCCGGCGTGGAGGGCGCTTGGAAGGAGCGGCAGAACTCAGCTGGCGCTGCCCTCCCAGCTCGCTGCTCTGGGGCTGACCTGAGCAGGATGTGGCCCGAGGGCACTGCTCCTGCCCCGTGCCAGGAGCTGCCCCACGAGGCCAGGCCGGGGCTGGTGGTGCGGAGCTGCAGGAAACCCCAGCGCTGCGCCCTGGCAGCACTCACCCTTTGCTTGTCGGGGTCCACAAACCGAATGCCGAAGTAGTCCTTCTCCAGCAGGTTCAGGTGGTGGCACAGAAGGTCGAACAGGTACTGACCCTTGGCATCTCTCTGCAAGACAAGAAATGGCATTTACAGAGCAGCGGGACAGGGGTGGCTGAGCCAAGGAGCTCAGGTGAGATTAATTAGTGCAGAAAGGAGCCAGGTGGGGAGACAAAGGCATTAAACCTGTAGTGTCACAGCAGGGAGGGGAGATCCCACCAGCTCCCCCGGTGTCACAGCGATGTTTCCAGCTCAGACAATCTGCTCCCTTCCAAGCAATGGGAATGTACTGTGTGCCAGTGCAACGTACAGACAGCACTGCGCTGAACGTTAACAAGGAATTTTAAAGTATTATAGATACAAAATTTGATACAGCTCAAATTCGTTAAAAACTCCCCTTCTGGCACTGCAGAGACTGCACCAGAGGCTTTGCTGGGTGCCCTGCGAGCTGCCTCACAGCAGCACTGTGCCCAGGACACGCAGGCCTGTCCTGAGTGCGGCGAGGAAACAGCATCGAGGACACCAGGAGCTTGGGACCCTGGAGACACCCATGCCCTTCCCACCAGAGGAGGCGTTGAAGCTGCCCAGACACTGCTGTCTGCCCGGCTGCAGCAGCGCAGGCCTGAAGGAGGGACACCTGTGTTGTGGGGCGGCTGGGCTGTGCTGGCAGGATCTGTCCCTGCGGCCGGGGCATCGGCTGGGCCTGCGGAGCAACCCCGGGCATGGCGGCACTGCAGCCCCACACAACCTGGCACTGCAGCCCCGCACAGCCCGGCACTGCAGCCCTGCACAGCCTGCTCGGCAGCGACTCGTCTCCGCAGATCAAACACCGCTCCTGACAGATGACACTGCTCCTTAGGAGAACACGGGTTTCGCTTTTCCTACGAATACATTTAACGTGTACGTTATCTGATCAAACAAGCACTCAGCAGACACAGGCCGTGCAGTCAGGGAACTCCTACAGGTCTGGCATTAACCCGTTCCTGGAGTGTGACGTGCTGCCCTCGATGTCGCTGGTTTGAAACAAACAGCGCACCGCTGGCAGAGCACGGCAGCATGGGCTGCAACCAGCTCTGCACCTCGCTGGCGCCGCGCTGACTCTGCCCCCTCTGCCCATGGGACAGGGCCAGCAGCGAGGCCCCGTGCCTGGGTGTGCCCCGTGGGGACACTGCTGAAAACCTCAGCACCCCCGGCACGGGCGGCTGCTGCAGCGCGCCGGTGCTCAGCCACTGGAGCGGGTTGGTGGAGGGTTTGGGGCAGGGACAAACAGAAGTGAGCAGGAGAAGTGGACACAGCAAGGAGAAAGCGGCTGTGCCGGAGATGTGGGGTGTGCAACGCTGGCCCCAGCCCCAGCTGCAGTGGGGGAAATGGGAGAAATGGGGGAAATGGGGGAAATGGGAGAACCAGCCCCTGCGTCAGGTGGGGCAGCAGAGGGAGGGGACCGGTGCTGCCCAGCCCTGCTGTTCCTGGAAGACAATGACGTGATCTCCAGTGCGATCCCGCAGAGCAGGTTGGGACGTAGTTGGTCACCAGGCATTCCACTGAAGGCTTAGAAAGTGGCCATGGCTTAAGTGGCTCATCCTGGGGGAGGCATGGGCTGGGCTTTGCTTGATCTTTGAGCAAACAGAAATGTAAATGACGTGCCTTAGGGGTCTAACTGTGCTGCACACACCTTGAAAATAACAGCGGTCAAGGAAACATACATGGGGCAGCGCTATACCCATTTACACAGGCTAAAACACTTCCATTTTCTTCAAAGAGCCCAATCTCACTGCTGCAATTATGTTCTGGTCTGCTCACAAACAAATAAAGCAGTGCCCTGAGGGCAGGATTTCCAATCTAATGAAAGGTTGAAATGGTTAATTAGTTGTTCAGAGTCACTTAAGAGAAGTGTTCGGTATGCAGCAGTGCAGCGAGCAGCCCAAGCACCTGGCCGCACGGTGCCACCAGGGCCACCCCCATCTCCCTGCACCCACCCTTGCAGCAGCCGTGGCGGTGCCCCCCCGACCCTGTGGACACTGAGGTCTGTGTCCCACTGTCGCCCACCTCCTTGCCCCTGCCATACCTGCGGACTCCTAACTGTGGATGTGGGTGCCAAACTCGGAAAACCGTGGCCTAGATTTTGCTTTATTAATAGGCTAATTGAGGTTCCGGGTGTATCATTCATCACTGTCAGCCACCGCCCGGTACAGGCTGTTCGCACTGCTCGGATACAAGGGCACAAAACGCAGAGGCATAACGGAACCTGCCAGCAACCTGATTCCTTCAGCCTCAGTTAGAGCAAGCCGTTGTTCTTTACTCAAACAACAGTGTTTGTTTTCTCAATGGGAGAACTGAAGAAGCAACATGGAGCTCAAGAAGAGAAACTGCAGCAGCATCCTGTGAGCAGGAAAGCAAACAGCAGAGCTTGGCTCAAGTATCAGGCCCCCAATAACCCTCCCAGATCATCCGCTGTTTGTGTTAGGAAGCCCAGACCTCTTCCCACAGCACAACATTACCTAGAAAGCAGCGCTAAATAAATGCTGGTTTTAGTTTCTTCTGATAGAGAAGATTACTTCCCAGGCTGAATGAAAGGGACGCTGGACATGGCCACAGAGGTTAAAAGACCCGACCGTGTAACAGAAATTGCAGCTGCATGAACGAGGACACACTGGTGTGCTGCTCCGGACCGGGTGGGGGCTGGCAAGCAGAGGCAGCCCTGCAGCTCCTGCCTGCTCTGAGCCCCCCTGCTGTGTGAATGCTGACTGAGCTTCACACCCTGCTACAGGCATGAAAATGCCAGAGGAAACTGCAAAAAGTGACTCTAGCTCGACAGGACCAGCAGAGGAGATGTCCCTGCCGCAGCATCACGCCCCTCACCTCCCGGAGCCATTTTTCACAGGAATTTGCTACAGGCTCTTCTCCCTTTCCCTACCCGTGTCCCAAATTAGTGCTAATGTCTGCATAATATTTTCCTCTGCAATTTTAACACAAAGAAATCACAAGGAACTGCAAAGCAGACGTCCCCCCCCGTCCACCGAAACATGGTTAAGGGTAAAAACGCAAATGGCATTACAGGGGAAAATCTTTTCTCTTTGATCTCTCTAACTTGAATTAAACATATTCTAAATTAATCATTATGAGGATGTCTTTCAGGAAATTATCCGAGCTGTCTTTACAAATCATAACTTGAAAGAGCTGTCTATTGCATAATATCAGCTTAAATATTCTCTGTTTTGATCTTTATATGTTCTTATAAAGTAAGGCTTATATCTGTCCTGGCATCTGCAAGTTTTTGAGGCCAGCCTCTCAGGGCACCGCAGCCTGACGGCAAGACCATCGCTGAGTGCCACCACCGGTAATCCCTGCTCGCACTGGGAGCGCCGCGCTAAGCTGACACCACGCAGCGATATTCCCTGCTGGCACTCCTGCTGATAGCTGCTTTCCTCTGTCTTAAACTTCAGTTACAAAGTTGAGGAACTACAGATAAACACAGCATCGCGTCCCAGGGACGGCCGGACATGGCAGGGCAGCATCACCACTCTAGATTTCAGCGCTCCCGGCGCAGGCGGGCTCACGGAGCCGCGGGGGTGCCGGCAGCCCACGCCTCGTAGCGCTGCTGCGGGCGGCTGGCTTCAGCGCCGAGCTGCGAAGGATAATGCAGAGTGCCAATCACTGGTGGCGTACCACGCGGCATTGTTCTGATTCATAATAGTTCCTAATTTTGCCTGGTCTCGTGTTAAATGAGACGAAGATGTGCTGCTGTTTGCAGAAGGCTGCATCACGGCACAGGCGCTCAGAAGATCTGCAAACCCGAAGCCTTCTGTGGGGCTGCCGCCGGACGGTCACGCCGCGCTGCTGAGCCACAGCAACGCCTTGTGCCCGAACGCCTTCTGCAGAGTGCTTGGCCCTCCAAGTCTTAATTCAGATTTTACCCAGCGATTACTGGAAGAGGAGTTCGGATGTCGAGCCAAGCACACACAGGCTGGCTGTCCACGGGCTCACCCAAGGGCGCCCAGCAGCGGTGTGCAGGGTCTGCGTGCTGCCACAAACCCTGCCCGCACCGCGCAGCCGGGTGGGAGAGGAGCTGGCGAGTGGTGGGGACAGAGCCCGGGGACTTCTTGCCTCGCAGCCTCCCTGCCTTGGCAGCCAGCGGAGGATCCCCGTGAGGGCTGCCGAGCATGCTCCCCGCTCCCCAGGGCTTGGGGAGGCTCAGCCACGTGTGAGACAGCAGGGCAGATGGATGGACAGACAGACAGACACTGGTCCGCTGCTCCACGGGCGGAGGAGAGGTGCGAGAGAGAATCCTGTGCCACATGGGTGCCTCGGGGTCTGTCCCATGCTCGCTGGCAGTGCAGGGAGGACAACGATCTCACCACTGCTCACGACCTCCATGTTCAAGCCACTTTAAGTCTTAAAAAAAATTGCAAAGATAATGTTTACACAACTGCGATACTCTTTTCTGCATAAAACAAACACGATCAATAGCTCACACGGACTGCATGGGGGTCGGGTTCCACATCTCCGTGTTCCTTATCAATCATTCACCAGGGGATGAAAGCAGGATTAAAGGACTGCTGTTTGAGCAAGCACCGCTCTCCTATCGGGTACGGCACCCTGCTGGCATGCAGGTCACCCGGCGCGGTGGCGCAGCACCCGGCAAAGCAGCAGAGGTTCTCTGAGGAACATCCAGGGGTGAAGCGAAGAGCAGCAGGCAGGCAAGTACCGTTGGTACAGAAAGACACGGATCCAAAAGCAGAAAACATAAAATCCTTCTGGAAAACCACAGCAATTGAAAAGGGGAACGAGGAGGTCTCACCTTCAGGTGCTGCACGGTAAATAAATATAAACCAAACGCCTTGCAACAGCACAAAAGGGAGGGGCCGGGGGAGCTGGTCACAGCACAGTGGGACCCTCCTGGGGTTTTCCAGCAGCAAACCCACCAAGCCGGTGGTGTGGTGGCTCACACCTCTCTAACACGGTTTATTTCTTGAAAGAGGTCACAAAACCTCAGTTCTGACCAACTTGGCCCCAGGCCTGCAGCACGGCAGCAAGGATGCTGGGAGCCCTTGTCTCAGTGCCTGGTCAGGCACATGCAGAGGAGCCCACGAGCACCTTGTCAGGATGAGAATTAACTTCCGTAACATATCTGTAAGATGTAAAGTACACAACTCTGATGTGTGACACCCATTAGTGCGGAGCAGCCTTGTGTGACTTACTGCAAAACAGAAACAAGGCTCCCGCAGGGAGATAAGCGCTGCACGCACTATCAAACAGAGGAATCCCAGATGATTTTTAAACTTCAAGACGATTAAAGTAACCTTGCATTCTTAGTTTTTCTAAGCTCCTCAGCCAAAATTAGGGTCATCCACAGCTAAAATAAAATGAGAGTTAATAATAGCAGCTCATCTGCAAATGAACAGCGTTCCTCGCTTCTGGCAGGAGCGTGTCCCGGCCCACAGAGCACCGCGGTCCCAGCAGCACATCCCTGAGCCCCGGGAGCTGCGGCTCCAGAGCCATGCCCTGGCTGTGGGGAGGGACGAAGCCTCCGTGGGGAGGCTGCCAGCTGCTGTCTCTCTCTGGCAAGACCCACCACTGGGTGCTGGCTCAGCACCACTGTTGTTATTGAGCACAGAGGCGCTAGCACACGGCGCCGGCGTGCTGCGGGAGCAGCTGGGAGTGCCATCGCACCGCGAGGGATGCCCTTGGCAGAGCCCTGCAGAGTCCCAGCACGGACCAGCCCAGGCTCGGTGCTCACCACGCCAGTGGGAAAGCCAGGTTTATTCTCGTGGACTTGGCAAGCACAACTTCAACATCTCCAGGGAGAGCCGGAGCCACCCCACGCTTCCAGCTGGCACTGCCTGAGGGACCGAAGCTTTGCCGCTGTGGACCGCGGCGCTGGGTGCAGTGCTGCTGTCTCGGTGCTGCACACACATGGCAGAGGACTGCTGGTGGGTTGATGGTCCCCAGCCCATCACCAGCTGGGCACAGACACTGCCAGAGGAGGCAGCCTGGCTCCACTGCACCTTCCCCCCCAGCTGCCCAGCCAGGGACGGGCACTGGAACCAGAGCCCAGAGCTCCCTCGTTTCCTTCTCCCGCCCGGGGCTGTGCACATGTCCTGCTCTACGCGTTTCTGCGTGTCGTGGTTTTATTTTGTTGAATTACTCCTCCGAGCAGCCTGAATGTGTTACACTTCATCATTTAATAAATTATACAAAGCTGTATTAAACAGCGGCAGGGAAACTGCTCACCCATGCGTTTTGTGGCAGAGATTCAATTAACCACCACCACGGCACAGCCCGGCTAACGAGCACGCCTCCCCCTGCACCCAGCAGACAGGAGGACCTGTGCTCGCTGGTCCCCAGGGCCAGACCCAGCCGCCTGCAGACAAGGGCTCCCTTCCCACCACAGCCTGCTTTGTAATGGGGATGCACGATGCCGTGCAGGTGATGGAGAGGTCTTCAGTGTGTGATTTGTTATCCACTGGCCTGTTGCTGCTTTGGATCATAGCCGGTAGACCCTGCAAAAGCTTTGCTCAGATACCACAACTAATTTTTCTTATTTTCTCTACAGACCACCACCAGGCAGCCCCAGGACGTGGTGTGACAGCGATGGGCAGTGCCTTGTGCTGCACAGCCAGACCCAGGGGTGCCCGAGTGCCCTGCCCGTGCTGGATCCCCGCTGCCGGCAGGGATGCACCAGGCTCACATCCCCCTTCATGCTCCATCCACCAGGGCCATGGGAAGCGGCCGTGCCAGGCTCCTACTCCGTGTGCGGCCCCAGGGCCGCCCCAACGCCCTGCTCCCACCTGGGCAGCACCGGTTGTGGCCAGCCCAGCCCACAGCAGCATTCACCCTCCTTGAGCTGAAATGTTGAATTTCGGCACCCGCTCCAGGGATTAAGTGCAGGATTTGTGAAGGAAATAGCAGCGGCTGAACACAGCTCCTTTCTGCCTGACTCGCTTCTGAAAATCTCATTGTGGAGATGGCCATTCCTCCCTGCTCCATGAGCTTAGGAGAAGATTATTTTTTAAAGGAAACTGTCAAAAAAAGTCTACTCTACAAAGTGAAGTTGAAGCTTAAATCTCTTTAGCAGCAACATCTGAGCTGGGAGAGATCAAAGACCCACCAGCTCTGCTGCCAACACAAGGAGATTTTTCCTAGCAATTTGATTGCAATATTGTGGTTTAAATGCCTCATTTTCAAAATTCTGCATTGTATTGTATGAGCCTGGGATTTATTATCCCTCAGACAAAGTTAATGTTCCATTTGCAGGCAGGGCAAAGTCTTCCTGACAGCTGTCTTAGCCCTCAAAGTAAGCCGGCGCCTCATCTGTGGCATGGGGAGAAAATGGGCAAAAATGTGCTTGAAAATGGGCAAAAATGTGCTTCACATCCAGGCAGGAGGAGGAAGCTCAGCAAGCCCCGGCTGCAGCAGGGAGCTGTGATCCACCAGCCCCCAGCGGGGCACGCTCCTCCTCTCCTCGCAGCCTCTCCCCACGGCAGCACGCCGCCGACTACTCGTGCAATCTGAGCATCCTCGGAGGTTGCCGGTGCAGCACATCTTCCAGGTGTGCACTGAGCGCAGGAAGAACGACAGCTCAGATCACAAGTCCTGCCCTGCTCGTCCCCTGCAATATACCTAAGTATTTGACAATCGCCTGGCTGCATATCACTGGCTGCAAACCGCTTCACAAGGCCAGGCAAGGGCAGTTCCACCCCGCGCTGGCTGCAAACATCGCTGCAGCAGACGTCCCTCAGCACCAATACCTCTCCCCGCGGGACGCCCCGAGCACCCACCAGTGCAGGCACCCAGGGGCCGGGTCCCACCCGCCCCAGCAAGGTGCCACCAGGCGATGGAGCCGTGCTGGGAACACGCAGGGACAGGCAGTGACACTCAGCCTCGGTGGCCCTGCTGCCCAACGCCAGCTGCTGCCTCGGAAAGCCCCTTTGCAGGGAGGTCACCAGGCAGCCCGTGCTGGCATCACGCCACGCCTGGCGCTGCGAGCAAGGCCTCTGCTCACGGCCCTCTGCGCCCACGCTCTGCTCTGGGCTCTCCCAAATGCCCAGAGAGCAGCGGAGCCGTGCCCCAGCTCCTGGCACCGCAGCGTCGCTGCATCTGCCCACGCTGCCCAGCGGGGAATGAGGGCTGCTGTGCACAAGGGACGCCTGGACGGCTTCCAGAAGCAGCCCCAGCGAGCGGGGAAAACGGGGATGGAAGGCAAGGAGAAGGCAAGGAGGGGCAGGTGGCTCCGCAGGACTGCAGACAGGGGGGGCGCCGAGCCAGGGGAGCCAGGCAGAAGACGCGACTCTCACCACCACGGCACTTCCTGACTCACCGCAGGCAACGCAGCTGCCGTTTAGCAAGGGGGTACCAGAGCAGATTTAACCCCCGGGATGCTCACGGGGACATGCAGCCGGTGCCCCACAGCCTGACCTCAGCCCCCCAGCAGCCATCAACACCCCCCACGGGCAGGCAGCCAGCAAGGGGAAGGGGCTTGATTTAATACCAGAGTGTAATCCTGGTGTATTTATAGCATGTGCATTTTGCTGCTAATTCCCTGTTATCTGTAATCCTTCTTCCTAGCTGACACAGTAATTTCTGTCTTCAGGACTTATCATGGGAGTTTGCTCCAGAAGTTTATGAAGCTGTTGAGAAGGAAAGGTCCTAATGAAGCGACTTGGCAGCCTTAAACTCCAGACGATGGATTCCCTGCCTTAATCCACACGTGGGTTTTTGAATACCTCCAATGTGCTGGGATATACGAAAGGGCCTTCATGGCTCTCCATCACCAAATTCCAGTCGCTGTAATTTCTGCTCACGTCTCCATTTCGGAAAGACCCCGCTCTGGGATGGCGAACCAGACAGGAATCCCCTCTCAGCCGGGACGCAGCCCCCGCAGAGGCAGTGGCTGCCCATCCCCTGCTGTGCCCGCAGAGGTGTCCCCCTTCCAGCGAGGTGTCCCCGCAGGGAACCTGCTGCTCTCCCCCAGCCCCGCAGCCCCCAGCCCGGCAGCACGGCTCCCACGGGACGGGGTGCCCGCACGTCACACGTGGATGCACAGGGGACCGGCCGCGGCCACCCCGTGTCGCACAGCGCCCGGACAGCCCGCTGCTGGCTGCACCATCCCAACCCTCTGAGAGGCAGAGATGAGAGCCCCTGGAGAGGCGTGAGCTGCGCTCTAGGCGTGGAGCAGTCTCATTTCTGACAATGAAACTGGGAGCATGGAAATTTTCTCTCTGCCGAAGGCCCGACTCGGCAATGCGTGCAGGAGCAGTGGGAAGTTAATGCTGTGTAATGGAGATCTGCGTCCCCTATGACAAATCCGAGTCCCGAAGCTGTATTTAATTTTTAAATGCAAACTCCATTGTTACTTTTACTTATTTTTAGCACGATCTGGACAAGCTCCATCCGGATGAAGCCTCCAGCTGGCTCACCCCAAGCAGTCGTCGGGGCTCGCCCCGTGTCCCAGGCTGTGATGTGCAGCGGGTGATGCCCCATGCCTGCGGAGCTGGCAGCAGATGGGGATTTTTTTGCACCAAAATAATGCAAAAATGCAGCGGAGGAGCCCAGGCCATCACACAGAGAAGCTCAGCTGGTGGCACACTCACAAAGCTGCTTTGGCTTTCTGCCAGTCCACCTGCTCACCGCGGGGGGACCCGGGGTCCCTGGAGCCACAGCCTGCAGTGGTGGAGCTGCACTGAACCGGGGCTGGGGCTGGGGCTGGGGCTGGGGCTCCCTCCCCGCCCGTGGCAGAGCCCGGCCTTGTCTACAAGTACTCCATACCGTCAGTGTGCAGCGTGGCAATGGGAACCTGGCCACGGGTGGCTGGGAACAAGAAAAACAGATTCTGCTCTGCGAAGCCCGAGGAGGCACTGACATTTTATTTCACGAAGAGTCCACGACCCTGGCTCATGTGAAGCAAGAAATAGCTTTTTCCATTTGCCCCACACACCCGCGGGGCCACCTGGAGTCCCGGGACCGCTCCGCGTTAGCCATTTCTTCCGTCCCCAGGAACCTCTCCCCCATGCCCCATCACCAGCCACCACCCCAGGACACCCCAGCTGCCAGCCGTGGTGACACCCTGGTGGCACCAGCACGGCGCTGCCGCAGAGCCTCCCCCCAAGGCTGCACAAAGCGCTCCTCAGCCTGAGCACAGCCCCGGAGCGAGGCACGCACCAAGGCCCAGTGACTGATGACATGTCGCCTTACATTTTGGTATTTATTGCTGCTGTGTAACGTTTATGAATTAAATTGGGAATTTATAAGTCTATAATTTAGTGGCACTGAAAACCTCCCTCCATAAAAGCAAATTGGTTTTTCCTATAACTCAAACTCACTTTTTTCATTCATGCAAGCTTGGAGTGGCTCCATGTGTGCTCTTGTTTAAATTGGCACCCGTTTTCCATAAAGCATGCAAAATATTCTTGGTGCAACTAATTCTGGTATGCATTCTTTGGAGGCTGAAAAACATGTTCAGAGTGATCATCTGACGATGAGTGTTGCTTTGTCAGAAAGTAAGCTCTGCTTGCTGCTCTGCTTGCTGCACACAAGAGGAACAGACTTCCAAGCGAGTCGTGCTGTGAGTAGCACGTGGGAGCTGAAGGTGCTTCAGCTACAGCTGCACTTGCAATGGCTGCATGACCAAGGGGACAGCAGAAGTGCCTAGTTTTGTGCTGCAAATGAAAAACTGGATCACTGCATCTCCAAATTCACATGAGAAGCACCTGAAGTCTGTCCCTGGGAGTCATGCTGGCTGCAGAGTAGCTTGAACAAACTGCTAACAGGTTTGTGGACCTGAGCCATGCACTCTCATAGGACCCCAGAGCTGAGCTTTGCACTTTGTGGTCAGCACCGCTGCACACACAGCTGATGAAAAATAAAAAAACAACCAAAAATATAAGCTGTGTGTGCTACTCACAACCAGAAGAGCAGGCACCTTCGGCTTTCTTGGCAACATTCCTGCTGAGCAGCTCGCTTTTCTTCAAGCAACTGAATGCAGCAAAAAGCTCACAGAAGAAAAAAAAAAGTATAAATGGTTCATAAAAAATTTACTTTTCATGAAAGTGAAGCGAGGCGCTAGAAGAAACAGAGCAGCAGTTACAGAAAGGCCCAGCGAAGCCCAGCTACTCTTCTGCCTCACCCTCTGCCATCCCAGAGCACCTCCCGAAAGCTGGCACCCGATGGCCACTGCAGCACGACCAAAGGCTTGGGATGGCAACTGGCAGCATTTCAATATATGCACAGCCTCGACATGCCTCCTTTTGTATTTCTGAAACACGAATGTAACCAGATCTTTATGACAACCCCTGCCGTAGTTGGTTACATGAGGCCCATTCACAGTGGGGCTCATTGTATTTAACAGCTTTTATCTGGTTTGCAGGGATTGTGTCTCAGTTTTTGATGTAGATTTGAGAAAAGTGGACAATTTCTGCCCATTGTTTGTATAACCACACACGTTGTTTGCATTTCCAGTCCGCATTTTATCTCCAGATCTGCAAACAACGTGCAAGCCCCAGGCAGCCCCGGAGGTGCAGTGCGGAGCAGCCGGCGGAGCCGCAGCCGCTCGCAGCACAGAGCGAGCTGTTTAATTGCTGGTAATCCACGTCGAGTGCCCACCACACTTGGTACTGTACTTAACAAGGCTCTGAAATAATTCTCTGTGAGAAGCCAGACTAACAGCTCCATGCCAAGAGCTTCTCAGGAAATGGACACAGGACCTCTGGTACCCCAGTCCTCCGGTAAAAGTAACGCTGAGGTTTACGACTTCTTCCAGAATTATTTCCCTGAAAATAAATTCATCTGTGCAGTCTCCTGGATAGAGGAGAAAGTAGTACAGCTAATGCATCTAAAGACTGAAGGAAAAAAAAAAAAGAAAAAAAAACACAATAAAACAACAACAAAGGGCAAATCCTGATTTCAAAAGAGTAAGAAATTCAAAACCCTGATTCTGAACCAAACTAAAAGCAGGCTCAGGAGCAATTAATATTTAAATCTCCCTGAATTGCAGCTCAAGAATAAAGATTGTCACAGAACAAACTGACAAATGCAAGCCTTGTGATTAAGGCAAAACAGATCTTATTTGTGTGCTACAGAAATGACCATATGTGGAATCCTTTTGGGAAACTGTAATCAGTCAGATTAACATGATAATGAACTCTGATTTACTGAGCAATAGGAAGATCTTTGTCCTCAGAGACACTGCATTTCTCACTGAATATTGAGAAAGATGATTTTTTTTATAACCACGGATATCACTTGAGTGCAAGATTGTTAATCCTCCCCAAAAGGTGATTTCACAGGGAAATAAAGGAGAGCAATTTTAAGACATAAATGATCTACGCTAATATAGGGGCAGACAGTGAAAACTTTCAATAAATCTGATACTGCCTTCAGTGGGAAGTGAAATCTAGAGACAAGCAACGCATGACGACAAGGTTGTTTTACCTGTAACACCATGGAACAAACTTCAGGTAACGCGCTGGGCACGACGCAAGGAGCCCCATGGTTTCTTTCCATCGTCCCCCCTCGGTTAGAGCAGTCCCTCTACGCAGGGTGCCTTCTTCGTATCTTTTCTGGAGCAGCTTAAATTGGAGGAAAATGCTTTGTGAACCCTCCTAGCACAGAGGGGGACAGGGCAGGCAGTGCCAGCATCCCTCTGCTCAATGCACACCAGGGGGGTCCCAGCCCCCTGGCGCACAGGGGCTGCTCCAGGCCAGGCTGCGGGGCTGGGGGCACCGAGCTGGGGGGACGCTGCAGGACCCGGGGTGGCAGCACCGGGAGCCCATCGTTTGTGGAGAACCGAAATCCTCCAAGGAGCGGGGGGCACCAGCACTGAATCACGACCACTGCCGGGCGGGGAGCTGCGGTGGGGCAGCGTGGGGAGGCGGCAGCACGCCTGCTCACAGCCCGGCTCCTGCACTAAGCGCTCAGCAAGCCTGTTGAGCAGCTGGGTGTCGACATCAGAGCGCAGCAGAGAAGAGTTGTTTTATTCATCAAAAGGCTGGGATAAGAACATGTCCAGTAAGAGCCCGTAACGGCAGCGGAGCACCGTAACTGCTGGTTTACCGTGCCCATCCCTCTGGAGGCACGCGCTGGTTTGCACGAGAGCGCTGCCCACACCTCCCCTGGGCAAAGCCCCTCTGCTGGGCTGTCTCAGCAAAGCGAACCCGCGGCGTTTCCATCCCGGGGAGAAATAACTGTGCAGCTCTGGCAAGGAGTAACTCGTTGCGAAGGCAGATTAGAGGTCAGCTCTCATCTTCCCAGTGCACAGAGCGCTGTCTGACACCCGCCGAGCTCTGACGGGAAGGAAAAGCTCAGAGGGAAGGCTCGGCTCTGGCTGCTGGGAGGAGGCCTGGCAGGGACTGCTGCCCGCCAGCCCAGGGAGCAGGGCCGGGGCGCTGGCACGGTGCCCCTGGGCAGTTCCAGGGGTGCTCCCGTTCCCAGCCTGGGCTGCGCACCCAGACCTGGAGCCACACAAGTGCCTCCCCAAAACCCAGTCCTCCAGCCCTGGGCACCCGTCCATGCTCTGCCCCGAGCTTCCTTGGCACACCCGTAACTGCAATTAACACCTAACAGCTCAGGTCCAAAACGAGCCACTTGACTCCAGCTGGCTCTCAGGTGGTTGTTTAATTCAGGGAATCTCGGTCTTCGCCTTTGTTTCCTAGAAATGTTTCTTGGCAGCACAAGATGCCCACAGGGCAGCCGCTCTCCCCTGCCAGCAGGAGCGCTCGGCTCGGCTGCAGCCCGTTTGCTTCCCTCCCAGGCTGCCCGGATGGAGCTCACTTGCTCCCCACACATTTTTCCCTGTTTTGTCAGGATTTTAGGATCCAGGAGAAGCTGACCTGGAACCGCAGAACAGTCCCAGGATCATTCTCTTGCACATCACATGCAGACCCCCCACATCTGCCAATACTTCTATCACCTGAAGTTTTGATAGCACAGCTCCGCACAAGGAGCGAAGTGTTTACAAATGACTGTGGTTTTCAGAAATGAAAAGGAAGAAAAACTACTTCAGCTGACGTGTGGTTTTACTTCCAAGGGCTGGTTGGCATAATATCAGGAGCAAGCACAAGAAGTGATGCGTTTGTCATCTCCACAAGGCCTTTTTTTTTGCCTGTGGGTTTAATGTCTCCAAATACATATTCATTTAAATGCAAATTTCTGGTTTCACCTGGGACCCAACCAGAGCTTTTGCTGAAATGAATGCTGTACTTTCCTATTTACCCTCCATTCCCCCCTGCTTTCTTCTGTACCTCAAAGCCTGTACAGGTGACCCGGACCTTCAGACCTCGCCGGGAAGAAAGCACAACAGGGGAAGGGGAAGGAGACCCAGGGCTGCTGCTGCTCCTCAGCACGCTGCTCACCACTCGCCGTGCCCAGAGCTGGGGGCCATTTTGCCGAAGAAAACACAAAAAGCATGAGGCTGCAGAGGGCTGAGCCCAGAGGAAGGCTCGCCATGGTGCACTTGCAGTGCCAGCGGGGCATTTCCAGCTGCAAGGGGATGGCACCTGGGTCGGTTGTTGCCTTTTTTTTTTATTTTTTTTAGTAAAGAAAGCCCAAAAAAAGGTCTCAGCCCTTCCAGCCAGCAGTCACATGCCAACGTCACATATGACCTTTTTCAGATTAACCCAAGAGGGCAAAAAGCATTTCCTTGGTAGTGTGATTTGGGGAATGGTTATGCAGGCTGACATCTTCTACTGAAAAAACCCACAGGCCACGGCGTGGTGGTATTTTCAGAAAGCACGTCAGGAGACTCCAGGCCGTTCTGAGCTCGCAGCAGGCACCCAGTGGGGCCGCTTCCCGGTGCCAGCCCCTCGCTGCCCACCCCAGCCCCCCGCCTCCCCCCCTGCACCCCCTGCCTGGCCGGCCGCAGGGGCGAAGCACAGCTCTGCTCCTACAGAGGCTACAGCGCACCTGTAACTGCACTGGGAAGGGCAGTGGAAAGTCCCATGAGAAGACAAGAAGCCCTTTGCACGTCCCCGAATCCTATGGTGAAGTAACAAAGCGGTGCCCTGTAAAGAGGCCACGCACCAGAAAAGCGAACAGGAAACAACCTTCATTTCTAGAAGTAAAAGCAGTTTCTGTATCATATTCTGTAAAATAAGTGATCTAATCCCTGCTAATAACATCACAGGCAGTATATTTCTTTCATCACCATCTATAATAATCTAATTCCATATGTACAGTGGGCACCACGCACATACTTCCTGAATGCTAAGTGCTCATGTGGGTTCGGATAATGGCTGGGAAGGAAACGAGGCCCAGCCTCGCTGCATACTAAAATCCAGCCGCGCTAGAAGGATGCCTTCACAGTAACTTGTTTACTTTCCATATCAAAAAAAAGACAGAATAAAGGATCCTTAGCTACACTCAACAAAAAAATGTTTGACAAAGCATCGTGTTTAGAGATGAGAAACAGTGAGACGGGCGGTCTGACATTTTAAAGAAACGCTTTTGCTGCCTTTGCACAAAAGACAAGCGGCAGCGGCAGCAGCCCTGCGCGGGGGGAGCCTCTCAGGCAGCCTGTCAGCAGCGCGCTGAGCCCCCACAGCGCTGCAGCCACCGCCCCCGGGCTGCACAGCGAAGGGGAAAACACAGAATAGAAAGAAAGCACTGCCACATCGCAGTGGGTAGAAGAGCAAGTGTGGAAACAAACCCGCACCCAAGAAGGAGAAAGCCCCGGAGGGCAGGAGCCGGCCCCCACGGAGACCCCCAGCCCAGCTCCAGCACCTCCTGCCGCAACCCAGAGCTGAGGCACTCAGAACCAGCAGCGCCTTTGGAAACTGCAGCAGGAAACAACTTGGCCGAGGTGGCAAACAGGCCCGGCCCCCGAAATGCCAGGTCCCAGGTTTCTGCCCGCTGTCAGCAACAGGCGGCGCGGGAAGAGGTGCGCGGGGAGCTGGGATCTGCCAGCTGCAGCCGTGACATTTCTGCGTAACCTTTAGTCACTACAGTTATAAAAGTTCTTGTGACTGAATTCCCACATTTTTTTATCGTACCTAGGAGTAACACAATCCTGCCTCGGAAGCCATGAAGTTGTGGGGAAGAGCCCACGGGCACCCTTAGGACTTCTGCTCCCGGGAGCACTGCGTTTAGCAGGCTGAAGGGGATTTTGGCAGCTCACGGCTCCGTGCCCGCAGCATGTACCTGCACAGCAATCCCTCTTCCCTGCACGGCCTGGCCAGGCTGCCCATCATTTATATGCAAATTAAAGATCCCATCTTTGCAGCTCTGCGCCCTCCGGCAGGGTCGGGTACCTCGCTCACCGAGCACGGAGCCATCGGCACTGCAGCCGCACAGGGCCCTGCAAATGCGGCAGGGGCAGCAGCATCCACAGGCACTGCATTGTAGTGGGTGGAGAAGTGGCTAAAAGCCAGAAACTGCGGGTGTCCCAGCCAGAAAAGGCCTCAGGCCTCTGTGCCCACCTCCCTCCCCAGCCTCCGAAGGCTGCTGCACACCTCGTGAGCCCTTCGCCAGGCACTGAGCTAGCACAGCAGGGCCTGGCCTCAGCAGGGCTTGGGACAATACTGCAGCAGAAAACATTACCAGGAGCTATGACTAATGCCACAGGAGTGAGCAAAAGCACTCCAAGTCACTGAGATTTTCATTTAGAATTGAAATCCAAAGCATGTTTGAATTCTGCATCATTGTCCGCTTTGTGCAGTGCTGAAAAATTTGCGCAGTGGTTTCTCCAGCGATGTTTTAAAGGGCAAATATTTGCTTCTGCTGGGTATGGCCCAGTGGCTTTGCAGCAATGAGTTGCAGCAGCCCAGAGCTCACCAAAGGCCACAGCTGACCCTGGCCATGTGCACACGTGCCCAGAGCACGTTCCTATCCAGGGCTGCTGCTTGCTCCCGGCACCTCCAGCAGAAATGGGGCCGTGGCACTGGGACAGGCAGCTCCATGCAGGCACGTGGCAGCGTGCTCTGACATGTGGAGACCTCGGGTGGGCAAACACCCCTCAGCCCTTACAGCTCCTCC
This sequence comes from Cygnus olor, assembly GCF_009769625.2. Classification (NCBI taxonomy): domain Eukaryota; kingdom Metazoa; phylum Chordata; class Aves; order Anseriformes; family Anatidae; genus Cygnus; species Cygnus olor. The sequence goes on along the minus strand of NC_049179.1, from coordinate 21,577,955 downwards.
TGCCCAAGTGACGTCCCAGCACCACGAGGGTCCTGCCCCACGCGCTCCTGCTCCAGGCTCCCACCGCAGGCAGCCTGGTGGTGCGGAGAGCCCTGGCAGCACGCCGACTGCACTGCACCATCGCCAGACGTGAGGGCTGGCGCATGGCTGGGGATGTTCCCACCCCACAGCTCTGTCCTCCCCACCCCAGAGCACTTGCAGATGCTGGGGCAGTGCCTGGGAGCACCCCAGGAGTGATGCCAAGCACGGAGACCCGGCTCTGCCAGCCGCCTGCCAGCAGAGCGCAATCGTCCCGCGTGAGCTTGGCCATGTCATTAAACTGCCTCCAATAGCTCAAACTTTACCACTGTTAAAAAACAACTTCTCGCAATGCTGAGAAGCTCAAGCAAGAACAGAAAAGGTCTTTGCTCTGCTCCCAGCACCCGCTCTGTGTTCACTGAGGTGGCCTGGACAGCCACGACAGCCTTGTCTGTTTACCCACTGCTGCATGGCAATGGCATGAGCTTGAAATGCTATTTAGAGGGAAATTAATACTGAGAGCTAAAACTAATCCCCAGAAACACAGCCAATGGCTGGTCCACAGGCTCAGCAGAAGCTGGATTTTTATAGAAACCTGAATTTTGGGTCAGATTTCTCCTGCCGGCAACAGTTCACAAGAGGGGCTGCCCATGTGCATCCCCGCAGGAAGCGGTCAGGGCCCCGGACACTCCCCTGAGCACCCATCAGCGGTCGACCTCAGCACCCACACCTGGGGCTCCCCCTTCCCGGTCAGGATCCATCCCCCCCACAGCCCCCCTGCGCAGGTTCTTGCCCCCAGCAGCAGAAGCAGCTGCAGGGAACCCAGGTGCCACCCACGGCCCTTTGCATTTGCGATGAATTCAGACAAATTACTGATGAAATGATGTCAGGCAGGAGGATTACTCATGTTCGTGTAGAAAGGCAGTGCTTTAAGCCCAGATGGCTGCGTAAGCTTTACCGCAGCCGGGATCAGCGGATGAGAATTGCACAACTTAATGGAAGGAGACTTCCGATCGAGAGCTTGATTGAAGCTAATGCAAGCTGAATATCTAAACACGAAACACTAGATTACTTCACCAGTGACAGCTCAATAGTAAATACAGACTTTTCCTGGTCTGCTCCCCCAGAGCCTGCCTGCTGCAGTGCACACTTTTACACCAGCAGGTTTGGGTGCCCACGGGATGAGCGTTGCCTTCAGGAAGCCTGTACAGGGAATGGGATGCCACTCATGTGGCAACACCTGAACCCATCCCAAAAATCTGGGGAGGAGTGGGGAAACAGTAAACAAAGCTGTGTGAATCTGGAATTCAGAGGAACAACTAAAATCTCAACCCCTTAAGTAAAATGAAATAAAGGAGATGAAGATGCAACTCAGTGCATTGACTCCTGAGTATATTTTAAAACACAGACTGTAGTAGAATTAAAAATAATTACTGAAATGAAGCCTGTCTGTGCCTGCACTACCAGATCCAGCTACTTCAAGCTGAGGAGAAATCAGCCCCCAAAGACGAGCCTCCCTTGGCAGTGGGGAGGACGCTGCTGCCCCAGCAGCCCGGGGATCAGCGGCTCCCCACAGCAACATTGCTGAGGTTTGGCTTTGTCCAAATGCTGCCATCCCTCCTCCGCAGTGAGCAGGTGGTCGGCACCTTGCTGCCCCCCACCACCGCGGGCAAAGGCGCTGCTGCTCTTGCAGCTCCGTCACCCCAAAATCACAGTACCGTCACCCCAGTTGGAAGGGAGGTCTCGCTGCCACGAGCTGCCGGCTGTCCCCAGGGAGCCGTGCCCACCCACACCCTGGGGTCAGGGCAGCACCCAGTGGGGACGCCCAGCTGTTGAGCACAGCCTTCTCGTGACAGCGGCCTTGCACTCGTGCAGCTGGGGACCAAAGTGTTCTTCCTTGGTCCCGATGGGAAACCTCAGGTGGCGATGAGATCAAGGCTTGCTGGCGCTGGTGCAGAGCTTTCCTGCCATCCGGCCAGCTCACGGCATCGCGGGGCGCAGCCCATGTTTGAAAAGGAAATATTTTTTTCCAGGGTGGGGCAGCGACAGTATTCAGATGCACAAGGCGTACTTCACAAATGAAGTTGTAAGGGGCGTTGTACTGAAGTTTCAGCTGACCACAAAGTCTCTCATCCCTGCATATACATACAGCTGTACATGGAGAGAAAAAGTTCTTCAAATGAGCAATATCTGGGAGAAGCAGGCAAACATCATCTTTCAGCAGCCTCCAATCTTGCAGAACTGTGGTATGCTATTATTTGGGAACCTAGCTTTTGTGACTGGCTTACTAGGCCAAAAATCAGCCCCTGCGAAAGCCTCCCAAAGCCAGGGAGATTACACCTGAATTAAGTCTGCTCTGCTTCTCCACAGCTCCTGATGTACAGCCCGAGATCCTCATTACCATGGCAATGAGACCAAGGCCAGGGATCTTAAGGCACACTTTGCAATATCTGAGGGCTCCCTAAAGGTTCCACCTTTATACAATCATATGAAAATATGCACTTGAAGTATTACCGGAATATAAATTAATCTTATTTTCCCTACAACAAACAACTGCATGAATAACGAACACCACAATATATTCCAGAGTCCCTGCAATTATGAGCAAACCTGCAATTACATACTGCTGTTTGCATGCAAGGCATGAAGTTCAACCCATTAATTTGAATGGAGGTCTCTTAATGAAATGGGCTTTGCAGAAGGTCTATAAGGCGGTAAAGCATCTGAATTCAGAGATAATTGCTGCCTCAAATACAAAAACAAGGGTGGTGAAGCCCTTCCTCACCACAGCTATGGCTGCATCTACCCCAGGCAGCGCAGCGCCCATCTTCCCTGAGCCTGGTCCGTGCACAGCGCCCGCTTCCCCTCCTGCAGCACGCTGCCCTCACCTGCAAGGCACTCGGGAAGGACGCCTTCGGGCGACAAAAAGCCCTTTCTTTCCCTGACAAGTGAAGAAGCGAGGCTGGAAGGGGTAAAGCTGCGGCACAGCCCCACCAAGCACCCTGCACAGCGCGGGGACTGCGCCGCCTGCGTGCCCAGTGCCACTCCTGGCACTGCCTGTCATCCTCCCACAGGCAGAAACGTTGTCTGACAATAAGAAAGAATGATTTTAGGACACGTGTCATGGAAAGTGGCCTAGCAATATACTCAACTGGATTTAGGCCTGTTTTTTGCTTTCCTTCCTGCCATCGTGGGTATAAACATGGAATACAGAACTACATGGAAAAAAGCTCCAGAGATGTGAAGGGACTAATATAGAATAATTCACTAAAAATATGAATCAGACTAGTGTCAGGCTCACAGAGGTATTAAAAATTGATTTCAAAAGGCAGAACTCACACAAAGGCCCGGAACAGGAGAGTGCCTGCAGCTGCTGCACGGCTCCAAGGGGCTGAGGGCTCCTGCTGTGGCCGGAGCAAGCTCCCTCCCTCTTCCCAGACCCATTTCTCTGCATAACGGGCCCCAGACCTGGCTCTCGGAGCAGCAATGCCTCTTATAGTAATGCTCGGAACTGCAATGCCTCTTGTAATAATATGATGCTTCAGGCAGTGCCCCTCGGTGCCTGCAGGTCAGCTCTAAGTAAAGGCTCCAGCTCCACACCTGAAAGCACCTCAGGGCTCCCCCATCCTCACAGCTGTGGCAGCACGCTCAGAAGAATCTGGTCAGAAAAAGCATCTTCACGAGGAACTTATCATTAATTTTAAAACATCTCCAGCTCCCGGGTCCAGCCCCACCACCGAGACCCCGTCCCCTCCCAGCCGCCTGCTCTGGGGCACCCCGGAGCCGCCCTCCCCTCCTGGGGCACCTCGTACTGCCGAGTGCATTTCCAATTACTCGTGTTAAACAGGCCCCTCAACCCACATCAGCAATATTCACCTCCCTTAATTAAAGATGGCAGTAATAAACATGAAATATGGACAAAAAAGGATTTTAATAAATACTGCCTCGGGGAGCTCGTGTATCCTTGGGAGTCGAGCTGGAAACGCTTAATATCAGATGTTGCATTGTTATGAAATTAAAACAATATATTGCCACATAAAAGTGGTATTAAAAATAATTATCATAAATTAGGCTTGGGTAGGCTGAAACTACCATGGGCACAAAGCAGCAGCAGGAGGAAAAGTGGGGGGCAGAGAGATACCCGCCAGTGCCAGCACTGTCCCCACGCACAGCCCTTCAACTGGGGGTCCCGGAGCCCCAAGGAGGGGTTCCCCCTTTGGAAGCAGCCATTTCTAGGTGGCCCTGCTGCAGCAGGGGTTGGACTGATGCCCCTGGAGGCCCCCCCAACCTCAGCCATTCCATGATTGAGCATCCCCAGGATGCCTCAGCAGCAGGTGCCCAACAGCATCCCCAGGAGCTTGGCCTGGACACTGTTTGGAAAAAGCACCCATTTCTGCACTAAACCCACTCAGAGGTGACCCGAGAAGGGCTGAGCACTCACCGCATGCCCCAGGTGATGCACAGTTGCTTTGTGCCTGGGTTCACCAGGCTCCAACCCCACCAGGACGCACTGCTGGGCAGCTTGGCTGCTGCGGGATGCTCCAGGGCCAGGCACGGCTCTGCAGGGCCAGGCACGGTTTGGCGGGGCCAGGCACAGCTTGGCAAGGCCAGGCACGGAGCTGTTCTGCCTGCAGCCCCCTCAGCACCGGCCAAGACACGGCTCCCAGGGGAGAGCTGCACCCATGCCAGACCTGCCCCGTGGAAGGGCCGTCAGCAACCACAGAACCGAGCTGCTGCCTCCCCCAGCCCCAAAACGTGCTTCTCCCCGCGTCCCTCACCCCAGTCACGGATTTCAAGGTGACCAAAACTGAAATAATTAGTCAATGCCTAATTAAGATTCTCGCTGCCCTGCAGAGCCCGCAGGGTGAGGACTCGGCTCACAGGTTTGTGTTCGATGACAGAGTTCAAATATTTACATTCTCAGGGAGTAAGCGCTCAGCACACTCGGGATTTAAGCATTTAAATGGCAATTTCTTTGGGATACAGACTGACCATCACTTGAGTTTCTGATTGTAAGAAAATTGTATAAACCCGATCTCATTTCATACCTCTGCATGAGGAAGCTCCAAAAGTCTGAAGGAAAGCAGCATTTTGCTGATAACTGAAAATGGTGTCAGCATGGGTAATCGTCGTCCTTCCAGCCCGACTGATCACGGGGAAAATAAAGGAAATGCTGATACCAGCTGCTGCTGCTGGAGAACGGACGCCAAACACAGCTGATGAAAAATGAACCCTGTCAAATCTATTTGATTTTTTTATGATGAGTTTAAAAAATTGGTTAATAAAGGCAACAGTGTTGATTTAATATATTTAGACTTCCGTAAGATATTTAACCTGGTATCGCATGACATTTTGATTAAAAATTAGAATGATACAAAATCAACACGACACGCACTAAACGGATTAGAAGCTGACTGCCTGTCTGAAAGGCAATTAGAAGCTGAAACCACTGAGCAGGTGTTTCTGACAGAAGTCCTCCAGAAAACAGGTCCAGCTCCTAAGATTTTAATCAAAAACCTACCAGAAAGCAAAAACACTGCTGTGAAGTTTGCAGACAACACAGAGCAGCAAACACCAAGATGTTCAGCCACTGGTACAGAGCAGCCTGCATTGCTTGGTAACTAAAGACAAATTAAAAACAAACATTTCCTCCCTGCCAAATGAAGTGCATACATCTGGGAATAGGAAGTGCATGCATACACCTCCTTCATCAAGGTAACGAAGGATCCCTGCCCCATGGCAGAGAAGTGCTGAGGACCACTGGGACGACGGGAGCCTTGCTCCGAGGCAGGGATGTCACCGCCTGCCTGCCGCATGCAGGAGCATTGTCAGCCCCAGAATATCCAGAAAAATGTCACAAGAACACAAACATCCACCGTGGGCCAGAGCAGAGCTCCAGCCCTCCCTGTGCCCGCCCCGACACCCAGCAGGCAAAGGAAGCAAGAAGCAGAGCGAAGGAGATAACCCTGCCCCAGCTACAGCGCGTGCAGGGGAACCCGGACCCCCAGCGCAGGCAGCACCGTGCACAGCCAGCAGAAAAACGGCACCGAGGGCTGCCAGGTTCAAGAGCTATTTTTAATCTTCCAAAAACCCAGACGCTCATGACTCAGCACCAGACACTGTCCCAGAGACAGCAGCACTGGCTGCAAGTCTCTTCAGGAGCAATGAATAACCCATCCACTTCCACCTCACCACAAAACCAGATGGCCCAGGCAGCGACACCACCTGCCAGCAGCGATGCTGACGGACCCCAGGGGCAGGGCTGGAGGGGACCGGGAGCCTCTGGCACCACGGCACCGCTGGATTCAGCAGCAGCCCCACTGCCCATGGCCAGCTGGGGCTTGGCCAGGAGCTGCTCTGCCCCGGCCACCTCCTCCTTCCCACCCGGGGGCTGTTGTTTTTCTAATCAGAGCGAAGGGAAAACGCTCCTCTGCACCAGCTTGCACAACACGTGCAAGGGGACCAACCACCTCACCATTTGTAGACACCCCACATGTTCCCCATATCCCCAGGTAACACCGGGTTACTTGGCACTCCCAAAGGGACCTCCTGGCAGAAGGCAGCCTCCATCTCCAGATTTCCTTCTGCTACTTTTGTATTTCACCTCCAGCTCTGCGTTTCTCACAGTGTTGCCTTTCCAGGTTTCACTGCCAAGTAGTCCAAAACTACAAAAATTCAGCAAAGGCCGATCTTCCATTCCTTTGGGAGTCCTGTGATAGCCACCGAGCTGCAACACCAACTCACAATTCATCTCGATATATTGTGAAAAAGCAAAGCTACCTGCTGCATACAAATGACAATCTTTTGGGGGGTAAAACAGAACTTTTCAGCACGGTTCATGCTGGAACAGCAAAGCAGCAGGCCACGGTCCTGCTGTGTGCAGCGGCTGTGACGGAGGGGACAGGGACGCTTCTCTCCCAAACCCACCTGCCCCTTCCTGTGGGGCACTGCCCACGATCACACCGCAAACCCTGGCCAAAAAGCTCTGCTTTTGGGTGCACGAGTGCAGGGAGAGCTTTCGGGCAGCAGCAGAGCCCGTCGCAGGCCGGAGCAGCGGGGCAGCACGGAGCAGGGTGCGGAAGGGCCAGGCTGGCCCCAGCAGCATGAAATGAGTTTGGGGGCCCCCAGGATGGAGCTGCCGTAAACGAGGACAAACAGGAGAGCTCGGCTGGGGGCTCTGCAGCTCTGCAGTGGGGTGGCCCTCACCCAGCAGCTTCCTGGGGCTGCAGAAGGGGCCCACAGACACTGCAGCAGTGGAGAGCCGGCTGAAGTTGTTTGCTGTAATAGTCTGTGTTTAACGGATCTCCGGCTTCTGTGCCTTTGCCAAGACTGAGAGACGATGCCAGAGGTGCCAAATTGCTGCACTCCAGCAGCTGAGGCGACAATATCTGCTGATTATTTATACACAGAATAACATATGGCCCCTAGCAATAATTGCATATTAAGCAGTCTATTAAAGCAGTTCTACTCCATCCTTCGCGAACCTTTATCATCCAGCCGCAGCACAGATTATTATTAATCACCTTTTCTGCTCTGCTCCACCACAGGAGTCAATCAAACAGGAATGTTGAAAAATATTGTTCCATGATGGACCTATTTTACAGCTACTGGTGATATCCATCATTATTCTGTTATTACTGATCCTTAACATTTCCGCATGAACCAGAAGTTGTGTATGTTTGTATCTCATGCATTTGTGGACAAAAAGGTAGGCCTTGGCTGCTCTTAGCTGCCGCAGCCCCGCCTGCTTCAGGGGAGCAGCGTGGGCTGGCTCTGGCAGGGCTCGGGGCTGTGCACTAAGGACAGGCACCAGCACACGCCTGCAGGAACAACCGCACACGTTCTGCTCCTTCTCTTCACCTGGATGAGACTGGGAAGAGATACCAACGCATGATTTGTTCCCCCCTTTAAATAAAGTGCAAAATGTAGTTTTCATATACAAACGGTAACATCTGCATGGCTAATGGCTGCACCTTCCAAGTTGCTTCAGATGCAGCAGTGGAGGGGGGGGGCAGGGTGGTACACATTGCATCACATCGCATCACACCACACCATACTGCACTGCACTGCGCCACAGTGCACCACATGGCATTGCATCACACTGCATGCACCACACTGCATCACACCACATCACATCGCACTGCACTGCACCACACCGCATCGCACTGCATTACATCGCGTTGCAGTGCATCACATCACACTGCACCACATCACACCACATCACACCTCATGGCATTGCACTGCTTCACCTCTGCCACATGCAGCAAGAGTGCTCAGCTCTCGCAGACCAGCCTGTGTGCTTTTAACGACGAGAAAGGATCAAAAGGATCCATCTCCTTGAAGATATTTCTCTGACCTCATGGATCACATCATCTGTCCCTGTGCAGTCCTGGGAAAAGGAAGACAAATGCCTCCTCGCTGTTTCCCTAATTCTGCCGGGTGTGATGAAGACGTTGATCTCAACGAGCAGCCCTGGCAGCGGCTCAGTGCACGCCGACCAGCACTGGGTACATGTGAGTTAGAGCGATTCACTGCTGCTGTGAATTACAGGTAGCAAACTCCCACATTGCACAAAGAGTCACAGCTCCGTGACATATAAAAAGCATTAAATTGGCTGCAGTAAACTGGATTAATTCCATCTTGGCTCTTTGAAAAAAATCCCAGACACCTCCAGTTCCCCTCGGCCTCACCGATTTTGAAGTCACAAGATAACTCTGACCACCTAACTCAGCCTTTTGAATAACATAAGCCAAAAAAAAGCCCACAAAGTGAAATGTGTGCATTAACAACAAGGTATGCTGAAACTAGGCCCAAGTCTTTTAGATAACTTGAATTAGGGAATGACAAAATCTCTTATCATTTCCCTTGGTAAATTCTTTGCACACTTAAGTACACGCTCTGTTAAGGCAATACAAAATCCTTGCAATGTTACACTAATTTCAGCCCCCAGTTACTAGACCCTAAAGTATTCTGGGGACTAACTGGGATTAAAAATGCATTTAATATCTGTGGGGTTTTGTTTTGTTTTGTTGCATCATGAATGTGGCTCAGCCCCCAGCAGCGCCCGGCCCCGGTCACTGCGTCACCATCACCCACGGGGGCCAGGGGTGGCCCTGGCTGGCTGCAGCTGCCCGTGCAGGGCATCTGTAACGGGGCAGAGACTAAGGCAGAGCTACAAGATCTGCCTTGGCTGAAGACCTCCACATCTCCCAAGGGCACAGAAGGAGATTGCTGCAGCCGCAACTCGAGTTCTTACGAGCAGACAAGTGCCAGGAATGGCCGTACCTCCCCGACATCCCACAGACACAAACCCACGGGCATCAGTAACTGTGTGACCACGGTGGCACAGGAGCCACAGGAGAAGACCATGCTGGGTTCCTGGGGGGACAGCGGGGTGCTTCCAGAAGGCAGGGAAAAAGGCAAGTTAGCTTTGGTCAGCTTGGGTCAACCAGGAAACGCCCCCAGGAGAACACCTAGAGCGCAGGCTGGGGGGCTCCATCACGGCAGGTCTCCGAGAAGCAGTGTTTAAAAAGGCAGTTTGTTTTCTGAGGGTTTATTTCTCCTCTGTGCAAACACGGTGACTCAGAGGCTCCCCTGGGTGCAACACCGGCTGCCAGCCTCAGCCCTGAGGAGCAGCGCTGAACGGGAGCTGCTGCCAGCCTCTCGCACACGGCCGCCATCACGGTGCCTTCTGTGCTGGCTTTGGGACGGGGCACAAGAGTAAAGAGAAATGAAGGTGTTTGGGAACGGGCCCCTATTACTCAGAGCACCTGAGCAGAACAGAGCTGTCTTTCGGTGGCGTGCCCCGTCCGTGCTGTCACTGCCGGGCCCAGGACGAGCAGGGAGAGTGGGGTGAAGGAGGCAGCTTCCAAATCTCCCCTCAGGTGTCACCCTAAAGCTTCATTTATTACCAGCCACGGCACCTGTACAGAGGAGCAGCAGCTTCATTCTTCATGCATTACCCGCATAAGTCTATCCTTCAGCTGCAAAATTATTTTAAATATTTCCCTCTAGCTGTAAATATTTCTATCTGCTCTTTATGCCATTCCCATTCCCCTTGCACAATTAACCATCATCCAACCTTTCTCTTCCTCCTCCTTCTCCTTCTCCTCCTCCTCCTTCCTTCTTCTCCTTCCCCACTCACTTTCACAGGGCAACCTGAGCCCTCTCTCATGAATTAGCAATACGCCTCAGCACGAAGTGTCCCTACACTGCGACGCGTACAGAATGACCCTCCTAATAGCCTGGCGTCTGGATGAGCCTTCAAGATAATTTCAGTGCCTTATGCTGAAGTGCTAACGTGCTTTGTCACATAAGGTGACTTTGCAAAGGATTTGTAAAGACACTAATATATATAAATATAGATACAAACAGAGCAGGCACGCACAGGCAGCGCAGTCCCACCATGGGTGCATGGTCTGGGGGGGGGGGGGGGCTGGATGCTGGGGTGCCGAGGGGGAGCTCTTGGAACAGATTTTGGACAAAGATCAGGATTTGGGAAGAGGCACCTTTCGCAGCTCACTCAGTGCATGATGCTAATTGGTGCCGTGACCCCAGCGGGCACCGCAGACAAACGACAATCCTTTATTTGCCCAAACCCTCGGACATCCCATCCTGCCTGACCACAGCCCACGGCCGGTGACTGTGGCTGCCCGCTGCCTCCATGCAAACGCCTGGCAGCAATCAGGTCTCACAGTGCTGAGACCTCTTTTGTCTCCCCCTCGCTCCTGGGGGAGACGGGCTGGGGATGAATAAAATTATTAACTGCATACGACAATATGGAAATTCACCGCCGTGGGCAACACGGTCACAGATGCCCCAGATTCGGCTGTTGCTGGCTGCGGCTGTACGAAGATCTCAGTGGACAGGCTCGAGTATTTTTATATGAGCGTGACATCATGCGCAAACGTGTCACATTGTTTTATGTCACACGGACATCCACGAAGGAGCCTGCACTCCTGCCAAGGTTAAGCAGCAATCTGTTTCCGCGGCCCAACCAGATGCAGCGTTACGAACAAGCCCACACAGGGAGGTGCAGCCCGACTGGAAACAGCCCGGGAGCTGCTGGGGCTGGTTGGACACGGCGGGGAGATGCCCTGAAAATTTCCGTGACCCCCTCTTTTTGGGTGGATGCTCTTGGGTCTTAGCACCAGCTGCAAAGCCCTCGATGGGGCAGGTGCCGGGCAGGCACAGCTCCTGTGCCCTGAGAGCAGGCTGGAAAACACAGGGAGTCAGGCCCCAAAAAGGTGCCACGGGCCCTACACATCATTGGGGTGGACATCACAGAACTGTGTAGCTCCAGGCCAGTCCACGGACTGCTCACAAAATGTCCTCTGTAAATGAAGTTTCTGATGGTACTTTTGGTTTTGATCCAAGTGGTGGCACCTTAGTGATGTGCATCACGTGCGTCCGTCATACAGCGCGTACAGATGTGCAGGTTGTGCCTTCAGAGCAGTCTGCACGAGGCTGGGAGGGACTGGAGGGCGCTGCTGGGGCAGGGAAGCACGGCCGGAGCCCGTGGGGCTGAGCTGCCCTGCTCTCAGGGGCAACTGGCTCGTTTTCTGCTTAGCTCTATTTCTAACCACGCCATTTCTTATATGTCACGGGCCTTTTCTCATTGTTCCACTGAGTTTATTTTCCAATTTGTTTGCTCTCAAGGCTCTCTCTGAGTTTTCATTTAAATTTTCACCTTCATTGCTTTCCCGAGCAACAGCCTGCGGATGAGGCAGGAGGTGAGAAACCTGCCAAGGCTCGCGGTGATGGCACCTCGGGGCCGCTGCCGGCCGTGGGATGGAGGGGTGCTGGCATGCAGTGGAGCCATGCCCCGAAGCTGCCCCGGCCACAGCCCTGCAGTGCGCGAGCCGCTCTTCCCCACCACCAGCAGCTCAGGACCCACGCTGAGCCCAGCTTCTGCTGAGCACCAGCACCCGTGGGCCACGGGGTCCCCGCCGCGGGGGCTGCCCTCGCTACAGCGACTGCCCGGCCACATGCTGGGCACCCACACCACGGCACACACAGGGGTGGCTTCAAAAACCACACATGCTTGATTTTGCTACGTGTTTGTTCGGTGCTTGATGTTCTCAGGTGTGTGCCGGGCACGCTTTGTGTTCTGAAAAATAACAAAGTTTGTGCAAATGGGCACGGGGAGCTCGCCGAGGAGCTGGGGTCCCTGCTTCAGGGCTTCCCAGGCACCAAGGCTCTGCGCTGTGTAATTCACAGGAACAGAGACCTCGGGGCCAGCAATCTCCCTGTGTCTGAGAGACTTTCGTCTGAAATGACTTAGAACTGACATCAAACCACAGCTCCCTCCAGCACTTCAGCACTGCCGAGCATGTAAAGCTCAGCTCTGCGCTGGCTGTTCACCAGCAGCACTTTTGCAGGACGTTGATGCGTTATCAACTCATCATTCACAGACACTTAGTATGAACGTCACTTTTTTATCTCTATCACCTGAAATCCTGAGTGGTGTAAGCAAATAAATGTGCGGCAAAAATCCAGTTTTAAATTTAATTTTGCACATGCACCGATGGTGCCTTTGACCCCAAGTAGGGAACCTGCATGCCAGACTTCCATCGTCTGCTTCCGCACAGGCAGAAGGTGCGGCAGGCACAGCACGGAGCTCATGGCATGGAGCCCCCCCAGCACCCGCCTCTGCTAGGAGCCACCCATGCGCCTGTCCCTTCTGCTGAGAAAACACCCACAGCAATAAAGATGCTTCTAACCTCTATTTTCCCTTTTCATCTATTCAATTTATCCCCTCTATATTTTTCATCATGGCTTGAAAGTAAATTATAGGCGTATTTTGCTGAAGGAAACATTTACATGAGCTTCTGTCTGTTCTCCAGCACAGAGAAAATATTGCCACAAGATTTTGCTTTACGCTGAGCTCTCCCATTCAGCCAAATAAAATGGGCAGCTTCAAGGATCAGGCCAGACCCACTGAGGCTGCAGGAGACGTTGGCACGGGGCACCAGAAGTCAGGCAGTCAGGGATTAGTACACAAGGGTGTTAATGCCACGTGGCAGCAGACCCACGGAAGGATGCTGTCAAAAGTGATAATTGGAAAAGCGCACACAGAAACGCAGAAGAAGCCCTACCAGACTCCCGCACACAGGATGTGCAAATATACTCTTCTGACTGCAAACTGTTTGAGAGAAATCTTTTTTTCCTCCAAAAAATGGTAGATTGCTATAATTTACCCATTATCAGGGGCAAGACTGCCTACCCCTGACCCACAAGACCACCATCTGATGGCAGCACGCACGGGCATGACCAGGTTTCCCGGGGGGAGCAGGCACAGCCAGGGGCTGTCACCCCCAGACCTGTGCTTGGAGACACCGTAACTTCACCTCCCTGCAGTGCCAAGCACACCAGTGCCCGTGAGGAATTCATCACCATTAAAGGCTGCTTGTGAAAGCGCTGCTTTTTGCAAGTTTGCTTTCAAGGAAAAGGGCTGGAACAGGCCGCATGTGCCACGGGGAGATGTCACCAGCGCAGTCACAGCAGCTCGGACCAAGGTCCCCATCCCCATCCCCTGTGTCTGCCAAGGGCTGCCGGGGACGGGTGCAGAAGCAGAAAGGACCTGCTGTGCTGCCTGCCTAAATGAGCTGCTTCTATAAAGGGGAAGATCATCACACAAAGCGTGCAACAAGTCCGCGCCCCCGTGCTCCTCGGCTGCGCTTGCAGAGCACGCAGCGCAGCGGGGGCCAGGGCTTGGCGGTGGGGAGCAGCCGGGGGTGGCTGGGGGTGTCCAAATCAGCCCTGGGGAGCGGGTTTCACTCTGCACAGCGTCAGCGGGCGGGATGCTGGAAGGCGGTGCCCTGACTCGATAGCTGCAGCACAAGGAGGGAGATGAAAACACCGGGGAGGGTGCAAAAAAGAGACAAAAATTGTTTGGGAGCTGGAGAAAACGCCTGGCAGTGGGAGTGCTGAAGAGCTCAGCCTCTCTAATGCATCAAAAAGAAGAGTGAGAGGTGACATGATTATCATTGGTAAGTGCCTTCACAGAGAGAAAACACCAGCTACTAAAGGGCTCTTCAATCAAGTGAAGAAAAGCGTCGCAAGCAGCAGCCTCTGGAAGCTGGGAGCAGACAAATTTGAATTGGAAACAGGGGACCTTTTTTTTAAAAAAACGAAGGTGATTAAACAGAGGAATAAACTGCACCAGGAGGGGTGGATCCTGCAGCTCATGGTGCCCCAAATCCAGAGCACGGCTGCTCCGAGTCCCGGCCCAGGCACCTTCTGCTTCACAAACCCCTTGTGCACGTGTGCCAGCACAGCTCGACCGGCCTTTGCCAAAAAGAAGTACCCCTCCGTCACCTCCTGGTGCGACCACCGCCTGCACGAGGCAGGCACAGGTTTATGCACAAAAAGCAACAAAAGCAGAGAGCTGTGGGTGAAGGGAGCCAGGGAGGGGGCTGAGCGCAGACCTGCATGGGAGCGAGCCGAGGCTGGTGGGGCGGAGGTGTCTGCCTGCACCCTCGCCTCCGCTGCAAGAGGTGGCCTTGGGCACCCGCCTGCCTGCCACTGCTCGCAGCACCGATTTTCAACCAAAGGCAAAGGATCCAACTCCCTGTGATTCTCACTTTGGAGGCAGCAGCCTGCACCCCCACCCTCCCTGCACGGTGGGGCGTTAGCACGCAACGCCAGCACGAGGCTGGCCACCAGGAAGGATATTTCGCTCACACCAAGCACAATATTTTGAAAAGCAGGCACTAACAAGCAGGAATGCTTTGTGAGATGGAACTGAATCCGCAGGTCCACGGGAAGGCTCTCCCGCTGGTTTGAAATGCAAATACCCCCCCGGAGAGCTGCCCCCAGCCCCACGCACGCTGATGCGAGCAGGCGCTGGCGGCACCAGCTGGAGCCGCTCGGAGGGCGCCGTAGCCATGGAGATGCGGGGCTGAGCAGCCCAGCACCAGCCGGGACACGCGCTCGTTGTCCAGGCACCGAGTTTCTCAGAGCAGTTCCCAGGGACTGCGTGTTAATAACAATTGCATCCTATTTATCATGTGCCTTTATTGTCTCTTTAATGAGCTCTCCAGGAAAACCTGGAGAGTGTTTCCTCGGAGGATGAACGCCAGCCATGGAGCTCCGAGCGGAGCCGTTTGCTTTGCAGGCAGTTCCCTCCCTTGCCCACACGCTTTCAAACGCAGAGCAGGCTGATGAACTATTAATAACGGGACAGCTACAACAACCTTCCCTGCCCTGCTTTGTGCCACGTTGCTCCGAGCACACCGGGAGCGCGGGGGCTGCGGGCGCGCTGGGGTGGCTGCACGGTGGAGCCCCGCGAGGCTTCCCAGGTGCCACCCACCACAAGCGCAGCATGTTCCCAGGCACAGCCACCTCCTGTTGTATGCTCACCCTTGGCCACGGCACGTTTTGGGGCCGGCAAACACCACAGCAGTCACATTTCCACCAGACCCACAGCTGCTTCTCCCAGTGCCACCAGTCCGAGTGACCTGTACCAGCTGGGGTGGCACCGGTAGCACTGGTGGCACCCCAAGCGCTCCAGCAGCTTGTGCCAGGATCAGCCCAGGTGCGTGGTGATGGTGATGGTGAAGAATGACAAAGCTACCCAGTGCACCCGAATGTAACAGCCATGTGAGCGGAGCCTGGAATTCCCTTCCCACTCATAAATACGGGAGCTGTAATCAGACAGGGACGTGCCCCACGTGCTCTCTGCAGACCAAACCAAACAAACCTGCGCTGGCTGCTCCCGGCACTCGGTGAACTGGGGAAAAGTCCCCCAAGGTGCAGGGGACGGACTGTGCCCTGCCCTCACCTCCAGCACCCGCAGCACTGCCGGGCACAGCAGCCCCGGCACAAGTCACACCGCGCCTGCAAGACCTGATCGGCATGGGAAGAGCCTCTCGGGAGGGCAGGGGACCAGCAGCTATCCCGGGTACTGCAGGATGGCTGAGGAAAAGCCACGCGTGGCTTACGGAGCCCAGACAGTGCCTGTAAATCACACGCTGCCAGGAAGGCGGCACAGGGGCAGTGCTGTGGAAGGGTGAGCGAGCAGCCGCCCGTGTCTGCCTGGGTGATTTGCTGTGGGAAATAAAGCTGGCCAGGAAAAGTGCAAAGTGATTTTCTGTAAGCATGTTCCATAGCACTTACGAGCACTGAACATCTTTGCATATGAAAAATGTTTATGCCACCACTGACTGATATTTGTTTCAGTTACCACACCACTTCTAGGAGTAATCTCGTCGGATGGATGCCGTGAGACTGCCGGCCTTACGGTCTGTGAGCAGGAGCATTGGTTCTGCTCCGAGGTGCCGCCTGCCGCCCCGCTCTGACTTGAATTCAGCTGGGGCACCATTTTCAGCACCCACCCCAGTGCCCTCCCAGGGGGCCCAGGGGAGCGGGGCTGGAGTACCCCCACCTCCGCACCAGCACGCCGCCTGTCGTCCAGTTTAAACCCCAGTGAGCGCCGCAGCGCTGGGGACGGGCCCAGCAAATCCCAGTGGCTGGGAGCGGCGGGGCTCCACCTCACAGCGGTTCCCCAGTTTCTGTACAGCTCTTGCCAGCTGCAGGAACCGGGCACTGGATTTGTTTCCGCATTCGGCATCTGCCAGGCCGTGTTGTCGCCCAGCTCCATGCTGTGCTCCTAGCTCTTCATTTCACTGCTAGCCCAGGCCGACTGTGGTCAGCAACCCAGCCACTCAGAAGTATGGAAAGATTTATTTTCTCCTTTAACCAACAACCACAGCCACTAAAACCCCCTTTCTAGTTAATGCAGTTTTGATACATCAAAACACCTACAAGGCAATTCATTTATAGCAAGCAAACTTCTAAGGCTTGAATTTTCCCCGATGGCACGGCTGGAAGGCTATAACACCCCAGCAGGTCAACAAGTTGAAAGCCGCATTTTATCTGGCAATTTATTTAAATAAAATTTTTCAAAAACATGACAAGAACTAAAGGCGGAGCCTGTCAAACGGGCTGCAGTAGTTGAGCTTCTGCGCAGAGCAGCCAGACACACAGAGCAGCAGCAAGGACCCGTGGGGCACCACAGCACGGGCCCTGCTGCCCACGTCCCCGGGAGCCGTGGCAGGGCAGGAGGCTTCACCGCAGACATCTGCAGAGCTCTCAGCCAGATACAAGCAATAGGTTTAAACACGGAAAAGCATTTTCATTAATTATCATCATTATCGCCATTGTAGTTCAGATGTTGTCCCTGCTCTCGTAACCCAAAGCCACAATCAGAAGAACGGGAAGCCAAGCCCTTTGCTGCACCCAAAGATTTTCTCTCCACCAGCTCTCCCACACCTGCCCTGTGCCACGGACGGACCCATGCAGCCAGGGCTGAGCAGTCCCTGCCTGGGGAGGTGATGAGCAGGGAACTCCGGCCCAAACACGGGTTTTCCTTGCATTGTCCGGGCGGGAAGGAGCTGGAACAAGTGGATGTGCCTGCTCTGGGGGAAGAACGGCCCCCTTGTGCGGCGCACATTGTGGGCATTGTTCCCTGCCTGCCTGTCCTCGCACCAGGGCTGCCCTGCAGCGCTGCCAAGGTTGGCGGCAGCGTGAGTCACCCGTCACGTCCGAGCTGCTTCCCTTCGTGCCACTGACTTCTCTCCGCCAACATCTCTCAGTCGTGGTCACTCGCTCTCTCAATTTCTCTTCCCTCTTCAATGTGTTATGTTAAGGAAGGGAAGAAATGACAGAGACTGACTAACAACACATACCAAACCATGAGAAGTGATGCTGGATTCGTTGGGCACGCTGAAAATCTCAGCCTCACCCTAATTTGGCAGAGGGAAATGGACTCGGTATGACCAGCAAGAGTGACCGGGACTGGTCTCCTGCTTAGAAGGAAATTCTGAAGTCTGAAGAAAAGAGAGCAGGTAGCTGTATTTTTCTGCCCGTGATGCATCTCTACCTGAACACAATAACTCTAGCAGCAGGCCAAAGCCAGACCCTGCCTGGTCCCCAGGGAGCGCAGCGCGGCACGGGGCCGCTGGGACCCATGGTTAGGGGAGAGGCTGCTCACACACAGCCTGAAAGTGAGCAGCGATCCCACAGCTGATGCACTGGCAGCTGTAGTGCAGATTAAAGACCTAGCAGGAGATGTGGCTTTGCTGTTCTTTCATGGAGCCAAAAAACCTGTAAAATCGGAGAATTCAAAGCTGTTTAAAATACTGGCAGCTGCCTCGGTGCACCCCTGCTGCCGTCCTACCTGCTGCTGTGCCCCCTGCTCCCGAGTCTGCCAGCTGCTCCCACGGCATAGCACGGCATGGAACGGCACGGCATTGCACAGCACAGCATAGCACGGCACGGCACAGCATGGCATGGCAAGGTGTGGCACAGTGCTGCATGGCACAGCATGGTGTGGTGTGGCACGGCTCAGCGTCATGTGGCATGTCACAGCCTGGGCAGCACAGCACAGCACAGCACGGCATGGAGCAGCACAGCACGGCACAGCACGGCACGGAGCAGCACAGCACAGCCTGGCACAGCACGGCACGGAGCAGCACAGCACGGCACAGCACGGCACGGAGCAGCACAGCACAGCACAGCCTGGCACAGCACGGCACGGAGCAGCACAGCACGGCACAGCACGGCACGGCACGGCATGGAGCAGCACAGCACAGCAGGGCTTTCCTGCACTGTGCAAGTAATCGAGGTGATGCCCATTAGCTCTAATGGGAAGCTACACTGCCATTACTTCCTATTAGGGCTAACGGGGCGCTGCTCGCGTAACGTGGTTACCGCTGCAGACTGCAGAGATGCAGCAACTTCCCTTTCAGCTAAACAGACTCTCAGGGTCAAGAGCCACAACTTAATTCTCTTTGATACACAACCAAATTAGTCCCTGGCCAGGAAAGCAGTTCATTACTGCAGGATGATGGACGGTCGGTGCTGGGCATCGCCCTCCCCGCCATGGCCCCACGCCGCCCCTGAACACACAGAGATCCCGGGCCCCGGGGGGAGAGCCCCAAGTCAGCCCACCAAAAAGCCCTCCTCGCCCCGAGACACCGGCACGGTGGGACCCTCCGACATCCCCACACCATGAGAGCCCCGGGGCTCGAGAGAGCCGGCTGCGGCCCCGCAGCGCGGTGCTGGGAGGCGGAGGAGCCCCGCGCCCGGTACCCGGCAGATCGGAGCTCTCCCTGCTCGTTCGTTTCACACGTTCCTCATATTCACTTCAAGTTAATTCAGCATGCCTGCTGGGTCATGAAGGGATTTCCACGTTTATCTCCGCTTACAAATTCAGGGTAAACCACAACTTTTTGTCGGGACGCAGGGGGTGGCAGGGGAGGAAATTGCTTTTTATCCTCCCAGGGACAGCCCAACCTGCCCTCTGGAGCAGTTTGCAAGGCTGAACTCTTGATCCTCCCCAAACATCTTGGATTCCGAACAGAAACTTGATTGTTTCTGGGTCTACTTTGATGTTATGTTTTCATAATGAAGCCATTTGCAGCATGAGAATTAGGATTGTGTAACGATCTATACGGGAGATAACGGCCTTCCAGGGCCGCTAACTGAAAGCGTTCGCACTGAATGGAGCTCGCAGTGGAGGAGCTCAGCCTTGGGATTTTTTTTAATGTGTAAGTATTTACTAAAGAAGATTTTGACTTCAAATTCCAGAAAAATGAAGTAGCTGGAGAGATTTGCCAGCTTGATTTGGGCTTGCAACAGTACGAAATGGCCTTGAGGTAGGCACTTCTGCTTGGCAGGCTGATTATGCAGTCTGGTCACATCGGTGTTCTGCGGGCGATGGGAAACAATCCAGGATGCAAACCCAGGAAACGTTTAATTTCTTCCCTCCATAAACCTACTGTATTCATCCCCAGAACGGGATATACAGAAACAACCCATGCAGTAGATAAGGTTCCCATCTGCCTGAAGAAGTGTCAGGCACTTACCGCTGCCTCCAGCACCGATGTCTGCATTGCTGGAAGGCCCCAGCCCGGTGCTGCTGAACAGACGGGGTGGGAGAGACCCTGCTGCATGGCCACAGGTCCCTTCTGAGAGATGGTGGGGTCAGCCACATGCGCCCCTTCCTCTCCTCAGCAGACACGGGAGAAACGAGCCCAGGAAACCACCACAACGGTGACCCAGCACGATGGAGCCAAGGGCACCACTGTGCCCATGGCACTGGAGGCCCCCGCTCCCTGCTGTCCTCCGGGCTATGGAGAGCAATGAGCACCTCACTGAGCAATGAACACCCCACAGAAAATGGTGCTTGTCCTCCCTGGTGGTCTTGCAGTAGCTCGGGCAGCAGCTCTGCGGATAAGAACTGGGCTGATTTTGCCACGAGCAGGCTCTCCCCGCTCCAGAGATGATGTCTGGTGTGAGCAGAAAACAGAGCAAAGGTGCATTGCCTGCAGCACACATCCCAGCACCTGCGGGGCTCCAGAGGCACAGCGCATCTCTGACGCAGGGGCACACCACTTGTTTTAGCAAAAAACCACAATATTATAAGGCTTGAGCACCTTTAGAGTAGCAGCACCTCAAAATCACCAAGCTCCTGTCAGATGTACGGCCATGCCAGCTGGTCAGCAACAGCTTATTAACCTCAGGGCAGCTACAGGGGCAGCTCATAAATTTAGCGATGCTTCGGACTCTCCCTAGAGTCGCTGCAGCCCCAGCCCCAGAAGTGGCAGCTGGCTGAAACCCGCAGGGCAGGGGCAGGGCACACGTGCGCCTGCAGCACTGCCACCGTCCTCCCAGGGCATGGGAGGGCCCGCCAACCCCACCGCAGCAATGCACACGGAGCTTCCTACTGGATCAAGCCAATAATCACAAATAAAAATAGGACTAGAGTTTCTGGGTTGCATAACGAGGAGTCGCGAGCTGAAAGAACAAGCCTCGGGGAGCGAGCCTTGGGGAGGCTCGGGTTAGCTCCGACCGCTCGTTACAGCTCCCGTGCCTTGCGCTTTGTTCTGCTGCCGGAGCTGTGACCTCAGCTGGGCTGGCAGTTGATCCCAAAAAGAGGACAAAAACGCTACCACAGTGCGGAAAGTTGCAGATGGCCCAGAGCAGGGAGGCAATGGAGCGGTGCTGAGCTTGGCTCTGCACAAGCCCAGCTGCAGGCGGCACGCGGCTGCTGAGCCCTCCCCAAGGAGGCACCGGGGCCAAGAGCCCAAACCCCTGCACCGAGGTGCAGCAGAAAGGGGGCTTGTGGGGAAGTCGGCGGAAAGAATAAAAATGGGCTCTGCAAACTGGGGCAGCACGGTGAAATAAATAATATTGTTCAGAAACCCCGCATCCAGTAACATTGTTCAGAAGCCCCCATCCAGTAACATCGTTCAGCTGTGTGTCGTCTCCACGGTACGCACGCCCATAGCACACAATGTACAGTTAAGTACTGAAGCATCTTGTTAATCACTTAAATTGAGGACCAGAGTCCTCCTCACACCCCTGGTTGTCCCTGGGACATATGTTTGAGAGCATCCCCTGGTTGCTCCCATGCTGGAAGCAAGCCCCGCGCCACCCGTCAGCACGCAGCAGAGCCCCCTGCCCCCCGTAACCCAGCCGTAAGCCGGGGTGCGCGCTCCATGGGCTTCCTGCCCAGTGCGCTGTGAACTTCAGCAAAACGAGGAACATCACCTTGGCGTTTCCAAACCACTGCATCTGTAATCGCATTTCAGCGAACGCCTCGGGGTGCTGTGCCGAGCCCAGCACGCTGGAAGCAGCCCCGCACTGCTGCACCAGCGCCAGTGGCTCGTGCTTGTCTTATATCCTGTCGATGGGCAAGGTGACAGGGTATAAGATAGGGACTCTTAATATAACTTCAGCTTTTAATTCCTCTCGCTGCTTATCAGAGGGATGCAGACGCCTGAACAAGAGCTTACTCCCATTCAAACCACCCTGCTTGTCACAGGCACTTCAGAAAGCAAATCACCCTCCTCTCCCCACGGCTGTGCAGCCATCCTGTGGCACATCCTATGGCAGCGTCCTATTGCACCATCCCATGGCACTGCCCTGTGGCACCCTCCTGGGGCACCCTTGCTCCAGCCCAGCTTGGGCTCGGGGTGCTAGACCACAGCCCGACACTGACAGACCCTGCTCAAGGCTCGCTGCAGATTTCTGCAACAAAAGCCAGGAATTTGCACTCTCATGGGAGCTGATTCCAGCAAGCTACCAGGACGAACAAAGCACCGGTCTTTTTAAAGTCTCCGTCCAGCTTTCTGCCTTGTGCCTGTATTTTAGCAGAGCCCCAGGCGGCATGGGCAGAACCTCTGCAACTGCGGTTCTGACATTCACCTCAAAGCACGACGTGGGAAGTTTATTGCCGTGATCGGACCTGGGGAACCTCCAAATCCTGGCTGAAGCTTAAGCACAGGTGCAGTGCTGGAAGTGGCTCTCCCAATCCCCAGCAGCCTCACCCGAGCAAAGGGCTCAGCGCAGGAGCCCCTGCAGCCCGCGGGCATGATCCTGCTCTGCAGGGGGAGCTCGGGAAAATGCTGCCTGCTCTCTTCCCAGAAACAGCTCTCCGTTAAAGAAGCTTATCAGTACAAGCAGCTCCCTGTACTATATTTTTTTCTATAATGTTTGAAAAGAGGAACAAGTGTGCCAGGGAGGGATCCAGCTCTCATGTGCCTCCCCTGTGCCTCGTCCTGCAGAGCTCTGCGCAAGGGCCTTACCTGGCCAGGTGCAGGAACCAAAGCAGCAGCTGCACAAATATCCTTCTGAAAATACGACACAGTTCTGCGAGGGGACGATTTAATTTTTAAACCACATGACATTCTTGAATTTTCCTATATTAATTCATTGCTGTCTCCAAGGTGTGCAGAAGCAGCTAAAGCTTTTCATCACTGTTATATAGAGAAAAATTGCATTATGGGCTGCAAATGTTCTTAGGGCAGTCTATTTGAATGGAATTTTTAATGTTTACTTTTTTTCCCCACCTTTCTGTGTGGTCTCTGAATCATCTCTGCTTGATTAATTCCTAATTTATTTTAGGAAGTCCATGTACTCTATAGACACGTTAACCGAAATGTCCGTCTGTGTGGGTGAGGGTTACTGATCTGTCTTTCAATTTGCAAAGACAAATGCCTCATTTTTAATTGGGACATGCAAAATATTTAATTGAAATCTTATCTTTTCTGCACATACCTAACCAATCCCAGGAGAAGCCGCGGGTACATCTCCCCCAGATATACATCTTTTTCCCGTGTGAGAGGGTGCCAAGAGGCTGTCTCTGCAATAAACTACAGAATTTGTCTCAAGAAATTAAATCTGCAATTTAGAGCTTTTCAAGTGCCGTTTACCTGTTCCAAAGGAAAAATATATATATATTTTATAAATATATATAAATATATATATATATTATATATATATTATATATGTATTTCTCCCACAGTCTTTAAACCCTGCCATACTGGAGGTAGACACAGCAACATACGATCCAAAGGCACTCCAAAGCTTCCCCGTGCTCGGATGGCTGCCACGACACTGGAGAAACTAGTCCAGCTCCCGACACCGGCAGGAGCAGAGAGACACAGAAAACAATCCCTCGTGAATCCTGGATCCAATTAAAATTATTTCAGGCTTAATGATTTGAGGTGCTGCTGGTGATGGAGCGCTGCAAAAGCTGATTGCAAAGCGGAATGCGGAACTGGGAACCAGAAAAGAAAAGAAGCGGCCTGCTGTGACCACGGGCACCAAAGCCCCGCACAGCAGCCGGCTGCAGGGCCAGGAGCTGCTCCTGCCTCCTGCTGGGCCGTTCCTGGGCACAACCCAACTCTCGGCCCGTCCCCAGAGTGCAGCGATCTCCTCACCCCTCTGGGTCTTCTTCTTGCTCACATTCCTCCTTCCCCTCTTTGCTGTGCTAATATTTACCCAGGCTGACGAGTCTTTACCCTTCAGCAGCTCCTGCAAACGCTTTGCCCTGAGCTCTTAAACCTTGCAGACATCGCTGGGCCCCCACGAGCAAATGTTAGCGGGTCCTGCAGCCATCCTCTCCCAGGACCAGCTCCACCGGGACCTTCAATGGCATCCGGGGGAACGATGCCCGATCCTGCTGCCCACCCCATGCAGCCACCCACCCCACTGCATCCCCCAGACAGCCCAGAGCAGGGAGCAGGCAGAGCCCCAGCCCCAGCCCCAGGTCTGGCCCAGGCACTCTGCGGGCCCCCCCTGCCCACCCTGAGCCCCACCAGAGCCCCCCAGTACCAGGCACCCTTCCTGGCACCCCCCAGCGTTCACTTTCTCCATGTCTCTAACACAACTCTCCCTCGCTGCACCTCCAGCACGCAATTTCTCCCTCCAACCCGCTTGCACACACAGACTGCGACCTGCTTCCTCCTCCTCTGCAGCGACTCCTCACCTGCAGAACGAGGACATGGCACAAAAACACCTCTGTTTCACTCCCACTTCACTCTTTTTGCCCTCACACCTGCCCCCAACAGCACCCCAAGCCCCACCTCAGGGGCTGCTTTCTGCCACCTCCCTCCCAGAGCTTTACACCCTGTCTGAGCTAAGAGTTTGCTCTGACTTCTGTTCTTGCACCCCGCAGAACTGCAGAACCGCCGGTGCTGGCGGGGTGTTTCGGGGCTGGGACGGAAAGGGGCTGCCACAGGCAATGCAAAGACGTGAAGACAGGGCAGAGAGCACACAAAGCACTTTCTTCATCATCAGTCCAACAGAAAACAATGTCTCAGCTATCCTGTTCCACGCTTCCTACTCAGCAAAGACTGGCTGCAGCCCCCGGGGACCCTCGGGATGTGTCAGGACTGTGACGGGACAGCTGCTGGGCATGCCAGCCTTGAACGTGCCCTTAGGAAAACCTGCCCGAATGAGCTGCACTGAAAACAAAGGGTAACCTGACTGGAGAAGAAACCCGTGCTGGGCAAAAGGATGCATTTTTTATGGTCACTCCAAAGGAGAACTAGGGACTCTCTCTGAATAGTTGAGCCTCATAATTTTCAAGAAGCAAGCGAGCTGTGATGTTTCAGATGTGGATCCGCGCATCCCGAGAGCACGTAGAGCCAGAGGTATCATGTCTACAGCTAGCACTCATCCAGCACAGCGTGTGCACAAGACTCTGCTACTCAGGTTTAATGTAAAAAAGGTTCTGGCTGTCTGTTCCACTTACTCACATCAGACCACGTTTTCACATATGATTAGAAAGTGTCTCTGACGAAGGAAAGCAACGTTTTGTGAAACCTGTAGTAAGAAAAATAAGAGTACACCTAGGAAATGCTCACACAGGCTAGAGAAATTGATGCAAGTTACACTAATCTGATCAAGAGTAAAAAATCTAATTACATTTTCTGTTTGATGGTTTATGTGCAATGTAAGAACCCCCCAAGAGCCTTAGAACAGCGGGCAGCCCATACGCACGCACGGAGGGGAGGCAGAGGGAGGATCTTGCTCTCGATCTCGCTGATCTTGGCTGTCTGTCCCAGCCGAAGGGAATCCCTGACCCGTGGAGGACAGGGGACCCCCACCCACGGCCCCGCAGTGGCACCTTCCCTCCTCCAGCCTGGGGGCCAGGAGTAACCCTGCCCCAGCCTGCACCGTTCAGCATCGCCAGCACTGGTCACGCAGCTGAGATGCAAACCACGCAGAACACCTCAATTTTTTTAGAAACTCCCAAATTAGAAAATTCCTGGGAGGTGCAGTTCTGCAAAATGAGATGCTCTTGCTGACAGCAGAAGTAAAAAAAAATGCAACCAAGCGCTATTCTGTCTGGTCGTGTGCTGAATAAGTTGCACTGCAGCATGGCTGTGTTTCCTACCTACTGAGGCACTACAGAGGAATTTGGGCTTAAAGAGCTGGGGAAGGGGAGTCAGAGAGGAGAGGGCTCCTTCACTGCTGCCAGCGGGGACAGGGGACAGCATGTCCCCACGCAGTCCCCGCACACGCAGGGACGCTGCTCATGGAAATACTTGGTGGAGCCATCCCACAAACTCAGACCAAGTTACACTGGAGAAAGGAGATAAGAATTAGAGTCACAAGGCCACATGAATCTCTAATCCATTAACAGGAGAAAAGACAGCACAGTAAAGCATGCAGACAGCACTGGCACCCTGGCTGCTGCCCGAGACAAGCGGTGCTTTCTTGCAACACAACTGCATAAATACCGACGTGTCTCTGCGCAGACAAACACAAAACACATGTTGGTGGCAGAGGAAGAGACAGAAATGATTTCTGTATTATATATGCAGTGGAGAAACTGCTGCCCATAAAAGTGATCTACGCACACCTTATTACTTACAGGGCAGACCCAGCTCAGCCACTGTTCATGCCTGCTCCTGTGAAAGCCATAAATGCTGCTTTACCACGGAGTATTTGTAAATCTTGGCCTTGCAGGTGGGTGCTGCCTTCAGGCGTGCAGCACTGCAGGATCCCCACCCCTCGTGTCTGTGCAGAGGGGAGCTGCCGCAGAGCCATGCTACCTCTAGTCCAAGGCCTAAGTGCGAAGTGCTGCCCTCCCCGTGCCTCCTGAACTGCCAGCCTCTCTTCAGTGATCAAAGAACTACTAAAGAGTGTAGTCTGTTTTTCAGAACGCCTGTGCTTGTTCCCCAGGCCTTATTAAAAATCTCTTCCGCACGGATTTTCCCTGTCACCTCATGGCAGTTGAGACCACTTCAATTACACCTTGAAGATACGGATCCGTTCTCAGATGTTGCTTTCTATGCAAAAGCAGGAAAGGTAAAACAAAAATTGAGGGGACCGTCTTGTGTCTTCACCAAAGGCCAGCTTAGCATGCGTGACTCACGCTGGGCTGGTTCCGTATTTCATGTTACTGACCTTTAAAACACCCTCAAGGACTTTTCAAATTGTGTCAGTCACTTGCCTGATTAGACAACGCAGTCGTATTTCACTGAGCTACACAGGGGCTTTTTCTGCTCTGAGATTTCATTTTTCCAGC
The DNA here is from genome assembly GCF_009769625.2 of Cygnus olor. Taxonomy (NCBI): domain Eukaryota; kingdom Metazoa; phylum Chordata; class Aves; order Anseriformes; family Anatidae; genus Cygnus; species Cygnus olor. The sequence goes on along the minus strand of NC_049179.1, from coordinate 21,551,107 downwards.
TACAAGCGCTGTGTTTGCAGAGCGCAAACCAAACTGGGTTCCAGAAGGAGCCTCTCTCTCTCTGGGCTCAGCAGAACACATTTCCAGCACCCTGCCCAGGACCGTCCTTCACCTGCTCCTGGGGGCCGGTGCTGCTCCTCGGGATGCTGCCAGGCCCCGCGAGTGCCAGGTCCCCAGCACGAGGTCTCCCCCAGGAGCTGCAGGGATGCCCGCAGCAGGGATGGCACAGACGTGCCGGGGTCCTGGAGGACGGGCACTCACCGTGGCCAAATCCTGCTCCCTGCAGGGCCCCGTCCCCACGGTACGCAGCTGCGTGAGGCAGGCATCCCCCTGCCGGGGACCCCCGGGACCATCGGGGGGCAGGATGCACGACCCACACTCCGACCGGGGCCATCAGTCAGCCGCTGAACGCCCTGAGCAGGCACACTGCAAATGGCTCAGAATAAAAAGCTTTCCCTAAAATATAAAGTGCTGTGCCATTGCTTTTCAGCGCTGTTAGCTCGTACATTATTCGCTCAATTAGGTCCTTACTCTGCAGAAATAGATGGGTAAATAGATCGAGGAGTACAACCCTGTCATTCTCAGCTCCTGAAAAATTAAGAAGGCTGGATGGTCAGTGTTGATTGCACATCAAAAATATGCAGAGGAGAGAGAGAGACTCAAGCACAAGCATTGCTCGGCGTTTTAAGATTTGTGAATTCCCCTTGGAATCAGGGCAGTGCCTTTCCCTGCAAGCAAGCCTTCATATCAGGCCTGATACAGAAACACATTTCCAAGCCGTTCACTATCTCCAAGATCCACTCGCTATCTATCGCTCAGACAAAGTTGCTGGAGTTTAGGAAAAGAAACAGAGGCTCTGGGCTGTCTGAGATTTAATTTAAAGCCTCTGTGAAGATGCACATATCTAAACTGTCTTCAGAAACACCCAGATTTTAAAAGGGTGCAAAGCAGGAATATTTCAGCATGCCCAGAGGCACGTTTGCTTAGTCAATCATTGGCAGAAACACTTCCTTCGCAGAGACTGTAAATACAAACAAAGGGTGGTGGGGACCAGGAGAACTCACCAAGGAAGCAGAAGCAGTCTCCTTCCCCTCCCAGTGCTCCCAGTTTAGCCCAGGGCAAGGCGCAGACTGGGAGCAGCCAGACGGTGCTGGCAGGGAGGCAGGCATCGCCATGGAGGCTGGCATTGCCACAGAGGCAGGCATTGCCATGGAGGCTGGCATTGCCCTTGGATCCTTGGGACATTTAGGGGAGAGGAGCACCAGAGCCAGGAGCAGCCTGGAGGCAGCACGGCTTCAAAGAGAGGCTGCTCATGGGGCGCAGAAGAAGAGCGAGCATCTTTGTAATGAAAATAAACATTCTCAGCCTTTCAGGCCATCTTCTCCCAATACACCCTGAATCAAAACCCGTTGGTAAGTGATTGCCAAAGGATGTCTTCCTGCCAGCAGGCTACCCAGCCAGCACTAAAAGCCCTCAAATTGGCCCTCAAAGCTTGGATGAAAACATCCACCTCCTGTGCATGCCAATCGCACGCTGACGGCAAGCACTCAGAAGCACAGCAGCCCACCCTACATAACATTGCTCTCAAAAAAATGGGCTGCCATGGACTTGCCAGACACTCAGCGACTTTGCTTATTCCTAGACAGGATGGTTTGTTCCACCCAGGCAGCAGCTCGAGCATTTCATTACACAATGACAACAAAAGCTCAGAAATAAGGTAATGAAACCCGTCGTTCTTACCCATTCTCGGTTGCTTTGCCACATGCAGCTTGGTTTTGCAAACACCATATAAGCGGGATGTCGCAGCACCACGGGCTGACCCCGCGCGTGTCTGAGCAGGGTCGCGGCGCTGTGCTCGCGGACCATCGCCGCCTGCCCTGTGGAGGAGGTGGTGCAGAGGTGGGGGCGAGGCTGGGGCTCAGGGCACAGCGAGGCTGTCAGCCGGGGGTAGGCCAGCTCCGGGTGCCAGCCCTGCACCAGCAATGCTCAGAATGCAAAATACTCAGAGCAAAATACCCAGGGCCTGGTATCGAGCAAACCCAGCCTGGAGGGGCAGCAAACCAGCAGAAAGACATTTTAGATAAGGTATGGAGGGGAAAAAAATAGGTTTTGTAGAGCAGCCCCTGGCTGCAGTTCCCCGGTCTCCGGAGCAGGTCCTGCCTGCCCGGGGACAGCACCGGCTCTCACCCAGCACCCACGGGAAGGGCTGGGGGTGCAGGGGTGGTCAGGCAGAGGAAGGCTCTGCCCCCAGCCCACCGGGCTCTGCCACCAGCAGGGACCTGCCGTGGGCACTGCCATCAGCCCCAGCTCCGCACCCTTCCCAGAACAGAGGGAGGGGTGGATGGCACTGGGTGTCTGGTCTAAAATCAAGCAGCGAGAGATGAAGAGAGCAGTGCAAGGATGCAGAGCCTCCCACCGCATGCTCCAATGGACGTGCCCATTAGTATTAATTACTGTGAATGTCCTGCATCAGCCACGGTGCTGAAACGCAGCATTAACCAGCTAAAAGATAAACATTTCATGCCTTGGCCTGCACGCATGCAGCCTGAAACAAGCACGTGCCATTGCCACTTCCCTTTGACTGCTAGGACCATGATCACTGCTAACACGATGCCTCGCTCACGTCGATAACACACGGAGCTGTTATTTGTGAGCAACATAAGGCCACCGGTGTTATTACCACGCTGATGCTGGCGTTGCAGGTGGCTCTGCCTGCAGGAGGGTGCCGCAGCCTCCATCCCCTCCCCAAGGTGCTGCAATCCGATGCACGCCCCGTGCATCACACCCACCCGCGGGGCCGCCGTGGGCTCGGACCAGTGCCCCGTCCACAAATGTCCATCTGCCTCTTGCTGCTGCCTCGGCTCCAGGCCCCGACCTGTCCCCACCAGCCCGCGGGGCACGGGGACACGCTGACACGGCAGGCAGGGGGAGCCTGTTGGCATCAGCAGATAAAGTTGGGCAAACACATCCAGCCTTCCCGGCGACCTGCCAGGAGGAGCCCGTTAAGCGCGGTGCGTCATTGCTTTTGTGCGCCTCAGCTCCGGCTGTCAGTCTGCCTCACGCCGCCCGTCACTCTGCTGGCTGCGGCCAGGGCTCCTTCGGAGGCCTGGGACGAGGGCGCGGATGCTCTTCCCCTCTGCGGGGATTACATAAGCAGCAGGCTTTTGTCCTCAGAGCGCCGCAGCCAGAGCCGGCACGTCAACCAGACCCGTGCGATTTCCTCTGACAGCTTCGTCCTGAAGAACAATGGTCACGACAGGGCTGTGAAGCCCGATTTCTAATTTCTTTTTTTTTTTCCATTTTTAAAGAAGGTTCTGCAAAATAATGCACAACGCTGACAGTCCAGGACTTCAAAGATCACGTTGCTCACAGCAGCCCAGGGCAGATGCATGAGCGCACGCGGTGCCGTGCAGAGGCAGCTCCTGTCCAAAGCGCCCCCCCACCAGACTCTGATGTCTGAGGGAGAACTCCAACCTGCAGCCATTGAACTTGCTAACGGCAGCGGGGAGGGGGGCGGCTTTATATAAGCACTTTACAGGCTATAGCCACATTCGGAAAAAAACGGAAAGATGAGGAAATACTGTCCCCATAAAGCATGAGTTACGGCATTACAAGCTTTTCCCCTTGTAGCAACGACTCCGGCGCCCGGGGTGGCTGCAGGAACCTGGCTGCTGGGGAGGTTATGGGCCAGCATCACGGTGCCTGAGAGGAACTGCAGATATATAAATCTAGCTGTAATTGTGGAAATACGTTGGAGAATGAGATAAAGAAAAGCCACAGGATTACACAGGATTGGAAAACGCATTGCATTGTGAGATCGGCACCTCTGACTTACAAAAGGAAAATTGATTCAGACAAAAGCATTCTAAATGGTTTACATTCTTAATATGCTATCAAATTAGTTACAAAGATGTAACAGCGGTAGATGTAATTTACCTATTCCGTGCAAGCACGAGATACTCTACAACACGGTAAATTGATTTATAAAGCTGGGAGGCAAAACAGTACTACAAGAGATGATTATTGACCCAGCGATAGCAACCTGCTGGGTGGGAGGGGAGCAGGCGGCATCGGGTCCCCTCTGTGTGGGGCTGCAGGATGCAACGGCACCGAGAGCTGCCCGGGGGCGGGAGGGGGCCTCGAAAGGCACACGAAGTGGTGGCTTTTAGGGTCACCTCTTGTAGGGAAAAGATTGGTAGAGCGCGTGGCACGTCCTCCTTTTTCAATTTGCATCCTAAGTCCCATTAAGGCAACCCCAAGCTTTGGAAAAGCACTTCCAAACACCGGCTGGAAGACGTTAAACACATTGGGCTATCTTTTACAGATGGGAAGCTGCAGGTGTCCATGCAGACAGCAGATTCCCATCACCTTGGCAGCGCACCTTGTTCCCGATGACGTTTGCCTTTTATTTATCCCCACACACAGCCACCTTGGCACTGTGTATCCCAGGATCTCCCTTAAAAGCAGTGCACTTTGCTGATGGGCAATGGGGCCATCGCCTCCCAGCACCGGGGTGCACCAGGGAAGGGTCCTCGTGCCGTGTGTGCCGCTGCTGCCCTGCCAGCACACGCTCCGTCCCCGCCACGGGGTGCCTGCCCCTAACGCAAGCACAGGACTGGATGGGCTTCTTGCAAACCCTCTCTTCTCCAGCCAAACACACCCTATCTTCAGCTCTTTCTCACCAAAAGGTAATTACCCTAAGAGCTCATTATGACTACAGGATGTGCAATTACTGCCTGGAAATAATGCACTATTTTTAGCACACCAGAGTAAAAAGTGGCAGATTGACAAGAATTATCCCTCCAGCAACGAGGCAACCGGCTTATTGAAACTGGCTTCCTTTTGGCTGGCAAGCAAGCTCCTGTCCCTTCCGCAGGCAGGGCACCACCAGCAGACCTCGTGCAGGGGCAGAGGCAGACTTTGGTCCCCAGGGCAGGCCATGGTCCTGGGGTGTCCGTGTTTCACAGCTCCCTTCCAGGCTGGCGTGGAGCCCCATGTGCCCCGTGCGCTGTCCCAGCCCCCAGTGTCACCTATCCTGTGGGACCAACCCTGCCTCCTGTGTGGCTCTGTGCAGAGCCCCGTGCGTGGCCAGGAGATGCTGGGGTGCGGCGCAGCCCCTCCTCACACCGCCGAGAGCCCCCCAGGAGCAGGCTGAGTTCTTCCTAAACCCCGCTGCAGAGACAAACAGCACGAGGCTGCCTGAAGCCACCTCCTGCCATCCGTGCAGCGATGCTCTCTGGAGCCTCTCCATGAGCAACAAGAGATACAAACGCAGTGCAGGACGCTGTCCAATATGCTTAGAACGTGTATGGATTACAACACGGTAAATGTTTTAAGGGCTGGAGTGACTCTGTTGTTAACCTGTACCAAGCTCCACCGGCCCTCGCAGCCCATCCCTCTACAGTCCAGGCAAAAGCGCCGTATTTCCACCTTGGTGCAATCACTGTGTCTAACTGACACTCTAAACAAATGCCAGAATAATTGTAGCACTCACAGAAGAACCAAGTCCCTTCAAAATAGCCTCTTCTGGCTTCTGTAGTTTATCAGACGATTTTATTTTCCCAAACACACCTAAAAGAGAGCATGCCGTAAGCACTCATCCTCTTCATGCTTGCTCTGTATCAAGTGTTTTAATTCATGCCAGCTTGCTCACTTGGAAGACTGCAACAGCAAAATGGCACCGTGTTTCCTCTGCCCAGCCAGTGAGAAAACATCGGGAAAGGAAAGCGCACAGCTCTCAGCAATATCAACACGCCAGCACTCCACGCACACAGTACATGATGCACCAGCACAATTTTGCCCAGGAAGCTGTCACAGATCTTAAATAATCCTATTATTTGCAGACAAGCTGTTACCGTCACTGAGAGCACTTTGGGTCAGCTCTGGCCAGGGCCAAAGAGAAATCCATCCCTTTGGATCTGGCACACTCGAGCATCCAGCAAGAGCAGGATGCAAAAATCTTGCCCTATAGCAAGCACGGGGCATTGGCTCTGTGTGTCCCAGCCTGGTGCCAGGCGGAGGAGCAAACCTCCACCCACCCCTGCCCTGCAACTTTTATCCAGGTATGATCAGAGGAACCCCAGGTTTTGCCAAAGCAGCCCATGCCACGCAGTACGCCACGTCCTAGCCCAGCCTGCCGAGCTGTGTGTGTGTGTGTTGAGTGTGTGAGAGGCTGGCAAAAGAAGCAGATCCTTTACAATCATCATCGTATGCCAAAAATATAAAGATTGTAGCCACAGGTATGTAAAGCAGCCAACTACACTGAGAATGCCACCAGCCAGCATTTGGAAAACCGTGAACAGAAATGAGACAGCCTTTTAAATCACCAGGACTTATATAATGCGTGCGCAACTGCCTCCCCACAACATATGGCAGCTTCACTGTATCTACATACCCAGAAAAAAGCATCTCGGTGCCTGCCTCCAGGCTAGGAGTAACCTTGCTCTAGCTGGCAGCAAGATACCTGCTCAGGAACACAGGGAGCCAGCAGCGAGGTGCTCAGTAAGGCACAGCACTGCAGAAAGGGGAGCATCACAAACACCTCTGGTCCTATTCAGCCCCCAGATATACGACTGCAATCATGAACTTCCCTTTCTCTGTATAATTCAAAGGATTCAATAGAATCCTTCAGATACGCATTTTGTTTGTTAGCATTGTAGCACAATAAATGTCTACGTGTGGATACTGTTATACCAGCACAAAGAGAAGGAGGAAGCACCACCGACAGCTGCGTGCAGTCGCTCCAGAAGCCCACCATGCAGCGTGGAGCAGGAGACCATGTCAGCAAGGCAGGCGTGAAAAAAGTTCATAAAAATGTCCAACGGTAACTGGCAGGTAGCCGTAATTCAGCACAGGATCCACAGGACCTAAAGGAAAACCACACGCTGCAGCGCCCAGACGCCATTTGGTGCATCCTCCTGCCGCATGCCTCTGTCCCCACCGCCAGCTCGCAGCACAAAGCAGGCACCACGATGGGGATGTGCTCAGCACCACGGCAGTTACCGGCCGTGTGTGTAGTTCCTCCAAAAGTGCGAAGGAGCTGATATATTGACTTTGCATGTTTATTTTTACCTGCTTCGCTTGTTGTTACAGCGCAAGCCGGCTCCTTCCCCGCATGCCCTACAGACGCTGCTCAGCAGCTGCACTTCTTCGGGTGCCCTGCACTGGATGCTGCGGGTGGGCGCCTGCGCCCTGCCCTGCCACCTGGGGGTCCTGCTCCCCTCCCTGCCACCCGGGGGTCCCGCTCACCTCCCTGCCAGGCTCTGCCCAGGGGCACAGCACCCGCGCAGGCACCGCCGCCTTCCCCCACGCTCACTGTCGGAGCAGAATTGCTGCTGCTGTGCTGATGGAAGTGTTTTAAAAACCTAACTATGCCAGGACAATAAAGTTTCAAGTAACATCTAATTTAAGGAGAGGTTTATCTGCCATACTGGTTAATCTGACTGCATTAATTAAAGAAACGCTATTTCAGTGCAACTTACTTGCCTAAATGGTGCTTTAAACCCAAGCAACCCTTTCAAGAAGATTCATGGAAGCGTGTGTGCCCCTCCAGCGCTTCGCTCCCCCCGTTGGCACCATCGCCAGCAGCAGCAGGATCACAGCTCCTGACCGGCCCCTGCGAAACTGCCCAGAAGCAGGGACGTTCCCACACTCACACTGGGGCTCAGCACCTCCGTGTCCCACCCGGATGCAATCGCAGGTGGTACAGAGGAAATAAATAAGGATCAAAGCGGAGGGACAAGATCCCATCCACGGGGGGGCCGTGGGCGCCCCTCGGGTGAGCCCCCAGCACCACGTCCCCACCAGCAGCAGCAGGGCCGAGGGCATCTCCCAGGCTGTGCCTGTGCCCCACCGGCCGCGTTGCCCTGTTCCCATGGCAGCCCCCGGCCCCCAGCAGCACCGCGCCGCCGACTTTTTCTCCCTCTCCTTAGAAACCCGTGGAACAAAACCACACCAACAATCGGGCAGTGTCTGTGGGGTCAGCGCGCAGTCACAGCCTTCGGGCTGATTTACGGTCTCCCCAGCCCCATGCAGCAGCCAACTTGGAAGCCATCGCGGGCTGCTTTTTGTTTTTTCCCTTCTTCTGGAAACCCCACGGAGCGCAGGACGGCAGCAGGCTCCGCTCCCCGGCTGCTCTCACTGCTCAGCAGGCGCCGTGGCACCACTGCTGCCCAGCCCGAGGCCGTGCCTCAGGATGCACTGCTCCCCGTATGGGAAGAACAAGCACACAACAAAGAGGGAAGGGAAGTCTTGTGTTGACAGGACTGCTTAAAAGACGAGCCTGTGATTTCAGCTGACACCTAGCACTGGCGGTGGCTCAGCGAGGGAACACCAGCACCGTGGCACTCGGGGAAGCTCGGGGTCATGGCACCTGAGTGCTGGGAGGAGCGGCCCAGCTCTGGACTTGGGGTACAACATTTGCATCCACCCTGGGGAATCCAAATTCAAGTCAAGGAGAGCTCAATGAGCTGTAACAGACAGAAGCCATGGAGGGAAGGTGGTGGCCTGGCAGAGTGCAGCTGGTGTCCTCCCACATCCAGGCAGCGTGAGACACCCAAAACCTGGCTGGGTCCCCCGAAACCATGTAACCCACTGGCAACACCCTCGCAGGGGGCACCAGAGGGCTGCAGAAGACCAGGGCCACCTTCTTGCTCCTCCTTGAGCCGCCACCCCACGGCCAGAGCCTCCCCAGCTGGGCTCCTCCAGCCCCAGCACCACTGCTCCAGCTGCAAGGGCTCACTGAGAGCTCGCAGCACACGCGTTAGGCTCCGAGAACACGTCCTTTGCCTGCTCGCTGCTGGGGGGCGAACACAGAGCCAGAGGGATTTGGGAATTCTGTCTTGAGCGAGCAAGGTTTAATTGCTTACGCTATCAGTTACTAATGCACTCCTGTGGCAAAGCCCTCGCCTGCTCCCTCTTTGCCCAGCGATGCGGTAACGTAATGGAGTTGCAGGATTGCCTTGATGAGCGCTCCTGCAGTGAGGCTCCTGGGGGCAAACCCTGCCCCAGGCCCCAGCCGTCCCCGCGCTGTCACCGATGCCAATGGGGCTTCAGCACCGCTGCCCCCTCTGCAGCCATCCCACGTGGGGCACCCACTCGGCACGGCGGGGTTTTGCACTTCTGGCCTCAATTCAGCCCCAGAAGGGATCATCTCATCCTCAGAAACATCACACTCAGCCTTCGGGCACAGAACGGCGTTTCTGGTGGTGGCACTGTCCCGGGTTACCTGCGGAGGAGGAGCTGGGAGCACCGGGCTGCTGGAGCTGCCCCTCGCTGGGGAGCCAGGGGCGCAGCCTCCTCACCCAGTGTGACAAATGGTCAGGACACGTCCTGCGCTGGGACACACAACGAGCTGTGCTGCTCTGCCTTCCCCTGCCTCGCTGCCCTGCAAAAGCAGCACAGGCTTCATGCACCGAACCGTCCCCGCTGCCCACTGCCCCGGCCTGGCCAGCCCAGAGGTCCAAGCACTGCACCAGGCAGCACTGGGTCCCCAGGAAAAGTTTAAAGCCAAATCAGCTTAAAATGGGTCAGGCGTTAAGCTCACTGACATCCTCATAACAAAATGCCACGTGTTAATTAAAAAGCCCTATAGCAATAGGAACGCTCTCCGCTCGCTGGCACTGGGGTTTCCTAGGGAAAGCCTCCAAGCTCCCTTCTGTGCTCCAGGCCCTGCTGGTGGCATTTTTAATTCCGTGGGATGTGCCCAAGCGGCCAATGTAGATGGTGGAAGGCATCCCATGAGGGCAGAGAGAGATCACTGTCACCATTATTTAAGACACACTACACTGGGATTAATATTGTATTAGCACCTTATTTATGTCTGTAACAAAACCAGATGCTAGGCTGGGGGACACAGCATCCAAATAAAATCAAAGCACTGCTCAGGCGACACGAAAGCTCCAACTTAAGCCTCGGGAAGCAAGGAAATCCAGAAGGAAGGCTGTCAGTCACTGCTAATCCTCTCAAAGTGGCAGCTGCCCCAAGGACCCTCTGTTTCATTCTTAAGCCCCAGATGAAGAAATCTGTCACCTGCAAGCAGAAGTCACAACGAGTGAAAGCCCCGGCAGCGGGCTCAGGGAGCTGCTTCCGAGGTGCGGTGACAGGCTGGGGAATCTCTCCCCTGTAGGTCTCGGGGTTTGGTACCAACCCACAAATAAGAATGGCACAAAACTGTAAACGTGCAAGTGATAACACAGCTGGACAAAGGAAAGCACGGTACTAACAGGGACCTGGAACAGACCGAAAGGAAAATCCATTCTGGGTCGGGAGAAGAACCTAAATGTTGAGGAACAGCCCAGGAGTGCAATGATTTAGGCAGGAAATCGGTTCTGGAGGTACTTTCTGGGGAAGCTTGAGGGCACTGCAAACGGCAGGAGCTGAGCCTGTGACAAAGGCTTGTTTGGAACAGCCATCCCGGATGGCACTGGGCTTAGGGACATGCAGATTTTCGGAGCTGTCCCGGTATGGAGGGAGGTAGGTGGGCTGGGGAGGGCAGCACAACACGGGCACTGCCCTGCCTCTGCCCGCCCAGCCTGCTCCAGCCCCAGCCCTCACTGCACCTTCTGCTGCCCTCGCAGCTTCTCTGCTCCACTCCAGCAGCCCCAGGACCTCCCGAATTTCAGGTCCCAGAGACATTCTGTTCTCATTACACATTTCCTTTGGAAATCCATTGTTGTTTGCAAGCCAGAAATATTAGTCAGCATGCTCTATAGTGCAATGTTAATGAGAATTAAATCGATTCATGAGAAGTACCTGCTCAGCATGTTTATTATCTATTTTTCAAACATAACTATATTGGATTCTGCCTTTTTTTTTCAGTCCCAATGCACTGTCCATTCTATGAGTTAAGTAGATAGATAACGTATAGTTAGTACCTCTATGAACTACCCAATCCATATATTCCTAAAGTCTCTCTCTAGCTCCGGAATAGCTTAATCAATTTCCGTAATTTTTTATTAAAGAAAAATTTCATATAGGCAGCTAGATGGATATTTCCTTTGGGACCACAGCTTATGTGCCAAGCTAAAAGCCAATCTGATTTGAAACAGCCCCGTTATAAACCCTCTGAAAAATAGAAAGCCCTCATCAATATGACAGATATGCCGCTATAATTAAAGTCTTTGGTAACAGACATTATGCAGCCAAAATTTTCTATTTCCAGCTGCAGCATTGATCAAATTTTGACATCCAATATTAAGTAGCTGAGCTCTCTCTGGACTCAAAAAACACAATGCCACAAAGCTTTTGTTAATTATCATTTATAAAAGTGCCTCTTATGTCTGTTGAGGCACAGGCACCTGGCGAGTGCCGGCCACGACAGTACGCTCCTTCCCTCAGCACACCAAGGCATCCTAAGGTTCCTCCCTACTCTCAGGGGCCTGGTGATGAAATTCTTTTCTGCCATATATGAGAGATTACAATATGTGCCAACCTTGAATTTCCAATGAGATGCTCGGTCGATGCAAGAACCCGGCTCTCTCAGGGAAGAAAAATGGTCTCAGCGAGAGCGCAACCCAGCCGGGCGTGCAGGGAGGTGATGGGAGGTAGCAAAGACACCCCGTGCTCCCAGCTCAGAAATTTAAAGAAAATATGTTAAAATTACAGAGGCCTGTCCTCACCCTTGTTTACAAGGCAGGCTTAGCTCACTCACCCCTCTGGCAGGGCCCTGTGGGGCTCTCATGTCTTTGGAGTGCATTTTCTGCTCCTTTTCCTCCTGCCCGGGTCAGGCTCCAACACACACCGTCCCCCCCAAAGCGGCACACGGAAACACCGCGCTCCCACCGCCTAACGCGCATCCCACAGTGCATGGACAGACTCCTCGCTCTGCTCCCTCACCCTCAGAAGAGCAGTTTCCATCTTCGCCAACGTTATTGCCACTTCCCTGGCCAGGACCAAAGGGACCGAGCGGCTCGGTAGAGTAGAGCCCTCTGTTTTGGGACAGACACCGAAGGATACAAAAAGTTGGTCCTTGAGGCAGCAAAAAGATCCCGTGGCTTAAAATACGACTCTGCTCTAAAGCCTGATTATGTAAAAATGGCCCCATCTTGCTCAATAGCACAACTCCTGATGTGTACCTGGAGAGACAACTGCTGACTTTATTGAGTGAAATAAGATTTTACTGAATTTTATCCCGGCTGCCTCTCTACGGATAACAAGTGCGAGGAAGCACAATGGCATCTTGCATTGTGTGTGCATGGAGAATGAACCACATTCCTTGCGAAATGTCAGCTGCCGAGTCACTTCTGCAAATGAAGGCAATGGATACCAGTGAAGGTAATTTACACAGACTGTAATTGCCAAAGTGTAATTAAGGGCAAAGCATGGTCTGCGTCTTTAAAAACGATGATGCGGGAGGAACAAAGAGCCTCGCTGTTCCCAGGACTACGCGAGTTCATTCCACTGGCAGTTACAAAAATCCTATCTTTGCTTAGAAAAAAGAGCAATTCTCCACTGCCAGCTTGAAGCGTGGTTCACAGAACTTCATTCTCCCTTTTCAGAGAAGAATCAGACACTAAAGACCAGGTATTTTTTGCAGATTCTCAGTTTGGCCTTGCCCATAATTATACAACTAACGTGAAAACGCCTGCACTGTATGCAGGAAAAGTGCCCAGCCAGCCCCAAATCCCACAGGTCGTCTGAGAAAAAGCCACAGCCTGGTGCATCTCACCCAACAGAGAACTGGAAAATCCAATCATCGCAAAACCGCGCCACAGGGCCACAGGACAGGAAGATCACACAACCTCCGTGCGCCCACAAACCGGCACCGCTTTGTTCTGCTTCCCAGTCGCTGCTGCCGCCGAATGCAGAAGAAGGCATTTGCTCTTGCCCAGGAATGGAAGCACCATAATGAATATTCAATATCTGCCTTCAACTGCGAGAACTCCTTGTGCCAATGTCCCAAAAAATAAAAAATAAGAGACAGACCTGTTCTAATAGGAGGCTGCTCGTGATGGCAGCAGGTAGAGACACACAGGATTTGAGTGTGAAGCTTAAAAGCACGTTTTCATTAAAGGTGCTCAGGTAGGCATGTGCCTGCCCATCTGGGCACGGCTCCTTGGCACTGGTTTCACAGAACGACACCACCTCATGCCAAGGACTGATGAGAAAAGAACCATCTCTCGGATAATGTATTTCGTGAGACTTCATTTTTAATTGTTAAAAGCACAAGCTTTTAAAAGCAGATAAAGCCGTCTCATGCCTGCATGTTTTCTAGAAATGGCAGCGTTTCACACCAGGTGGCTCGGCGGGGATGGTGGAGCCCAGGCCCCTTACCCCACCTGTGCAGCAAGACAGCAAGGAGCTCGCACATCCCCGCCTCGCAGCACTGCAGCCGCTGCCTTCGTGCTCCTCTTCCTCTTCCTCACCTGGGCACACACACCTCTGGGAACGTCCCCAGCACGCTGCCCCCGCAGCCGCGGAGCACCCGTGGGCTGGCAGAAGGTTAGTTCCAGAGGAAAACCTGGCCTGCATCCCCCTCCCAGAAGGACCCCGAGTTTCTGCACAAATGCAGACCATGTAACCCTAATTTTGATGCTCTTACTTGCACATGCAAAGTTTTCTCATTTAAAACACACCCTACTTCTTTCACGTGTCCTGTTTTGTCCTGGGGCTCTGAGCAAAGAAACCTTTGCTTCAGTCCTCTTCCCAACAGCAATTTGCTCTGTAGCTGTTTAGCCATTTCTATAAGGAATATAACAAAACCAGACTGCACAAGCTAGCAGTGGTTTGTGTAAGATCTAGGGCTGGGTAAGACGTTGCCATGCCGAGGTGAAAGCTCCAGTGAATATTCAAAGTACTAATTCCCTTCTGTCCTGAATTAAGCCAGCTTTTGCCTTTCCCCTTTGTGCTCATGCAGGCAATAGCCAGAGCTCTGCCGCCATGAAGAGACACAAGCAGAGATCTCCTGGGACGATGAAGGCACCACGTAGATTTTAGTAGTCATAAAAAAAGTCACAAAGAGCCACATCAGCTGTAACGCTGCTGAGAGCACAAGGGGGAAATCTACAAGAGGTGTCTGAAGTGAAAACAAATTAGGGTGTTTTTCCTGAGTTCTGATGTTTCTAAGAGGCTATGAAGAACAACAACCAGACCAATAAACGAGAATCCCACCACAAGAGGGGGTTTGGCCCCTTCCTTTCAAACCAGCCCCCAGCCTCGGCAGGACAAACCCAGGTCCATGCACACCCACACGTTCACAGCATCTCTGCCGGCCAGGAACGACGTCCCCTTGCCTTGTTTGCAATGCAAGAGCCTCAGTCTCTGCAGACACTTGCTGTGGATTCATCAGCCTTGTAGGCAACTCCAGATCATCAATATGAAATTGCTTTCATACTGCTGTGATAATTTGCTCTGGAAAATTTTCAAAGAAAAGAATTTGACCTGAAACCTTCTTATTTGCAGAAACAACTCCAAAGCTTTTTGTAACTCAACAATAATGTTTTTTTTGACCACGACCAAATGGCTGATGACAGCTCAGTTCAGTTATTTCTATAACAGCACCAACTTTTGACCTTTGCATTAACAAGGTATTGTCCGTTCTTGACAGAATTGGTAGCAAATAAAACACAGCACTTCTCAAGTGGCAAATCCCTGCTCGTTCCCCAGCCTTCCTCTGTAAGGAGCTGCCATTCGTAAGCAGTGACAGCAGTGCCACGCTTCCTCTGCTGTTTCAAAACTACGAAGTGGTGGCTTCAGAGCTTCTTCTCTCGGTGCCCCTGGTCCGGTGCAGGGCGATCGAGGCACGTGGGGGTCTCCATGGGAGGAGGCGGCTCTGCCTGAGCACGGCCACAGACGTCAGCCCTGTCCACGCGATCGCTTTGAGCTCCTGAAGAGTGAGTCAAAAATTAAAAATAAGTGGGCTGTTCAAGGCACTTTCAGTATTCCCCAGACAACTCAAAAGCAGCCTCCTACTGCGTATTACCTAATTTTTACATGACAGAAGCAGAAAATTTCTTCTTTCATGATGCTGTAGGTACATATTTTTCTACAGTGGTAACACCTAGTGTGTACATATATATATATATTTGTCTTCAGGATCTTATATGGGAAAAGTGATAACCAAAGCAATTCTTTTTGGAAAACTGGCTCCTCCAAGGGGGATAGCTGGCAGTTTCACAGCAGGTAACGTTGTAGAACAAGTATGAAAAGTTAACAGAAAACAGACATTTCAGCTGGTGAAGAAATAGCAGCACTAGAAATATTTTCAACAGGTCTCCATAACAACTTCTGTTTCTGCCTCCCATTAAAATGTGAGCAAATATGTCACTAGTTTTCCAGCGGACGTTTAGTGGATGTTTTCATCAGTTGGCTTTTGTATCCCTTGTATTTAAAATTGGAAATGAATTTTAAAGGAAAAAGGAGATGAAACGCAAGAAACTCTCAGTTTTGACTGTTACTTTGTCTCCAAACTTGTGCATTTCAGGCAGCCCTCCTTTTTTCGGAGCCCACGAGCCATATGTGTTTAAATGTTTGAGCAGGGAACGAAGGGTGCTGCGCAGACAGCACGCCGTTCTGCAGAGATTTAGCTGAGTGAGATTGGTAGATTTGTCACAAAAACATTTCCAACGTTATAAATAAAAACATGACTTCTGATGGAGTCAACAGCAAACGGGCAAAAGCAACCTGGCGCTGTGGCTGCCACCCCCACTGGCACCCATGGGCTAGGAGCAGTGCAATCCCACATCCTCTGTGGCCCAGGAGACTTCACCAGAGACTTCCCACGGGCCAGGATTTCTCCTCGCCCAACACCACTGCCCTTACGGTGCCCTGAGGCCTTTCCCCAGCCCCGAGACCGTGCAGTGCTCAGGGAGCACCGCCGCCTACCCTGGCTCCGCACGCAGCACTGGCTCCGGTACCGCAGCCAGGCCTCGGGACAAGGAGGGGCAAACGTCTCCATGCACGAGAAGAAAGGCACTGGGAGCTGACACAAGCATCTCACCACGAAGCCTCGTGGCTTCCACAGCTCTCGGCAGCAGGAGGAAACCTCAGACACCGAACGCATCACCTGCTTCGGGCTTCTGACAAGAGGTCCCGCTGCGCACGCAGCGCTCCGCTAACCTAGTTCCCAGCAAAGGCAATTGGAAACTATGGGAAGATAAAAAGATAATGAACAAATAACCTTCACAGTAGCCAGCGCTGCAAAAAGTTGGGGCTTCTCTCGTGTTGACTGCCTGTTATTAACGACCCTGTCACGTCTTCTAATGAACTTTGTGCTTCATGTGGAAAACATGGGTTTTGTCCAAGCACGTGGCTAAGTGCTCTTTTTCTTTTATTTCCAGTCTTACATAAGAAAGTTGTTGCATTTTGAACCCAGGAAACCTCGCTTTTTATCTATTTTCTCACTTCCCCACGTTCTCATAGTACGAGTGAGTTTTGAAACAAAATGCCAGTGTCTTTTCAGGAAAATACTTGATGCATCAAGCAATGGCAAATCGTTAATTATTTCAAGCCCTTTATACCACGACTGACACCACAGAGAAGAATTTAAAACATTTCCTCAGACAAGCAGCTCAGTCACACAGAAGCCGCAGCACAAGAGCATTTCTTGCTGTCTTCAATGCATGCTTTATTCCGATTGTTGTCAGCCCGCTCTGGCAAGCCGCACGAAGCCGTGGGACGCAGCGCGGCGAGCACACGGTAACTACGGTGCTGGACCAGAGCGTGCCACTGAGCTGAGCCAACAGCCGTCAGCAAGGGCTGCCCACCTCCAGCAGCCCTGGGACGGGGAGCGGGGACACCCCAGCAGCCCACCACGAGCTGCAACAGCTCCACACCGAGGGACAGCGCTGACGGGCACCGCGGCATTCCCACCTTCAGCGAGCCCCATGTCACAGACCATCAACTCCACTGCTTCTAAAGCACCTCAGGGGCACGTCATATTACCGAAATACAAGATTCTCTGAGTCCAGACAGGATGATATCTTTGTCTTCTTCCAGACAGCTGCTGGGAGCCCCAGGTCCTGCGAGCGGCTGAGAGGCACAGCCCTGCTCACAGGCAGGCACGGCCCCGTCCCCACAGCACAGCGCAGCCAGGGCCGCATCCTCCTGCTCCCCGAAGGGGCAGACTACTAGAATATACAGGAAAATATACATATATATAAATATACATATATTTATGGAGGTCCAGACTCACTGCAAACACTCTCTGCCTCCAACAGATGTGGACCAACAGCACAGCCACCGAGCTGACCCCAAGCGGGACGGATGCGGGAAGCGCTTTCGAGGCTCCTCCACCTGCTCAGTTGGGTGTTTGGGAGTGAAAATTAGGACAAGAGAGATGAAGGACTCGTCCGAGCTCAGATGATGAACTGCTTGTTTAACAAGGGAATATTACCAAAGTAAACTTTGGATAATCGAATAAAAAAGGCTTTATTTAGAAAGAGAATATTCCAAGTTATGATCCAGCAGCACAGAAACCCTATTCACACGCCTTTTGTCAAGCACAGCCAGAGGTTAATTCTGTTGACAGGTTTAACCAGTGCTATTATCTGAAACATAAATAAGACCTCTTACAGTCAGATCGGCCTCTTGAGTGTTTTTTCTTTCACAGCGATGTGGAAGCCAGACAACACGTCAGGCTGGCCGCGGCTCAGGAGGGCAGAGCGCGCACGCACATCCTCGCGCTGCTGGCACCAGCGACACACACACACACGGGCACAGCCGCACAAACGCACGATACAAACTTCCACCGAGCGGCTTCTCTCCCCAGATGTGCACTGTGATCAACAGCACTGCAGTCGAAAACAATGACTTTTGCTTTGGACGGTTTCTCCATATTTAAGTAAAAATAGAAATGTATAAATTAGAAACAACGGGCGTAGAAACAGCCTGGATGAGGAAACACTACGGATCTCAGCAAGACATGAAATATCTGCACTCGTGAGGGAATGACCTTCAAAACTCATTCACTGTTCCCTGCCTCTCCATTGACGGTTTTTCTCACATTAGACATTCCCACTATACATGCTTTAATTTTGCATGGACTATAAATACTTTGCTTATAAGACAGCATGAAAGAAATAGAAAACAAATATTTAACTACGGTAACCTTGATTGTGAGGGTAATACAGCTAATTCTGTATACCTTAGGTCATCCATACTAAACACAAGGACTCGCTATTTACTATGCTAAACATGAAATAACCCACTGAAATACGTGATCAAGTACTATTTCCTCTTAAAAAAAATAAATAAAGGCACGCAAAATAAAGACACCTTGTTAAACGAAATTAAGGACAGAAAATCCAGATTTTTCTAAACTGCATTGCCTACATTTTCTCTTCCAAACTACATTTTTCCATTTCATTTGTATCAAAAACAACCTCTGAGAGACAAATGAGTTTGCTCGTGCAAAACAAGCAGGCTGCCACCCCAGCTGTTTACGGGGTCACACTTTACAACCTAGGTGGGGGAGGTGAGTGAGGAACGAGCGGCTTCAGTGTTCTTCGGCTGCTCTTTGCACAAAACACCGTATTTACCCATTTTAGACTATTAAAGCAAAGCCGACCATGCCTCCCATAGCCTGCAGCATTCCTCCCTCACCATTCTTTGCATTTTAAAGCACGCTTCTGCCCGCAAACTAAAAGATGCTCCCTCCTCCTCGGAGTTGCAGGACAGCGGGGAACTCGGGAGATCCACAACCCGAACCGGCAGGTGGGAGCTGTCGCTGTTTACGCGTTGAGTCACCTTTACTCAGAAAACTCTGCCCCGAATTTTCCATTGCCTACGGACTGGAGCGGAGCCAGCCGATGCCAGCAGGGAACAGCCGCGAGTGCTCCGGCGCACAGGGGCTCCGCCGTGCCAGCCGCCCCCGGCAGGCTCCTCGCCGCCCCCGCCGCCACGGCAGAAGCGCAAAGCGAGGGCGCCGCAGCCGGGGCTGCCCCGCTCCGGGTCCCCGCCCGCCGGCCGCCCCCTGCCGCAGCCCGGCCCGGCCCGGGGCTCCGCTCGGGAGGCAGAACGGGGCACGGCGGGGCGGGCAGGCTCGGCACGGCTCGGCATGGCACGGCTCGGCATGGCACGGCTCGGCAGCCGCCCCCGGGCTTCCCTTCGTACCCGAGTGCTCGCCGCGACACGCGGCCGGCAGCGGGGGGCGAGCAGCGCCTCGCTCCGCGGGGCACGGCCGAGCCCCCCCGAGCCTTCCCCGGTCCCGGAGTGGCCGCGCGGGGCCGCCCCGGCTCGGCGGGGCTCGGGCTCGGCTCTCCCTGCCCCGAGGCACCGGGCTCTACCCCGAGGGGAAGGGGCAGGATGGGACGGGGATGGGGATGGGGATGGGATGCTCCGGCCGCTCCGGGAGCCACGGGAGCTGGGGATGGGGGGAGAGGCTAGGGGGCTCCGCGCGGCTCCGGGGCCGCCGCCGCTCCGCCTTTGTTCGCGGCGGCGGGGCAGGACCGGGAGCCTTTTGTCTGCCGGCTCCGTGCGGCGGCGGGGGCACCGCGCCCCCGGCCCGCCCGGCTCGGGGCTGCCCCGGCCCCGCGCCCCCGCTGCCCCCCGCGCCCGGCCGGGACGCGCCGCGCGGCGGCTGCGCTGACCTGGATGGTGCAGGTGTACTCGCTGTCGTCCAGCAGCCGCACGGTGCAGTTGTACTCGCGGTCCAGGTTCCTGCTGCTGCCACTCATCCACCTGCTCAGCATCTTCCCGGGCGCGGAGCGGCGGCGCTGCCGGCGGAGCCTCCGCTCACATCCCCGCAGCCGGCGCGGAGCTGCTCGGTGCTGCGGGCGGGTCCCCCCCGCCCGGTTCGGTTCGGTTCGGTTCGGCTCGGCTCGGCTCGGTTCGGCCCGCCCGGCCCTGCCTCCGCTGCGGGCGGAGCGGTGCGGAGCGGTGCGGAGCGGAGCGCGGTGCCCGTGCCCGGGCCGCGGCGCTCGGCGCACGGCGGGCGGGGTGGAGGCCGGCCCGGGGGGGCGCCGGCTGCGGGGGCCAATCTCGGCGCCGCGGCTGTGACGGGCTCCGCCGCAAACCAATGCGGCAGGGGCGGCGCGGATCCGCCGCCTCCCCCGGGCAGCCCCGCGCGGGTGGGGGCTTCGCGGGGGCGCAACGGCACGGGCTGGGGGGGGGCGCCCCGGGGGCACCGGGACGGAGGCAGCGCCTGGCCCCGTAGCGGGGGCAGCGGGGGGCCCGGTGGGGCGTTGGGGCTGTGCCGTGCGCCCTGCGGGGGTGGGCAGCCCCCGCTCACCGCCCGCCTCCCCCCCCCAAAAAAAAAGCCCCCACTCCCGCCGGCCCCGCCGCTTGTGCACAGCGGCCCCCGTCCCGCTCCCCGCAGCCCGGGGCACCTCGCCCTGGGCCGGCCGGGGGGGGAGCGAGGTGGGGGGCGGCCTCCCCCGTCCTGTGGGGAGAGGAGGCTGCGTCCCTGGGGACGGTGGGTGAACAAGCACGGTCCCGCAGGCCTGCAGGGCACTGCCAGGCACTGCCGGGCCGCCTGCGCTCTGCTCTGCTGCCGGGGAGAGGTTTGGGCAAGGAGGGGGCATTGCACGGGGGGGCAGCTGCCGGCCCTCTGAGCAGAGCGCTTTGCAGACCGAGCTGAGACAGTCCCCAGGGCGCACGGTCCTCTCCCGGTGTTCGTTCCCTCTGGATGGAAACTTTTGTATCTGTGGCTGTTGGGCAAAATGGACTCCAGAAGTGATCGGTGCTCACTCAGGTGCGGTTGGTGCCGCTCTGGAGAAGTGAAATTCGTGGTGGCAGCAAGTGGGGATGAAGCCCCCCAGCAGCACTGCAGATCTTCCCCCGTCCGGCCCTCACTGGCCCCGGCTGGGCATCACGCTCACACCACGGCCACCCCTGCACGGAGCACGGCTCCCACCAGAGGGTTCAGCAGCACTCCCACCACCACCTGGCTCTGCACGAGCTGACAAATGCCCACCTCAAACAGGCCACGACATGGGGCTGCGCTAAGCTGCTGGTCTGGCCCACTGCAGCACAGATCCCATCCAGCTGCGCCTTCCTGACTCAGCTCAGCTGTGCCCAGAGCTTCTTCCCCTCCAGCTGCGTTCCCAGGCTGCAGTGCAGCTCCTGTCCCTTCTTCATGCGCCCCAGCCTTAAGCTCCAACCATGCAGCTGTCCTACCTTGTCCCACAATAGCTCCGTTCCACTTTGCTCATTCCCTGCCTTCCCAGCCAGAGAGATGGCTCACAAAGCCACGTTGCTGGCCTCCCTGCAGGAGCGGTGCCACTGACCCAGCACCGCTGCGGCGCGTAGGGCAGGGTCCTGCGCTCTGGGGCCATGCAGGCTGGGAGCTGTCCCCACTCAGGTGGCAGGGAAAGTCTTTCCAGGCCAGCCTTGCTGCTCCCAGCCCATCCGACTGCACCGGCTCTGCCCGCCAGGCTGGACACAGCCCTGTGTGCTCCAGGAGGGACCATGGAGGGGACCAGGCTGGGTTACCTTAGTATCCTAAAGACGATTACTCCAAATGTCCAATTAATGTGAATGGCAGAGTGGGAACGAGACGTTGCAGGTGGTTGTACTGCAGCAATAAGACACAGACTGGGCAGCATTGTGGAGAGGAATTTATTCTGCTGGAAGAACTCAAGGCAAACCCAGAGGCTTGGCCTCCATGGGCTGCCTGTCGGGACCCCGAGCTTTGCAGCCCCCCGGGAAGGTGAGCTGTACCCGGCGTGTTGTTGGGAGGCGTGATGCAGAGCCCAGAACAACAACGGCGCTTTTCACAGAGAATGGGACTTGCTCCTGAACTATCTGGGCACTTTTACAAAGATGCTTGTATTCACTAAAGTAGCTGCTACTTTGTCATGTATCCCACTCTGCATAAATTGTTCATCTGCCTTAGAGCTCCCCCTCTGAACCAGCTGAACTGTTAATGAAGAATGGGATCCTCAGCATTAGCAGGTGCTGCTTTCATAAAGAACAGAAGCCTCTGAGCCAGTTGAGCGGCTTAATGAAGAGCGGCATTCATGCCACAGCAGCCACGGCTTTGTCAGGGAGCCTCTCACCCATGCCACAGCTCGGCTATTAACTTTGTTCCTCAACCAAATGAACAGTTTTGCTGAGATTCCAGTTTTCGACAGAGAAACTGTATTTTTTTAGAGCTCATCGCTGGGGCGAGCAGGAGCCTGTTGGCCGTGTTCGTCCCCCTCTGCTGCCTCGGACTCGTCTCTGAACAGGGAGCAGCGCTGGCGACAGTCAGACACCTGAGGGGAGCTTTGCTCTTCTCTCTCAACCTACCTAAAAGGTTTCCGCAGAGCATATCAGAGACTGGGAGATGCCTTTATAACAGCGTTCTCTGTTCCCCAGCTTTGATCGACAAGAATGCAGTTCGGATGAGTAATGTCATTTTTTCCCCTTTTTAATAATTAACACAGTAAATCCTACCAATTCTCCATACTTGGATTCCCCGTGACTTGCACTTTTGAGCTCAAAAATCCAAAAGGCAGATTTCCAAATGGATATTTAAAGCAAAATCTGAGATGCATTTGTTTTCTGGTCAGTTAGATTTCACTGAGAGCTCAGCCTTAAAACCCAGGGGAGGAGACAGCGTGGCTGCCTTCGCTGCACGGAGGGCAGGAGCAGAACTCCCCACAGGGGCAGAAGTGCTCAGCTGTCCGACTGTTGAATGTTACCGAGGCCAAAGACCCCAAAACTGCCTTAAATTCAAAGCCATGCCTTACTCTTTGCCTGTCTCAGGTATTTCAGTAGAAAATGTCACACATCGTATTTATCACCCGTAACAAACAACCAGCTTGGCACAGCCTCCACCGACAACTGCTCGTCTTAAGGTACGCCAGAGTTTGGCAGTAAGAGCTGCTTCTTGGGCTTTGGATGACCGAAATACAGACCTCTGCTTTCGCTGGCATTTCTTGTTTAACTGCAACCTGTTCTGTTTAGATACTTTCTGCATTTTCTTCATCCGGAGCTGAAAAACGAGGCTGTCAGCTTTGCTTTGCTTTTCAGCAGGCACCCCCATCTGAAATTACAGAAAAGCAATGGTCCTTATTATCTTAGCTCCAACATGAACCCAGTGCCATCCAGATGAGACGTCAAAACGTGGCCCAGCTCACAGGGTTTGCTCATCATTTAAATAGCCAACAGTACCGTCATCACTGTCATTATACTTCCAAATCAGCTGAATTCACAGTCCCTGGCCTGTTCTCCCAGGCTATCTGCAGCGTGAAGCAGGCATCGACTCACACTTGCTCTCAGTGTCTGTACACTGAGAAGGGATAGAAACCGAAGACTAAAATCTCTGCTATCCTTTAATTACTTCTTGTTGATGAACAGTTTTGGAAGGTAAGACTTAACCTCTTCCAGAAAGAGGCTCCCTCCCCTGCATCTATTGCAACCAGCTCACTCTCATGTCTGAGTCCCCTTACATTGACCTGGTCTGAATCTGGAATAAATACTGGATTATTCCTTGTACTATTTTACAGTATTTTTCTAGAATAACGAGCAGTTACAAACACTGCAGTAACCAACAAGGGGCCCATCACTGGCTCCAGGCCAGTACCTTAGGACTGCACATTGGCTACAGCCGGGACACTTTGCCAGGGGTGCAGCTGGGGAGCGTTGTGCTGCCGGTTGGTCTTCGCAGAGCACAGGAGCCCCTCAGCACGTGTCTGCACGTCTCCGTCCTCAGCTGAACACCAACAGCCATAGGAAACATTGGGGCCAGCAACCACACTGCCTCCTCCAGCAGGTTTGGGCCAGCAAGCTGTACTCATTCAGGCATATCTGATGTCCCCCAGACCGCACGCAGCCCATGAGGATGGGCTCAGCCCTGCACCGGGGCTGGGGGACGGTGGCTGGCAAAGGGTGCTCTCTGTTCCCAACCTCCTCAAAATGCGTCTTTGTGCAAAGATACAGTGTCTGCCTGAGCTGCAACTGAGAAAATGCTCTAACAGTGACTTACAGGCAAGGTAAATTAAGCTTGGAATGAATTATATTTGATACACGGGGCAGCAATGGCAGTCTGGTCCTTCTCCCAAGTGCTGGCCGGGGAATACATCGTCCCCAGGTAGGTGACCGATTGCACTGAATCGCTGCCTGTCGTGTGCTGGCGTGACCCCGCTAGCAGACGTGGGGTCCCTTTGTTAGGTCTGTATGTCCTGATACCATTTCTAGCAGCAGCATCTGATGGGGAAGGGCTGCTGCGCTCGGCGGGGCTCCGTGTGCCACGAGGGACCTGCATCTCCCACCACGCTCCTGCAGGGTGAGTTTCCTGCTGAGCCAGGGAGAAAAGACAGAGGGCAAGGGAAGGTGAGGAGAAGAGCAGGCTGAAAGTGGGAGAAAGGGAAGAACAGGGGATGACAGAGGAGAGCAGGGCAGCGAGGACAGATTCAGGTGTAAGAGGGCCAGAAGTGAAAACGGGGCTGGAACCATCCCAGCAACCACCCCGCAAGTACCCGGGGGGAATGGGCTGTAGCATCGAGCTTCCCAAATTGCAGGCATGTAAAATTTTAGCCATAATTTGCAATTATAACCAGAAGATAGCATTTCAGCCTGTTAGGAGGAGGTGGGAACCTGCAGGGCGATGCAGATTAATTACTGCTGACATACGGGGACAGGCTCATTAGGCTGAGGTCTCCTTCAGTCCTAGCACAAAGTTTTTGGCTTGAGGCGGGTATTTCAGGGAGTAATTACGGAGCTGTGCTGTCAGACAGGTCACAGCAGTCGGCCCCTGAGACCCTTCCACGCCTCCTGGCGCTGCAGGGATGCTGGAGCAGCTCACGGCGTGGGGAAGGAGCTGGGAAGGGCCGGGGCAGCAGCACCAAGCTCAGGCACCCTCCCTGCAGCCCCACGCAGGGCGGGCACAGGGCAGGTCCTCCCTGTGGTCACCCGTTGCAATGACGGTGAAGAAAGAGGGGATGGGGGGTCCTGTGCTTGGGGACCCCATCACGGGTGCAGTGCAGGGGACGGCGTGCTCCAGCCTCGGTTGTGAGCGGTGTGATTTGGTACCAAACAGCCTCTGCTCGGCAGGAACCAGCAACGAGCCTCCATAAACAACCTGGGTTACAGCAGTGCAATTTCTGTGCTAGCAGCGTTTACAAGCCTCAGCCTGATGCCACCCCGTATAACACCCTGCTTCTTGGGCACGATCTGTCACCCGGAGCAGGAGCATCTCTCCAGAGGGCGTTAGGTACCGCACTGCCCAGCAATCAGCAGAAGCAGGCAGCATTTCATCCGGGGGGATGCCTGCCCGGGATGCTGGGCTCTTGCAGGAGATGCGGTTTGTGCCACTGGTCACTGCAGCACCTTGCTCCTTCTGCCTCCCACTGTGTCTGCAGGCCAGCGCCTCATGGTGCAGCGTCACTGAGCTCTCCTTCCCGTCCTGGGGGCCCCGCCATCCTCGGGCAGTGTGTAGGCTGCCAGACATCTCCCCACCTTCACTCCTGATCGTATCCAGCAGGGCTCGGGGCTTCTTGAAAAACAGTTCCCTCCCTTCTTGTGGCAGAGCCTGCAAGGTTCCCTGTGGGCTCCAAGCCACCAGCCTTTTTTTGGTCCTAGAGATCATTTTTAGGCTCTCTATGCATGGATTTCTTCACTTCACTTGTGAAGGAGAGAGACAGCACAGAAGTGTGACTGCTCAAGCCGGCAATTCACAGCAAACAATTGCTTTGACTTTTTTTGTCTGCTTGCAGAGCTAATGATAAGTCTGTCACAAAAAGCTTTGCTCCATGTGCTCGCAGCAGAGACTCCAGATTGGAGGCACTGTTCTTGTGACTGGCTGGATGGGGCATGCAGGATTTATCCTCTTTCTGAGTCACTGCTTTGGCAGACATTTACATCACTAATCCTTAAAAGTGCAAATACAACTCTCAGTCTCCTTGGGTACTTACGGAGGTAACACAAAAAAATGCTCTTGTTGGTTTTGTGCTAGCAAGGTACACTCTGTTTTATATCTAGAGAATACAACTGGGGAATAGTTCCGAATCCAGCCCAGCAATCCATTTAAAATATTCCTATAATTCTGTTTACTGGCTGCTTCTGTCAGCATTGTTGCCAGCAGGTAGGAGGCCTCTCTGCTCCCTGGGAGCACTGCACGTGCAGGCAGGACTCAGCTCGGCGCTGGGCACACTGCAGAGGGGAGAGAGATCGAGATGAAGGGCAGGGGACAATGAAGCCCAGGCCCTCCCTTGGAAGCATGCAGCACACGTTTAACTTTCTCTTGCATTGTTCTCCTTGCAGAGTAGCAGCTCTAAGACCAGAGCTCTGCAGAAGAGCCGTGCACAGCTGTGCAGAAGCGGGGTTGTGAAATGGGCTTTCTCAGAAATGCATTAAAGGTGTGCGTGTCCATGGGTGCTGGCACTGGGCACGGTGAAAAGCTGCATCCCCACCAACATGCCCAGTGAAAGTTTCCTGTGCCCCACCACCAGGCCATGCATCCTGGCCAGTGCTTGTGATTGCTTTTATGATTGTCATATTTAGTGGTATTTTTTCTGAAAGTCCTGCTTCTTGCTCTCCATGACTAAGAAGTAATCACAGTCTCTGTCAATATATATATATATATTTCTCTCTCTTGATTGAGAAAGAATGCTTGAAAATGTGAGGCATACACAGCAGAGTGTGCTCAGCAGGGGGTCAGAAATAAGACAGCAGGGAAATGCAGCCCTGGGGATTTTCGCTCTCCGTCCCATGGTTCACACCCCTGGGTCCTGATTTTCAGGCATGAGGTCTTGGATTTGCTAATGCTACCACCAACATTTAAGAATTCAAGCATAAGTAAATACATCAGGAAGGGATTTTCAGGGAAGCTCAAGGGACCCAGAGACAGAATTCAGCAGGATCTGGGCACCAAAACTCTATTAAGCCCCATCCTTTTGGTGCCCGCGGGGATCCTGATCTGTGCGAGGCTCCTGTCCCCCCAGGACCACGCTCCACCAGGTTTTAGCAGGCTCAGAGAGCTGCTGCACAGTGCGGTCAAGCCCATGCTTTTCTACAGGAAAAAACATGACACATCCCGCAGCATTAATTCAAGGTTGCTCCTCAGCCCCGTGAGAGGACGGTAGGGTACGAGCCTGCGGGAGCCCTCCCAAAATCTCTCTTGAGGTCAGCAGGGAGGAAAAGCTGCCCAAAGGCAGAGCAAGTCTGTTCAGCTGCAGCCTGACCCTATTAACAGCAACTAGCCAAATGCTGCTCCATCCACTCGCGGTAACTTCATAGGGTTTGACAAGCGCTGGATTTAATTTAGATTCAATCTCAACGACTTGAGGCATGGCTGCACTGGGCTCTGCCTGGTTCCTGCAGCGGTGGGGCTGGGGGTGCTGCGGCAGCTCCCACATCCCACAACCCACATCCCGCATCCTGCACCCCACATTCCGCACCCTGCAACCTGCAGCCTGCAGCCCCCACGTGTCGGAAGGCGCTCTGCACAGGTCCAATGCACTTCAAACCAACATTTACTGTGTAAGGAGCATGAAGGAAGTGAGTCAGAGGCCTTGCTAAAATGACCAGCGCTAGGGCATGGTGTAAGGAAAACGCATTTGTATGATGAGAGTGTTTCAGGCAATGGGCATCGCTTTTTTTTTTAGCCTGCTTTTATTTTTCTCTTAAATATGTTTAAAATTATTTCCTTCAAAGCACTTCTAGTAGAACCCTTTTGTTTGAAGTAAATGGATTCCTGGGGTGCTTCTGCATCTAAAAATTCAACAGCCTGGGTTGAATATTTACTGCTCATCATCATCATTTAATATACAGATTTTTTGGCCATTTCAGCTGCAAGAGTACTGCAAAGATAATTTGTGTTTACAACCATGTCATTAGGTTGTCAACAGGGAGTGGATAATCCCTCACATTTCCGAGGCCTGTGCATTTACTGCATATTTCGGGTGGAAAGAGATAAGGAGGGTTGTGAAGGCTATTTAGGGGCCCACCTTGAGAGGCAGCAAACGCACTTTTTCAGGCACTGCTGCTCCTAGGAATTATCTTCAAACATTCCAGCATTTTGGTGGCACGACCACATTTGACCACCTCAGGCTGCACAGCGAGCAGAGAGAATAAAGTCGGGCTGGGCAAGGCAGCTGCTGAAGCTGAGGCCAGGGGCGGTGCCACCGGCCAGTTCTTCCTCCATTTTGGTTTTCTTTGTTTTCTCCTCTTGCAAATGCACCATCCACAGAGCTGGCGTTGTTCGAGTCTAACGAGGTGAATCCAGTGTGTTATTCCCCAACCTTGAGTCTGCCAGAGCCGCTTAATGCTGTTTCTATTGATAAGGCTCTGGAAAATCAATGCAGTGATGATGCACACTGGTTATTAGGTAAATAGCCTTTTCTCCAGAAAACAGATCCTGTTTAGAGGTTAATGAATTACAAGGAAAAAGATGCATTTCAGGGGATTTTAGCCACCGGAGGGGCTGGGGGAGGGTGAGAGCTGCGCAGCTCTTGGAGCCACAGCAGGACCATTCTCTGGTGCTGCAGTGGTGGTGCTGGGTAGCAAATTAAACTTTCCCTTCCACTTTAGGAAACCCTTGGGTTTTTGCTTCTGCTTTTGTAGTTTTTTTTTTCTTTGTGTATAGTTATCCTTTTATTTAGAGTCAATATGAAATCCCCTTGTCCCTCCAGATTTCTGACTGCTGTCTGGGATTCAGAGATTGTGCTTAGCCGCAGAAAAGAAATTAAAGAGTAGGTATTGTGCATAGGAAAAATAAGTCTTTCCCGTAAGAAAAAATACCCAAGTGGAAGAATATTTAGGAAAGCATTTGGCATCTATATTAACCAGTTTCCAAACCATTTAACGCTCATGGCTCTGCAAGCTGGGGGTAGCTGGAGCATGGCCCCACCAGCCTGGCTGCTCCTGCAGGCTGCAGGGACACCGGCTTCGAGGGACCGTGGCTGTGCTCATCCAGATGAACCGTGGTAAAATCCCCTCCTTTAATTTCCTATACGCCTCGAGCCCCTTCACTGCTGATGCTGCACACCCCCCCACCCAGCATCTCCTGTCTCTTCCAGCTTTACGATACACCACGCTCGGTTCTCCCCATCGACACACCACGCTCTGCTCTCCCCATCGTCTGCCCCCTCGCTGCCCTGTCCCAGCCCAGCCAGCCGGGGCCACATCCTGGCTCCAGCCTTCGCCTTGCACCACGGGCCGGCAGCTCAGGGAACAACAGTAGCAGCACGGGGACACCTGAAGTACACCCCAAAGGCTGCAGCTCTTTTTTGGCCTTTATTAGGAGGAATAGAGAAGAAATGATCAGCGGGCAGGCTGTGCGTGGTTGCCTAGGGATCAGCAATCACGGCCTGATTGCATTTAGTGTGAGCAGAAGAGGATGGTCCAGCCCAGGACATGTATATGGACAGACAGGTGTGCCCAGTGTCCAGACACAGCCAACGTCTCCCTGCAATCAGAATGTCATTCTGCACCAAGCCAAACCGCTACAAAAATGAAAGTGCATTACATTTACACAGTTGTACATAATATGGTATTATATACACCTATTAAATAAGTTTATTAAAGTCATTAACTGCAGGAATATTTTTATATATACTTGATGCTTCTAATCAATTGAATTACGAACAAAGAGATTGAGAAGAAAACACAGATAGGAAAATATGACTGAAAGCTAACGCTTCTCTGTGAGGAGCTCAGCAGGCAGTCAATAACTGCCACTCTGCAATCAATAGTGAAGTATTTTTGAGTAAAAACGTCTTCTTGTTCTGAGTCTGTAGTCAGAAATGAAAAACCAATACCTGGAAAATGAGAAATGGGGGAGCAGGCATTAGCTGGTCAATTAAAAGTCATCCAAGGTATGAGGGGCGGAGGGCAGCGACCAGCCCAGGAGAACAAAGAACAAATCCGCGGCCATGGAAGATGTTAAGCAGCAGCAATCGGGAACACCTGAATCTGAAAAGAGTCTGTTGACCCAATGCTGTTGATTTTGAATACACCTTTGAATACTGTGAAAAATCCAGCAGATAGGAAAGTGCTGATGCCTTCCTGACATTCAAGCAGACTGGCAGATTTCTATAGAGGAAAACTAACGGAAAAAACGAGACATAATCAAGGGATGCAAATGTAATTATTGCCAACACAGTTTTACAGACAACAGATTCTGTCACATAAACACGATCGTGTCCCTCGATAAGACTTCAACGACGTGAACAGTGCGGACGTGTGGTGATGTGGGATGTGCCACGCGCTTGCTCTGGCACGAGGGGTGCCGGCACTGTGCAGCCTCTCTGCCGGGCACACAGGGGGGCTCCGCGGGACCAGGAGCTGTGTTTTCTGATCTGCAAAGTGTTAGCAAATGCGAGATCACTGCTGATAAAACACGCGGATGATTAACAGCCTGGCAGGACAGTCACTCACAGGGAGGAGCAGCTGAGGCACATGGAGCTCTGAGCGCTCGGGCCTGGCACAGCGGGGCTGCTCCGAGCACGGGGCACACCGGGCACGCAGCCCCTCGGGCACACAAAGAGCAGGAGGGTGCTCTGCCCATGGAAAATTCAATTACCCGGGGTTTAGGCCGGTGCTGGAAATCTGCATTCAGTTCTGGCATTTGAATTCTGTACAGAAACGTGCAGGCAGCGCAGGCGAGAATGAGAGAAATCGCTGAAAGGCTGGCAAAAATACCCAAAGAGCTCCGTCTGCTTAGCTCATGAAGGATACTGAGAGCTGACTTTATTAAGGTGTATAGATATGGTTATGGTAAGGAAAACACCTGGGGGCTAGAGGTTCTGTCCTCTAACACAGAAAGACATGGAAAAAAGACAGGGAATGTGCCAGTGGCCAGGAGCCAAACCAGAACAGTGCAGGAGCCGAGGCCTGCGGTGTGCCCAACCGTGCTGTTCCCTTGGGATGTGCGGCCCCAGCAGGGCCTCGCTGCCTCTCAGCGCCCCCAGCCCCATTTCCACCAGACCATCTTGCTGGGACACCAGCTTCCCCAGGCGGGGCAACGGCAGCTCAGGATGGGGCACCCCTGCTTGTCCCCAGCCCTGCCCTGAGGCTGCTTTGGGCCCTTGCAGAGATTTGCAAACGCTCTTCTTCAAAAAGCAGGAAGGGAACATGAAAGAATGAGGAGTTAAAAATGAGGTGAAGGCCTTGAAAGCAGGTAGCATTTAACCTCCCTGCTTTGAAAATCCGGCTTCCCAGAGCGCAGCCAAATCCCTTCACAGAGCACCGTGCATCCCGCACCCGCTCAGCCCCGTGCAGCAGCAGGGACAGCCCGGCCGTGACAGCTTGGTCGCCGCACTGCCAGCTCTGCTGCGGCCGCTGGCACCGCGGGGGCATATTGGAAGGAGGGGAAAATGTCACTGCAATGTCCACGATGCTCTGAGGTGGCACTGGGAACAAATTACAGGCACAGCGGTCTGCAGGCCGCCACCATGACCATGGGGCGATGCAGGGGGAGGTTTCGTGCCCACGCTGCTCAGCCCCAGCCCTGCTGCTGCCCGGCCATGTGAGGCCAGCAGGGACAGAGCACACCCAGGGAGCCTTCTCCTGCCCTGAAGTGTGGGTGAACCGCTCCTGGGAATGACATCTCTGCATGCACCTGTATCGTAGCCTTGCACAATAAAACTATTTCTGTGCCTCTGAAGAAACCTGCACAGCACCGAGCATCGAGAGAACTTCAGCGTCGTGGCAGAGCAGAAATCGACCATGGCTGCTGCCGCAGCAAATGTGGGCAGGTTCTGAGAGCCAGGACCCGTGCCCAGAAGGTCAGGAGGAGCCAGGGCGCAGGGAGGGGATGCAGCAGGAGCAGCACTGGTGGGGCTGGAGGCTAGCACAGCCATGCAAGGGCAGGGATGGCCGTGGGGACTGGGGCATGACGCAGCTCGGAGCTGTTCCCTTTGGCACCAAGGACACTGACCCAGGCTCTGCCATTCCCAGTGCTGACGCAGAGGCAGCTCTGACAAGCTGCAATTGCATTTTGGCACCTGCCAAGCCGGCAGCAAGAATTCACCAGAGAGCAAAGACACAGGGGCAGGTGCAGCTGGTGGCACCCTCCCTGAGAGCAGCGCCTCTGAAACGGGAGCAAGCTGCCCAGTCACCACCAGCAGGGTCTCTCAAGAAGCAAAGGGAATGGAGGCAGCACGCGAGCCGAGCCCACAAGGTGAGGGTTTCCCGACATGTGCTGCGGGCAGGGGGAGCTGCCTGTGTCCCCTGCAGGGCTCTGGCCGCAGGCTGTGGGGTGAGGTCAGCTGGGAACCCTGCTCCGGGCACATCTCAGTGCGGTGGCAGGGCCGAGCCCAGTGTCACTGCTGGCTCTGTGTGTCTTTTAGCCCCTCTTGACACAAGTACACCCAGCAAACTCAGCACTTGTTTGGTGGCTGATGCTAACTCAACATATTACAGGACCTAAACCCCGAGAAGTACTGACCAGCTGAACTCACAAAGTCTACTGCTGGTATTTTGTCATGTTACAGACTACTTCAATAGCAAATAGTTCCTCCTAAGATGGTTTCAGGCACGTTCGGGAGGTTTGTAACAGCAGCAAAAAGGTTTTTAATCCAAGAGACTGAGTCCCATCACCAGAAAGACATTTCACCATAGTGCTCACATATCCGCCACGTTTCCCTCCATTCTGGGGGGATCCTGAACTCTCCTACAAGGTCGTTGGGAACTTTAAGGAGAGCTGATGGGTCCCATACTGGTTTGAGACCAGCTCCTCAGCCCCTTCCCAAGGTTATCCCCTGTGCCGGCCACAGCTGAGCCGTGCTCTTGCTGTGCTCAGGGTGGGCAGAGCTGGGGACAGGCGGTGACAGCTGAGGCAGCAGCCAGCGCCGGGCAGCACAGAGCAGCCCCAGCCCCAGCCCCTGGTCCCAGCATCTCCAATGCAGCGAATGGCAAGGGAAAAGACAAGGTTCCCATGGGAACGGAAAGTGCTGACATTTATAAACTAAAAAAGGAAAGAAGCAGCAAAGTATGAGCTCAGCAGGACTGCACGGACATGGGTGGGTGGGTTTATTTCCTTTTCCCCTCTTCTGTGCTTGAAGGTAAGATACTTTAAAAGTAATTCGCATTAGGACACATTAAGTTCATACACAAAATGCAAGCAAAGTTTCCGTGTATCCGCTTTGGTGCTTTAATTCAGGCCAGCTGCCTGCAAAACTCATTTTGACACAGAAAAGTATTGTGCAGGCTTCACCTGTAGCCACACAGAAGGAGATGAAGCGTCCCCTTGAGATCACGCTGAGGCACTTCTCTCTCTCATGCAAAATGATTGAGATTAATAACAGAAATTAAACTGCCATATTGCGGTGGCTAAATTATTTGTAATGGCTATATAAAATATATTTGCCGCATGGTAATTGAGTATTCTAGAGTTTCAGATGGGAAGATTTTTAGCTCAGAGAGATGTTTATCTTCCTGTCAGATCAAAAAGCCATGGAAGTGGATGGTGACTCAATGGAGATGCTGACACTGGACACTCACTCCTGCAGCAAACGGCACAGCAATGCCCCGGACACGGCTGCTCCTTAACGAACCTGAAGAGGAGCTGCAATCCTGGCTGCACAGCACTTACAGCCTCACCATTTAAAAACCAATAATGGTTTTTGCACAGCGAAGACGAGAAGTCGGTGAGGGAGAAGCAGACAGGTAGTTTCTGCTCACTCTAATCCATAGCCGAGGAAAGGAGGTTAAGGGAGCAGAAGAGGGTTTGCAAACACCCAGAAAGCATCTAAAAGGAAGGAAGAGAAACAAAAAGAAATTGCCAAATGTTTCTGACAGAACACACAAAAATAAGGAATTATTAACCTCACCAGTTAGGAACACAAGAAGTGCCAGTTCTGTGATCAGGGAGCGATTCGGGCAGCAGGCTGTGGTGCTGCCCGCAGGAAGGGTTGTGTGCAGGACCCACGGGCTCCCACAGTGAAAATCCAGACACCAAAAAAGGCTGCATCGGATTCCCCAGTGAGCAGAGAAGAGCTCCGCACAAAGGGCAAAGGAAAACCGAGTGACTAAATTTCTTCTTTAGGACTCACAGCACAGTCAGGCAGACACTGCCTCCTCCCTGGAGACAGGCTGAAAGCAAACAGCATCCTCAAGCTCAGACACAGGCTGCCCAGAGCTGTGGCTGCCCCATCCCTGGCAGTGCCCAAGGCCAGGCTGGATGGGGCTGGGGGCAGCCAGGGCGGGTGGGAGGTGTCCCTGCCATGGCAGGGGGCTGGAACTGGGTGGGTTTTAAGGTCCCTTCCAGCCCAAACCACTCCATGACCCTATGATTCTGTGAACCACGTGAAGCTGGACGTGTTGGTACTGCCCCAACACCAAGTGCTGCTGGTGCCCCAGCCCCAGCCCCATACGTTCGGGGCCATTCACCAACGCGTGGCACCCAGGTTCAGTCCTGTGCACACCAGTGTGATCCCAGCTCCTCCTGCCCTGCCAGGGCCGTGAACGACAGGGCATTCCACACAGCTACTTTCTTTCACGTTACGTGTGAAAACAAATATTTTTAGGTACTTGCTCTCTCAGAGCATTTAGGAGTATTTCCAACTCTCTTCTGTGCTTTTTCTGTGCCCCAGTCAGTGCCCTTCGAGTGATAGCAGGGCCACCTGCAGCAGCCACACATGGCCGAGCCCAAATCAGAGGCAGGCAGCTCCGTGCAGGCACATTCCGAAATGCCGCAGAGCCTATTTTCTACATCAGCTGTGCCTCGCTGCCACCCTCCTCCCCAGCCTGCTTTCCTAAGACTGTGCCGCGTGGTGACTGCCAAGTGACGGCAGCGGGTTTATCGATGCCTCGGGAAGCTGCACCTAAAATAAGCACCGGGGACGGGCATGGGCACCCCCTGCTCCCCCACGGCACAGGGCTCCAGGGGCATCTGCATGCCAAGAGCCTCACAGCCACCCCAAAAAGCACTCTCGGCCTCTTCCCTCTTCCCTTGTAATAAAGGGGAGTACAGGTAAAGCCTCTCCTGCCCCTTCCAGCTCCACTGCTGCCCATCCATTGCTGGTAGGATGCTGATAAAACCCAGAGCAAGGAGCTGCTGAACTGCTGTGAGTGTTTTAAGACAACATTTGTGCTGCTTGCCGTGACTACGAGGCTCTGTGCAGAACCACCGGGGGTTGTCCAGGCAGAGGCACTGAGCAGCCCCACAGCGACCGCTGCCCACCCCACCTGCAGCCAGGCAGCTTGTCGCTGCCTTCGGGAAGAACCAGAGACAGTTCACGAGGCCACATCATCATCATCAGCCTAAAAGGGCAGTGCCGGCCCTCAGAAAAGCAAGGTGATCTCACAGCCCTAATATGCTGCTGCATAACAAAACGGGGAAAACGAGAGCGGTCCTCCCAGCTGAGACATCCATCGGTTTGCTGCAGCGGATTCAGTTGAATGGGACCAAGAAAGTGAGGACCCAGACCAAGTAACAGGGTAGTTTCCTGCATAGGAATTAGGTACGGAACAAAGCAACACCAACTGGTTCAGTAGCACTCTGGAGCACACAATGCAGAGAACAAGTTTACCTCAGTGGAGGTCTTCTCCATCTCTCTTACCAGACTCGAGTCCCCATTAGGCTGATGCCTCTCCTTGGGAGCTACCTTCTGTCTCAAGGTATCTGTCTCAACCTATCTGTTTCCGCCCCAGTAGCTGCTCAAAAAGATTCGAAGATGTCGCATTGTCTCTGCACGGGGTAGAAGCGACAGAAACCTTGTCAAAAGGGAATAAGCGTTTGTGAAACAGCAGCTGTTGTATGGAGATTTTTGTAACTCCAGAATATTCTAGTGGAAAATTCAGAGTTACAAAAGCCTCTGTACAACCTGTTCCTGACTTATCAGGTCAGGCGTTTTTCCACTTGCATTTTCTAACCCCAAAGATGAGGCCTTTGGGTAGCCCCTCAGGTTTCACCTCTGCACACAAGGGGCAGGCACTATTCCAGCCAGAGAACGCACTGAAGGCAGCTAATGCATAGCACAGGGACTTCTGGGGAAGTATCACTATTTTAAAATAGTGGAGCAAAGTACTGACACAATACACAATATCTGTCCTGACCCTACTGTTACACTTTAATGGGTAAAATTAGCCATTTGCTTGCCTTTGCTGCCAGTCCCGGCACTTAGCTCCAGCTGTGGACATACCCCCAGGGTCTGTTGCAGCCCCACAGAAGCACCCACGGGCAGCACTGCCGGCATCCCCCCTGTGAGCTGGCCCCCAGGGAGCTGTGGAGCCACACGCAGACACGGTGCCAGATGCTCCCAGGCCCCGCAGCAGCGCGAGGTTTTTCTTCTCGCTGGTGGCACGGCGCAGGGGGGCTACTCGGGTCAGCAGCACAGGCAGGGTCTGGTGCTGTGCAGGCAGTGCACGGCGTGTTGGTCACAGGAGAGGGCTCAGAAGTCCTGACTTCAGTTCCCTGGAACTACAGTGGGAATATTTTGTAACAAGAAGAAAAAAATAAAAAAGCATGCAGAACTACCTGCATTCCAAATAGCTCCACAAAAATGGGCCACAAAACTCAAAGGGGGTTATAAAAGCAACCCCACCTTAACGCCAAGCATTCTGCTTCCTCATAGTTTAAATCTGATGAATTGTGCTATTTTAATCCATTTTTAAAGTATGTCATCTGTATTCTAATCACTGACCTTTTCCCAATGCCCTCCAGGCACCCAACAAGTAGGTTACATCTGTCACTCCAAAAGGCAGCGGGATGTGGGGGGCAGCGCCTCAGGGCCCCCGGACCTCTGCTCAGCACAGCCTGGGCACAGGAACAGGGGCACCCGGCCTCCCCGGCTTGTGAGGGGCCAGGAAGGTGTTGACACAGGGTGTCAGCTGAGCCTCACACTTCTTGTGCATTTTCAAGACTGTCTTCAGCTGAGCAACCCATCACAAAGCACAAGGTTAGATTTTTGCCTATTTTTACTACTTTCCGTCTTCAGAGTTGAACCGCTTTGCATTCCCCGCCATTATTTTAGACTCACAAAGTGAAACGTTAGAGAAGACGGTCACAGTGAATAGCCAGCCAAAGGACCTGCTAAGCGTGAAGATCTTTGTGGTGTACAACAGAGAGAGCAGCTCTCCATCCAAATGACATCGACCCAAGCGCATCCAAATGCTGACAGCCAGCCGCCCAGAAACCCAGCTCCTGCCTCTGTCAGCTTCTCTGTACAGCCCTGTGCCCTAACCCGGTCAAGAGCTCCCTACATGCTCTGGAGCAGACCCAAACCATGCATCCTGTGAGTTCACCAAAAACCTGAACGAGACCATCTTCTGCCCCGTGCAGAAATGGGCCGTGCTGCAGTGGCTCACAGGTAGAGTTAGACCAGCCCTCGTTCCTGCAGCCTGCCAGGCTCAGTGTGTTGCTCCCTGTCCTCACTTAATCCATCTCTGTCCACCACGTCAATTCCTTCTTGAGCCAAAGAATGAACTGTGAAGTCTGGTAAGATGTTCTGCTCCTGCCCTGCCCACCAAAAGGTAACCCTCTGTTGGCAGCAGACCCACAGCACTGGTCACAGCGCATTGTCACTGCCAGCTTGAGCCATTAGCTCACACTGTGCTTGCTGTGATGAGATCTGATGAGGTGGAAATCCATCTGATAGCCTAGGAGAGGGCTCAAGGGATCACCACTGGAAACCATTTCCCAAGGCTCTGCAGGCTGGTTTAACTTCCACAATGAGAAAAGCTTTTGTTAATTCAGTTTTATGAGTAAAAAACCCTTAAAGACTGCCTCCTATGACACGAGACGTAACCAAGCTCCAACATGTCATTTCTCATCACTCACCATATGCTTTGATGGCTGGAAGCGCGCATGACCAGTGGAAAGCCTTGGATGCCCTCTTTCTGTTGTGTATTTTTTTTCCATGGGAGAGCTCTTTGTAAAGGGTTGTGATCACTTTTCCCCATTTTTAAGAGGGCTAACAGGTCTGACATGCCACAAAGCAATAGAGCACCCTTGGTGTCTTCTCATGGACTAACTTGCCCTCAACGAAGGTGGCTTGTGCCAGTGAGTCTCATCCTGCCCAAGGGGCTGTCGCCAGGGGAGGATACATGGGACACACCGACGTACACCCCATAACTCCAGATGTAGCCTTAGAGAGGGTTCAGGAAGAACTTGTGCCTCGGAGCAGTAGCAAAAAACTAACAGGAACAGTCAGTGGGTGATGTCTGCTCTGGTCATTTTTTCCTCAGAAAATAAAAGAAAGCATTTACCAGAGCTGATTTAATTCACGCTCTGATTTTCCTAACACCTTTTGCCAGCATTAAAAGGCCATGAAAAAAAACGTAAGAGAGCTGCAAATTGGGAAGTATTTTTGTTCTCCTTTTTCACTGGAGACTGGGAAACCCAGCTGGCTTCCCACTGGGGAGGCTGACAGCAACGTGCTTCTGCTGCAGCTGTGCGCAGGCACGCAGCTCCGGTGGGGGTGCAGGTCCCTGCCCGCTGGGGGGCTCGGGGGGACGAGGGTCCTGCTGAGCAGACCTGAGCCTCCCTGGGCACGGGGATGGTGAAACCCAGGCTCTGGTGGTGATTTTGTGATAGATTTGCTGAAACCCAGCAGGAGTTTTGTATTCCTGCAGACTTTCAAGCAGCCATCTGAGGAGGTGCTGACTGCTAAACGCCCTCCTTCGCGTTCGGAAGCCGTCAAACACCGTGACTTCGTTTCCATGTCTATGCCAGAGGAAAACTGAGGCCCAGTTTAAGCCCTGACTTTGTCTCGGCACCACCCAGGGTTGTTTATTGTGATACCAAAGATAAGAAAGCACACAAAGCCCGGGAGGCTGGGAAAAAGCAGGTCTGCAGGGTAGGGCAGAGCCTGCTGCATGGGCTCACTGCCACCCACACCAAACCCACGCGCCACGCAGTACTTCCAGACTTCATAAACGTACTGTGACACAGCAGCGAAGTGCTTCTCCTGACCGCAGCTGGAGGGCTCAGCACATGCAGGACAGGCCCACGGGGGCCCAGCCCCACTGAGCACACCGCAGTAAGGCACAGGACAGCAGGCAGCCCCCCGGGGACGGCGGTCCCACAGGGCAGCCCCCAGTGCACCCAGAGACACCTCCTCTCCCCCCCCGCCCCGCAGGCTGCCACGTCCCCAGCGGGCCGCAGTCATTAAGCTGACATGGAAGAACACAACCGTTCTTCAAAGGGCTGGCAGATCGTTCAGGGATTTCTCCTGTCGGTGCACAGCTGTACTAGAGGGGAATATGAATATCGGGAAAAAAAAGAGAAAAGTGAGTAGAAACTGGGGGACAACTGAAAATGAGGAAGAGCAGGGAGCACGATGGACTGTGCAGGAGAGAATAAAAACAAGACTTGAAGAAAGAACTGTTCCCTTTGCACAAAGCAACAGAGAAAGTCAGGAAGGAGCAGAACACAGCTGGCAGTGCCAGCTCAGCTAGCACAGGCGTTCAGAGAGAAGTGCAGTTGGGTTGTACCGCACTGTAAGTTTAAAGCAAGTCCCCACAAACGCTGCGCTGAGTGCTGGAATTGGCGGGTCGCAGGCAGCCTTCCTCAGCCTGCTGCTTGCAGAAGTAGGTGGCACCTGCGCTGCCCTGCCATGGGGGGCCCCTGCCCAAACCCCGAAGAGCACAAAGTGCCTCTGAGCAGCCAGCTCCCCACTAACATTTCAGTAAATGACACAGCTACCAAGATAAAAATTACACGAGCACGTGCACTAATTAAAAGCAAGGTTGTGGAGGAATTAAAAAGTAAGATACTTTTTTTTTTTTTTCCTTTTCCTCTGGTCTTCCAGACACGTTTATTAACCACAGCCCAGGAGGCCGGTGCTGGGGCCGAGCAGGGCAGTGGGAAGGGATGGTGCCTGCAGGCAGGAGCACGCGGCCATGCTCAGACAGGGCAAAGAGCTACAGCTCTGGGGCAGTTCTGTGCTTCCAGTGCTCCTTCCTGACGGCACTGTCACCAGAAGCTGAAAGCAGATCTGTCCACAGAGAGCTCTGCTGAGGGACCCAAGTCACCGCGTGGGCTGGGCACATTTAATTACAAATATTTACTTTGTGAGCATGGTTTTGCTTCAGTTTCATCCATAACAACTACATTTCCAGAAAAATACAAAGATAAAAATTCCTCTGAGGTAAGAAGCAATAGAGATAAGTCTGATTAGGAAGACAACTATTAATAGCAATTATGCTTTAATGACTATGGCTAATCTTTTTGAACCAGCAGTTTCTAGCATGTCCTTTACCAGACAAAGAACTTAACCCTTCTGTTCAACAAGATGCAGAAAGAAACCGGAGTGGACGCATTTCACATGGATTCACGAGTGGCTGGCTATAAAACTGCTTTCAGAATACAGCCATAAGTTATGTATGAGATGAGAAGGACATAAAGTTGTCTGAGCGTGGGAAACCTGAATGTGTCTTTATCTTGCCAGCTGCTCAGCCAGTGCAAGGTTCTGCTGCTATGGACCCTCAGTATCACAGAGCCCTCAGAGCACCTTCCTCAGCCTGGCCAGAACCAGGACAAAGCAGGCAAGAGGGCACAACCGACCTCTGCAGGCCAGAGCTCAGGTAGCCTTGCTGATGTCTGTGCCCAGGAATTACAATGCTATAGCTACTCCACAGGTGGAAGCTGACAGCGGTGATTAGGTTTTTAGAAGAATACAACTACATTGTGACTATAACAAAAAGTACACAACAGTGCCCCGTGAGAAATCACGATGCTTCCCAGTATAACCTCATACACTTGATACCACAGGTGTGGGTATCCTATTCCTGTTCTGTCCTACTCCCCCACTGCCTTCGTGGTAAATGTTTTTTAAAGTAGACTTCAATAGTGTTAGCTTTTGAAAAATATTAAAGTACAACAAAAGCAAGTAGACTTATGAAAAAACACACTATTTCAAAGCATTTTGCAATCTTACAGATGCTGGATATTGGGTTAATGCAACAGAAGAGGACTTGGGGAGGGAGGGACGCATTTCTTCTCCATAGAAGGCTGGTGAAAAAGACATTTCTTGTGTAATGCTAGAAATTATTATCTTTTTTTTTTAAATATCTGAATACACGGTCCTACCAAGCACTGTGGAGCAATTGACCTTTACTTTGAAATCACACATAAATCCAAAGCACACAGATAGGTTAGTGAGTGCCATCTCAGAACTTCTACCAACAATTTGAACATCTGGCCCAAATTAAAGAGGGGCCTCCAAGATCAAATTCAGCACAAAGACATTGCATATCAACACCATGGCATGCTCAGAATAAAAACGTTGCAGGGTGAGGAAAGCAAAACAGCCAGCATTGCTTCAACCAGCCGATGAGCAGGCTCCCTGCAGCACCGGCTGCTGGGGCGCTGGAAGCTCATTTTCAGCAAGCACAGTGAGATTAGAGCCACTGCAGTTGGTGCCTGAGGGCGCTCTGCAATTTAACCCTCAAGGGGAGAACCTCTCCGTGCCCTCCTGGCAGCAGCTATCAATGCCCTCAGCACCGAGGAGCACAAGATGCTGCAGAGCTCCATGCTCCTGCCCTGGGCAAGGGGCACAAATGTGCCCAGAGGGGCCTTGCCGACGGATGGATGGTGAGGCCGTAAAGCTTCACCTCCTGGAGAAACTGGGCTACAAGAGTAGATCACTGTAACGGAAACAGTCTCAAGGAACAGGCTGAAGAAGCTGTCCTAAGACCATCTTTCTGGCAGAGGTCCCCAGGAACAGTTACTCCTCTCTGGCCGCCTGCTGCTTGCTCCTCCTTTTACCCAGAGCAGGATCATGCCCTTGGTGCTCTTCTGCTGGACACCTTCAGCACCAGTCACTGCTGCTCAGAGCAGCCCTCTGCACATCTTTGTGCATCCTGAGCACTCTGATGCTATTAAACTGAAGAGTTTTACTATTAAATCCCAGTCACTCTGAAGTGAATTATCCAAGTTTTAGTTGAACCAATTAACTGATATAATACATGGCTCTTGCTTTCCCAAATGAAGAGAAGCATCTTGCTTTCTGCTCATGTCTCCCTGTGAAAATGATTTTTAAACACTTTAATCTAATTAACTTTTTGAGACTGAGAATCTGCTGAAGGAGTTCAGGTGATGAAAACTGGTGATTGATGTACACAGTGCTAACCAAGGAGAAAATGTCTAGGGTTGTGAGGGGGGCTGAGTAAAACAATCTCCGTCTTAGGAGACGGCAGTCAATGTCAGGGGGGTCCTGCTGGCTGACGTGCTGCTCTGTTAAAGTGGGGCTGGAAGGATGAAGCAGCCAGGAAGAAGCATTTTCAGAAGGCACCAGCTAAGGTCCTCCTGCAGCCAGCAAAGCTGCACAAAAGGGGTGCGTGGGACCGAGAGCACAGAAAACGCCGCAGCAGGGAAGCCCGGGATGTGCACACGCGTGCAGACTGCCACCCACATTTCCCAACAGCAAAGGCTTTGCCACAGAAGCAGTGTTCTCTCTGTCTGTTGCAGGGACCCTTCAGAGGTTTCCCTGCTTTGCAGTGATGCAGCATGCAGTGTCCCGACCATCAGCTGTTTAGCGCAGACGCGTCAGACTGAAACTGGAACTGGCCCAACGCAGAGCCTGACGCTGCAGAGCTCTGCAAGAACAGGTAGCAGGTCCCCGGGAGCTTAATGGGAATCATTCACATAGCGACGACCTTGCAAGCCCTTGCAAGAATACAGGCCTTGGTCAGCTCACTGTGAATTGGACAGCCATTGTATCACCTCATGTGGACCTGAAGGCAGCACCAGATTACAAACGGAAGGCAGCTGTACCTGCCTCACAGGCGAGGTGGTAAGGAGCATAGGTCAGCATC
Organism: Cygnus olor; assembly: GCF_009769625.2. Taxonomy (NCBI): domain Eukaryota; kingdom Metazoa; phylum Chordata; class Aves; order Anseriformes; family Anatidae; genus Cygnus; species Cygnus olor. The sequence goes on along the minus strand of NC_049179.1, from coordinate 21,508,543 downwards.
TGGTGCAGGGTAAATAATGCAGAGGCACAGAATGGTTTGGGTTGGAGGAACCTCTGGAGGTCATCTTGGCCAACTCCCTGCTAACTAATACCTTTATTTAGCCCAAATCATGTCCCAGAGTCTCTGCCTAGAAATCAACAGTGAATTGGAGGGAAGCATCAGGGATTAGTTCTGATTGCCCCTTGCAATGTTATTATCAATCTTATTATTAAGGATGAAATGTTCTAAATGATACCCTAAGTGAAAGAAAGGAAAAAGGAAGCAGATTACACGTTCCTTACTAATGCTTACAAACATGATACCGAATTTAACAACCTACACACTTTAGCTGATTTTAAAATTAGGACAACAATAGAGGTTTTCTTTTTCTCATCCTGGCATGAGAGCTCCTGAGGTTACACACTGGGGCACACACCAGTGCTGGCCGAACCGGATTGCCCCAGACACCGCGTTCTGAACCGCTCAGCAAAGGACAGCCCAGGCAGCATGCACCTCCGTTAGGCTGGGGACAGGCCCCAGAGCCCTGGTGGCACGGCTCCGTCAGCCCTGAGGCTACCAGTGCCACCCTCCCAGCTGCCCCCAGCCTGCCCCACCAAGGGCACGCAGGATGGTCCCACCCCAGAAGTTGATGGAAGTTGTGCTCCCCTGGCATTCTGAGACTCGAGCTATTTGCAGAGATGAGAAGAGGGCATTGAGGGCATCTTAGTTTCTCAGCTGCTGCATAAGCAGATTAACTTTACTTGCGGCTGATCCATGGAGAAATGGATCAGCAGGAGCCCCTGACAAAGACAGATTTCTCCCCTGCTCACATTCTGCTTGCTCACAGTAAACACTGGATGATGTTATTTACATGACCTGTCTTCTCTTCTCTCATTTGCATCACTCTACAACTCAACCTCCAACCTGGGTCACAGCCCTGCCATTAAATTAGGCCCTTCCTGAAGCAGACCTGAAGCCATTTTTCATCCTGATCTCTGTTCCCAAGGAGTACTTGTGACCCCAACTGCGGTCCCTTGGAAAATAGAGTTAGAAGACAGGAAAGTAAAGCAACTGCTGTGAAAAGCTCCATCACTCGACCCTCCAAGCCAACACGGGTCCCACTCCCCCCCCAGGGCAGCCCCTGCTCCCCTCTGGGGAATGAGAGGCTGAGCCCTGGCGAGACCCCCCCCGCCTCTCCTGCTCAGTGAGTGCTGCGCTGCTCCTGGGGCTCTGCAGAGGCAGGAGGGCACATGGAAACCTCACACACCCTCCCAGACAAGGAAAGCACATTTGGCATTCGAGATATTTCCCCATGTCCACCTGTCGTCCTTTTTCCTCTCCCACCACAGAGCCTGATGCTATGCGTGTCCTTACAACAGCATCTGAGGACGCCCCCCATAATGAGCCAGAAGATTGATGCCAGTAATTTCCTCTCTCCCCTTCTTTCCCTTCCCTACACAGGCTGTCTGCATTGTTCACCATTCACTGGAAGCTTCCCAGGCCAGCAGTCATAGGGAAGATGACCCCTGCATTGTGTGACGATTATAACAGGACTAGGGTTGACTACAGCTCTGTGCGGGAGAGGCAGTAAGTATCAACTGTTGCAATGGCTGCTACTTTATTGGCACACAAATTAAATTAGAGATGCACACATTTCATATAATTGAAAACATGTTAATGCATATGGACAGCTCTTCTAGTCCTCAGATCAATAAACTGTTGCTTTTCCTATACTGAAATGCCAATTCCGCTTAGAGCAATAAAGAAAATCTGCCAAAATCCTAATTAGTAGTTTATCTTTAAAATCCTGAATTTTCTACTGTGAAGGAAGAAATACATACACAAAATTCTCAACTATGTTAAAGAGTGCTTTCCAATCCATATGTTGTAAGAAATCATTTTCCTTTTTGCTTAGGACAAAGAGAGGTAAACAGCATGTTTCAAATTCAGGTCATGGTTTGACACATGGAGCAACAATCTATGATGCTCAATTTGTGGCTTTCTTAGTCTATAATGGGAGGAAAACAAGAAAACACCACCCTATCCTAGGAATCGACTGCAAGCTAAAATGAGGTGCACAAACAGCGCAAGGAATTGGTGTACTGAGATAGCAGTACTCCTGCACTCAGGCACACAAATCCTGATCACCTGCTGGCAACAAATTACTCCAAATTTTAGAGCTCTTCCCTGGGATTGTCATTTCCAATCGTCCTCCAGAGCATGCATGCTAAACAGCAGCAGCCGCTTGCGTGCAAGTTGGGAAGAGTGAAAGAATTAGCCAGGCTCCAGTACTGTTCCTCATGGCCCAGCAAGCTCCCATTGAAACTCTTAATACTTGATAAGCATTTGGCCTTAATTGCTGATTTTATCTCAGCCTGGGACTTGTGCCGTAACCGCTGAACACTGCTTGTGGCAGCTCTGTGGCTGCCCAGCAGAGCTGGGGACACCAGGGGAGCTGACCCCGAGTGACCAAAGGGACATCCCATACTATATGGCATCACACTTGGCAATAAAAGCTGGGGAGGAAGGGGGGAATGCCTGGAGTGGTGACGTTCGTCTTCCCAAGCGGCTGTTATGCATGACGAGCCCTGCTTTCCTGGAAGGGGCTGCCCACCTGCCTGCTGCAGGGAAGTAGCAAGCAAATTCCGGTTTGCATTGCCTTACCTAGTACGCTGTCCTGGCCTCGAGCCCTGAGTTCTCGCCCTTTACCTCTGTGGTTCTCCCTCAGCCCACCAGATAAAGGGAAGGGAAAAGGCGCTCTGAGATCACAGCGATCTCTGCATTCTCAGATCCTGCTTTATTTACGTTCACATTATTTGGTGTTAGATAATTCATGAGAAATTAATTCTAATACATATTCCGTTGTCCACCAGAAAGACATATCATATATTAGGTCATAAAACAGAGCGTGCATAGCAACACGTGCACGTACTTGCATGTGATTTCAAGCACAATCACAAACTCTCCTGGAGGTAATGATTGCACTTACACTGTCTTTTTTTTTTCCCCACCCCATAAAGATGCTCCAGTAATTTTATTGGCTGCAAAAGGGCCTTTGAAATCTGGCCTAGCAAAACCCCCTCAAGCCACAGAAGTCTTTTTTTGTCCCACGGAATCTCATTTATATTTAGCAAAGTTTAAATTATTATTTTCCTTCTTTGTGTGTATTCTCCAGCAACAAACTAAAACAGTAATTGAATATGAATGCTTTGAGAAGCCACAACCACACTGAGGCAAACAAAACTCGCCACCACCACCACATTAAAACGCTTGTCCTCACTTTGCTGAGCCACAGCTTCTCTGTGGTGCACCCGACCTTTTCCCTCTGGAAGCAGGAGATCCCCTAAAGCTCTCTGCACGTGGTCAGAGGCCACAGCTGAACTTCTATAGGGATATATAGGTTTGGGGTTTTGTTTTCCCCCCAAACAAATTTGTTTTAATTTGTCATTAAAGGGATTTCATGGGCACCTTAGAGCTGCATACATAGCTGTGACTGCTTCTATTAAAAAGAAAAAAAAAATTATCCATTTACAAATATTATTTAGAGAAAGCTTTCCCCCCACATCCCCTCCCCCCCCCCAAATGCCAAAGTCTGCACTGAACCTCCCAAAGAGATGGGTTCCTGGGCCTGGGGGGACAGGACTCCCATCCCAGCACTTCTCCCCAGACACAGGTGTACTCTTCTAATCAGTTTTAATTCAGAAGTGCTGCCACGAGTCAATCCCAGACGTTACTCAGCTGTTTTCATTACACAGTAAGTTCTAAGAGATTGTTTCTGATACACGCTCCAAATAACTTAGTCTCAGAAATATTTCCAAATTTCAGGTGCCCATAAACAAACTTATTAGCATTTCAGTTAAAGAAAACAACAAAAAAAACACACAAACTCACAAGGAGTACCAGTTCTTTTCAAGCTGTTCCAAGTGCGGTCTTTAACCTTAAGAAACAAAAGCAAGCATTTTCCTTTGTAATCAACATGCCTTAATTGTCTTTTTCATCCAAAGTCACATTTTCCTTCAGAGATGGGAAACCTGTTGCTGAGATGTTTATGAATCAGAATGAGAAAAGTGGGTCTGTGCCTCCTGGCCCTCTTCCACAATATTCCTTACCCTAACCTAGGTATCACAGCCATTTACTCTTTCTTTTTCCCTGCTTCAGTTCTCTTTCCACTCTTCTTTATTATTATTTTTATTATTGATTCTGCATAGCTTTAATCTTACTACTGCTCTCCGTCCCTATAAAATGGTACCTTGCTGAGTAGATCTGCCCAAGGATGTGCTAAAAAGAGAAGCCTGAACGGATGGGTGGCCTGTCTGACCTCACACTCGGTAGTTCCCCCTCTTGTCAGCTACTCTAAGGATGAAAGATGCTTTTGATGCATAAGAGTAATACTTAGGCAGTTGTGTAAATATAGCAAAAAATAGCTAGAAATAAGGGGGAAAAGCAGCAGCATAGAAATATGACTAGCTAATATGCATTGCTTTCTTAAAAAGTACATTGTAAGGTGCACGTACATGTGCAGGCACGCCCACGTGCACAGCTTTGAAGATCTGAGTATCGGCAGCTTTTTTCACTTGCCTCTTTGTACATTCTTTCTAACAGCCTCAGCCCGCTCGTCCAAGCTGCCTCTGGATGAATACAAGGCAAGGCACCTTCTGGAAGACGTGGAAGAACGGGAGCCACTTGTGATGACAGATCATCTCACCCTTAAAAGACACAAAATCTCTCCCAAGACAGATGTTGTTAATAAAGCTCAACACATTGTTTAATCTGCCTTGTTCTTGTAATGAGCTTTGATAAAACCTCAGATGAAGGAAGAGTTGTCAGGGTAGCATACAACTATTCTAACACAGCATCAAAAGGTAAAGAGTACGAGCAAACTGTTGTCGACAGAAGTATGCCTGCGATAAATCACTATGCCACTACTTCTTCATCTTTATGCTTTGTCCTTTTGCTTCAAGAGGAGGAAATGTCTTTTTGCTGAGTGTAGTGTAAGCGCACAGTGCTAGATGTGCTCATTTCAGTTAATATTTACAGTGTTTGTTTGGGGATAGACTGCAGCTGAGTTTACCTGCAGCACATAGTTGACCTGTGCCCCACCTTAAAGCTATGTGAACAAGCTATAGATGTTGCTTACAAACCCAAACCAGCCAGAGGGAGGTAATTTGAATACCAGCCACTGCTCAACGCAGAAGCAGTAATCAAGGGGTTTCAAAGAATCCCATTTCAGTGATAGGTGTCCTTCTCAAGCCAACAGAAATCCAGCCTACGAGTGCACAGTACGAAAACCCAGCCTTGAAAAGATTACAAAGCACGCTCCAGAATGACCCCTCAGAAGTACTCATAACATGTGCTGATATTGAAAGTAATTATTTTTATTAACTGCTATTATTGCGAATGGGCAAACAAAACTATTAATAGATACAGCTCTAAGATAAGCAGACGGTATTTTTGAAGCCAGTTTGCAAGACAACTATACTTTACGCATTTATCTCATCCACCAGCTGAAACAATTATATTGAAAAAAATATTCCCTGCTACAGTGCTATTTTGGTATTAATAACTCGTACTCTGACTGTAGCCTTACAAATCTACATGGAAATGTTAGTAGGCTATGCTGCTCATTTTGACAGTTGCGCAGCTTACCAACAGATGGAGTATGTTAATCAGTTTTTAAAGTATAAGCTAGAAGCCTGGGCTAATTTAAGTTCTCTATGCAGAATGATTGCAAAAAATACAAATTCCTGATACGTGAAAAAAAAAAAAGCAAAAAAAGCTTCATTCTGCTGAAGCTGGAAAACAGCATCTTAGAATATTTAAGTATTTACTTTTAAAATCACTAGCTTTCTGTAATGCTGAATAGCTTATAAAATCAGTATGCTCTCATATGCAGTATTCACAATTTTACACCTGATTATATACAAAATTTTCAACTCCACAGCTGCATTTCCACCAGTTAAGAAGAGGAAGAAAATCTTGGTGTGAGCCAGAGCAACACCCCAGGCAAGAAACACAAAACAAAGTCGCAGAGGGGCGCTCAGCCCAAACATGTTTCCCTAAGGCCCACCTTACTGGCAGACGAATAACTCCCATAAACAAGCACAGCTCCCACCTCTGGCCATAGCCATACCTGGTCGGTCCCAGAGCTGGCAGAAACAGCCACCGAAGTCAGCAGGGGGCTGTGAGCAGAGGCTCTCCTGGGGATCTTCTGCATCCTTCCCCTGCCGCCCCCCTTCTGCAGCCCCCCACTCAGGTTGGCTGGGGATCCCCATCCTCCCAAGCTCAGGATGCCAAAGCCCATTCTGCTGTATACTTCACTAAAACTACTTCCATCAAAATCCACCTGACCTTCCTAGCAAACCAGATATCTGTCTTGTCCCCGGTGCTTTAAATTGCCTTTAACTGCCCTGCGCAGCCTCACCTGGGACCCTTCCCACATCCTCCTCATGGGCCGGGAGCTCCATTTAAGCCATTTAAATACATCAAAACCCATTTTTCATTTAAAAACCTGTTTCAGATTCTGAAGGGATCAACATACTTGACTAGTAGAACAATTCAGACTTTTTCTAATTTGTTGGTTTAAGTGACAAAATGTCTTGTCAATTATTATTATTATATTATTATATATATTATATTATTATATTATATTATTAATTATATTATTATATATATATTATTATATTATTACCCTGTAATACTATAGTTATAAAAACACCATTATGTGGGGCTCTTAGACTTTACAATAGAAAATGAAGGGAAGTAAATAATAACCAGAATACCCTTTATAAAGTAGAATATCTGAAGTAAAGTAAAACAAAAGTCAAGCGTAATATGCATTTCATCAGCAAAACCACCCTACTCAGTGAAACCAACCGAGGAGAATGTCTGTGACCTGCCTGCAAATGCTCTGGAAGAAAATGATGCCTGGGAAGCTTTGGAAAAGCTCTTTGCATGCGACACAGAGGGCTGTGCCAGGCAACTGCCTGGGGAATTTCAGGTACTTGTAAGTCAGTATGCATATTCTTGAAAGACAATAAGCCTTTTAGGAACTTCACTGCCTATCTGTTCATCACTATATACGCCCTAGATCCATACAAAGAAATGATAAAATGTCTTTTTCCCCTTGACCTGTCTAGTCTTGTAGCCAGAGCTTCCAAAGGCATTTGATTTCTCACTTGCCCCTAGTACCACTGTAAGCATTTTTCCAGTGCATGATCATTTCTAGCACTGCAGGCCCTCAGCTGAGAGTGACTTTACTTCTGAAATATCTCTAAATATGTTTTCTGCTCACCACAGTACTGATCAATAGCTCAGGGGAGAGGATGCATTTTCAGGTTACTGGGGGTGAGGTCTTGATTATGAAATGAAGGGCACAAAGAATACATTATTCAAGGTAGTAACAGCACATAGATCGAAAGAGCAGTTCTGTAGCCTATTAGGTTACTTTAAATGATTTCTTCATGTTCAGCATCTCACACACTACAGTTTATACTTCTCTGCAGTTGCCACTCGGTTCTAATCATTCTGTCTTGGAAAATGTCAGCACCTTCCTGAAAAACTATGATTTTATATTATTAAATTTCTCCCTATTTTTATGGCATCCTACTCATGTTAATAGAAAATTAATTCAATTAAATCATTCTTCTTCTCTGTAATTAAAAAACAAAACAAAACAAAAAAATCCACAAATACAGCTGAATTAGGATTTTTTGATTATCTTAATGAATTTGCTGTAGGAGTTTGCTATTTTATTACTATTCTTCTGTTAAATAACACTTATATATACTAATATTATCAGCAGCAGACAATTGGTCTACGTAAGCTCAGCAAATATCAAGCCTTGTCTGAAGACAAGCTCCAGGGTACGTTCTGAATTACAAGCAAATGCAACTTTCCTGTGCAGTTCCCCTCTCCGCTCCAGTCACACAGCTTGGCAAGGAAAGGCTGATCCGAACAGGGATGCTGTGGCTGCTGCAGCATTTACCGGGAGCCACACCTGCCACTGCAGGGACACGGCCAAGGACAGTGTTGCAGTGCCTTGCTGTGAGCTCTGCCGGTCACTGCCAGCGCTCTTCATGCTTCATTGTCTCTCCCAGACTCTGCACTCCCTAGAACGTCATTTATCCCCAAGAGGACCACGTCCTGGGGAGGTTTCCATAGCTTTATGCTTTGGCCCTCATTCTCCAGAAGTATGTTCCTGTGACGAAGGCCACACAGTGTCACATAGGAGGTCCCTCCGTTCCCCGAGCAGTGAGGAAGAAATGCCTAGGGGCAGAAGTATACAGAGCCCCTTTGCCTCGGGTACCCTCCCACTAGTCTAGCTTAGGCACGCAGTTTGAATCTCAAGTGTGCTCAGCAATCTTTGAGGACCTGCTTCTCTACCAATTTCCGTAACACCTTTCTGGATGTCGTTGTATTACTGACCTCCACAACACAGCAGTGGTGGTGCATGACCAAACCGTGCAATGTGTGGAGGAAGTACGCCCTTCTATTTAATCCTACTGCCCAGAAATTTCACCCGGTGTTTGCTAGTTGTACGGGCAGAAGAAGCACTTAATAATCTTCTCCATATCATTCATCGCTTTAAATACCTTTATCATGGTCCTTCTCCCTGTCATCTTTTCCGAACTCCCTTGCTGTCTCCCTGTACCAAAGTCACTCCACACACCTTTGATCACCCCCCATTTCATAACCTTCTCACAAGCCTCTGATGAGAACCGCAGTGTTCAGGAAGCAGAAGCACAGAGAAAATTCATACATCAACAATACCTTCCATTTTATTAGTGCAAATTCATACACTGACAATACCTTCCATCTTATTCTTAATTTCTGTCCTAACAATACTCTTTATTCCACTTTCCCCACCTTTTTTTAATACCCACGAGGATAAAGGAGACGTTAACAGAGATTGCTAAGAGCCCACTGTGTATGCGGTGTTGCAATTGTTTTTTTTCTCCTGCACGCATTACTTGACATTTATCAAAATTGAATTCCTCTGCTGTTCTATTTATTCAGTTACTCAGTGTCATGAAATTCAGTAACCCTTTCTAGTCAGCTTCATTTTTGATTACTCTGAAAAACGATGCTTAACTTCCACAAATTGTATTGCCCTGTTATTCATTGCTTTTTCCCCCTCAGATCCCTTATGAATAGGTGGAAAAAGGTCACAAACTGTTGTGTCACTAGTAAATAAACTCCTAACTCCATTCTTCCTATCTTTTCACTAATTACTAATCCAGGAGCAAACTTGTCCTCTTTATAGCTTAATAGTTTAATTTAGGAAAACTTCACAAGGAACCTCAAGAAAACTTTCTTAAATTCAAGTGCATTGTGATGATTGAATCAACCATAAGCATTTGCTTTTTGACTCCTTCAGAAATCTCCAAGAAGATCTAGAAAACTGACCCTTCTCTGAAAGAGGCGTGCTTACTCCTTCCAAATATATCACATTTATCTACAGATCTACTCCTAGTACACGTAGCTTCAGTCAGCTTGTCTGGCAAGGCTTCTCTCGAGTTCTTCAGCTCACTCGTGGAGAGGAGCAGTTACGCTGGTGTCCTGGCCAATGCATTGCTAAGCGGTGTCACATCTGAGTTCCTCTAAAATCTTGTGGTCTGGTCCTGAATATCTGCTGCCAGTCACCTCAGTGCTCTAGCTCCACTGATGTTTGCCGTTCCCCCGACATACACCTCCACCCCAGCTAAAGTCTCTGAGGAGAATCTTCTGTAGTGAACAGAAATACGGAATCTTTTCTGTTACAGACATATTTCAACTCGGCTGCTTCTTTTGACACTTTCTAATACACGTGAATGTTTTCCATGCCTTTGGAAAGTTTCTCTTCAAGATCATTTTGGTCTGCCACACAGTATTTCTACATTTAACTCGACAGATTGCTTTTTCTATTTTCTTTGTTTGGACACAACTTCTGTTTCTTAGGAAGATAGCTTAAAACTTAAAATAGCCTCTCCAACTCTTTTAAAGTACACATTTCTGAGATCCTTCCAGTGTTTTTGCTAAGTGACCTATCCCTGGGCTGGGCTTCTAATACTCTGTCTTGAAAGAAACTCTACATTACATAGGAATGCCATATCCCCCTAAACACTTTTCTTTTGACAAACCTCAATTTGCATATCTCCCCTGTCCAAAGTTAAGCATTACTACTGTGTATTTTGATTTTTTTGTTTCTACAAGGATGCTAAATTTGAATACCTTATGACTACTCTTACAGAGCAGTTCTTAAATAGAAAGATATAGGAGCATGTAAGGTTTTAAATCAATCACGAACAATTTTTCTTTCTTGCATCCTTCAGTTCCTCCAAGGCAGGTATGGTGTTTAAAGCTTAGTTGTGCTTGCGTTGTGTCTCACAATGACAGCTATGAAGTGTATAACAGGCAATGGATCCTTCCATTACCACTGTATTATGGTGAGGTCAAAGAAGCCAAGATAAACCTTTCTGAAGGACTAGCCAAGCTCCTGGGCAGAGGTTGAGCTGAAGATGCCAAGAGATTATTCCAACACTCGGTGTAAAATCATGGTCAAACGCTAGACCAAAGCTCAGGAAGGCTGGGCAAGAACACAGCCATTCCAGCAAGGAACAGAACAGACTAGGACTGGATCACGGGGCCTGAAATGAAATGCAAATTAATCGGAAAACCGCTTGCTATTGCCTCACCTCTCAGATATGCAAAGGCAACCACAAAAAACGTGCACAGGCAGCTCCCCCCAGGCTCACAAAGCTCCCTGTTGCCAGGGAGATCGCTCGCTGCCAGCTCCGCAGCAGAGCTCACACCAGAGAGGGGAAATAGTGCTGAGTGGTACGCGAGGAGGTAACATTTCTGAGCAGACTTCTACAGGTCGGTGAGAATCAATGGGTGTGAAACCCAGACATAGTTCCGGGCTCAAACTGGTGTTTCATATTGTATTTACGTCATTTAGACGAGCACTTCCCTTCTCACAGCGTCCAGGTTTGCATAGAATTAGTGTACCAGAAAGAACAAGCTTAACAGAACAGACTCAGAAACCTGTGACTAGCTTCATAACGACGTAAAATTTGCAACACCAGATACAGAACGTGAATCTACACCGCCATCTGCAGAAAGCAGCTTGGCAAATTGAGATTAATTGGCTCCCCACGCGGCAGCAATTAAGAGTGCCAAGACGCAAATACTGGCGTGTGAGATAGGAGCTGGGTACGGAACCTGATGGAAAGACAAAGTGGTGTGTGTGCCCGAACACTGTTATCGCAGCTGACAGATCCTGTGCCACGTATGCTGTATCTATGGGAAATATTTGGTTTTATACTTTATTTCTTCAGCGTCATTCTTTCTTTTTCCTCCTCCTAGTTGACCCAGGGACCCCATCCTGTTTTCCTCCATTTTCTTGGCACTTCTAACATCTCCGTGGTACCAATCGTAAAGCGCGGCCACAGGAGTTTGCTCAGGGCCCGGCCTCCTGCCTGAGGTGCTTGGCTGCTGGAGGGGCGCAGCACAACCACTACTTTAATCCCATTACACAAAGGGATGCTCCGGGGCTTGAAGCTGCGCGTGGCTTCCCCGTGACTCGCCTGTCCCCACGCTGAGGCCGCGGCCCCGAGGGCAGGACGGGCTCCGAGCTCGGGCCGCGTTCCCCCTCCCTCGGCCACGGCGGCACAAGAGGGCAACGCGGCGGCGGGGCCGGGGCCGGGGCCGGGCGCTTTGTTCCAGCTTTTATTACAAAACGGCGGTCGCGGCCCCTCCTCGGGCACCCCTCGCTCCCCCCCCGTCAGCCGCCGAGCGCACGCGCACCGCCCCCTTCCCGCCCGAGCAGGCGGCGGCGCTGTCGCGACAGCTCTGTCGTCTCGCGAGAGAGGCGGGCGGCGGAAGCGGCGGGGCCGCGGCCGGCCGGCCGGCGGGGAGGGGCGGAGGGGAGGGGTGGGCGGCGCGCCGCCAGCGCGGCTCCGCGGCCTGGCCCGGCCCCGTCCCCGTCAGCGTCCCGGCCCCGGCCCGGCCGGAGCGGCGCCTGGGAGCCCCGGCAGCGGGGGCAGAGCGGCCCCGGCCCCGGCCCCGGTTCCCCTCAGGCGGAGGCGGCGAGCGGTGACGCCCCCGCCCCGCGGCCTCCCCCATGGTGGGCTTCGGGGCCAACCGCAGGGGCGGCCGGCTGCCCTCCTTCGTCTTCGTGGCGCTGCTGGCCGTCATCGCCGTCCTCGCCTTCAACTGCTGGAGCGCCTCGTCCCGCCAGGCGCTGCTGCAGGAGGAGCTGGCCGAGCTGCAGAGCCAGGCCCAGCGCACCGAGGTGGCCCGCGGGCGGCTGGAGAGGCGGAACTCGGACCTGCTGGGCAAGGTGGACTCGCACAGGAAGCAGCTGGAGCAGAAGGAGGCCGACTACAGCCACCTCAGCAGCCAGCTGCAGGCCCGCGACGGGCAGGTGAAGCAGTGCGAGGACAGCAAGGTACGGCCGGGGGCGGGGGGCCCGGCCCGGGGCCAGGCGGGGCTGCTGCCGGCCCGGGTCTGTTCCAGAAGCAGAGCCGGAATTAGCGGGGGCTGCGGGTGCGTTGGCGCTGAGAGCTCCCCGAACTCCCTTTTCCAGACGTCTCTCGTTAATTTCTTTGTTAATTTCCTCCTCAGTTTCTTCAGTCTTTGGTGATCGGTCAGGGAGCTGTGCGCAACCTTAAAACCAGAGCCACAGCTCGCTCGTCTGCGAGGGCGCTGGACCGGGTGTGCTGTGGACCGGGTGTCTGTCCGGGTGCAGCACCTGCAGCTTGTCGCTGCATCTCAGAACATCTTGCCTGCCACGCGCTGGTTCTGATGCAGCCAGCGTGTACTTGGGGAAAAAAATCGTGCTGCTGTCATAACGTGTCACTTCTCTTAGCCACGCCACGCCAACAGGAAATTCAGCTTGCCCTTTTATGTGGACGTGGCCTGGGAATTCCTTTCCTTATGGAAAGGAGAATGAGTGAGTGCATCAACTTTCCTTGGCCTGCTCTCATAACAAATGTCGTGAGTTAAGAGGAGTTAAGCCTGCGGTAGACAGCAGACAAGTTCTCTTTTACTCAGCCATGTGCATGGCAGCGTGTGCTTCATTTGCATACGGTTCATAATTCTACTGTCTGATTGAATGCTTTATCACATTAGGATTTATGGAAATACCACCCTGTCAGGCTTATCACTGGCTGAGTTTGTTTTTCTGGCCATTTAGTATCGTACTTTTAATGAGCAGGATAAGAAAATACATTTCTTTGTCACAGAAAGTAAATGCTTACACGTCTTAATCTAATTATCAGGAAGTAAGTTGGGAGAACTACCAACTCTTTCAAGTTGTTTTAGTTTGTATCAAAGTTATGTTTTTTTTTCCTACTAGCCATTCACACTAAGCCATTGTGTGTTCAACAAACGTGATTTCTTTTTAATTTATTTTTTTCTGATTGGATTCCTGAGAGATTGGGATAAAAACCCTGATGAGGTATGTAATGGTAGATAGCAGTGCTCTCCATCGGAAATAAATACAAATTAAACGCATTGCGACGAAAATATTGTGACGCCATAAAATCTACTTTAATCTATGAAGAACTGTTTTACACAGGCATGAAAGTATTAGTCTGTGACAAGTAAAAGAAGCTGAACTGTTGCGCTGGAATTAAAGCGGTTAGGTTGGTAACAAAGATGATTACCCTTGTAAAAGACAGAGAGCTGGTTACAGTCTTCTGAACTGATGTGTTCTGAGTTTGTTTGTTTTTAATTGAGCATTAATATACAAATAGTGAGGGCAGGTAGGTTTAGTTGTTCGTTGGCCTCTTCAATAAAAGCAAGCATCCACAAATGGTAGTGGGTTGAAAACACCGGGGGTGTCCATCACAGCACCTAATTACATGCTGGAACTCCCTTCCTTGGGCTCTCGTGGATACTAAAATGGTAAGAATTCATAGCTAGCACTTTGCTGCAGGACACCAGGAGGCAAAATGCCAGTGAAGGTCAGGGTGCCTCATGAGAATCACTGGAAGCCCTCTGGTGCAGCATACAACTGGAGGTGCTGCTGAGCTATGTGTGCGCTGACCGCTTTGTTGTTCTCTGTGAACCTGGCTGCTCTGTGAATGCTTTCAGGCTGGTGTCTTGCAGGGCAGAGCAGGAGGGCAGCAAAAGAGATGAGACTAATGAACCTCACAGTTATTTTTTATTGTTAATATCATGTATATTGTGATATATGACCTGTATCTTCTTTCTTTGTTCCAGAAGCTGCTATTTTAGATCACACGAGCTAGTAGCCTTTGAATATCATAATTTCTTTGCTTGTGCTCAAAATGGTCAATGTGCCTTAATAGGTGAGAATAGCAGTATGGTTGTTTTTTTTTTTTTGGTAACCAGTCACTGACCATTTCTCTTTTCCTCCTCTTTGAACTACTATCATGTTCTCAGTGGCTTATATCCTAATTTAAAGCCAATCAACTAACCAAAAAGATGAAAAACCGTTAAGTGACTCTAGTTCAGAGAGTGAAACAGTCAAGAGATCTGTTACCGAAAAAAAGTGCAGAGTAGGTATAAAAAACCTGACCAAAAGACTTGACTGATAACTCTTTTTTTCTTGGAATAGAATTTGGCAAAGATGTTCTTTGAACAAGCTATTCCAGTGATCCCAGCCCATTTGTGGAATATGGGCGCTATAATAAAGCACCAACACTGGTAACTCCTGGGCTGTCAGGAGATTACAACAGATTTAGGTTTGTTTCATAGCAAACTCATTTGAAAGATGCCACTCTGGTGCCTGTCACAGCGTCAGTCCTGCTTTGTGCTCCTTCGTCTTTGTAAGAGGTTCTTTGGTGGTCACACAAATCAACCGTGCATTTTCCAGTGCTGAGGCAACCTGAATTTCTTCCGTCAGCTTCCTCCTAGGTCAGTGATATCTACAGCCAAGCCCAAACCCTCGCCTCTCTCCTCCCTCCCTCTGCACACATAACAAGCCAGCCACACTGCACCAGAATGTAGATCTGTCGTAAGAACAAGAAGAAAAGATGATAAAGTGGCCTCGTGTCTTGTTTTTAAAAAAATAAAATAAAACCACACCCCCACAAACCTGGCTCACACTCAAAGTTTGAACCGCGGTAAGGCAGCACCTGCTGCTCGCACGGTGTGGAAGCTGAGAGGCAAAGGAGGAAACTACTAAATGTCTCTTGAGGCTGCCATGAAGATGACCCCTTGAAATGCAGCTGAACGTTTTATTTCGACGCACTGGAAGCTGGAGAACAAATGATTGTAAATCTAGTTCGAGCTGTTCTTTACCCAGTGTATTTAGGCCTTCCAGAGCTACTGCCTTGCAAATCTCACAAAGGTATTGTAGAACACCTTGAGAGGTGCCGCTTGCAAAGAGAGATCTTCTGAAGGAAAAAACAATAAATGGGGTATCTATAGCTAGAATTTGGAAAAGAGCCTTTCTGGGAATGGGAACTACTTACATGAAAATGTAAGCTTTCCTCTTCGCCAAAGAAGAAATGGTAAAGAAAAGCAGCTGTGACAGAACGTGGCAGTGATCAGAAGCTCAGATTTTGAACAGCGATTGGTAACATCCGTGGTGGAAGCGGCAACTATAAATCACCCTCTTTCTACTAACGAGACCTGGCTTCTTGGGAACTCTCTTTTCCTGTCACCCTGTGCTCATCTTGGTGAGCTCGTGATGGTCGCTGGGCCCTGGCACAAAGCGGAGAGAACTCCTCTTGGGGAGGCAGGCGGCTGCAGTGGCTCACAGCGTTTGGGAGTCCTGAGCCTTTCATGCTTGTTTGCAGCGCACCGTGAGGATGCATTTTTCATAGCTTTACACATCCCTTTGCCGTCAGCTCAATAAAATGATTGAATGGCAGGAATTTGTGGTGGAGAGCTTCCAGATGGCAGCCATCCAGCGTGTAGGGGTTCGTATCTCTGTATTTGCTATTGCAGCTCTTAGGAGCACGTCTTGTTCGTCCCAAAGCTGTCGCTGGCTGTGCTGGGTGTGTAACACATCCTTGCCCTTTAGCCGATGCCTAGAAGTGCTGCTTCATGGGATGAAACTGTTGAGTGAAACGTCCTTGAAAGCAGCTGGCTCTGTTCCTTTTTGCCAAAGCCCCTTGGTAGCTCCTCAGTTCGCAAAGGTGTAGCTTTGCAGCAGTGATGTTGAGCACGTCTTTCTACCTTACCGCGTGTTCCTGATCATTAGCGTGACAAATACCGCACCTCCAAGGCTGTGGTAATTGCCTGATGGTAGCGCTGGCTGTTCTGAAAAAGGCACTGGGCAGTTACTAGTAGAGAGATCACGGAGCTGCGGAACGCAGACCCTTGTGCTGTCAGTCTTTCAAAGAGCTGTGGTGTGCTGCTCCAGCGTGTGCCGCAGCGATGCATCGGGAATGCCCAGGGGCCTGAAGCGAGGCAGAGCGGTACGGACACCTCCTGTGCTGCTTCGGCAGGCGGTTCGGAGGGCGTTTGCCCTAGAGAAAGGATTGACTCATAGGGAAATATGGGTGGATGTGTGCTTATTTCATCGGGAAGCGGTTACCACCTGTGTTCAGTCCTGCAATAAATGCGTAGATGTAAGCTCCGGTGTGTCTATAACTTTCTTTTCTTACGTTGTCTTTCTTTTTATGAAGAGACTGTTACAATTTGGACGGCACTGGAAGGGTTGCCTTTGCATGTAATTAGCTCCAGCAATTTCTTTTACATTTCCCAACTGCTTTGGAAAGGATCTGAGAAGCCACTGAGAAATATGGATGATACAAGGGGGTCTGGATTCCAGGAGGACACAGATCTGAAAGAACTGGACTTATGCCACGGTTGTGGAGTGGGTTTTCTGCATGTGTAGGTGGGACAGATCCCATGAATCATAAAAAGCTGCTTCTGTTTCTGTCCCTCTGATTAGGGACATTTGCTGTCGGCTAAGCTGTTTTGGCTGTAAATCCTGTCGCTTTTCTCTGAAACTCAAAATTGTCAAAATGAAGGATTGTGTGATAAAACCGATGCTATCTATCTACAGATCATCCCTGGTAACAGAGACAGTTCCCCCTTTACAGGTCAGGTGTCCCTGCCCCCCGTTCAGTTTCGGGGGAGCAGCCCCGTTATGCCACACGTTCCCCACCCACCCATCACTCCGCGCCTTCCTGCGGGGTGTCCTGCGGAAAATCCCCATTTCAGCAGGTCTCGCATGGCTGTAGCTCCTGAAGTTGTAACCGCCTGCCTGAACCGGACGGGAGAGAAGGAACGGGGCGATCAGAGCTGGAGTGCCTCTCGTATGTAGAGAACAGAAAAAAAAAAGGCAAGCGCAGTCACTGACACGGTGTTAAAGAAACAAAAGGTTTGAAAAAAGGGAAGCCGGAGGTGGGTGGAGGAAGCCCTGAGAAAGGAAGGGCATTCGTCTGTGTTTGTTCTGACAGGAAAGGCAGGTAACCGACTCGGCATCGAGCTTCAGAGCCCGCGCGGGAGCGGGAACAGCCTGTGTGCGCGTCCCCTCCAGGGCTGCGTGCTTACACCCTGCTTTGGAGTAGGAAAGGGAGCTTCTCAAGAGCAAAGACAACTGGATTTGAAATGGCACCACAGCTGTGTGTGAAAATACCAATGGCCAAGCTTTCTGTTGTTTTTGTTTGCTTGCTTGCTTTGCCTCTTTTTAGTTAACTGCATGCAGTCTTTGCTATTCCAAGAGGTAATCCTGGCCTTGTAACCCAGGAATGACAGCCCTGTTTCAGCACCCTGTTAGAGTCACCCTTTACCTCAATCAAGAAACTACAAGAGAAATGATGACAGAGTCAGTGTTGCCTGATGGTGGTCATAGATATTTTTTCACCCGTTCTCAGTGTGCTCTCTGTATCTGCGTTTTTCCTCTTAATCTCTGTTATTTTTGTCTTTGTGTAAGAGCAAGAGGAAACATCTTTACTTGATGACTTCGTGTACGTGCATTTCTTACTTACTGAACTGCTATTTTTTTCCTTACTAAGAATACCAAATTAAAAGCTGTTGTGGAAGTCCACTGGTGTCAGATTCTCTCTTAAAAGAATAATTTGTGTTACAAATTTTATCTAGCATCACATTAAATATTTACTTTAAGCATACATTAGGTGAAACATTGTTTTTGCTTATGATGCTGCTTGTCTATTTTTATATACTTTTTCTATACTTAGGCTTTGACGTTGGAAATTCGCTGGCCCCTTTGCAGTATCAGAATTCAGTGTGTTAATTTTAGCCCTGGCAAAATCTGCTTTTTTAAATAGAAATATGTTTGGAAATAAATTGATCCAAATCCTTTCTAGCAAAGCCTAAATATATCGTTTAAGTTGATGTTATCACTTACAGATAACTAAATATACGTTATTTATATTTGCAAGAACTTTTTATATGTCATTCCAATGATTCTTTACACATCTTCACAATGAAAAAAGAATGAGTTCAATTGTACCTCAATCTTTACGGTCTAAACCCTCTCTACCTTGCCAAAGATTGCCTGTATTTATATAACTGTTTCTTCCTTTCAGATTAAGCTGCAGAACAATATATCATATCAAATGGCAGACATACATCGTTTAAAGGGTAAGGAATTTAAGGCCAAACTGTTTTTGCAGACTACGAAGCTGCATGTTTTGTAATTGTTGAGGTACTGCAGAATGCAGCTTAAATGAAAGATTGAATGATGCTTGGGAGATTGCATAATCTGAAATTTCATAATGCTCATTGGTTTTCTAGTCTTGGATATAAGTGTGGGGTTGGCCCTCGTAGACTTTGCTCCACTGTCTGCAGAAAGATGGTGTGTCCTGGCACTGCTTGCTCCCAAGACACTACAGTCGCTTTCGTGACCAGCTACACAGTGCAGTATAGTTGGATCAGCAATGCTATGATACTGATGCTGGGTTAGAAGAGGGCCAGAAAGCATCTTTTTAGGCTGTTATTACGGACATTGTAATCACGTCTGTGTATCTGACTGTGTTGGTTTTGGAGAAACCTAGAACAGCTACTGCCAAACTTTGTACGTGCCTGCAGACAGCATACTTGACACTTCTGCCTCTAGCTTTAGAGTTGCAGCTTAAAATAGTAGGGAGTTTAAACAATTATTTGTATCCTTAAAAGCAGGGGGAAGAACCTTTAGAACAGCTCCTTGTGAAGGCAGGAAATGTACAATTTCCATGGATGGTGTGAATGTACCTCTTTTTTACATTTATTGCGGAAAAACAATAACATAATGGAAATTTTGTGTTATTCAGAATAACAGATTTTTTTCAGAAAATTGGGGAGATTTTCAACAGATAGGTGAAATAGTGTTGTGTAAGTTTTCTGAATGGAAAGGTAAAGAACAATTCATTTTTTTTTAGTTTAAGTCGTAGTATCAGAAGAGTTGTTCTGTAATCTGTAGTGACATCTGGCATAAGCAAGTTGGCATTTTTTTCAAATTAGTTTAAGGATCTTTATGTAGAAGGAAAAACAAAACTCGAGCAAGTTTTTAACTTACATAGCAATATTAAAAGTTGTATCTGCCACGGGGCATTTTTTTATTATAGCTGTACATTCATGTTGGTTTTTGTTTTTTGGTATAGAACAACTTGCGGAGTTACGCCAGGAATTCATTCGTCAGGAAGATCAGCTTCATGAGTACAAGAAGAACAATACTTACCTTACAAGGAGACTGGAATACGATAGGTATGTCTTCAGGAATGTTAGTAATGGTAGATTTGTGTGTATGTGATACAGGTCTATTAAAAAGCACAAGTTAATCGTATTTCTCTTAATCCTCAAACTTGAGCGTACCCATTCAGTGATGTGACTGACTCAGCTAATTGTTTGGTTTTGAAGTTCTATTGTTGATGTTGAGATCTTAGTTAACAAATACGTGGAAGAGTTTAATCGACGGTGTTCTGGAAGCCACTAGGGTTGTTAATTGCTGTCTTCCTAAAAGTGTAATTTATTGAACTGAAGTTGAAAGCATTGCGTATAATTGGAATTTCAAGTATGTTAAAGAAGCAAGGAGAAAAATTACTCCTGAAGCCCTAGGGAATGCAGAAGATTAACACAGAAAGTGTTTGAAACTTTCGCCAAAAAAAAGTACGTACCTGTTTCTGTGTGTGCTATGCAGAGTATTTGCAGGTTTGTGGGAGATGAGAATTTTGTGAATTGTGTGGATCTCTCTGTGGCTTGTTAGAGAAGTTGGAACATCTAGCTGTGTCATTCAGATCTTGTTATTTGAGTTGGTAGCAGTAAGTGATAGTAGTAGTTGTGCATCTTCTGTGTTGACAGCCATGGAAGATGTATTGCTTTCCAAGTGGAATAAATATGTCCTGATGACAGATTAACTGTGAAGCTTGAATTTTCGGTTGCTTTCCAGGTTTCGGAGGAAATGTCTTCAAGGCATGTTTGTTATCTTGCTGTTTTTCTGCTTTGTCCCTATTTTTTTCCAGTTCTGTTTTTTTTTTTTTTTTTTCCCTGTATTCAGTCCATTTCCATTCCACACGCCTTATTCCACAGCGAAGGTTTTTGGACAGACTATTCTAGTTATATCTCAGGTTTAGGTTTTTGTTCCACTTCATTTTTCCCCCTATTTTATTTGTGGGAGAGCAAATATAACAAATATAATATGAAACAAATGAAATATGACTGATAACGTGTTTCTAATT
This sequence comes from Cygnus olor, assembly GCF_009769625.2. Classification (NCBI taxonomy): domain Eukaryota; kingdom Metazoa; phylum Chordata; class Aves; order Anseriformes; family Anatidae; genus Cygnus; species Cygnus olor. The sequence goes on along the minus strand of NC_049179.1, from coordinate 21,487,982 downwards.
AAGTCTCCAGTGTGGGCAGCAGATCAAGGAAATGAGACTGCAACATGAAGAAAACATAAAGAAATTAATGGACCAAATTGTACGGGAACAAAAGGTAATGCACGATTACGTTTCTTTGAATTAGAAGAGCCCAAAGTCTGCTGGTTACTAACTCAGTAGTTCAGATATGTTGGAGGGCTTGCACCTTTCTCCTCTTTTGGTTAAACATTGTACTGAGCAGCCCTAGGTGGATATCAGTGTAAGGCCATCTGCGTGTTTTGCTGTCATTGAACTGAGCCTTGAAGATGAGGCTTAATTCTTTGGCCTGCTACAGCCTTCTTGCATGACACCATCACTCAGGATTTTAGTTTCTTCTCTGTAAAATGGATATTACTTTAGCTCTGCAGGGTAGGATCTGTGTTCTTGTACAGGTTATTGCAAAGGGGAGCTTGAGCTCTGAGGCGTCCAATGCTAATGTGGTGCAGATATCAATAGTGTTTAAATGGTGTCAAGTGTGTAATTATATGGTGCAAGCTGTCAGTAGAATATTAGTCTCTTTCCTACAAACAGATGAAATAATCTATTTTTCTGAAGACTTCTGTTCCTTGTTTAGTCTCTGTTTACAAGCATTTCAAATAATAAGGCAGACTTCAAGTAGATTTCAGTCAGATCTTCCCTTAAAGCTAGAGTTGTCTTTAAGTATGTGACCTTAGGTTTAAGGCCGATATGATGTCTTTACCAGTCTGTGATGTGTTTAAGAGCTGAGTTGGCCTTCACTCCTTTTTACCATAGTAATTTTCTCTGTGTGCCCATATAGTTTTGTTTATTTATAGATTACAAATGGTAGCTGCCTGCTAGAGGCAGAACGCTAGCAAATGTAGCACCTATGAAAATAACTTTCCAAGGTTCTATATCTGTTCTATTGCAATTAAAACTAATGTGTTGCGGAACGGTAAAGGTTTTCTTTCCATTCTTTTGGGATAACTCTGTTACTCACAAATTATGAATGGTTCAGCTGTTGTACATATGCCAGTGTAAATGTTATACAACCGTGCAATATTTTACATTTTATGTGTCCAGAATCTCACCTCCTACCCTCCAGACTGAAGTTCATATGTAGAGGACTTCTGTTGTTTGTTTAGATGATCATCTAATTTATAAATGTGATTTTGCTTGCCCAAAGTAATCTTAAATTTGAGAGTTTGTTTTTGAATTTTCGGGGATATGCTTCATGTTGTTTTCTTATTAATTTGTTCTAACAGGCCGCACAGAAAATTCAAGCCAGTAAAGATACTGAAGTAAATCCCAATAGTGATGACCAGGCAATATCTAAGACTGTTACAGAGACAGAAGATAAAAATGCAGAAAAGAATGAGCAGCCTTCAGATCATGTTGTAAACGGCAAAGGTATTTCCTTTTTTTGTCAGTTCTGATAGATAATGAGCCAAATGTGTTGCGTCCTTTGCTGTCGTACAGAATCATGTGTTTATCTGAAGTAGAGCAATGTGTTACTTGACTCAGGTAACTTGATTTTAGCTCCATGTCACTGTACTAAGTTAGAGTTTACAGGTATCCAAGGATTGTCATGTCCTTTTTCTGGGTCCTTTTGTGAAAGTCGTTTCTTGCACAGTTTTGTGTTCATTTTCATAGTTTGTTTGGCATCTCCCTTCCTCATGTGGCCAGTTGTGAACTGGGGATTGCCACTCCACTCACTGTGAAATTTGTCTTGGGGTAAGCTACTAGGGAAGGGGCTTGCTGCAGAACAGGAATATGCACAGAAAAGGTGGTTCAAGGTGAGGAGCATTGAACTATGAGAAATCTCCAGCTGGGTAACTGACCAGGAGCAGTGGGAAACCTTTGGTTATGAGCTGTGCAGGAGACCCAGCAAGTAATTACTATAATGGTTTCCTGCTGCTAGTCCATTCCAAGAAGTATATGGGTTCTCCTTGCTTCTACTTCTTGTACTGCTGAATCCACACCTTTTTGTATCAGTTCAGTGCTTGTTCCAGCAAGCTTCTTGAAGCAAACTAGAGCAGTGCATCTGTTTCCCATCCTTTTCTGAAGATTGCACTGACTTTGGGATCAGCGCTCCAAAGCAGTCTTGAGGGAGTTTGCAAAACAGCGTAAGAAGTCTTGTAGTTGCATTAGCAATGCGGGATGTTTTCTGCGCATGAAAGATTTTTCTTCTGGTCTAGGAGCCTTCCACAAGAGGGAAATTCAGCCTTAAAACTTAAAGGTTAATAAGGCAGAACATCCTATTCTTGTCTTACAGAAAAAATCAAAACAGGAGGAGATGCAGGCATGCCTGAAATAGAAGATAATGACCCTGCTAAGGCTGAAGATACTCCCACAGGTTAGGAGAAATATTCTAATGCTTTCACATTTGGGTTTTTGATGTTATATATTCTGCATAAATACTGTATGTTTCATAGTGAATGCAAAGTTTTAAAATTTGCCTATGATAGTAAAGTTCAAGTGTGGTGTAAAATCTGTTTTTTTTTTTTGTTTTGTTTTGTTTTTATTTTTTACTGTTTGTTACAGATTTGAATTCTCAAAACTGAGCGCCTCAGCGCTTCTAATAATTTTTCCAGGAAACCTTGTATTTCATATTTTCATCTGTGATTTGAAAACAAAAAAAACAATATATTTACAAGATTGTCAGAGGAAGAGCTGATATTATATTCATGTTTCATGTTAAGGCTTTTGTCAATGTGTTTTGTTTTAGCTTTAAAGAAGCCACTTATTTCAGCTCCTAGAAGTGATGGTCATCAACCTGTTATAAATCTTCCAACTGAACAGCCCCATGCTCCAAATCTGGCACCAGGTAAAATTCTTATTAGCAGATGTGTCAGCATTTTGTGGCAAAATTTTCAATTAATATCTGCTACGATATCATGAACGCTAGGTGCACATGGGCAGCCTTTTATTCTTGTTTGATATTGTTACAAAAAGAAAAAACAGCTATTGATACCCGTTGTATACAAGGTTACTACAGACTAGTCTTAGTCTTGGCCTCCTGAGGTGGCTGGTTACCTGATTTCTTTCTCTACACACACACCACAATTTCGGAGCATTTTGACCACCTTCAGCCAAATTTGACAGCTAGAAATTTCAAAGGTAAGTGCTTCAAGATTCCTCCACTGCACAGAAGAGAGTAATAGAAATTAGTACGCCTGCTTAGGGTACTAGTTAGAGTTGCAGCATATCGTCAGGAGTTGATTGAAGGTCTGCTTGGAGATTAAGCAGTGGTACTACCACTTGCTCAGTGGCCTCCTGTTTCTGTTAACAGCTAACTTTAGGGTGATGTGTGGGAGGTCTAGGATGTGAGAGAACTAGAAGTACTGCAGAGAAAGGGTTTGGAAGAATTGCAGTTAGAAAAGACACAAATCCATAGAAAATATGTTTTAAATTACTCCTTGTGGATCAAGTGACTTTGTTTTAATGTCAAAGAGAACATTAAGTTATGTCTGCTCTGTGCTTCAGGTGGCATGTTCAAATGCTGTCCTGCTAAAAAACAGAACTATAACATATGTGTTGTGTGTTAGTGACATGACCAAACAACTGGAAGTTTTTTTATAAGTTATGCCCATTACTGGTTCTTTTGAAAAGAAGCCAGCAGAAGTATTTCTTAATTTCTTGCTTTCTGTAGTGGATAGATAAACAGATTAGAATACCGACATCAGTGAGCTCAAGGTTTTATATGCGTTTAATGTTTAATATTCTAAATGCCAAGGCTTTTAAATATTTCTTTTTGTTGTTTTGAGGAAGCTCTCATTTTGAGTTTTATTAATGAGAAAATGTGAATATGGCAAGTGAAATGCTGGTTTTGTTGAATTTAGGAAGAGTTTCTCAAGAGAAAGTTACCACAAATGTCAAGGAGACCAGGGTTTTCTGTATTCCTTGGCTGTGTAGTCCTGTAATTCTGCTTTTTATTTTAACGTAACTTTTGTGACCTACTGCCACAACCTTCTGCTCAGATCGTAGCTCTTGAAACACTTTATGTTGCTTGCTAGATTTTTGGATATGAAAGCAGAATCAGCAGGAGGAAAAAACAATATATAAGTGCATTATTCGAGGCTTCATCAAACACTTAAATGCTTACTGAAAATCAGATCTGAAGCTAACAACTGAATATTGATTATTTATTAAATTGTGATGAATTATCTTTTGCAGTAGCGTTATAACCATCTTTTGGAACCACGTAAACTCTAAACACATTTCCTTATTCTGTAGGTTTGCATGGTGGCAATGACGGAAATGTTGATACTGTGAAAGAGATACCTCCAAATTCTCCTCAGCATTTAAGTTTTGGAGAAAATATGGGAGGTCAGAAAGAACACAAAATTGAAGCTGACCATATAAAACTTCCAAAGAGCAAAGTTGGCGACTTGCAAAAGATGAAGCAAAGTAAGTTGGTCCATGTCATATACTTTGTTTTATTTTCTATCTGTTCTATTACAGCCTGTTTGGAAAATAGGAACCATAAGAGCAGGTGGCCTTCTGGAGAGTAAGCCTGAAAAGAAATGTAACATTAGGATGTTTTTAAAACAAACAAGGGAAGGCATGCCATAATGTGTCATCTTTCATATGTATCCAATCAGTACAAAACCCATGTTTGCTTATTGGAATTTAAAACGTTTTAGGAAACTACTCCACTTCAAATAGATTGTTAATTTAAGAATTTTGGTACATGCATGATAGAGTGACTTACATTCACATGGTTACTTGACTTACCTACGATGTTTTGGACAGTATTGTAAGAATTCAGTCCTTACACAGGGGGACTTTGACTTTGTAGTATATGTGTATTGGCCAGAAGTTTGTTCTGCATGAGGAAACCTTCCAACACCCTTCTCTTCCATCATGTCTGCCCAAGGAAGAATTCTTCAGGCAGGAGCAAATCATGTATTTGCTTATTGTGTATTCTGGTAGCAATACTGCTGGGGCTTAATAGGACGGACAGCAGGTAAGAATTTGCACGGGTCTGTGGTTGTCTTTGTGCTGTTGTTTCTGAGATGCATCTCTGCCTTGCAGCTAACACCATAACTCTGGGATACTGTTATTCCCTAGAGCATTTAATGTAGCATCTTTCTGTTGTTGTTCCTGTAATAGGAAAATTATTTTCAAACTGTTTTCTTATGAGCTCAGTAGAAGTACTATACTCCTATAATTTATATGGAGGTGGAGGGGAACATCTAAAAGGCCAGGGTGGAATAGGTGGGGGCTGGATATCAATCTGCTGTTCCTGGAAAAAGTTCATTAGGGCAGACTTGAGTTGTTTTAATATCACTCACGGATCTTTCTGGTAAAGTGGGGGTATTCGAATAATTCAATAAATTAATGTGATTCAGTAAATAATGTACAAAGTTAAAGTGCAATTTGCTCAGTTTTTCTTCCACTATGTGTGTCCTGAGATTTGCAAGACTGTTTAGTTTATTGAATGAGCTTCTTGAGAAGATCCTGCACTTGTGTGAGTGACCACAGCTGAAAGGATGGACCTTTGTACTTCGGTTGTTGACATTTTTAAATGGATTTCTGTCATCCTTAGTAATGGATTAAATGACACGGGGGGGGGGGGGGGGGGGGGGCTAGCTTTGAGGCAGGAACAGTGAATGAAATGTCTCTGTTGAAGGCTGTGAATACCCGAGAGTCAGTAGTTATCACTGATCAGTATTTTCCCTTTCTCTTTGCGATAACTCTTACTTGCAATAACTTGCATCGTAATGATACAGTGAAGGAGAGGATTTCGCTCTGTCACAGAGAGAAATTAACTAGTCCAGGTTTCTAGAAGATTTATTTCCTGATTGATCAACAGTGGCCATTTGGAGAGGTCCACTGGTGCTAAACTCATCCCTCTGGTACAGAGGAGACCAGCTCCAGCACACACGTCATTGTGGACAGTTGCATGGCTGGGGTTTGGCAAAAATGCCAAACCCTTAAAGCAGGAGGCAGGTGCTGTAGTGAAGGAGCAGCCGCGTCCTGAAGCTGTGCAGGAACCCGAGCTTGCCAGGGCTGTCCTGCGCGCCGAGGTGCTCGCGCGGGCTCCAGCACAGCAGGCCTGTGTTGGTTTGCTGCATTTCCTGGGATCCTTCCAATATTTCAGCCTTTCCTTCTATCAGCTTAAACTTAATCAGTACTTTCTTGTCATAGTATTCCTGTATATCTACAGGCTTGGTTTTTTTATAAGCACGTTCAGCTCTTTTCCCATAGCTCATTTTATATTTAACGGGTGAATTGTACAATTCTGCCTGTTCGTATAAGGCAGTGTCCAAAATTACAAGCAATATTAGCAAGTGTTGGTTAGTTCCAGAGATGAAGAGAGAATGAATAATGTACCACTTCTCACTTATGAACAGATCAAGCCTCTTCTTGCTTATTCTGTGAAAATGACCAAAACTTCTGTTTCTCTACATTTGAGGTGCATTAGATGTGATTCTTCTGCCTTTCTTCCTCATCCGGATAAGCACTTGTCCTGGCTTCATCTGGGATAGCGTTGGTTTTCTTCTTAGTTGCTGGTACGGTGCCGTGTGCTGGATTTAGGATGAGAGTAGTGCTGATAACACACCTATGGGTTAGTTGCTGCAGAGCAGTGCGCACACAGAGTCGAGGACTTTTCAGCTTCTCGTGCTGCCCTGCCAGCGAGGAGGGAGGCTGGAGGTGCACGAGGAGCTGGGAGGGGACAGAGCCAGGACAGCTGACCCCAGCTGGCCGAAGGGATGTCCTGTACCATAAAAAGCTGTAAAGCTGGGGTAAAAAACAGTAAAGCTGGGGGGGGGTTGGCTGGGGGTGGCGCTGCTGCTGCTTGGGCTGGGCATCGATCGGTGAGTGGTGAGCAACCGCACTGTGCATCACTTGCTTTGTGTATTTTAGAATTATTATCCATTCCTTTTCTGTCTTACTGAACTGTCTTTATCTCAACCCGTGAGTTTTACCTTCTCTTCTGATTCTCTCCCCATACCACATGGGGAAGAGGGCAGTGAGCGAACAGCCGTGCGGTGCTGAGCTGTCTGCCGGGTTAAACCACAGCAGCAGTATGTCATCTTTTCTGCCCTGAGTTTTATACACTGCCACAACCAACAGTTATCACTGTTTTAAGACATAAGTTCATTTTCACATCTGTTCATTGTAACCTCAACCTGTGTTTCAATCCTAATGCTGAAATCGTGTTCTTCAACTTCTGTGTTTGTTTCCAACACGAGTCCCTTAACATCTGCCTTGGCAGACTCTTTTCTCAGTTTGTTTCCAGTCTGTCCAGATTGTATCTCACTGTAATCCTATTTTTTTTCATTTACACGTAATCCTCCAGACTTGAATCCTCTGTGGTCTTGGTTTAGTGTCACTTTCTTTAAGCAATGGACAAGCAGACTGAATTGCTGTGGACTTGAGCATCTTGAGCATATCTCCTTAATATCCCATTAAACACAGATCTGAACTTGATGTTATACCATTAGTCTTTCATTGTGTACTTGGTTGGCTATCTGGGCATTTCATAGTTCCAGCTAATTAGAGTTCCAGCATTTTTCTAGTTTATTGCACCACTGTCTGGACCAGTTCTCAATTCTTTGGTGTGAGACAGAAATACGGGATTCAGGGCACTTCAAAAACTTCTAAAGTTCAACAGGAAACTTGTTCGTTAGGTGGTTAAAAAAAAAAATCAGAGATGCAAGGCAGATCTTTGTTAGATTTTTACCCTTGATAGTATGATACACACTCAGTAAAATTATTTTCCGTATACAAAGTCAGAAATATATTGCTCAACATATTGCTCTGTTTTTGTATGGAAAAATTCCAGTCCTCCTCAGGAAAAAGTCTAAGTACAAAACTTTCACTGTGTGCTCTTCAGCATTTAAAAGACTGAAGCTTATAACAATGAAGATTTCACAAGACCCAATTCCAAGTGGTCGAGTACATCCTTTTTCCACAGAGGTGTTCCATAAACAGCGTTGTTCTCCCTCCTGCCCGCACACTCTCCCTTCTACCCCTTTTCCTCCAATCAGAACTACTACAGACAGCCGATAATCCTAACCTGCAGTCTGCTTTCATTTGGAAACTTTCTATTTCTTTCCTCTCTGCTTCTGACTTAATCCTTTGCCTACTTCACAGGCCGATTCTTTGATGAGAATGAATCCCCTGTTGATCCGCAGCAGGGTTCTAAACTGGCAGATTATAATGGGGATGATGGGAACGTGGGTGAGTATGAGGCAGACAAACAGGCTGAGCTGGCTTACAATGAGGAAGAGGATGGTGATGGTGGAGAAGAAGACGTCCAAGGTGAGCTTGGGCCTTGTCTCCATCCCATTGTAATAAAATCCACGCTGAGTTTTCTTGTTGAATTTGTGTAAAGCCTCACTACTCGCTGATCAACAATTTCTAATATGGAATAAATAAACTTTAGGCAATTTTTAAAATTTGGTCTTGCTTTCCATTTGAAAGCAACATTACAGCAGTTCTCAGAGTACTTCAATAGCTTACTTGAATTGTGTACAGTTCCTGCTAGGAAAATCATTTCTGAAATTTGAAATATCTTGATTTTCTAAGCACCAGAATCTGGTGCATAGCTAATTGGAACATAGTCTTTGACATTACTAAAGCAATTTTCAAGTAGAAAAGCGTGGCTTTTTGACTATTGCTTATTTTGTCACACCTGCCTTGAGGTGGCACACGATGGAGCCTCAGTTATCAATTCGAAGTGTAATTTTTTGTGCATTGTACACAGATTCAACAGACTTCTGGTTTTCCTTGTTAACCAAACCTCAGAACTCATCTGGTGCTAGCCTAACACCTGTATATGCATGTTCACCACCTCGTTCTGCATGCACTTCAGCGTATCATCTCCATTGCTTGTCTGCCGGGTATCTGCCACGTTGTCTATCGTTCTCCATGTAGCTGTTCGGTAATACCTCGTGAAAGGCTTGCATGTCTGCAGGGTGGAAATGTTTAAGCAAACATTTATAGTATTTCTGATTAAGGAAATAATGCAAAATAGAGGGGGGGGGGGAAGTAACTCTTAAAGTTCTACGTGTCCCCTGATTTTGATCCTTGTAATGCAAGCTTTTTAACTGGTAGTTTCTCAGACGTTTTTTTCATTACCGTCTTAGGCATAATTAATGGAAAAAGCTGATAAAAAGAAACTAACTTCTGTGGGCATGCATCTAGCTATGCGGTGTAAGCATTTGTTGGCTAGGCTGGTTGTTTGAAACTCATGAACAAGCAAAAGAAAAGTATGGATCAGAACCCTGGGCAATTAATTAACTTACTGATGAAAATGAAAACTGTGCTCCAGATGACGTGGTCTGTTTTGTTACACTTCTTGCTCAAAGCTGTAGCAGGGGATTTTAGTCGCTCTTGATTACTCATGTCTGTTCCTCTGGATGGGTTATTATGAGGTTTTAAATTGCTTGTTAAAGCTAGCTTCCAAATGAACGTACAGAAGTACATGTGGCCTCTTGTTGACGATGTGCCATGGAAGTAGGAGACTTGCTGCTAACGATTACAATTTTGTACTGGAAAGGAAAGCGGGGTATGTTGTGCATGTCTGTGTCTACGCTGTGCTCTGCGAATCCGAGCAGTCCTGTGGACACTTGTTTTTTTGTTACTGTTTGTTAGTTCAGTTCCCTCTAGCACACAGCAGGAGATGCCCGGCTGCTCGCCACCTTAGTCCCAACCCGGACTTCAAAACACAACTCTCGAAGTTTTAACCCAGGCCACGCAACCCGACTGCGTCTCAGCGCTGTCCCGTGCCGCCTGCCCCCTCCAGCCTCCGGGCAGCCGCTGCCCTCGTGGCGCTGCTGTTCCTCTCCTGCTGCCTCCCAGCCCAGCGCCGCTTTGCTTATCAGCACGCACACGCTGCCGCCGCGGCATTCGCAGGGGAACCGGGGGCTGTAGGTAGCGAGAGCGAATATCGTGCATGTGGTAAACTGTTACCAGGACCCTGAAGGGCACCCTGCGTGCCTCTTACAAATGGGTGGGTCTGATAGAGTATTAAAGGGTAGAAAATCGTTCAAAACCACAGAGGTTGTGGTTATGTAGCTTGCTATGCAAGGGAAGTTTAAAAAAAGAGCTCCAATTGAAAGTGGTCTCAAAACTTTCACGTTTTGATGTGACACCTCTCAGCTCACTGCTCTGGTGGCTTCAAATTTGGACTTGTTCTGACCAACCCCTCTTTATATCCATGTAGATGTAATAGATTTTGTATCTTGTAGTAAAGATTGAAGAGTGGCCTCAGGAAGCCTTTTCCTGAAGAATAGTCTGAGCAGCATACGTTACAACCTCAGACTTAATTTTCCAAAACTTTCTTATCTTGTTTCCTAACGACTTGTTCCTGTGCAAGTCGAGCAGCACGGAAAGTGGTACTGCCAGGAGCAGAGTTTTAGAAAAAGTCTGCATTAGTCTGTACACTTAATTTGTTTGTAGAGGAGGAGAAGGTAGAATTGTGGGGTTTTGGAGGAAGGGTTGTTATAATTGGTCAGGGAGGGAAAAAAATGAATTTCTGCTGTAAAAACTATTAGGAAAACATCACATGGTTTTGCATTAGGGTAGAACAAAGCATCTGGCATGTGCAAACAAGGCAGTTTGGTTAAACATGTTTTTCTGTTGCCACTAGAAATGTGTGGGCCTTATATTGAAATTATCAGAGAAAAATACACAAATCTGGGAGGTGTGCTCATGTCAGTATCCAGTCTGGCATCACTTATTTCAGTTCACCCGTTTGAAATGCAAAGTGATACCTAAGTTGTTGGCTTCTACTATAGTAAAAGTGTTTTTTTTTTTTGTGGTGGCTGGATGGTGAAAGATTATACAAATCAAGTGATAGCCATGTGCTTTATTAGTAGTTTCTTACCAAACAAAAGCATGTCGTGTAGATTAACAAGACTTCTGCTGGTGGGAGTAGGTTACTATTGGGCACCTACCTCACTTGCAACTGTTGTGAAAGTGTTTTAGAGCTTCAGACAGCTTGTCCTCAAGTAAAAGACTTGCTGAACTTGTTGAGAGATGCAACTGATGCCAATGACTTGAGCTTTGCTTTCCATTCCTGTGAACTAGCATATTTCCTGAATATAAAGAGACATCGTGAGCTTTGAAATGCAGCAAAAGATTAATTAAAACCAACTGAACTTTCAGGACTTTCTGATTTATTGAGTGAAGAAGGCTGAGGACCAACAGAGATACCTCCATTATGGCAGCTAGAATAATATATTTAAAAACATTTTTGTTTTTAAATTGAATTGTATTGAAGTGTATTTCCTTGACTGATTTTGTTTGTGTGCGTGTGTCTGTGCATGTGCTACAGTAAATGGTTATACTGAGGATGCACAAGTTTGGGGTTTTGTTTTTAATTTTATGATTTTCCCGGAGGCTTAAAACCCCAGGAAGAGAAGTCAAGAAGTAGCACAGAATAGAGTGGTAGAGAGAGACAGTCATTCAGGATCTGAAAGATGAGATGGAACATCTCCATTCTTCCAGTCAAGGACAAAGTAAAAACGCTGCTGTAATGGTGAACCAAACGCAGCTGGAAAAGATGTGGAACTCCCAAATTGGCCACTTTGCATCAATTGCAGGACTGCTTACCATGCATTGCCCCTGCTGTGCTCTCATCTCTGCTGCTGTGTGTTTCCTGGCTGAACTACACATTCAAGAGTATATGTCTTGGCTGGTGGGCTGTGTATTCATCCTGTGGTAGCCTGACAAGATGGATTTCTTTCAGCTGGGAAGAGTGGTGGTGAGGAATGTATTGCTGATTCCTCAGCAAGGCTGAGAGATCACAGATTTCCATTGATAAGAGGTTTGAAAAGGTAGAGGGCTGCTTTTTACGTTTTAAAGTCTGTCTTCAAATTTTACACTGAAGTCTGAGATGCAAGATAGCAGTATGTAAAAATGTTGATGGCAAAGTCAATTTGAGCATTGGTTAAAAAAAAAAAAGCTTTCCCTGAGAAAGGTGCCGTGTGATAGAAATTGGAGGATACCATTTTTCAAACCTGGCAAGCAGGTGGGAAAAGCCTTACCTTACTCCTTTGCAATCTGTTCAGAGACCTGGGGGAGAGACATAATGACTTCTCTATGCAAGTTGCATGAGGTACCCAATGTTTTGTAAAATCTTACAATGTTTTAACTCTAGAATGGGTTAAAAGTTGGTGATATAACTTTTCAAAGTAGTTGACTTTGTGGTTGGGTTTTAGTGGGAGAGTTTGAAACATTTAAAGGAACATTCTCAAATTACAGTAGTAAGTTTAACAAGTTCTACAATCTCTTAAGTCAATAAATCTGTGAAACACAGTTGTAATAAAGCCAAGGATATTAAATAGTGTGAAGTCACAGTTTTTCAGAGGGGACAACTCCCAAAGTGCTGACAGCTGGACTTGTAATTGCAGGCCCATATGCCTCCTCCATATTTCCTCTGATGACTTCATTCCCATAACCAGACAGAGCCAATTCAATGTGGATGTAGAAAGCACGTTTAAATATCTGTTTCAGTAGTATCACATCAGATTTGGTCTGAATATTTCAATTGCAGATGATGAAGAAAGAGATCTACAGAATGACCTCGTCGATTACGGCAAGCCACGTTTCGGTGATGGTGTTCTTTAAAGCTTGAATGAAACAGGAAATGTAGATGAGAAGAGATCTCAACTGAAGAACTTGAAGTGCTGCAAACTGAACCATTTTTACTTCAGTGTTTCATACTTTAAAAGAAACTGATAATAAACCCGATAAGTATACTCGAAGTTAGTGAAGTAACAGAAGGAAGCAGTTGTGTACATATGTACATAGTTGTACTATTGCAAATTGTATTAAAACTACATTTTTGTTGTTACATTGAGCCAATTACTTAGACTGTACCTTATCTGTAAGAATCTTTTCATCTGAAACCAATATTATAAATATGAGCTGAGCTGTTTCTGCAAATTAGAAAACTTTGTAAACTGGAGAACTTGTACAGTTTGTATCTCATGTAACAAATACACTGTGGAAACAATGTACAGCCAAAGGACTCCTTTTCTACAGTAATACCTGTATGAGCAAAAATACTCCGCTTTTTTCATGAGTGCTGTGTTTTTGTATTTTGCAGGTGAGCTATCAGTTGAGAATGAAAACTGAATGTTTAAAAAAGTTGCTCCTTCCTTAATGTAACTGAGGAAAGATACAACAGCGAAGTAGTCCTCAGAAGCAAGTACCGTTTTAAGTCTAATATCCAGTGACCAAAAGTCATAGCTACAGCTGGAAATCAGTGATAGTAGAATTTCAGTAATTTGATACATCCTGAAAAAAGTTAATATCTTATTTTAGAAGGTAATATAGATAATTCAACGCAGCTCGTAGGAAATTTTTGTGTACGTGTTAAAAAAGAGCAAGTGTTATAGTGAGAAACAAAGACAAGTTTACATCAGCTTTGTAGGAACCTTATTGGAAGGAACAACCCCTCCCCTCAGTAAATATGTTGTATCCACTGTTTTACTGTTTCAAGAGCCTCCATCCTGCGTCACACTCACTTGAGTTAATTTACAATTTAATACTTTGATACAGATCTCTCTTGACATCTGCCACGTTCCTTGTTTTGCGTTTCTATCTCAGATGAGTTTGTAAGTTAGATACTTTTTGTATTATGTGTTTAAGCACTTTCTGAATTTTATGGAAATGATTCAATTGATGTACAGTAGAGGAAATTAAGGTTATTAACCCAACCTGCTTCTCCAAAAGGGCTACTGTGAAAAGAAATTATAGGACCTTTGACTTGGGTGATTGTACTTTATCTCTGCACTCAGGTTCCAATTTCAAATAACAGTTAAGGTTTGCTTGATGTCATTTCAGTGGACCTATTAAATTTCAAAAGTTGTACTTTTTTTTTTTTAGCTGTAGGGATATTCTTCTAATGAATCTTCAGTATACAAGAAATAAAAATTTCAAATTCTGGTGATGCATCTCAAGGGTTTTGTTGTGTTGTTTAAGGCTTGAGCTCTTCATTACATCGTACTCGTGGGAGGCAGATGGGGGGAATAGCCCTTTGCATGGTGTGATATCCTTTCAGTTAAAAATAAAATGCTGAACCTCCTCCGAATTAGACACCGTACTAATACCACACAGTAAGTATAAACCTGTACCAGGATTCTAAGAATAGCAGTCTTCAGTAAGTACTGTATTTAAGCACTGCAACTTTTTGTTTGTCTTAATGTAATTTCGCCCTGAATTAGGTGTTAACTTGATTCTTCTAATGAAAGCAACATATATGGGTTCTAATAAATTAAGTTGTTCAAAGTTTGTGAGGCTTTCTGGCTTTTTTCTTTTGCAGCAAAAGTGTAAATCAAGGTGATTTTGACTTTTGAGAGTTGGATTAATTGAGGCCTTCACCGAAGCTGAGGTATTCTGGCACATCAGCAGTGGTTACAGCTGTTTGATAAAGGCCAACTTCTGGGACGGGGCATGAGATAGAGAAGTCACTACGTGCCCTGAATGTGACAAAAAAATAAGCTTGGAAGGCAGTACAAGCATACATTCCCTGGAACTTTTTAACCCAAGAATGAGCTTCACGTGCAGTGACTACAATTGCAGAACCTCTGGCACTGAATAAAAACTTCTTTGGCCAGTCCTACGCAGGTCACTCCGGTGCCACATGTTTGCATCCCCTGAACCATGGGACTGTTGGTCAAACAAACAGGTTACTGTGAGGGTGTACGTGGGTAAGTGTACAACAATCGCGCTGGCCTTTGATAACTGGCCACGTGCGCACCAAAGTCAGTAGCCTTCTGGTATTATGAATTAAATTAATCTGATTTCCCATGAGGAATGTATGCTGAGAGGCAGGTGCTTATGTGGACACCTGGACCGTTTTCGGGTAGATTCTGTGGTCATACCCTGACTCTCTTAGGACGGTAAGTAGCTTTCTTTCCCTGTAACATGATGGGGAGCTACATTATCAGAATTTTATTTTTTAGCCATCTTCTAGAATGTTGAACCTTCCAGCTTATTTCTCTGACTCTGCATGAGCGTGGTGCTTTTGAAAACACTGACCAAATACCCCTTCTCTATCAAAAAGGGGAATGCTCTGCTAATGCTCAGGGATCATCTTAGGGTGTTCACTGCTGTGACTGACCTCCAGAATGACATGCAGGATTCTTTAATGTTTTTTTTTTCTGTTCATTCTGATTTTCCATGAAACCTGACTACTTATATATAGTACAGAATTACATTATCCAGTACTTTTAAGCAAAATTGTTAAATAACTGATGTTTAAAAATAGATTAATTTGATAATTATAGCCCTGCTAAAACTATTATATGCATAATCAATTTATTACTGCATATTAACTTCTTTGTTTTCTTGTATGCCACAGGTCTCGCGTTAAGATTCTTTAGATCTTCTGATAGCAAAATAAAACCACTACTCACGCCAGCTTTCGATGCCTTGCTGCACCATTGCCCTTTTATTACCACACCTCACTTCTGCCATCAATTGGTCTGGAGCAGACCACACTACCTAACAACCCACACCAGCGTTGCAGGCGTGTTCGAGCAAGGCTTAGTTTGTAGGGCAGCACTAAGCGTACGTCTGCAACAAATTATTTGTCATATGACTATTCCAGTGAGTGAAGCATAACAAAGAACTCCGCTCTGCTTTTCCCCATCCCAGAAACACCCTGTGTCTGCAACCACACTACTTACAGGTTGAAATTGATCAGGCAAGAGGAAGAAAAATTCTTCATTCTATTTTAGTGAGCTGGTAAGATGCCAGCCCAGATGGCCATTTGGCCTCATCCAGTACACTTATTTCTTGCATTTTTCTATCCTAGTCTGTGAGAAACTGATATTCAGTTTCATGGCTTCTTTCATAATCGCTGAGGGAATCCTTAACACAGAAGGGAAAAAAAATGCAACAAAGTCATGAAAGGGAGCCGTGAGAGCCTGTCCTGGATGAAAGTTTCATTTCTGGCTTGGTTGGTGGCTCCTTGGCAGGAGCAGGAGCACCGCTGCTGATGCACCGCTAGCGCTCAGCAAAGTTTTGACACGAGGCAAATGCTACCAATTCCCTTTTGCTATTTGGAAAGTGCCAGCAGACTTGGACAGCAAGCTGTACGCATGAATTGTAGGTTTGTTTTGCCCCTATGTTTTGGGAAAATATTTCACTTCAGCAGAGCCCATACCGAAACACAGTTTGATCCTAGTGGGTATCCTTTTAAGGAATCTAATTTAGGTCGCTAAGCACTTTACCCTTCATTATTTAGTGATCCAATGTTTAAAGAATTTTATTTCTAAGGGGAATTGTTCTGTCAAACAAATTCCACTTTGGTGAAGAAGAAAAAAAAAGTCTGTGTTCTTCTGGGAAACTGCCAATGTTTTTAGAGCAATGTTCCTATTTTTTTTTCTTTTTTTGGTGGCTCCATTACAGCTGTTTTCTACGCCATCTCCTCGCACAGCCATGTGGCGGCTGCTGCTTCCTCCACCCCACTAGCTGAGCCCTGCAGCGCCTTCGTTCCCTGTGCTCCTTCAGGCCAGTTCTGCCTTCCTGCCCTCCCCACAGCGCCTGCCGTCTCCTCTGGGCTACGCCAATGCTGGGTCCGTGCCTCGCAGCTCAGGCTCCAGGCTCCTAGCGAAGTGCCCCAGCTATCTCTTGGCGCTGCCTTTCCCTCCCCCTTCCTTGCACCAGGCCTTTCCAATTGCTTTACACCTGCAGCGCCGACCTCCCGCTCCCGTCTGTCCTGACAGCCGGGAACCACTGCTCCGGGGACGTGGGACACTCGGTTCATACTGCAGAAAGACACTGAGCCGTGGCTTGAGCTAGAAAATACATTCAGATGTCTGAATGATCAAGCTGAAGGCACAAGACGACAATTAGAGGTGTCTTCGTTTTTCACGAATTCCTGGAGCTTGTTGTCCTCAGCTTCCTATGAGATTTGCTCTTTGCACACCATCCTGGGAAGCGGCGGGTCCCACTGGTTTACTCCAATTTTTTAATGCTGCAGCAATGCTGAACGGGGATAACTGCCTTGGCTCTAAGTAGGCTGTTCCTAAAGCAAACGTCCCCAAAGGCAAATAGCCCGAAGAAGTGGGGCCTGCCTCATTTTTACAGGCTTCTAAAGATTCCAAATTCACAAACGATCGTTTTGTTGTTTCCTGAGCCACTTTACATTTAAAAACAAACAAAAAAAACCCAACAAAGTGTAAAGTTTGCCAACTAGCTTGAATCCGCAGTTCTCATCCAAAACATATTTTATCTTTTTTTCAGGAAGGTGAAGGCCTAAAGAAGTGATGAAAATGTGACTGTTCTCAAACACATGGAAGAGAAGATGCTGAACGAAATGCAATAAATGCATCCTTTTCTAATAAAGTTCCATCAAACACAAGCCCACTTTTTAAACACATTAATTAAAAATATGAATCACTGACCTGCCGTTCGCATGACTGTACCTAATATATTCAAGAGAGACATTCTGTCAGCACCACCACTATCAGCATGTATGAGTAAAAACATGAATGACTAACCTATCTTGATTTTATTTTTTAAAACCTAATTTTGAAATCCCTGTGCCATTTTGGCTGAGCCAGTACCTGTTTCCATGGAAATGGCAGCATACAAAACGTTGACATATTTGAGAGTGAGCGAGCGCTACTTAAACATCTGCTTCTCCAATACCACCAGCTAGACTTTAAAATAAAACTGGCTCTCACATTTGGTGGAGCTGGTTTACAAGAAAAATCAAACAGCATCTTTAAACGATGGCCTAGCCCAGATCCTTTTGTTTAAACAATATGTCCAGATAGCGACAGCAGCACGCAGTGCGCTGAATTCTTGTTTTAAGGCTCATGCGTAAATAACTTTTCATCTATATGGCAATGCATCTAAGGAGTAATCTCTTGAAAAAAGCAGCTAACAGGACCAACAGATCTTCTCCTATCTTTCCATAAACTCACACCCAGTTTTCATACATACATTTTCATACATAATTCCAAGTGTTTCGCTTCACCTTACAACTTCGCATCGCTGAGCACTCAGCACTGTCACTATTAGGAAAATTTTTGAAGTGAGGCAGTGTGGTGAGGATGAGCACCTACCCTTCATCAGAGCCTGGCTTGTAGCCACGGTGGTGTGAAGAGGCCGGTATTCGAAGCAGAATCCTGACTGCTTTTCTTTATCAGCAATCTCTTCAGCCAGCCAGGCACACTGCCCTTCTAGGGGTCATGTTAGCTGAAAATATATTTACACTAAATTTTAAATGCAGTCCTTTAAACTGATAAATAGATAAACACATCAGCTAATAAAAGGCGTGGAGCTTACATTATTTTGACTTTACTAGAAAACAAAAATAATTTGCTTTTCATTTTTTTTTTCTACAATGATTTCTTATTAGTTCGTTCTTTTCCCTACCCTCACTTAGGTAGCTAAAGAGTAACGGCTCCACCCCAGCATACCGCTGCAAACACACCAGACTGAGTTAAGAGTATTTATTGAAAAAATTGGCTTCCTACCGATTCGAGATCTAAGGGAAAAAGAAAAAGCAAATCCATATGCAATAAGAAAAAAATCTATTTTCTCTTATTTTGCCCTAGTGTATATCTGAACAACCTGCATTAACTTGTGAGACACTGCTGACCACAGCTTCATTCTTTCATCCCCTATTTAAAAAAATTGAAAAACGTTTAATTTTCCCATGGTACCACATTTAGAGAAAAAAAATGCCTTAGCTGATAAAACTTGATTTATCCCTCTGCCTCCAATTCTTCATCAAAAAATAAAAAAGAAAAAAAAAATTAAAACATAAGGAACTACTTTTGCAAGTAACTGCAAGCGATCTGAATCGCTATCAGGGCTAGCAGTGACTACACACGTAGTCTGAATTCTCCAAACCATTTTGCAATAGATCATAACATTCCAAAAGTTTGTTACGGGGTAGCCTGGAGACTTTATTTCCACTTTCATTCCCTACACTTGATTTTTCAATCTACTAATAAAACTCATCCTGGGGCGGTAATGAAATGGAAACCCCGTTGTTCGCAGAGCAGAGGACAGGCACACACCCGCAGTAACTCTGTTAGCAGCACTAAGCTCATTCCTGGCACAAGGCTTTGATTCATGCTGCTCAACTTCAGGCACTCAGCAAAGATAATTTGAGAAGTGTATAATTGTTCTGGGTTTCCTTTTAGTTCATGGCAAGGAACAGGCTCCTCCCGATGGAGATTCGGCTCTCTCCCGTCTTCCATGGAGTACTGGAGCCCCTCGCTCCTGACCGAGACAGACAGGCAGAGTGCCTGACGCCAGGAGGGATCAATCCGGTGAAGTGACTGATCCAACACATTCGGATCTTGCCTTATAAGATCATTTTCATGGGACCAATTCAACATATCCTGAGCAAAGGCATCCCACAAATCCCCATCAAAGAAATCTATCCATCCTACAAAAAAAAAAAAAAAGGAACAAGAAATAAGTATGTTCTGAACGTGTGCACTTCTTTGGAAGCTTTCCACATAATTCAACCCTTTTCTACTTTCCTCTTGCCATTTCAAAAGCCAAGTGTAGTAACTACCACGACTGCCAGGTCACAGAAAGAGTAAACGGAGTAAAAAACTACCGCATTGCCGTGCTGTCTGAAGTTGTTCTGATGTCAGCCAAGAAGTCTTAGGGTGGGTGAAGCCAGTGTTCAGAAATGCCTGCAATACTTCTCCTATCTCAGTCTCCAAAACTTACTTGAACTCTAAAAGCTGCACAGGCTAAATAAACAACTGTTACACGTAGTCCTTGGTGTAAAGGAATAATGGCAGCTGGCCAAACAGCAGACATTTGGATGCCTTCATTCTTTAGGGACAGGATGCAAACCCCAGATTTTGGCATCCAGTAGAATAATGGGGTAATTAAAAATATAATGCAGGCTGTGGCAGCAGGGTTATTGAAAGAATTGCTTTCAACGTATTGTGAACTATCTGCACCCACTTAAATATGGAGATCTCTACCGACCTCTTAATTAAAGAATAATACCACCTTACAGCTTCAAAGCACAGTACAAACGTAAACTAATTAACATATAACAACTGCGTGAGGAAGTTTAGGAAAATACTAAATTCCTCAAACACTTAGAGCTGATACCATATCAAAGGCCAAGAAAATTCTTGCAATTGTCCCATTTCCTAAAGATTTCAAATGCAAAATTACAAAAGAACAGAACACCTATACACTTTGCATAAATAATCAGACTTTAAAAACCCCAATTATAAAAGGCTATACTTTAAAAGCACTTATAAGTCCATGTAAATTAAATGTTCGGATGCCAAAAATATTTTGCTCAAGGTCAAACTGAGAAAATACATATTCCCAAGTCATTTTTGATCAGCAAGTGATTGCAGTACTTTGTTTTTTTGCCCAGCCCTGAAGAGAAATCTGACTTGAGGAGACATTAGCATACAAATGGGATATGAACTTTCAAAGCTTATGCAACTGCTACTCCATTACAGACGCTCAAATCAATTACATTGTTAAAAATCAGAGGAAAAAATCTTTGTTTCAGTTTAAAATATGAGTACTCTCTTATACCTCAGAGACATAAATGGAATTTGAAGCTGGTAGAAGTTTAGCGTGTTAAGAAGAACAGGGGAAAAAACAACCAGAGTTCAGTCAATGTTCTCCCTGCCGCTATTTTCCTCCCTCCCCTCCTCCTTACTTCCATTTTCCTCTCCTCCTCTCCCCCCCACAGAAAGGGTTGGAGAGGAGACTACATTTTCCTCTCAGGATGATTTAATTCAGTCTTCAAATTAGAGGGATGTTTATCCTGCTTAGCGGGAAAAGCCTCAGCACAGCAACGACCACATGAATTCCAGGTACCTCTGTAATGAACAGATGGAAAACAATTAATAGCAAGCTGAAGACTTTGCTAGCAAGAGTGAAGGATGATTTCAATGCCACGTATTAGAAATCCAAGCACCTACAACAAACAGTTGAAGAAATAATTTGTTCTAGTTCGTCCCACTATCCAATTTTGTGGGTTTTCAGTAGACAGGTTTTCCCAAAGCTTTCTCAAAGTTACACAGATCCCACAAGAGCTAAAACTCCTTGGTGAACCTAATTTAGTTTAAAATTAGGAAAACCAAGCTGATGGGTAGTATCTCACCAAAAGGGAAAAATTAGCTCTGTATTAAGCAGATGAAAAATAACCATTTTTTTCAGAAATTTAACAGCTGCAAAGAGGATTCTGCTTACATTTCTTTAAGACTAAAGTGACAAATGGCAAGATGAAAACAGACACTAAACAACTGATGATATATGTATTTTATTAAATATTATTTTACATTTTCATATGGACAAAATCATAACCAGTGAAAAACAAAGTCTGCAGAGCAAAAGAACTCTTGTAAGCATTTTGCAGTACAAAATTACACGTTTTCAGGGATTCACAGCATGATTTGCCTGGGAAATACACCAGGGTGACTGGACCTGAGGCTGTCACGCACTTCTGCTTCAGTGGAGCATTGACACATGCCACAGACCCTCTGCAGAAACACCCAGTTTTATAACAGGCTGCGTGAACCCCCCCACCCCCACACACGCGCTGCACTGTTCGACCCGCCAGAGGCCAAGCCTCGAGTGGAGGAGGAAGAGGAGCCAGGTCCTTACCTTCATGGCACAGCTACGGCAATGTGGCACTCCCCCGACCTCCCTGCGCACACAACCACGTACTGCTCCCCTCGGACTCTCGGCAATTTGCCTGAACAAACGCGTGTGCACCTGTGGTACGTGGAGAATTCACCGCCACAAACTCACTGCTTCCCACGTGTCTTAGAGCAACTGAAGCATTTCCATGCTTGCACACAGCCAAACACACCACAGAACAGCGATTGCTTCAACTTCCACGACACAAGAAAAGATCAAATTTTATTTGAATTCATGACATCGCATTTCCCTAAACCCCCGTTTCTCAGGTAGTAGCAACAGTAAAACAGTGCCAGCAGTCTATTATCAAGCTTGCTCAAAACATGCTGTGAATTATCAGCTTTGCGTTTCCTCCAAACGGTGAATTAACAAAAGTGATTAACACCTGTCAAAGCGTTCTTACATTCTCCCACGGCAAAGAAACATACGCAATGGAGTGTCTTCCTATCATAGGTTTGCTTTATGTTCTGTGCCCGCAGCGCTGCAGCCCCGGCACAGGCTGTGCCGAGAGGTGCTGGGGGCCCTCCTGGAGAGCTCCAGCAGCCACCTGGACGTGGGCTGGGCACCAGCTGGGGGTGGCCCTGCTGGGGGGCGTTGGGCCAGAGGGACCCAGAGGTGCCTCCAGCCTCAGCCACGCGGTGGCTCTGGGAAAATGCTGTTTCACCTGAAGCGAGGTTCCTGAGGTCCCTAATTGTTAGCAGAATCTATTTCACTTTTCAGCACCAGCCCTTCAAGAAATTCAGTAACCGACAACTTTCAGCTTCGTCCGTATTATGGAGAACTTCACTAGAAATCGTAACTGCAGTCCTTGCTTCAGGGTATATGCAGAACCTTAAACAGCCTCTCACCCAAGTATTTCAACTTTCAAGTTAAACTTTAAGTAACCTCAGACCTTTCTTTGAAGAGAAGGACCAGAATTTTTAATAGGATCTTTTCTGGAAGAAATTAGGAAAAGTGAGATTGGGTGCTTCCAATAGTCTGCATTGCTGTGGGGAAACAGTGCAGAGTTCTGCAATAGCTAGAACTTTTTAAAGACTCCAGCACCAAGGATACTGTGTTTCTCTAGTACAGCACTGGTTTAAAGAAAATAGAAAAAAAAAACAAAAAAAAGCGGGGCATATATACCTATTTAGTAGATTACACTGGAATTTTCAAGACAGACAGAAAGGGTTACGATACTGATGCAAGAACTTCATGCCGACACAGAAACCAGCATGCTCAATCCCTAGACCTGTATCAATCTCTTCCCACGTAGCACCGATGGGGTTGCTAGTACGGACACTACAGTTTAACTTCCCCAGACTGGGCTTGACCACTTGCAGATGTGTATTTTCATCCCCAGAGGATTGTTTCTTGACTGTAGACACTTCAAAGACGTTCTGTGCTAGATCAAACATACATTTAAGTTGGTTTAAATTTGTGCTTGCCTTTGTTTCTGAACAGGCGCAGAGTACCATCTGAATGCTGATTCCCGTCAGCTGAAGTGTAAGCAGTCAGAACACCACGTCTGGGGCTGTTCCTGGACAGCCAGATTGGATCACAGACGTCTAGGCACAAAGGAGCAAGCAGAGCCTGGTAGCTGCTTCTCATTTAAGTCAAGTGCATGGTTCTGTTTCCCTATTAAACAAAATTTATTCCCTTCAGACAAGCAAGAGAAACAACAAATACTGGAAATAGGTGATTTTAAAAAATTAAACCCAAACAAGAATTGTTTTGTTTATACAACTACCTCTCATAGTCGCATCACAGTTATTTTCACTTTGGCAGAATAAACTACATTGAACGACTGTGCTCAGAGTAGCGACTGGGACCTACAAATAAAGAAAGATGTTGAAACGCTGGAGAACTTAAAGGGCCCCCACATTATCCAGGGAATAAAACCCTTTTCCACAGAAAAAAAAACAAAGCCCCTCAGGCAAGATTTAGGAATGCACCGTCTTCAGCTTATGAAACAGAATTCCAGGCGTGACCTGATCCTTGCGTGCGGGTCCTGACGCAGGGAAGAACAACTACAGCAGCGTACAACTTCTGAGTCTTGCTGAGAAGTGCTGGACGCAATAGCTGGAAGTTACATTCAAACCTGTAACAAAATACAATCCCTAAATGCAGACATATGAAACAGCTTCCCAGGAGAAACTGGTGGGCTCACCCATGCTGAATCTCCGTAACGAATAGGAAAGTCACTCCAAAGCAAATCATTTTCAATGAGCATGATCAGTGTGTAAACAACAACCTAATAGATCAGCAAGACTTTGGGGCTGCAGGACGGTGAATTCGGGAGGAAATCATAAAACATGAAGAACGGCCTTTCAAATGAGCATTCACAGAGTATAACGTTTCAAGAATGTGCAACGCTGCTAGCAACTATGCATTTTTTTCCCTTCAGTTTCTCTGTAAAGTGAAGAAAACATGCACCTAGAATATCGCAGTCTGACAGTCCTTGAAATCTACTGTCAAGGGAAAAACCTGCCGTTGCCAATACACGAGCCTTCTCTGAAGCAAGCACACGTTCCAAGCTTGTAACGCTTCACGTGCGTACACGCAGCCACAGCACTATTTAGTGTTTTTCCATTTTACACACAGGCAGAGCTAATACTCCTTGCACGTTATACGTTATTAACACGGGGAACAAGTTTCAGCAGGAGGACCTTTGAACTTTTGCCTTCACAGCAATGCCAATTAACAACACGACTTGTTATAGTCCCACCCGACACGGGACCAAGCCCTCCAACACCAATACCCTCCAACACCCCCTCCCTGATAATCTGAGGATGGCACAAAGCACTGCGGAAGACATACTTAAATATTCCATAGTACTGAGAACTACACCTCTCGTTCCCATAAAGATTAGTTTGAACCCTGAGTCATATCCTTTAGTATCTCTTCTAAATGTTGTTTTTTTGGCTTTTGTTATAAACGCACTAGATGGTTTTGGTATTCGTACAAATATCTGCTTGCTTCGAATCCTGCCAAATGATTTCCTCTGGCAGCTAGTTCCACTTTAACTACATAGCTTGAAGAAGTATTTCCACCTACCATTTTTCAAAACTCCCACTTTCTGAGTATCGTTGATGTCCTTTTGGGCTTGTACGATGAGACATCACAAAGTTATCTTGCCATACTAGTTCCTCTTAATGGACTGACAAACAGTTTAATTAAGTTTTAACATGTCCAAGCTAACCTTTTTCACAGCTGATCATACAAAAAATATTCAAGTACAATGCTTAATGATTGTGCTTAGGAATACTTGAATGCTCTAAAGGAATAAGGCCTGTTCTGAATAAGGACTACACTGTTCCTGCTGCCTTTTTATGACTTTTTTTCTTCAGAAACTAAGGTAAAATTATTTTTACAGTGTCTTCTGCTAAAGAACGAGTGCTGTGATAAAATTTTAAAACAAATTTTGGCTTCACAGCAGCAGATGTGGATCAGTTTAACAAGCCAATAAATAATATAAGTGACTAGGGAGCTGGGACTTTTATAATATGATGGGGGTCTAAAAGCTAAAATGGGAGTCAACAGGCATTAGAAAAAGAAAACGCACGATACCTGTGGGTTTCTGCCGACTGCTATGTGAGAGCGCGCACACAAAAGCTGCTTTTGTAGAAACATGCTACTTTCAGCACTAACTTCAGAAGCTGTCCTAAGGTCATAAACCATATTAATCTGAGAACCGAAGACTTCTGTTTACAAGGCTCGGTGGATAAAAGCCATCTCCGACAGAAAGAAAAATCAGATATACGAGTTTAGTAGGTTGTAAATTACCAACCCAGCCCTGCCACCTCCCTGCTGTCCTGCACAGGGTGCTCGGGCTGCTTCTCTAACGCACGCAACTGCTCCAGCAGGCAGCACCCCCAGCACCTCAAGAGAGGCTGCCTAAAAGTTGAAAATAATAAAGAAAGTGGGAATAAAGCCCCACGCTAGGCTCCACAGGCGTCTTAAAGCACCAACGCAGCCCTGCCTGCTGCTGCGGAAGGCAGCAGCGCACAACCCGGGCCGTCCCGAGGGGAGGGCCGGCCGGAGCGTCGGAGTGGCCGGGCGCTTCGCCCCCCGCCGGGCCGGTCTCCAGCGGCCTCCCGGGAAGGCCGGCGGCTGCCAGACCCGCTGTGGGAGAGGCTCCGGGGGGAGCGAGGCCGCCAGCTCCGCACCCCGCCGCCCAGAGACCGGGCCGGGCCGGGGCCGTTCCCCTCAGCCCCCTCGGGCGCCCCGCGGCCGCTGCCCCCTCCCCGGGCCCCGCGCCTCAGGGAGCCGCAGCTGCGGGCGGGGCCGCTCCCCTCACGGCCCCCCGTTCCCTCAGAGACCCCCCCACCTCGCTCCCCTCACGGCTCCCTCAGAGCCCCCCCACCTCACCTCAGGGCGCGGCGGCCGCCGGTCCCGCAGCCCGGCCCGGCCCAGAGCCGCCCCGTGAGGCGCCCCCGGCCCTCGCCGCAACCTGCCCGGCCCTCGGCGGCAGCAGCCCTCGGGATCAGGCAGCCGAGCCCGTCCCCGCCGCCGCCGCCGCCGCCCGCTCCCCTCCTTCCCGGCCTGCCCGGCGCCGCCGGCCCCCGGCCCCCTCCCCCGGCCGGGCTGCGCGTGCGCGGCGGCCCCGCTGCCATCCGGGTCCCTCGGTGCGGTGCAGCAGGTCGGTAGGCGGGAAATGGCGACTGGCTGCTGAGCGGCTGCGGAGCGCCGAGCCCCGGCGGCGGTGTAAACACAGCGGCGCCCGCACGGCCCGGCCCGGCTCGGCACGCCGCGGCCCGGCCCGGCACGGCCCGTCCGGCCGCCGGGGGCCCGGCCACCGGGGGCCCGCCTCCCCGGCACCCCGCGCCCGCAGGTAAGCGAGGCGGCGGCTCCGGCAGCGCGGGGTCCCAGCCCGGGACGAGGGTGGGGGGGGGAAGCGGGGTGCGGCCACCGGGGGGGAGCCCCCCGCGCCCCCCGGGCCCCCCGCGTCCCCCGCTCCCCGCCCGGCCGCGTCCCCCCGCGCCCCCTCCCCTCCGCCCGTCCCTGCCCGGCGGCCGAGGCCAGCCCCGCAGCCGGGGCTCAGCCGGCCCGGCCCGGCCGCCGCGCTCGGGGGGCGGTCGGGGGGCGGCTGTCAGCCCCGCGCCGCGCCCCCCCCGCCCCTTCCAGGCCGAGGCCTGCGGGGTGCCCGCCCCGCCCGGCCGCCGCGGGGCTCGTCCCGGGCCGGGCCGGGGGCGGGTGCCGGGCTCCCGGCGGTAACTCGGAGCTCCGGGGGGCAGCGCGCCCTGTGCCGCCCCGCGCCCGGGTTGTGGAGCTCGGGCTGCGGCGCTGGGGGCCGGTGGCGGTGTCCCCCCGCTGCGTCCCGTCCCGGGGCTGCCCGGCGCCGCCGCGGTCGTCGCGCTCGCTCCGAGCCCGTTGTTTCCTGGCAGCGCTGCTCCCGGTGCTCCTTCTGCGCGTGGGGCGCTTCGGGAAGCGGTTCCGAGGTGGTGTGGATCGACCCGGCCGCTCGCGATAAGTTTCCGCCGTTACAACGCGATGGTCCGCAAAGATCTCTGCGTGTAGCTATTGCTCCGTCGCCTTGGGCGAGTCGCAGCCTCTTTTGCCATTTCTCCATCGGTAAAATGGGGATAATAATACCTCGGAGAGTTGTTACAAGAAGTAGTTAATGTTTGTAGAGGGCTTAAAAGACCTAAGTGTTATTAATTAAGCCCCATGACACATTAAGGTAAGAGTTAGTGAATCAGGTTTACACATGGATGAACCGAGGCAGGAAGAGATTATGATTTAGCTGGAGTAATGTATTGGATCTGTGACAATAACAGAAAACAAGTTGTAACTACTTCACGCTGTAGGCACAAGTGAACAGTTCTGTGTAACAGATACGCTTCCAAGATGATTTCCCCTCCCTCCGTTCCCCCACCACCACCCCAAACCCGAGCTTTTCTACCTCAGTTTCGCCTGTGTGACTTCCAGTCGAGTGGATAGCTCCAAGGACACTTGTGGCTTGCCCACTTAAAAGTGTTTCAGCAGTTTTCATAACAAGATATATGTTCTAGGATGCAAGCCAAATCCAGGCTTGAATTCCATAAAACATTCTCCACTTTTCCCCTGAAAACATTGTGTGGAACTTAGTTAAGACTTGATCCTGTTCCAGTCAGCGGAGTATGCGCTGAAGCTGACATTCCTGTTTCATCGGAGAAAGTTCCTTCATTAAAGAAAAAATTCTGCTGTCATTCTGTCCCGCAGATTTAACGTTAGAGTTAGATCATTTTCTTCTAGCGATGTAAACATTCCACATATGCTGGAGCTGCACATGCATTTTCATAATTTAAAGGTAATTTTCCATCTCCAGACTTCCACTGCGAGCCTTGGTAACTTCCTTCCCCGGTGTTGATTCCCCGGCAGACTGACATGACACTGCTGCAGGCTGAATAGCATCAAGTGATTAAAACTGCTACCGAATCCAAAAGGAAAGTTAGTCTCCATCTTACAGAGTTTTTCCATACCGTATTGGCATTTGTTGTCTTTGATCACTTGTAATGCTAGTGAGGTTGACACCAACAAAAATACTATTTCCAGAAGACTAACAATCACTTTTTCCTCTTCTGACAGTTTTCTATGCAAATATCTCATTCCCATGGAGGAAACTTTTTCATAGGTGTAAGTGGAGTAATAGCTCGGAGTTCCTGCACATTTTTGTTAGGAACTAATACTGGAAGTCAAACTATTTTGGCAAGAGCTCTCAAGAGAAGGCAAAACAGCATGCATCGAGTAGGATTGGAATTTGGCAGAAATTTAAAATTAATGTGCGTTTCTAGACATCTGTATTCTCTGACAGAAGCTCGAGACTTCTTGTCCTTTAGAAGGGATAACTGGAAGTTCCAGAACATCTTCAGGATGGATTCAAGTTCACAACCGAAGAGCTGGAGTCAGTGTAGCTGTTTAACTCTGAAGCTGCCTTTTCCAGTATCTGGGGTCCTGGCTCTTCCCTATTCAAACCCTGTACAAGCTCTTATCCATCCGTGCGTTTTCAGCCTGGTCTCCCTAGGGGAGCCAATTCCTAGGGACTGCAGCTTTTGGACCTTGCTAGCGTCAGCCCAGGAGTACCCCACAGCCACAGGCTGCCCCCCCCATGTTCCCCCCCAGCTCCATCCTTATTCCCCACTTTCTCAGGAGCATTCCTCTCAGCAATCCTCCTTTCCCTTCTGATTCATCGCCCTGAGTGGGTCAGATACGATGCTTCTTGCTCTTTTTAGCCCAGGAAGTAAAGGACCAAGTCTGAACGAAATTCTTTCCTTTTGCTAGCAGCTGGCATTACCGCTACAACGTTGGCACCAATCTCTTGTAAATTTTTAGCGGAAGATTGTTTTCATCTATTGCATGTGAAGAGCTCATCTGATGTTTATTCATCCCAGTTAGGTCTTCAGAAAAAGCAAACGTGCACCATAAGCGCAGAATTGATTAATCAAATTCATAATGACTTACAGTTTTTAGGGGCAGAGTGTATGAATTGAATCATGCTGCTCTGATCCTACAAAGGAGCAGTAAGCTCTTTACAAGCTGGTTTAAGAGGGGTAGCCATCTAATTCACGTCGGTTTTGACAGTGTCAGCCCTACGGAGTGCTTTAACCACAGGTTAAGTTGCTCAAGTGCGGTGTCAGTTGCAGTGCAGTGCATCGCCTCTGACTGCTCGGAGGAGAACTTCGCACACAGCTACTTGTCAGTGCGCCAGCCTAACGTGCTGTTCACATGGTGAGTTGCCTAGATAGCGATTATTTATTGTTTTAGAAAAATATTTTACATTCACAGATGAAGACATATTCAATAATACTTGAAAAATCAACTCTGAAATCGTCCACACCTAAAGCAGTCAGAGGCTGGGTAGTAGTTTCCCAGTTGGCAGTCTTAACATTTTTGAAATAGATTACTTCCTAATCAGATCAGTTCCAATAATTACTTTGATTAAAGTCCTCTTAGCTATGGAGAATAAGAAGTTTTTTCATCTTTCCTCATGATCCAGGGAAACGCTTGTCAGGACAGTCTGGTGTAGGAAAACACCGAGTTGAGTATCAGGAAAGCTGAAGTGTATTTGCACCTCTGCCGGGTGCGTGCTCCGACACATGTCCTTTGTTGCCTCAGTTTCCCTACCTGATGCTTTAGTATTTATGGTGCTGGGCCCTGCGGACAGCCCGATGGGAAGCAGATGCGCAGCTGCTGGTGGGCAGAATTAACGCGGCAGCCACATCGATCTCTGCTGTAGGGTGACAAAAAGACACAGCTCCCCACGGGGAAAGCTTTATGAGAGTTGAGCCCCTTCTGTTGGGTTTGTATGCATCGAGCTGGCAGAACCCTAAAGGCAGCACTGGGAAGCCGCCTGTCTGTTACCTTAGGTCTAAGGAGGGTCCTCTGTCCGCTGAGTGGTGTGATGCTGAAGGTGCTTGTAAGAGACGACAGGAACTGAAGTTACCCCTAGTAGTCCAGACACCCTTCTGAATCCAGAATTTCTATTTGTTGGGTGAGGAATCGGGTTAGAAGGCATAAAACACTTCATAGTTTCGCGTATAAAAATACTGCGTCGATGTAACTTCAAGGTAAGCATTATGGTGAAAATAGCTTTACCTAAAAGGAGCTGCTAACTCCAGAGCATCTGGAAAGTAAGCTCTGTATACTTGCTTAAAGTAGCACAGCGCTGAAGTATATATCCTGCTATTTGTTGCCGGCATACAAAGTGTGAGGAGCAGCGAAAAAATACACAGCTAAAACATTTGGACTGGGATTTACCTGTATGCGCAAACACGTGCGGTGACAGCACAGCAAGCGTGTCGTTATCAGCAGAGTAAGGCTAAGAGAGTGAGACTGTAGGGCACGTGAGCATTCTGGAAGCCTCACGTGAGAGAAAAGGGACCTGCCCTTATTTAGGGTACGTTTAAGAATAGGTGATTTAAGTTAGTAAATGAACGGGAACTCGCATCAAATCCGAGCGGTTGTCCTCAGCAGTTCAGCTTTTGCTGTACTGATTCAGTCCAAATCATAACTCGGTTTACTTTAGGCCATTCTAAATTATGATTGCTTTGATTCATCCTGTATTTTAGGAGGTGCTAATTAGAGGCAGGTAGGTAATTCAATCTCAGGATTAGCCTATACCACAAGGACTTCCCTGGCGCGGCGACAGCAGCCTCGTTAGT
Organism: Cygnus olor; assembly: GCF_009769625.2. Taxonomy (NCBI): domain Eukaryota; kingdom Metazoa; phylum Chordata; class Aves; order Anseriformes; family Anatidae; genus Cygnus; species Cygnus olor. Next base: position 21,457,257 of record NC_049179.1, on the reverse strand, counting down.
GGTAAAACCCCTGCACAAAGGGGTTCCCTGTGCCAGCACGAGTCGCACTGCGCTCGCCGTGCTTTAGCTGGATTTGATGACACAAGATGAGTATTTCCCCCTCAAAATACTGCATCGGTGTAACTTCAGGGTAAGCTCTCACATTTCCGACAGCCTCGCCGCCCTGGCAGACACCAGCCAGTGGTTGGTTAGGCACCACCAGCGCGGATTTCCTTGGCTCGAGGGGCGTGCGGTGCCTCCTGCCCGGCGGGCGGCCGCGGTGCTGCCCCGTGGGACCCTGCCTCGTCCACCACCGCTGCCTCTAGGCTTCCCCTTCTGTAGCGTACCTCTCAGGGCGCGTGTTTTTGAAGTATTTGCTATTTCAGGAAGGAGTGGGCTGACTTGAGGCGGCAGAGCTGCGTTCTGTGTTTTCTTTTGCCTTCTCTGCGTTTTCCGTGCCCTTTTCACACAAGCTAACCCAGCGTCTGTCCCCGCTTTCCAGGACCCTCTCGTTTCCCGGGGGAGCTCGTCCAGGTACGGCAGCTCCGGAGCCCAGGGCCTGGGGGGCTGCTGCCTGTCCGGGGTGGGCCTGGCGGCGTTAATGAGGATCTGCTGGATTTGGAGATAGAGGGGGGTGAGAGAAGGCCGAGTGCTGGTAGTAGTTACACGGGCAGCAGTTAGCGCTGCTTCCGTCTCTGCCAAAGTATAGCACGCCTGAAATGTTGAGGTTTGTCTTCTGAGGACAAAAAGTCCACAAGAAGGAGGTAACTTGTAAATAGCAGAGAGAGCTGAGAACAGGAACTTGCAGGCTTTGTGTGTGCTGGATTTAAATACGGTGTATTTGATTGAGTTACCTAGCCCAGTTTGTTTGACACCTTCTTAAACTTGTCAAGAGCAAGCAGTTGTAATTAAATCAATTTAAGGAAGGTTGGAAGAGCTTGTTTATTTTGCTTATCAAGGCAGAATCTATGAACATTAAAGAAGAAAACAAGCAAGTTAGTGGAAGCACGATACTTTTTAATTTATATGTTCTTAAAAATACAGATTTTGGAGACTCGAGTGTAGCTGGAGTGATATTCTTAAACAACTGTAGTCACTGTCTTTGGAGCTCCTTACTTTTGTGATGCCCAGGGGCCAGAAAGCTCGGGAGCGCTCGTAAGAAAAGGTCTTGGAGAGCTCAGCTGGAGAAGTGAGCTGTGTGGGTATGGTTCAGGTGAAGAGGTGCCATGCTTAATTGGTGTGCTTAATTATCCTGTTGGATTTATTTGAAGATAACTTTCTGGTGATAGTAGGTTGGTTTATTATATATCTGGAAAATGTTTGATAATGTTCGCTCTCAAAGATTAATAGTTAATATAAAAACGTCCTGAGGCAATTAACATAGTAGGGTTCCAACCCATAAAGTAGTTCAAGAGCAGAAGATAAACATTTGTCATCAGTGATCCGTGCTTTCAAAGTTAAAAAGTTATTTGACGAAGGTTGCTCTCTGCTCTGTCTCCTCTCTATGTATTTTCTGTTCCCCTTTTTCTGCATTTTGGGTGCTGTGAGGTTAGAGAAGTGTGCGCAGCTTTCCGCACGCTCTTCGCTTTGTCGCTGGCAGCTCGAGAAGCTCTGTGCCCGCATTTGCAGGCAGACGATGTTTTGTCAGAATTTCTGGGGTACAGGGCCCTTTCTTTGAGGGTTTAGTTTTATTTTTAAAATAGAGTGACCGTGCTGACAAACCCGCTGCCGTTGTTTCAGCTTACTCAGCGTTGTCAGCCTTCGTTCGGGCAGTCAGACGGCGTGGAGCAGCAGCAACAGACCCGTGGAGGGAATTTGTTGATGCTGAGCCCTTGGTGTGCAGGCGTCCGTGGAAGAAGGGACAAATCTGAAGCAAAAAGTCCGTAAAGGGACGAGGGTGAGAGCCTTCAGCGAGCCGTCACGGAATAGAAGCAAATGGAGTAAAATCTGAACGAAGTGTCCTGGGCGGCTGGCAGGTGCCTTTTCACCCTGTGCCTGGCTTCCGTAGCCTGGCTCCGCGCTTTTCCCCGTGGCTACACCGACACCGCTCAGCTGCTTCTGTGCAAAGGCTGCCGAGTGAACTGGGCTCGCGACAGGTGGTTGTTTAAACTCATCTGGCTGGTCTTGCTTATCCGCTGTGTCCAAAGGGAGTTTAAGAAGCTAAATTCTGTTTTATGAAATATATGAGTGGTAAGGATGAGGAGAAGACTATGTATTTATTTCTACTTAGAAGCCCAGTTTTTAAAATACTGCTCTGTGAGAGTTTTTAGTCCACTGTAGTGTTCAGGGACAAAAGATGCTGACCATTTGCATGAATAGAGTGCCTGCTTTTTTATGTATATATTCTTTAAATTATTTCTGAGTTCTGTTGCCGTATTGTAAGTGCAACAAATGAGGATCCTTCCTGAAAAGGGTAATCACAAGCACGAGCTAAAATAATCCATCTGGTCGGTGGTTGTTACTTGACCAGCAGGATGCAAGAGGTCTGCTTTCCCGTAGCCGTGCATCCTTTCAAGCCTCGCAGCTCCCGTCTCACCTCCAGACCCTGCACCCACAGCGCTCCAGGCGTCCTCAGCGCTCCCTCTGCGGCGGGGTTTGCGGTGTCCCTGCTGAATCCTTTTGGTCAGAGGCAGGCTGGGGAGGCCGGCAAGGCTGTGTGTGTGCGGCCGGGATGGACGGGGGTAAGGGCTGGGCTGCGGCTCGCTTTCGCTCACTGCTAGAAGGGTCTGGCTTACCCACAGGGCTTCAGGTATTCAGAAGACTTGTAGGAACTTGGCCTGTCTGAAATTTCCCCCTCTCTGTCAAATCACGTCGAGGGTGGTGAGCGGGTTACCAGGGGAGGGCTGACGGACACGCGATTGGATAAGCTTTATTTTCCCTGGAAACCAGGCTGTAAAAAGATCTACAGGCATATTAGAAAAAAGCTTCCCGGCGTTTATGCTGCAGAATGCAGCCCTTCAGAGAGTACAATAAGCAAATGAAACCCTGGCATAAAACACTGGTGCTTTAAAAATTTGCAGCCGAATGGTGTCTGTTCCAATAACTTGCCATAAAATAAAAGGACAATTTTAAACCTGAATCATTGAAGGAATCGCATCAAGGAAACAGCCCCGCAGTCAGTGCTGGAGCGGCCGGGGCTGCGGTTCCCCAGCAGCCTACAACATACAGCGGTCTCTCCAGTGCTGCTGGCCGGGGGTACGCCAGTGAGCGGAGTGGGCCAGGACGGGTCCTGTGGTCTTGTGAGCAAGCGGAGTGGCACCGGTCGCATCCTCCCAGCTCAGCTCCCTTCCTCCGAAACAGGGTGGCCTCCGTGTTGGGAGCAGCCTCGCCTGTGCCCTGCTCCGAGCTGCTCCGAGCACCACCGGGGCAGAGCCGTGCCTTGGCACCCTCCGTGGCTGTGCCAGGGCACGCCGACAGCTAAGCAGCCGGGTGTTCGATGGTTGTAGGTGGGTGATCATGGAGCGCTGCTTTAACCCCGGGGCTTGCTGGTTTACTGCCGTGGCTGTCCTTTCCCCTGCCTGGAGCCGTATGTTTGTATTCCATCCCCTGTTGGTGTGGTTCCGTGTCGAAGCCTTTCAGTTTAGCAAGCCGGCCTCAAAATTCGGCTAAAGGGAGGGTTCGCTGAGTGCCCGGGGAGGGCGCGGGAGCGTGACGGCGAGGAGGTCGGCTGCGGCTGGCGTGGGGCTGCAGCAAAGTGTGGCACGTGGGTGGGAGCGAGCTGGGCCGGCAGAAGGGAGGCTGCAGCTCCCTGTGCTGGCTGCTCTGCAAAAACTTGGGGCTGGAGACTGCCCGCTGAAGGGCAACGGGCAGCGGGGGGATGAACAGCGCGGGCAACATCGCCCCTTCCTTCGCCTGGCCTTGCTGCTGGAGGAAACGGCCCCGAGACACGGCCTGCCTCTTCTCCTCACCCCGCTTTGGTCGCAATGCGCAGTGAAAACGTACCTGCCGGGCTGGAAGGGATGTGGAGGGAGGAGGTGTGGAAACGAGGAAGTACGCCTTTTGTTTTCATTAAAACGTTTATAAATAGCAAGAATATTCGTCCGTGATTTCGCTAAGTTGTTTCTTCAGGTGAGAAGTAACGTGCGCTTTGTTATAAGTATAGAAGGCACACCTTAATTTACATTAAATTTGGTATTAAATTAGCTCTCCTTAGTATCTGGAAGTTCTCCCAAATTCTGCTGTAATGTAACTGCTCTGTAATACTGTGAACCAACCCGTGCCCAGGAGGGTGGCATTGCTCGGGAAGGGGACGGGGGCATCTCTTACTCTGCTGGGTTCCGACGAGGGGCTGGATTTACTCCCAGTGCCGCGGGACGATTGGAAGAAGATCCAACAGCCATTTAAGCTCAGAGTTGATACCGGCGCTTTTCGCAGATTTCTCTATTTTAAAATACATAGGTGCGGATTTCTGGAAGAAGGGGCGAGATTAGCCGACTTCAGCTGCCTCTACTCGTTCACATTTCCTAGTGTAGCGCGTGAATCTGCGCCCTGCGTTAAAGATGTGCAGCTTCCCTTTTCTCTGACTTTCAGGCTGCCAGGCGTCCTAAATGTTAGCCGATTGTGCATGCTTATTCTTCAGAAGGCAAGCCCGTACTGTACAGAATCACAGCAGCAGCCTTAGTAGTTCCGCAGCTCCTACCTTTTGTTTGCAGACATAAACTTTGCAAAGTGAGGCGCTAGACAAACAGGATCTTCTCTCTCAGCGGAGCGATTCTCTGTTTGTTTGCAGAGCCGTACCTGCTACTTTGCAGCCATAAAGTTATTATTTCATTACGTCTCACGCATTTCAAAGTGGCAGAGATACGTTAGACCAAAAGGGAGGGAGTTAGATTGTGAAATAAATAAGTGAAATTCGGGGTAGAACCAAGGAAGAATGGAAACGTTACAGTGTGCTCGAAGATCAATCTTTGCTTACAAAACTTCTGTTGTTGTGCTAAATTGTGGTTATTATGCTTTGCATTATTGGCACGTTGTTCAGAAACCTCATTTAACTTTCCACTGAATAGCCAGTGATTTTTCTCTTGTGGATTTTTCACCCAGAACAAAATAGGAAAAAAAAACCAAAACACATTTAAATGAAAGAAAATAGTAAATGTAAAATAGCCTCACTGTCACGGGGTCAGACAGGTCCCTGAAACTGATCTCAAGAAAGTTTGTGGAAGTGAATGAGATTCAAGCTCATAATGTCTCTGTTGCGTGTTTTTAAAGTTAAACATAATGTCACTCGAGGATTAGTAAAGCTCTTATTTTCCTATTAATTTTAATCTAGGTACATGTATAAATGAGCAAATGAATCTCACTGATTGAAATGTGTAAGAATAAAGTTTTCCGTTTAGGAATAGGGCAGTGGGCTATGAAAAAATCAGATTTAAATCAGCATGTTTATGTAATGGAGAGCGTTTAGTTTTAGATCTGCACGGGCAGTAACTGGTCAAAAAAACTCGATTGTGATGGCATTTTCCCCATTTGTAACAACGTTGTTGGATTTTTTTATTTTTATTTTTTTCATCAGGAAAGCCAAGTGCAAAAAGAGCATAATAGCAGCTCCTTGCAAGGTAGAGAGCAGGATTTAAACTATTTGGAAAGGTTTTGAATTTATAGTGCACCAAGGAAGATGTTTTCCAGGGAAATAAGAATCATATCATCATTTAAAGAGTTTTTATCCTCCAATACAAAGAGTCTGAAATAGCCTGCTGTTTTTAAGGCCAAAGGAGCAGCCAAAAACTTCATCTAGCCTTTTAAAAGATAGCAACCTGACAAAGCCCTGTGGAATACGCGATTGCGGTGCTGATCCCACAGAAAGGTTAAGGGGAAGCAGAGCAAGTTTAGGTTTTCAGGTGCAGTTAACAAAATTCATCTCTGCACACCTTACAAAAACTATCAGCTTCTCGTAACAAATGCAGGAGTTACTCCGTGGCTTCCACAGTCCGACACAGACTTGCTTAGGCTTATTAATCTTCTGGAGTTGGTGGTGTTTGCTCGTTTGTTGTTTCTTCCTTTTTTTTTTTTTTTTAATTAAGAAAGCCAACTAATATAAGATGAATGATTTTAAAAAAAAAAAAAAAAAAAGGCAACCCATGAAGATTTTTTTGTGGTCAGAGCTTGTCACAACATCCTGGCAGGTCTGCTCAGGAAGCGTTCAGCAACCTGTCCGTACCAGGGCTTGGAACAAGAGGGAGACGACTTCCAAAAATAGTCTCCCCGTGAGCCTGGCAGCGTGGATTAAATGTCTGGGGAGCCTGATTTGTCCCAAGACAGCTGGTCCGTTCCCGAACCTCAGCAGGAACAGTGCTGGTTCTAGTGGGATCTGTTTGCCACTTGTTTAACGCTCAAGCACTGCACACTTTTCTTTCAAAACTTGTCAGCTGTTGCTGAGCTCCGCAGTACCTAAAGGCGACTGATGTAAAATTCTTGTCTTGGCAGCATCAGAGATCCTAAGTAGTATCTTTCTGCTGCAACAGATCTTGGGCTCTGTTCTGAGCTCAGCTGTTCTACGGTTAACCCAGCTCTCCATTTTTCTTTGTTGGTTAAGAGTCTGACCCAAACTGAAAAGGCTGAATTAATTACAAGTGTGTACCCTCAGTCACAAAGAGAAAAATATCTTGGCCAGGAGGGAATAAACTTTCAGTTCCAAATGCACATAGCGTAATCAAAACAAAGCCTCGCTAGCAGAGCGATGGCAAAACAATGGTGCCTGGAAGTATGATTGCTACAGCAGAAAAATAAAGTAACAGAAAATTTATTTTCTGTTAGGGCCAATTACGAAAAGCCTTCCTCATCTTGTTTGGCAACATCTTTATAAGAAAATGTTTCTTCTAGGGGAGGCGCTTAAGCCTTGGGAGAGCAGAGCTCCGTACGTGAGCCCCAGGCGGACGTACTGGGGGATCACGGTTAAAGCAAGGGGACTGAAACCCGGGGATTTCAAGTGTGGTTTTGTTCAGGTTATGAAGGCGTTTTGTTCTGAGATACAGGGGAGAAGTAAAGGCGGGTTTGGAGAACAGGGAAAACTGAGGGGCACCGTCTGCATTGTGCCTTTGGTAGTTGTAATTGCTGACTGTGATCTTGGTGGAACTGGTGGTTTCTTTGCACGTTTATCCAGACTTCATAGCCACGCTCCAACATTTGGATAGTACATATTGTGTGTGTTGCTGGTTTTATAGACCACTTGTCTTACTTTGCTCCTACCTGCACTGTCCTAGCACCATCCAGCCTTCTTCAGCCGCGGCTTCCTAGTTGGTGGCTGTCTCTCCAGGAGGCGGTGGTGGAAAAACGCTTGAAGATTTGTGAAGAGTGACAATGCAACACAGGATGTTGTAAAATACGAAGTACATCAGCTGGAACACGATGAAATCGCTGTGATTTCCTAGGGAAGGAGGATAAGTTGGTTAAAGAAAGGCCACGAGTTGTTGAGGGGGGAAAAGTCTCAGCACCTTTGAGCTAACAAAGAGCATTTCCTTCAGGTTTGCAAAGCGCTCTGGGGCCTGTCTGGGTGAAGGACTCTGTAAGTCGTTCTGCTCGACTTTGCTGCGAGTCCAGACAGGTGTGCGTGACACGCGGGTTGTCGTTTGTCCCGTTTCTCGCTCACAGGCTGCGTGCCTTCTCTGTTTCCCTGCTTCCCTACCCTCGTGGCTCAGGCGTCTTTGCAGGGTGTCCTAGGATCTCGCATTTCTGGAGAGCATCGCTAGTCCCACGCGAATGGACCTCGGCCAGCTCAGTGAACGCGTCTTCTCCTTGGGATCGTTCTTGAAACCTGGGTCACATCACAGTGATGAAGTGCGCTGATGAAACGCGACTGGTATTGGATGTTTACAAGGAAATTGGAGAAAACGGTTGTTCTTGGTTCCTTTCTGTGGACCTGCCTGCTGTGATCCAGCCTGTGTGTCCAGAAGCATGTGAATGAAACTGAGACGTTTGCTCAGCAGAGAGGTCTGGGTTAGCTGAGCTGCTGGCACTGAACCGTCCGCGGGCAGGTCACAACCGCCAGCCCAGGCATGGGGCGTCGCAGAAAGCTGTTAAATTTGGTGACAGGTCGCAGCTTTGTGTGCGTCTACCTGTGACGGATGCAGCATGGGCTGGATTCTTGCTTAAAACCTAAAAGTGTGAAGAGGTGGTGCTGCCTTCTTGGCTTTGGGTGAAATCTTTCAAGGGATGGGTGGAAGTAATGCAGGACGAGTGCTGTGGTTGTTGCAATCAAACACATCCCCCAACATTTTTCAGTGTGCTTTGTTTTGCTGCGCGAATTTTTCGTGCTCTGTGGTCATCATCTCCATGCTGGCAAAAACGAATGTATGGGCAGTTACATGGAGAGAAGGGAACTTCTTTTTTTTGGCTTCCTCTTGTCTCTTGGATTGTGGTTGTGCTCGATTCTGCCAACATACGCTGCGTCCACACCAGGAGCTAATCCAATCTGTAGCAGCAGACGCTCCGTTGTGTAAAAATTGTTTCGGATCCCAATGGCAGGAGCTTCGTCCCTGCCTCGTCCCTTGCTGCTGCTGGGCTGCGAGGTGCAGCAGGCAGCGGCTGGGGGCCAGGCCTCACCTCCCAGCGCCGCGGGAGCCCATGGGGTAGGATAAGTGGAGTAACTAATAGAGAAGCCCTTCACCTAACGTGTGCCTGTCACTCACCGAGCTGCGTTCCCGACGCGTGCCTGGCTGTCCTAATCCTCCGGAGCCCTTCCGGCAGCCAGGCTGGGAATATGCAGCTTTCGGTGGGGGCAGCTCAGCGGGCTTGCCGAGTGCCAAATTAAACGTAGGAGTCGTTCAACGCTATAATTCTGAATTTTCCTGTCAGTCGTATCTTCCTATTGTTGATTGCTATTGTTCTTTTACCGTCTTAAACCCTTTCCTGTATCAAAAAAACCTTAAACCCTGTAATTACATGTGCTGTACCTAATTTTCTTTCAGTAGTTTTGGGGAAAAATAGATAAGACCGTAGTACCGCCTGCGGGGGGAAAGTCAGTCATCCCCACCTGAAGGAATCACGGAGGTGCGCTGTTACTTCGATCTGTGGGTCATTCGCAGGAATTCCTGTCCCGTAGGTGCGCGGTGCCTGCGCCTGGAGCAACGCCGTGCGTGCCCCGGTGAGCCCGGCAGCTGCAGGACACGGAGCGTGTGCGGCTGCAGCGTCTCCGGCTGCTGCTCCCGATAGCTCCTTCGTTACTTACCTCCCTGTCTCTCAATTGTTTAGTGAGAGTTCCATTTAGTCCCTCTTTGCCATGCGTTTCTCGTTTGAAGAATATCTATTTATTTCTTTTTACCCCCCCCCACTTTCTTTTGTGTTTTGATTGTTTGTTTTAATAGATGGGGAAGGAATTCCAGCAGGAAAGGGCTTGGGAAGGATTTAAACCAAGACACGTATGTAATGCAGGAAAACATCTTGAGCCGTTAAATGTTCCGCATGCTTGCTGTGGATGGGCCTCCTGGCTTCAGGTCCACGTTACGGTGATACTTCGGTGCCAGCTGCTCCCGATGTGAAGGAGCTGCACCGTTGTACGGGGAGAATTCCGAGCTGCAGGCTCCCGAAAGGCAACCTGCTGGAAAGAGAATCGAAGGGCAGCAGTTAGCCAGGGCTGCTGAGCGCGATCCCCCGGCAGTGAGCTCCCGGGTCCTCTGGCTCCGCGGCACGGACGCCGGCGGCGACACGAGGCGTTCGCACCCGCCGTCACTCAGCCCGGCCCTGGCTGGCCGGCACGCCGGGGTGACAGGCAAAAGTCGTACGTGGCTGAGGAAGGAAATTCACGGGCATGTTTGGGCTTGGTTTGTTTTGACTGAGAGAGCGTGCTGAGTGGCGTAGTTTGGTTTATGCTCGTTTCAGAAAAGAAACACAAAGATAATTAAAGTAGAAACTGCACGCTGCCAAACGCATCGCGCGTTGGGAGAGCAAACTTCTGGCACTGCGGGGATTGTAGGTAACTGTTGCTAAGTCCATTAGAGATATTTATAACCTGAGGCTTGATACCCAGGATGTGAAGTGAGCCAAAGAACTCTCTGGCAATAGCACGCAGATGAGTTGAATGGTTTCTTGCTGGATAAATGCATACGCAGACTGACAAACGTTAAATTGGTTTGGGCTTTGTCTGCCTAGTATTTGTTTCAGCTCTAGAAAAATCAGGCAACTTGCAGAATAGCACGGTTTAAGCAGTATTTTCATTTCCAAATTGGAGATTGACTAATGTCAATCTTCCTTCAGTGCTTCACAATTATTTGTCTAATTCTTTTTACACATTTGCTTTTAGTATAGCCTTGCGTAATTCCTACCCGTGAAATGGCAGGCATCTTAGATTCCTCACCAAAATATTTTAAGGCTGCTGTTGTACAGAGTCACACGGCAGGATGTTTGCCAGTTCTTCAAAATGTGTAAGTAACATTTTAATAAATGTGGTTTACGTCTTTGAATGTACTGCATTTCATTATATTTTAGTGTTCATTTACTTAATTCCCAATTCACCACTGTGAGTGGTTATCCATGGTGGATCAGCCACTTGAATTAGTTCACTGTTACTCTCTTCTTACCGTCCAGAGTTTTTTAAACTCTGTAAATGAGACTTGGGGATCTCACTTTTCAATTGTAAGCAATGTTTACGCTGTGTATAAGTGTATGTATAAGTGTATATATTGTGTGTAAGCCTATGTTATGTCCATGTGTGTAAATATACACACATGGATATTTCAGGGAGTCCTGGCTGTTTGAAGTCCGTGCAATGCGCCCTTTCCAGAGAGCTCACAGCACTAGTGATCAAAAATTTGTCTCTGAGCAGTACAGAAGAGACTCGAGAACAGCTGCACTCAGGCCCAAACGCAGGTATTTAGGTGGGCAGAAGTTAGGGTGCCCACTCGTTGTGCCGGAGGCTGGCGGTGGCCGATGTGAGCTCCTGGAGCGGTGCATGCAGCCTGCCCGGCTGGTGCGTGCTGCCTACCTGCGCTGTGTCGCTCTGCGTGCGCTGGGGACGGAGCCGCCAGCCTCCCGGCCTCGTGCCACCCATGGAGGGTCTGCAGCTCTGTTCTGCTTTCCAAAATACCCGCGCTCGGGAGGCTGCGTGGCGTCTGGCTGCGTCGTTCCAGGGATGTGCTGGTCTGCTCCGTAGCACTGCTCTGGTGCCCATTGGTTCCCTTTATAAACCGATTAAACTGTGTAAAAATGAAATCGGATATATATTTATTTTGCTGTTAGCTTGGTGAGCTGGCCTGGTCTCTGAGGAGGCAGACAACTCTGGAAGTAGCGTGGGGAAGAAATGAGGAGGGAGCAGGGGCAAGCCCCTAGGTTCCCTCCTGTCATCCTACCATACCCGACTTTAAAGCACCTTTGAGAAGCTTGCTCTGCTCCTTACATATTCTTGCACCTTTCTTCCAACATCCTTCTGGTTTTCTTCCCCTTTGAGCCCTTTGCCACCGCTTCTCAGCGTGAGCACGGTTCCCGTTCCCAAGGGACCATGGTGGTGTAAGCTGCCCCGCTGCTCCAGTCCTGCGCCTGGCTCCCAGGGCTTCCTGGCAGGACGGACTGCACACAAAAACCCCGAGGAATGCAAAAAAAAGCATGGTTAATCCTTCTCGGTGGCGCAGGGCTGTCTGCCCTGTAGGAGACGTGAAGGAGTCCGGCACGCTGGGGCTTTGGACCCGTTTGAAACCTCTCGGAGCTGGGGTGGTTGGGTGTTTGACCCCGCTGGCTGCGCTCCTTCTCCGCTCGCTTCTCTGTCCTAGGGATGGCTGTCTGAGATCTGATCTCTCTCCTTGGACCATACAGATCGAAGAATTTCAGAGGGTTATAACTTAGGCAAATTAGAGGAAAGAGCAAAAAATAAATAAATCCCTAAGCAGGTTGGTAATGCAGCAAATGAAATTCCCTTCTCAACGCATGGAAGGACTCGGGCTCCTCGGGGAGTTCTGAGAACATTTCCAACACGGCAAAACGGCGTTGTTTTTCTCTAACTTCATTCCAACAAATTGCTAACTATTTAGCTTGAAATATTGATATATTTAAACTATTTGGTTTAAAAGTTTAATGGCTGTTTTCTGTCTTGGGCTTTATTTCCGATAGAGCTGTGAATTCCTTCTTCTCCCACATACAGGAACACTGAGAAACCTTAACTCAGGTGTTCTTTTTTCAGCCACACATGATAAAATTATTTTATTAACAGAACCTAATCACTTAATTAACAAGAAGTTGACTAAAAATAACATTTTCCTGAATATTTCCAAAGTAAAAAATACATTATATGTTTTAAGGTATCTTTGGATCATTCTGTCTATTGATGTTTGATGGTTTCTTCAATTTTATAATTGGGTCCTCCTGATTTGTGCAGAAGTATAACAGGACCATACGTCTGTTGAGCTGGATTCTTCCCACTGTAAATCATACACAAAAAAAATTAATCTAGCAGGAACTTGTAAGAAAGAAAGGTCAAGATGCAGGTTTTGATAACACATTTATTTTACATCCTTGCATAAGAACGTTATTTTTAACTTTTTATTTTTCTAGTGGCACAGAGTAGGAACAGCAAACTGGATTTAAATCCTTGGGGATGTTTTTCAGTTTTCCCCAACATTACTTTTTTTCTGTGTACAGTAGATTCTATCAAACTAAATGCGAGTTTTATTGCAAATATTAATGGTGAAAGTATACTCATATGGAGTCTGAGTTTTAATGCTTCTTTTACTAGAAGGCTCAAAATTGTAAGTAATCAATTTTTTATAAATTTAGACACATGGTTTCTGTTTTCTTTCTTTAAACCCCAAATATCAGTCCACTTTTGCCATAGTTACTTCAGTCATTTAACTGTCCTGACTTCCCCTTTCTGTAACAGCCGTTGTATTAAGTGATGGTGGAAAATGCTGGACATTATGGATGCAAAATGAAATCCTGTGTTTGTCAGCAGTTAAAGCAGTCGTTGTTTGTAACTGAAGTGCGTAACTCCTGACCGTACCAATTCCATACTACTTTTGCTTAGCCTTCTCAAGAAGATGTTGGTAGCAATGTTATTCTTCGTTAGCTGGAACACCTTTCATTTAGGATTGAGATGTACCTAACTGCTAACCAGACAGTTTCTGAACAATATCACAGTATTTCTGTCTGCGAATCACGCTGCCATTGCCTTTTCCTAACAAGAAAGTAGCTGTTGCTACCTTACCCATATTTTAAGTTACCCCTATCAGCAATGCGGTATGTGTTAAACGAATTTCAGAAAATCAGATTCTGATTCCTATTGTGAAAAGAATACCCTTTTCTTGAAAAATCAATCAATAAATAAATTGTCTTTTGTCGTGTCTTCAGCTAGGACGTGCGTATTGCTCCTACCTGTATTTCTGGGCGTTACGACTCAGATGGATTTCTTGCTACTTTTCTCTGCTCCTGTTCCAGCACATGCATAATTTTAAGCACTTGAGTAGTCCCATTCAAATCAACCCAAGTATGAGCTTCAGTCAACTGGAGAAGGCATATGCCACAATCCAGAAAAGCAGTTATATATATGCACAAATTTAACTATACCAGCGGTCCAATTGAAGGCTGGAGATAGATGTGACACGTTTTCTGAAATGGCCTTTTACTCTGCTCTAATAAATATTGCCTTTGCATGAGTCTTCCTGTGGTCTAATCGTATTCCCAAACACAGTTGTATTGGAGATCAATCTTAGGTTCCTTTGTTGAACTGCTATATCCTCACCCATATTTAATGCATAGTCTCATTTATTTCTTCTTCTTCTGTGAGCACTTGACATGAATTTAGATTTATGCTTCATCTCAAATTTAATGTAGAGTCTTAAAATGATATATTGTAAGGAACACAGGGCTGGAAAGCGCTGCCTAGGTCATTGAGTCTAGTCATCGGATGCTGAAGACACCAGGCACCATAAAATCCTTTCCGTCTTAAAAACAGTTAGATTTTTTGTTCCCGCTACTTGGGCTGGAGGGTTATGCAAAAACCTCATTGATCTAATAGTTAGATGTATTCGTGGCCAGATGATATTCATTTGTTCTTCTGCCAGTGTTATGCTTTAGCTTAAATAGCTCTTCTCTTTCACTTAAGTTTAGCCATATATATGTGTGTGTGTGTGTGTGTGTGTGTATGGATATAAAAGCTCAGTGCATCAGAACACTGTCAGTGTTATATAATTTTTTCAGTTCCTGATCTGAAGCTTAATACGTTTCTTCAATGACTAAGTATACTTGTTTTTTCCCTTTATAGCTTTACATGTGGTACACATGAAAATGAGGCTGAGAACGCGGAAGGCTTCTCAGCAATCGAATCAAATTCACACGCAACGTGCTTTGAGGGCAAAGAGGAAACATTCGGAGGTGGAAGAGAGCTTACCTGTTGGCGGAGGAAAACCACAGAAAAATGAAACTGGCTTATTGTCTTCAATCAAAAAGTTTATTAAAGGAAGCACACCGAAGGTACAGTGTCAGTGGGTTTCTTCTTTTGTTTTTTGTTTGGGTCATATTCAATTAATTTTGATTTTAAAATACTACTATTAATAAATAAAAATATGTAAATGGAAAGTTGGGGCTAAACCACTAAAACTCATCTATCTTGATACAAACAGAAACCTGAATTTACTAATTTTCACATGTTAAAACATGTCGAATGTAGGTTTTAAGGGAGAATGATGTGTATGGCTTTGATAGGCTGAATGCGACCTTGCAATTGCTTCCAAAACCTCAGTTTTTTCTGCAAAGAGAAAGGCCAATCAAAAAAAAAAAAGTCTTCATTCAGTCCCAGCAATGCAAATATCGATATTACTTAGCTGTAAATTTTAAAGAGTACCCAGGAAGTCATAACACTGGTTATGAACTATACGGTTTAAAAAAAAGTGATTCAAATTCAGAATAATTTTCTGTTTTCTGAACTAAGTGTTGAAAAGATGACTTTGTAACAAGGTGAAGTTGAAATAATTTTAATTAAAGTAACAATATAGTCTTAAATTGTCAAAATATAATGAAATTTAATCTTTAATATGTTGACTACTTATAAAAGCATTGAGGTACTGACAAAGAAACACTTCAGTAAAAAGAAAATGGTTAAAACCACTTACATTTTCATTGAAGTAGGACAATTAAGCCATTTTACATTCAGCATCTATCTGGCACGACAGTGCAACATTTTGGCTGCAAAAATTCTGCAACAAAAAGCTGAAATCCAAGCAAAACGTTTTACGTAGGAATTTTAAGATAAGAGAAATATATCTGTTTATTCTTTTTTTTTTTCTGTCTCTTTAAGGTTTTGTTAATTTTCTCTCTTCTCCTCCTCTCTCCCAAATCTTTGAATTACATTTCATTCTCTTTTTTTTTCTTGACAGTTTTTTAAAAATATAAAATGTCCACGTTTTTCTTCTGTTCCCTTTCATGTCCTCTCCTGTGTCTGTAGCAGGACTTGGAGTGGCTCCAGTGGCATTAGCATGGCATGATATTGATACTGCCGGGCTATCTTCCAAAGCGCTAATGACTTAACAAAGTAGTCTTGTGGCTGCCATGGAAACGTTATAACTCTGTGAGATAGTGTATGTGTACAACTTGCGTAGTAGTTCATTTATGGGTACGTTGAAATCTAAGTCACCACAGCGATTATATGGATTTATGACAATAAATGTCTTCATAGCTAGTGTATCTTGACAATTTTGATGGTAGTCATAACTCATCTGGTATTGTAAAGGTGGCTTATTGGAAATATTCTTTAAACAATCAGAACCTAAAAAAACATTATAGCTATTTAGTTAGAGAAACTAGAGCCTAACGCGTGGCTGTAGGAATGTGGATGGTGATGGGTCTGATCTCGAGGTCTTTTCCAACTCAGAGCCCCTGTGCAAGTCATGGATAGTTACGGAATACAAAAGAGTATTTATTATTTACAAAACGACAAGTCTGATCTACCAGAAAAACTGATATGTGTATGCATACAGGAAGTACTACTAACATTTTAAAATTTTAGAATCAAATATTGTAGAATTTGCCATATTAGGTTACACTAAACTTGTTTGGTAGGTGGGGTTCCAGTACTGTCATACATTGCATTGGCTTTGAGTGTGTTGTCATTACTCTTGGTCCCAGTTTAGGCCATTCATTAGTCCACACAAGGTTTCTGAAAACATACCAAGAGTAAATAAATTGCTTATGACAGTGTGGCATTGCCATCTTCCTTATGGCACAGTTATTGATAATAATTGGCTATTTTGAGTTGAATGAATCATATGATCATATGATTCATATATGTATAATATTGTAAATATATATAATAGGTATATTTATATATCTGTGCAATAAGATTTCCACAGTATAAATCAAGGAGAATTGCAACCTTGTGTGTAATTTCATCTTTAAATTCTATTAACGAACTGCTTGAACTCTGATCTTGTTGTTTGTGGTATTGTCACACCTCTTCTTGTCTGCTGATTTATGTTCATTTTACATCCGTGTTTGTTATTGCTTCAGGGCTTGTTGTTGGCTGTTGTTTTTTTTTTCCTTCCAGTGAGGTCCATTGCACTCTTTTCCCCCTTTTTTTGCCAAAGAATTTTTAGAAGTGGTAGAATTTTATTTTTGTTTCAGGAAAATAAATTATTTCTGCAGTTTGGTTTGTGGCTTTTTACATGAATGCAAAACACCCAGAGGTACAAGGCTGGCCATCCTGGAACCCAAAGTCCTTTTTTCACAGGACCAATGCAACACGGGCAGAGCACTGTGAGCTTTCCCACAACATCGTGATAGCTCCTGTTCGGGAGAGGGAGAGCGGTTTCTAGATTTACTGAATCCTTTGTGCCTCTGCTGATACTATTAGACAGATTTCCTGTTTTCATTGTGTTTTTCTGTAATGTTCCTGCACTTGTTCTCCATAAAGCACGAGTCATTTCTGAAGGCCAATTTTATGCATAGCTTTTAGAAGTTAATTAATTTCTCTTGTTTTTTCCCATGTTGAATTTGAACGAATGACCTAAAAGATAAGGTGCCTTGCTGTTCTTTTTATCAGTGAGCCATCTGTTTTCTCTCATATATGATTTTACGGTATATACATTATCATTAGTTGCTCGTGGTAGTAATTTGATTGTTCTCACCAAGGTTGTTGGTCAAGAAGAAACTGCCAGTAGGAAGCTTTGGGGATCAGTGGTGGTCACATACTTTGTCTTCTGATATGGCTGTCCATGCATTTCCATGTTTGCCAGTATTTCTTTTAGGTACTGTACTCTTAGCATGGGCCTTAAATTAATTTTTCTAAAGGATCAATTTACCTTTTTTTGGAGCATGCAAACTTTTTTCTTTTTAAAGATGTGAAACTGCTGCTCCCAGAAAGGTAATATTGTAAGTCTAAAGTAGAAATTTTAATTCACTTTAATATGCTTTGTGGCCTTTTTAAAAATATTTAATTCCATTTATTTTGCTTTGTCTCACATCTTACGTTTCAGTGTACTCTATATGGCTGTATTTTAGATTGCCATTTTATTCAGATGTAATAGGTGCTTTGGGACAAAAGGGGAAGAAACCTGTCTTAAATATCTGTGCTACACATACACACATGCTCAGAAAAAATATGCAAAAATGCTTGGTTCTTTCCCATTCATGTAACTGCCACAGAGGAGAAGAGTAATTTTCTTAAAGGTAGGAAGAATCACTGGGTTACAACCCTTGCATATAATATTTTTAACAGCTAAGTTTTGCCATATACTATCTGATATGAATTGAGTACTACCACAGTATGTATTTATAAACAATTTAACGAGCCACTTTATGTAAGGATCATGGTGGAGAATTTTATATTGGATATTATTATGCAGTTTCTGTATATTTTAACAAGCAGAGAAATGAAGTTTCTCATCATTTTAGTTGTTTCTACATTTCCTTAATGTCACAGCACTTAATTACAAATTGACTATCCGGTAAAATAGTATTTAAAGACGGTTTTTCTACAACAGAAATTCCAAGCACAGCTTTCTTTCCCAGTACTTAGCTGTTTACCTTGGGTTGTGTCGGTTTGGATGAGTTTAGAATTCCAACTGGCCAGATACGTGTTGTATATTCTGCATCCGGAAGTGGAACAATAAATGGACCTTCTGGGGAACTTTCCCTAACAGCTAACATTTTCTGGTGGCATTCAGTGGAGAAAAGAGGCACTACTCAGTATGTTTCTTTTTCCCCCTTTTTCTGTTTTAAGGAAGAAAGAGAAAATCCTGCAAAAAGAAGTAGAATTGAACGTGATATAGATAACAACTTGATTACATCCACACCTCAAACAGGAGAAAAGCCTAATAAACAGATCTCTCGAGTAAGACGGAAAAGTCAAGTGAATGGAGGTTTGTAAATATTCTAATCATACGCTATTACAGTTGAATGGTGATTCAGTAGTCTTCCAGCTGTTAACTAATAAAGGACATTTCTCCAGGTGGAGGTTATTAAGAGTTTTGTGATTGACTTCAGTGTTAGCAAGGCTGAACTAATAGCATTGAAATAAGATTTCCAGGACTGTAAGCACAAGTTACAATGGATGTGTCTGAGAGAGAATGTTTTATCTTAGCAAGAACAATTTCATTATGTGATAATGACCAGCTATTTTGGAACTAATTTAAGTATTTTTTTCCAAAAGAAAAGAAGAGCCAGTAATGAGAATTTGATTTAGTTCTTCTCCCATTTTCTCACAAGAAGTGAAATATGACTTCCCAATTCATGACATTTGTGGAGCTAACCTGGGTTCCTTAGATATCGAAAGCACTTGTCAAACATATAGACAGGGTTCTGACATAGAATCATGGAAAAAATTAGGTCGGCAGGGACCTCTATAAGCCATCTGGGCAGTCCTCCTGTTCCTCTCCCAGCAAGGTGAATCCAGCTTGAAGAGAAATCTGACTTTTGAAGTTGGATCAGGCTGCTCAGAGGCTTGTCCAGTCAAGTTCCGAATATCTCAAAGGATGGAGATTCTACAACCTCTGTGGGCCCCTGTTCCAATGTTTGACCACCTCATTGTGAAAATTGTTTTTTTTTCAGTATCTCTAATAGTGACACACTGAGAGATACATCCTGTTAGATAAAATATTCAATGAAACTTAAAGTGTCAGCTGTGGTTCCAGATCTGACTTAAAAAAACACGCTTTTAGACTCCTTTTCCTAAGGAAACGAGACTTCATGTGTTTGTGCTGCCTGTCAGTGTTCCTTCTTTCTCCCAATAACTTTCGAATCCGTTGTCTGATTTCTGCCAAGTTTGTCAGCAAGGCAGAGGTCTGAAAGATTTCATATTCCGACAAGGTTTTTAAAATCAGTAGCTAAGTACAGGATGGAGCTCCAAATGAGGGACTTCAATGATGGAAGGTTTACAATGTGAGAGAATTACCTGTTTGGTTGTTGCCAGATGTCTGCGTAAGATGATTTTAGGAGTATTTGCTACTGTTAGTTTTTTTTGTGTCCTGGAGAGATAATAGGTATGCACTGACTGAGTGTGATGCATGCAGACAATACTTAAAGATGAAAGGAAACTATTTACCTGAATAAAGTTGTCTGAGGTGTGCACATAGAGCATACTGAACACATTTTACTGTTACAGCAATATCAAGTTCTTAGTGAAGACATTCGGTATTAGTGAAAGCACTAAGTTGCAGCTGGCACACCCTACGTTTTATGTAAAAGCGACAGGAAGTGTGAAGTACTTGTGCAGCTCCATCAGGCTCAGCTGACAAAAAGGTTCTCAGCTCATGTGCACAAAATGCATTTGCTTACTTCCATATGGACAGACAGCTCAAAGACTTGTTACTGTAAAGTAAATAACTTCTTTCATTTCAGTCTCAGAATTATGTCTTGGATCTCACCCACGAGATAGCAGTTTTTAGTTTTAGGATATACTTTAGATGCACATTTATAGAAAACCTTTAATTGTTATGTGGTATGTTGTTGTAATACTAAGATTTACTTAATTCAGTGTTCTTTGTTATCTGTGATAACAACTAAGAATTATTTTACTTCCTAATTGTATTTATGAGTGTGTGTTTGTGTGTATACATATATGTATACGGGGAGTATAGTGAAGCATGGACTTGATCTTGTGAAGTTCAGAGATTCAGCCACTGGAGTTCCACTGACACTTTCTCTTGTTTCCATCTAGTGGAGTCCCACTGACACTGACATCTATTTGTTGTGAAGGATGCGCAGCATCTTTGTCTTCTGTCATCAAGCACATTTAAGGGATTAAAACTTCTATTATCTGTTAATCTATTGCATATTTCTTATAAGCAATTATTGCTTCCTAATATGAAATTCTGAAGCTTAAGATGGTGTTGAAAGTTGGCATTTCATTTTTATATTGTTGCTAAATTGCTACCTGATCTTACTTTCTAAGGAGCTATTTAAGCTAATTGCTTTTGCCAACTAAGGAAAGTCAGGGAGCAGGAGGGATCTTTCCTACAGTGAAAATAATAACAATAAAAGAGAGGGTCTACTGTGAAAAACAGAAGCATGGTATTATACATCATAACTTTTCTTTTACAGAAGCTGGAAGTTACGAAATGACAAACCAGCATGTAAAGCAAAATGGGAAATTAGAAGATAATCCTACCACTGGCAGTCCCCCACGAACTACGTTACTGGGGACCATATTTTCTCCTGTCTTCAATTTTTTTTCACCAGCAAATAAAAATGGTAAGCATTATTATTCTTTTGGTTCTTATTTTTGTAACATGATTCAGATACAGCCTCCTTTGGTAATTCTGTAACGTATTTTTTGGAGTTTAATGATGACTGTCAGTATTCTGTTAGGTACCTCAGTCTAAAGATAATGACTACTAGTGTACTGAAATCTTGATTCAGGAACGTCAGGATCAGATTCTCCAGGACAAGCTGTTGAAGCTGAAGAAATAGTCAAACAGCTTGATATGGAACAGGTAGATGAGATTACTACAAGTACTGCAACATCAACCAATGGAGCAGCTTATACTAGCCAAGCAGTGCAGGTCAGATCTGCTGTTAACAATGGTTTAGAAGAAGTAGAGGAAACAAACGATCGTGACCTGCCACCACTTACAGGTAAGAAATGTGTGCTTGCCTTTTACTCAAGTCCTGAAGCTGTAGATAGTTACTACTCCTAGGGAAACTCTAGCACCCTCATTTTGTATAAATTAATGTTTCAAGTTTGCTTGAAACATGCAAACAGTATTTATACTGATTTTTATATCAACGAGCAAAACTTTTTTATGCACCAGAGACACAGCTTTTGCAAGTCTCATTTATTTCCGTTGTAACATAGTTGACTTCATGACATTTCTTCAAATGAAGACAGACATCGAAGAAGAAAGGCATTTTTATTACTGTTTAACCCCCCACACACACATTAAAAATGCATCCCCTAGACTTGCTGATCACAATAGAGAAATTTGCAGCATTTTATTATCGTATACTAAAATAACATGTTGAGATGAATAAGAACATAAACATCCTATATTAATTTTCCCCATTTTCGTTGGAAAAACTCAACATACACAGTTTTGGACAAAAATTCCATATATATGGATATTCCGTATCTATAAAATTCACGATCAACTCTCTGTGGAGGGCCTGCATCAAATTTTTTACAGTTACCTAAATCCTCATACATACATAGGTGTTTCTCCTTTGACACAAATACCCTAGCAAATGATGGGTAGGAGCTGGTTGTGTGTCTGGAATGTGCATCCAGGTAGTTCATATCACCAAATGTTGTATGGGTGCCTTGCTCTGTAACACGGGCACTTTCATTTGGCTAGATCAAGAAGTTCTGTAGGATGATGTGACATTGAGCCCTCAGGAAAATTTGTGAGAAGCCATGCGGGGTATTTCAGGTGAAATACGAGGACTAGCAGAGTCCTGCTGTTTTTCACTGTTGTTTGAGGCACTTGTGTATAAAATGCAAATTTTCACTTTTAAAAACTGCACTAATAAGACTAGCTCTTGTGTTGTTTTTATTTATTTATTGTTGTTGTTTTGTTTTGTTTGTTTCATTTTTGTTTTGGTTATTTTCATTGAATTTTAGCACCAGTATCTCCGGACAGTGGCTACTCATCAGCTCATGCAGAAGCCACCTATGAAGAAGACTGGGAAGTCTTTGATCCGTAAGTGGTAATATTTGTACTTAAAATATGAATTGATCATGTTGGGTATTGGATTAAGGAATTGTTATTTGAGTTGCTATGTTTTTTATATTACAGTAATGAATTCCAAAATCTCTTAAATTAAAAAATAAGTATATATTGAAGTGTTTGTTTTTCAGTTTAAATTATTTATTTCTTGTGTGGCTTTACACACAATATGCATTTTTAATTATTTAGTTGGGCTACCACATTGCCAGTCGCATAATTCAAACACATTCCTAAAACAAAATCTGATTTTTTTTCCAGATACTATTTCATCAAACATGTTCCGCCGTTAACAGAAGAACAACTTAACAGGAAGCCAGCTCTTCCACTGAAAACAAGAAGCACACCAGAATTCTCATTAGTTCTAGACTTGGTAAGTACTTTTATAAATACATAGCAAAATCAGGGGGAGAGCTATGTAGCATTTGATTTGTTTTGTCTGTTGCTGAAATTAGTAATGTGTGCTCTAAATAAAAATACCTCGCTGAAGGTTACACAATTTTCCTAATACTTTTATTTAAAGATGGTCTGCATAAAAGTAAATTTAATAGTGGCAAGAATAGAATACTTGCTGTATTTTTTGAATTCTTAACATTGTTTCCCCAAAAAAAGCATTAAATTTTTTATCATCTTGAACAGAGAGTTATCTGTCCCCATAAAGTTTTCCAGAACCAATGGAGAGAAACAAGATGTACTAAGTAGGAAAATTTAGCTTCATATGTCTTGCATCAAAATTGACCAGGAATGAATCTTTTAATTCTTGTAGCGTTCTTCTTCAGAGGCCACAAATCCACTTTCTGAAATATTCATAGAAAATATATTTATGTTTAGAATAATTTCATCAAGTCACTCTGTTCTGAAAGTGGTTTCAGACACTGCTAATGATGTCAGGAACATTGTTTTACCATGAGCGATATCAGTTGGCGGGTCCTCTGGTGGTCATATAAAATGGATAGATGATTCAAATTGATAGATGCAGATTTGAACTGAAAGACAGTATAGCCTACAAAATTAAAACGTCTCCTTACAATTATGCCCCTAGAGCACAATTCTAATTGAAATTTTTCAAAAACTGCAAGAATAAAGAAATGTATAATTACTTCCAAAAACTCTTATTCAATTTTGACAGTGCTTGCACAAAACTAAATTTTCCAGACTAAATAAACCCACCTTAAAAGGAACATAAAAATCTAGACAACTACTTCTCTTTTCAGCATTCTTTTCACATTTTTTCTTACTTTTATACCATCTTTTAATTTTTAATAGGATGAAACGTTAGTGCACTGTAGTCTAAATGAATTAGAAGATGCTGCACTCACTTTTCCAGTTCTTTTTCAAGATGTCATTTACCAGGTAATTAGCATGCGTAGAAGAATATGTACCTTTTTATTTTGTTTAACATATGAATTCTTCCCATATATATTTGTTATGATCTTGTCTAAAGAGATAAATAACTGCCTGGCATTTAACAACTATCTGGGTTATAAACTGCAAGGTGGATTATCCTGCATTAGAAATACTGTGGAGCACTGTTTATTGCCACAATGTGGTAATGTCGGACACTGATTCAAACTGTAAGCATTCATTGCTAAGAAAGTGTAAATGATCTTCGTAGCAGCAATCTTCAGCAGCAGCATTTCTCCTTGCCAGCAGGTGGAGGCAGGAACACTGAAAGTTTAGTCAGTATTATTTCCGAGTGCAGCTTCTCATGGACTGTTAACTTCCTTCCCTTCATATGGAAAACCAATTCACATTGGTTGATCATTTCTTTCTGTACAGAAGACATCTTCTGAGCCTGCTGTTAACTAGCTTCTGTCTAGATCATTAGTCTTGCTGTACCCTCCACCAGTGCCAGTTCTACCTCTTTACTCCCAGAGAGAGTCTGCTTGGTGCTTGGAGTGATTTTGATTGTCTTGTGGAGACTGCTAGATTTAGTTTTTTGTTCTGCTTTAGGAGGTACTGTTAGTTATGTGTGTTTTACATTGGCGTACCATTGAAGAACAAGCATGGGAAAGAGGAACTCTCTTCCAGCAACTACCAAAAGATGCTGCACTGACCCAGGCTGTTGTTCTCAGGTCCTTTTGTGTGATGTACCTGGGAGTAGCAACAGCTTCCCCACCATGTAGTTCGCACGATATTGGATCCCACTGTAGTATCTTTGGAGAATGAGCCAGTCATCAGGCACCTTAAAAGGACACTTGTCCAGGTATTTTTCCTGATTTTAAAAATGTTTTTCTTCACTGTTGCATATAAAAGCCCTTGGAATCTGAAAAGCTGAAATAATTTTTAAACGTGGGTTTCTTATCTCTTATTTGGTGACGGCCATGCTCAGTTTCCTCCAGGCTGAACTTGGAAAGAGCCTTAGAATTAATTCTTTGGAGGTTCTTGACATTTCTAACAGCATTAGGAAGACTAAAGCTTCTTTTTTTTCCTTCCTTCTCTTAAGGGATCTCAGTATGATTTTGAGTATTTTCTGTCTAAACTGTCGTCCTTTTAGTGATTGTATGTCTAAATGAGAGTAGCTGAGCTTTAACCAGAATTTTGCCTTTAGGAAATTGAAGTCAATGGAAAGAGTGAGTTACAGTATTTCTAAATTCTTATTTAACAGCATTGTACACATGCCTGTGTAGCCTTTGATACAGTAAAATTACTAAGCGGGTCCTAGATAAGTTTTGTCTTAGCTCTCTGTAGAGTCTAGCCTGCAATTGCCAAGGAGCATTAGTTTTTTGCAGGTTTGAGAAAGTTGGCCACTGTCTGTGAGCACACTCTCCTGATCGTTACATTCTGTTCATCTGGTTTTACATTACACTAGACAACTCACAAAACATTCACCTCTTACTAGGTAACAGGTAATAAGCAAGACAGACATTTTAAAGATACAATTAAATTCATGCTTAAATAGGGTATAGTACACAAAAAGACAAATAATATCCTGAAATAAAAGTAGAAATTAGTTGATGTTACATACTCTATTTAGGGTTTTTACTCTAATTTTACTCTATTTAGGGTTTTTAGTCAACAGTTAGCTATTTATCAGCTTTTACAATGTGTTTCTTTTGCTTACGATCATCTCGGGTATAGTACTGTATTAATTTCGTATCTCCATATTTCATTTTGGAAGTCATTCCAGCTGGTAACAGAGAAGCAGACACTAAGCTGTCTGAGCAAAGTAGAAGTCAGCAAGTTACTATATATAAACCAGATGAAAACAATACTTGATGTGAAAGATACATTTCTGAAGATACTTTCCATTAGTATCAAAACGTCTACCACTTTCGTGTAGGTTTTCCAGAAAGACAATTATTTATCTATTAACTGTTTTTTAAGAGTAAAACTTAAGTCTGTGCTCATTTTCTGACTGAATGTCTTATTTTTCTCTCAGTAAGATTGACTAGTACTGCAAACATGAACGTGAGTTCATAGCATTTCAGTTTTCTTGCCCATCCAAAGGCATCAAGCCAGTGCTCTTGCATTAACAGTGTGATGATAAACCAGGTACTTTCTCAAAAATAAGCTTCAGAACTTGCAATTGTAGGGTGTAAAAAAGAGTAAAACAGTACAAGTTTACGAGTTCAACAGTAAAAATTGGATTGTCTTAGGTTTCGGAAGGCCTGTTAGAACATATATCTAAACTCCATTGGTCTGCACATCAAGCAACAAGTTTCAGGTCCAGGAACTCAGCTCTTTCGCTGTTTACTTCAGTGATTTTAAGTGGTGGACTGTTTTTAAGAAAAGTTTCTAAAAATAAGGGCTTGGTTGTTTTTAAGTTATGTCTTACAACTTACCATGAGGTGTGCAGAAAACGTAATATATGAGTAAAAAAAAAAAATTATGCAATTCCAGCACTGGCATAAAGGGTTTTATAAACCTTTGGGTGAGTCACTTGAAGTCACTGATTTCTGCTTAAAAAGAAAAAATTAATCTCTAAAATGGATATAATTGTGCTTGCTTCAGGCTTTTGAGATGATGAATCTGTTTGTTTATGTTTCCTTTGATGAAAAATCTCTTAAGTTTTACCAGTGTTTAAGTTTTGGACTCAGTAAAAATACAGTGTTTGCAAAGCTGAAGTTTTCTTAAATGCTGTGTCTGTTAAGCACTCTCTTACATCTGACTATAAAAATAAATGTTTGGCTTTTCAACTGTAGACTTAGATTTTATACTGTTTGTATTATTGTAGCACTTTATATTAAGTGGCTTATCTTAAGATTTTTTTTTTTCCTTTGGTAAAGAGGTTTTCACTGTATTTTGTTTTGGGTGGGTGAGATCCCCTCACGCTCTGTTCGTTCAAAGGGTACCTTCCATGCACTAGCAGGCCTTCGACAAAAGGCAGATGTTTTCACTCAGTTCTTCAGCTGAAATACATCTTTACTGATCTTTCAGAGAATAATTCACTTCAATCTTTGATCCTTGAAAGATGTTCTGGAACTACATAGGTCATATGCAGGTTATTGAATATAGTGTTACATATATTCCATCTTACTGTCGCCAAAGACTACCTAGGTGCTTTACTTTGTTACTGCAGTGGAATGAGGCAAACAATGCTTTTGAGTTCTGGCTCTCCTTTCTAATGAACTCCACTCTGTCTGTTTCTCTGAAATAACAGCAGAGCCGTCAAGCTTTGGGTCTGAAAGCCTTCAGTGTGTCTTGGGCAGCACACACAAAGAAATCCGGTCTTAGGTCAGGAAGACTTCTCTAGCTCAGGAGAACCTCTGGAGTCATACTTCGCCCCTTGAAGAGCCGTAGCCAGCCACAGTTCAGGCAGATCTGTCTGGTTTTGGGACGGTCCTCACCTTGAGTCACTTTTGTTGCCATTGAAATAATGGGATGTGATGATTGTTTTGGAAAAAAAACAAAAAAAAAACAAAAAAAACAACCTTTGAGGAGGCTTTTCATACAGGTTATGCATTTATGCCTGTGAGTCACATTCTAGTAGGTGATATCATGCATCTCAGTGGACACATAAATGTTCAGTCATTAAAAATGGTGAAAAATATTACCAGGCTTCTATATGTATTTTCAAAACTTAGATTTCATGGTAGGTCTACTCATCAGAGAGCAGGAATCAGAAATGGAGGGAAGTTAGATGTTGTGTGCACAGGGGAATCAGGCAGTAAAAAAGTAGGAAGAGTTAAATAAGGCTGAAGATGGAAAGAGACAAGGTGTTTATTTGCCAGAATTACGGTGAATTTTGGACTGGAGAAGGAAGTGCAGCGTTGGCATAACAGTGAAGAAGAAAAGGAGGAAGATGTGGGGAAGATGCTGAGGGAGAGGGAGAAAATGGAAGATGTTGGATGTGTTTTGTTCTGCTCTGGTCACTTAATTGTTCTACTCTGGCTACCTAGAGTTCTGCATCAGCTCATCTTAGCTGGGTGTAGTGGTGCCATTGCCTTATGCTGTGCCAGAGTGCCACAAAACACTAAAAAAAGTCCAGTGAATCTGCCATCAATGTCATTACCTGTGTGTGTGTGTGTATAAGTTGTAATTAGAAATACATAATCTAAAAAGAAATAATTTTCCCTGGACTTCTTGTTTGCGTTTATATATAAACTTCTTAGATATTAAGACATATTATATTAAGATAGATACGCACGTGTAAGTACATATCAGTAATCTAAAATAGAACACATTACAAAGATGCTGCAATTATCCACAGCCTAAACAAACTGAAAAAGCATGCAGAAGTGAGGAACCCAAGCAACCATAACTTTTCTCTGATACAATTGAGTTATTTTTAAAATCGTATAGCTGGCTGTTGTGAGCAATTTAATTCAATCCAGCCTTAAAAACAACAACAACAACAAAAAAACACCACACAATAAATTGTATACCAAATGTTTTTATACTAGCCGTTGAAATACCAACAGATACCTTAGTTTAGTACTTTGGTTGCCAAGAGAGTTTGTAGAAGAGATGTTTAAGAGACTTTCTGAAATGACATCTGTGTTTCTTCTGTAACAGAGAACAGGCTTCATGTGAGCAGAATAATCCCTTTGCATTTGCAAAGAAAAACCTAGTTTCCCTTAAACTCAAGGTTACAACTAAAGAGGATGCTGGCAGTGCTATGTGCTTGCTGTATATAGAAAGAACAATTTGCACTGAATTTACAATCACAGACAAGTTGGATGTTATTTAGCATTGGGTCACCGCGAGGCTCCAAGTTAATTCATTACATTTGTCTTTGTGGTAAGATAAATACCTTATCTAGCCTTTGAGCAAAACCTCACTACTTTATTATGGCTAAGTGATAAGTCATTTTCGCAGAGATTTTAGTGCCGTCAGGAGACATATGGCGTGAAGTCACGCCTGTCAACTCTGTATTTAGAAAGTTGGCTTCTCCGTGCCATCTTGGCTAAATGGAGTCCAAAAACCCATCAAGCGCAGGCTGTGGTCTCTCCAAACCATTCCCGATAGCCAGGTTACGTACTGCCTCACAAGGTGAGTTACCCAGAATGAGAAGGGAAGCAGACCTTGGTTGCACAGCCAGTGGATGTATCTTTGTGTGCTAGCAGCAGGGGTGCTCTTCCCAGACGTGATGAGATTGCAGGATTTTGATTACTGCTCCTAGTATAGAAAAAAATGAAAAATTAGGTGTTACTGTAGTACCTGGTCACTCAATAAAAGTCACTCAAAAAATGCAATAAAAGCCTTACTCGATTTTAAGCTAAATAATTATATTTTCATTGCTTTAGAAATAAGTACTTCCTTTAAAGGACTAAAATCTATCACAGCATGTGCTAATGATGTGAAATTTACTTAACCCATTCCTTTTTTCTTTCCTTTTGGTCATTTGATTGTGTCTACATATAAATTTGATACAATTCAGTTAAAGTAATACAGATCCTTTGTGGAGATTTACTTTGATTTGAAAGTAAATTTAAGCCTATTCCCAACTGGCTCTTAAAAAATGGATAAAGTTGAAAATAACTTGGTTTAGATAGAAGTTCAGTATGCTCCCTTTTCTATTTTATCAAAACTTTTCTTAAAACCATGTTATTCTGTACGTGGACAATCTCTGAATCAAAAAAAAAAAAAAAAAAGTAAGCAGAGAAGGCGGCCACCGTTTCACCTCTCAGAATATGTCCTCACTGTTGGTTAAGGTCAAGTCCAAATGTGTGCCAAAAACCACACTGGGCCATCTTCCAAATACAAGTACCACAGGAACAGAACAGTGCTCAACATGTGCCCTCGCATCTGCTGTGGTGTTGGGCCTTTGGAAGGGAGGTATAGATTTATATAGGTGCCTTCGTAGGAGCCTAGGTCTTGTACTTTGAGTTAAATCGGCGAGAGAGATGCAGAATCCTCCTAGCTTGGTATCTGTTCTCTGGAGTCTACTTTTTTTTTACCGGAAATAATTTGTATGTGTATGCAGTTCTGTGCTGGCAGTGTGTGAAGTAATGGAGCTTTGGAAATAGATGAAGCCTTTTTTTTTTTTTTTTTTTTATCACTTCTGACACCCCCGTATTCAATGTGTAATTCTTAGTGGAATAAAGTTATTAGGAAGATTATTTATATGCTGGCATAAATTATCTAGTAACCGAACTGATGCTGCCCAGCTGGTGAAAGCTGATTCAAAATGTTTAGTCAAAGGAACTGGTTGCATTTTTCTTGAGAGATTGTCTACCTTTTATATTTTAAATAATTGTATTTATTTTTAAATAATATAATTTAAATAATTTCTAATTGCATCAAGTTCTCCAGTAAAATTGTTAAGCCTAATTTTATCATATTATGCTTTAATTTATAGCTGCTTAGGCTTCAAGCTAACTTAATTTTGTTTTAATCAAGTTATTATTCTGTTGGAAGTTAGTATTTAATGATTACTGTATTCATAATGCTCATTTTGACCTAATCTTTACAAACTGATACTTAGCCATGCAGGCAGTATCTGCAATATTTTGAATCTTTTAATAAAGTGCATCTCTGCTTCAGGTTTATGTCCGGTTAAGGCCATTCTTCCGAGAATTCCTGGAACGTATGTCTCAGATTTATGAGGTAAAAATAATTAGATGTTATCTTTTGAATTTTATTTTTAAATTATATTTGCATATTTATATCTAAAATATTTTTTTTCCATTTAATCCGTAGATCATTCTCTTTACTGCTTCTAAGAAGGTGTACGCAGACAAGTTACTGAACATACTAGACCCTAAAAAGCAACTGGTCAGGTAAAAATAAAAAATCGTGATTATACCTCTTGTAGGCAAACAAACTTATTTCCTAACAGATGTGATGAAGAAAGTGATTCTGACATTTTCTTTATTGCACTGTGTCTTACTAAACTGATTCTTTGTGCTTATGCTCAGCTTGTCTAAGGGTGAGAGAAAAATGAAGTGGTTGAATTACTGCCTTGGTGATGAGATAAACCCAGACATCTTTACTTTGCACTCTTGTGGCCAAAAAACTTAGCCATTCGTTCTCTGTGGCATAATAGAATTCCTTGCTGAAAATAACCTCCTAGGTATCAAAAATGTGTTTTAGCTGCTCTTGAATATATATAATGAATAAAGAAAACGAACAGATTGCTGGAAACTCCAACCATTAGACTACATTTAAGCTACTTGTATTTGATTTATTATTTATAAATAATGATTTACATAGTTATCTTTACAAACGTTATTTCTTATTCAGTCACAAACTAATTTGTGGGTTTTGTAGTAAAGTTGTTATGTTTTTTCATTTCTTCTGTTAATACATAGATTTGTTTGGAAGAGATTAGCATTTCTCAAGAACAGTGCCTTAAGACAAATTCTATCAGATGAGATTCTTTCTGTTATTCTCATCTGGAAGGTGGACTGTTAATGTGGGAAAGTTGAAACTGAAGAGGGGGTTTCTCAGGAATTCATCCTAAATAGGGTATCCCAAGTAAGGAAAGTAGCAACTATACTTGATTATAGTCAGGACTGTGTAAATTCTGTCCCGAGAATGTCTTTGGCAAAGCATTTCTCTGCATCATGTTATCTTGGTAAATTTACTCGCTACTGCATTTTGAATGAGCAACCAAAACTGGACTTTTGAAGTTAGAAATGCACAATCATTGGAATATCTGAGCCTACCTGCACACACAGCCAAGCAGGGTGTATGAACAAGTAAGATATTTGCACATACAGAAAATGTGTCTGTGTGTGTCCATAGTGTTGATTCTTTTTCTCCAAGTATCTAATATTTATGATTGAGGACTACAGTTTTAATTTTGTTGTTAACAGGAAAAGTGTAAAAAATATACTTGCTTGGCTGTGTTCTAAAAATTTACAGAATTTCTGTGAAATTCATATGATACATGAATTTAGATGTGATTCATGTGCCACTGAAAACCTGACATCAAGGCATGATGAGTTTTGACATTAGCCTAAAGGTAGATTTGTCAGGCACTCCACACATGTGACTCAGAATCTATATATAAATTCATTCGCTGCTGAGGCATCAGCTTATTTTCTTCCATAGCAACATTAGGAACTCAACCCCTTTATGAAATAAAGCACGCTTTGTACAGCTTCTAAAAACTTCACTTAAAAATATAACAGCTTTAAAGAAACTGCATTGTAATACAGCTATGTAAAACTTGAAATCTGTCTAGTATATAACTTACTTTTGAATTACAGTCATGCTGATATTTTATGAAATTTCAGTTTTACTCCTGTTGTGTTTTTTTTTTTACTTGAGTCCTCTTATTCTACGCATCCATCCATTTACTAAGTATTTCTTCTATAATAAATTAAAAGAGAATTGGGTAGGAAGAAGTTGATGGAATGTTTTGACCTCAAGGCTTTTTTCAGGCTCTAAAAACTGAAATAGGTTAGTTGTGAACAGAGGGAGCATAAGAAGGAAAATATTTCTTCTAACAGTGGCATGTGGAGGCTGTGTACTGTAGCGACTGGAGCAAAATAAAAAGAACAAACTCAATAAATTGATTCCAGTGCAGACATAATCTCTGATTTTGGGGCCTTGCAAAATAATTTCAGTATCTTGGGTCCCTCTGTCAATCCATCTGCAAAAATGATTAGAAAGCAAGACCCTGTTGACAAATATTTGTTACATCTGAGCTGAGCTTTTTCTGTGTAAATGCAAACAATTGCCTGCAGAACTAGATAAACATAAAATTACCTTAGCTAGCAATTTTACCAGTAAAAAGGTCAAAGAAGAATGGAAAGTATGGAACAGGTTCTTAAAAATGAGCTAAGTAGATCAGAAGAGGAGAAAAAAAAAAGGAGAACATTTGGTATTGTTAACTTTTTCTTTATGCCATGTGATGTTGCATTTTTCTCATTAATTAGTATTTTAATTTAATCACAGACATCGACTTTTCCGTGAGCATTGTGTTTGCGTACAAGGCAATTACATAAAGGATTTAAACATTCTTGGTAGAGATCTTTCAAAAACGATCATAATTGACAATTCACCGCAAGCCTTTGCCTATCAGGTAAGTATGCTGCCATCAGTAAACTTCTCAGACATGGCAAAAAACTTCCCAAAGGAATACAGTGAAAAAGACGACAGTATTTGAGTTTAAGACTACATTGTTTGCAGTTAACTTTGTATTTAAATTTATAAAACATACTTTAACAAATTGCTCTGGTTTGCTTGCTTTTCTCTTGTGAAGAGCCAGTCATGTGTAAAGTGAGTGACTTATTTTATGAACAAACTATGTAACCAGTCAGTTTTATTTCTTGTTCGTTTTTTCTAAAGAAGCCTCCAGGTCCGCTAAGACTGTCCCCTGTACTTTGTTGCAGACCTAGTTTTTTAATGCTAGTGAAATCATTAAGAACAGATCACTGGTTGAACTGACACACACAGCTGTGAAAATTATTTGTACTTAAATGTTATAAAGTTATGCTCTGTGATTTAGATTTTTCCAGAAGTATGGTATGTAACTATTCCAGTTGGTCCTATTGTATAGATAAAGGAGTTCAGAGAGTGATCTCTAATGTCTCATCTACATTAAAGAACAAAAAAACCCCACATGTTTGACTTAGCCTCATTTGCACAAACTGCAGCCAGGACACGGTTAGTATCCATGTGTTGTTTTAACATAAAATTTTCTCAAAATACCAATGCTTTTCAGTTCAGCAGATCTTCTACAGCTAGGTTTATTTCAGCTTTGATGCGGAAGTTTTTGCAATGATTTATGCAAAGGAAGGAGTTATTTCAGAAGTGAATTTTAATACAAACTTTAGAGGAAAAATACATATTAATACACTGCATCTTGGAAACATTTTTCCCCAAAATGCTATTTCACAAATCGTATCATTAGATAAATTAAGTATGTCATTTGTTGATGATTTTTTTACTTTAGCTTTCAAATGGAATTCCTATAGAAAGCTGGTTCATGGATAAAAATGACAATGAACTCCTAAAATTGATTCCATTTCTGGAGAAACTTGTAGAGCTGGTAAGTCTTTCCTTCATTTGGCTTCCCCTCTCTCCCCCCAGAACATTAGTTAGCTCTTCTAAGCAGCATCACTCACTTTCAGATTTTGAGTCACTGAGATTTTGACTGCTAAAAGTCATATATGTCTCTTGGAAAGCGTTCTCTGGGCAGTAATTCAAAGTTTGTACAAGGACTTATTTATATAGCAAAGGACAGGAATGCTATCGTTTATAGCTGTGCTTTTAATGAAAACCCGGAGAATTGTGACATCAGTTATAATGAAATTGAGAATCTTTAGAAATTTAGGTTAAGTACAGCCTTCTGTTGGCTGTGTTGTGTGCCTTTATTCTTAAAATGGAAATAATCTTATTCAAAAACTGTTGTGAATGTTATATAATTTTTTTAAGAACATTGTGATTACGAATATTCATGCCTTCTATTTTGTCATATTAATATACTGGTGTTAGAAATTTGCCCGTATTGAAATCTGATTTATAGATGTGTTTATTCTTCTAAAACCTGTGCTTTTTTTTTTGCCTACAGAATGAAGATGTCCGACCTCACATCAGAGACAGATTTCGCTTGCATGACTTGCTACCCCCAGATTAAAGCCTTTTGTCTACTTACTGAAGGGGGAGAAAATGCAGGACCCTTTTGGACTAAAACAAAACATTGCCATTACTGTTGAAATTTTGCATTTTTGTACCCCGTCTTGCTTTTCTTATCTTTGGTGCCCAACAATAATCAAGGGTTACAGAAAGAGACTTTATATATCTGAGATTGAATACATACAGTACAATACAGTACAACACAGTAGGTAGGCTAGAACAGAAAAGTCTTTAGAACTAGTGCAACTCCGATGAATTTTTTTATGTACAGGACATCTGCAGTTTATAAAGAATTCTGTTTCTGCCACCAGCAGTTTGACCTGTAGAAACACAGGATTTTATGATATAACAGAGATTGAAAATGGACTCTTATTTTCTCTCTGTTCGGTGCTCTAAGTGGGTTTGTAGCCACTTTTCTGTTACTTTAAGATTCTCATTTCAACAGGAATGGCCAGTAAAAGTTGTTTTATTTTTCCTGTTAAGGTTTATAACCTTTTTACACTTTTGACCTGTATTAGATTAGAATTTCATTATGCATTCCTTTTAGTTGAGGCGCTTCATAGTTTTTCTGGAAATAGCCAAATTTTCTTAGTTTTTTATTATACAGTTGAATGGCCGTTTTCCTGCTTCGTCTGCCTGCATACTGTATATTTGTTTAAAAATATTCTCTAGTTTTAGCCCATGTAAGTTTCATTTAGAAAGAAAAACCCTGCATTTATATTTTGTTTCTGTAATATTCTACTGTAGTTGAAATCTTTTCAAAAATCAAGAGACTGGCTAGATAAGAAGAATATAAGAATTACTAATATTCAGAATATTTTAAACCATTGTGATGGCATGTACTCTGGACAGACGATATCTTGCAGTGGCACAAACAACTGATGGACAAGGAATACCTCAGACTATACTGTGCATGCAAATCCTTAAAGGAGAATTAGTTTGGTCACCTGTTAGGTTTGATGCAATTCAGTTACTGCTGCCTTCTGTTTCCTCCAGGAATGAAGTATTCTGCACAGTGGCTCAGTATTTTAAGATGTTTTGCATGGGCTGATGGTACCTCTGTTACACTGCTCTTCGTTACAATCAGTTTTAAAGTGTGTGACAGCGAGGGTACCTACCAGTAACTATGCATAATCCTGTGGTACAGTACACTCCCATGCCACCAAAGCAGTCAGTCTGCTATCATAGTGGTTTTCTATGCTATATGGAAATAGTCTTCAAGCCTTGGTTCTCTAATGCAGCTGCTACAAGAGGTTGATATTTTTATAATGGTGTGTAATCTCCTTTTCAGGAGGCTTTTTATGGAAGGTATAATTTGTAAAAGTTAGGATGCTTTGCCTCTCGACTGCATTAACATGCCATAGGCTCAGACTGTTTTTGTGTAAAAGATGTCACAGAACGGCACTTTTTCTAAAGAGAAGTTTGATATTTTGTATGCTTGTTAAGAAAGTACAGTATTGGAAATTAAAGGTGGACAACTGATAATTGAGAAGTATGTCAATTAATTTTTTATGTATATTACCTGTTTACTTGTACAATTTTATTGTACAAATTACATGCAGCTTCATTTTCAAATGAGTCCTTAAAATAAGGAAAATCTTTTTAGGAAAACATTTAATTTTTGTATTTTTGATTTTAAAAGGCATGAGTTATGTCAACTTTTTCCAGTGTATTAATGAAGATTTTAACTTTTCATCAGGTTGAGTGTTTTCTTACTATATTATCTGTTGTGTATGTAGCTAGCACATTGTGTCACTGAACTGTTTAAAAAATTAGCATGTAGAGCAAGCCTGTTTTGTGGAAAATCCTTATTCATTAAAAAAAACAAAAACATCATGGCAGATTTTCTGCAAAAAAGTGAAACATTTGCAATTCAGAATACTGATTTTTTTTGTATTTAAAGAAAGGTATTTTGCTTGCAGGAAAGAAATACTACAGATTCATTTTAATGAGAATCTTTTAAATGTATTTATCTTTAGGGCATCTGGGCATCTTTACGCTGTTTGTCTTATGTCTTTATTGAAATAAAATGTACATAACATTACCTTTATATATGCTTTTGCGCAGACGTGTGAACCCTGTAACCATCCCCGTTCCTTCCTGTTTTTATGTTGATAAGATGGTTCTGGAAATATTTATAGATTTTGAAAATGGTCAGCTTGTATTTGAATTGCTACATGGTTTGCCAACAATTTTTTAGTTGTTCGTTAAAATGTAAATCTAAATCTGAGATTTTTAATTAGTTTAACAGTGAATCCTTGTCTAATGTGGAATTCTTCCAAATTTCTTAGAGTAATTTACATAATAGGACTGCTTTAAAATTCACTAGTCTACCAGAATGAAACCATTTTTGTTAAGTAGTTCATAGCTTTTCTCTGACTGTAAAAAGAGATTATCATCTGTTCAAATAATGTCCTTAAACATGTGCGTCCTATCTTTGGCTAAAACCATTATGAAAGTGCTTTCTTTAGTTAAGGAAACCAAAGCATACATTGCACTTTACAGCTGTATCTGTGTTGTGATTATCAGATCAGTGAGGGAAATCAAAATGTAAATTGGAGGATTTAGTTCTACATAGATGCACAACAACAATAACAGAGACTGCTTAGTAAACATTAAATATTAATATTTTAATGTGCTGCAAGTCTGGTATTTATCAATCTGAACTTTCTTTGCAGAATGAGTCTACCTTCTTCAAAATCTAAGTTCCTAAAAATGTCAAACACTTCTGGCATAAACAGTCTTTGCATGAAGCAAAGTTATATTCCATCAGGTTTTATTCTCGTCTCGTTAGTCTCGAGGGTAAGGCTTAACTGTTTCTCCGACATTAGTCTGGATCAAATTGTGCATACCAAAATTGACACTGATAACCGGGGGAGTCTCAGCTGTGTGTATTACTCGAGTCTTGAATGTAGAACTGTGCTACTTAAGCAGTTAATCTTGTAGCTGTATCATTTATTCAAATTTTATGTATGTTTAAAAAACACAACATTCTATTTCCAAAGTTTTTAATGATTTCATTTGTGGTCTTTGGATTGATCATGGCAATTGTGTGTTAATTTTACACATCCATATGTATTCTGTTCTAGGTTTGAGCATTCTTAGTTCTGACAGCAAAACAATATTTCATACTTATACTGACAATATATGTTCAATCTCTTTTTTTAATATATATTTCCTTAAATTGTTATATAGATAGAATAGCGTTCACCATGGTATTATTGGCTTCTTTTCCACCTTTGATTCATTGCACGTTCCATCTCTGTAGGAAGATATTTTTTCATTATTATTGAAATGTATCTGAAAGCCTGAATGTTTCAAGACCTGATCAAACATCTCCCAAAGCAAGAGTTATAGCAACCGAATGCATGCTAAGGAGGCATGTCTTCTTTAAACAAAGCACTTAAATGCGTTATTAAAAATAATCAGATATGCAAGTGCTGTGCTGAATGAGAATAGAAGGAAGTGCTGGCTGAAATGCCTTGCGGAGGCAGCGAGCCATGGGCAGCAGAACTGTTTGCTCTCACTCACTGTTAGAAGCAAGCGTCCTCATGCCACATCTCCCCTCCCCAGACTCTCAGACATCTGATTTAGGTGCTGGTTGGATTGGCACGACTGAAAAAGCATCGGGCCCTGAATAAGGAGAGGGACCAGGAATGAGTGGCTGAGGAAATGGGTGGAGTGGGTGGAAATCTCACTAATCTATCTTCCACCAGCAGTGTAGTAATGCAGGCTTGCGGTCTGGAGCAGCCGTTAATAGTAGAGCTTGGTCATTTGGTGAGGAAAGCTGTTCCAGGAGCACAAAAATACTGTTAGTATACTGAGGGAATACCCGCATTCCTTTATTTTTTCCTTCTGGTTCTGACTTCCATATAGCATTGCATTGCAAATCATACCTTTTATTCTTTGCCAAAAGCAACTGCATCCTGTTAGTATATTAAAGTAGAGGATGAGATTGATAACTTCACAATTGATACTAAAACTAAGGCAGGCCCCCGTCTGTGGTGAGATGCTTATATCACAGTGAATTGTGGCTGCTGAACTCCGTGGGTGTCCCATGCTGTCATTCCTCTCTTCTGGCCAAGGACTGGATCAGCACTGAGTACACCTAGATTTGGGGAATTAGAAAAGTTATCTGTGCCTTCTTCATCCCCTCCCCACACTGTGCTCCCATTATGTTCCATCTGAAGGACTTGGAGAGCACACCTTTACAAAGCTAACATTTCAGTGTAAAATTAATATTTACATAGTTGAGATTAATCTAGTACAGATAGCTAAATTATAATGTAATGCGTTTCAGAAAGTCAAGGCCAGAAAGTAAACATTCACAACATATTGCCAATTAAAAAAAAAAAACAAAAACCACCACACAACTCTACTTACTAGTATGGTATCAGCACAGTTTGACAAGTTTGTTCTGACAGGTACAAAGAGAAACTAATCGCTATTGTATTAAGTCTTCCACTGTAAGTAGAATTTCAAGTTAAATATTCAGTATTTTTCTGGTGAAAGGACTTGTATGGATCTATGTGGCAAAGCAGGCAGGTGGTACCTCTGATCTGATCTGCAGTCATGCTGATTCAATCAGTCAGCTCCATTAAGCTTCTCTAAACTCATTATCAAAGACTGATACAAAGATGAAATAAAGAAATCATAGGCGTGTGGCACCTGGGCAATACAATGAGTGTCAGCAGCGCATGGCTCATTGTTCATGGCCTTCACCTCCTGAGACGAGGTAAACGTCTTCCGATTCTAGAGGACAAATTCCTGTTTCTGGGAGAACTGATCCATCAAAGGTGTTTCATTTCTGAGTCCCTAAAAAGGGACTTTAAAATCCGCTCTGTGAATAGTATGAATTTGAAATGTGAAGACTGAAAGGAAAGCCTAGAATTACAGCAGCAGGGTGTAGTTCCACAACAGCTCAGGCTGAGCTGGCTCTGGGAGGCTTTTCCCTCTTCCCTCTCCTCTCCCCAGGTAACGTGTTAGCCGCTTCCTTCTGCCTGCACTGGGGCACGCAGCTGTGCAGGGAGCTGATCCTGCTGCAAACAGCATGCTAGAATAATGAAGATCAGTTAAAGCTGCTGTGGAGTGGAAGCTAAAGGAAGGTTCATGGGAAGACGCTTTTTCTGGAAATATAATTGTCACATTAAAGTCATTCAGCTGAAGAACAAAGTTCTTAAGACATTAAAGAACTACTCTCAAAGATTTGATTACAACAAAACCATGTAATTTCAGCTTTGCGTCATAGATTCTTGATGCTTAAATAAAATCCTAAACAAGCTGATAAATGGCTGGTGAGAAGTAGCATAGATGCATCATTTTCTTAGTTGGTCATAATTTTGTAAAAAAAATATAAAAGTGTAAAAAAAAAAATGACTGCAACTTTTTGTTTGGAAGCAAGCAAGGATGACCTACTAAAGATTAACTTGTATAGATTCTGTTAAGCACATCACTATTTTGGTTGTCTTGACCGTGTAATGTAATACTGTTTTGCTTTATTTTTTTGATACTTGCAAAAATGTCATTGTACTGATAGGTTGAATCTTGTAAAATACAATTGGAAGAGAACCAATGTTCTACAAATTTGTGTTTCTTTTGCCATCATTTCTAGTATATACAACCATAAAGATTTATATTAAATATTTATGCTCTAGTTACTGTTTTTATGATTTTTAGCTGATATCAGACTTCATTGAAGACTCAGTTTTCTGTAAAGCAAGACATTTCTCATATCAGTTTTCAGCCTTTAAAACCAAAGGTTTTAAAAACAAGTGGTGTTTATGCTTTTTTAAAAGCTAAGGATACTGGAGACCAAGAAAAGAATAGAAGTGGGTTATGGACTGAAATTGTTACAGATGGTTAAGATGGTCTTGCTTTGAACCCGATTTTCAATATGTAATGCAGTGAATATCTTGTAAAATTACCACAAGGCCTGATCCGTCTCCTTTGCATTTGTTTCTCCTCCTAAGCAGAAACCTTTAGACTTTTTCAAAATGAGAACTGCCTGGTTTCCTAGGAGGTAGCACTTCCTTTGACTCAGAGAGCTGTGCCTTAATTTCCTTGTCTATACAATGGGAGTAATACTTATTTGTTTTAATCCAAATGCTTAAATTTAAACGTGCTGGGTAAATATATAATATTTTTACCATTAATATGCTCCCAGTCATCTCACAGTTCCTAGTAGTTTCATAATTATCCTCACAGCACACTTGAGCTTATGAAACTGTTTAGACTCGGTGAGGATATAACTTACTACACTACTTGATCTATAATTATGTCTCTAATGTTATTTCTAGTGCCTGGTAAATGGGTAACAACAAAAAACGGATGATAAATTTGGAAGTCATATTTTTTTCTAGCTAACACGAGAGGATCTTCTTCTTGCTAGAGGAACATTCATCTGTGTTCCAGATGAATCTGGAACACACACCTCATTAGTAAGACCTATTTCTTTCAGAATAAGGCTGCCCATTCAGGCTGTGACTTAAGCTAAGTTGTCTTTGTCCTGACAGTTGTGTCTCTGTTGTCTCCATGAGGTGGAGTGGCAGGAGCAGAAAGTCACTCAATTCCTGTGAATACTTTCTGCTCTTTTGAGGGTAGAAAGCAGTTATTAGCCATAGCAATTTGTTCACATCCAGTGAGCTTTCAGTTATAATCGTTGCGTTCAATTATAATCGTTGAGAGGCCTGCGAAGGCCCCTCCTCGTTCCTGGGATCACAGCATCGTGTGCATTTTTTCCCGGCTGGGGAGCATAATGTTTGAAACACAGAAGTTTTAATACTGAGAAAACCTATTAGAAAACAAAGTGGTTCCATTGCTGAAGGAAATCTTACGAAAACTCTGTGAATAATTCATTAATTACACGCAGCTATTTAAAATTATCAAACTGTTGTTTGCAAGCCTACGATAAACCAAATTGTATAATCCCCTGGCATGAGTTGACTGAACTGAAACTGAATTTGGTTTACTATAGCATCCTAATTCTGGCACTGGTGAGTCTTTAACCAATTGTATTGATAACCGTAAAAAGATTGGGTTTTATTACTTTTTTGGGGGTAGGGGTGGTGGAATTCTGGCCTTTCTAAAGAAGAAAAGTGGAAAAAACGTGTGTCATCACAGTAACCCAAGGGCTCATCGCTAGGTTTGAACTTCTAGTTTTTGTGGCTCTTGATCCTCTTCTAATCTCGAATCTACCTGTAAACTAAACATTATTTCTATGTTGCACCAGAAGCCGGGTTCTTGTAGGAAGACCGCATCAAAGCTAGCACAGTGGTGCTCCCCGGCTGGTGCTGGGGGTCTCTCAGCAGGATAAGAGGGATGCTGCTGAGGTACCTCAGTGTGGCACTAGTCGTCGTGTCGTTACTGTTAAACGCGATCAGAGAGCAGAGATCCTGCTTAGCCAGGACCGAGGCAGGGCTGCAGGAGGCAGGGCCGCAGGCTGCGCCACCTCGGCGGCCCCCACGCCGCTGAAGGGAACGGGAAGGAGCGCCTTTCGCCCCAGTAAGCACCAGTTCAGCCACGCTTGGTGCTTGGGCATCCTGACAGCCTGCAGAGCTGAAGACCCTTAGCAGTCAACACGTGGGGTGTTTTCTCATTCTTTCATCTTGCTCTGACTGACTTGTGCCATTAATATTTTTAATGTGTGAAGGAACTTCAAAAGGCGTGGGCTTTTTCACTGCAGCAGAGCCAAGGGAATAAATTCAGCCCACATGTGAGGGCAACTCCTAGATTAATTCCTTGGTACATACAATAGCTTTTTCTCCTTCGTAAAAATCTTGGTTTTTGCCTTTTTTGTAACCCCTTACGGAAGGGTTGTGAGGGGACTGCGAGGGCCGGGGCTCCTCACGCGGTGCGCGCCGGGCGCGGGACGTCGCGGCCGGAGCCCGCCCGAGCACAGCGAGGCCGGGCCGCGGTGGAAGCCCCCGGGGCAGGGCTCGGAGCTCGCTCGGGGCCCCGGGGGCGGCCGGGGGCTGCTCGGCGGCCGGGCCCCGACCGCGAGGGAGCCACGGGCCGCGCCTTCCCCTCCCCTCATCGTGGCGGCCGGGTCCCTCCTCACAGCCCTGTCCCTCCCATCATGGCGGCGGGGCGGCTCCTCCCAGCCCCTCTCCCTTACCCTCCCATCATGGCGTCCCTCCGCCGCGCTGGGCGGGGCCCGGCGGGTCGCGCTCGCCGCCGGCGGGCGGGGCGCAGGGCGGGCATCCCGCCGCCGTCCCGGCGTGCCCCGCGCGGCGCTGGCTGGGGCCGCTCTGGTGCGGCTGACTCACGGCGCCTGCGGAGCGGCCGCGGCAGGAAGATGGCGGCGGAGGCGGACTCGTGGGGTAGGTGGCGGCCCAGCGCCCCGCCGGGCCCCGCCGGGCCCCGCCGGGCATCCCCCCCCCCCCCCGGCCGCCGCCGCCGCTCACCCGCTCTCCTCTCCCCTACAGACGCCGACAGCTTCGAGGTGGTGGAGCCGGTGGCGAAGCGGCTGGTGCCGGGGGTGGCGGCCGGCGACCGCTGGGCCGGAGAGGATGAGGAGGACGACGTGAAGGTGCCGGGGCTGGGGCTGAGGGCTGGGGGCCGCGGGCCGGGGCCGTGCCGCTGCCGTCCGGTGCCGCTCCTGAGGGGGCCGCGGGACCAGGCGGCGCGGCCCGGCCCGGGGCGGGCGGCGGTGAGGGGCCCGGGGGGGGCCGGGGCCGGGATCGGGCGCCCCGGGGCTCCGGGGGGGTCCCCGCGGCCCCTCGGGCCGGGAGGCGGCGCTGGGCGGGCGGGGGCCGGGGGAAGCCGAGGCCGCGCTGCCCGCGGCCCTCCCGCGGGGCGGGTCGGTCCCCGGGCCGCAGCAAGGCCGTGAGGGGGGGCCCGGCCGCGAGGGGGGACCCGGGAACCCCCCCGCTGCTGCCCGGCTCCGGGCGCTGCTCCGCGGGCGGCTGGCTGCTGGTGGCTCCTCGCTTTGGGTCATCTTAGCCCTGAGCGTGGCATCCCGGTGGGCTGGGTTCAGCGAGAGCTGCACCGTAACAGTGCTGCTTGTAACGACTGGAAGCTTGGGTTGTGGCAGCGTGTCTCTGCCACCCCTTTTCCCACTCCCAGGCCCCGGCCGCGGCTGGAAAGTACGGCGGTGTTACTGCGTCGTGTCACGTTCAGCAGGTCGCTTAACATATGTTTGCTTAAGGCGCTGTTTGGAACTGAATTTTGGTGCGTTTGAGGAGCAATGTTAGCGTGGAATTGGTGTCAAAGCGTGTGGATGTTCATTTCTCATACCTATGAAAGCTGACTTTCCTTAAAAGTTTGTTTTCTTCCATGTAGTTCCAGCTGTCCCCTAGCGAGCCAGGTTTCTGGGTGGTGGATGACACAGAAACCTCAGTGTGCCTAGCGTACGTGCAGACAGGGAGCAAAATAATGTCAGGAAATGTACAAGGAAGGTGGTTGAAGAGGGGGAGGAATGGAAATAGGTAGACTGCAAAACACCTTTTTGTTTCAAATCAAGCTTCTGAGATACTAGGCAATCTCCTGGTGGTTCACCAGGCGACCTGCTTGCTCCGTTACGGTCACAGGTATGAAGCTTTCTAACTAGAGAATTGCTGCTTACTAGGTGAGGACTTGTTCCTTCTGTTATTCAGCCTGCGCTTGCGTTAGCAGAATCTCTTAAAAACACTGACTC
The DNA here is from genome assembly GCF_009769625.2 of Cygnus olor. NCBI lineage: Eukaryota > Metazoa > Chordata > Aves > Anseriformes > Anatidae > Cygnus > Cygnus olor. The sequence continues at coordinate 21,413,604 of NC_049179.1, read as the reverse complement.
AGTTGTCCTTGGAGTTCAGGGTGGGTATTTGTTTTTATAGGTAGTGTGAAAAGAGTAGTTCATCTGTTAAAAAAAATATGTATTTTTTGTAAGTTACAGGCTGTCCATTTTACTTTGTGAGTTTAGTGATGCCCACACCCTGTATTTATCACAGATGTCACATTAGAGCAGGCAAAGTAAGTGGAGGTATCTCTGTATGCAGTGGCTGCAGTCATTTGTAAAAAGTGTGGTTAGAGTGGGACTATGCGTGTGTACGGAAATTCGTATTTAATCTTTATATATTTGTGCACACGTACGAATATATCAGACCTACTGTCTTTGTGAAGTTTGCTGTTCCTCCTTTCTTTGAAAGTGAGAAGCTTTCCTGCTGTGATGGAATGGGTCCAAGCGAACTGGACTGCGAGCTGTCATTCCCCTAACGACACCTGTGCTTTCTATGGCTGTTCTAATAAAAGAACAAGGTTTTCCCCCACGTACCAAGAATGCAACTACTTCCCCCTTTCTGAAGGATTACAGTTTTAGTACTGGAGCTGCATCTGGAGAGAAGGACCCATCCAGCAGATGAAGCTGTCCTGTTTTGTTTTAGTTGGCTCTTACTTACAAATGCTCAAGATCTCAGAGCTGAGCTAGGGAGGTAGCGTAGGTTTGTTTGGATACCTCGTTTGCCAGGGTCAGCCCTGGAGAAGTTCCTGCAGAAGAAAAATTACGTGGTCTAAAATATAAGCACAAGGTGTTTTCCGTGTAGTTTGTCTTAACACGGGCATTCCACGTTTTGGAATGCTTTTTATATATTCAGATTCTGGAGTTTATTCTGAAGTTGTTTTGGTAACGAACCTAAAGTAACTTAAAGTTCAGGAAATCTTGACTTCCCCAGGTTTAAAATTAGCATCTTCATAAGTAATAAAACTACTCTCAAATGTTACCAGAACACAAGTTTCCCAGAAGACGGGCCTCCTGCCAGGGAATGTTCATCTATTTACTCTTGGGCAATTCTTTGCTCAACAAAGCCAAAACTGGGAAATTTGCTTGTTACACAGGCAACAGCCTTGGTGAAGGAGAGTGCCCAGGTACAACTGGGAATCGGAATACTGGAGTCCCTGTTGTTCTCAAATCATGTCTTCTGGTTTTGGGGGGGAGAATGTGCATTTTCATGTGTTCAAGGTGCATATGAAATTGTGAGAGCTGTTCTCATCACAGGTTTATTTACATGAAAAGGAAGATGATTTCAGTGTCCTTAGTTCAGTTACGTACGTGTAAATGAGCATTGTTGAAATACTTCGAAGTTTTATCCTACTTTAGTGGATATATTGTGCAATAAAAGTGTCCTCTTTTGAATTACTTAGTATTCAGCGCGAAGATTCAGTACTAATTTTCTTTTCCTCCAAGAGTTCACAGAAATTTATAAAACACAGGAATAGGTGTAACTGGGACTCCACCCCGCTGCCAGTTAAAAACAAAAACAAAAAAAGCAAAGAAAGCAAAATCATCTCCAATATATTAATCATGTTCTGTTGCTTAAATAAAAACAGCTTGAAGAAGCGAGATGGCGTTAGCCCAGCTGGAAGGCCGCTGGTGTTGGCGCACCGGGCTGAGAAGTGAGTCCTCGGGTGGCCGATGTCTGGACGCTGCCCGGCCAGGAGCCTGCTGGCGGCGCTGGGGCGCGATCCCTCCGCTGCGGGTCGGCTCCCGACAGTTGGAGGTTTCTTCAGCTCAAGTTGAGACCTGAAAAGTTGACGCCTGAAAATCCCACCTGAGAGCCGAGGGGGAGGTCGTGCCGGAGGAGAGGTGGTCACGCTGCCCTCTGGTTTTTGCCGTTTCTGTGTTGCTTCATCAGCAGAGCTTCGCGAGCCGAACCCAGCACCGCGTGCCGGCCCAGAGCACGGCCAGCCCGCAGTGAGCGCGCCTGTCTTGGTGCGAAAGGCCCTGGAGAAGTCACCCACGTGCAGGAATGAAATGCTGTCGTTTCTTTCGGGCCCACCGCTACCTTTGCGTAGCGGGTAGGCTGCCTTCAGCCTCGCAGGGTTTTGCACTAGGGAACACTTGATGTTAAAACCCCCGTCTGTGAAGGAGAGGGCAGGGGATAAGGCAGCAGGCTTTGTACAGCAGTAATGGACATGGGTGTAACAAACTCTTAATTAGATATGAGCTAAACTAATGCTGCTGCAAATTCAAGTCAGGTTCTTGGAATGTGGAAGGGAAGCTGGAGCTCTTACAAGTGCCAATTAACTCGAGTGAGCTGGTGGCTGGGTGTCTTCCTTGCTTGGATCAGCACATTGCAGCGCATGCTGCGTTCTTCCGTCTCCGTCTTTTTCTGTGTCACGCCAATGCCAGCCCCTGAAATGAGTAGTTTGGATGACCGCTTGCATCACTGTTGTGAGGTGGAAATGACCAAGTCCAGGACTCAGTTTGTGAGTTTACTTACAGGGATGTCCTGACGGGCTGTGCGATGTTCGCGTGAGCTGCGCCTTGTCAAACGTAATCTTTTAAGCTTGCAAGTTCAGTTGAAACAGGGAACTAAAATTAGACGCCCGTGAGGTTTCCTGGCTCCAACTTCTGGTGTGTGTGCCTTGTGGTGCTCGGCATGTAACTTCAGATCAGTTTTAGAGCACTGATTCCCATATGGAGGTCAGGCCATCCAGCAGAATCTGGAGTGGCGTTAGGAAAAAATGTCTTCCCATAAACCCTACGCAGATGGCTGTCAGGAGGAACTGCGGGATTACTGCTGCAAAGTCTGCAGGTGACAGAAACAGGTCGCTTCTAGAGAAGTGCTTCCTCGCTATTCACCTGAACCGCGTCGTGCTTTGAGCTGGGGTCGCCTGTCCGGGCACAGGAGCGCGGCCGCGAGGAGCGTGCCCACGGTGGAAACTGAAAGGAGAGAACCTCTGCAGACACCACAGCTGGGGCGGTCTGAAAACACACTCGAGGATGTGATCGAGAACGTTCCAGCGATGTGTTTGTGGGAAGTGTTCTGACAGCTCCTTCTCTTCAGGAAAAAGCCACGGGCTCGTGGTCTGAGGGCCGCTGCGCGTTGGTGCTCCTGCATCAGGATGCCCCCGCGCATCGCCCATCTGCCTACAGCCGCTCTCCTGCTCACAGCACAGCCCCGTGGCCAGCGGGTTCCCGGGTGGTTTTCGCCCTCGTGCAGCAGCCGCACGGACGCTTCCATCACGGTGGAAGGGGCACCGGTGGCCGCGAGCTGCAGGCAGCGGGCACCTTGGGGAGGAGGCCCCGTGGTGGTGGCGCAGCGTCCTGCTTCAGGTGGTTGCAGCCGCGTGTCTGGTTCCAGCGGTGGCTGTGCTGCGTGAACGCCTCAGGTGGCGTCCCGGAATCGTGCAGTGTTTCGTAACAGGAGCTATAGTGAAGTCGTGTTTTACTGTGCAATGTTGATCTGACTGTTTGTGACCTTGCTTTTCTAACTCTGTTGACAGGAACTTTGCAGTTCTTTGAATAAAAGCCGCCGTCTTCGTAGCTCCTGAAACATTGTGGTCTGCTCCCAAAAGTAGCGTCCTTATTGTACAGCTCTAATGACTTACCCCTGCTTCTTAATTCAAATACATCAGATTAATGGATGCGTGAGCATTTAGAGAGGCTATATGTAAACTACCGTTCTTTGTGTTTATCTAAAAAAGTAGAAATTATCTGTAGAAGAATCCTGTGAAGATTCATCTTAATTAAAACTTACTTTGTAGGATAACTGGGATGATGAGGAGGAAGAGGAGGAAGTAAAGGAGACAGAGATAAAACAAGGTGAGACTTAAAAGGAATACATTTCACTGTGTGCAGCATCAGAAAAGACGCTGGTTTTGTCCTGAGTGTATCTGAAGTATCAAAACCACTTTCCAAATAGGATGAACTTTGGTTTTGAGAAAGCGTGTCTTTTAACCCTCCCTGCGAACAGATTGTGCTAACTGAGCTCTGTCGCTTTCTCTCTGATTAGTGGTTTTCTGGTTGTTGGGAAAAAAAAAAAAGTAAACCTCGAGTGTCATATTGTTCAATGTTTTACAGAACCCAAAGTTTCAGAAAAAAAGAAAATAGCAGAAAAAATAAAAGAAAAAGAAAAACAACAAAAGAAAAAGCAAGAGGAGCTTAAAAAAAGGGTAATTACTTTTTCTTCTTGGTCTCATAAATTTAAAGGGTGGGTTTGTTCTGATTTTTCTTTTTTTTTTTTTTTTTGAGGTTCCACAAGACCTATGAAGGCCTTGAGCAGTCTGATAAAACAAACTTGAGTCTTGTACTTAACATCTGGGGGATGACAGCTTTAATTTCTCTAAAATTTAATTGGGTTATGGAAATAATGCTTATCTCCATTTCTTTTGCATGCACCTCATGGTAAAACATGCAGTTGTAAAACTTATATGAGAAGGGGGAAGGCACACCTTAGTTAAAATGAACAATTTATTGAAGTAAATAATAGGCATTGTTATGATTAATTGGGATGGTTTTCAGGTTTGCACATGAGGTGTATTGACTTCAGGCAGAAGCTATTCGAGTGGCGCTGGAAAAAAATGATTTCCTGTAATACCTCAGCTCAATATAATGTTCCCCTATATACATTTTTTTAAATTCAGTTAGAGGCACCAGAGGAACATAGAGAACTTACACCAGAAGAACAGTTAGCAGACAAACTACGGCTAAAGAAATTGCAAGAGGAGTCAGACCTTGAGTTAGCAAAAGAAACATTCGGTAAGTGTGTTGTACCCCACTCAATGTAATTGTAACATGACAGAAGTACCGCACCCCTAAATGAAGCTTTCAGTTTTGTGCGGGGATCCTGCAAATAGAGTTGATCAGGATTTGACTGTTAGAGCACGTGCAGGTTGCGTTACTGAGAATAAACGTGGGTTTTAAAGCCAGGCTACTGGAAGCATATCCTGGTACTGAGGACTCACTGCAAGAACTGCAGAAACAGCGTTGGGATGTAAGGTGCTTTTCCTTACCATGTCTTGGTAGAACGGTATAGGAAAAAGATGGCTGACTGAATTTCCCAACCAAGTTACGCTTCTGATAAGAAGACAAGCATGTGAAGAAAGAAAGTGCTGTCTGATGTTCTTAGCTGCTTTACAATGCGGGCTTCAGGCTGATGAGGCTTTGGGCGAGTGTGGCGCAGCATAACGCATGCATGCTTTACTTCAGGCAGTCTGTGTAGTAAGCTAGATGTTGAGAAAGCCAGCTAGGTTACTGGAGGGAGCTTGTTTCCTTGGGTAGCTGGAAATAGACTTAATGCAGCTTGTTCTGGCTCTGTGCTTTGACGCAGCTGGCAAAGGCGCTGATTTATAGCAGCATTCTTCAAACACGAAAGCTTGCTTCTTTGCTTAAAGTGGGTTATTCAGCTTATTACTCAGTGAAAATTCTGCTGCGTATCTTCTGAAAGAGTGCAGTGCCATGGGGAGGAGGGGTTGCTTTAAAACAGTTGCAAAGAACCAATTAAATTTTGCACTGACCCCCTGGAAGGGGAGAAGTGCTACATGTAGCAAAGCGCTTCAGAAATAGCTGGTTCGAATGACTAAGCTTTAGAGCGAAGTCTCTTCAGGTCCAGGTTAGTGACTCAGGCTGGTAGTTTTTGTTTGGCAGAAGCCAGTGGGGAGCGAGAAAACCTCAGATTTAGTTTTGCAAAGGTTCAGCAGAAGTGAAGAACTGAATGTGAATGGGGTTACTTGTTTTCTGTTGGTGTCATCTTTTAGGGGCCTACAGCTGATGTTTTCTTTAAAACCTGCGTTTTTCCTTGCAGGTGTAAATAACACTTGTGGAATAGATGCCATGAATCCCTCTTCAAAAGATGACTTTACGGAATTTGGCAAACTACTAAAAGAAAAAATTACACAATATGAAAAATCGTTACATTATGCCAGTTTTTTGGAAGCATTAGTTCGAGACGTATGTATTTCATGTAAGTTAAGTGAAAGACTTCTAGAATGTACTGCCAAAATTGTAATGGGGTTGAATTTGAAAACATGCTGTGAGTAAAATTTAAATCGAGATTAATCTATGCCGTTTATACTAAATAAAGTCTAGTCTAGTCTGTTTCACTGACCTAGTATCCAATTTCCATCCCAACAAACTTTATTATGGATCACATGCTTGTACTGTTACAGCCATTCTGCAAGTCAGTTAAATACAGTCACTTTAAAAGTGTAAGTTGTTTTGCTGATATAAATGTCGCATGTTTCCCCTGAAGCAGCTTCTGGAAAATAAATGATTCTCTGAGCCGGAAAACTCAAGTAGCAATTTGGAAGGAAACTATTATAAAATTGAGATAATGTAATTCAGGGACTGCAAAATAAATTGTTCTGGAATTCAACATGTAACTATACACAGATAAACTGAACTAATTTTTTTCCACTGTTCTGGTAGGCTGAAGTATTTGGTGAATTCATTGTTTGAGATCTTTTCCTGTACCGTACACATGTTGTCCTTCAGCAAAGTGGTAACTTGATACTATTTAGCGCTGCATAAATACAGGGATCGTTGGCTGCCTGAAGCTAGTAACATACATTTCAAATGGGTTCCAGGTCTTCTAAAGTGAAGGACTTGCCATCTCTTGGATAATTTATTATTAATATTCCACTGCTTCGTTTCATGTGTGTGCCTAAAACAGTCTGTATTTTACTGTATTACATCATAGTACTAGATTTTTTTCAAATATCTCCTTACTAAGGCTCATGTGTTCGCTAACTCTGAATTTGCAAAATCTTACCTTCCCCAACGTTCAAGCTGCTTACTAGGGACCATGTGAGTAGCAGTTGTCATCAAAAGGCTCAGAATTACCCAGTATGTATTTTGCTGTTTTATATCAAGTAATTGCCAGTAGTTACTACTCATTGATGCTCACCTCCATAGTTTTTTGATAGAATTTTTATGATAAATTATTTAACTGCCTTCTAAAATCAATAGTGATAAGGAATCTGTTCTTTTTTTTCCCTAATGCAGTGGAAATTGATGATTTGAAAAAGATCACAAATTCTTTGACAGTACTATGCAGTGAAAAACAAAAACAAGAAAAGGTAAGGCTTCTATGCTTTTCTGTAACCATAACATTATCTGCTAAAGACGATGATCTCCTGGAAAATGGAAATAGGTCTAATGCTGAATTGAGCTGCTGATTTTGTTACATGTAGTAGTAGATGAAATGATAGTCTTGGATACTGTTTTAGAACTAAATAAATACTCTTAGATGTGTGAGATAATCAGTTTACTGAATCTAGAGACCACAGGCAAAACATCCCTTAATTTACATGCATCTTACCTGCATGATAACCTTGTTCCATTTTACACTGCGCTGCCGTGGAGTTAAAATGACTTATGCCAATACCCTGGAAAGGGAAGCCAGCCTCAGTTACAGTTAAATGTCAATATAATACCAATACAGGGAAGTAACTTTAACTCTTTGCCAAAGTTTGTCATTTTGAGTAGCAGATAGCTGGGATTTTTGCAGTGTCATGCAAACTGAAGGAACAGTAATTGCATAGGCAAGGAAAAATAAGTTTTTAGAGGTGATATGATAGTTTAACTGATGCAAATTATAACATTGTGTTTTATACTATAAATTTAAAATCCCAGGTCAGTTGGAATTGAAGTATTAGTTGAATCATTAGAAAGCAATAAAATTAAACAGAAAACATCACTGGCAATACAATTTTCTCAATATGTTTTAAATCAAACTGGAGGATTGATAGAAAACAAATGGCAGTGCATTATTATTGTAAGTGGTAGCTTGTAAATGCAAAATGGGACTCTTAAATACAACGTGTTTCAGTGGCAGGTGTTATTCTATTATACCAGTTCTACAGGACCTCTGCAGGAATGACTGAAGCACTAGAATACAAACAAATTTTATGTAGTGTTACTGCATTAAGTCTAGAGTTTGGTAAACATAATGAACTCTTTCTTTAATATGTACTGCACTTTGGAGAGAAGCCTGTGACTTACTGAACCAAAAAAGTTTAAAAGTATGTATATTTTCTATTCTTATGCTCTCTCCTTTTCCTCTAAATTAGTTTGGCTAACTACTGAAACCTGCAACTATACCAGTCCAGTAAGGCAGAGTTTTATACTTGTTTAGTTTTGTAAAATTAACAGGACGCATAGTTAGTCTACTTGGTTAGAGTCTAGGTGAAACAGGATGAATGACAAAACAGTAAAATATGTGATGTAGGGAGCTGTGGAACACTCAGGAATATAGCTTTACTATGAATAGATTGCGTTGTGGATGAAATGCTGCTGCAGAAATCATTGCAATAGTGCATTCACCATGAGTACATGATGCAAGTGTTCATACCTCAAAAATGAGGCGTTACTCAAATTTAAATAATGACAAATTACTGTGGATTTTTAAGTAAACATGCTCTTCTTCCTCTTTAAGCAAAGTAAAGCCAAAAAGAAGAAAAAAGGTGTTGTGCCTGGAGGTGGTTTAAAGGCTACTATGAAAGATGACCTGGCTGATTATGGAGGATATGATGGAGAATACGTACAAGACTTTGAAGACTTCATGTGACATTTATCTCCCCTTCTATCGTCTTTCTGTTGCCCGTAATCCCTTAAACATGTAGCACAACTTCTCTTTCTTTAAATTCTGCCAAATGCTACAATCAAAATTGCAGTATCTCTGTGCTGGTGGTTTAACTCTTGTCAGGCCAGTGCGAAGGCACTGGGATTCCTGTTTTGTGCTCAAGGGGTTAGAATGAAGAAATTTAAAAACTGTATAAATTACAGTAAAATAAAATTTTAAAAAAACAACTACTACACAGCATTCTGATAACGGTATTGTTGCTATTTGATTTTTATAGTAACAGCCACTAAATTGGAAATGAATTTCAACAAGGCAAAGTATTATTACCAGCACAGTTCAATGACATGGCCTTAACTGTAGCTCCTTGAATGAATTGTTTGATGAACAAAAGCAGTTTGCAGCAAGGGCATGGTGTGCACTTAGTATTACAATTGCTTTGTCTTAAGTTAGAGCTTGAGGTTTTCAGTATATTGTGAAGGGAAACTGCTAACTTCAGAGTAAGGATACTGCACATGGAATGCATCACTTGAGATACCCACTACTTCAAAGCTTGACATTTAAACAGAACACTTGTCTGGGTCAGAACAAGGAAAGAGTTCCTTATTTGAAAAAATAAAAAAAGATGAGTATGAAGTTTAGTTTCCATTTATCTAAATTTCTACTAATGCAGCTGTATGGGTTGGGTATTCTTTAACAGTTAATTGCCTGGTTTAAGTGTAAAAAACAAGACTTCCTTTTGGTCTCTCATGGGCTGTGGTAAATCTTTCACGACTCAGCCATTTTCTTTCATTTAAAAAAAACTTGCTTAGCAAACTGCAACAGTTACTACAGTTGGGCAAATTGTTACGTTAACAATTATGACATCTGCAATGTTTTATAAAGCAACTAATTTAATAAAAATCACTATTGTGAGGACTTCACTATAGCTGTCTTTGGACCTGTTCTTTCAGTGTATTACAATGTCAGTACTTGAAGAGAGTTGCAAAAATGAGGTGAATACTGCTGGCTGCTTGTTACTAAGTCTAGACTTTGCTCTGACTTGCCGCTTCTCTGGTGTTAGAGGTGCAAGATTTCATTCCTGTAAAACAGCTTTCCTTAAATTAAGATGTACAGCTGCTGCTGATAAACAAAATACTTTTGCATTTCCATAGTGAACTTAAACATCCGTGTTGCTGGAAGTGCTGAGGTCAGTAGCTTGTACTCACCTTAGAAACATTTCAGGGCAGCCTCCTTAACAGCGCAGCTCTATTTCAGCTGGCAGTTGACACTTATTATAAGAAGTCAGTCTTGCATTTACAACTTACTTATGGCTTACTCACGTGTTTGTTCCTAATATGGATAGGATACATGTGTGCTTCTACAAGGCAGGAGTTCTGCTTCCCAGTATTAGCGGTCCCAAATTTTTAATCAGGACTGGGGATTTGCAGAAGGAGGTTCTCTTTTCATGCTAGAAACTTTTAAATTGAACTTTAAAAGCTGCTAGTCATTATTTAACTTAGACTGAGCTGGCTGTGATTATTCTAATTTAGTCTTATGAGACTGACTAGAACTGGAATTTTAAATACAGTGTTCTGTTCAGGCATAATCTTTGCTACTTAATCTTTTATTAAAGGTGTATCAAAGGCGCTATGACTTGTACTTTATATACCCGTATGCAAGTAATATGTCATATGCAAAGGTTGCTAGCGTGACTGTTCAGCAACCAAAGGGAGCTTGTTAAGATACAAATCTGACTTAGAAATCCAACTTAGCATGCCTTTGCTAATTAAAAATACAATTGCCATAGCAACCTTGTTGCCAGGATAATGTTTAATATTTAGCGATAGTACAGTATCATTGCTTAATGTGACTAATGTTACTTCGAAGCTGTTTTTATGCTACAGTCCCTCCCACCCCTTTTGTGCAGGAGATAAAGTCTTTGGATTAGATAGACTCTGACGGCTGTGTGAAGCACTGTTCAGGTATTATCCCGTTACATGTCCCTGGTCTTCTAAACTTACCCCAGAGATCTAAGTGGCAGAATACTTGGGTTGCTAGCTCTTGTTAAGGCCTCAATACCAACTGTCTGCCCAGTAGGCCTGTCTAAGCATGCCAATACAGTAGCAACTACGTTAAGTACATGCTGTTGTACGAGACTTTCAGCTTATCACTTAAGCTAGAAAACAAAAACAGGCTAATGAGAGTGGAATCAGAGAACACACAAAACAATAGGTTATTTAGCATGCACCTAAACTTTCAAAGGAGCCTGCTAATTCTACTTATTTCCTATGGCGATCCATCATCCACGCCCCTAAACTAAAGGGCTGCTGGATCTCTGAGGTTCATCATCGACTGTTCCAGCCTGTATTTGCCATTAGTCGAGTATTTTGTAAACAGTAGGATTTATTATACAAAATGCTTTTAGGTTAATACAGTATCAGCATTTTAAATATTTACAACCACCACCAGTTTTCTGGAGTTACTTTCACATAGCGGCATATCATTACAAGCAGGTAATTGATAAAATATCTGTTAAAGAATTGGTACTAACCATGCAAGTTGTGGCACTGGTACTGTCAGAGTCAGTCTCTACCTCATGGAGGATGGATGGATTCTAGTTTGATAGCATGTCGTTAAGACAACATCCAGTCTGTGCATCTTTCAGGAGCATGTTTACCACATCATAGAACTTGTTATCATAAGCCAGTCTGTAGTGCATGTAGATGTCTTCACAGTAAGCAAGCAATTTCTTCAGATTTTTCAGAGCAGCATCAGTCGGTGGGTGTTGTTTAACCCTGAAAATAATTTTACATAAAATTGAAATAGGAGAAAGCCTTATAGTCATTGCTACAAGAACTGTATTTCTTAAGAGGCTCAACACATACATTAGATTCTCTTGGCTGTTTATTTTGCTCTGATTTATTTTATAAAGATCCAGTACGACCAGCCTTAAGGTACCGTACTTATCCTGCTGAATAAAAATTATCATAGAATGGCTTGGGTTGGAAAGGACTTTGAAATTCACCCAGTTCCAACCCCCTGCCGTGGGCAGGGACACCACCTGCTAGATCACATTGCCCAGGGCCTCATCTAGCCTGGCCTTGAACACCTCCAGGGATGGGGCATCCACAACCTCTCTGGGCAGCCTGTTCCAGTGCCTCACCACCCTCTGAGTGAAGAATTTCCTCCTAACATCTCATCTAAATCTCCCCTCTTTTAGTTTAAAACCCTCCCTTCTTGTCCTGTCATTATCTGCCCGAGCAAAAAGTCACTCTCCATCATTTTATAAGCCCCCTTTAACTACTGAAAAGGCTGCCAGTGATGATAGATCCAGTGCTATTTCCACAATATGTTTAAGAAACTGAACATAGATCTCAGCTCCCTGTATGCTATACTTTGTCACAGAAAAGTTTTTAACAATACTATGACTTGCATTCCATTAAACACGCAACTTGTTCTTCTAGTCTGTGGAAAAGAAAGTTCCCAGTTTGACCACAGAACTACTTACTTCTTAGCAATCTCCTCAAATATGCTAGGCTTCAGTAGTTTTTGCTGTTTAAATTCTTCTAAGTAATTGAAGTCTCCCTTGGTGATCACTTGTTGATACAGAACTTCAGCCCAGTCTGGAACAAACTCGTAAGCCTCGGCCACAATAGCTGCCTTCAGGGAGAACAGATGCTGGAATTACTAAGCCGGAAGAGTTTACTTTTGTACAGAAACATTCCTATACTTTAAATATTCTACATCTTCAGTTTGACCTACCTCTGAGCATTACGCTCACAGGAGCAGAGTGCTTAGGCACCTGCTGTTTAAAGCAATCATTTTCCAAAAAAAACCAAACAGATGAGAAAGCTTACTTGATAGAATCTAGGCAAGGACATGATGCATTCCATCAGGTTCTGCCTGTTCAGGTTAATCAGCATAGTGCTCTGACCGGTGTTCAGAAAATGCAGCTGGAGGGTTATCAGCTTTGTTAGCCGACTACAGCGCAAGGACTGTCGGACACAGGAGTCCTACGTAGTAAAAACAAACACAAGCTGCTGAAGTATGTTTCTGGAGGAAAACCACAAACAATGCTGACAGAAACAACGTGTTCAGAGTTGTCTAGTATTTTCTCTTGTAGATCACTGCAGTTTTATCATATTCCATTAGTTTTAAATAAAGCTTCACTCACTGCAAATATTTCTTTCATCATCCTAACTACAACAGTTCTTAAACACTCTTTATATTGTTCTATTCTCACTTGTCCTTAGAGTAAAGCAGTTAAGCTCATGGTCACTCCTCTAAAACTGGGAATCTAATCGTAATCCCTGCTCTTAGAAGACTTAAAAGGAAACACTATACGACTCTGATACAAGAGTGTTACTGAGACTGCTGGGATACTGCTGAAATGACAGAGCAAGAGATTTTTTTTGCTTAATTTTTGCTGGGATGGGATTCTGCACATCCTTCCTAGAGCAGCTTTCTTTGTTCTCTCAGTTCAGCTCACTCCTTATGTGCTGTACAGAAGTCATGCAATTTCATGTTGTTTTACCTTAGAGTAACTTTCTGCTGCATCAATAAAGAGAGTCAGAGCTTTCATCAGCAGTTTCTTTAAATTTGCAACATCTTGAAGAGACTCCTCTGAAATGGGGAAAAAAATGCAAAAAATTATTTACACAGGTGACAAAATAAGCTATAAAATACCTCCTGATACCAAGTCTGCGTCTCCTATTGTTTCAGAAAGCAGCAAAAAAGATTTCTTATATTAAAAAAAAAAAAGTTGAAAAATTGCAAAGGAGTAGTGATATCTGTTTGACTATGAGCCAAAGGCATTGCAGGAACCTAGTCATGTGATTGAAGACCAAAAAGAAATCCAAATCATACATTTGTGGTAGATACAACCACTAACTATTATCAGATAAATTCAGAAAAGCATTTGACATAGCTTCTATTTTAGTTGCTGTTACCGTACTGACTAACTGCTCTGCACCAAGATCTCTGTATGCTCCACAGCACTCTCCCAGCTGTACAGAACTCACTAAGGTCAGATGTAAACGAGTTACTTTGCACAAAAAGTCAACACTTTATATATACACTTTTTGTTAAAACCTACATTGTATCACATCTAGTAAGGTGAAGAAAACATGCATGTGTCCTTACCTCCTCCTCCCATGCACAGCAGTACTGGAAGATTACCTTACAGTAAGAGCCCAAAATCTCAACTCTTTGAAAAGTAACAGAGTGGCCAGATAAAGCACTGAGTGCAAGAATAGTGCCTTCCTTCCAGCCAGTGGAATTTTAATGGATGTTACCAGAACAACACAGGCAATCCAAACTACAATTGCCCACCATGTCTTCCTTCTAAAACAGTAATAGTATATGCAACATTAAAGTACATTTTAACTCTTCAGAAGTATTCCACCTTCAGTCAGTTGCCTGGTGCAGACAGCAGCAACCTGATGTACTGAAGTATATGCAAACTCATATTTCTTGTTTTTGCAGTTTCCACTCACCCCATGGCTGCGATTCAATGAGTTTAAGCTGTATGCCAGCAGCAGCCTCATGATTCTCTCCAATTTCTCGACACATACTGAAGCAAAGGGCGATCATGTTGTGCTTTTCACTGTCCCCTGGGCGGCAACGCTTGATGTAATCCAGCAGAGCTGTCTTCAGTGTCCCACTCTGGTCAAATGAAGGAATAACAGATTAAGATTTGAAGAGCTTATTTTTTCATTCACATTTTAGTACTCACAAACAAATCTATAATGATCACTTTTTGGAAAATTGTATCAGAACAGTCTTCGAGGTTTCTCCACAATATTTTAAGACATAATGGGAATATTCACACTTGGGCTATGTCAGGCAAGAAAATCCAGTAGCTATGCACCTATTTATAAATAAATGTTAAAACTGAATTATTTATTTTACAATAAAGCTATAAATATTTACTATTTTATGATTTCTAAGAACTCATGAAACAGCATGAAGAAAAAACAAAACATGACACAAAAACTCTAAGTGACATTCCCAAGCTTGAAGGTTCAATGCTGTTCTCGTTGCAGCACTGAACTAATTAGAACAAACTTGTTCAACTAAAATCCAGATAAAACCCAGAATTAATTTATCACTGGTGAACTAGAAAAACACTTCCTAGACTCCAGTAATAATTCCACCTTGCTGTATAAATATCAGTTTCTGACATAGACACACAGTTCTCTTTTCCCAGCTTTATTCCCCTCCACCTACTGGGTCTAATTTCTTTCTCATGAGCACTTCAAAGTAATGTTTCTCATGCAGCAGTTCAAATATGTAGGTCATTTCATTGTATCTGCCAATTCCAGTAAGAAGACGAACCTGTGGAAATAACAGTGTAAGTATGCAGCTCAAAGTAAAGCAGAAAAGTCCTTTCTCACAAAGCTGTTAGTGCTGTGGCAGGAAAAAGGCCGCACGAGGCAAGAGTGCTGTACCAGCTGATACCGCTACATGGTAAAGCTAGTTGCATTGCATTAGGCAGGCCGACATTCCCTTAGAGCTAAGAGGTTTTATTTTTAATCTAACCCACTGCACCTTTTTTATTGTAAGGTGAAAGGGTATCATTTTACCAAATATAAATATGCAGTGGACTTTCTAGGCTCCTCAGTACATTCCCTCCTGCAGTAACACCACTATATTGAGCATGGCTCAGAATCCAGAATTCTTTTCAAGACGGGTTTAAAAGATGTGTGACAGCATGGTAATAAAAACAGTCACATTTCACTAGTAGTTGAATCACTTTGAAATTCTGTTTGATGTACTACACTGTTGCCATCTCACTCTTCCACTTCTATTTTTCCAGTGAAGTCTTCTAATAGATTCTGTGACAAAAAAATCTGTCCATTAGGACATACACACTTCAGACCAAAAACCCAGCTTTAGCTTTCACCTCTAGCTTCCAGAGACAGGCAGGACAAGACCAGTCAACCAGAAGTGAAAGACTGTATTCCATTCTGCTACCCACCTGCTCCCCACGCACTGCTCAGAGCAAAGTTATTTGCTGACATACGCAAGAAAATGTTCATACAGCCTCTAGATACACACATGGCATCAAGGATACATACCACAAGTCCATACTCATCATTAGGTGCTAAATGTTCATCTGTGAGAAGCCGTGCTGCTTGGAGGACTCTAGTGATTCCTTCCATGTGGCAAGTCAAACTAAAGCAATTATGGGCCAAAATCAGCAATTCTGTAACTGAAGAATACAAAAACTCTGGTACTTTGGTTCATAAACTGAGGAAATTAATTCTTATGTTGTAGTCTCAACCTGGGGATAACAATGTGTGTCTACAAAACTGATACCATCTCTGCAGAGGATACACAACCTTTCCTGTTATAAACAGCAGAGTTGGATTAGAAAGTTGAGCTACTATGGCTCTGGCCTATGCAACTTTAAGTTATAGTTCCTGCAGCAATATGCACTCAGTTTGGCTTCCCAGCCTGTGCTAAAGTCTGGGGTTTTAGATCATTTTCTGAAATGCTATTTTCTCCAAATACAAAATTTCCAACCTCCTCCAACAAAAGCTGATTGACAAACATACAATGAATGTATCAGCATCCCACTTTTGGCAATCAGCTCTCCATTTGAAAAAAGAAAGCCACAACTTTTGCATCTAGGTTTGAAAAGTCATTCATCAATTCCATAAAAATGCAGATTTTGGAAAAGAATATAGCTAATGTCATAAACCTATACAACATATTTTGAAACTAATTACAGCTCCATCTGTAAAAACGTTGTACTCTAGCAGAGGCTTCATTCTAAGAGAGGTATAGTGCTCCAGCACAATTTGGTGATTCCCAACATTGTCTCCTCTTAGTCTTTTCCTCACTTTTAGTCAGTCATACATAAAAACACTAATATTCACCCCTATGCTACTTAACCAGACAAATCAAGGAATAAGTTAAGATCTGACAATAGGACTAAGGTGTTAGGGACATAAAGGCTACATGGAACGTGGTACTTTTAATTATCTGTTTTCTCACAAAGGTATTCCAAATTTCCAGTATTACAGATGGATTCTAATGGAACAAAATCAGCACCAACTTCAACCCTGCTTCGCTTTCTGCAGAAGTGTTCTAGAAGACACTCTATCCTCACCAATTTGGACAAAATATTGTTGGAAGTTCTCCAGTTCTGCTAATGCTAATACTCATGAGACAACTCACACTACAACCATATCCTCTCTCGTTTTCCTCAGAGATGAACTGCCCATAACAAATTAAACAAAAACAGTCTAAGTATGTAAGTAGGAGATCTCAATTTGCCTCTGCTGGTTAGCTGCCAAAGCACCTTTTTTTTTTTTTTTTTTTTATAAACTCAATGACAAGATCTCCATAAAGCCACAAAGTATAAAAATAATTCCAGTAACAAAAGATCAAAAAGTCACTTTAACAAATAGACTAAAAAAAAAAAAAAAAAGAAAAAGAAAAAGAAAAAGCTATTTCTAATTGTGACTAATAGGAAGAAAGCCACCATAACCATCTTCTGTAAAATGTAACTACAGAAGTTCAGGTAATTCACTGACTGTATTTCCCAGCTATCAGTATAAAAAAAATGGATTTGTTTGGAAAGTAAATTCAGGTGATACTTAAGCAATATGTTTATTTGTTGTGCATATATTCAGATCTATTAACATCAAATTTGAGACCAGTAATAGATGTTTCCATCAGCATTGTTTTTATTCTTTGTGATGTGACTTTAAACTAAGTAATGCAATGCTTAGTGATGCACTAGTTACTATCAAGTATTTTTTGCCATCTACTTACTGCATGACAGTTCCCCATGTGGTACAGAGGAAATTTTATCCAGTAACTTCATGCCAACCAGTGTGTGATCCTGGCAGAGCTTAGCAAGCTGTAGGAATGCCTGACTCTCAGCTGCGGGGTTCAAAGCTTGTTTCTGTCCTGTATGCAGAGAGAGAGTGAGTTATGCCAAAAGTGCTACCTGTTCAGGAGAGATTGGCTGCATTAATAGAAAAACAATAAAAATAAAATAACCTCATCCACACTGACCTATGACTTGAAACTACAATTCTAAAGATGGTTTTGATCTTACTGCTGAAATATCAGATAGTTCTACTTTGCCAGTTTGATCCACTGAAATCCTACAGAACACCCATACTGCTACTGTAATGAAACCTAGAATTTCACAAATCCAACAAGCGACTGGCAGTGACCCCGACTCATACTCTTCCACAAACCAGTTCAACTCACAAACTCAACAGAAAACTCTTCTTTATTTTTGTTTTCTGCTGGGCTAGTAAGTTGACTCTTCCAAAGGATGTGAAACAAATCATCCGAGCTAATCCAAGTGAACTGATACAAGGGGAGCAGTAAGGGTGCAAGTCTGCAACGGAGGGGCAGCAGAGTGGAAGAAAGTAGGGACAGAGGAAAGCACACCTGGACTCTCAAATCTCCATCACTGTTTCTTATGTAACTTTGTTGTTAATGCTGTGGCAAAGTAAAAGTTCCTCAAATACAAAAGCCCTCCAGACAAATTCTGTTTCAAGGAACATCTCTCATTTCTCAAAGGGGTAAAAAAAAAAAAAAAAAAAAAAAAAAAAAAAAAAAAAAAAAAAAAAAGGACCTGGCCATGCTTTTCACAAAAAAATTAACACAAGTCTTTCCAAGTCAGATGATGTGGGGCTTCAAAGATTATGATTAAAAAACTTTATGCCTTTTTTTTTTTAACCATGAAATTTACATCCATAAAAAATATATCAAAAAAACTTTAAGTATTGCAACACCACACTGGACACAAAACAGGCAACTAAATTTAATATCTGTATAAAACCTTTCAGAGCCACCTAAACATTCCTGACTGTTATTAGCACTCAAGTATCTTGAGACCAAGGATTGTTTTTCAGATGTAAAAATACAATATTTACAAACCAAAAATGCAAGCTAAAAACCAAGACTGGCCCCTTTACTACCTTTGCCTTCAGAAGATGCCAATAATTCTTGTGTGATTTCTTCAGCCACTAACTCTGCCACAATTTCAGGCTGGAGACCCTGCGTGGTGATGAATGCCTGAGCTTTCCTGCATCTGTCCGGCTGGTGGGATGACAGAATTGCTCGAAGCACTTCTTCAGGGTCATGGGCTGACATTTCACTGTAGGAGCAGTTCAATTCCTAAGAAATACACATACACTTAGAAGAAGGTACACAGCAAAAAATCCAGTCACAGGACATATATTGACCTGCAGCACATCATCCTAATTAGCTGATGCAAGAGGGAAGTGCTGAAGAAGATAAAACCCAGCTTCAAAACACATAAACATAACCTGTCCTTTTATCAGTTAACAGTGTCTTCATCTGTGTATCTTCAGTATTAATGTTTCTCCAGATCAGGAGAGCAAGTAAATACTTTGTGTTTGAAGTTTTACACTCACAGAGCTGGTGCCAATGAACAGAGATGCATTCCTGAAGCAAATACAAATCTTAATACTGAAAATTGCTAAAATAAAGAGAGGAATCTACGTATCCTCCCAGACCATGATTTTTTTTTTTTTAAAATGCATAACAGTTTTACTTATGGGGTTACTTTTCCTCATCTCTATACACCACAGACCCTCAGTGCAAAAGATACCCCAGTTTTTGCACTTGCTACATTTGAAAGAGGAGCCCATGAGGCTCTTTAGAGTCAGCTGTAACATGTTACAACTTCAGAAATTAATCTAAATATGTAACTCATTGCCACAATGATCATCTCAGTGACCTATTCAAAAGTATGGACATCCAGCTTCAGGCAACACAGATGGTAGAAAAGGGAAGAAGCCAGTCATATGACTACTTCTTCCCTAGCTCAAACCTAAAGCATTCACCCCGAATGTTCGAGACATGAAAAATTCTGTAGAAAAAAACTAAGAACCTCTACGACAAAGATGACACTAATATTTTCGGCACACATACTGCTGGTTCTATTCAGAGTAAATTAATGCTACATTCCAAAACTACGGACCAAGTACTATGCAAAGGGGTCTGTACCCTCTAGAGGTACTCTGAAAGAAGTGTTCAGCAGCAGCCTCTGGCAAAAAGCAGAGGTGGGCTGCTGGCAGTCACGAAGGCTGAGGAGCAGAGAGGCAGCTACCAACACAGTCTGCTACTTCTCCTATCACTGCCTAGGTCAAATCACTTGGAACTTACTAGCAACTCCTTTGAGCAGCCTCTGGGTAAGAGCTGCTGCTGTGTGGAGCCCGCAGAGCATTTCTGTGCTAGAACTTCTAACGCAGCTGCTATCTGTTTGTCTGCTTCTGGGTCGGTGGTGATTACGAAGGCATGCCACAACAAAGGCCTAAAGCAAAGTGCCAGATGAACGACATATGCTTGAAAGACTACAAAAAAAGGCACATCAAAAGAGACACAGGCTGAAATATAGCTTACTGGAGTAAGGTAGGGGGAGTCTAGGAGTTGAGTTCACTTCAACACGTCATGTCTAAGAAACATCTGGCCATTTTTCCACAAAAAGGACTGGTAATTTCCCTCTCTGAAGCTTGTTTCAGGCACCTAATGAGTACTTTCAAAACTCCTTATGCTTTTCTCCATATAAACTTCCATAGCACAACTTAATACAAACCATATATTTCTTCAATAATATTATTAGATACATACCTTAGAAAGTTCATATAAGCAGAGAACCTGTCTGCAGTAGTTTCTCCCATGAACACATTCGTCTATGAGAGCCTTCAGACTGACAACAACCTGATCATCTGGAGATGGAGCAACAATGTGTGTCCAGTCTTCTAAGCTTGATGCTGGAAACAAAAACCCTCTGAATTCCTTTCTCATAAAGACAGACAACAACAAGCCTTACACTTGGAGCAAGACTTCAGAAATCTTTAGCAAATACAACTTGCTGTATTTATAGATTGCTGTATTTATATATAGAAATACTTTCTCAGGCTTTGAAAACTGAACTCTTGATACCAGTGATTTTTTTTTTTTTAAATCAGTATACAAACAATACAGCAGGACACAAACGATCCAAAACATTCACACTATCTCAGATGTAAAATCTGTAAGCATAAGAGAGCACAGAAACAGGTTCAGCAATCTTCCTGATGGCTTAGTCCTCACTTGTTCTCTTCTATTCTGTCCTATTGCATTCCTATTAAGCTTTATACATGTTAGCATTAGAAAGTAATTTTCCAGCTGACAGCTTTTTCTTTCATGTATCTTAAACATGCACACAATACTTTATATATAAACACTATTGTCCTTAGCCTTACTACTACTAAGACATTAAACCCATTATAGTGTACAAAGTATTCAGAGAGAGACATGATGAAAGTGTTTCCTTGCTTCAGCTCCAGAAACACACTCAAAATTTACTGGAGCGTGTGTTGCAAAAGCAGGAACATAGATAATGTTCAGTGCTACTTTACCTGAACTGAATTGCGAACTATAAAAAGTGAATGGTTAAGCGACTCTGCTTGAAGCACATACAATCAATGTATATTATAAGACTTCAAATTCCTTTCAACAGAGGATTTAGGAACCAAATAAATAAGACACTGTCACGAAGACCTTATTTCCTGCAGAAATTCTTGGGGAAACACAAAAACAAAAGAAGACACGTCCAGTAGAACTCCAACAATGGTATTACTTGTCAAGTGGCTGAATTGGTTAGTGTTACTTACTGCTTGGGATTCTGGTTTGCTGCGATGCACTGTTTTCATACATCTTCTCTATCGCTACAAGGAGAGTCTGAATATCTGCGTGTAATTTGTCTAGACCAATCTCCCCTGAGGCCAGAGCTCTGCAATGCAATACCAGTGAAACATCTCTGTCGTAGAAATGGAAATATCGACAAACACGGCTGGCTTCATGTACACTTCCTTCATCAAGAAGGCATCCAATCAAAAACTTGAGTGATTCTTTCTCATCATTAGTCAAGGTCTGTTCAGACTCTCTGAATTCAAGACCCTCTGGTTTTAAGTAGTTTGGTGTGTTCAGAGCAGGTAGCTTTGAAAAAGAAAACTCCTTAGCTAAGTTATCAAAGGTAAGATCCATATTCACTATGCCATGGAAGGAAAGTCTTGACTTGCCTGACCCTTCACCTGCGGATAACGTTTGTTGTGTGATGCGACAAATCCAGATCTGCTTCTCTATTTCTTCTAATTTGTCCAGTGACACTGACTCATTCTTGGCTAGCCAATGGCCAGCTAAGGTAAGCAACAGATGTCTCTCCATAATGCTATTTATCTTCTCATGAACTGATGATTCATACACCGTGTTTGCCTGATTCAAAAAAAAATCAGATGCAGCTTTGCTGGAGATTGAATTTTTCATGAAGTTGTCATTACATTTTTTCCAGAATTTAATTCTTGTCTGTTTTAGTTGCCACTCTCCAATGTCTCTTAAAAGATGTAGATCTCTTAGAACCTGCAAAAATTCAGAAAGGTTTTAAACAGCTGTCTTTCAAAAGAAAAAAAAAAACCACAACACACCGCAAAGCCAGAATACTGAAAAACTGAATTAAGATTACATGTCTCAATATACAAGAAAAAAATCCATCTAAAAAGAACCAGTGAAACTGATTATATAGCAGTAAAAATAATAACAGAATAAGAAAAGATGTGCTGTCCTTTTCAGCATAGCACTTGTAGCCAACTTGTTCAGTGTACTTGCATTTAAAATAGAAAGTGATTTCAATAAGAAACAGTTTCAGGAAGGCTGAGAAGCTACGTTCTCAGTACTGCCAATAACAGAATTATTAAGAGGTGACTATCATTATTTAACTATGTTATACCTCTTGGGTAACTACATGATCCACAGGCAATTCAGCTAATTCTGCTACCTCCCGAGCCAGTGAGAACATTCCTTTCTCTTGTAGCTGCTCCAAAATTGATCTGCACTCATTCTGATATGTCTCTGTATCGTAACTGGTTAGGATGGAGCGATTAATTGATACGGAGGAATCCTTCAGGGTTTCAATGAGTGCGCAGAGTTTCTTCACATAAGGGCCTGTTTCAAAGGAGTATAAACAATTAAAGGCAGTTGGTTTTTAAACGTGAGGAAGTTCTGCTGCTTATTCCAGCATGTGACCCTGCTGGAGAAGGAGAACAGATCTTACACTCTAAAGTTTTCATGGAGCCAAAAATATATTCTGAACCCATAACTAAAATACTTCTGTAGGTCATTTGTGTACTCCTCATCAACATACACTTGCACTTAATCATGCTCCCAAACAGACCTGCATAGAATTACATTTTCATTGCTGCAGTTCACCATAAGAACCAATTCTGGTTACATAAATTCTTATACAAAAATGAAATATGAATACACTTCAGGTAAACATTTTCACTCACTCAGAAAACATTCTGCGTGGTCTTTAGGTTAAAGCAGTACTATCACCTGACAGAAGAAGCTGTATTTACCATCGAGTAGATTATCTGTTGCAGCAAACAGCTGTAAGAGCTTTCCTAATTCATATTCTGTTCTACATTGCTGCATCATCAATTCAAGAAGAAACAATGCTTGTGATTCCAGCCATTGCACAGGTAATTCTGAAGCTGCTGGTTCGTCTGAAGTTTTAAGCTGTGTATACAAAAAGAATTGTAAGTGTTTTTTTTTTTTTTTTTTGGCAAGTATATTCTGTATTTTGTTGGGAATCACACTGGTTATCAGAGGTGTGCCAGATCTAACTCCTTCTTTAGGAAACGATGAACTGCCTTCCCCAAGTGGGCACTTGCTCCATTGCCAATATATGCTTGAATTTGATTTGAAGATAGTAAATTTTATTACAGGGTGACCAGCAATTGCTCCTGATAACCATGGAGGAGATAAAAGGTGCGAGAAGGTTTCATGGGTAGATAAAATAAATTGTTAGCTTAATGGCTCCTGTCATACAGCTGTACACTTTATAAGCATACCCACTCTGCAAGCAGTACATAGGAAAAGGAAACTGATCTAGCCTGAGCTTGAATTGCAGGAAGGAAAACAACCAATTGCTAATGGCGTACAATGTTAGTCACCAAGATATTCGTGGAACTAGAAAATCATGACAGAAAGGAAAGAACTGAAATAATTTGCGAAAATATCTGTATGTGACAACCAAGGATACAGAACAAAACCACTTTGGTCCTCTTAAAACTGACTGCTAAATTAGTGTTCTAAATGGACTGTAGAACAGTAATTCAGTTCACTGAGTCATTTTCAAAGAAAAGTCCATACAATTTCCAACAACCGCTAGAGCTAAAGCACTATCACAGATTCTTTCAGAAACCTTGTAACATATTTAAAAATAGCTTTCTTTCTTGTATAGGTATTCCCTAGTCACTGGTTTATCAGCACAATAAAGAATATCGTACGTTTACTCAACACAAATAATTCAATTTACCAATAGTGATTCTACCTTAGTAAATGCCAACTCTCAAACAGCAAACTGTTCATTCAAGGAAGTTGCAATTGTATTTCAATCTGCCCGTATCAACTTAGAACAAAATGATTTAGAAAAATGCACTGCAGGTTTTGAACAAATTATCCAAAACAATTCTCCATCAACTACCAGCAGTGAAAAGAATCTGCTGAAACCTGTTACTTCACAAGTCAGCTCCTAGACCCCTTTGTCCCTGCCATTGGCAGGGGGGTTGAAACTAGATGATCTTTAAGGTCTCTTCCATCCCAAACAATTCTATGATTATTCTAAGCGTCTTTTTCATTATTTTCATATATGACATTAGATGGCTATCACATTGTAATAGGGAGAAAACCATATGCAAAGAGTTTTACAGAAAATTAAATCTTACTTCTGTGAGCTGTTCCTGAAACTTGTCCAGTTTGCTTTTAGCTTCATTGTATTTTTTACAGTTCATACACAGTTCATACATCTCCAGTATATGCAGTAAAGGGGAATCCTTTAAGACACAAAAATAAATTATAACTCTTTCCTATAAGTACCTCAACAAAGGAAAAATTTGTGTTCCTCAGTACCAGAACAATAAAGTTCACATTTATTAAAATTGCTTTCAAGCTTGAGATATGACCTGCAAGTTTGTAACT
Source organism: Cygnus olor (assembly GCF_009769625.2). Taxonomy (NCBI): domain Eukaryota; kingdom Metazoa; phylum Chordata; class Aves; order Anseriformes; family Anatidae; genus Cygnus; species Cygnus olor. The sequence goes on along the minus strand of NC_049179.1, from coordinate 21,389,099 downwards.
GTTGGAAGAACTTCCTTTCAACGATATTCTTCCTTGGACGGGATTTTCAGTACATTACACCCAGGCTATCTAGGCCACAAATACCAAGACGGAAAGGGAATCTATATGTGTTCTCCTCTCCAAGAACATTTGAGATACACTCAAATATCTACAATCACTAAAAATTATATGACCTTACCTTTAAAAATAGCTGGAAGCCCTTTATAAGTGTTTTACTTTTTTGATTCCTTAAAAACACTTTCCAGATAAGTGATAGGTCATGGAGATCCCATATGTGATTTTCTACTGATGTCTGAATATGGTTTGTTGCTTCAGATCTGGTAACATTATCCACAGTAGTAATTATCCAGACACAAAGACAATGAATAATGTTGGCATCCTGTCAAATAAAAATGATGCTTTTTATAAAAACCAGGTGACACGTGTCACTTCATTGCGTAGAAGTTGGCTAAATCTGTCATACTAATCACAACAATTACTACAACAACTGAGAAAAAACTGATGAATGCAACCTGCATATCTAGTATTTAAAGTAGCTACGCACAATAAAAATGTCTTAATTGTTTATAATTTATTCCTCTAAAAGATAAGTAACTTGATCAATACTTACTTGGAAACATGCTGCTAAAACACTCAGAATGGGAGCATGCTCTCTCAATCCTTCAGTCAAAAGGTAACGTGAAGGGTTGGAGTTCTCCTGACATCGAAAAAGGATTTGAAAGAGACTACCCACATTTTTGCTCTTGAACATACTGGCAGCACTGTTTTCAGGACCCCCTGCATCAGCACATGAAAACGGTAACTTCTCCAATGCCAACATCAAGTGATCTTGTAAAATGGGAGTGAATCCGTGAAGGATAGAAATGACCTAGGAAAACAAAACCAAGAGCATCTATACAGAGCAAGATCCAAAGAGAATGAGGGAAGGATGACTGAAGCTTTAAATATGCAGAAAAGACAAGCAAAACATTCTTCAAATTTGATTTTTTAGAACATTTCTGGATAGCTATAGAAGAAAGCATGTTCTGTAGGTGTGAATTATTCTAATAAAATATTGAAACTCCTCTTACTTGAATCTAAAATGCCTTTTGAAGAAACTCATTTTTCTTATCTCATATGATGAAAAAGAACTCATGTCTAGTTAGATGCTTTTGTGTAATTATGTAATTTTGTGAAAGTAATGAAAAGATCCAAGTTAAAAAAAAAAAACCAACAGACCTGCTAAGTATCACCTAAGCTGCAATTTTCCAGTTAGCTTCCTCCTATTACCCTTCCTAAATTGCATACAATTTTTAACTACCAGTAATATTTTATTTAGCTTAAATTATGCTTAAAAACAAAAATGGAAGAGCTGGAGTCTCAAAAGTTAAAATATATTTACATGAAAACAATGTAACTTTTGAAAGGAAAGATGAGTAGCTTTATTAAAACTTAAATTGAACATATGGTAACCATCTCTACAATTAAAAAAACAACCGTTAATAAATGATTAAAAAAAACCAACAAATTAAGCTGTATGAATGTGTCATAATTTCAACTAAATTTAACAAGAAAGTGAAGTCTCTTTTTTGGCAAATACTCTTATGCCCAATCCACTTCAAAAGAGACACTCAAATCACTTCTCTCTGAAAAATGTTTTCTCCATTACTGAAACAGGAAGTTTCTTCCTAATCTTCTCCTTTAATAGTTAGCTTTCATGCCCTTGGAAGCACATTATTATATCTGCTGAAGATTCAGTTCCTACTGGAGTCAATTTCCTTTATCTTGTGTTAGCTTTTCACATACCAAGAGGCAGAGAAAAGTAAAAAAAAGTCAGGAAATCCAGCTGTAAAGGAAGGGCTATCATAAACAGAGGATTATTGAGCATCCTGAGACAAATTCTAACTCCCTGGAAACTGATGAGGCTTCAATTTTTTTCTGTCTACACAATGTAATATTCTCTTGTTAAAAGGATCCCTTTTTCCTTCTACTTTTTTATTTTCCAAATTTTGAATTATTTTTTTTTAGTGCTTCACAATGAGCATTCTTGAAAATCTCATCTTCATTTAAACCCATACACAGATAGCTTACCTCATCTGGCTTGTAGCTGTACAGCTGGGTTTGGATGATGAACTGCAGCCAGTCGTTGGATTTAGCACATTCCTTTAGGTACGATGTACTCAGTCTCGTGTTATGCAGTTTGCAGAACTGCATTACCAAAGACCACTGCCTTCTAGAGTCACTAGACGTCCTGCATCCAATTTAAAGATAACATTAAATCAGCGTTTCTAATTTTGCCTCTGAGTACTGTATCTAAAAGCAGAAACAAACCAAACAAAACAACAAAAACAAACAACAAAAATAACAAAAAAGGAAAAATACATAAGAACAAAATTTTAAGCCTCAACTGTAATAAACTGATATTTCTACCAGCAAAATAATTCAACAATCTTTTCTCTTAAGCATGCCCTGAGGAGCTGTTAGCCAAACATGCTGACAGAACTTCCCTACTCTTGCCAATATACATCTACTACCCCTGCTATTTGAAATACCAAGACTGTATGCTAAACTCAAATATTGATGTTCATTTTACTGTAATAAGACTCAGATCTCTTTCATAATGTCTAAATACACAGATGGTAAAACTCGACGCTCAATTTCAATTTGTCAGCATAATCCTTTAAATTATATTTTCCTTACTTCTTTATTCCTTGATGTTCAATTTCATCCCAGAAGGCTTCTTCTAAGGAGATAAGAACTTCCTCTGTTGCTGCTTTTTCACCATCAGCCAACTTTGTTAACTTTTCAACTGTTTAAAAGAATATATTATTATTTCTGAGATTAGAATAAGGGTAATATTTTCAAAAGTACCGGAATTAACAAGAAGCACAAATCCTATTAATGTAAATGCTTCAATAACTGCCAGCAGTTTGGACAAAAAGACACCTGCAGATGTCTCCTTAGTAATCCAACTTTCTAAAATTATTCCTAGGATAAATTTAATTTCCTTACAGCTTTGAACATCTGATTGTACTGTAGCTGTAAGACAGTTTTCAAGTACAAAAGAGATTTGGTAATGTCCCTTTGTTTAATCTAGTTGTATTACAACATTAGGTGGAACCTTACTAAGCAATTAAATTGAGCCTCAGGCAGCTGTTTAAAAATGTGCATTAGTCTTCCTGCCTTAGTTAGCATGCCAGGTTCAAAATGCACCTCCAGAATTAGTAAGAAGCAAGATAAGAACAGCAGAAGTCTTAACTCTTCAAAGGACAGAAATGCTCTCATTGCATTCCTAAGAAGTTAAGCACCATCTTTTAATCTCTCTCTATCTCTTCCTAATAAATATATAGTAAGTACCCTGTTTTAAAGCAAACAAAAGACACGCTTACCCAAAGATTCCCTTATTTCATTGTGCCGAGATTCTTCATTTCTGGTTTTGTAACTGAATATCATGTTTGCAACTTTAATGTCGACTCTCAGTTTGAGGCTGTTGAGACCAAGCAGTTCCAGAAAACAAACACAGGCTGCTCCTACTGAAGGTATGTTGAAGAAAGAAAGGCCTAAAATATAGGCTTCATTTCCTGCTTGTTGAATCCTGAAACAAAAAAGAAGTCAATATGCATGATTTTTAACCAATTTTCAAACACAAATATTCCCTATGTATGGTTTACTAAACATGAAGACTTTATTAGCACGGGAAATATTTACAAACCAAGTTGCACATTTAGAAAAATGTAGTTATAAAAACAAAGTCCCATATATAATAAATGATCAAAAGACAAGCAGAGTTTACAATTTAATAAACTTTTAAAAAACTGAAGGCAACACAATCGATATTAAAATTAATAAAAAATGCTTGAGAGCAGTTTTCTTTTTTTTAATTATAAACTGTCCCATTGTAGAATTTACAATCCAAGCATTGCAGCATCAAGAACCTGATTTGCAGACTGTGCTAAGTGAAAAAGACAACCTAAAGGCTTCAACAGTGGTTGGCTCACCAGATGTCTGAAATTTTTCCATAATGGTAACTGAAAAATTCATCCACGCTCAGGTCTTATATTAAATCGACTTTCTAAAGTATCAAGCACTTCAGCCTTCATTAAGGTATGCTTTCCTTTTTGCCCAAATCTTAGCTGTTCAGATACGAGAAACTGATTTGTATATCATATATATCAAAATCATGAAAGGAAACAAATAGCGACTAATACACAAACAAGACCTTCTAGAAACAATTAGTGATTTCCCCTGATATCACTACTGAATATGAATTGTAAATTTAATGTATTTATGAAGTATGCATAATCTGACTGCATTCTTTTGAGCACATGATTTTGAAGCTTCAGACAGAAAAGTTAACTCCTTCAATCTCTAATATATTATTTTTCTTATTTAACCGAAGAAGTGTCATCTTTAGGAACTGTCAAAGCAAAGGGGCATCTTTTTTCTACAAAGTGATCTAGAGGCTAAGCTCCCTAGAAGAAAAAGCTACCTGTGTTCGATATGACTGGAACATTCTTTATTCCTTGCTTTCATTATACAAATTTTATTCAGATTTAAAATGAAGATTTAATAATAAAGCTCACCACCTTTTAGGTGATTATTTTATTTCCATCCTACCTGATGTTAAACTGAATGGATTCCCAGGACACCTAAAATTTTAAGTGAACACCACTTTTTTCCACACTGTTGGGAAGTATTAAAGCTACTCTATGTGCTAGATTGTAACTCCCACAGAACCATCCAACTAACATTTCAGAGAAAACTTACAGCTGTTTGGGGGATTTGCTCTTTACTAACTGCTGGACCAAAAATGTACCAAAAGCAAATGCTGGACGTCCGTGCTGCAAATAGTACAAAAAATCCAGTCGTTCCATTATGGCATATTTGTTCACCAGTTCAGGGGATGAAAAATGAGGAAAGTCACTTGATGTATCTAGAAAGAATATTATCATTTTTATAAGCTGATAAACAATTGAATTAAACATAGAAAATGGCTTTCAGCTACTAAACATGAGATGACAATCAAATACCTCTAACGCTTGTTCTAATTTAAATTTCAGCATACCCAAATCCCACTGAAATTCCGATTTTTGTTGTAAAATCAGAACTCTAGCAGTAACTTTTTCTAATAGCCATGGGCAAATCATAGACCCTCAACTTGGTTGAAAAACAAAATACTACTTTTCTACTTCATAATACATTTAGAAAAAAATTGTATCTGTAAAGAGCTTAGTGGAAAAAAAGATAACCTATCTAACCATAATTTAATTTCAAAACAAAATTTTAGTAAAATACACTTTTTTTTTTTTTTGTAAAAGGCCATTCCTTTTATATTTATCCTTCAGATCACTCCAGTGGAAGCTATTTCATCCTAGGATCTGTCTAAAAAAGCACATAAATCTTGAAATTAACTTACCTGATAGAGCAAGAGTATTTGTTGACTGCCAGCCAAATAATTTAGTTGGATCAAAAGGCACTAATGTCTGAAAGATTAGACACAAAACATATTAAGACAGCTTAAGCTTTTCACATCTGACCAGTCTAGAGAATATTTTAGGGACCTATAGTAGCAGGTTGTCAAGAACTGCCTATGCTGCTATCAATCAGGGATTTATCTGGTGCAGGCCTCTCTCAAAGGTACATATTTATCTACTCTGTAGGATCAGAATGCAAACAAATGCAAGAAAATGCTTAGATTTTAGTCTAACAGAACAGGGAAAGAACATGTTTAAGCATTCTGCTAAGCTCTCATTTTAGCAAAGTTACCACTTTCCTGATAATGAGTAATTTCTGTCATTTCTTCCAACTTGCAGTTTATTTCATACAGTAAAAGACATTTGCCCAGAAACATGTCATAACACTCCATGAGACATTATTCTTTAATTCTAAACTTCAATTTCCCTTAGACAATTTAAAACATTTTACTTTTTGTAATACTAAACAACCTGTCTACTGAATACAGCAAGAATATTACTTCTCTGACATTCTAGAACTGCCACACACCACCTCTGCTGAAGTTAAACACTGCAGATGTTTAAAAAAAAATCAGCCAGATTCAATATGACCAATATTTAGCTACCATTTAAAACGTGTTTTTAATGAAGCTATAAACTTTAGGTCCAAATTAAGGATTCCGAGAACACAAGATACGATCCCTATGTGCCAGGCTTTAGCTGAAAATAAACTTCTTTGTTCTAACAAACAACTCTATTGAGAAACATTTTGCACACCTGAACAAGATGGTAAAGAGAGATGTCAGGTGGCAAAATTCCACGAGAAGTACATGGGGGAAAGAGAGCAGCTTTGAGCTTGGGGTAAGGACTTAACGCCATTTTTAAGAGCTGTGGATCAACTTTCTTTAGAGGTTTTTCCATATCTTCATTCCGAAGAACCTAAATCGAAAGGGAAGCAAAATTATTGAATTAGGAAGAAGAAATTGCATTAAGATTATAATAAAACTCTCATTCGAGGAAATTTGACAAATAGTAACAACACAAAGAGCATCATTTTTCCCCGAAAAAATCTTGTAAGCTATATTAGACACATAATGTTTTAAGTTACTCTATGTATGCTCAGCATTTTAAAAATTTATTGATTTTTTTTTCAAACTTGAACTATTTTAGGAACACAAGTGTCTATAAACACTCTCAGCTGTAACTCTTACGAAGAAGCTAAAGATTCCAAGTCACAGCCACTGTCTCTTGCTATTTCTAAGTCACATAAGATCAAATGCTCTACCCTTGAGTTAACATTTGGTCAAGAAATTGAAACATGCAATACCAAAACCAGATTTTCATATAGGAAGACAGTGTTTGTTGTTGTTAGCGTGTTTATTTCTATCAATTTATTCCTTTGAATTTTCAATACCATGCGAGAATTTCTTCAAAAACCTGTCAATAATTTGTTCCACACGGTACCTGATCAATACCTCCGGGTGCATACATTGTGGTAGCAAGTGCTAATAGTGTACGTCCTTCCAGTAGCATGCTGCTCACACTGGCTTGATTACTAGGAATCAAGATCTGAGCATTTGCAAGACTAGCTTGAAAAATCATCTTTGGATCTAGAAAGGGAAAAAAAGTGAGATGTAATTTACTATGAAAACAAAACAGTATTAAATTAATAAATTGTGCATTATAACTCTTCTACAAATATAAAAATATATATTTTTTTATTTTTTTCTCGTTAATAGTGACTTTTTCATAACTTAGAAATACAGGTAAGACCTTCCCATTTTCACTAAACCTTCCCTAATTTTATGCCACAATTTTACTTGCACAGATTGGTTTAGATAGTCCTGCATTTTTCCATTTTATTAGTTCAATTCTTTATCTTACACACTGCTAAAACTTTTCTAAAAAAAAAAAAAGCATGCATCACTTGAACATTTTTATCATTTGTTAATGTATGCCTCTAAAAAAGATGAAAGGTTTAAAAAAAAAAAAGGTGAAATGAAGTAACCACACAAACTCCATGGATTTTCAATGACAATAACTAACAAAATGTCTTGGTCCAAGCAAACACAGAGCTCAAGGGACAGAGAAGTCATAATGCAGCACAAGAACTATGTGAAGCTTTAATATTAACGGTACATGCATTTTTGTGTCTATTCTCCTTCTGCTCAACCTTTTAGGAATAAAGTCAAATTGGATGCAATGATGATCATACACAAACCAATTCTGATATATCTCCAGATCTTTATGCACATTTTAAATAGAAATTATGATCTGTATTTTAGAGATATGGAACTGATCGATGCACATATAAATGATTTGCCATGATGAAAAAAAAGTCTACAGCAGAGCAGAGAATTAAACCCAGATGTCCCAAATACTTGGCTAGCAACTTAAACCTCAGACCACCTGCTGAGCAAGACCAGACTCCTACCTCGTGGGTTACTGGCAACCCCTCGACACTGCACGAGAAATTCAAACCAGGGATGTGCTTCATGCAATTCCTTGTTATCCAAAATAGGGCAATTTGAAGGGGTCAAACTGGAAAAGAGAATAGTAGCAGCACAGTGAAAATACAGTATTTGTAAGCATCCTCTGCCCCAACATAAAACTGCATTAAAAGTTAAGAGCATCTGACTTTGTGTTACAGTGACTTATTTCATCCATTATCATGACAGAGTTGAATCATACCACTCATCACTACAAGATGTACATCTTTAGCTGATAAGGTGTCTCTGGCAGTTTAAGTTTACACTTCTGTGCTTGCTTGCTGCGGTCAATCAAAGTAATAGCTTCCAGAACTGACAACCCCAAACATTTTCCAAAGAGGAGACTTGATTCGCAAACATTATTCTCCATAGTCTGAATATTTTATGAAATTAAAATTGATTACACACTGAAAAAAAAAAGAGTTTTGTTGGCTTTTCTCTACTCCACTTCTACCTTCTTACTAACTACACGGTTAGATTGGAGTTGTAGCTAAAGAATTTTAATAGCAAAGTAGTCACTAACTGGAAGTTATTTGTATAGTTCCAATAATTAATATTTCTTTCTCTTTCAAATCCCATCTAATACTAATTTTGATGGAAACCAGCAATTTATTTGTCAATGTATACAGAATGAACTCATACCTGTGCTCAGGTGACAGTTTCTGAAGAACAAGTTGCCTTGGCTCATTTAAGATTGCACTGCTTATAATATTACACTAATTACAACCATACCCATTTTCTTCACTGGCTGACACATAAATAATCATGACAACATAACCTGGATAAAGCTTCACAATACAGAATGAAACCTAACACACTGCCTCACAGTTTTTCATTAAATGACACTACTGTGACCCAAGAAGTCTTACTGGACAAACAGCAAGAGCATAAGAAAACTCTTGCTGCCAACAGTTAAAGTTGTCTTCAATTATTTAAATCTGCATGTAATCCAATGGATGAAAAAAGCATTCATACCTGTAGTAATCTAGGTAAGTGTACAACATATACTGCAAATTATGTTCTAAACAGTGAAGGACAAAATGAGCGTGGAAGTCCAAACCACTTGCAGCACAGTATTTCGGAACAGGGTGAGGATTTTGCAGTACGCCCCCTAAGTAAACCAGTCTTTGGAGCAGAAGCTCAAAATCTTCCAACTCAGAAAGGACAAAAATGCCGTTTCTTAAAAAGAGAGAGAGAGAGAGAAGAAAACATACATACACACTGATTAGTCCCTTTAAAAAGTTCTGGAGGCTATTTTCAAACTTACAAAACAGAACTTTCCTTCTAAGAAGTTACTTCACTACTGAAGCAAACACAACCTGACAAAATACCTCTGATAGTGCTTTAACAATATCTTAGTTACAATTCATTGCAGAGAATGAGACATAAGGAGCGAAATACTACATTCAGAATTTTTTCTCTTGCAGTAAAATGGACAGCAGGTATATAATCTTTCTGAAAGATCAAAACGCTGGCAGAGGATTTCTGTTGCTCCCATGTTTCTTCCTGTTTTCAGAGTACTGAAAAGTGCAAGTACAAGACTAAAAATAAATTTACTAATGGATTTGTGCCGTTTTAAACAAGGGCACCAAACAATATAAAATGAATATGTATCGAAGATTTTATTAATGTGTACTTCTATAACTATCTCATTTTGGCTTCACATAAGATAGAAAGCAAGTATGAGACGTTAAAGGCACATACCTAGCCAGCTTGTTTAATATATCATTTCTCATGTAGCCACTACACAACATATTTCGGTCAACAATGTCTGCAGTCAGAGTGGGCCAGTTAGCCTGTCCACACAAAGTCTCGTTGGGCTCAGATTCTTCAATCCATGAACAAATATTAAGCCAGTCATGCTGGGCTGTCAAGTGCATCCAAAGAACCTCAGGATTACAGGCGGGAAGTTCTGTATTGGAAAAAAGCAAAATGATGAAGCCAACAGAAAAAAGTATTTTAGCGAAATACTGACATTTCTTTATACATTTATGTATTTTTAATGAACAGGTATCCTCTTGTACAAGCACAATGCTGAGATAAATATACTGTTGCACCTCATTAGAGCTTTATGTCGGAAAAGCCAAATAAAATACTATGGTGTAATAGGCTTTGCAGACCATAGCAGAGTATGACATTTATGGCAACTGGCAATTCATCAGACAATTCCCTTTCAGATAGTTCCAAATTTTTCTCTACAGGATACCTGTCATAACACAACAACACAGATCCCAACAGAATTTCAATTGTCAAAAAAGTAAGTGACCTACTGTGGTAGCACGCAGCTTTGGTTGTATCAATGCTACTCCTACACAATTGCAATACGCTACTTCAAAGACAGTCAGATTTTTAATTCAAAATTTCTTCTAAATCTCAATACCAGGATACTTGCCTTGGCGTGCTTTTTTAGGTAGAAGAATCATTTCCTGAATGGGCTCATCCCACCACTGAGCCCAGTTAAACATCACTCTGACTTCCCTATTGTGAACCCGATGTCCTTCACAATTCAACAAGTCTAGAGCGGCTGTATGTCTGGAAAAGTCTTGCTCCTTTCTCCAATTCTTTAAACTGCAATTAAGTTTTGCATTAGTACATTTTCTAGTACTTAAAAAAAAAAAAACAATAACAGTACACAACCTAACAAACAGGAGATGATGAAAAGATGAAAGATGAGAATTAATGAATTTTACTATTTAATTTTTGATGACAGTGCTAAAAGTCATATCAGGACTTATTTAGCTAAAAGTTTGAGAGCGCATAGGAGACCAACAGGCAAAGAATTAACTCATTTTTCCAAAACTGACATAGCAAATAATATGTAACATTTTTACAACTATTTAATTCTAAAATTATTTTTCTGGGTTATTTTGTTTGTAATATTATAGATATATAAAAATATAACAAACATTCCATCTGAACATGTTTTGCTTGATTAATAACTCCAGTAATATCCTTCATTATTAAAAAACTCGTACAACTGGGGGTTGGCCTCTTCCGGCAGACAACTAACAATAGGACAAGAAGAAATGGGCTCAAGTTGTGCCAGGAGAGGTTCAGGTTGGAAATGAGGAGACATTTCTTCTCAGAAAGAGTGGTCAGGCATTGGAATGGGTTGCCCAGGGAGGTGGAGGAGTCACCGTCCCTGGTGTGTTCAAGGAAAGGTTGGACGTGGTGCTTGGGGACGTGGTTTAGTGGGTGACATTGGTGGTAGGGGGATGGTTGGGCCAGATGATCCTGGAGGGCTTTTCCAACCTTAATGATTCTATGACTATATACTTCATTTATGGTGATGACAGAAGATCATATTTGTTAGTGCAGTAAATCACATGTGATGTAGAAGCCAGCATATTTAAAATACTATTAACATTATTAATTACTAATTAAAACTGATAACCCACATTACCTGGAAAGAGACTGAATCTCTTTATTTTCCTGGAAGGACTCCGAGTAAAAGCTTTCAACCTGATGCACAAAGTCTATCATTTTCTTCTCTTTTTCAGAAAAATAATTTTCTTCTTGTAAAACTTTCACCTTTAATTCAAATTAAAGTATTACCTCCAATTATATATTTTCTCTACTTATAATACATCTAAGCTGCAAATGATCCTGCAAGTGTAGAGAGTTAGCCAGCTGTAGGAAAAAATGCTAGCTGCACCGAGGTAAATATACTTTTACCCAAATTTCAAGAGAGACATGACTTCATACTGTGTGCAAAAAGATGAGCACTAGATCAGACCCAGAACAAAGAAATTATATTTTAGCCAATTTTTACTTTAACTGCAAATACCAAAGAACATAAATATTTTGGTGAAATGTTTCAGCAACCACGTTGCAAGGATGCAGGAACAGAAACAGTTCCCATTCTGAAAGTGTGTTCAATACAATGCTTTCTCTCAGTATAAGTAAGTATCAGTCTTTAGAGCTGAGGACATCAGCTAGACCCAAAAAAAAAAGCCTTTTCTACACTTACCAACAAATCTCGTACATGTTTATCAACTGTGTAGAAACATATCTTATGCAATTGCCGCTTCACATCAAAGCCCTAACAAAAAAGAAGATATTCATTGTATGCAAACTGTATGGATGCAGCTGTACATTGACAGAATAAACGCACCAGCTTTCTTTCCAAAGCACACAACCTTTTACAAGCATGCTCGTGATATTCACTTCACCAGCTACTGAGATGTTGTAATAACCCGGTGATCTGTGCGATCTCTCTAGCATGTTTGCACAGAAGATTTGTACCTTTACCACCTACTCCTTTCAGGATCACCTTTACACTTCCCCGAGCATGACGTTAATCAATACGCTTTCATGAATAACGCTCCCTCAGCATTCTGAATGTACATTAGTGATCAAAGCAGTACTTTAAAACATGGTAATTTTAATTGCATGAAAGGTATGTTAGATGGGGCTTTGAGCAACCTGGTCTAGGGGTAGGTGTCCCTGCCCATGGCAGGGGGGAGTTGGTATTAGATGGTCTCTAAGGTCCCTTCCAATGAAAACCATTCTATGATTCTATTCTATGATTTAATGTCGTAGAATAATTACATCCACATGAAAGCTTAGCCCCCCGCCCGTACTCTTACCACTAATTTGTTTCATTAGTCATAAAGAAGTGTTTATCAGTATGCTTACTGAACACCTCTCACCATATTTCTTAAAAGTTCCGAGGCCTCTCTGGTATCGTTCTTCAGAAGACGGTCATAGACCAGATTCAAACCTGTCTGAATAAATTCCTGAAGGCTTTGAGCAGGATGCTGATGCATTCGGAAGAAGGTCTGGGCCTCTGGCATTTTGTTGCTTAAGATGGCCTCAGCAATGACTTCCTGAAAGGGAAGAAAAAAATCTGGAACAAACTAGTGCCATTAAACTTCAATGTTATCACCTCTGTGATTCCTGTGTTGAATACTCAAAAACTGATTATTCATTTTTACCTCTGGTGTCAGTTTTTCCCACATTTGGCTTTCTTCTACTGCAGGTAGCTCTTCATCAAGATCACTTCCTACATCTGCAATATTTATTTGTGGCCGAGGGTAATTTTTCATAAATGTCCTAAGTTCAATAATGTAATCAGTTAAAGTATCTGCAGCCTTCTGCAAGTATTCATCAGGTTCTGTCAAGAACATCCAAGATATAAGTTAAATGAAATTAACCATACAACATTTTTAGTGCTTATCATTGTTGAATGCATTCTCCTGACTTCACTAAATAAAACACACCTCAGAGGAAAGAGCACATCATCTCTATATTGCTATTTGACCTGTACGGGTACTGATACTGACTGTCACTATCCAGCTACACTCACAATCCTACCACTGCTCCAGAGAGGTCCTCCTGACTTCATTGATGGATGTGTTTGCCCTTCAGGGACAAGTAAATGACAACTAAAATTTTTAACCAAATATTAGTCAGATAAGCCCTGTTTTAAATGCAGGAACATTTTAACATAGCATATACCAGCTATTACTTGATTCTTATACCTTTTAGGCTGTAGTTCAAAGAGCAACATTACAGCAACAGTGCCACCTTAAGCAGCCATGCACTCCTACAAACAGCCTGCACCCCCATCAGACACCCGTTCTTTTACCTGTACCAGCCCCTGGGTTATACTGGGATGTATGACTGTTGCCACACAGTAAATCAAGCTGGAAGTGCTCCTGACAAGAAATACCCTGGTAGGCTATTTTTCAGCTGAACTCGTTTCTTAAACTAGTCTGCTCCATTCCACAGCCACAGAAATATTTGTGCCAGCGTATTCCAGGTGGTGGCTCTGAGAAAAGGATGAGCAGCGGAAGACTACAGTCAAGCCATTTAACTGCACTACCATCAAGTATCCAGCATCATTTTAAAGTCTGATTCTGCCATTCTTACACGTCCTGACGTCCCAATATGATCCAGCTGACTGTACCCTGCCTGATGTGACAGCCTGATCGTAGTTGTTCATGCTTATACTGTATTCATACTAATTTCTCAGGCTTCCCCTTAAATAATACCTTTCACTTAACTCTAGTGCAAGCCTTTTTTTGTTAATTCTAAGTAAATTTAGGCTTCTAATTCAAAAATTGAGTTCTTCTTATTTATCTAAACAATCACATATTACTATGCAAGATTCAAAACGAGTAATCTTACCCTCTGTGTGGACAAAAATTTCTTCAAGTTGCTTGCTAAGGAAAGTCAACGTGAGGTTTAGCAGCTGCTCAGAAAAGTGTTTACTCTGAGGCTCCATATCATTTTCTCTGATTGCTGAGCCAAGTAAGTTTAAAGCTGGCCTAAGCTCTTCCAAATCTGCAACATTTACATAAAAAGTTACATCTGCATTCTATCATGAGTGATCACATAAAATATAAATTAGAATAAAGGTATGCTACTAAAATCTTCTAAAGCGTGTCAAACAACTTACGTAACATGCTTTGCTTTCACATCAAAATGCTTAAAACAAGTCATTGCTAGAACTCAATCAAAAAGCCACATTTTATACAGCAATTCTCTCCGTTTTCCAGAAGTAAAGAAGCTGCGATATAGCAACATCCCAACATACAAAAGAATAGGCAATTTGATGTAGGTTTACAAATGCAAAACCATAAACTGAAAGGCAATTCAATCTCAACCTCAGTGTATTGAAGTATTAAAGTATTTTACTCACTTCTCAGAAAAGACTGAGACGCACTATCAGTAGACTGTTCAGGTCCAGAGCAGGGTGCAGAAAGATTAAAAAGACTTTCTTTGCTTTTTAAAAACAAGTCTACCGTGTCTAGTTGACGATTTTCCAAACCAGCCTAGGCAGACACACAGTAGCACCGTTATGCATGTATTCTAAAAATATAGGGTACACTTATCGCTAGCACTTTTACTTCATACACAGTAACAAGGTATGCATGCAGAAGAAAAGAAGAAATTTAAACTACATGTGCAACACCTGTAACCCAGAGTAACAAGATGACCTACTGAGTACCTGCCATGCTCTTTTAATTGGTTTTGCAGAAACTCTGCCCCAGTATCTTTAGAGATAAAATGTTAGTTAAGCAATTTATTAGAGTTTGATGGGGGATATAAAAAAAACATTGTGAGAATCAGGACTTTGAATAAGCTTACAGCAATTGGAAATGGCTGCAAACCTTCCCTATCAGTTCACTTTCTATCACACCCTTCAAACAAATTAAAAGAACCCTACTACACGTCTACATCTAAGCTCCCTCCCTCCAAACATGACTGAACATACACTGACACTGTACAGAGTTACAGTGTGGACAGATTGTTGCACAGTCCCAGACTTCTGGATTACTAGTGTTTTTTAAAGAAGGTTTCTCTCAAAAGAAGAAATTAGAGCTGTAGGACATGAATTGGACTTACTTACCTCTAGCGCATGTATTGGAATCGAACATCGTCCCCATCCATTGAGATGACAAACAGAATCTACGACTCCAGCACTGCCATAGATCATCAATCTATTCAAAAACTCTTCTTGAGTTAAACCAAACAGAATTAAGGAAAGACCATGCTCTAAATAAAAGAATCAAATCGTAATCAGAAACACATAAGCAAGTTGCTACATAGCAAATAATAACACAAAGTTGTAGTGGCTCCATTTGGATTTCACCTCAGCAAGAACACATTAATAATTAGCCAACAGCAGCCAGACAGGCAGGAAAGAAGAAGACTACAAACAATAAGCCTCTTTACCCGAAGCCTGTAGCAGAACAATTACATAAAAAAAGCCCTTCACCTGTCAGAAGCAGACATAACGGCACGTCTTCGTTACAATCCACATAAACAGTATCTTTGCTGAAGTGGTAATAAGTCACATCTTGTGACTCGAAATCCCAGAGAGCAAGAGTCAATCTTTCATCATTTGTTAATATTACAAACAGTGCTTTAGCTCCAGTTACAGATTTACACTCCAGTTTCACCACTTCTTGTGGTACTTCTACACAGATTTGTTTCCAGTGCTGCCTTGAATCACTGAGATTTGTACCACTGCTTTGTAAGGGTTTGGAAGGGACACACCAAACAGCCTTTGGAACAACAGCCAGCACCTTCTCAGCAGTTTCATAGATTAAGGGATCATGATCTTCAAGATGGGTAAAATACTGAAACCAAGGTAAATTCGTGTCATACGCCAAATTTGGAGAACGTGGTCTTCTCTTCCTGATTGTATTGCGTAGTGAGGATAAGTGTGCCTTCCAGGACCTGGGATGAAGAAAGAAGTTATCCATAATACCACATATTACAGAAGGAACAACGCAGATAAATCAACTTTTAACATTTCCTCAGTCAAACAATATGCTTTTTGGTTTACAAATTAGTATTTTCATTATGTACCTGTCCACACGGAAAGACGGTGACATAAGCTCCATACTGTAGTCAGAACTAGCAAGGTCATCCTCATCAAGACCTTCAGGTGGCTTCACTGGAAGACTTTCAGAATCTCTTTTACAGATCAAATGCCCAGGGAATTGTCTGAAAAGAAATCATTATTAGAATTAATTTTTACCTCCATGATAGATTATTTATTTTTTCCCATCATATTTAACTCCATCAGGAGTAAAATCAGAAAAAATGGGAGCTATCAGAGAAGCAGTTTTCTCTCTGATTAACAGTATCTACATAAATGTATCTAGGTAAGCCATCAAAACCTGATGCTATTTTCTCTGAAATAGACAATGCCTTTAAATTACAACTTTGTCCTAATTTATCAAGCAAAATCAGTAAGGCCGTATCAGAAAAGTTTAACAATCCTATATAATCTGCAGTTCTTCTGAAAGGTGTTGTCAACCTCCACTGGCAGTAACTGAGAGCACATATCCCTATTTTCCTAGAAAAAAAAAATCCAGTATAAAACATTTCTACTTCTTTAAGTGACAGGGCATAAAGTAGAGCAAATATTAATGGGCAATCTTTAAACAAATGTGAAATTTCTGCTCTACCCTATAGCCACTACTCAGAATAAAAAGCTGACAGCATCTCAGCTGTTACAGGACTAAGATTAGGCACTTTTAATGTTAGTTGCACTTAACTTTCATATAGCAATTCTACTGCAAACATACCTGAAGTACTTGTTTAGATCCACAGAAATGGCACTGTTGGAAGAATTGATGATCACAGCAACACTGAGATCATATGACACTTTTACTGCAGTGAGTGGTGGTGTCATGGCTGAACTCCTGTTCCCATCCTGCACACCTCCCTGGCAGAGTGCTACATCAATGTTTGCTAGATTTGCACCATCAAAAGAATCAAATATGTCTTTAAAAGGCGTCAAAGAAAATGCCAGGATTCAGATAGTCCAACGAACAAGAAATTACACAGAAGAGGAAGACCGTGAATTGCTGTTAATTTTCTAGCCCAAGTCAATCTTGGCACAGCAAAACACTCAGAACTGCTTGTTTTACAACAGCGTTTTCAACCTAGGTAGACTATTTCTAAAGCATCTAATTAAGAAAAGAAAGCTTAGGGACAGTAAACTTAAGCACATTATACACAGATCTACATACCAAAAGTGCTGAAAACCAACACTCCAGTGTGGAACAAATTTCCACTAATATGCTGAGAACCTAGACTTGACCCATGACTCAGACATTTTTTATGAAATGACCAGCACTTCGCTACACAACCCCTCTGCTGAAAGCACCTTCAAAAAAAAAAGACTGTTAAAAGAAACTTGTGCGTAATCCTGACAGAAAACTGACCTTGTTCTTCCAGATCATTTACACTGCAAGCTAACGTCTACTGCAAAGGATACAAATCCAGCCAGAACTGTCTAAAAAAAACAGAATTCCCCTGCAGAAGTTTATATCTGTTATTCTTTCCAAAACTTGCGGTGGCAAATCAAGGTTAACGCAATCACATGTCTCTAATGACGAATCTTCTCCAGGAAAGGTAAGATGCACAACAATTAAGTTATTGAGCAGAAGTAGGCATCTGTTGTCTTTAAAAGACAGTATCCTCAAAGACAATATTGAAGAAAGACCTGTAAATTTAAAGATATCTTATGATTATGGCAATCTGGTACTTCTGACTGTACAGGTATCTCAACGAAATCACAGCTCAAATACATTGCCTCAGCTGCTATATTGATAAAAGTTGTGATTTGGGGCTTGTATTTGTTTAAATCTCATATTTTGTCAGGAGTGTTACCTGTAGAACAGTGTCCAACAGTACAAGCTTTTTAATTGGACACTACTTTGAAGAATGCAAAATAATCAGAAAACCATTTTTCAGTCAGCACTGAAAGCTACCATCTTTGGAAATAAAGATATTTTAGCAATGGAAACTTTTAAATAATATGTAAAACATCAAAGCCCTAGGTCCTGCAAAGACTGCACTGTGACTGTACACTACATTTGCCAATCACGGAGCACAAGGTTCAACACATAATTAGTCTTTGCAAGATCAGTGAAGAGCCCCATCTGTTCTAATCTGACAGTGAAAATTTGAGATAGCACAGCTGCATGAACATACTTATTTTTGACTTTGCGTCATCCAAACGTCTTACCCTCAACAGGTTAATTCCTTTTAACAATATCACCTTTGATTACAGAAATGTCAGTTATTTTTCAAGTTCATGAATACTGCTTCTGATCACGCTAAATCAGTGCAAAAATATTTCACGCTTCCCTTGTGTTCTGTCTCTATCTGTTTCACCTAATGAAGCAGAATTGGACCTGTAACAATTACAAATATGGAATACACGTTGAGATTTACTCACTAATATTTTTAACTTCGAGGAGCTTTTTAAGCATGTCTTCCTTACAACTGTGCAGGGAAATCGGGTCATATTTTCCATCTTCCGTAGTGAATTCATAGACGAACAGTTCGTGATTTTTACTAAGAGCCAGTATTTTTGGCTTGTCTGTTTGTAGATCATAATCTTCTGTATTCTCCCACATGAAGCTGAAGATACAATATTCAGCGTGTTTATTGACCTTACTTTCCACATTTCATACATTGAACAGTCATGGAAGCATGCTAACGATGCGCAGTTTAATTTTAATCTTCTGAAGTAAAGATTCTGCCGCTGCCCCTTCCCGCACCATAACATGTTTGTTTCCTATAGGAGACTGCAATGCAAGACAGTGCTTGAGGAATCCCTGCTTCTCTTCTAAAGAGAACAGATTCCTCTGTCTTTGTGTTTCTTTTCTTTAGTCACCCACGCCACATTGCACTCTGCTTTAGGACTTCTTTTAGGAGGAGCAGCATTGTTAGGGAGAAGAGACCGTAACACCCGTTTTGCCCCCCTGCTGCTTGGGCTGACAAACTCTCCAGGTGCCTGTTTCCACCCGTACCTGCTCTCACATGGGAGCAGGCAATGAGGAAACAGCTACAGGGCCACAGAGGGTGGGCACAGAGGATGGGCCAGAGCACCCACAGGCGTTGCCATCGCTCAGCGCCGCACTTGCTGGGACCCGCCGCGTGCCCGTGGGGTTGCCTCAGCACTGGAAGCCACCACAGCAGCCTGAAGACGTCTTGTGACTGCTCCAAGTCACGCGCGAGCGCTCGCCCCGGCCACCAGGCAAGGAAGTCAAGCCCTCAGTTCTACACCCGCAAATCCACGAGGCCGGGCGACCTCCCTCCCCACCTTTTATGTTTTAAATCTTTGTAACCACAGAATCACCTAGGTTGGAAGAGACCTCCAAGATCACCGAGTCCAACCTCTGACCTCACACTAACAAGTCCCCCACTAAACCACATCACCAAGCTCTACATCTAAACGACTTTTAAAGACCTCCAGGGACGGTGACTCAACCACTTCCCCGGGCAGCCCATCCCCATGCCTAACAGCCCTTTCAGAAATGCCGCTCAACACCCCGAGGCACAGGGATTTAAACAGAGCGAAGGGCATTTCAGGGCAGGGTTTTGAACCCCCCCTCACTCTCCTACGGCTTTCGGCACCCCCCCCCCCGGGGCCGGCCCTCTCCCCCCCTGCCCGCCCCGCACTTACTCAGCCCAGGCTCCCGGGAGGGCGCAGCCCCGGGCCCGGCCGCCCCCGCCCGGCGCCAGGGCCTCCAGGTGGATGCCGCCGGGGGCCAGGAGGGCGCCCAGGGCGTCCTGGCCCCTGCTCAGCCGCACCCGGGCCGCGTCCCGCGGGGAGCCCCACGCCTGCCCCGAGAGGGGCGCCAGCAGCACCCGCAGCTCCCGCCCGCCGCCCGCCGCCATCCTCCCGCGGCCGCGGCTCCTCCTCAGGGGGCGCCTCCCGCCGCCCGCCCCGCCGCCATCTTGCGGGGCTGCCCCCCTTCCGGTCAGCTGAGAGCGCTGCCCCGTGCCGCGACTACAACTCCCAGCAGGCACCGCTGCCCGGCACCGCCTGAGGGGCGGTGGGGGGAGCCGCGTTGCGCGCTGGGAGCTGTAGTCTCCGTCAGTCAGCGCCGGCTGCGGTGGGCGGGTGAGACCGAGATTATTATTAAATGTATTAAATACATATTATTAAATAGCTCGCTATTTCCACGGGCAGCGGAAGACGTGCCACCGAACGCTGCTCCCAGCCTCCACAGCTGCCAAAACCAGGGAACCAAGGGCACGGCGCGCAACATCCCCCTCACGGTTCTCTCAGGGGACGGGTGGCCACGCCCCGTGGGCGGAGCACGAGCCAAGCCCCGCCCCTCCCCGCCCCGCCCCTCCCTCCGGGGGGGGCGTGTCCCAGATACCGACGCCCCGCCCCCGGAGCTCCCCCCCCCGGGGCTGGCGGACGGTGGCCGCGCGGGGCCGCTCCGCGCTGCCCATGGCGCCGCGGGACCATGTCGCTGGTGCTGGGGCTGCTGGCGCAGGCGCTGGGCAGGGCGCTGCGGTACTCCGCGCCGCCTAGGGCCGGCCATGCGCCCCGGGGCCGGGCCATGGAGCAGGACAAGGCGCTCGAGGTCTACGGTGACTGCCGGGGAGCGGCGAGGGTTGGGGGGGGGGGGGACCGGGAGGGGCTGGGGCCTGTGAGGGGCCTGGGGGGGCGGGTCTGTGAGGGGCCGTGAGGGGCCTGGGGGGGGCCGTGAGGGGTCTGTGAGGGCTTGGGGGATGCCTGAGCGGGGGGCCTGTGAGGGGCCTGTGGGGGTCTGGGGCGGCCGCGAGGGGCCTGGGGGCGATCTGTGAGGGGTCGTCAGGGGTCTGTGGGGGGTCTGTGAGGGACCGTGAGAGGCCTGTGAGGGCCTGGGGGGAGGCGTGAGGGGCCTGTGGAGGTCGGGGGGGGGCCGTGAGGGGCCTGTGGGGGGGTCTGTGAAGGTCCGGGGGGGTCCTGTGAGGGTCTGGGGGGTCCTGTGGGGGCCTGTGAGGGGCCTTGGGGTGGTCTGTGAGGGGCCTATGAGGGTCTGGGGGGGCCGTGGTCCCGGGCCCTTGTCAGGGTGCAGGAGGCGCGGGGGGTCCCCCTGTGGGGGAGAGAGAAGGGCTGTGGGGCAGGCCGGGCGCGGCTCCCTGGGTGCCTGCAGCCCTGTGAGGGGCCGGGGCCTGCCCCGGGCACCTCCTCGCTGTCCCCGGGCTGCCTGGGGACTGGTGGGCGCCGCGACCTGGGTGGGGTGCGTGGGGTGGTCACGGAGCCAGGGGTGCGCTGAGGGACCCGGTCCTGCGTGGGCTCGGTCGGCGGGGCGGTAACGGAACCGCTGCTCCCGGCTGTGGGAAGGGAATGGGGCAGCTGCGGGCCTGCCTGGCCGAGCGCTGCGGGAGTTACCTCCGTGTTTCATCACCTGGGGTTAGCAGGGACTGGGCGCACCTGGAAGGGCCAGTAATTCCAGAAAGGGCTGCGGGGGAGTCCAGCGAAACGGGGGTTTCGGTTCCCGAGCGACTGGCTTCTTGGTGGTCAGTCTGTGAGATACGGAGAGGTTTCACCTCTGGAAACGCTCCTCGTAGGATCCTGCAGTATTCCAAACGCTGTGCTCGAAGGCACTGCTGTTGTGTAGGCAGTTAGAGGCAGTGTGAGGATTTTATGCAATGCTGTACACAGAAAAGACTTTAAAAAAAACAAAAGAGGAAACGTTGTCAAACTCATCTTTGAAACCTGAGTGATGTTTAAATAGAGGTACGTGAAAACACCAGCAGTTCTAGTGACTTAGGTTATGAACCTTAAGCACGTAAGTAGTCCTGCTGATTTCAGTTCGTCCATATTCTTGTGCTTGTGCACGATCTTTGCAGAACTAAAACATCTCTCTGTAGTATTTCAGTTTAAAAGACCGGCATCCATGAAGTACTGTTCAACAGAGTCTGCTCTAGTGTTCCTCCTGCTGCTTGGCAAAGTAACTGATAATGCTCTTGTATAAGTCAGACTTTCACACAGGAGGAGGATGCAATTTAAAGATAGAGGGAAGAATGTATCAGAAGTTACAAGGAAATGTCAATGTGAAGATAATTCTGTTCTACGTATATACGAAGTAATTCCTTGTTTGGCTAGGCTTCTGTGGTTGGCTAAGGCTAATCCTGTTTCATCGTGTGATGAAACTTCCATAAGCTAATCCAGAACACGTTACCTATATGAAAAGCAACTCTGTTATTTTCTGTACAGGTTTATTAAACCTATTTGATCCCCACATTTTACAAGCTAAGGAGATGGCCACTGATACAGATAAATATGGATTAGTGCATTATTTCTGTACTGGCTTTCCTTAAGATGGCTTCAAAATCTTATCTGTGAGGCCCTGGCTGGGGAGTGGAGGCGAAAAAGATGGGAAGGAAAATTGACCTGTCTTGGTAAAAGGTTCGGTTTGCTTGCCTTTCAGGTTCTTCAAAGTCTAGCTGAAATATTGCATCTGTGCTTATCTTTTGGGTAGGCTAATTTTAAGTCACCTGTAGTTCTGAAGGTAATATTTATCCTTTAATAGGCATGTTTTGATTCCTATTTATTAAAACGGGATTGTAAAAACAGTAACAAGTTTAGAACCAGAGTGTGAAAAGTATGTGCACAGTGAACAAGAAATGCCTTAACGTGCCCAGCTCTGAAGCAACTCCTGAGATAATACATCACTGATAGTTACAGCTCTGCCTTTTCTGAACAGGATCAATATCAACAGTGCTGGGAAGACTGCTTCTAATAAAAAGTATCTTGTATTAAATTTAGAAAAGCAACTTTATTGTTGGTGGGTTGTCTCCTGCTTTAGATATAATCCGTACTATCCGGGACCCGGAGAAACCTAATACTTTAGAAGAACTGGAAGTGGTAACGGAAAGCTGCGTTGAAGTAAATGAGATCGGTGAAGATGAGTATCTGGTTATCATCAGGTTTACACCAACAGTACCTCATTGCTCTTTGGCGACTCTCATTGGTAAGATTTTCGTTTCATTAAATCCGTAGCAATGAATGTAGAGTTAATTTTAGGTTTTCTGAATAACATGTTACTTAGTTTAAAGGCAGTGTTGCTTTGCCAGGAGTTTGGCTAGGAGGGTTCTCAAGATGAAATTCCCATACAAACAAACAAGAAATAGAAGAAATGTGGAGTCATTCAAGGTCTTGTGTTTTTTTCAAGTTAGGGAGACTCTTCAAAGAGCAGCTCTCAAAAATCTACTCAGAAGTGGTACAGACTTCTTTCTTTATGTTCTCCAAATTATATTCTCCCTTCCCTTTTGGGTTGTTCCCTGTGCCAGTGCATGTAAAAAAAATAAATTATGTGCAATCAAAAAAAAAGTTACGAACTGTTAGGAATTTGAAAGCAGTTACATTGAATGAGAATCTACACTCGCTTATTTTGCTTTTTTTCTTATTTGAGATCACATCTGCTCTCTGAAATAATTTCTTCAAATGTACCAAGATCAGCAAATCTTACCATTGCATATCAATACTAAGGTTTCACAGTCTGTTTTAAAATTTAAAAGAAAATAAACCTTTGATTTAACTACGGTTATGTATTTGTGCTGAAATAGACCTTGCTGCTTTATGTAGAAATTGAAGTGCAGATAGTAAGCATTAGCATGCCGAACGCTAATAATTTATAGTTTGACCCTGTTAGGAGTGTCAGTGGGTTAACGCTGAGACCTGAGGATCAATTACGTACGTGTCATCTTAAACTCGGCGTTAATCATGTCCTCGGCACTTAATGTCGGCCAGGTCTTTGTTCATCAGAGATTGTGCAATCCTTCAGCGGTGTGTGACCTTTGAAGCGCAGTTCCTCGTTCTGGTACGGGAAAGGGTTATGGCAGCTGCTTTAAATAGTTGGTTAGTGTGGGTAAAAACGTAGGCAATAAACAGCTTCTTTATTTTATTTCCTTCTCCAAACTTCCTCAGCTGCACAGATTGCTCTAAGCTGCTGTTTCTTTTGGGGTGCATTTGCTACTGCTGTTACGGCTGGCTCAGCCTGAGGACAAACCGGGGCTGCAGTTTGGCTGCGTTTGCCCACGTGTAGCTCACCGCGAAGTCAGATCTTGTGAGCAAACTGCAGCTGGCTAGTGGTCGTGCTCTAAAAATGCGCCTCAAACCTTGAATTTGACAAGAAATTCTCTTGTTTTCTTCAAACAGGCCTTTGTTTAAGAATAAAACTTCAGAGATGTTTGCCTTTTAGACATAAGGTAAGCTATCTGTTCTGGAACTTGCTTTAAACTACCTGAATGAATGTATGCCAACTTCTCTTTAAAAAAGGGAATGCTGCTGGATCAAGTAATTTGCGAACTGTGATAGAGGATGTTTTTTTCCTAAAAGCTTGTCATTTGCCTCTATAGGGTCGAGGTACTGTCAGTGCAGTACCTGAAAGGATCTCTGAATAACTGTGGTTGTTCCTTTCCTTTACAAAATACAGTTTGTCACTGACCTTCTGAAATACACCGCATTTCAAGGGCTTTTCTGGCCAGCTGACGTTCAGGTGGAGGAGAGGGTATTTTCAAAGCCAATATTACAATGAATCTAAGTCAGGCTCTTGCCTTGGGGGAAAATGAATTTAGCCTTCTGTGATATGTCTACATATCAAAGCATCGTAAAAATAAAATGTTAGTAGTTGCTAAATCTACTGTACCATTTGGGATACCTGATAGCTGTCTCCAGTGGACCCTATGTGAGCGAGCAGCCCTGAAAGCAAGATAACTACTGTCAGTTAGAAATCAGTTCAGGGGAGTTCTACCAAGCATCATCTGTGAAGGAAAAACTTCAGAATAGGTTTATTAGGGTTCAGAAGGACTGCAGAATTCAGAACTGGAGCTGGGCTGAGGAAATCTCTTTATGACCTGTCGTAGGAACTGTTGTATAGATGATATATGGGCCTGACCCTGGTCATTATACCGCCTTAAAAGGGGCCAGCCCTGGCTGTGCTGCCGGAACGTAAGAGTCTGGAGGAAAAGGGGGTTAATATAACCGTAGAGAAAGCTATTTAGGTTTTAGCAGGATCTAAGAGCAGACCTTTAGTGACAAACATGAAATCTTTATAGACCTTTAGAAACTTGCCCAAAATAATATAAAGTATAAATTCTTTAGCTTAGAATTTATGGTGTTGATTCTTATTTATTTTTTAATAGTTGCTAGCTTCATCATTCCAGTTAAATGGTGTAAAGCAAGACTTGCATTTCTAGATAATTAGGTAGATGGTGATTTGTTATGCTGGACACGTGATAACAAGTAAGTTTAGCTTCAGTGAGATAAGATAAAAGGCATTGGACTTGTTTACTTGCTTTTCCTTTAGTACATCAGTTGTGGTTTGACGTGTTTTTTTCTTTTTTTTTTCCTCCTAGGCCTGTTAAATTAAATTCATGAAGGTGATTTGTGTCTATTTAGTTTTTAGTCATATAGTTTAGTCATACAGTTCATTCTCACTGAGCAAAGCTTTCATGTCTTTTCAAGAGTTCTTAGCTTGTGAAAGTGACACTTGCAATTCTAGTGGCTTTCAGACAAATTGTCCCTGAATTGTGACCAGCAGAGAACTTGGTAGAAAGGTAGAGCCAATTCTCTCTTATGTTTCCAGTAGCCTAACTGCAATTACGTTTTCACATGAGCCATTAATATTAGAGAGGAATGAATGCCTCCACAATTTTGAAGAAGAATTATTGGTGCCTCTTGGAAAAGTGGTGGAGATTGTCTTCTGATTATACGGTAATGAAGTCTAAGATCAGTTATTGTCATTGATGCCCTTCCATTGTCTGTGAATATTTTTAAAGGTACGGATTACATGCATTGTGTGTGTATGGTACAATTTTTTTCTTCCAGTAATGAATATATTTCACTATGAAAGTATGAATCTAACATTAATAATCTCCCTTCTAGCTGGAAATCTACATATCTGAAGGTACACATTCCACTGAAGAAGACAGTAAGTACAGCTTATAAATGAGAGCAGCTTTAGACTGTTCTTTGAGAAGTGCTTTTCTTCCCCTATATTACTATCCTTTTGAGAAACAAATACTTTCTTAAAGCTTTAAAATGAAACATGTAATTGAGGCTATTTCAAAAGCTATATTGGTATTGCAAATATATGCTTCTTGTTGTTTTAAAACAAACAAACAAAAACCAGTTTCTTGCAGGTGTTGAGTTGTGCTTATAACAAAATAAGTTGCTACTGTGCCGCTGGATTATTAACGTGAACTTCCAGACTGATTGATCTTGCTATCTTAAAATCATGATAACAAAAATATGTTTCTCCATCAGTGTTTAAAATAAAACTTGTAGGACACTGAAATTCTTTCAAAGCTTTAGTCAATCACTGTCTTAAATGACTGTTAAAGCCTTCCTTAGGGCAATGTCCCTGGCTTTTTTATTGTTAAGCACTGGAAATCTTTGTACAGGGGAAAATCAGTTCTTTTGATTAAATGGGCTAGAAGTTGAACCTGGAGAGCTTGGACTCCTCATTTGTCACAAGCTTCACGCTTGCAATCAGCACACCTTATATTCTTCATTATAACAAGAAAAGTAAAAAAAAAAAGCTTGGTTTCTGTTGGATGGTTTTTTTTTTGTGACTGAGCTTTCATTTGCTTTTGTTCCCAATTTCCTGTTAATGTCCTCTCCTTTTGCTCTTTGCTTTTGAGCACCTTCATGTTTTTCCTGTTTTGTGACCCCTCTATTATGTCTGGCCTGCCTTTTTTTTCTAGGCTATATACCTTAAATGTCTGCCTGTACAGTACTTTATCAGCTATTGTGCAAATTTCAATTTTGGTTATTATGCAAATTTCAATCCTCTGCCTAAATAGCAATTTGCAGTGAAAGTTGCTGCAATGTGCTGTTACTGTACACAGCATTTTCTCCTCCTTTGAGCTGGCCGTTAACTAGGTTTGGAGAAACTTCACTGCAATATGGTGTCTTACATTTGTCATGTTACTGATAAGGTACACATTATACAGTACCACTGAAAACTGTTTCTGACTTTACTTTTCATATGATGTTTTGCAGTCAACAAGCAAATCAACGATAAAGAGAGAGTAGCAGCTGCGATGGAGAATCCAAACTTGCGAGAAATTGTGGAGCAGTGTGTTACAGAGCCTGACTAGTAGCTATAATACCCACAGAGTTATCATTTTGATACATTTCTTAAAATATCTTTGTTTAAAAAAAAAGAAAATAATCAAGGCCTTGAGTTTAATACTTGAGTTCTTTTTATCTTCCATATGTTTTTTTAAAAGAAATTGTTTATAAGATAGATTTAAATTATGACGAATTAGTCTGTGAAATAAAGTGAAGTGTATAGTGTTAAGAATTTGTAATACCTGGTGTCCAGAGAAATATTTTATCTGATTAAAAAATGAAACAGCACCGTATGTCCTGCCTTCTGATAGACATTGTGATATAAATTCAGTTTTGCAGGTTAAATTTCTATATTGTTTCAATCACTGAACCGTAAAAATAAAACAGATTCTTATACTGAAATGTTGCTTTCTGAGTTCAGAAACTTTTTTCTTTTTTTCTTTAAGCCTAGGTTTAGATTTCTGTTAGAGAAATAAACATGTCATTCAACTACTTCGTTGCTGATGAACACATTAAAATTGAAATGAATTCAGAAAAAGAATTTGGAAACAAGCGATTGGACTGCAGCAAGGTAGATCTTTACTAGGATGCTATTCCTGCTAAATATTTTGTTTTCCCTGTAAATACACGTTTCTGATTCTGGAAGCTTTGCTTTACAATTATCTTGAAGGCAAAGTTTTCCTTTGGGCAATGTGTTGCCAATTTGATCCCGCTCTTCCTTACAACTGAACGGCAGCATGGAAAGTGAGAGAATCCCACAGCCAGTGGTTGCCACTGTCCTGTTTCTTTTTGCTGCTCCCTCACTGATCTTATCTGGGGCGTCTGTAATGTTGACAGCTGTCATATGTTTTTCTCTCTGAAGACGTTCCCTAGGGCTAGATTCCTACTGCAGCTGTGGATTCGACCATGCAATTTACTTTGCCTGAAGAATTAAGCAGGTATTTCTCACTCGGCTGTCCTCGCAATGGAAGTGACGTTCAGTGTCTGCTGTACAGCCACAGGAGGGCCTCAGTGGTGGGCATGTCTGTGGTAAGAGAGGCTACTGCCATCCCCGCGTGCCCCATAGCACCTGACAAGCTATTCCGGTATCTCAGGGGATGTTACCTGGTCTATGCATAACAGTTATCCCCTGCAGTGGTTTGTATGAGATGTAGGCAGCCGTTCCTCACTGAAACAGTGATTACCGTAGTGAGTTTGTATTTGGTTAAACACTGAAAAAATCCCTGGAGTTCCATGCAAACATCTGTTGAGATTTCAGGGATTTGTAACCATTTTAACAGTAAGCCCCATAAAGCTTTCCTGAAGGCATGAAATGATTGAATGGGTTCCAGCTAGGTTGCGCATTATAAACGGCAGGGGAAATTTTCCTTTTGTGAAGCTGTATGATGACAAATGTCACAGCTGTGCCAATAAGCGCTTGTAATCTCCTTACGGTCGGTGTCCAAGTTATTTATAAAAAAAAATAAATAAAAAATGAGAGGGGAAAGGGTGGACAACAATCTCCTTTCTTCTATGGGTTACTTCATGTCTGCAGAGCTGGCAGTTCCAGCTAGGGGGTGGGACGAGAAAGTATCTGTGAAATTACTGTCTTAATTGAAGCTGGATCCCCAAAGTTAAATTTGATCTATAGTTCAAAAGCCTTTGTATCCTCAATGCTCACATTGAGTTTAGCTTGAGGGAAGTGTGTATGTCCACAGGCAGAACTTTGTACAGATGCTTCTGTGAAGTGTAATTAGATGTAACCTTAAATGTGGGACAGTGCTATGTCCATTACTTCAGGTATTCATCAGGATGTGAAGGGAACTACCTGCTTGGTATTTACATGGCAAACTAAAATTGTGGTGGTGTTTCCAAAATGAATAACCTGTGGACATTTTATTATTAACGTCCGATTTTGGTCAAAACCAACGATCTACTCCTGCTGGGATAGTTTATCACAAAGTATCCTAACAGAAGCATTTTGTGAGGTTTTGTGGTGCTGCTTTTTTCAACAGGCTTGCTAAATGACAACTACTTCTATAAAGTAACTTCTTCTCTATGAAAAGCAGAGGGAGATATTTTCCTGTGATAAGGTGCTCGGTTTTGCTGTGCCATGCTGTTAGAAGAGAGGTATAGAACAAGACCAATGTTTTTCCTCCCCATGGTTTATTCTTTAATAAAATGAGTTAGATGCAGTTGCAAATTGCAGTTTCAGTACATGCAGGTAGTGGGTCAGTCCCGTTGCTTCCCCAGCTTTGTACAATGGAGGATAAATAATAACACGTGTAGTTTAAACACAGTAAGTTTTGATACTGTGTATGGCTAACTTTTTCTATCAGTAATGAATCTGTTTACTGGTGGCTCTGAAGCAAATTCTTTGCTCTTTGCAGCCTCAGTCACCCCTAACGTGGGAGTACTGTGGTGTTTTTTACAAGGGGTCACTTAAAACTACTACATTACGCTTTGTAGCTGGCCACTTGTTTGGCAATGTTAGCTGTGAAAGAATTACATTTTCAGTATTCGCTGTGATTCTCTTGGAGGGTCTGGGGTTTCCTCTGATGAACTTATGTGGTTAGATGTTGAAATGCATCGTCACCAAATAACAATAAAGAAAAGGCATTAAGTTCTGCAAATACTTTGATGCCATGACAATATATTTTATTTCATCTGGAACAGTTTTTGAAAATTATGCATTCCTTCGCTGGGAATTTGTTTCCAGGATGTCACAATTTTAGATTTAATCAATTCAACTCTTATAGCAGTCTTAGAAGAGAATGAACAATAACCTATAATGAACTCATTAAGAGTTTCTGAGATTGTTCTGAAAGCTGTGAAATTCAGTGGCAAGTAGTCACCTTGCTCTGAGAATTTCCAGTAACAGTTGGCAACAAAGGAAGTTTGTTAATTTAGTATGATGGAGCCTGAAGGCTCCAGCTAGACTGGGGCTCTGTTTTTCTAACCTATCAAGAAAAAAACAGTAGGGGGCAATCTGTTGTTTCAAAACTCTATTAAGGATGCTCTAAGAAGAAGAATGAGCAGCACAATGGCACAGTAAATCCATAAAACGTGTAACACAAATGGAAAGTGTTCTTTATATTTTTGAGGCCAAATAATAGTCTTTAATAAATATAAAGGACTTGCTCTGTTCAGAAATGTAGGCTGACGATGACAATTAACTAATGCAACACTTCTTCCTGAAATTTCTGAATTGCTAAACTGTGACGTACTGTGGCGCTTGTACTGTTTCTTGCAACTTCTGTTTTCGTTTCTTGCTCCGTAAGACTTGCTGTCATGCATCATATCCGAAATGGCTTTGAGGCAGTATCTGCAAGTCTCCACAAAGTCAGTTTAAAGGAGCGTAACACTTCATACAGAAGAGTCTTTATTTCCATTTTAAAATTAAAGCTAGGCTGACTTTGTTTTGCTTAATAGAAGCAACCTGTCACTTTGCTCCTTTTCATAAGGAGAAAAACAAAAGCAAAGGATTATTTTTTAAACTTTTAATAGTTCCTGGAGAGTAGGAATCATGCAGAGAAAAATGTTCTGGAAGCATTTTCCCCACCAGGGGGAGCATTGAGAAAAGACCTCCGTGATCGGGAGCTTTTCAAAACCTGTGCTTGTGTTCCCTCTGGTTTTTATTTTCCCTCCCCTGTTCCTTAAAAGCAGTTCTTCTCGCCTCGAAGGGAAGCCCAGCCCAGCCACCGGCAGCCGAAGCTGGGGCTGTGTCCCGCAGAATCACAGAATATCCCGAGTTGGAAGGGACCCGCAAGGATCATCGAGTCCAACTCGTGCCCCAGCGCTGGCTGAGAGCACGCAGGCAGCTGGTGAGCGCGGGGCCAACCACAGCTCGAGGGCTGCCGTTATTTGCTGTTTGTCCTGGCTTTCCTGGGCTGCTTAGTAATGGTCCCAGATGTAAGTCTATGGGGCAAAGATAATTTTCTTTATCGAGTTCCAGGTTACACTGGTTTAAAGCCACCATTAGAGACCGGGGAGTTGTCCCTCAGAGCCGTCACTTTATCTTCTAATTCCACATTTTACGTTTTCTGCCTTTAAAGCAGAAACTTTCTTGGAAAACCCCCATCCCGTGAAAAAACTTGCTTGTTGCTACCACACATCCCAAAATAGCACTTACACGCATTTTCCCTCTTTGTTGCCATTCCGAATCTCCTGCATTTGATCTTTCATGCTGATGTTGTGGTGTGCTGATGTTCATGCTGTGTTGTGGTGCGGGAGAACAGCACCACACGCAGCCTGCACGTGCACGGGGCTGCGACTGCAGCAGGCACGGGGGCTCTGTCCCATCCCAGCTTTGTACCAGGGCCATCTCACTGCTGTCTGTAAAGGCCCATCTTAGGATTTCCCTGCAAAATCATCAGCAGGTCCCTGACCAGTCCCTTGAGAACCTAAATCATGCAGCAAAGGGAAACAGTGTCTTAATGTCAGAGGGAAAGCCGTAAAGACATTGCCTGATGGCGGAGCCTGTTGTTGGGTTATTAATTTCTGGGAAGGGATTAATCGCAGCCCTGAAATGTCCACCTGCTTTTCCTGTTCCGTACTGAATTTTGCCACAGTCCAGAGAGAGCTGTTTGATAGATCAGTTTGGATTTGAATGATGTGTCCCAGAGGAAGCCTCTGCTAAACAAGTTTTCAGGGGGTGAAAGTGTTTGTAGGAGGGAGAGCTCTGCCTGCACCCAGCGCAGTGTGCATCTCAGAATTACTGCGTGTGTTGTGGGCTACCAGCTGCAAGCAAAGCCTCCTGCAAAAGTCAGCAGACTTTGGGAGAGTAATTTTGCTCAAGTTACACCAGCTCTGTGCGGATTTAAATGTAAGTGTATCCTTCAAAACACCATGGGAAAGGCCCAAAGTACCCTGGGAAGAGGAAAAGGCTTTTCTTGGGGAGGGAAATGGCACTGGCTTGCTTTATTCCTCCAGAGATGTAATCCCCAAAGAGCTATCTTATTTCATTTCCTGATTCAACACAAAAATGCTCCAAGTCATGCCTTCAGAGTCCCAGCCTGTTTCAGAAAGCCTTTAATTTAAAGTAAAGCTTCTGGACTGTAATCAGATAAGCGAGTGTGGGGTTTGCACATAAATGGCATTAAAGTGCCGAGGGCAGCAGGTGATGCTTTACTCCCTGCACATGGGTGCTTGGCACCCAGCTGCAGCCCGCAGCCTCCGTGCTGCTAACGGGAACAGGCCGGCGAAGGCTGAAATATTTTAAAATGCAGTGCGCTGCCTGCCCCGCTGGCGTTTGCCTCCGGACGAGCCCAGCAAAGCCCTGCTGCTTCTTCCCCGAGGAAGTTTTACTGGTTTTAGAGAGTTATGCACAGAAGCGGGAACCACCTGGCGTTTCAGTTGCAATTGCTTACTTGCGTGTAGTCACGGTGATTGATGGAGTTTGTGAGCTGGGTTTTTAAAAACACCTTTACTTTTGTAGGACAGAACTCCTGCCTGGAGGAGCTCTTCAGAGCTGAAGAGCCGGTTGTTTCCAAAGCCTTATGCAAGGGAGTTTGTAGGTGTTAACGACACCCGGGTAAAGAGAAAAGCGGGATGTCTGCAGCTTGGTCGGCACCTAAAGAAGAGCAGGTCTCTGTCAAATTACTAAAATGACTAAAGTGGATTTTTCATAATTATATTTTGCTTGACAGATGATCAAGCAAATCAATTTTTCGCATTTACAGTGAGGAGGAACAACTGCAGAGGGCACCAGAAGCCATGGAGCCACACGAAGCCGTGAGCCCCCGCCTGCTGTGGCCCCGTTCCCAGCACCCTGCCCGGGCTCCCAGCGCAGCATCACACCACGGCCTCAGCACAGAGGTAGGCTGTTCCTCTTCTCCCATTCCTCCAGAAGGATCTTCCCTTTGCTGAGGCGCGTGGCCCTGCCCGCTGCAGCTTCAGGCCTGGAACAGGGCAGAGCATCCCCTGCAGGAGGAGCGCCCCATGCTGAGCCTCCTGCAGCTTTGGGAATTTTCCCACGGTGAAGTAACTTCAAGGAGAGCCTTCTTGGTGAGGCCCACGAGTAAAAATACTGGAAAAATACTACAACGACAGAGATCCTGTATGGGCTAAAATCACTCCTTGAGTCCTTAAAAATCAACTTGTGAACCTCCATTAGCGACTTCTAAGGGGTTATTTGGTGGGATCACAAACGTGAATAAAATCTGTGGCCAACAGATTACAGATTTATGAGCCCCCCTGCACCCAGGGGGTCTCCAGGCACAGTGCCTGCAGCAGGACCACATCAGCACTGCTGCCTAAAGCTAGTGCCAAAAATGCAGTAGTTCCCTGGATAAAAGCAAACCGTGGAGAGGACAGCGCTGCCGCCAGGGGCTGGCTGCGAGCTATTCCTGCTCTGTGCTTCGCTGCCTCCCGCTTGGCCTCCTCGCGTGCTCAGGCACCTGCGGGAGGGGATCCCTTGCTGTCTGGGCAGCTGGTGCTGGGCTGGAGGACTGGTGACCTCCGTGGCCCTTTGGGGGTTAAAATACTCCGTCCGAGTTTGTCTGGTCTGGACAGAAGCACTTGGGGGGTGGATCTGACAGTCTGCAGAACACAGGTGCTCTGACAGGGCAATCCGACGGCTTCTTGAGATACGGAAGTGTTTTAAGTGTTATTGTTAATAAGTGACAAAGAACCTGCTCCATAAAATTCCTGTTGCTTCCCAATTAATGAGCTCTCGGTTCCTTCCTGTCTCCAGCTCTGGAAATGTCTGGAGGTAACCAGGGGGGAACACAAGGTCTGACGTCTAATCCGAAGCCAAAAACCTCTGGTTCTTCTCAGAGAGCCTTCAGGAGATCCCGACAAATAAATAGAAGCAGCAACAAAACACAGGTTACGGGTTGTGCCCCGGTGCCTTCCTTTTGGAGGTTGTCCTGTGAAGCTGCCATCAGGAGGAGTCTCAAAGTGCTGGCCATCTCCACCCTGCAGCACGCTGCGGGGGCGCAGCCTCAGCCACCCATCTCCCCGCGCCCCGCGGAGGTGGCTCTGTAAAAAGCTCCGTCCTCCCTTCCCCCTGGCTGCAGAGCCCAGCAGGGCAGACCCGCACAGCTGATGCCACCAGCTGGGCAGCTTCTCCCCGCCATCCTTCCCCTGGGCAGAAGCCCCTGGGCTTATCTGCTCGTCCCCAGAGCTTCGTCTCACCAGCTCCATGTCTCTGTTCGTTTTCCAGGTTCTTCCTTGCTGGGGAAACCTCCCCAGCAGAGTTGGCTGAGCTTTCGCTGATGGACGCCCACGAGCTGCTTCCTTTGATGGAGCTGTGACAAAGACAAGACCTCGGGCTTGGCTCCTTCTAGAAACCTCACTACTTTGGTAACGTCTGATACTTCTGCTTGGCACCCACCTTCCTAAGTCATTCCTGTCCCCTGTCCCACCATCATCACATGGGGACGAGCTTTGCCCAAGCAGCTCAGATCACCGGGCCAGTACAGGTGTAACCTGCAGGGGCAGGGCAGGGCTTCAGCCCGGCTGCCCTCCTTTCCCTGCCCCTACCTGCCGGGGGTTTGGCAGCACCAGCTCTGGCCGCCTTCTAAGCCACGAGCCCTCTTCACAATCTTGCCACCAGATCCTCGCCCTGTTCTTTCCCATATCGGTCACTGTCCCCTAAAAGAGAGTTCTTGCATTTTTCAACATTTTTTCTTAAATCGTGCCTGCCTCCTGTCTTCAGAGAGCTGGAGGCCATGTGGGGACAGTGGATCTAATCCTGTCTGCAGTGTGAGGGAGGATGTTAAGAGGAGGCTGGAAGGAGAGGCAGTGGAGGTTTTGGGGGTTCACAGTGACCTCGGGACATGCCCTGCGCCCACGCCAGCACTGCTGGGAGCTGCCACCTCCTCGACACGAGGGAATGCCAGCTGCGATGGTGTCCTGGCCTTGGTGGCACTGGTGGCACTGCAGTGAAATCATCTGTTTATACTTGAAAGTCTTCATAGACGTAAATGGAAAGCCCGTGGAGAAACAGGTTTTGTATTTACAACCGGCCCTGAAAAAAGACAAGCCAAGTCCTTTGGCATTAGGGACGTTCGGTGTCGTGGGTGTCAGGACAGTTTAAAGAGGGGCTGCAGCTGCAGGCTGGATGGGAAGTAGCAAAATCTGGGAGGAGAAGTAATTTAAGTCAGTATTTCTGTAACCATAATGAAAACAGCAGGCAAGGTTTAACAGTGAGTGGGAGAAGTGGCCTGGCTAAGGGCTTAGTTCCCCCGGTGTTGGCACTGAGCGTCAGATGAACTTTAACTCCTGTCGGGGCCTGAGCTGCCCGTGCAGCCCCGGCGCACCCCGCGCTGCCCAGCCAGCTCCTGCTCCCACACCACACCTGAGCAAATCACTTCAAAGCTGCACTTCGGGGCAGACTGCCTTCAGGGTCAAATCATTTTTCAAATTTGTTTCGTCAACAGCTTGTCAAGAACGGAGCTGCATGATGTGATGGTTTTCCCTCGTGCCAGATCCGCCGTCTGCGGGTTGGTGACGTGTTACGCTGAAAAACGGCAAGTGAAACCTGTGAGCAAATCTTTCCCTGCTCTGTAATTAGCAGCTGAAGTCTACAATAGATGTCAGGAAACTTAACCGAAAGCCTCTTCAAAAAACATATTGTTTGCTCTATTTCCTTTGTGGAAAATACAGGAAAAAACTACTTGTGAGCATCTGCTCTGAGCCCACGTCGGGTGCGCTGGGGCGGCCAGAGGTCAGGGGCTGGGGGAGGCCGGGGGCTGAGGAGCAGCGCGGCCCCCACCCGGCAGTGCCGCTCCCTGGGCGAGGTGTCCAGGCACAAACGCTGCGCGTTGCCGCAGCTCTTGGTGAGGCCCCGATGCCCAGTGTCAGGAAAGCCTCAGCCAAAAGCACCGGCACAGCTCTCTCCATTTTTGCCCATCCGGGCTTGTGTTCTTCCACTCAAAGGGGCGCTGCTGCTGCGCTGTGCCCGACTGCCGCCCCCCCAGCACCTTGTTGTAGCCGTCGGCAGCTGGAGGCTACGCAGGGGGAGCTTTGCTGCCTCGGGTTTTGTTTAAAACATCAGAAAGAGTGCCCTGCAAAACCTTGCACAACATCAGTTCCATTACACCACGCGTGTGCTTCCCCCGACTTAGTGCAGCGGTGGCACAGCGCGGGGTCCTGTTGAATATATGCCTGTACGTAATGACATACGTACCCAGCTGTGAGCAGCTCGGCATGCGCAGACGCCAGCAGCCCACAGTGTCCGTGCTGCGGGCAGGGGACGGCGCAGTCTGTGCCACACACACAGAAGTCTCTGATGACACAACATTTTAAGACCAACTCATTTGAAACGGGAGACATTTTCTGGCCTTGCCTTGCTCCGCTATCAGTGGCTGCTGTGGTTGAGCTCGCCTAGATTTGTTTAAACGTGCATTCCTGCCCTAAAACCCAGCCCACAATGCCCGTTAAATTGATCCAGCGCACCGCATCCGGACGGCACAGGGAGGCGAACTGGCTGCAAGAACAACGTTCCCGGCAGCTTAGCAGGGAAACCAAATGTTTTTCAAACAGGCCAAGTAAAACCGAGCGGACAAAGGTCAGAGAGACTCCGAGTCCCGCGCTGCGAAGGTTCACAATTAGTGGGAAAACCCGCCTTTGCTGTGTGGCAAATGAAGCATACGTGTTTTGCACAGTTGGTCTTCAATGGGGTCTTTCTGAAGTAATGAACCAAAAGTATCTTATAATGACAAATTGAATGCATCCCGGCAGCCACATATCCTGTATCTGCGATGAAAAGCATTGCTTTGGGCTTTTCTTCTGCACGGGCTATTGCCAGCGAGGGCTGGGAGGGGAATGCCCCAGGGCCCAGGGTGTGCGGCACCGTCCTGGCGCGCAGTGGGCAGCGTGGGAGTGGGCAGCGTGCGAGGCCACCAAGCTCGGGGACCGCGGCCATGGCCTCTGAAGAGCAAGCAGACCGCACCTTTCCTGGTGACAGCGGAGCACGAACAGCGCCAGGAAAATGAGTAAGCCTTGTAAGACGCGCTAAGGAGAAAACGGAATAGTGACTATGGAGAGCCGGGGTGAGTTCTGGGAAGAAATGACGCCCGGTGCAGCTGCAGCCCCCAGATGCCCGGCCTGGTGCAGCGCTGGGGGAGACGGACAGCCAGCGGCCCCCTGCTCCGCTGCTGTGTGTAGGATCTGCTCGGCAGAATGAAATTCAGTTTTCTTTTTTTTTAAAAAATGTCCAGAAGCCGGAACCTGACGTGTTCTTGCTTTTCTCTTTCATACTCTGCTCTAATTAATGTAGCAAAAAGGATAAACTTGCTTTCCTGGTAAACCACGCCCTTAGATACTGCAGAGAAAAGCAGTTTCTAATCCAAACATCTGATTTATAATCACTTTTCTGCATTCATGTGCAGACTCCTGCTGTGGTTATTTCTAAGGTAATGACCTTCTAGTATTGACACATTAATGAAACTGTTTTTTTTTTTTTATATAAAAAAGGCATTTCTGTTTAGCTCCTTGGTTACAAGCAGCAGGTCCAAACACCAATATTGACAAAACAGAGCAAGGAAATATCCCGGTCTGCTCCTGGGCTACGTCTGGATTTGCTGTGAGAGGAAGCGATGAGCTCTGCACCCCCCTGCGCACCCTCTGGTTTAGAGCAGGTCCCGCTCTCAGAGGTGTCTCACCTCTAATGTATCAAGGTGCAGATAAATCAGGGCGAATTTAAATCTTTCGATGAACGTCTGCATTTCAATGTGAGCTGCCTGCACTGGCTGTGGTGCCACACATGGAGCATCAGCGTTTTGACTCGGGCTGCTTCATCGTTACAGTTAGCACTGAAATGAATTGATTTGCAAACCTGGAGTCAGCAGCACCGCAATCCAGAAGCTGAAGCCTTTAGATTTGTGAGTGCCACTACTTTACCCCAACTCTATAGAGCTCAGATTGCAATCACACAAATCCCAGTTTCAATCGGCTGCCGTAAATGATTTTCAGATGCAAACTGATTGCTCCATTCGGCTGCAGCTAAGATGAGAGTAATCAAACCCCTGCTGTTGTCAGTACCTAAAGAGCCTCCACTTAACTGAGTTTTCAATGAAAAGCCCTTTAAAATTCCCCAAGGGGAAGAGAAAATATGAAACCCTTCCATTTCCTTCAGTAACTGTTTAATTTAACACACTTATGAGCTATAGCCATTAAAACCCAACACATTTAGAGGCTGTTCCTCAGCAAAACCTAGGAGCACCGACAGAAGCAGAGGACGGATGGTGCCGACGCAAAGGAAAACAGGAATGAACGCAGGCTCTTTAAACATACAAATTTACACCACATTGGAAAGGAGTACAACACAAACAGTGAAGTCTGGGCTTGTGTTTTACATACAAGTTACACACAGGAATTTCCCTTGTTACGCGGCAGTACTGCACGTTGTCCCAGACAGTACAAATTAAGAAAAAAATCCATCCTGGACTCTGTGACCGCATTGCTCAATACAGTGCAGCTCATGCCGGGCTCAGTCCTTTTTCCGTTCAGTTTAGCGCCAGCAGGGTTGTGTTCACGGTCTCCCCAGTTTCATCTATAGGCTGAAGAGTAACACAGAAAGGACGTGCCACCGAGACGCGCCTGACGCCCTCCAGGAACCAACCTAAGAGCAAAACCTCCCCAGGCCACCGAGGATTAACACACGAGCACCGGCTGCGAGGGCTGCGCAAGCCGAGGTGCCGCTCGTACAATAGCAGATACTCTAGATAAAAGAATCGACTAACCTTAACAGAAGTGACTCTATATAAGCAGAAAGAAGGGTTTTAGCTTGGCAAGAGCACAGAAAAACACCTTAACCAACCATTACACTTCTATGCCGTAACTGCATACAGAAATCCAGTTGTGTGAGTACAATTCACTTTGCCAGTCGGGCTTCCGCGAGGAACCACGCAGCCAAGGTAAGAGCGCGGTGTTTGCCGGGCAGAGGCTCACAGCTGGGGCCAGAGCCGCTTCCCATCTCTGTCATCAGTACATGCAAGGGCCTACGCTGTCCGACTCCAGAGCAAGACTCATGTCATTCATGCCTTGATGTCCCTAACCAGTGCCTCCACACCGCCCACGAGCGTGGGCAATGGCTTTGCAGCAGAAGCCGGCAGTGGGATGAAGAGGGCAGAGCCCTTGCGTGCACTGTGAGCCTGGGACTTTCGGTGGGAACTGAAGCCGAAAGCTTTCTGCCTCTGATCTCTCTCCATTTCTTAAATTATGGTTATTTAGCTTCAGTGCGTAAACAATTCAATGAAAATTACAGAAATGGGTTGCCAGCTTCCAGTCCCTTAAGGGAAAAAAAAAATGACTCCAAATGGTCAGCTGTAGTGGTGGA
The DNA here is from genome assembly GCF_009769625.2 of Cygnus olor. NCBI lineage: Eukaryota > Metazoa > Chordata > Aves > Anseriformes > Anatidae > Cygnus > Cygnus olor. Next base: position 21,349,574 of record NC_049179.1, on the reverse strand, counting down.
ATGACAGATACTCACTTACATATATAAAAATAACAATAAAAGTCAAGAGTTTCGTGCTGGCCTGCCAACACCATCAAGAGGCTTAAAATGTCAAATGATAGCACCATAAGCATTTCTGAGAAGTCTCCCCCAAATTATTGCTGCTTTAAGTTTCCCTTCCCTAAAACGCTTTCTCTTTGATCGCTCAGTGCTGGCTGCAACCCCGACGGAGAGCTGCGCCCGCCCCGGCACATTCCCCGTGGGACCCACGCACCCAGCCCGAGCCAGACGCTGTTTTTCAGACTGAAGGATTGAGCACCGTTACGTGGAGCACAAATACAACAAATCAAGCCTTCCCTGTGTTTTGCAAGAGCACCGTGTGGCGACAGAGCAGCACACCCGGCTGGTCCCCAGCTCCCTGCCGTGCCGCAGGGCTGCTCCCGGAGCCGCCGCGGGTCCTGGTGCTTTCTGCCCTCGGGGACGGTCCTGTCACCTCCTGGAGGCCCGCTCGTCCCCGCGGTCCCGGCCGGGCGCGTGGTGCCCGTGCTGGCGGCAGCTCTGGCAGCACTGGACGTGGACCGTCGGGAGGTGGCACCTTCCCAGCACCCGCAGGGTCTGGCAGAAGCCGAACGTCAAGCGGTCGCGCTCGCAGACGAAGCCTGGAGGAGATGCGAGAGGACAAGGACAGTGTTACTGCCGCGGCACCGGTACAGTTATCAGGCATTTGACAGCGCAGCTGGCAGAGACCTCAGAAAATGCAGAGCCCACCCTCATCTGAGCAAAGCGCCTGCAGCTGCTGCTTCCTCTGCAAGCACCCAGCAGCTGCAGGAGCCCTCTCCGGGACTGGCAGTGCCACTCAGGCACTTCGTCCACCTCCTTGGGTGCTGCCCGAAGAGACCCTGCCCCCCACAGAACGCCCTCCCTCGTTGCCAGGTACAAACCCTGGTGCTGAGCATCCCGTGGGACGTGGTGAGGAGGGAGCAGCCTCGCCCCCACCATCAGCAGAGGCTGCAGGAATCGGCCCCGCTCCCCCTGCCCCGATCTGCCCAGCTGCTCGCTCCACCAGAGCCTGGCCGGGCTCGAAGGGGCTGCAGCGCGGCACAGCCCCCGCGCCAAGCACGCCTTGTTTGCAGGCACACATTGTTGGTTTGCTTGGATTCTTCATTTCCTCCGTTTTCAGTTTACACAAAAGCAGGCATGTGCCTCACCGAGTCCCACACAGCTGTGCAAAACATTTAAATTACGTCACTTCTGTCCAATTTCACCTCCTGTAGAAGTGATTAACTAACGTGACAGCTTCTCTGTGGAAAAGGGCAAAGCGGCTGCTCCTGCAGCTGGCATCCCTGTGGCCCCCCACGAAACAGCCCCCACGGGACGGCTCCACAAAAGGCTTTTCCCCTTTTCAGGGCGCTTTTGGGCTGGGGAAACACCAGCGGTGGGGAGGGAACCAGGGAGCTCTCGCCGAGCACTGCCCCACGCCGTCTCCTTTCGGTGAACAAAGGGCTTTGTTTAGGGAAAAGCTGATGCCCCCGTTCCCATGAAGGACAATCTGGTCCTCAGTGGTGAGCACAAGGGAGCAGCAGATGCAGAACAGAGACCTTTCCTCCCTCTCTGGAGTTCAATCGCAGCCCTCTGCACCCCCACCCCGTCAGCACGGAGGTCACTATCCTGTTCTAAAATTAATTTTCTATTTCGGTCGAGGTATTTCCTCTCTTCCTTGCTAACAACAGCTACTTCTGCGAAGCCCAAGTGTCTCTGTGCCCTGAAGAAATCACCTCACACCAACTCTGCTGTGGCCACAGCCGACCGGGAGCGAGCACCGGAGCCAGCCCCGCACTGCGTGTAAAAACTCGGGGGCTCAGAAGAACTCAGCACCGCCGCCTGGGGCGCTGGGAACGCCAGCGGCATTTCGGAGGCTCAGCACTGCTGCGGGAGCCGTGCCGTGCTGGGATGGCCCCGCAGAGCACGCTGAGATATTTTAGCAGGGAGCCGCGCACCTTGCTGTGCTTGGCGCTGCGCACAAGCAAAAAGCTCGCGCTTACCCAGCCGGCCTTCCTAGAAAGTTATTCATGGATCGCGCCCAAGCTGCCTCCTGCCCTCCCTTGCAAGAGCTGTGGGGGTTTTGCTGCTGGAGCCTCTCACTGCAGGGCAACCTCCGTGGGCTGGAGCGGACGGTTGGGCTCTCGTCTGATCCCTTTCCAACGGGTCAGCGCCCTGGCGCTGGAATGGAAATCCCCATAGCTGCATCGCCAGGCACCGCACGCAGGCAGAAGCCCGTCTGCCCCGCCAGCGAGAGCTCCCTCTGCGTGCCACGCTAACAGCCGAGGTGCCCCTGCTGCGGAATAAAAGCCGGGACGGGCTGGGAGGGTGGGGAAGAGCCGCCCGCCCCTGCGCCGGAGGTGGCCGCCGCTCCTTCACTGGCCCCACGTCGCAGCCCGGGGCAGGGCTCCGCTTCTCAAAAGCATTTTTATAAAATGAAGTCACCGGGAGCTGCTGACCGCCGGGGGCTTCCCAGGGCGGCCGGACCCAGGCCCAGCGCAGAGCCTTGGGGTGGATGCACGCGGGGTCAGACTCGGCGCGGAAAATCTTGGCTGCGCCCACGGTTCCTCCCTGGAACTTGGGCTTGGGCAGAGGAAGCTGTAATAAGCACTTCATTTTTCAGCTCTTCACAGAAGGTCCCCATAGGTTTGACCCAGTTTTCATGTAATCCTTTTATTGTTATTTTTTCTATTAGCAATTTTTTTTTTATAATCCTAACACTTCATCTGAGCACACGCTCCAATCTTCGAGCTGGTGCCAAACTTCACTCTGCAGAAACGGCTTAAAGCAGGGCTTCCCAAATCCAGGCTAAGTCAGCACATTAGAAACTGAAAACCCACACTTCTGTGGTTGTTTTTTTTTTTAAGTTGGTGCGGAAGTCGTTTTAAATTTCATTTAAGCTTCTGCCTAAGCATTTACTGTCATGCTGGGGAAAAATAAACTTCCTGGTACAGGTTTTGTAAAAACAAGGAAAGGTTGGGCTGAGAGCGGAGCCAGCAAGACGAGAGCATTGAGCCGCTGACCTCTGGCCTGCGGGGCGCTCTCGGAGCCAGCTCCCAGTTTAACCAGCGTTGGCCCCGGCTGCTGCTGCTGGGCCTGCGGTGCCCTGCGCTGGGACGGAGCGCTGGAGGAGGCACCGCATTGAGCAGCTTCGTCGTAGCCAGCGTTAGAGACCAGCCACTGGTGAGCACGCGAGCGATGTGTGCTCGGATGCCGTTTGTTCGTCTCACCCCCGCAGCTCATTTCCAGCTCATTTCCCCGGCCGCGGCGCTGGCACGGCGCAGTCCCTGCCCTCAGAGCCCCGCTGGCGGCACCGTGCTCCTGCAGCGCCGGGAAGTGCCCCGGCGCCAGGCCAGCGAGTCATTTCTTCGTGCACCACACGCAGTGTGAACATCCCTGGTGCTGCGCGATGCGCCCGGCCTCGGCTCCCCCGGGCACTGCAAAGCAAAGCCGTGCTGCCGTCACCGAGCACCCAGCACTCCCGTCCGGCTCGTGCTGCGCACGCCAAAGCCTGTAAAATTCTGAAAGCCTGGAAAACAAGAGGGAAAAGCAGAAAGCACCCATTTTTCAGGCTCTGCTGCTCAGGCTGAGCCCTGTGGCTCCACGCATCACTGAGGAAGGGCGACCAGCACCCCGCCCGGGGGATCGCAGACAGAAGGGGGCAACGGCAGCGCTCTCAGGAGGCGAGCAGGGATCAGCCGTTTGTCGGAGTCTGGATCCAACAGAGAAATTCTCATTTCCGAAGAGCTGATGCAGAGCCAGAACTGGAGGATTTTCCCTGCACTCATGAAAAACAACTGTGCTGTCTTCCACTTCATTCTTATGAATAAAGGGAGGAGTAGAAAAAGCCAACTCTGCTGAAACAAGCCTCTGAACATGACCCCGAGCTTCCTCTCCAGAACTGGAAACCACTTCCAACGCGCCGTGCCCAGAGCGTCCCGCAGCGCCCGCGGGCACCCTGCGACGGGCACGGAGGCCGCAGCACGCAGCCGTTTCGTGTCGATGGGCTCCCTGATTCCTTCACTTCTATTTTTGTACAAGATCGGGCAGGGTAACGGTGCTGGGCAGCAGCCCCGAGCCCTCTGCTTCCAGAGCCTGGGGGCGAGCGCAGGGAGCGACTGCAAACGAGCGTTAACACGCGGCTGAGGGCGCTGACCCTGCGGGCCGTGGGGAGAGCTCTCCTTCGTCAGTTTTGCCCTTGCTTTCTTTGTTTTTAGCACTTACAGCCTGAGCCGGCTGCCCCGTGCCCACACAGGGTGCCCCATGCCGTGCACCCAGCACCCAGCGCGGGAGGTGAGCCGATTTTTTCACCCTAACTGTTCGCACTGGACACTGAAGCCCATCACAATTTACGCTTTCAGAAACCTAAATCTACAGATCGCCAAGGAGGGGAGAGAAGCGTCTTCCCTGCCGTTACTCAACCCAAGGTCATTCACATAAAGCGTGCGGGCATTGCACTAAGCAAAACCCCGCTGTTCTCAGCTGGGAGAGGAAACGTGCCGTTCCTCTTCCATCCGTATGACAATTGCTGTGTTTTCTCTTGCGGTGCGCAGGTTTCAGCGGGAGCTGCGCCGGGCTGGGGCTGCACGGCCCCAGGGCTGGGGCTGGGGCACAGGAGCTGGGCCCTGCGGGCTGCTGCCGGGTCCTGCCCCGGCTGGAGGAGAGCGGCGCTGGCCGGGGATGTCGCACGGCCTCTGCCGGGCCACGGCACGGAAGGCACGGTGGTAGGTAAGGCCAAAATGCGCAACAGCCATTGCGCCTACATTGCATAAAAGCCACAAAAATCCTTTCCCAAGCTCCCGCTCTCTATTGACTGCTGCTGTTAATTAGCAGTAAGTGAAGGGCACTTAATGACTCGGCCAGCAGTGCCTCCCTGTCTTGCCATGAGGATGAAGACTTACATGCTCAGATGAGAGTAAATTGGAATTCGCTGCAATTATTTCTAGCGGGTATCCCTCGTGGACAAACTTAGCTGTATGCAGAACCATGAATAATCTCATTTCCCTACTGAAAGCAAGAAGGAATACAATGTCTAATTGCCAATTAATCTCGAGGTGGCTGGAAACACAGCCAGACACTGGGTGCGGAGCCGAACGCGCGGGCGGGAGGAGGAGAGGAGCCCGGGGTCTGCCCCTCGCCCAGGCTCCCCAAACCAGCCGACCTTGGCGCTGCTCCCGGGACACGAGGCTGAGCCCCCCCTTCCCGCTGGCTAGGAACATCTGTCTAATTCCTAGAGAAACCACATCTATGGCCCGTTTGTACACGCTTGTTCTGGGGCCAGCTGTACTCTTTAATTCCTTTCCCTCTCTGGTATCTGAAGGCTGAGCTCCTGATGGGCAACGACCGTCTGCTAACGCATCCCGCAGCACAGCCCCGGCCTCGGCTCCGTTTGGTGGGGTCAGAGGGGGCGGCCCTGGCAGCGCCCAGCCGGGGAGCAGGGGTTTGGGTTCAGCGATGCCCCGACGGACAGGCACGTTATCGGCGTGCTGTGCGTGCTGCTCCTCGCTCCCCAGCACGTTCACGGGCTCGAGCAGGGCAGCAGCGCTCGGAGGTCCCAGGCACCTGCCGGCCTTCCCTCCGGGTCTCTCTGCAAAGGCAGGCACTGCCAGCGGGGCGTCCACGGCGGGGCTGCTTCACCGCCGCCCCAGCCTTCTGCTCCGGCATCCAGCAGCTGCCGCCTCGGTGCTCCAAAACTCCTCTGCCTGCTAGATAAAAGGTGCCTGTGTCTGAGCTCTCACAGGAAAGCTGCCCTCAGCTCCTCTCCAAGGTGGACATAAAACTAAATGTAACATTTAAATGCACAAATCAACATACTTTGTTGTTTTTTTTTTTTCCCCAATTTTCTGAGCTACGAGGAATGATCTGGGGACAGGCGTGGCTGATGTGGGCGTAAAAGCTCCGCTTGGGCTCCGGGCGCAGGCACGGCTGGGATCAGCACAACAAGCCTTCCTGAGACGAAGGCTGCTCTTATCTCTCTGGCAGCGTGTCCGCAGTCCAGCAAATCCGCTCCCACTCTTATCACCTAGGAAGGGCTGCCAAGAGCAGAGGCGTCCCTCGCGCCCCTCCGGAGCAAGCAGCAGCAGGGCTTTCCTGGCACAGCACCGGGAGACCCCGCACAGCCCCTGGGACCTGCGCTGGGGCCAGGAGCTTCACCTGGGGACAGCTGAGCAGGGCAGCGTCCGTCCCCGCGCACCCACCAATGGCTCCTCCATGGGTGGCCTTGTTCTGAGCTTCTCCTGGGCGTGGGGCGACCAGCCACAGGCTTTGGGTCCTCCTCCAGGTCCATGCCACCCTGCGCCCGGCCCCAACGCGGATTCTCTCACCATGGGGTCGTGGTGGTTTTACTCCCTTGTCTTCATATGGGGTAAGAAAACTGTCCCTGGCCTTGCTGGGGCGCCACGAGGACACATCTGAGTGCCTGGTGGGCTCGGGTGCTGCCTGGGAGCCATCTGAGGACACAGCCAACCTTATCTGCTCCACTCACAGCTGGATTCAGCCGTAAAACTACAGGCGCGTTTAAAAATAACTTCTGTGTAATCATCAATTAATTTATAACCTAGCGACAGAACAGGATTCTGGTTTTAATTAATTCCAACCTCCTTTAATTGGAGAGGGCCAATTGCCGGTGAGATGTTTGTTTGTGTTTGCTCTGTTCCATCTCCTTTAAAAATCCATCTGATTATGTTTTAACATTTAAACTCTGCTGAGGTTACTCGCATTTTTGTGTCCGACGAGCACATAATTGCTCCCCAAGACCAACACACGAGCTGGCTGGTACCAGTGCGCTTCGTGTTACGGGAGATAGAGACTCCTTGTCCTCCTAACGTAAACGCTGAATCCCCACAGCCTTCATTAATCTTGTGCAATAAAGATCCTTTAAAACACAGGAAAGGGCTAGAGTTTACGTTCATGCCTTTTCTGGGAGCCTCTGCCTGTGGATTTACACATCTGTGATTTCCTGCCATGTGAAAGTTTTGTTCCTCCTCGTAGTTTGGCAGGAAATGTTTGTATTTCCAAGAGGCGTTTCCTGCCCTGGGCCGCGGCCAGAGCATTTATGTCATTTCTAATCCAGAACTGTAACATTTGTGTGCTTCCTACACATCCCAACGGTTATTCTGGTACAACCTTGGCCGTGCCGAGCATCCACGCGGCTCTCATCGCCAGCCCGTGCTGATGGGAATTTTCCCCCGACAAAAACAGCCGGAACCGCGCGGCACCTCCTGGAGAAGCCCGACTGGCCGCCACCTCCACGCCGAACCGGGGAAGCAGCGCGGGCTGCGGGAGGAGCAGGGCTGCCTGCACCACGGACACGCGGCGGCACGGGCGGGTACGGGGCTGCGGGGTGCCCCTCCTGCGGGGCCAGCTCCAGCCCCCCCGGCTCTTCCTTACGGCCAGGGCCAGCTCCCGTGGGTGAAATGTTTCTTGCCGGGCAGACAAGAAGCTTTCTTCCCCAGACACATTGAAAAGATAAGGCTGATTAACAATTAGTGAGTGACATCTAATCCCCCATTATATTGCTTTTCCTCTTAAGAGCTCTTAACCCCTGCGGCGTGCACATTTCTGGCTAACAGGGACCTGCCCGCTGCCACGGGACACGTTTCTCTGAGTGAATGGGGAAGTGAAGAAGCAAACCGAGTGCCTGCCGCACAGCTGAGCGCTGCGTCTGCAGCCCGAGCAGGCAAACCAAGGTGGCAGACAGCATCACCCCGATGGGACGAGCTCACCAGGACGTATCCACAGGCGCCAGAGACCTGGTCTTACCTGATTTTTCTCATGGTGAGCCCATGCTGGTCTCAAAAGTTTTATAATGGTCAGAAAGCTTCACCTCTTGGTCTTTAGTTCTGGCTTCCTCTTTCCGAGGAACACATCACTTCTGCCCCAGGTCCCTCCACAGCAGCCCAGTTGCTCACTCGGGTGGGCGCTGGCGGTCCCTTGGCTGGGTGGCGCTGCTGCCCCGGGCACGTAAATCCCAGCTCCCACTCACGGCCCTACAAACACCCCCAGCCCCTTGACAGCTGAATGCTCTGGACATTTATAGACGGTTTGAATATTCCCACTTAATTACTGGTTAGCCAAACTAGCCTTATACAAGTAACGTATGAAACCCTCCCTCCAGCTTGCAATTAACGTCGAGTGCTTTTTTAGAACTCCTTCCAACCGTGCAGCGTCGCTGATCCCAGGACAAAGCCTGCCCTTCGGCGTGCTGCCCCTCCGCTCACCCCACTCCGGCACGAGCACAGACCTCCCTTCCTTCCCGTCCCCCTGCCCGCCAGCTGCTGCCAACCCTCCTGTGTTCACACCCAGGTCCCTCCCCCTGTCCTGCTTTCCAGGTTTCGGCATCCCCCGAGTGGCCCCATCCAGCTCATCCTCTCACAGCCACGCTGATTTTCGGCAGGCTGACCCTCGCTCTGATTTTCCCTCCTGCTCAGCAGCAGCAGCAGTGCCACCAGCACGCGCCAGCCCTGGAGATCAGCGCTGCTCTTGGTACGCCGCCCAGCTCTCGGGTCCCGCACCCAGCCCCCAACCACACAACTGCACAGCCCGGGGGGCTGACAAGTGAGAGACGGGGAGGAGAAAAATAAAGAACGGCTCTGAGCCTGGCTAGAAAACACATCCATGGTGCTGGACAGAGGTAGTGTCTCCAACCACCACAGAGGATGATGGAGGGCAAAGCACTGCATGTGTGGTCACACCTGCATGGGTGCTCGGGAGCACTCTGTGCTCGCACTGGAAGTGCAGCTCCCTTGCGTGAAGCTTGAAGTTTTCACGCCCAGCGACAGCGCGTAATCTCCTGTACCTCTTGCCTTTCTCCATTATGACTTCTGCCAACCTTATGTAAAGTAAAACATCAACCCCAACCTCAACCCCGAACATCCAGGCACTGCAGCACGACCCAGACACACGTTTACGCCCATCTCCTCGAAACCAAGCGGGGCTGTCTGTTGGCAACTGCCTGAATGGCAGAGTGGCACCGGCTGTGTGTGCTGCCTGGGAAGGGGTGATACCAACCAGCTCACACAAGCTCTTGGGGAGCACGATCACATTAAAGAGAGAATGTTTAGTCATCAGGAGTAGAACGGCCCAGGGGGCATCACTCACTCACCCGCCTCGGTGCCTTCGCAGTCCTGCGGGTTGCACTTCTGCGTGCTCTCGGGCCAGGGCTCGTGGTCGCAGAGGCTGCTGTCCTCCTCCACCTGCCCCGTCTGCGTGTTGATGCACTTCACCTGGCGCCGCTGGACGCCCCCGCCGCAGGGCGCCGAGCACTGCGGGAGCAGGCAGAGCCGTCAGCTGGGCCGGCAGCACCGGGCCCTGGGGAGTTTTTATGCTGTTATTGCACCGCTCCCCGGTTTGGTTTGGAAGGCTGTTTTTTTACCCCTGCTCCTTGCATTTGTGCAAGAGAGCTGTTCCCATTCTGCCGCTGCCACGTGCTGCAGACGAGGGTGCCCGGCCAACTCGGGCGTGGGGCAGATGGCGCTGACCAAGCTTATTGACTTCAGCAGCCATGGCAATGACAGCACCAGGGACATCTTTATCTATTGCTTTTGTAAAGAAACCACGGGAGGGGCACACAGCACCTCTCAACCCAGAGCTCCGTGGAGGAGCTGCACCAGCACGGCGAGGAGGATGCTGATCCAGCGCAGAGCTCATGGGAGAACTGTGCCTCGCCGCTCGCATCTGCTCACCTGTCCCCAGGAGCCCACCACCCAGCTGGTGCAGGGGTGGGTGTTGCAGGGCCGGGTGTTGTTGGGCCGTAGTGCCTCATCGCAGCGGCTCAGCTCCGGGCACGTCACCAGGCGCTCCTGCTCCCCCCCGCCGCAGGGCTCTGAGCACTGCAGAGACAAAACTCGTCAAAAGGGGAAGCCGACAGTGTAACGGAACAGCAGACACACTCCGTGCATTGGACTCTTAAGGAGAAAAATATGAAAAATGCCCCTACCGACACATAAGCAAACACAAACTGCTTCCAGGGTCAAATACCAACTTCGCAGCTCCAGCTGCTATCAGCGTGTGGTCTCCTTTTTGGAGATGGGTGCTCTAAACTAGCTTCAAGTTTTCCAGAGGCAGGCAGATACAGGAGACATGCTGCAAGCATCTGCTCCTACATTTAACAGTCAGCCTCAGCCCTCTGCCTCCCTGCCCAGGACAATGGCCCGGGCTCAGGCGATGCTCACCCCTCCCGGCCGCACACCTCCCCTGCAGCAGCTGCCCTGTGCCTCGTGCTGTGGGCAAACACGAGGTGCCAGCCCAGCACGCTTCCAGGGGGAGATACAAAAAATAACTGCATGTGTGAAACATCGCATCACAAGCACACATGCTGTAGACTGCTTCTGAGACGGCCTCACTGCTCACCATGACCTTACAGCTCACTTTTTGGTAAAAGACAACAAACAACTGCCTCCTCTTGCATTTATCTACAAAGAGCTCTCAAAACTTTTGAAAAAACCCAGCTGACACACCTCCTCATGCACCATGGCCAAGCCAGGCACAACGCCCTGCCGCGAGGCGCTGGGGTGCGCGGGCACTGCTCAGCCCTGGCCAGCAGCTCCTACCTCTCTCCAGGAGGACGTGTACCAGTCCAGGCACGGCGCGCTCTGGCAGGGCATCTGCGTCGGCGGTTTGTAGAGGACAGCCTGGCAGTGGAAGGGCCGCAGGAGCCTCTGGTCTCTGGTGTCGATGCAGTGCACGTCCCGAACCTTCACCCCTCCACCGCAGTTCCTGGAGCACTGGGCAAAGGAGAGGCACGTCACGCTGCAGCAAGGGGCTGGGGCAGGGGAGTCCCTCTGGGACGTGACCCGTGGAATAAAATAACGTACTGACACGCTCTGCCTTGGGTTGGCTTGGGATAATGCTCAGCCTCTTTACACCTAAAAGTCTGTGGAGCTCCCAGCTGTAACAGAACAAAGTCTTTTTGCATCAGACAGCTGCTGATCTCCCATCCACGTATCTCGGAGATCGAGGCCACGCAGAATAACAAGGGCTGTTCACCGCTGTTTAACCCAGCAGACTCCTCCAACCTAACTGCAAACACATCCTGCTCCTGTGGATTCTCAACAGCTCTTTTCAGAGACTTTCAAAGCTTCCTTCAATTAGCTTCTGCAGTGCTGGCTTTTAAACCACCCCGTTATTGTGGGATAAAGCAGTTTAAACTCAGTGGCAAGTGCAAAACCTGATCCCCCGCCTTTGCAATCCATGGGGCAAGAGCACAGACTGACAGCAAGTAACCGCCCGCATGGCAGGCACCTGCTGCTTCCCTGTCTCTGTGTGTAACGAAGGGAAATGCTGTGGAAGGAGAGGCAGGGCCCGGGTGCACGCCTGCTTACCTTACTCCAGTTCCCCACGCGCCAGGACGAGCACGGCCTCAGGGAGCACCTCCGAGCGGGGACGGGCTTGCTGGCAGCAGCGCAGTGCCGCTCGGTGCCGGTGCTGCAGCGCACGCTCCGCCAGATCGCGCCCACGCCGCAGGTGGCCGAGCACTGCGAAAACAAGGCAGCCCCTAACGCACCCGGGGGCCGCAGCGGGTGCTCGGCTCACGGCCTCCCCCCGGGGATCAGGAGGGTGCCGGAGGAACGGGACCGGGCCGCGGTGAGGCACGGCCGGGGGATGAAGGAGCTTCGCCAGAGCCTGCGCCTCGCCCTGCCTGGGCTAAAACCCCGCTGTGAGAGGCAGGCGGCCCCTTCTGGGGGGGTGAAGGAGGAAAACCTTCTCCTGCAGAGCTGTGCAGGTGCTCCTAGTCTGAGACGTCCTTTCCTTGCGGGGGGATCTCCGGGTGGTGGGGGTGGCTTTAGGTTTCTTCATTGCTCGATCTCCACTAGCTAGCACTAACGGCTCCAGGGGTTTGCTGTTCTTACAACGATCTCTTTCACACCCTTTGTGCCCGCCTGCCTTCCCCAAGCGCTGCCTGTCCTCTGCTTCCTGACTGCTCCAAGCTCGAGTGAATTTTCCTCTCCGGTTCATTCCCTCTTGACAGGCAGTGCCGACATCTCCTCTTTTGGATTCACCCCTCACTTTCTAGACTGCTCTGAATTATTTTGTAGCAGCCTTTCCACCTCAAAAGCCTGCGCAGGGCTTTCAGAACAGACTGGCTTAGTGAGACCGGCGTAACCCCGTGCCAGGCCCTGCCCCGGTGCTGAAACCGAGAGCAGGGCTCCCTCCAACGCTGCCGACGTCCCGCCGGCTCCGTGGGGAGCACTCGGAGACGCTCGGTGCCCTTTCACAAAGCCCACAGGTGTGACCGTATTTTACTGACACCAACTATTGTCCTCCCAGTTACTGGCTCCTTTGTGCAACCTCCTTAAAAGAGTTCCCCGGTGCTCGGTCTCCAGCGGTTTGCGGCACAGAAGGCTTCTTATTTTTGTGCTTTCTGATAAAAGCCCATTACCACGGATTGCAGAAGCCATTTGTCTGTCACTGCAAGAGCAGCCACGGGACAGCTATGCAGTCAAGTGATAGCCGATAATTACAGATAATCCCCCATTCACTACGTTAAGCACAGCCCCTTCCCTGCGGTAATTTGCAGCCTTAATGCACCTTAGCCTTGACATTTAAACTTCTGCCATTTTGTGGCGTATTTTAAACCACTCTCGCCTATAACATGACAGCAGTTTGCTCCCGGGCCAGACTCTGCTCTCGCCATGTGCCCAGCCACGGAGCAGGGGCTCAGTGCTCTCAGCTCCTCCTGAGCCGGCAGCGCCACCGCAGAGGGCGAGGAGCTGCCACGGCCGGTGCCCGACAGAGTTCTGGCCGCAGAGAGGGCCGCAGGCACCCGGCTCACGCTGCCTTCACCCCATGGCACTTGGTGCTGTCAGCATTTGACGCAAATGCAAAAACGCCTGCGTTAGCTGCGCGCAGAGAGCAGCGCCCCACAGAGTGGTCCTGGGGAAGGGACAGGTCTGCTACCTCCAACCCAGCCCCGTTACACCTCTGATGGGACACAATAATGGGGCACAACACCTACCTCGCTCCAGCTGCCGACCTCCCAGCTGGGCGTCGCAGTGGCTGTTTCAGCAGTGGATGGCAGCAGCAAAGCCTCGTCCTGCCCCCAGAGCCCCGGGGGGGTGGGAGCGGGCTGGGATCCCTCCTGGTCCCCGTCACCGTAAGCAAATGTCCCCGGGGCTGCCGATGGGGAGCGCCGCCCCGGAGCGGTGCTGCCGATCTGGGCCACGCTGGAGGTCTGGGGGGCGTGGGGGGCGGCTGGCTCCGGGTGGTGCAGCACCCGCGTCTCCCCCAGCCTCCCCTCGGTCCACGCCGCCGGTGGGGGCTCAGGGGGCGATGTTCCTGCGGGAGGGCTGCGAGCTGGGGACGCCGGGGGGGCTGGCGCCAGGGCAGCTCTCGGGGTGAGGCCGCTGGAGGCGAGCCGGGTGGGCGACCCAGGCGTGGCGGGGGACACGGACACGGGTGCTGGCAGGGCGGTTGTGGCCACGAAGGGGGCCGAGGTGAGGGACGGGGGGGTGCGGTGCCCCGCCTGCGGCCATGCCTCCCACGGGGGGCTCCTCGTAGCACCTGCAGGATGGGGGCTTGCAACGGGACCAGCGCCTTCAGCGTGCCTGCCCACCTCCTGCTGCGGTCTGTGGGCGGTGGGGAAGGTCGGACGGGTCCCCTCTGCCACATTGCGTGTCCCCTCTTCTGTCGCGTGCATGTGCGCAGTCCCCTCTGGTGCTGGTATTTCTGCCAGCTCTTCCTGCTCTTCGGTCTTGGAGGCAGCACCGTTATCATCACTGGTGATGACAAAACCCGTTTCCCATGAGTTTTCCCGGCCCTTCCCAGCGCTGGCAGCGTTGTCAGGAGCCGCCGTGCTTGCACGGCCTCTGTTCCCAGGCTCTCCCACGCGCTGCAGGCTGTGGGACGTGCTGTCTGCACCAGCACTGCCCCTGTCAACAGGCAGCGGCGCGGAGGGAGCAGCCGGAGCCCAGGGAGCGAGGCTGCGGGCTGCAGCATCCCACGCAGGAACAGTGCCTGCCAGCACGGCACCTGCGGGCTGATCGGGGAGCAGGTTACCCAGGCTGCTGGGAGAGCCACGACTTGCCGCAGGCTGGGTGGGCAGCAGCTCCTCGGAGCGGGGCACGAGCACTGCTCCCCCCTCATCACTTGTGGGAGCAGCTGTGGCCGTGCTGGGAGCGGTTGTGCTGGTTCCCCTGTGCTCAGGGGCCATGCCAAGGAGGTCACTGACGACTAAACCCCCCGACTCTGCCTCCCCTTCGCTGTGCACAGGAGCAGAAACATTTGCTTCGCTTTGCTTCACCAGCTCGTCCCCATTTGCTCCTCCTCCTGGCTCCACGGCGTGCAGGACATCTGCGGGCAGCTCAGGAGGCTCCTCCACATCGTTGCTGCTCAGCTCGGGCTTAGGGCCCTCGCTTTTGGTTTCTTTCTCAGTGAAGGGGTAATACGACAGATCCTCATGGAAGTTGATAAAATTATAATCGTAGTAAAAATCATCAACGAAGACGTTTCCTTTTCTGGATGAGAAGTCCTCCTCAGTTATGATATTGACATCACTGGACTCTGGGATGTTTGGAATTAGGGGGTTAAATTCAGTGATATGGTTATTGGCGATGTAGTCTATCTCATTAAACATTTCTCTGCTGGAAGAGCCACTGCCAGACCAGTCGGCGTTGGCGTTGTCCAATTTCATCTGGCACTGTGGCAAGGAGCAAATAGTTTCCGAGCTGGGTCTTTGTTCAGGGTCACAAGTCGCTTGGGTATTATTGCTGCAGTACACAGGGCGCCTTTGTGTTCCATTGCCACACGTTGCTGAGCACTAGGGAAGGAAGAGAAACGAACATTTCAGAGAGGAGAGCACGGGAGATGTAGGATGCCAGGCGGAAGCGTTGGTCTGGGCAGCGGGCGAGGGGCTTCCCGTGGCTCTGCCTCTGCCACCACCCACCCGGGTCCCTGGGCTGTGCAGGTCCCGTCGTGGTGCGGGGCAGTCGGCGTGCCTGCTGAGCTCCGGGGCCGTCTCCCCCTTAAGGACCGCCTCAGCAGGGGGTACGTACTGCAGGGCGTTTTGCTCAGGGTGATCCCTGACCGGCACTGCAGCCAGAAGTGATTTTCCCGGGAGATGAGCATTGTAAAGGGCTTTGGATAAGATGATCTAATAGGTCTTCTCTAAGTGACCTATCTCCATGAATTACATCTCTTCTTCTGGAAGAGAATGTTTTAAAGAAGGAGATAATAACGGGGGTGTTGTCCTAGCAAGCAAAGGAAAAAAGCGAGGATCAATGAGTGGCTTTGTGGCAGACACCCTCCCCTCCACCATAACGGTCTCTTTGAGGTTGCTCAGTAGAGAAGAAACCCACAAACTGCAGCGAGGGACGGCAACGTTTTCTTCAAGATAAGTAAACCGTGGCGCTACGACCACCACATGTGGGTTGCAGAAGCCACGGGCTGCTGCAGTTTGCTGTGGCAGCTGCGCAGAGCATTAGTCACGTACAGCAACACGCTCACACAGCCCAGCCAGCAAGAATAAATAATCACCAAGTCAAACAAACCCAGCAGAGGGGGTTTCTGCAAAAATCGCTGTTCTCTGGATGAAAACGGATGGGCTGGGGCAGGGGTTTGGTGCGCGGCCACCAGCGCTGGAAGGTAAGAGCGTAAGGTGGGCAGACAGAGCCCTCGGGGTGTCTGCAGCGCCTCTGCGCTGGGCTGGCCTGGAGATGTGGTCCTCAAACAATCCAGACTCGTGTCCTTTGAGCCTTTCTTGGTTTTGCTCAGTCCTTGCAAGGGCCCAGTGCCTGGATGGGACCCGCAGCACATCCTGCACTGGTCCCCGGGGGTTCCCAGCAGGCCCCCCTCTGCGGGACGTGCCCCCCACTGTGGGACACGTGTCCCCAGGCAGGGGCCGTCCCCGGGCTGCCCAGCGAGGTGCCGCCCCCATGCCAGCTGCAATCTCCTGGCTCCGAGTCTCCTGGGAAATGATGAGTGGAAGCGACCCCCAGAAATGTGTCTGGCACCAGGCAGGGTTCAGAACATCACGGCTGGGCATTTCCACCCACCACGCAACGCCACTGAAATCCAACATCTCCATTTATCCGCCTCTGCAGCGAGGTGCCAGCAAGCTGCCTCGCCCCACCAGGACGGTGCTGCCGGATCAGGGGGAAGCTCAGAGCTCAGCTTCCACCACGCAGCCAAAACTTCTTAGCAAATGGCTCCAGCTCCATCCAGGAGATAAGCTCCAGGTAGCACGGCTCTCACAGGAGGAGGTTATTTGCCAAGCCTCGGTTATCAGGAGAGCCCCCAAGGCACAGATAAGAAACCGCTGCCGTTAGAAGCTTCACAGGAGGAAGGAGCAGCGCTGGCGGGGGGAGTTCAGCACCACGCACGGGACTGCAGGAGGCATCGCTGCAGGAGGCATCGCTGTGCCAAGCTGCACAGCGGGACGTGCCTCTGGGAGCAGGAGACAGATGCTCCGCAGGCAGACCCTCGTGTGTTAGCAGCCAACAACCAGCGCGTCCGAGAGCATCGCAGCTTCTCCAGGGAGCCGGTAAAGCTGGATGAGCATTGCTGCGGGGTCTTTCTGAAGGCACCACCTCCCGGGCCCACCGAAGTGCTTAAACACCCAGGCTCAGCAGACTTGCAAATCCCCCCTTCAGCTCCGGTGGGCTCCCCATGAGACACACGTGCTGCCCTGCCCGAGGGGCTGCAAGTACACAAAAGCAAAGGACCCCTCTTATTGGCACTGGGTAGATGGACCACGTTTCCGGAAAGCTTCTCAGCCCCTCAAGCTTCTCCACTTATTGGTGGTGGTGGCAATGGAGAAGAAAGAGGACTCTCACTTTAAGTGAAGGAAGAACAGAAAAGTCACAGACATCTTAAAATCTCAGGCGCGTTTTTCATGGTTTCACAGACGTGGAGATGGCAAAGCCAAAGAGGAGCACTGTGACAGCGCGCGCTGGCTCCATGCGGAGCACGGACCCCGGGGCAACTTGGGATTCAGGGCTTTTCCTTTAAACTACGGCAGCCTTCTTTCTCAACCGTGCAATTGTGGCTTTTGTGGGCCCCTAGAAAAATATTTCCAACTAGCTCTCATTTAGCCTTCGAATTTTCTGTTCACATTTTTATTCTCTTTGTTTCTTAGCAACGAGCTCTGCTCCCGGGCTCTGATTTGTCTCCTGGTACTTTTCTTCGCGCTGAACACTTTCTGAAACCACTGCTCAAATTAGGAGTTACGAGACTGGGACAAGCCCCATTCCTGGCAGCAGCAGCAAGGCGGCGCAGCCCCGTGCCAGCTCGTGCGGGTGCAGAGCAGACGCCCACCCGCCGCCACGCACGTGCACAGCACAGCTAGACCCTGGCTGGCCCGCAGCACCTTGCCTCTGCAAGCAGGAAATAGTCGTAAGGTTTCTGCCAGAACAAAGGGGAAAGACTTGCGGGGCTGGAAAACACATTGAAGGCTTTAACACGTCCTGTTTCTGCCCCCTCTGCATCGAGCACGGAGCACGGCCTTGCCCGATTGAGAAAGCAGCAAAACTCGGAGAGGAAGAGAAAATGGTAAAAATACCGGTGCTTGTTCCTTCCCGAGACCTCTCTGTGCCACGAAATTCCTTTCTGTGCGATCTGGTACTATAACGCAAGCCCCAGATTCACTTCAGTAGCCAGGAGAGCTCTTGCCTGCTCCGGGCTGAGGACATCTTGGTGGCACCTCGTCCGTGCTCTGGCCACCTTTGCAGGGAACCGCGACCACCCCAGCTCTCTGTCTCACCTCTGACCAGTTCCCCACGGCCCACTGAGAGGGACAGGGGACATCCCGATGGCAGGGAGCGGTGGACTCTGGCTTGGAGAGGTGCTGGCAGTCCGCTTGCTGCAAGGCCCTCTGCTCGTCCAGCCCCACGCTCTGGATGCAGAGCACCGTCCTCTTCATCAGCCCCGATGTCCCGCACGTGGCCGAGCACTTTTGCCACTCGCCGACCCACCACCTGGGGGAAGATGAGCAGGGAAAACGTGTGTGCTGCAGCCAGCACCTGCCCTGTGCCAGCCCCAGGCCCCTGCTGCCCCTGCTGGGGTGGTTCGGGCATCGAAGTTGTGCTGAGAAGGAGCAAAGGAGAAGACAGCAGACCTGGCGGGGCAGGGCTCCTCGTTGCACGTCCTTTGCTGGTCGTCGGGCCGGGTCAGCGCGTCGCAGTATCGCTCCTCCACAATGCCGGCCAGCTTTTCCACGCAGTGCACGATCTGCCTCTGCACCCCTGGGGACACAGACAAGGCTTGGCTCTACACGCAACCCCAAGCAGATCACTGAGCATCCTGTCAGCAAGCAGCAGGAGGCCTTGCCGTAACCCTCAGATACCAAAACCAGAAGAAAGAAACTGAAACCTTCACCGAAACTGAAACTGAAACCTGAGGGCCCACCTCTGCTGAGCTCTGGTGCCACTGCACGTGCCCGTCGCATGCTGCCAATGGCACCAACACTCCCATCGTACCCAGGTGGGAAAAGAAGAGCTGGACACCCGAAATGTGGTATGATCCCTCTGTGGTTAGAGCCGGGGAATGTAACTGTGCTGGGAAACGACCCTGCGCACCCAGCTCCACAGGTGGGGACAGCCTGGGCTGGGGTGTAACTGCCACTGGTGCAGCCTAGGCAGTGGCCCTGGGGTGCCAGTAGTGGGTGACAGCCGAAGCACCTCCCTGGGGTGCCCAGCATGAGGCAAACCACGGATCCTGCCCCGGGATGGGGGCCAGGGCTGCTCAAGCAGAAAGCTAGAAACAGAACGCAGAAAGATTTGGCAAATCTTGTACTCCCTTAAAAAAAAAAAAAGGTGTCAGATCCTACCTGCTCTTTCAGGGCTTAGGGCTGTCGGGAAACACCTAAGAAATGCCAAGAATTTCCACGGGTCTTCCCCACTCCTCCTCCTGGTCTCTTTACCAACAAGCACTTCTCAGGGACAAGAGAGGCTAAAAGCACAGACACTCACCCTCCTGCCGCTTCCCACTGCTGAATTTCCACAGCAATCCCAGCCCGGTCCTGGTGGCTGAGCCCTTTGCAGCCCCGGACACGCAGCGGGGCATCTCTGGGCAAGTTAGGCTGGGACAACGGCTGAGCGAAGAGCTCCTGAGTAAAACCTGTCATCGTGGGCACTGGGCTTTGGGGGCTGCCAAAACCAGGTGCAGGAGCGTGCCTGGGGACGGCCGCTGCGCGTGTGTGCACGTGCCTGCGTGTGCACGCTCACACCCAGCCGCGCAGGGGGGGCTTTCCGACAAGAAGCGAACTGGCAGCAGCACAGCTCCTTTCGGCAGCCTCCTGCCCTGCTGCAGCTCGTGGATAAATCACCCCGAAGCCTCCTGCCCCCGTTGCGCAGCACTCAGGGGTGACATTTTTCAGGATGACCTCACTTCCAACACACTGCCTCGCTGTCGGCTTTTGTCCTGCTTTTTGCAACACATACTTGACCCGTGACTCGGGAGAGCTGTAAATAACGCCGGCCAGCTGAGCGCGGACGGGCCCGGAGCTGCTGAGCTCTGCTGGGGAGAGCTCCCGGGCGCTGCGGCCCTGGCGCTCCGAGGTTTCTGAGCACGAAGCTGGCAGAGATGGGGCCCCTGTGCCCAGCTCTCCCGAATCCCAAATATCTCAGCTCTGGGAACAACCGTGGGGTGACCAATCTCACTGGCCAGCTCGTGCCTGATGTGCTCCTACATTTCCCTTCTGTTCTGGAAGCTGTCAACCCAACGATGCGATGGAAAGTTGGTTTTAAATAAAAGCAAGAGAGCTTGCTTCCCGTCCTGTTTGACTGCACGTGCCGCAGTGCAGTGTGTCATGGGCACCCACGCAAATCCACAGCAAAGAGCTCATAGCAAGAATAGGTAAAAAGCTCAGCAAACTCATGCAGCACCACATCCCTCCTGCTTCAAGGCAGGAATCGACCCACACCTACCAGGAGCAGGCAGGAAACGTCTCCTGGCCTTCCATGCTGCCTAAAAAGGACAGGTGTCAGCGAACTCCCTTTGCTTTTCACACAGAGGGATCCTTCTTTCTTCCCTTTAACTTTTACCCGGAGCCAATGCATGGCTGCTCTCAAGGAAGCACTCTCTGCCCCCAGCCTCGCCCCATGCCACGTGCAGGATCTGCTCCCTGCCCGTGGGTGCCCGCAGCCGTAGTCTGAGCGCAGCCCAGCGCCATGCTCAGCCCTGCCCTGCTGCTGGGGAACGTTCAGCTGGGGAGAAAGCCAAAAAGCCGAGAGAGAGAGAGAGAGAAAGAGAGAGAGATCTGATCCTTCTGACGTCTGTTTATGGAGTAAAGCGAAAACACTCACTGCTGTCAGCTCCGCGGAGTGCTGTGAGACCGAACGGCCACACATGCTCACACACACATCCCTCGAAAGCTTCCCATCCCTTGGAGCCCAGGGCGCCTGGGACACAGCGAAGAGGAGGGGAAGACAGGACACAGTGCGCGCACAGGACTGTGATGTTCTGCCCCCGCCAAGCTCCTGAAATGACCTCCCCTCCAGCGGCCCGGCCAGGCCGCAGACCGGCCATTTGACCCTCTCTGATTTCGCTAAAGCTTTTTGTCTCGATCAGCCTGATGGCCCAGGGACACCCGGCGCGGTAACAGGACACCAAACTGAGGAGCTGATAAAGCGCGGGCCCCTGTGGCTGAGCATGGCAGGGGCCGCTAGGGAGTTACGACCTCAGCACATGCTGCCTTTTTTTGTCATCCTCAAGACCTACTGAAACCAAAGCCCCAGGAATTTCTAAGCCAAATGCCAGCGGAGTGCTCTGATCCGGCTGCGATGGGGAGCGTGGCACGGAGGATGTGCAGCTCTTGCCACCAGCCGCCTCTCCGGTGCCTGCTGTGGCGCATGGTGCAGCACAGGGACAGCACAGGTCCTGCTGCCTCCCTGCACCACAAAGTCCCATCAGCATTTACATTGCCTAGAGTGAGAAAGAGACCGGGGACTAATGGAGGAGAAGTGATGTTTGCTGGGCTGAGCGTTGCCTCCGGCCCTTTGCGTGCCCCGTGGCGCAGGGACGCTCTGCTGGACTCACCGGTGCCGCACGTGGCGGTGCACGTGGTCCAGGAGCCGAAGCGCCAGAGGAACTCGGCCTGCTCGATCTCGTTCTCGCTGTCGGCCGGCCGCTGGATGGTGTACTGGTAGCGCACGCCGGGGTTGGTCTCCTGGAACAGCAGCTGTGGGGAGACGGCAGGTGGTGAGAGACGTGGTCAGCGCGGGGCAGTCGGGATGGACATTGCATTGCAGAGGTTTCCAGGAGATAACAACCCACCCAGCACGGCCATACAGACGTCACTCTCTGCCCAGCTCCGTACCAGAGCAGCGTTTGTCCTCCCTCTCTCACTGTTGGCCAGGGACGGTGCTGGTCTGGCTGCTGTACCCCAGCAGCAGCACACGACCGTGTCGGAAAACGCACTCGACAAGCGCTCAAAGCAGTGTGAGAGCAGAAGCGCCCCAGCTGGCCCTGCTGAGAGCGCTGGGCTTGTGGAAACGTCAGGTAATAACAAAAAACAGCAGCAAGAGCACCGAGAGCTTCCAGGACTTTGGTTTTATGTCTGCTCTGCCAAAGAGCCTGGCAGGATTTCCTTGTTAATTCCCTCCGGTCCCGCTGCCAAATGCAGCTCAATCCGAGGAGCTCCTCGAGGTTCGGCACGGCTGGGTCCTTCCCCGCGAAGGGCCCCGATGTCCCTGCCCCAGGCAGCGCTGGGTGAGGACGTTTTGTGTGTGCCACCACGCTCAGCAAGGAGCCCCCCGGCAGCAAACACCCGCGCAGTGGCTGGCTGGTAACACGCGCTGGAAGGAATGCCATTAAGTTCTCCCCGCTTGAAATGTGGCTCTTGCTGCTCTCAAAACGAGCGCGGCAGCTCCTATGGCTAACGTCACTGCTGCCCAAAGCGCCCCCAGCACCAGTCAGCGCTCACAAAAGGCTGTGAGTTTAAATGTGTTTTTTTTAGCCTAAGCGCTCCCATTATTGCCAAAGCTTTGTTGTTCTTGGAGCTTTTGCGGGAGCAAAGGCGTCTTTCCAAAACCTCTTCATGAATATTGAAACATTTTTGTCAAAAGGTTTTAATTAGGTTATGAAGCCCAGAAAGCATCCCAGCCATTTGCTGGTGCTGAGCACGCCAGTGTCCTTATTAGCAGGGGAAAGCAAGGCTTGGAGGCAGAGGAGCCGAGGGTCCCTCTCACACTGAACCTCTGCAAAAACACGAACCCAAGCCTTTGGCTGGCTCGGGCTGCTCGGCGAGCTGGGGTCGGAGGGACACAGCTCCCTGCCCACCCCGTCTCTGCACCAAGCAGGGCACCGAGGCCGGGAACGCACACACAAAAGGAATCAGACCTGGGCTCCGCAAAGCCCCAAGCCCCAGGCTCCCCGCAGACCTGATCCTCCTCCCCGCCCAGCTCCGCGAGCCCGGGCTGCAGCGCACGGCGGGGACCCCCCCGTTTCCTCCTGCCGCTGTGCTAACGAAGGCAGCACACCCAAGGAGAGACAATCTCTTTCTTCATTTCTCAGGGGGTGGTTAAAAGGGAAAAAACAAGGTTAAACCACAACCATGAAGCGCACCTCTAGGGCGCAAGCATGACTCATTCCTATATCCCGCGTGGTGTGATTTCGAGGAGGCATCTTCACATTCCACGGTGCACAACCCTTCAGGACACTGCTCGGATTTTAACTGTGGCGGTCAAACCTGAGCCGGCTTTGCACCAACCGAAACTTCAGCCTGACAGCAGCTGGACCACAGTCAGGGGGACAGTTCCCACTGGTTGCTCCAGAGGAAAACTTGGCCTCTGGGGACAGGGACGTCAGCTCTCGAAAGCTTTGCATGACCTGGCGGACCCCTCACCACTGACCCAGCCCAGAGCACTTCGCTGGGGCAAGGATCTGTGCACAAACACACGTCAGCAGCGAGCGGCTTCCCAGAAAGCTGCCTAGCAGCAACGGCCCCGGATCCTCAGGTCCCGCGCTGCCTTTCAGCCGTCCTCGGCGCAGGGCGTTACAACCTGTGCACAGCTGTGCAAAGCCCATATAATATAAAGCTATGCCGAAAAGCAATCCCTTGGGCAACTCTTTTCTATGGAAACAAGGTGAAAATTAATGGAGTGGGACTGGTTAGCAAAAGCAGGCAATTTTAAGCTAAGAGCCGGAGCTGCCACTGCTGCAGCCGAGGAGGGGTGCGGTGCCTGGCGAGGTTGCTCTTACTAAAAGCATCCCCAGGACACATCAGGTGAATTGGGGATAAGGATCCACGGGGAGCAGCCCCCGGGGACCAGCAGATGCTCTCCTCCCCGGCACTTCCACCATGCTGGAAACACGCTTGTGCAACACAATTTGTTTGGAATGTGCTGCTTTTTTTAGGACTATGCGTGTAACCATAACCTCTCCTGCCTGGCCATACGCAGCATTGCCCCACGACGGGCTCGCCTCCTCAGGGCCGCGGGGGTCTCACGACTCACTTTAGGGGAGTTGGAATTCCCATGTGGAAAAATGAGTAAAACTTGAAAATTCTTGTTGTTTCGGAGGATTTCAAGTGATCCTCTTGGATTTTTACTTTCTGCCTCCAGCAGTGTTGTGAGCCAGCAGAGCCCGACCGGCGACAACCACAAAGGCACCACCCGGGCGTTGGACCTGCCTGAGCACCCCCGAGGAGCGTGAACCCTTGCCCAGACCCCGGGCAGTGCCGGGGGCCCGATGCTGGCAGGGACATGGCACTGCCAAGGGGTGATGCTGTGACAGCTCCCAGCTCCCTGGTGCCTCCACCACCGCTGCAGCCCGCTTGGACCCACAGGCTGCTCCGGTCCTGCCAGAAACACCACGGGCTCTTCCCTTGCTCTTGATAAGATATGGAAAAAGCCTCCGGAAACCAGCTATTTCTTTTCATACTCTCTCTCCTGTGTAAATATTTTGAGGAATGCTGCAAGCTGGACGAGGCTCAGCTGGAAGCAGTGCGGACCGGACCCACCCCGCGCTCAGAAACGCGCTCCCTGGGCCAGCAGCGTGTGTTCGGCTGCTGGTGGCATCGGCTCCTGGAGAAACGCACTGGGGAGGGGACGCGGCCCCTTCCCGGAGGTGGCCACGAAGTGCCGCGACAGACCCCTTCACCGCAGCCCCACGCAGGAAGGCTGCAGAGCCCCCGGCTCTGCCCCCGCATCCCCCCCAGCTGCAGGCCCTGACTGCAGGCAGAGCCCAGCCCGTACCTGGATCCACACGGGCTCCGCAGTGGGCCCCGGGGACGTGAGGTTCTCCCAGTTCCCTGTCCTCTCATAGGTGAAGGTGGTGCCTGCCACCCTGTAATCCCCGTTCCACTGGATGGTCCAGCCGCCGTTCAGGAAATACTTCTCTGGGTCCTCACTGCGCAGTGCCAGAAAATTGCCGGCTTCTGCGACTTCTTCGATGCGGATCTCTCGGGCTCCGACGGGGATAATCCCAATATCAACGTAACCTGGGGATGCAACCAAACATTTGCCCCGGGGGAATCAAGAACACGATCTGCTCCCTGGGGTAGGTAGCTAAGTGCCCCTTGGGACAGGGTGCTGGTGTCTCTCGGAGACATCAGAGAAACACGTTTCCTACCTGAGTGCTGGCAAGGGCTTTACCACACTTTCATCATGTCCTTGTCAACCCACAAAATCATCCTAAGCCTTTCCAAAGGAGCTTTAGGGTGCAGAGATTTGTTCTGAGGTCATTAAATACAAATAGCAGTAAGGAAATATTTTTCTTCTGAGGGGCAAGAAGTGGAAAGGCAACTCCCCTCCTCCCTGTGCTACTGCTTGGACCTTATCTCATCAAAATCAACAAGCCTGGGTTCAGGAAACACTGCAAATGAGCAGCACGAGGGAGCCTGGCTCTTGGTGCCGGTCTAGCTGAACACACAGAAACGAAGTCCCGTGTCCCTTGGGTTCCTGCAGCCTGGGGCACTGACGGTGCTTGCAGAGCCATCCCTCCTCCCGGGGTGCTGCCTCCCAGGGCGTCCCTGCAGCGCTGGGGTTTTGTTTGCAAACCACCCCCTCCCCGTGCACTGCTGATCAAGGGAAAAATGAGCTCTGCAGACCGGGGGGGTCGTTTTAAGGAAACCATTTAAAACAACAACGCATTTTTCTGCTCTCCGGTGGCTGGGAGCTGTGTGTTTGCCCTAAGCCCGCTCTGCTCACCCCACCGCTTTCCACCAAAACATTTGGTCCCTGGGGAGGCTGCGGCTGCCGAAAGCTCGGCGCGTGCTGCTTGTCTTTATCCCTCGGGGGAGTCCTGCTGTGGGGACAGTGCCGAGCACCCTTACCCAGCCCCTCGCTGTCCTCGAACATCTTCTTGACGGTGTGGCAGGTGGAGCCGTCCCCGTGGCAGACGCCGCACCGGTCCTCCACCGCGTTGGAGTCGATCTCGTAGTCACAGCCCACGTTCTGCAACACAGCCCCATCAGCACTGGCCCCGCGCCCGCGCCCCCCCAGGAATTCGCTGGAATTGGCACCAGCAGCCAAATGTGGGAAACAACCGCGGTTATGAGGACCAGCCTCAGCAGAGAGACGGCAGGAAAAAAGGAAGATAGATTGCAGAGTGGAGCGAGCTGGAGTCTTTTTGCAAGATGGGTGGCGCACCCAGGGTGGCTGCAATGCGGGTTTCTTACTCCAGCGTTTGCCTGCAGCCCCCTATCCTGTTCACACAGCTCTGAGAAGCCAGAGGCACATCTCGGCACCTCCCCCTGCCCTGCTCTGCAGCCCTGAGTCCCCAGAGCCCGTCGGCACGTGCTAAGAGCTGTGCCTAGCTGGGCCAGCCTCCTGGTCCTTGGCCCTGCCAATCCTGTTTCAAAACGCTTCCCAAAAACCTTTCCTACGTTCTGCTGGAGCTCTCCACACCTCGGACCTAGGCAGCTGCCAAATTGCTCGATCAAATGGAGCCTCCATCTGACTCCGCACAATAAAAACTGCAGCCAATTCCCCAAGGGCCCAGCTGGGCCCCGTGCCACCGAGAAGCCTTTAGTCTGAGCTCCATGAGGATGTGTCCTGGGAGCCAGTTGCACACACGTGCTGGAAGGAACACTATTTTAGCTACTGCAGTGCTCTGTACTGAGCCAGGTTTAATTCTGGTGTTGAAGCCAGCAGCAGGCGTGCAGTCAGTGACAACTGTACGTGTGCAGTCAGCTCTGAGTGAGTGTGCCGTCAGCTGAGGAGAGCTGCTGGCTCCCACTCTTTTGTATGTGCCAAGTAAAAACCATGACCCCTGAGCTCTCCCCCGAGCCCGCGCCTGTGCATCTGTGCGCTGCAGCCTTTGAAGTAACTTATAGACAGTTAAAGGAGGAAATGTGACCTTCTCTGAGTCTCCTGCTGTGCAGAGCGATTGCCATCAGCCTCTGCCTGGTGCCACTGGCACCGCAGCCAGGAAGAGGAGGAAGTTTCCACCAATGGTTTTTATGTAACAGGCTGAAACTTGCTTACTGATTACTTTCCCTGCTGCTCTTTGCGCCGTCCATTGCATGACAGCCCTCGACAGCACCCAGAATTCCATGGAAGTGACAAGGAGATGAGGACTTGCCTTCTCCTCCTCGCAGCTCTCTCTGAGCCTTGTCCTGTCCCTCCCGAGCTGGGGATGCCCTCCCCAGCCGGCAGCCAGGCAGCTCTGCCACATGCTGCAGCTTGTACGGAGCTTCCAAGAAAGAACAACAACAGCCCGGGAGGAAGAACAAACCCCAGCGCTGGGAGAGGTGCTGGGGCTGGGGAAGCCACCTCCATTGCTGCAGGCCGTGGGTCAGAGCGGTGTCTGCCAGTGTCTGCCCTTTCTATCTCCCCTGCCTTATTTTCAAGTGAACTGTACTTCGTGGATTTCCTTGGTTTTGTGCTCTATTGCCTTGAAGGCAGCAAAGAGGCTTAAATACCACCGCACCAAATATCTTGTGAATATCGAGAGCTCACCCTCGTTTCTGTACAGAAAAACGGTAACAAAACAGGTCAGGGAACGTCTGCGTGGGGACAGCGGGCAGAGCCCCGATCACCAGCCCTTCCTCAGCTCCTGGTGCACGGGGGTGCTGCTGGCCCCCCCCGGCCCACCGTGGTGCGGGACGTACCTTGCAGATGCCGTTGATGCACATGTCCCGGCTGGCGTTCATTTCGTAGCACGGAGTCCCATCGATGACAGCGTCCCGCAGCTTTTCTGCGAAGTATTCGTCCTCTGGACGGCAGTGCAGCTCGCAGGGGTTAACTGGGGAGCCGAACAGACAGAAACTGAACCCGAGGAGCCGGGGTCTGCACGCCTTCATTCGCCTGCTTTCTGCAGCAGCGTTGCCCTGGGCTCACACGGACAGGTGCCACCTTCTCTCCACGTAACCATCTCCGACAACACAAATTAATCCTGCAAACCCAGCCATAATTTAAAATACGGCATAAATACACTGCAAGACCGGTGGAAAAGGAAGGCAAATCTTTTACAGGCAGCTCCAGCAAGATCAAGCCATTGCAAGAATCTGTCTAAGGCTCTCTGCTAGGGCTTCGGGAGAAGCCTGGCAGCAGGCTGTGCGCACTCACTGTTGTTGGGCACTGGCGTCCATTTGTAGAGCTTCCCCTTGTAGAGCATGGGGTTGAACTGGCTGCACTGGACCTGGCGGAAGGACGGCTTGTCGGGGGGACACGGCCTGATGTTGCAGATCCGGAACCTCTTCCGTTCTCCCAGGCAGTACCTGCCCCCGTACTTCGGCCTGTTCGCGGGAGGGAAAAGCAGGAATAAACACACAGTGCACACGAGGGGAAACTCCCTTACAATAACAGTAATCCCTAACGCAGAGAGCAAATTTTTAAATGCGCAGAAAGCATCGCCCATGTCCTTGTTCTCCTGGTCCCTCCTGGGCAGAGGACACTGATGCTCTGCACAAAGTCCTTGGTCACTGCGGCAGAGATAGGGGTGCACCACACAACAGAGATACGGTGGTAGCAGATCCCCGGGCTCTGGAGGGTGACAGAGAATTCCAAGCCCAGCTGACTTTGCTCCGGCTGCTGTTTGTTTCCCGTTTCTGTTCCCTTGGACGAGGGAAGGTGCCTAATTCACTCGGGGGTTGCTTCTGAGCAGGTTTGCTTTCTTGCTCTCAGCAGTTAGCACAGCACTGCAGCGCCCAGGCTGCGGCGTTGCAGGAGAGGGGTTGGATTTGTTGGTACCCAGGCACCTATTTGCCTCACGGAAGGATCAACCGGACCGAAAAAGGGACGTGCGAAGCAGCCATTTTTGCGAGTCCCCTGGGAAGATACTGCTACTTTTTGCGTCTTGTCCCTCCTGACAATCCTTCCTTAATGTTGCAAATATAGCCAATTTTATAGGCCTGGTTTATGAAGCTATAAAAACAGTTAGTAAAGACAGGCGTAACCAGTAGCGTTCATGTACAAATCCCTCCTCCTCCTGCTGCCGGGCACTGTGACACCCTGGGGACCAAGCGCCGCACCCGCTCTGCTCGCCACAACTCCGACTGGTTGTGACTTTGCCGGTGATCCAAGCAGGGCTGGCAGGGCTGGATGGCCAGCAGGAGGGAGCTCCCGACCAAGTGGCGAGTGGCCACGGCTCCAGGCCCCCTGACAAAGCGCCCCTGGCCCACCCCGTTTGCTTTCCGTGCTGGACGACCTCAGAAGTGTTTCTGCACTGCAACACAGCCCGGCAAGAACCGCAGGGCTGACAGACGGGTCCAGCATGAACACATGGCCAGAACGGAGAAATCTCAAAACACATCTATTGAGAGGAAACACGCTTCTTCAGGCTTTAGGTTTTTCACGCTTATGATTCCTAAATGACAGAAACAGCCAGAAACACATGAGGCTATAAATTCTCACTTACTTTCAAGGATACTTCAGAAAGTAGTTTTAAAAATATATCATTCTTTCCAACAGTGGGAGGGCCTTACGAGGCAATAATAGGCTTTTCTTACATGCCAACAGACTCTCAAAATGCTGCCACCAGTTTTTGATGCTTGCCTTTTCACAAGGTTGGTTTGGTGACCGCAGTTTCAGTGGCCCACATCCCCACGACCTTATGAAAATTACTTTTTCCCCAGTCAGTTAAGACTGGGCACCCTTTGCTGAAGGGAGTAAAATTAATTAATATTTTACAGTTGTTTACGTACCCTTCCCTAAGGAAATGCCTGCGGCAGGAAGGACTACCCAATGCACACATCTGTTCACTTCATCCAAAAGGCAAAGCTGACGATTTACCTACAGTGGCCAAAGCAAACAACTGCCCAGGGAAATTCTGCTGCTTTTACAGTGTTTGCTCTCCTACATGCCTGCAGCTGTGTTTAAAACACTCCGTAAACTACAATTGCACTTTTGTCACAAAACTCATGTCAAACACAAACCTAGCTCTTGACCTAGGACTGAGATTACACAGTGATTCTTTAAACAGTTCGATAGCATGCGCTAAAAACAATGCACCCAAGGAAGAAGTCAGGCAGAAAGCACATCTGGGCTCATTAGAGAGATTCTTTGTTTTCAAACCTCCTTAAGCCATTGAAAACTGACTGCCACTGGAAAATTGCTCACAAAGCCCTTTTCTCTCCCTGTTCCAGGGCACTCTGACACCTGGGCGAGCCAGAGGCCTTTGTGCAAATTCAATACAATAGGGGTTGGGCAGGAGGGAGACATCTGGGGAGCAGCTGGGTCAGCGGCGGTCGCGGCATGGACAGTGCTGCTCCTGGGTCGGCCCTTGGGCTGGAGCCGGCTGCTGCCCTGCCAGCCAGGGAGCAGGGAGCGTCCCCAGCGCTGCAGCTCACGCAGCACGCTCAGAAATCATTCACGGGGAGAAAAAGGTTGATAAGCAGCAGTGGGAGTTTTCAAAATGATGGTGAATCACGATGAGAGAATGCCTGGTTTTCTTTTCTGCCATTAAAAGACACCGGATGTGTTTTACATCTACAGGCATCGAGTCTTTGCTCTTTGTTGGAATCACATTCCAGCACGCTCTGCGTGCGCAGCGCAGGAGCTGCTGCATGTGAGAGCAGACGGAGCCGGCTCTGCCCCTCCAGAGGCTTCTGCCGCCCAGACGGCCGGATAGCCCCGTGAAATGAATCGCCTGTGGTGTTTCAGAAGCACTTTGTTCAGCAAGATAACCACATCCTGGCACCACTCCTCTGCTGTGCAGTGCAGACGTGGGTAGGACCAGGCCAGGCAGGTGACAGTCCCAGCTTTACGCGGCCTCTTGGGCCTCCTCTCCTGCCTGGAGGAGCCGAGTGACCCCGGGAGCCCGCGCTCACTTACGTGGGGCTGCTGCACTGCCTCTCGGCGCTCTGCACGCCCGCGCCGCAGCTCCGTGAGCAGGCAGCCCACGAGCTCCAGGGCCCCCAGCTGCCGTCGATGGCATCGGGACGGTAACCCACTGGCACGCACTCGCCGTTGAAGCACCACTGCAAAGGGACAGTCCAGAAGAAGAGAACCCAGGTAAATGATGCGACGTTGGTCCTTGAGTTAGAGAGCCCTACCCTGGGGGAGCACTGAAGCCCAGCACCCTGTGCAAACCCATGCTTCGCTCACTCCAGGGTGCCTGGATGTCAGCCAAGATCTGCCAGAGCCAAGTTCCCCTCTGTGCTATGGGAAATTCAGGGATGTCAGGCTGGCTGAAGAGTCCAGTGAGGCAACAGACCCCCAGCACTGACCCTTAACTTGCTGAGCAGAGGCACGTGCGGGTATTTTTATAACTCCACAGCATTATGCTACCTTGGTCAAGAAGCCCCTGTAGCAGCCGGGGCCGATGGCAGAGCAGGGCCTCTGGGTACCCACCACGTCCCTGCAGGTTGCCAGCCCCTCCACTGGGCAATGGCAGCATTGGCCAGGTCCCAGAGCAGCACCTGCACCAGCAGCGCCTGCGAGAGCAGAGCAAGGCTTGTGCTTCCATGCAAACTGCACGTTTACGTTGTTAAGGACCCCTCTGCTTCACCCTCCCTGGCAGTATTTTTGCTAGAGTGAGGGCAGCGAGGTGAGCCCCTCCCCATGCGCTGCAGTCTGCAAAACTCCAGGTTTTACACTTTTCTGGCAAAGAGCCTCCCCTGCATGCAGGACAAGCAGGCTCTCCATCTCTGGACAGGAGTGTTCCCAGTTACCTTGTTCTCCCCACATGCTGTGCCATCAACGGCAGCGTCCAGCTTGGAATGGCACGTGGTCCCCACTGTGCACCACAGCGTGTTGCAGACGCTCTGCAGAAAACACATTGGCACAGGACGCGGTTACTGCACAGACTAACTCACCGGTACGGATTTAACTCACAGGGACAGGGTCGCCCCGTGCAAAGCCCCCGCCACCAAAACCCCCTTGGAGCTGCACGAGTTCGTGCGACACTGGGAGAGACCACAGCTTACGTCCATGTCGTCACAGAAGGTGGAGTAGGCACCGTACTGCAGGCGACACTGATGGCCCACGTCGTAGAGGACGCCCGGGGGCACCAGGGGGAAGTCCAGCACCTCGCGGGCAGGGGGGTCGTCCAGGCACAGCCCCCAGCCCCGGCTGAAAGAGAGACATCAGGGCAGCGTCACTGCCTGCCCGCTGCAGGCGGGCCCTGGGCACGGCCCCGGCAGCTGCTGGCAGGGGAACCGAACGTCTCGTTAGAGTCTCTTCCTAACATCCTGACGTTCATTTTGTAGCTGATATGACCGTGACTCTCCAACAAATCCCGGGCCTGCTCCAGCACGTGGATCTGTACGTGCACTTTCTGAGTTGGGCACGCCGGTGTCTGCACCCATGGCACCAAGGATTGTTATCAGGAAGCCAAGGTGCAAAGGCAGCACCAGCTTCTCTGGGCAGCTCTTGGGAAGGTGCCTCGCACACTTCCCCTCCCTGATTTCCCCACCCTTCACCCGCGAGACCAATGTCCCGATCGCACTGAATGCTGTTTGTGGATCCAGCAGCACTAGAAAACACACCAGGCTTGGGCCAGGCACCGCGCTCGCCTCAAAATCCAGCCAGCCTCCCTCCCCGCTCCCTCTTGCCAGTCCTGAGACACCCACTGACCCCCCAGCATGTCCTGGTGCTCCCCATTGGAAAGCTTTGCCTGGGAATAATTCCCTGCTCCTTAGATTTGCAACCAGCTCATTAGCAAAGTCCTCAGCCGGGGGCCTGGACCTCAGTTTCACCACTCAAGGTGAAGGGTTTCGCTGAGCAGACATTGCACTGCTGAGAAGCAGATGTTGTCCTCGCGTTCATACACCAGGCTGGCTCCCGAAACGTCCCTACGGATGCTCTGGCTCTAGTGTCAATGCCCTGGTAATAAAAATAAAATGGATTGTCAGCAGCAAAACTCACTCACCCTCATATCTGCCGCTACAAACAGTGCTCAGCCTGTGCTGGACAGTATGTTTTTAGAAAAGAGATATTAAAACGGAGCCCGAAGCGCTGCCAAGGCGGCTTGTGGCCCCCTGCCAGGCTGCCTGGGAGCCTGAGTGGCTGCTCCTGGCCGGCTTGCTCTGCCGCGAGTGGTTTTGCTATGATACTTCCCAAACACGCAAGGAATTGTCACTAGTTTAGCTTACAGTGTTGATTTAAACAAACTTGTTTCCAGCAACCCAAAGTCTCCAGCGTGGGTTTCTGAGCAGATTAGATTACTTCAGCCTGTTGTGATTGGAAACAGGTCTAAATTAACGTGCAACAGGATTCCTTTCTAACCCAAGCCGGCAACACGGCCCAGCCCGGGAGCAGCAGGGAGCGGGGCTGGCAGGAGGTCGGCAGCCACGGCGAGCACCCGCTTTGTGGGGTGCTGGCAGGGCGACAGCCGGCACAGCAGGCACCCGCTGCCCCTGTCCCCTCCTGCACCTGCGGGGCCCCCGCCAGGCACCTGCGAGCCCCTCGCTTGGCTGGGAACAGCCCGACACTGCCTCAGCTTGCAGGAGAGCTCTGCAGCCCCAGCGTGGGGAATGGTTTAGATTCGTTGTTGACTTCCCAGAGGTATGAACAGAATCTATTTCTTCATTAAATATTTTACAATTATCCTACGGTGCCTTCAACTGGCCTCCACCTTTTGCCAAAAAGCTTTACTGAGCCAGCAACAATTGGCATGAGTTTAATCTGGCTTTGAAGGGACATACAGAAACCCAGTCTGCAGTAAAAAATCACAGGGGTCTGCACTGCATCTGCCTCTTTCAGCCTGTTCCTTAATGAGCTATATGATAGGATGGATGGTAGCGTGATTAAATCCCCATACGCAAGTAGGCTGGGAGGATCCGCAAGTACATTCGCGAGCGGGATTAAAATTCCAAAAGCTCTTGGAGAACTCAAAGAACGGCCCAAGAAGACAGGACCGAATTCAGTAAAAACAAAGGCAAGGATTTAAACTTGGGAAGAATCAGCTGCACAAACAGAGGAGCTGGAATGGCTGGAGAGGAGCACTGCTGCAGGAAGGGCTGGGTGCTCGCAGCTGAGCAGGGGCAGCAGCGGGTGCTGCAGCCGAGCCAGGCACGGGGACGGCGCGGGTCAGCCAGGAGGAGCCCATGGGAGGAGGCTGGACGAAGACCTTCAGCACGGCAAGAGGAGGTTGAAAAACTGGTTGTCTGGTCCAGGGGAGGAAAGACTGAAGGGAGACGTGACAGTCAGCTGCTGTGAGACAAAGGGAGCCTTCTCCATGCCACTGCGTGCTCACAGAGGGTCGCGGAGCCCCCTGCCCAACTCGCAGCAGCAGCAGCAGGGCCGTGCTGCCATCGAAGGCACGAACCATTTTCCAATGTTAACTGTTCAGCAGTGCTCACCCTCTTTTGTAAAACACTCACCGTCATCTGAGAGTGCTTTTTTTCCTAACGCGAGGTCTGTTCCAAGCACATCTAGCAACCCCAGGTCAGCAGGGTCTCATTTTTTGGCTCACTCCTTCCCATTCTCCTGCCAACACTGTATTAAAACGAGCTCATGTCTGTGCTCGCAGCAGGCCTCTCCTTCGCCTCGGGGATGTCACAGACGCTGAGAGACGCCTGCTGAACTCTGCTCCACTCTTGAAGGAAGAGCTGCCCCTTCTGGGAGGGGAGCAAAGAGATCAAAACCCCACTGGACAAGCAGACAGATGGTCTGCTTCTTCCCTGCTGCAGCTAACGGCAACCCACGGTTATTGCCAGCAGGAAATGCTTCATCTAAAAGCGAAGGTTAAAGACAAAGGGCCAAGAACTCCGTGGATGCAAGAAAGCCCCATTCCACTGCAAGCCAAAAATCAACAATAACTCACCCTACCTCGGGCCATTGGCTGGATTTAGAAATGGGCGCTCAGCACCAGGCAGCCTTCCTACCACGCAGCTCGCAGCCCCTTGTGAGCACACCAGCCACAGCCAGAGCTTTTCTGCCGCTGCTTCTGGCAGATGCTCTCGCTGTTTTCCAGCCTTCCCGTGACGAGGAAGAAAAATGTCCCTCCAGTGCAAGACACTGGCTGACAAATGTAAAACTTGGGCCATGTTCCTAAGAATTTAATAACAACAGACTGCAAAAGCAGCCACAGGGCACTAAAAATAAACAAACGCAGGAAAGAATCTGGCCTGGTCTCATCTCCTCACGTGGTGCCTGCTGCCGATAGGCAAACATCACACATTCACCCCAAGCACAGCCTTGCTCCTGGGACGAGCAGAAAGCAAGATCAGGCTCTCTGGGGTGCACTGAGTGCTACAAACCCCAAGCGCTATGGGAAACTGCTCCTTCTGCTCGGCGGCTTGGATGTGCAGACGTGCTTCCAGACGGCCACCCCTCTGCTAGGCTGGTGCAAGCGACCCGTCGCTGACACGGGGGCACAGAGGAGCAGAGCCAGCACCAGAATTTTGCTGCTGGGGCAACCATGCTTTGGGAATCCTGACTGCTAAGTCAGCGAAGAAAAGTGCTCTGGCTTTATTTGTTCAAGCAACAATCACTGTGCCGCTGCACAAACGCTCTGTTGCCTTTGCATTCGAATACTCATCCTTCCCAGCAAGGACCAAGGCAACCGAGCAAGTTAGAAATACCCCTGAGTGCCCTGGGGTTGACTTCTGAGACCAGAAAGTCTTTCGCAGACCCCAAAGCCCAACCCAGCCCCGACTTGTGGCAGCCAGCTCGGCCCCGAGTACAGACACAAACGGAAGAGAAGAGGAAGCAAGGACTTACTCGAGGAATCGTGTGATGTACTCCCGGCTGCAGCGGGACCAGGTGAGTGGGGACGTGTCATACAGGAGCTGTGGAGACATGATGAAAGGTCTTTTCCCAACTGGCTCACAGTCATTGCTGCTTCCATCATGCTGAATCCCAAAACTGTGTAAGAGCACAGTCCCACAAAGGAGAGGTGAGCCGCATGCCCGCTACAACCACGCAGCTTCTCTGCTTTCCGAGACGCTACGCCGGACATTAAAAACATTCACAGCTTCGTGGGCACTTGCTAATGAACAGGGAGTAGAGCACTTGGCTGTCTGGGAAATGGGACCAGGGACACTCCCACAAGCTCTGTCCCATGTGGTAGGGGGCAGGCTCCAGCGGGGTTGTTTTACCTTGCAATTAAGAGGATGCCAAGAGCATGCCCTGGATGAGCTGCCGTGGCCAGCAGCGCAAACAGGAGGCTGCTTGGTAAGCTGGGGAAACTTGGCCGTGCTCAGGGCTGTGCCCAGTCCCTGTGTCCTGCGACACTGCGAGCAAGGGGAACAGCCCCAGGAGCTTGTGTCGCCTTGCGCTGGAGTAAACCAGGGATATTTTTGCTGTTTTCAAGTGACAAAGCCAACGGACTGTGCTTCATGCAGAGAGCATGCAAAGCAATCGTTTCGCTGAATAGATCTATATTAAACCCAAAATTTAATATGATGTATAATTATTACATGGAACTTTTCCCAATGTCCGTATTTTACACGAGACTTTTACTTTAGCTTTCTTACTGACAACTCAGCCAAGAAAAAAGCAATGAGAATATTAAACCAAGTCAGTTTAATTAAACTTACTGGTTACAGACTTTTACTGTACAAAGATATCTGTTATGGACTACGATGTTCAAATGACCTTCCCAAGTTTAACTGAAATCAGGACAAGCCCAGTTCTGTCACTGATGCTATACACATGGACTCTATTTTAAAACTTTGTAATGAGCAACCCTCTTCTCCACAACCTTTAGCATCAGCAACACAGGATAACTTACATGTGTAATTTGTCTGTTTTCTTGGACATGATTTTCATTGAACCTGGGGCAACCAAAAACTTAACTCTGGAATGACGTTCCCAGGGTAAATTCCCCCAGATTCAGGAAATTGCGTGGCAACATCCTTCCAACTTCTATTTGTCCCTCGTCAAGTCCTGACTAAACCATGCAGAGGACAGGGGTCAGAAAGCAGAAGAAGGAAAGCGGGGGTACCTGTGTCCTAGCTCATGGGCCACGGTGAAGGCCAGGGGCAGCCCCGTGTCCTCATTGATGTTGCAGCTCCTGTGGGGCTGGCACATCCCCGCCACGTGGGACAGACCCAGGGTCTCGCAGGGCCTGTTCATCGCTGCGCAGATGTCCTTCCTTGGGCGATTGGAAACAACAACACACACACAGCAAAGAGGGGTTGAAGACGGCAGGAACCAAAGGACGACACGAGACCGAGCGCGGGCAGGGCGCTACGTGCGCAGAGCCAGCCCAAGGCAGCCGCCTCGGAGCAAGCCCCCGCTGCCTCCCCGTCCCGGTCTAAGGGGATGCGTCTGAGCCCAGCAGATGGTGGCCAAACAGAAGCCGGAACGGAGACATCCAAACGTCTTTCTGCAGCAGAAAGATTTATGACCTTTCCTTTCCCCTTTACTCTCTCGGTATCCCCAGCTTATTAGAAAGACTGATTAATGTGAACTGCAAGCCAGGCCGGCTACGTTTGTTCCATTGTATAAATAAAGCTGATGCTGGGAATAATTAAGCAATTACTACAGTTCTCGGGGAATTACATCCCGGGGGTGCTGTGGTCCAGGGCAGGGGACCTCCAGCCACCCAGGATGAACAGCTCCATCGAAGTGCACGGCCTTAAGTGCCTTATTTCTGCTACAAAGGAAATCTCCTAAAGAAGATAATTCTGTTGTGGGTTGTGAATCACTGCGCAAACAACCACGATACTGCCAACATCCAAGCTGCTGCAGCCTGAAACCATCAAACTACATTTTGACTGCAAGGTACATAAACTTGGCCAGAGGCATGAATTCCACCCAGCTTCATGGGAGGTTAGGGGCCTGCTCTGAGGCTCCTTTGCAAATCCCTGCATTCATCTGCAAGGGAAAAAGGAGAGCTAATCCCTGTGTGCATCTGCTGCAAGGATCCACCCACTCTGGTGCTTGCCAATAGGGCTATGGTGAAAACCTGGATTGGAAACCCCAGCTTCCAGTCAAGTGGGAGCTGTCTCCGGGTTTAAACCTGAGGTTTGAGACCAGTTCCTGCCATCAGGGTCAGGTCACCTTCAGGTTTCTTGTTATATGTTGTACTGTATGTGCAGGCTTCCAGACAGGGCTCAGGTACAGAGAGTGAGATTTTACACAGGGTATCTCAGCTGCCACTGAGACGTGCCCCTGGCTGCCTGTGTCCCTCCTGCCTGCAGCCACTGGAGGAATTTCCAGCTGGCAGAGGAGCACCTAAAGCATAAAATTAGCCCACAGGCACAATACCTTGTGAGCAGGACTGCAACATCGTGATGTAAGGGATGGGAATCTCCTTTCACGTTGATGCTCTTCTGCCACTTGCAAAAGCTTTTCAAGGTGTTGTCCGCATGGTGGGAGATTTTCAGATCCTCCTGTCAAAACAATTAAAAGTCTGCTGTCATCCTGCTGACAGACCCGTTTGCTTTTCAGGGTGCAGTGGTAAGGGGTCTGATCTCTGACACATCAGAGCGAGGTCAGGAGTAACTGCCATATAGAAGGAACAGCTTCGTATTTTATAAGATATAGGTAGGGTGGGAATACAGCCCTTTTCTACTTTCTTTTCCTCTGTGATTCAACTGAAACATTAAGTCATCCAATACCGGGGGTTAAGTAACACTGCAGGAAAATATTCCATCCTGGCTGAGGTACTTTAGAGAAGGATGCAGCTGGGCAGCCAGCCCGAGCGGCGTCAGGCTCCCTGAGAGCAGCCGCTGCAGCTGGGGAGCACAAACAACCGCCGACTCGCAGCCTCCCCCAGCGCTACCGGCGGGACGCTCCTCGGGGACGCAGCGAGCTCCAGCCGCTCCGCTGCCGCCCGGCCCCGGCCCCAGAGCTGCCTGGGGGCCACCGCTGCTCCAGGTTTGGAGGGATGCTGCTAAGGGCAAACAGCACCAGTGGCATCAGGTAATGTCCCACTGGTCACAGGATGGGAGGGAAGATGCTGTCGCAGAAGAACAAGTGGCTAAGTTAGAAATTATTATAAGAATTAGACTCCACAGCTCCTCTTACCATGCAAACATCCTAACTTTACCAGGGCTGCAGCCCTTGCAGAAGACAAGGAAGTAAGGCATGGGAATCTGCATTTATCTTACACAAATTCATCCAGGCAAACAGCGCAAGATTGACCTTACAGGCTTTCAAGGCCAGCTCTCTGTGTATCCCAGTCTGGCTGCCAGGATGGAAGTGTGAGTCACTTTGTTTTCTTTTTACCTCTTCGGTCTCCAGCAGGATGAGTCGCACTATGGCGATGTTGATAGGGTTCCCGATGCTGGCATGGTGGAACAGCCCTGCCACCTGGAAAACACAACGGCCAAATATACAAAGCTCAAAAGAAAGACCTTGCCCTGGGACAGTTCTCCTGGTAAATAAATAAATACATCTGCAAGGCAACATGAGCTCCAAGGGAAGCTACTGAAGGTTGTTGACAACATCTCGGGTAGTTCCCAAAAATAAAAGACAAGACCAGATGCAGACCTGGACTAAAGCGGTCATAGTGTGACGACATCCATCGGAAACTGCTGTAGTCTGTGTAGCACACTGAAACTCAACCAGAAATGCCTGGGGACAACCTCTGCTTTCACTCCCTAACAGACGTGTGTAACATCTCAAATCCCGGTGCTCTTGCAGTGCCTTCACCAACCAGGAGAAACCCAGGGATGTTATTTTGAGGTCCTCTACCCACTCCCACCCTCTTTTCTGGCCAACGACCAAGCCCTCCTCTGAAATGCAAATGGCCGCTGCCACAGCAGCACAAGAGCAGACAGACTATACCAACTCACGCTGAATTATCTGCTTGTTTTATGGCGTTAGCGAAACCTCCTGGATTTTCAAGACCACCAGGTTCTCTTCATGTTTTGACTCTGGACATGGCCCTGGGTAACCTGCTCAAGGTGGCCTGGGGTCGTACGAGGCGACCTCCAGAGGTCCCTTCCCACCTCAGCCAGGCTGATTCCATGACTCCAGGCAAAGCTAACAGTGGCACCCCGGACGTGCAGGATTAGTTCGTTAACACACCGGACCATCTAGTTATGAGTGGATGTCTCCAGAGAAGCTTGAGTTTAAGCAGCAGCATGAGCTGTTGAGGAATTTCAATGAAATTATCACAATTGGCTTTTAAAGCCTGACTACAGGTTTTACATTTAATGCTCCCATGGTTTGGTGCCAGCAAAACAGCTCAGCTACAGTCTGGTTCTGGGCTCAGCCCCTTCCCTTGGCTGTCCTCAGGGGCACTTTACCAGGAAAGCCACTCACAGCTCTCCCACTAACCAGGCCCGTGTTCCCACCCACCACCAGCATTTGGGGTTGAGGTGAGAAACACGAGGGCAGCTGCCCTGCAGCGCTCCCTTCACGGGTGCCTCTCATTGGCACCGCCAGTGCTGAGTTCAAGGGAGCCCGAGCCAAAGCTCCCACGTCCCTGTGGGTCCTTCCTCCTGCGAGGAGGTTTCCTTATCCTCCAGAGGCAGATGGAGCACCAAGCAGTGCAGAAAAGCCAACGTGCGGGCTGGATCGGACTGTTTGTTGAGAGATTTGCTGAGGTCCCACCGGGGCTGAGCCCTGGCAGGCCCAGTGGCCCTTATGTCTCATAGCTGCATCTCCAGGGACCGGGCAGCTCTGCGGTTCAGAAAACCAGGACTCACCATGTTCATCACGGTCAGCACGTACTTCTCGATGTTCTCACTCCCGTGGTATTCTATCATCTTGGTGTCTGCCACCACCAGCGTTTCCACCCACTTCTCCTTGCTGATGGAGCGCTGCTTTATTCTTCTCTTCCTGTATTGTTTCTGTTCCCATCTCTCCCTCCGCTTCTCAGACCTCTCCAGATTTTCCCGAGATTCTGAGGAGTTAAAGTGGGAAAAAGAGACATTTTTAAATTATTTTTTTAAATGCCAGCAGCATTGGTAAAATATCATCAAGGCCCCTTTTTTTTTTTTGAAATAAAGGAGAGAACTTTCTGGTGTCGACAAGGAAGCCCCACGCTCAACACCCATAACCTACTCGCGATTTTGCTGTGGTGTACGCTCCAAAAAATCACTGGGCTTTGAAGACTCTGATCTCATTGTGTTGCACAGCAGCATTAGCATGACAGGGAAAAAAAAAAAAAGAAGAGAAAAAAAGGCTTTTGAAGTAAATCCTTTGAAACAGAGTTTGAATATTTCGTGACTAACGTGCAGCCTCCAGGGCAGAGGAGCGCTTACGGTTTGTATTGACACATGAATACAGGCAACCACGGAGAGATGCTTGAGCACGCACCGCTGAGAAACACCAGTGGCTCGGCATTTGTGAGTATCACCCCACATTTCTGTTTTGCTGGGAAAGAGTTTCCCAAAAGGATAAACTCTGTGTCCTTGAAGTTGGACTGATGTCTTGAGCCAAATCCCAAAGATCCCTGTCCTGGGCAAGACTGAAATACCCGCGGGGTGCACGGAGATTTCCTTGGCCACATGGAGACAGAACCTTGGGTTGCTGCGCCGCTGGTCCCCGGAGAAACAACAGGGACATTCACTGGGCTGAAAGGACACACGACGCCAGAGGAGAGCTTTGCTGCTCCTACCGCACACCAGCAACTGGGAATTCTCAAGCCGAGACTTTTCCTGTGACGCTGCTCCAAGATCAAGGTCAGGGTCAGCCCCAAGCTGGGTGAAGGCTTTACAAACCACACTGCACACAGTGGGAATTGCTTTTATGACCGGTTTCTAAGGGCTCTGCCTCACTTTGTTAACAATGGACTTTCACATTTTACGGACTATACTGTACTTGAGCTGTGAAAGAGCGTTTTATCCCCCAGACTGAAAAATCCCAACTATCTGGATAATTTGATGAATTGCTAATACCGCTGTGACAGTTTAATCACAACGGCTTCCTTGGAGCTTGTTTTCATTGCGTCCTTTGCTGCGGAGCTTCCGTGCGGGACGTGGAGGTACTTCAGCAAGCTCGTTGCCGGCGGCTCCCTGGCTACCAAGGCGGCTCCGAGCGGCGTTGCCCCTGGGGATCCCGCTCACACGCCTGCCCAGCCGTACACAGAGGCTCACGCTGTGCAGCACAGGGGATTGACAGAAGCTGAATACCAGGTCGGTCTAACACCATCTGGCAGCGTGGCGCTTTGCAAAGAAAGCCACCAATACATCAGTACAAGATAGAAGACCCGAAGTCATACAAATCCTGCAGACTTCCAGTCTCCTTTCCAGGGCACATGCATCATGGCCACGTCGCTGGTCTGTGTTCCAGAAGAGATCCGGGTGCGCTGCACACTGGCCATATTACGACCAGCGAAATCCATTTACAAACGGATTTGAGAGGCTTCAAAGTCCGGAAGGAGCCATTCTAACCATTATCCCCGTATTCATTTAGATTAACAGAAGAATGCCTAAAGGTAACCTGAATGTAGAAAAAAACAAGGTTTCTGAAAGCAGAGAGCTCTAGGAAACGAGCAAATCGCGATGCGTTGTCTGGAAGATGCGGCTTCAAAGACCCAGACCAGTGAGGCATCCAGGCTTTGCAACGGCTCTGCACCGAGAGCTGCAGAGGCCCCTTGGCCAGAGCCGGCAGCTCTCTGCTCGGGAGGCCAGGCCCCTGGGCTGGCACCGCCGGGGTGCGGGGATGCTGCCCGGCTTCCCAGGCGAGCGAGTGCCCTCACGTTTAAAACCTGCCCTAGACTGCTGGCTAGAAACGTACCCCTGCTGCCTCCCTCACCTCCAGGATTTCCACCTAAGGCAAGCACCTCTCCACTACACGATTTTGCTGCAGGCAGACATCCGACTTTCATCCATCTCAGCCGAGTTAAAACAGCTCCGAAATCACAAGGGCAACACAGACCCCAGTGCAGCTGCACCAGCCCCCGGGGACGTGGGGTTGTGCTCCAGGGGTTCGGCTGCCCGAAGCACCGATTGTTCCCCTTCACTGGGAACAGCGGCGACCGATTTATGCCTAGCCCTGGGACTTCATCGTGGAAAGGACTTCGAACGCCCTTCTCCAAGCGTTGTACGCTCTCCCTCCCAGCACCAGAGCCCCAGCCTGCGCTCCTGTG
Organism: Cygnus olor; assembly: GCF_009769625.2. Lineage (NCBI taxonomy): Eukaryota > Metazoa > Chordata > Aves > Anseriformes > Anatidae > Cygnus > Cygnus olor. The sequence goes on along the minus strand of NC_049179.1, from coordinate 21,307,304 downwards.
CTTGTGCCATGGAGCCTCTGAGCTCTGCTCCAGCAGAAGTCAAAGCCCTGCCGGAGGCACAGGCTGCAGTCCCTCCCGGACCTGCTCTCAGGTGCCAGCGCTGCCCATCTGAGCCACCGCCACCACCGGCCTTTCCCAGGACGGTTGTTTAGCGGGGGCCAGCCCCGCAGGCGGCCCGCGCAAACGTCCAGTGGGAGCGGGTGGCCCGCTGAGGAAAAAACGTTGGTTTTCTACCCCACCAGAAAGCAGGAGGGGGAGCTGCCGTCGCGGAAATCAAGTTAGTTCCTAGACTCTACTGCAAGCAAGGTGCCACGGACACGAGTTTAATCTGCACCGCAGTAACACTACAGGGCAGAAGGATCAAGGAGACAACCTGGATCGCTGGACTAAATGGGAATTCTGGAATCCAGCTCATGGGAGCCAAGTTTTACTCTGAAAGGTCAAAACCTGACGCTTGCATGTGGACGAAAACAAACACTGTCTCCACACCACGGGACGCTTGCAGCAGGGCCGGAAGAAAAAGATGAGAGCGAGAGGCCTGAGGTTCAGCATGCACTGGAGTCACGTATGTGAGAAACATAAGCAAATACAGGAAAACCGGCAGGAGAAAAAAACCCTGCAATAATTCCTGTGACCTGTGGGCTCCAGTCATGAATGCCACAAAACCTCTGCCTGCTGCTAAGCAAGAAAATTTTCCTGACCCGCGTTTTGAAGCGGTGGTCAGCCTTCCCACAACAAAAACGCTCCTGGAAATTGCTGTGTGCCGACGCTTTTGGAAAGTTGGCCGTCCTGCAGCGAGGAGCCCCCCGCTCGGACAGACACCTACCGAGCAGCCCCGTGCTGCCCCCCGCCCACAGAAACCACCGCAAAACCCAGGGCCCATCCCCTCGCAGCACATGGGGCAGTTGTGCCTCAGTGCTCCGAGACACAGAAGGGTTTCCTTCCCGGCCAGATCAGTGTCCTTTATGGGTAAAAGCTGGCTACCGGGAGCTTATCACAGGAGCTTAACGCTGGGTTTTAAGATAAGCACGTCTGCTGAGGCACCTTAGGGGACTAGGGGTCGGCACTGCTTCCTTTACCTTGTCGCCGTGCGCTTCAAACTGCAGAACTCAAATCGTGAACCCCAGGACCCGGCTGCCTCTGGCCCATGGGGAGAGGCAAGAGAAAGGAGACAGTACCTTGCACGCCGCAGGCTGCCCACGCCGCTGGCTGCCTCTCGCCTTGCTCTCCCCGGTGCTCAGGAGCGTGGCGTTTGTATATCCTGTGGGGCTGTGCCGTCCTGTCCTCGGGAAAGCTGGCGGCCACTGGTTCGATGAAATAGTCCTCGTTCATGAGCCGAAACACGCCTTTCTAGCGGGGAGAGACAGAGACGTCACCGTGAAGCCACCTGCATTGAGCACAGACTCACACCAAAGAACCTGGGTTTGCAAAATATTCCGGGAAGAAACAGGTCTCCTCTGAAGAGACTTTTAAGGATATTGTGAGCTCTAAAACCCCAGACAAAGGAGAACAAGCAAGCGGGGACTGATCATTAAGGAGACAGAAAGCTAAAGAGATCCCAGCCACAAAGCGCAGGGGGTGGCGAGCTGAACGGGTGGCTGCGCTGAGGAGCTCGGGGACTGCAGGGCTGCTGAGGCAGAGGAATGCCTTCGCCAGAGAACCAGAAGCAGAGCACACCAGGAATGTGTGTATGCTGGGCTTCCTCCTCCATGCTCACACCACCTCGCCCTGACCTTCCTGGAGAAGCTTTGCGAGGCCCAGGGGCACAGCCCACAGTGCGGCTTTGAGGACAGTGCAGCGCCAGTGTTTTGAGCAACTGTTGCACCAGCGGAGATGTTTTCACAACGAAATCCTCAGGAGATGAAGTCAGTTGCTTCTGGCCTTTTGCCCTAAGCCCCGTCGCTGTAAACTGAACCCTCAGGTTGCAGACTTCCTGCGGACGAGCACCAACAAACCTCTGGGGAAGAAGAGGAGGAACCCGCAGGAGCTCTTGATCACAGCAGGAACTCAAGTCATGGAAAGTCAGTCTCAGGACGAGGAGCCTCGCGTCCCCATGCAATAAGGAAAGGATGTGTCACTGGGATCTCTCCTACAGCAGGAAGCGACACCCTAAAACTTTCTTTGGCTAATTACAGTTCCCTGACCCGGGTCCAACTGAAATACGTTGTTATGGACTCACCCGGGACCCCAGAGCCCCAAACTGCTTCTCCAGAACAAACGCATCTGCAAGCACTTGCCTTTGCTGCACGAGAAGCTCTCTGAACGGGCGGCTTCACACCCAGACACCAGGAGTTCCTGGGCAGGGGTCTGCAGCCGGAGCAGCCCCGTGTAAACCTGCCGGGGATGCCCTGCAAGGGCTGCGCCTTGCCCCGGGGAGGCTCTGCAGAAGCACTGAGCGGGTTGCTGTCCATGGGAACGTCTGGTTTGCTCTGCGTAAAACATGCCTGTTAGCCTTCCTGCACCTCGTTTGGCACGGTCCTTCGGAGCACACGGCGCTGACACCGCTGCCTCCTGCCTCCCTGACGCTCGCTCACGACAGGCTGTAACGAGAGCAGCAAACAGCCCTGGAGAAGATGAAATGCTCTGGCGAAGCTGGGCGCGAGGGAGCAGAATCCAGCTCAGCGCTACACTGTATTCCGGAATCCTCGACAGGAGGAGTTTAAAGTCTTGAAGCAGCATTCCCAGAAAGGTGAAGCCTCTCAGAGAAACAGATCTCAAAGGTGGGGACGGGTGTTAAAGAAGGTACGATTACCCTGTGCTACGCACGTAACGAATGCTGGACCAGCTGCTGCACCAGCGATGGTAAGGGTGGAACTTGGCCCTTCGAGGCGCTAACGCGATTTATTTCAACACTTGAGGCTGCCGCGAGCAGGAATTCTGGGACAGCCCGTCTGGGCTCCACGGCTAAGAGCTGCGGAGTGCTTCCAGTAAAGCGAGGCTGGGCGTGAAATACCACACACCCCTACCGTGGGCCAAGGCAGTACGCTTCTGCAGCCCACGGCACTGCGCCTCCCGGCAGCAGCAGCGTGTCCCTTGTTTACAGCCCGGAATACCTAGCACGACGCAAGCGGCACGTCGGTAACGCGCGGGAACGAAGCAGAAGCCCAGGGACACGCTTTACGTTGCTGAATAATTCTGTGAGACACACAGCATATTGTTAGCGTGGTTCTCCGTGGTTTGGCGTCTGTCTGACAAAAAGCCAAACGTTTCCAGAGCCGTCGTATGTTAGGAGCACGTGTATGTAAGGTACATGCAAACACACTCGAGGGAGCTTTACGACATCTATTCCTGTGCACATTACAGCCACCAGCATTTCTCTCATCCAAACATTCACAGAGAAGTGAATTGAAAGGTCGTGGGTTCCTCCCAGACGCGTGAGTCCATTTTGTATCGGAATGAAAGGCCTGGCTGTTTCCTGCAGCATTTATCCCCCTGAAGACGGGAGTCACTCCAGTCCCAGCTTCTCAGGCAGAAGAACTGCCCAAAGTCGCGGAGGAACTCAAGGCGAAGACAGGCACGGAGCTCAGACTGTGCTTCCCAGCTCCGGGCTGAGCTGCTTGCCCCTTCTTGAGCTCCGCTCCCTCCCTTTGGCAGGCTTCCTCCAGACCCCACGCCCTCGTTGGCAGAACCCCAGCTGCCAAACTGAGGGTGAGAGTGCAGACGGAACAACCAGACCCAACTGCTCAGGGAGCTGTGAAGCGCGGGGTGCTGATCACTCAGACGCTGTTAAATTTGGTGGGAAGAGAACAACCTCGACACCTTGCAGGATGCGCCCAGCACGTCGCACGGCCTTGCCATGCCATCCTGCCAGAGCCAACGCTTCCGGACCACCGCGCACACTGACCATTCCTCCCACAGCTGCTCCACTGGCACCAACGCTTCTGCAAATCTCTATGAGATTTTAAACCCCGTGGGGACCCGACACCTGTGCCGGCCAGGTGCAAGCTCCTGCAGACACGGCGTGAATGTGCCTTGCTGAGTGCCTCCACGCCACCTCCTATTAGTGACAGTGGCTTTCAGCAGAATTTCCCCTCTTAACATGCCACAACTGCCTTTGAAAATATTGACAATTGAATAAGACTGCCGACATCCGCAAAACGTAAAGAAGTTTCACTACACACGAACCGCACTATCCTGCTGAGAACAACCAGGCTCCAGGCTTTGAACAACCTCGTTTTCAATGTGTTTGTCACAATCCTACATATACTGGAAGACAGATGCGATATGAGAACTGCTGTCTTTGGGAATTTGGACACAAACACAAGTAAACACAGTCCCAAGAGTTCCCAAACCGCTGGAATCCATGGGAAATTTACAGTCAGCTCATCCACAGCAGCACCAGACCTACACAATGAGATCTTGCCTCTGCTGCTGTCAGGAGGACTTTTGCCATTACTTTCAAAATAAAAAAAGGATTTCACACAGCTTCTCCTATCTCCTTGCGGGTGAGGAACCTCAGTACTTACCAGGCCATCACATGTGCTGAGCGCGGCCAGGCCTCCCTTCAGGGTCCGGCTCTGAACCTCCCCAATCATATGGCAGGAGTTGTAAGTGTGAGACTGGATCTTGGCGTCAGCGATTCCCCCGTATCGTCTCTCACTGACGAACCCGGGCGCGAGGAGATTGTTGTTGAGGCTCAGGTTGAATTTCAGGGGTTGTCCTTTGTAATGCATTTCATAGAAGGTGAGGAACTTGCTCTTGGTGGAAAGAGACCTTCTGTGGAGTACTCGGTGGGACAAGTCGTAGGACAGGAAGGACCCACTCTCGTCAACCTTGATCGGATGAACGATGTCGCTGCTTGATGACCACAGAGCAGGGTCTGCAAAGAAAGGGTTTTCGTGGTTAGCTTTAGGGTTAATCATCTTTCCTCCTACTCCCTGAGCTGGATGCTTAACTCCCAAGGCAGCTCAGTGGGGTCAGGCACCCGAATATCTGTTGGATCTGTAAGTTGTGTCCGCTGCTGCTGCCAGTTCCAGTGCCTGGAAGCTAAGTGCACTGTCCACACATTCACTCTCTTCTCTGCCCTCTGGCAATGCATCTCCACCTCTTCCCACCGACTGCTGCTCGCAGCCGGTCCTACCAAAAACGAATCCTGTTTTTTGTGGTGTTAGTTGCGGGGTTGGTTCCCAGCAAGACTGGAGCCCGACTAACAGAGGGGTATCCGTGTGCTGGGGCAGGTATGGGAGCAGGGAGGAAGGCAGGGCAGGGAGCAGGGAAAGGCAGGAACACCACGGCTGTGGGGTCTGGGCAGGGAGGGCTGGGGGTCTGTAAGGCAGGGGGGCATGTAGCTCCAGGGCTCTGCTCTGACCAGAGACCACGACAGCACAGCTGGGGCCAGTCCTGGTTTCAATGCACACAGTCCTGCTGTTTAACAACTACAGGGAAAAAAAAAGATTAAAAGAGAGAGAGAGAGAAAGAAGGAAAAAGAAAAGGAAAAGGAAAAGGAAAAGGAAAAGGAAAAGGAAAAGGAAAAGGAAAAGGAAAAGGAAAAGGAAAAGGAAAAGGAAAAGGGAAAGGGAAAGGGAAAGGGAAAGGGAAAGGGAAAGGGAAAGGGAAAGGGAAAGGGAAAGGGAAAGAAAGAAAAAGAAAAAGATCCCGCTTTTGAAACAGAGGCTTGGAGACCCTGCAGCAGATCCCTGGTGGCAGAACACCTCCCCGGGTCCGGGCCGTCCGAGTGCCCCCATCGCTGCCTGCCGCGGCGCTCCGGGGCCGGGGACCGCGGGAGAGCCCGGAGGGGGGCCGGGGGCAGCCCGGGACCGGCGGGACCCGCGCCGGCAGCACGGGACCAACCGCGGCTCCCTCCGCGCAGCCCCCGAGCGGCTCCGCACCCCCGGGCGTCCCCAGCACACCCCCTGCACATCCCCAGCACACCCCCTGCACATTCCCATGCACACCCCATGCACACCCCATGCACCCCCCCAGCACACCCCATGCACATCCCCCTGCACATCCCATGCACACCCAGTGCACACCCCATGCACATCCCCAGCACATCCCCATGCACACCCCATGCACACCCCCTGCACACCCCCAGCACATCCCCATGCACACCCCATGCACACCCCATGCACACCCCCTGCACATCCCCAGCACACCCCCAGCACATCCCCATGCACACCCCATGCACACCCCATGCACACCCCATGCACACCCCATGCACACCCCATGCACATCCCCCTGCACATCCCATGCACACCCAGTGCACATCCCATGCACATCCCCAGCACATCCCCATGCACACCCCATGCACACCCCATGCACACCCCATGCACATCCCCAGCACACCCCCAGCACATCCCCATGCACACCCCATGCACACCCCATGCACATCCCCAGCACACCCCCAGCACACCCCCAGCACACCCCCAGCACATCCCCATGCACACCCCATGCACACCCCATGCACACCCCCTGCACACCCCCAGCACATCCCCATGCACATCCCCAGCACATCCCCATGCACACCCCATGCACACCCCATGCACACCCCATGCACACCCCATGCACACCCCATGCACATCCCCATGCACACCCCATGCACACCCCATGCACACCCCATGCACACCCCATGCACATCCCCAGCACATCCCCAGCACATCCCCATGCACACCCCATGCACACCCCATGCACACCCCATGCACACCCCCAGCACATCCCCAGCACACCCCCAGCACATCCCCATGCACACCCCCTGCACACCCCCTGCACACCCCCTGCACATCCCCTACCCCGACCTGGCTGCCGGGCGCTGCCTCTCGGCCGGGTGCCCGCGGCGAGCGCGGCGGCGAGCAGCAGGAGCCCCCCGGGGCCCGGCATGGGTGCGGGCGGCGGCACCGGCGGCTCGGCGCCCGGCGGCGGGGCCGCGGCGGGCGGAGCTCGGAGCCGAAGCGGGGGCAGCCCCGGGCCGGGCCGGGCCGGGCAGGGCCGGGCAGCGATCGCGTCCCGGCCCGCGGGGCCGCCCCGCCGCCGTCCCGGCCCCGCCGCTGCCCCCCCGGCGGCCGCCACGGCCCGGGGCTGCCCCCCGGCGGCCGCTGCGCGCGGGGCGGCCCGGCCGAGAGGGGCCCGGCGGGGGGTGCCCGCCGCACCCGGGGCCCTCCGCACCCCGGTCTGACCGCCGGGAGCCTGCCGGTGCCTGGCGCGAGGGGCCCCGGTGCCGCCGCGGAAGGGGGGCGGCGAGGAGCCCACGGGGCCGGGGGCCCGGCTGGGGAGCGCCACGGAGCCGCCCTGTGCCCGGCCCGGGGGGCCCTGGCAGCCCCCGGGTGCAAGAAACACGCAGAGCCTCGAGGCTCATCAAACGCCGGGGTAGCACAAGCTGAGGGGAGACCGCAGCCGTCTCCGCCCGCTGCGTGCGCTTTACTTAATAAGGGCACGGCGCAAAGCCATTAAATGCTCTCTGTGGCGAGCGCTGGGTCTCGGGAAGATCTGCAGATTTGCTCAAAACCATCTCTTCCTACCTGGCAAGTGTGTGGGTTTGGGTCCTCCATGAGCCTGCCACCTCCCTCCCATCTCACTGCGGATCTGCACAAATGTCAACGAAAAACGACACCTCTTTGATGCTTTATTTGGGCTGCCGTTTTCCCCGGTACTTATACCTACGGTATAAGGTCAGGGGCTTTCCCTTTTTGCATCTTTTCTTTTTCTTTTTTCTATTTAAGTAACTCCTTGGCAGGACATGAAGACTGCAGGAAATTATAGTCCCTTCCTCATGAAATACATGACTGTTACTAACTGAGCATATTATTTGTATCGTTTTCCCTGCTTGTTCTCTCTGCATGTCAGGATCTCACTACCTAGCTCTACCTATTTAAGCCGGAAGTCTAAAATGTTTAAAGAATAGCCAAACTGAGTGTTTAGTCTCTGATACGTACATTTGGAAAGATTACTTGTGGGTGAGGTCTAATGTGTTTATGAGGATAGGGTGTTCCAGGTTTGGTTATGGGGAGCTCTCTGACATTTTTTAAACGGAGCAGTTCATGCTCAGAAGTCTGCATTTGTAAGCGTAATTTAGCTATGAGACATGATAAAATGTATTTTATATAGGATGAAGCCCAGGTCAGCGTGTCTGACAGTTTGGGTCTGCTGGATGTGTCAAACTGTGTTTGACAGTTTGGATCTGCACACATAATGTGCAGCGCACTCGATGTGCCATTATTTTCATGTCTGACCCATCAAAATCAGGCATTTTGTGTCCTCTGTAAGCAACAGAGAAGAACGAGGTCAATTTTGAAAGCATCCTGCCATTTAAAAACCAATTGCTCTTGAATGGCTCTGGGCAACTTCCTGCAAGGCAACGCTCTCACCCAGTGACTGCCGTGCTACTGCATTCACGGTGGTTTTGCCAAAGGGAAACAGAGTCTGGCCACTTCTGCCTCCTACTTGCTAAATATCTCCAGAGAGGGGGCACTGACCCACAGCACTTACATTCCCGCGCTGGGAAGGATACGGCCTCTGCCCAGGGCTCGTCTGGGCCCAGTGCCCGATGCCCCTCGCCCGAGGCAGCCGGGGCTGTGAGGGCTCCATGTGGCGGCCGCGCTGTGTGGCTGTGCTCCGGCTCCCGCGTCCAGGCCGGACTGAGCCAGGCCTCGCCTCTGGGCCCCTGCAGCCAGGGCTGGGGACGTGGAGGGCTCCTGGCCCCTCGGCCTGTGCCTTCTGCTCACTCAGGTGGCTCTCCCTGCTCCTCTGGGTGTAAGGTCCTGCCGTGGGTGCCGCTGCCAGCCGAAGGTGCCATCCTTTGCCCCGAGCGTGGGCCGCCTGGTGGAAAACCACAACAACGACGTTTGTGAAACACGAGCGTACAGCGCGATGAAACGCTGAGGAGACAAACCGCGTAATGAGGCTCTGGTGCCCTCCTAACCCCACACCGCATCGAGTGCAGTCTGTACAGGAAGCGTATGTGGAATTGCAAAATATTTATTTCCTTATCTCTTCAAAAAAAACAACATGACGGTTTGAAGACTCTCTGGTGCTGTCAGACTACGCTGAAATATCCTGTAGCTTTCCCAGACGTTTACGTCTAGTGCTGCTCCACTTCTGTCTGCCTGGCCAGCATTTTTCTTTTTTTTTTTTTTTGAAGTGATAACGTTAAAATATGAAAGCAGAGATACGGCAGAATAATCACAGGAAGCATTCTGACAGAAAAAAACAGTAAACATTCGGCTGTACGTACAAACAGCGCAGTTGCTCGAATACGAGGGGTTTGCCCACACGCAGAGCTTTAACCTTGCAGAAATGAGGGCAGGAGGCGCCAGGGAAGCTGCTGCGGGCAGCTCCGGCCGCAGCCCCCGACGGTGGGCGCCTGCCCCGCGGCTCGGCTCCCGCGGGCTCTGGGGGCTGTGGCGGGGGGCGGCCGCCCCCTGAGGGCCCCGTTCCGGGCCGGGCGGGCCGCGGCTGCGGGCGGCGCTGCCGAGTAGAGCGGAGGCAAAACGTCGCCACAGCGCCCGGCTAGCTCAGTCGGTAGAGCATGGGACTCTTAATCCCAGGGTCGTGGGTTCGAGCCCCACGTTGGGCGCACGGCTCTTTTGTGTCCCTCTTCGCTTTATTTTTTTTTTCGTGCAGCCTCGCATCAGCGGCGCCGCTCCCCAGCCCCCCGCAGCCGCACGGGCAGAGCCGCGCAGCCGCGACCCGGGGCGCGGAGGGGACACACACACACACACACACACACACACACTCCTGACGGGGCGAACTACAACCCCCAGCGTGCCTCGCGGCGCGGCGCACGCGCGGCGCACGCGCGGCGCGGCGGGGGCTGGGGCCGGCCGCGCGTGATGCGGCGGCGGCGGCGGTGAGGCCGCCGGGGGAGGGGGCGGGCGGCGCGCGAGGCGCTCCTAAATGGCGCCCAAGCAGGACCCCAAGCCCAAGTTCCAGGAGGGTGAGCGGGGGGCGACCGGGGGGGGGCCTCGGGGCCGGGCCGGGAAGGGAAGGGACAAAGGGAGCGGGCGGGGGGGCTCCGACACCCGCTGCTGGGCCCCTGGGGCCTCCTCTCCCCCGGGGGCGCGCTGGGTTTTAGCCTGCGTTTCTCAGCCCCAGCGCTCCGGGAGTCTGGGGGAGGCGTCGGTTCCCTGCACCTCAGCCAGAGAGACTGTTCTGGAAGGGCTGGAGTCCCTCCGGTCCTCGTCTCTTCCTCTTCTCGGCTTTCCTGCCCATAAGGCCTGAGACCGCCCTTCTCCCCTCATTCACAATACGCTCAATTTTCTTGCAAGCGTGGGCATTAAAACTGCTGAAATCTCCTGGCCGCGTCGGGACTTTGGTCCTCTCAGCTTTGAGGTGTGCTCGTCACTCGCCCTGCTTGAGGGGGAGCTCCGGTGGGGGCCCTCGTGCAGGAGCGGCGGTGGCGCCGTGCTGGGGCCACGCAGCGGTTGGGGTGGGCTCACAGGATCCCCGCTTCCATCAACGCACCCGCCGTTTTAGGACAGTAACGGGTAAGGTTATGCTTCCTATGAGGCTTGCTTTGCATGCGTCTTGATTTTTAGGTAGTGGCTGTGGTTGGTACTAATGCAGGTAAATGAAAACTCATTTCCCCGTCCCTCGCCGTGGCTCTGTCTCTAAAAACGCAGCTCGCAGAAGAAGGGCTGGAAGCTGGCTGCTCTGCGTCCCTCACCGCGGTGCTCGGGTGTGCATCGGGGCAGCTGGTGGCAGAACGTGCTCGGCTCTGCTTCGGCATCCCGTGCCACGTGCCGACACCAGTGTTGTTAACGTGCAGAAATACACGGGATTTTGGCGCGCGATTCACGTTGTAATAACCGAGTTAATGCGAAATGGAATGAGCTGCGGAAGCTAAAGGTTGAGTAGAATTCCAGACAGAAACGGTTCATAGCCGTAGGAATACGTGCAGCGTAAATTTATAACAGACGTTCAAATTTGGACTTTCTTCCCTAAATATAGATGTTTGTAATCTCAACATTAGCATTGGAGTGGAGAAATGTCCCATGAATAAAGCTTCCTGCAGGCGTAAGGCTTAAGTGCTTTATTGTGGGCATTCACAACCTGAAAGTAAAATTATTTTAATTGTAGATTTTTCAAGGAAAATGATAGGTGCGCTTAGAAGTTGTCTGTATTGGCGCTCTTTACAAAGCAATGAGCGAGGAGGAGACTGCATTTGTTGTGAAAATGTATGAAAGCTGGGAAAATCTGAATGTCAAACGGGAAGCGTGAGTACCCTGTGAAACGAAAGGGCTGTGCGTTGATGTTGGCGTCAGAAAGGAGATCGGAGTCTGGTCCAGTGTGAGTTAATGGCTGCTGGTATCTCGGGTGTTAATCTTGTCACTGACTGTTTTTTAAAAGCAAATGGAAAATGGATTGGGAGTCTTCCTCAGATGTCGAGCTCAACTTCTGAGAGGCTAAAAGCAGGTTTTTCTTCCTGATGATGCTGATGCGATTTGTTTTTTGTCTGTTCTCAAGATGCTGGTTACCAAATTGTATATCAGGGCCGTGACACAAGCCTTCCCTTTGATGTGAACGTGGAACTTCTTGTTTCTATAAATGCTCTGCATGTAGAACAGTTGAAGGAGTGGGCAGTTGAGCTCTGCCTTCCCCGAGCTCTTCTCACCTGAAGGTGTCGACAGCGGGGCCAGGAGAGCTGCCCGCTCTTGCCTGGGTGCAAGCCGTTGGTGCAGCAGGGATGTTCTGTGTCGCGTGGCGTTCTCGAGTGTTACAGAGCATCTTCAGCTAGCTTCTGCCAGCTATTCTAGCTGAAGAACTGTTCTCTTACAAACCCCGTCTCTGGGATAATAAATAGGTGTGGGTGTCTCTGCGGTGCGGGAGAGAAGCGGTCTGTGGGTGTCGGGGAGAAGCCTTGTGCCTGTCTGCAGTAAGCTGAGGAGGAGGAAGAGCCTGTTGGTGTTCCTCCGCGCTCGTGGTAACCTTCCTGCAATGCCGAGGTTCGTGTCCTTGCCCATAGCAAATGTGGACATCTCGCCTAGAAAGACTTTGCGTAACGACTGCAGGAGAGGTGTGGCTTCCAGCAGTGCTCACGGACTGTGTGAAGGATGAGGGTGCTGCAGTCCGTGGTCGTTAGCCGTGACTGTAAAGAAGTTCTGACTTTACGACAAAGCACTGAACGTGCCGAAATGGGCACTTCCACTAACAACTCTCTAAATAGTTTTCTAGACGTACAAAAGCGTTTTACAGGTTGAAATACATCTATGGCACAGTTCTGTGTTCACAGACCTCACAGCGAGTACTTGTTTCGGCTCTGTGGACAGTGTGACCCCATGGGCGAGGTACGCTGTTCTTCCTACTCAAAGTAGGAACGCGGTGGTAAGCTCACAGCTGGGTATTTCCAAGTCTGGATGTGCGAGATGACATCCGAGTGTAGTTATGCTGGTGGGACAGACTGTTGCTGTGTCTGCTCGTCTCCCGGTCTTGCTGGTGAAGTGGTGCCTGCATCTTCCCTCATCTGCTTCAAGCAGCATCAGAAAAGCTTCGCTGACCTTGCCAGACGTGGACGTTGGGAATGCGTGCAAGAGCTGCTCCGCCACCTCACCGAAAGGCCTTGGGATGCGGCGATGTTCAATTTCTGCAGCGGTTTGTACACTGATCGTCCTTCCGGAGTCCAGCTGGTTAAAAGCTACGTTAACGTTGAGTTAGTTACGTGTCCGTGGGGTCAAAATCGAGCCAGAAAGGTACAGGTTGGAAGAGGGGTCGGAGCTCATGGCACCACGTGCCATTGGCTGTAATTTATCCCTTCAGTACGCAGAGGTGGGTTTTGAAGAGCAGAGTAAAATTTACAGTAGAGGGCACCTCTAAACCTGCAGCCCGTGCTCTGGTCGTTCCCACCTTAGTCACTGCTGAGCTGCTCGCAAGGAGCTCAGAATGTGTCCCTGATGGGGCCTCCTGCTCCTGGGGGCCGCTTTCCCAGCCCCCTGTCCGCGGATCCACGCTGTTAGAGCTGTGACTGTTGCACTTCTGCCCTGCACGGCCTGGAAGTCGTGGCAAGAGCTGGATGTGTGCCGCACCCTGGAGCACGTTATGCAGCCTCTCTGAAAATGTGAGGTACCGCGGCTCTGAAGAAGGAAACATCTGTCCCCAGATATCCTTTGTTAAGCACGCCCAAATTCCTGCAATAGCCCTGCACAATGAGCTCTCCCCATTTGGGAAGGGGCGGGCGGACGGACCTGAAGAACAATTTCTTCCCACTTCGAAGCACAAAGCGAGCGCTTTTCTTGCTGCTGCACGAACCTGGCGCTCTTCTGTCCCACGAGTGGGGTGGGGAAAAGTGTGGGGGTCTCTCTTTTCCTGACTTCCTTGTACTAGAAATCCCAGGTATTCTGCCTCCTGCCAGAGGAGGACAGGTAACGTGGCTTTCCTTTGTGCCGGCAGCGTAAGGTACAGGGGTGACATCTCGTCTGGAGAGCTGATTCCCTGCTCTGAGTGAACATGCAACGTTGTGAGGACTTAGGAATCCCTCACAGCAAAATGGCTTTACCTGCTGGAGTAGCCCACGTGTAGCAAACCGGTGTTTTCATTTCTGCATCTGAAACTCAGGGCTTTGGGAGGAGGTCTGCGTGCCAGCCTTGCGACAGGACGGAGGGGTGCCTGTGGCTTGGACTGGCAGCGGCCAGAAGCGTGGGCAGGAGCGCAGGGCTTGGGGCCAGTCGTTTGCCGAAGTAACCAGCCCTTCTGCAGAGCTGTGGGCAGGCTCGGACGTGGCTTGCGTGCGGCTGTCCTGGCATGCGTGCTCTTCGGGGAAGTCCTCGGGAGTCTTTCCTTCACGGCTTAAATAATCGGCTTTGATCCTCTTGTACGAGAGTAAATTGACGTTCCAGACACCGGCCTGCTTCTCAGATCAGACTCTGCCTTTGAGTTTCTTGCTCGGTTGACCTGGGATTCGTTCTGTGCTGCGCTTGATAACATATATTTTGCAGAAATGATATATGAGGATTATTCTAAGATGCTTATCTGCAACTTTCTTTCAGGTGAGCGAGTGCTTTGTTTTCATGGACCTCTCCTTTATGAAGCGAAGGTACGTGTGGCTGCTTACTGCTGCAGGCGGTTCTGGCTGCTGCCCGGGAAAGTAAAGAGTTGTGTACATTTACCTGCTATGCCTTACATTGTTGGCCTGAGGCCAGAAGCTAAAATGAAGGAAAACCTGGTAATGTATGCAATTAATTAGTTTTAAACCCTGTAGTTCTATTTTATAGAAAAGCTTAATTTAAAAAAAAAAAAAACCACACCACAATGGTACCACGCAGCTGTGCTGGTAAATTACTAAAGGCTAGATCTTGTGTTCAACTTCTATAATACGCATGTTCCTAGGAAAAAAAAGAAACCACTGGAAAGCATTTGTGTCTGTAAAACTTGGCGCTGGAGCTAATGCATGACCTGGTAGAGTGCAGTCTGAGCCCCCTCAGAGGTGCGGATGGCTGAGTACACTCAGTGGTCTTCACGTGGGACAGCACTGAGGAAGGTGCCGCTGCGTTAACTGGACAGAGGAGTTGGCATTCTCAGTTCTGTCCCTTTAGCCTCAGAAGCTGCGAGTTACAGACTTGTGGCTTGGAGAAGTATCCTGACTGCTTCAGCTGCAGCTCTGTGGTGCAACGCTTCCAGTTACGCTGTTTTCTTCCGGGCCTTAAGCAGATGCCGCTGCCACGCCATCCGTTCTATCGGAGGTGTAGCTCCTGACTTGGCTGCCTACCCCTGCTTCCTCTGAAACTGCCGATGGGGCTTTTGTAGCTGTGCGGATGAGAAGACTTGCAGAAATTTGTGGGATGCTTTAAACTAAGACTTGCTTCCGGTGGGTTTTGGTGTCAGTAAATGTTACCTGGTATCACAAGAGACGTGGTGGTAGGGAGAGCTTTCGGCTGGCTATTTACACTGAGGATCTGGATCCTTCCAGGCTCCTGAAGTGGCAGGAAGAACTGGGTTTTGATTTTTACGGAGATACTTGAATGGTTTATAATGGAGAACAACCTTAGCTTTCTGCTCTTCCTTTGATCTAATCTTGCTCAGTGATTCTCGATGTGCAAGTTCCTCGTTTTGTGGTGACCGTATCCTGAGCCTCCCACAGCAAGATGATCAGAGAAGCACTTGTGTTTGCATTAGAATAGTATCGAAAGTTACGACTGGTCAGTCGACGTGTAGATCTGTTTGTGCAATGCAAAATTAAATGGGGTTTACTTAAGACCCTTCCAGCTGAAAGCTGTTACCTTTTAACTGCTCTAAGCCGACTGGAAGTGCTGGTTACACGTTAATTCTCCGCTTCCTAAAATAGATGCGGCCGGGAAGGAAAATATTTTGGTATAGGAATATATTTGAATTTTTTACTTTGTGCTCACTTATATTCTTCAAAACAAAGAGACTTTTTTAGCCTACGGTCTGTCTTTGGCTTTATGTCCAGGTCTGCAGTGAGCTAGCGAGTCAAAATGAGCAACCAGCGCAGCGGTGTAGCAGACAGGGTTAGGATGTCCTTACTCCTCGTTGCAAGTCTGGGTGACACGGAGTTTGTTCCATGCACGATGGTGTTGAGTTCAGCAGTGAAATACGATGTTCTGCTCTATGTTGACACCTAAGTATTAATGCTTTTTTAAACCGGAGAAGGTACGGGAAGGAGTTATGACAGTGGTCTTGAGAAAATGCTGTGCGGCAGAAGGCTCTGGATTCTCAGAAGTACTTAAAGGTGACTCGATCAGCATGGCAAGAGAAAAGGGATTAGAAGTCAGAGCCAAAGAGGGTGTGCTTTCATGTTTCAACAGTGAAGTAACTTGAGGATGTTGTGAAGTGGTACAGTGGCACCTGTATCCCAGCATCTCCAGAGCAAAACTTCACCTTTCTGGATGAAGTGCCTTATCCAAGACGAAGCTGACGGATTTAATTTGGTGTAGCTAGGACTTCGGGAACATGGACCCGCACAAAGATAAGACTAGGCAGGGTTACGTAGTCTGTCTTCTGGGTTGTGTTTTTGCAGGAAGAGGCATGTCTCCGGCTGTGTTTTCCTTTTATACAGATGTGGTAGCTTGAGCTCTTACCTGTCAGGGTGCAGGAGAAAGTTCAGTTACTGAGCCGTGTGCGTGCTTGTTCCGGCTCATCTCGTTGTCTTCCTCTGGCGGAGCTGAGGCGATGTCCTGCAGGCTGCCAGTAGGGCCATGCGGAACTTTCAGACAGAAGAGTTTCAGGGAGGGATGCTTCGGAGAGGTGTTGTGGGCTAGTTGGAGCAACCTTCTTCTGTGTCACCTTTTTGAATGGTCTTACCTTAATCTTGGTGAGTGAGGAAGTTGCTGTCTTCATAGGCCAGTCTTTAACAGAAATAACTGTTTTCACTTACATCCTTTGTACATTCTTAATCTAGAAAAAGCCTTTACTGCAACCCTTTCTACTGAATATAATGCACTCTCTGTGACTGCAGAGATCCGTATTATTTATTTTTTACTTTTGAAGACTCCTCTACTTCAGCCAGCTTACCTGTCTGCGAGGTAGGGGCCTGCATGTGAACAAACTCTTTAGTGAATGGCTTTTGGCTAACCTTGGGGTAGTTAAGTGACTGCTTCTTTGCTCTTCTGGTCATCCTCAGGGGTTTCCGATCCTTTTTGTCAATGAAGGTGGCCCTTTGGATAGCTGAGCAGAGTTCTTTGCCTAGCCCTTCCAAATCTGCAAATAGGCAGTAACTTGTGTTAGAGAACTTCCTTGCTGCTGTGAATTTGCTGCCAGGTATTTCAGTTGCTTGCATGAAATCTCCGCATGTTTAGAGTCTCTGGAAGCTTACAAAGCAAAACTCATTCAGAGATCTTTTTGTTCTCTTTGGTACTGACCAAGCTTTTCTCTGTTTCAGTGTGTAAAGGTTGCCATAAAGGACAAGCAAGTGAAATACTTTATCCATTACAGTGGTTGGAATAAAAAGTAAGTATTTCCATAAAATGGAAGCAGACCTTCATTGTCTCTTCTCATCAGTTTGAATACTGTCTTGATGGACAAGCTCTGCCCTCTGTGTCTTTAGAAGGCTCTATAAAATTGACCTGACTATTTTTGCATAGCTGAGTCAATGATTGATAGTAACACAAAGAAAACATTGCCTAACTAGCTGTTTCCTGCAGACCTTGGTTATCTAGACAACCTAGCTTGGGGTGTCAGCAGACTAATGAATGGGAAGGCTTTGTAGTACTCTGAAGTTTGACAACAGTTATTGTAATTCCTCCCTGGCAGAAATATTTAGTGCAAAAACTTTCTTATTGCGTGCTGGTATGAGATGTAATCCTTGGTGCAGTGGATCAAAGTGCTCTGCTCACAGTGTGTTTCACTCTTAAATCGCTTCTGGCAGCAAAGATTTGGAAAAACATGCCTTTGTGAAGGCTGCCTTCAGAATGGGAAGAGCTATCTATTATAGTGTTTCACAGGAGCAGTTTTAGCCTGTGTTTTGGTTCTGGCCTTTCATGCAAAGGTGCCATTAGAGATACTTTTCCCTTCTGCAAAAATAATAAAATTCTTGGTAAGATACTTCTAAAGAATAAAGATATCGTCATGATATAATGTTCAGCTCACTAAAGGTTAATTTTGTCATGAGATTGTTACATTTGTGTAGTTTCTCTTTAATTTGAGTTCTGTTGTGTTACTCAGTTTCGAATTTAAGAAAAGGAGGGTTTTAGTGAATAGAAGCTTTAGCTGTTCAGACTCCAGAAGGCTTTCTGATTTGTTTCATTTCAATGCTGCAGACCCTTGAGTGAAGATTCTGTTGCTAATATCTTGATCTCGCTGACTTGAATAAAAGCTGAACGTCATGTTTTAATGCCTACTGCTTTCTTTAAATGCATCTGCCTGCCCACCCCCTGCCCCCTCCTGCCAACGGGCAGAAAAATGTTTTATTGTAAATGCTGATAGTTGCAGGGAGTGTAACTGATTATTAAGCTGGCTGCTCTGTATCAATGAGGCAGCATAAATATGATACCTCATTTCCTAGTTTATCTCCAGTGGTGAAAGGTGCCATAAATGATGTGACTCCTGCTTTTCTTTTCGTGCTTGCATTATTTGAGGGTTTTTTGCCTCCAAGCTTCCAGTTAGCTACATTAAAAGTGGCTTTGCTGCAAGATCTAGACAACTGGGACAATGTGATTCTTTAACTTTGGGTTCTGTAATTACGGTCCTTTGTTACTTGTTAATTGCTCGGCTTATTTTTTTTTTTCTGCAAATACCAACAAGATAGGAAGTTTCTTCATCATACAACATAAGGTGTACGGCAGTCGTATAACACTTCTTTGGAGGTCTCACAGCTGTACAGACAGGAGTAAGATAAGGAGTTTACCTATCTGACCAAAGCACTATCCTAAAAATGTAACCTTAGAATACGTACAGCTGTGTATCTGTTTCTCTAACATTTGGATGCAAAGCTTGGCTTGTCTTGATCTTGGAAACTTTATATTCCTGCAGTGGCATTGGTTTTTGTCACTTTGGTGTTCCAAGGGTGGCAGCTATTGCCATGTAGTGAGAATGACACAGAACTCATATAAAGAGCTTTAACTTGCATGTTTCAGAATAGCTTGGCCACTTTTAATGTGCTTTTATTTGAAATAATTTGTCAGATTGCTCGGATTATCCACTCTTTGTCAAAGTGGAATTCTTGCTCATAATGGCAATTTCCCCAACACCTGTTCTCTTAAATCATTCACTTCAGATTCTTCAAATATTCATGCCATCTTGGTTTCCTTCACAGACAGAAATCAGAGCTCTTCTTCTTACAGTAAGATCTTATTGCTGAATTTGTTAACCTATAAAATGTTGGAATAGATAAAGGAAACTCGCTTCATAATATAGTTATGGCTACAGATGCCCCACAATTTAGTAAGTGTAGATTTTTTTTTTTTCCTGAGATTCTTCTATATTAAGACAGTCCCCTCCCTCCCAAATTGCTTATCCTTCAAGTTTGGGAAACTTCCAGAAATGACTGAGGGTTACAGTTCCCTAGAGAAGCTGTTACAGCTTCAGACAGTGGGGAATGCATTTAGTAACTTACACTCAGTTGTGCCAGTCCATGACTTGTCACAAAAGCAAAGTTCAGTCTCAAATTCTGCAAAGCTTTTAATTGATCCTATTTTATGTAGAATGCAATTCTGTGGTGTTTTTGAACGATTGTTTGATTTTTATTTTTTTTTCCAGCTGGGATGAATGGGTTCCGGAAAGCAGAGTGCTCAAATACGTGGATACCAATTTGCAGAAACAAAAAGAACTTCAAAAGGCCAATCAGTAAGTATTTCTGTTAGTCCTCGTCAGCAGAATATTTTTCTCTATAGGGCTTCAATGCAACAGCTATATATCAAAGGAGGGCAGTAAGTTCAAAACAAACAAAAAAGAAAAACCACAACAAACGCCTTCAAGAAGCATGTCTCTGTTCTTTGCGGTGCTTTGGCCTACAGAAGTATTCTGATCTCCGTGCTCCAGAAATTTGAGAGTTTTACTTAGTTTTAAAACTTATTTCAGGTTTCAATGAGGAGTAGGTTGATGAAGTGCAGAGGCAACCTGACTAACTGCAAGTACGTTCTATAACACAGAAATTAGGTGACAAAAAATGATCCTCATGCAGTATCCCTAAAATACATTGTTAACTGCAAAGGATACCTCTCCTAGGGGATATTTAAAAGCTGTCTGGACATGTTCCTAGGCAACCTTTTCTAGGTGGCCCTGACTGAGCAGAGAGGTTGGACCAGATGAACTCCAGAGGTCCCTTCCGACCTAAACCATTCTGTTATCTTCTCAGACAGCTTCAAGATGCATACAAATACTTTGATTTTTATGAGCGCTAGTCTTTTAATTCTTTTTTTGTGTAACAAAAGTGCGTTTATCTAGAATGCCCTATTTTTCAGAAGCAGTTAGTGTGTTGCTGACTAGTTGCATCTAGTTCAACCTTTAAAGTCCTCTTTTTGCTATTGAGTTGAATTTGTTCCTCCTTATCCCAAATAAGACTTGAAATCAGTTACTAGAAGTTTTGTGAATATTCTGTATAACCTATTCTCTTTTGAGGGGAGAACAAGGTTCTTTTCCTGTTAGTCTTATTGCCAAATGTATTCTTTTTAAAGGGAGCAATATGCAGAGGGGAAGATGAGAGGTGCTGCTCCGGGCAAGAAGACATCTGGTCTGCAGCAGAAAAATGTTGAAGTGTAAGAAGCTTTTTATTTAAAAACAAAAACAAACAACAAAAAAACTCAAACTTTTGCTTGTAAGTTCTACTACTGATCTTTAAATAGTTTTCTTCTTATAGTTTAGCCTAAAGAACCATTCTTTTACTCCTGACATGACCCATGCAGACAATTTACTTTTGAGGTATCTGAAAGGCTTTTGTTGAATTACTTTATTAAAACTGTCTTCCAAGATTGAATGATGTTTAATCTCGGATCAAGGTACTGAGTAGGTTAAACGTTAACACTTCATAGTTCTTTTGCATACTATTCCTCTCAAGTTAGTTGCCTGAAACTCAGTTATGACATGTCCTCATAAGACTTGTGTATCTTAGTGAAATTGGTTTCTGTGCAGAACTTTGCAGCTCTTCCAGGCTGCACAAGCACTTACGTGGGGGGAAGAAAATCCTTAAAATACCTTGCCTTCTTACTGTACAGTTGTTAAAACTGTGTTTAGGAAGCCTTTGGTGTTTTCCTGTCTTTTCCAAATCTAAACACATGCTATTAAAATGGTTTTGCATCTCAAGAGACCAGAAGCAAGCTCAGATGTTTATTAGAAGAAAAAAAATCAGAATGTAATTGTCAGACTTCTTCCATTCCATCTTTTTTGTTTTTCAGAATAGGCTTGTGTGGCCTTACGCTTAGATTCTCATAGCTCTTTTGCTTTGCTCATGTGCCATGAAACTCTTCTGTTTGGGGTAGTACTTCAGTTTTTTAATCATGAATATACTCATTTCTAATGTGATGTTGTAGATGTTTTCAACTGCTGACTCCTTTTATGATTCTAGTCTTCGTGAGGAAGGAAGGGATGTCATTTCAGCAGCTAAGAGCATTTGGCAGCAGCCTCGCATTTCATGCCTCACTTATGGGTAACTTTGCATTACAGAATAAGTATCGTTGGCTTGAGAAGTGCAGTGGCAGTGGATAAAGGCTTTTTTGCTCTAGATCCTGAATGCAGATTTCACTTTGCAGCTGGCCAAAGCCTACCCAAGGCTGTAAATTGTCTTTTGCTCTTCGAAATGGGGAGTCAGATGGATCTGGTCATAATGCTACGTGCATATTCCTTTGGTCTGTTGCTACAGATTCCGAAGTGCCTTAAGCACTCTGGTTTTGTGTGCTTTCTCAGCTTGGGATGGGCTTCTGACAGGGACGTAGTCAGTCTGTCTTCATTTGGAGGGGGTGGGGAAAAAAGCCTGCTCAGACAGTTCCTGATGAAAGTCATTAAGAACTAATTAAAATATCTAAATTGTGGTAATTACTAATGGGACTGCTTGAGGGGTTGTTGCACTTGAGTCTGCTTGTGTTTTATTCAGTAGGAGCAGAATTAATTTAATGTATAATTTTGACATAGGTGGTGATGACTCAATTGTAAATGTTTTGATGACTACAAATTGCATTACAGAGAACATCCTAATAGTAACTTCAGGAGTAGGATCCCCGTACTGTCAGCTTCAGGCATCTTGGGAGCTCAGGCTGATTGCAGTGGGGTGGTGACTTGCTCTCTGGGGCTGAGAAAATGCTAAATGTTAACCTCCACTTGAAAAGCAGTAGAACTCAGTCGGCTTAATCCTCTCCACCACATGTAATAACGTTGCATCCAAGGTAGACTGACGCAGCAAAAAGGACTTCATCTTAAGCTTCTGTTTCAATTCAAAGCTCAAAAGCATGTTACCGGGTCTGTCTTCACTCTCAGTTAAAACCAGTTGGGCAGAGGGAGTGGTTTTGCTTTTCGCTGTCATCACAATAGTAAGCATTAGCGATCATTTCTGGTGTAGCAGAACATACAGGAAACTAATTTTCTGAAAGCTTTCCAGCCACCATGAAAATTTAATTCCTTGAAGGTGGAAGATCAGAGTAGTAAAGGGGAAGGAGGAAAACCTGTCATTAAAACAGCAGTCTTGCGATGTGAAAGGTATCTATCGCAGGGTCCCATATGCTTGTTGCACTGATCTTGCTCCTAGTCTCTAGCCATTACCAGCATCCTTCTAAATTAGACCCCTGGTTCTTCCAACAAAGTCTCCCTGTCTTCTTCCCTACCTGGAGGCTGAGGGGAGGAAGTGCTTTGACTGAACTTAGCAGTGATGCAGGGTTGCGATGCTGTACATTATTGACTCAACTGCTGCTGCTCACATCCTGCTTACACCTGAAGTCAAGGTGGCTTCTGACAAATCTGGGAATACAGCTCACGCTTCGGGATTGTTCTGTTGTTATAAATCTAAGGTTGCTGCAGGTACATAACGTACCGTTGGTGGGGAGGGGGAGAAACGGATCAACTATTCTAAAAGGGTAACGCTGTCAACCTATTTAGGCCTCAAAATTTACCTTTTGTAGCATTCTTGGAGGATTGAACAGAGGGAACTGTTCAAACTTATCTTTAGAAACTTATTCCTCGGATAGCCAAACAAGAATGCAAAGGAAATAAGTCTAAGAAACATATATCCTCCAGGAATGTTCGATAAGATTGTAAAACACCGCTAAAAAGGTAAATTTCTGAATCTTAAATAGATTCTCTTAAAGGCTGAGCACTAGGTCTGACATTCTTTCCTTAACTCAACCCCCATTGTGCCTAGATTTTTCAGACGAGATGGAGCGCATACTGTTTGCTGTTTGGAGACCCCTACAATATCGACGCGGTGAGTTAAGGATGGATTGTCAAACCAGGATTTTCATCCTGAAATCCAAATCTCCTTGCTTTCATAGATTTCCTTTAGCGACTCTTAAAGTCGTCAGCTGTAATGATGTAAGCTCTGGTAGCAATTCAGTTAACAATTCAAAGTGCTGCAGAATATTGTGTTTGTTTTTTTTTTTTAAAGCTGGCGTGGACTAACAGTACTTAGTTTCTCTGGAATGCATACATTTTCAGTTGGGAGAAGGGTATGTTCTGAGCACCTAAATGCATTCGGTGCCTGCTGTTTAAAAGGTGGAAGACAACTGACTTCAGGGTTTTGAAACTGGATTGTTCTAGAAGATTACAGTTGGTCTGCATGTTTACTGTAGCCTGGAGTTCTCTTTCCATGGAAATCAGTAATAAACGGCACTGTGCTCTGTAAGTCTGAGAGCTCGGCTGCTGCGGTAGATGGTGGTACAAATTGTGAGGATTGATCTTGCTCTGTAATCTACTGTATTTTTGTCATGGCGTGAGTCTGCTCAGAGTAACTGTTCTGTAAATTGCAACAACTAGTACAAAAGGGTTTTTAAAGCTATTTATAAGCGGTATTTTATCAAATAGAAATATGCATGAAATGCAAATTGTACACAGTTCTTTTGAAATTAATCATCATATGGTAACTAGAAAAACTCTGATAGAAAACACTTGTATGTTTACAGTGGGTTACAAAAGGTAAAATACAACCCTACAGATACTGGCTTTTCCAGACTGTCTTATATATGGTACTGCTGAATTCCAGTTTCTAAGAATTGATGCTACCTTTGATGGGCCTAATGTGATTATCGTGTTAAAATCAGTAACCTGAGTCAGCCTGTGCTTGGAAAGGAAGAAGGGCAACCTAGAGTACTAGAGTGAAGGTACGGCACTGAGTAACAGGTTTGAGAAGATATGTGTTTTTGATGTATTTGCAAGCAGTGTCACCAGAGATGCTCTCAAAGCAGTATCTCAACTTAAACATGAGTTATTGTTACTTTTTCTAACAGAAGTCCTGTTCTTCATCTGAACACGTTACTCAAAAGCACGTGCTCCTGCTGCGTGTCCTCTGGGGCGTCCCCTACTACCTTTGGCGTAGCTAGTAGCTCTCATGCGAGCTGCTCAGTCCTCCAAATGTCAGGCAGCATACACACACTGCCTGCATGCCAGCTGCCTGGGGCTGTAACAACACTGGAAGGGCTGTTCTGGCTCCAGCTGGAGACTTCCCTAACCCGCTGTGCTGTCTGGTGGTCACTTGTAACACGTACCTGGGGACGGTCCTCAAGTGAGTCAAGTCTGCGATGCTTTTCTACCAAAAATATCCTCTGCTCCTAGCAGCCTGTCAGCAAGGGGCTTCTGAGTTGGAGGCTATATCCATGTGATGGGTTTAATAGTCCTTTGTAGGACTGTTTTACACTTACCTAATAAATTCTGAACCATTTGGGCCTCTGGCCTCCACGGCATCCTGTGGCAGCGTGTTCCTCATTTTAATTCGGTACTGTGCTGAGAAGGGGAAGGAGGATGATGACTCCTGTCTTTTTTAATGCTTTCTGCTTGGGTTTTTGGTCTTTTTCTTCCGTCTTGAGGAAGGATTAATTGGTCCATCTTCACCCTTTATCTCTAATGATCTCTCTACAATTTCCCCTCTTCCCACCCACTGTTTACTCCTGGTATTGAGCTGCTCTGCACTACTGACTGTTCCTGCTCTCATTACCTCTTCTACTTTGGTGTGCCATGTAAGGTCAGGTTGCCTGACCGTGCAGGAGATGTGTATAGTTCTGACTTCGCTATTTATCCTTTGCTAATAGCGTTGGATGCTGTAACTGAATGTTGATAGGAATGCTGCTCTTTGCAGCTGATTTAGTAACCAAGCTGCTAGAGCAGTAGAGGGCTGGCGACGACCATTCAACGTACTTGCTTTTCACACTTCAATATTTTCATGTAAGCTTTTGTTACTGGACACCTTGTGTTAGGAGAGACTTCAAGATGTTGGACAGCTTACTTGCATCCGTGCTGTTGTATTGTCAGTAAACTGGCACCTTGCTGATCTCCCTCTTTGGCGTTTACAAGAGTCTTAACCTCAAATCCCAGAGCCCCAAGTGGTAGCCCACCTTCATTCCGCTGCTTGCATCCTAACCAGCTGACGTAGGGAGGTTCTGAAAGATTTCTAAGTCTTGTTAAAAGGCTCAAGAATTTAGGGAAAGTAAGAATTCTGTGGATAATAGCAGGTATTTGATCTAGATGGTCACAGACTCCTAACAGTTGTAGAGTAAGCAAACCTTCCCATGTCTTGCTTTTTCTCCTGATGTTATTTGTGTGTTGAATTCTTCACTAAGCTACTCTTGTTTTCAGGGTCACGTCTAGAGAATTGTCAGGAGAAAGACACTTAATGCTGCTCTCTGTTCCGAGGCTTGCTGTTCGTAACGTAGGTCTAAAATGGCACAGAAGGATGTGTTTCAACCGTTCCTAGATGTTTCATCTTTTTGTGTCACTTCGGGACTTGAATTCCTTTGCAGTAAGTTACCTGCCACTGTGAGGAACATGCGTGATGTTCTTCAGCTGTATGTCTCAAATGAGCCTGCTGGGTCTGCCTAAAGTGCTCTGGTGAGCTAAGATGTGTTGCTTATCGCGGGCTCCAGCTTCTCTCGATAAGGCTGTCTACAACCTCTGATACAAATGCTGCATCTCTCTCCTGGATATTGAGTACGCTGCATGCTTACGGTACTCTACACAACAGAAGCGTTTCATCTTGCACAGCTGTCTTAACCTAGTGAAGAGTATTATTCCAGCCACTCTGCTGTACAGGCATCGAAAATGTGCCGAGTGGCAATGCTTTGTCTCTATCCTGAGATCTTTGTTCCCTAAATCAGATTTGTCTTAGACTTTGTGAACAGACGGCTGCTTTGACTTGAAGCACAGATGTAATAACTTGAAATGTAAGGAATCAAGAAATACAGAATGAGGCTGGAGAGCACAAGCAACTGCCCTCAATGGGTTTATGCTAGGCTTTGTGCATCAGTAACGTTAGGTGTGGTTTTCTACTGCAATTAAGACAGTTCTTAAAGTACTGTCTGCTCCAGTTTTCTAACTCTGCTTCTAGACTGATGTTCTGATTTTATTTTTATCTTGTGACATTAATTCTCAAAAGAACTCCCTGTTTCTACTTGTTTACTCTAGGTTTGGAAGAAAAGGCATTCTCTTCAATACACAAGTCCATTATCAGTGACTTCACTTGGCAGTTGTTACCTCTTCCTGGAGAGGGGATTTTTATTCTGCCCACAGTTCTTTTTAAGCCTCATGATTGCTTGTGACTTGAAGCTTGAAAAAAGTGTTGCTTTTCCTGTCTTCAGACCTTTCTGAGACTGACTACTTCCTGACTGAGATAATCCCAGTTCAAAGACTGAATACAAATGTCTTTTGACGTTGTGATGAATTAACAAAGAAATAATCTTGTACTGGTAAAGAGTTTTATCCTCACAATCTGGAATCTAGGCCACTGATTTCTGTTTTTTTGAGAGAGGTTTAACTGGATTCCTATCAACAGTGAGCAAATGGAAACGTGGCTAATAGACTCTTAATTCAAATGTTCTAGAAAAGGTTAGTAAATGTACAAAGTTTAAGTTTAATTTTAGTTAGTTTTAATAATTTAGTAGTTTAATTTTTGTCATTAGCATATCTTGACATATCTGAATATTTGCATATAGTGTTTTTAAAATTCTTGGAAGTTAGCTTCTCAGCATAACTGTTGGAATAAAAATAAGGATTAAGGAGAGAGAATTTAGACAAGTCTGAAGTGTTTAAGTGTTAAGAGAGCAGCATCTGGAAGATGATAAAAATTAGGAACAACACTTTTCAATGTTGTTCCAAATGTTTCCAGTAAGTATAATCACGATCTCCATTAAACTTTGGACTGCCTATGATTGCATCATCATGCAACTTCATGCATATAATTAATTCTGATAGTGATATTCAAACTTTCTTACACTGCTGTAGTGGTAAAATTGTTTGTTTTTTCAATACTTTTCTGGAAAGTCAGCTAGCTGAGACTTACCTGATAGTTTCCATCACCTCTGTTTCCTTGTCCTGTATTTTGTCTTTAAGTGATGCCTGAAACGCTGAAGTAGAACATCTATAAGTATTTGGAAAATATGAAATATCTGTAGATGCTACTTGATAAATGTTGGTCAGGTCTGTTCTAAAATACTTGTTCTTGGCCTGTCTTCGGGACTTTTGTAGGTTTACGTTTAATGAATCCCCCAAATGTGAATACTACCACTCGTACTGGAAAAATCTTAAAGCATCATAACTGTAGTGATAAATCATACCTGACACTTCTCCTTTCTTTTGCTGTTACCTAAATACTCCATAGGCTAAGTATTTGATCATGGTTCTGAGCTTAATGGACAATTTTTCTGGCTTTCAATTCTTTAAATACTTGTCTTTATATTTGCAATAATTTGTGTTCTTCTTGCAGGAAAACAAAAAAGAACAAACAGAAAAGTAAGTATATCTTTTTTTTATGGAAGTGGATGTCCTTAGTGAAGGATTCTTAGCTGGAATAAGATCTTAAATCGGCCCCCACCAAGTTTGCTTACACTATCACCTTGCGGTGTTCCTCCTGGATCTTAATGTCCATTCCCCTTCAGCAGGAGGAACGTATAACTTGCTGATTTGCACATAAACTATTTGTCAAGATTTTGAGTTCCTGCAAATTAAAAGCAAAGTGGTATCCACATGAATCTGAAATAATTTGGTAAGTCAAATTTGTTTTTTTATTGACATGGGGCACAATTCACAAAGCTGAGTTACTGGCTCCAAAAACGTTCTTCCAAAGAACCTTACAGATACTGATGCCCTGGTTTGTTCTTAATGCAGAAATCTCCATCTTCAGATAGGCATGAATGTAGCAGTTTAGAGTCACAAATGTGTGATGTTCAAAATAAAGTCATATTAAAACAAAAAGCAAGTAAAAGATGACTTGAAGTCTGATTCTTACTTTTAAATCCTTTAATTATTTTCTTTATAATGGTATTTCTTACTGACTTACCAGACTCCTTAAGCAGCATAATTTCTCTTTTCTGTACAGCTCCTGGAATTGGAGAGGGGACCAGTACCAGTGAGACTCCTCAGCCTCCTAGGAAGAAGAGGGCTCGAGTAGATCCAACAGTGGAAAGCGTATGTGTTTGTGATTCTCTTACAGGGCTTTTAACAGAAAATAGAGTTGCTTTGCTCAGACAGCAATGTTTGTTCTGTGGTACGGCAGCATGAAATGCTATGATTTTGCAAAACCCTAGGGTTGCCAAGTGGCCTTGCAAAATCTGAGTTATTTCCCTGTTCCCTCTGGAGCCTACTTTGGCAATTCCTTAGTCCAGTGATGTGTTTGAGTTGTGGAAACAAGCAATATGGTGACTCTTATCTTGGACAGTTATCTGAAAGTAATCAGTGTCGCTTCGCTTTTTTTTTTTTCCAGGAAGAAACATTTATGAACAGAGTTGAAGTAAAGGTGAAAATCCCAGAAGAGCTGAAACCATGGCTGGTAGATGACTGGGACTTGATCACCAGGCAAAAGCAGGTAATTTCTAAAAATAAATAAAAAATAAATTTTAAAAATCTGTGTATAGGCAAGGACAATAAACTGGAATTTCATATCCTCTTCAAGTGCAGGGTAGCTAAATCTCCTGTAGAGTTTGACAGAAGCCTGATGGTGTAAACAAAGGTCACCTGCGAGTTATGACCATGGTGCAGCAGAGCTGAATGTAAATTTGTGGAATAGATTCAGTTTAACTGGGCATAAGCTTGAAAGTCGAGTAATTTTAAACAAAGCGTGGTGTTCCTCAAAGCATGCCAACAGGTCAAACATGCTAAGAACAGTTTGCTTAGCTGGTAGAGAACTAGTCTGTAGGAACACTGCATGTGGTAGATGTTTCATCTCAGTTCCTTCCTGCCTTGTTTACATGTCACTCATTGCCAAGTTCTTAAAGTATCTCAAGTTCTAAAGCTCTGACAGAAAACAGTCTCTTAGAGCAGTGATTCTCAACTTTTCTGCCAGGTAGAATCTATACAAAGCTTGTTGATGCAGTAATTTTATCTAGGCAAGACAGTCTTCCATTTTAAAATGTATAATATACTTCCATAAACTTGTTAGTAAGTCATGACTCTAATGTGGAGCTGCTTACTTAAATTGGCAAGAAGCATAGAAAATAGCATTGAAAATTGTATGTTTTTGATTTGACAGGCTGCAATTGCATGCTTTGACTTTTACTGCTGCTCTGAGGTACTGTTTTCCCAATGAGCAAAAATCTTGTCCTACGTAGATAAGGCTGACTTGTGGTGAATAGAAGTGTTATGCTTGCACCGGCAGGAAAGGTGCTTAAGTACTAGTATGCGTTACGCTGACTCCAGTTCTGCAGACTGGATTTTTTTTACCTGAATATCTTCAGACTATAGTGCTTTTGTGAAAAGAAAATGGTAAGTGAACTGGGGCCCATGCCTCAAAAAACAAAGCAAATCCGTGAATTTACTGTATGCTTAGCCTTGCAGTGTATGACTGAACTAGTATCTGAGTACAGGTGATCTGTGTATGGTGTTAAAGATGGAAGATAATCACTGGTCAGTCACAGCTAAAAATATTTGTCTTCAGTCCCGTAAGCTGTGATGTAGCTGTGATAGTCGTTAGATGGTGCAGGCAGTGAAACTTCCCAGCATGTGCCTAGTGGCATTGTTTGCTTCGCACAGTGGTATCCGTTGCTGAACTGTAGAAGCAAAGCAGACGAAGAATAATCAAAGCTGTCACCGTTGCTTTTGCAACAGCTGTGTGACCTGCGCTAGGCAGGTCTGCACTGGCATTTGTGTGCTTTGCTGCATACCGTTGGCTCTTGGGTTGACTTTGGCAATTCAGGTTGCTTTTGAGCAGCAGAAATGTTAAATGGAAACATGAATGCGGTTGCTGTGGAGTATTTCAGTATGCACAACTAAAACAGTTGATGTTCCTTCGGTAAGAATTAACACCTTAACCTGTTAATTCTAGAAATATCCTTATGTCTGTCTGTTTAAGGCTAGCACGTAGATAGAAATGTCTGTGCAATTTAGACAACTTGTATTTGTTCAATTTTGTTTCTTTCCCAGCTCTTCTATCTTCCTGCCAAGAAGAATGTTGACTCTATTTTAGAGGATTATGCAAACTACAAGAAATCACGAGGAAATACTGATAACAAGTAAGTAGCAGTCGTTTCAAACCTTAACTACATCTTCTGCTGTTGTTGTTGCACTTGTAGTTCATGGAAAAATTAGTAAAGCTGTTAAACGTATCCCAGCCCTATGCTCAGGTTAATGTTTGAGACCAAGGTGATCGAGGAGTTAAGAAATCTGAGAAGGTAATTCAAAGCCATGGTTCTGCTTTCTGGATGTTTTTTCTCCTTCATGCCCTGCCCTTCCCCAGGCTTTTTTCCTGAAGGAAGCTGATAGAAGCCAAGTCAATCATTCTCCATCCCCTTCGTTCTAGCTCAGTCTTCCTACACTGGGTGAAGAAATTAGGTGTTGCTTGCTGTGTGTAAGCTGAACAAACTATCAAAAAGGCCACATAGCAGATGAGCAAAAAGTGTTAGTGTATTGGCAGGCTTTCTCACTGAGGTAAGGGGTGGAGTGGAGGACAGGCAGGTAGATGATGACTTCTTTTAAAAGAATCGGATGGGCAAAGCTAATCCTCCTGAGGTGGTACTTTGAAGATTCTTTCTTGTAGTTGCATCAGCAGTCCAGCTGTGACAACAAACAGGGTGTGTTTATTCTTAAATGAAGCTTTTTGCTTTCACAGACAAAAGCCTGAAATGTGAAACTATTCTTCCATTCAAGAGGAAGTATATTATTAGCTTGTCAGGGTGCTTTCATATATTTATCTAGTTGTAATGGCCGCTTTAAATTTTTGCTGGGTGGAGTGACAGTTGTACTATTCAAGATGTGTAGCATGATTGCTTATACAGAAAATAAATTCCTATACGGTTATTCTTCAACTGGTTGTGAAGTTGAAGGCCTGCAGGAGTACGGCACTGAAGGCCTGCAGGAGTATGGCACTGAGAGTTACAAAGAGCCAATTGCCTGAAATGTCGGATGGCTGTCCCCTTCCATGAAGCAGTAGTTCAGTCTGATTACTTTAATCAGACGGTTTTAAACTGTTGTGAGTTAGGATTAACTTTAGTTGAAAACGAAGAGCTGGTAAGTGTCCTTAGAAGTTCGCTGCTTTGAACGGACTGTGCAAGCTAATTTGAGTACATGACTAAAACTAAGTTTTTTCAAAACAGTCAGTTTTTAAAGGAGGTCTTGAAATGCACCATTCCTCGCAGCTGTACATTTTTAGGTCTCCAGACAAATTTCCTGGAAAAATCTGAAGGCTTGTAAAAGACTTCCAGAACTTTGACAGACTCACCAAGCCAACTCCAATCTTGTGTTCAGCCAGGCATTAGAACAAGATTTGCAATGTTTTCTCTGTTTACCAGGGAATATGCAGTCAATGAAGTTGTGGCTGGAATTAAAGAATACTTTAACGTCATGCTGGGAACACAACTACTGTACAAGTTTGAGAGGCCCCAATATGCTGAAATTTTAGCAGATCACCCAGATGCTCCTATGTCTCAAGTCTATGGTGCCCCACATCTACTGAGGCTATTTGGTAAGTATCTCATCTAGAGGCTGAAGAGAGGTTAGAAGAATTAAATGCTTATAATTCCATCTTGAGTATCAATGGGAGTGAATTGCAGAAATTTGACAGGCAACTTTGAAACCTGTGGCTTCATTCTTTCTTTTTACTCCATATGACTAATGGTCAGTTATTCAAGGATTTAGAACGGAAAATAATTATTTCAGGTTAGGTTCTATATAAAAACAGTTTCCTGGGCTTTTTATATATGCTAGTATAGGTTTAGTCTTATTGAAATACTTAAACATCTCTAACAAGAAGTGCTACTTGTTTCGAAACAGTACGAATCGGAGCTATGCTTGCTTACACACCTCTTGATGAGAAGAGTCTGGCTTTGCTGTTAAACTATTTGCATGACTTCTTAAAGTAAGTACTTTTTTAAAGCCTTTTAGCAAGAAAAAACTTGGGTCGCGTTACAAAAGTCTGCTTATTTTCAGTGAATAGGGGTGTGTGTGTGTATATGTATGCATTAGGCCTGCGTATGGTATCTTCAAATATTGCCGTGAAGTTTCTCAAGCTGCTGTATGGTAACATGAGTAAGTTTAACTTCTCTCCAGTTATACTGAGGTTATTGCTGGTTAAACATGTTTATGTATTTGTTAGTCTGCAATTTTAAACTGTCCAAGTTTGCTACTTTTTTCAAAATAAATGTTGAAGCATTTGTCATCTGCTTTTTTATAGCCACTACAATTATAGTGAACTATTAAATTATGTAAATTAATCAACAATAAGTAGACATCTGATTTCAGATAAGTTAAAAAACATGAAGCCAGTGCATTGACCAGAAATACTTGAATCTGTAAAATGAGAAATAATGGCATACAATGCTTATTTTGTTAACACATCTAGATGGTCATGGCTCCTTTTTCTCTAGCCATCATTCATTTACCCAGGTAGGTTCTGTATTTGTGCAAATAGGACACCACACGGTTCTCTCTTGCCCCTGCCCCTCTGAGTACTAGCCCCAGTAGCTTGACTTCTGGTGCAGCAGCTGACTGAACCTCAAATGTAAACCGTTTCATCCTGTTAATCTTAACCTCCCTGTGCTCACTTGGAGCCAGAGCTGCTTGACACCAGCTTGTTTGGCTTTGATTTTTGGCATGAGGTGTCAGATCCTTAATTGCTTTGGACAGCTGACTTTCTAGTAGATGAATGTTAGATTTATACTCTTGAAATCATTCATTATGATCTCAGTTAAGCGCCTTTTGATTCACTTGTGATGCTAAACAGATTTTAGGAAAAAATCATTTAATCTTTTTAATATCTTTCATAGGTACTTAGCAAAGAACTCCTCTGCGTTGTTTAGTGCCAGTGACTATGAAGTAGCCCCTCCTGAATATCATCGGAAAGCAGTATAATGGTGTGCTGCTCTGCAACAAGATGATCATTGGATCCTTGTAATACTGTCCACTTCTACGTCTTGTTCTTCACCCTTCTATTGCACATGTCTCTATTGCACAGACTACGTAAACATAAAGTGAATAAAGTTGTGTGTTTAATATGGAACTGGCATTTTTAAGTTCTGAAAACTTTCTTGTACTGAAATGGATGCTTGGAGTTTAGTGGAAACTTTGGTGTTTCTGGCTTGCTACTGTTTGCATCAGTGGAATGTAAAAAGAATGCAGTTATATTTCATTGTATGAACTCTTCTGTGCTCATGGGTCTGTTGACATTAAGATGTGCCTAACGAATCTGCTTTACGGCATAGCAATGACAAATCCAGACTCTCAGACCCATGAGGGTTGTGATCACCTAGTTGTGGTGCTATTAGTCTGACTCACAAACCCATTTTCTTTCTTGGTGTTGGAAGTAAAATGTTTGGTCCATAAATGTATGTTTTTGTTTAGGTAGTTGAAGGACTGTGACTTTTTATATCCTAACAGTAGGAAAATGCATTATATAGTAGTGTCTTGGAAATGTTGGTCTCTTACAGAGCTGTTTTACAAATCTTCAAATAAACTTTTTTAATTTCAAGTGTTGTTTCTGATATTTCTCTTTGGACTGGTCACTTATGATAATGTCACGTCACGTATAATCAAAGTGCATTGCTCTGAATATAAAGATCTGCAGTACTGACTTGGAGATGTTTTGTTTCTTTTTAACTGTAGGGATTATTAGTTAAAGCTAATGCATCCAATTTCAGTGAGATGGATTCTTTTTTTCTGGGGTCATTTTGGAGTTTATAAGTACTGATAATGCAGTTTTAGTACTTCTGTCACAAAGTTGTTAGCCTCAACAAGAAGCGTAGTTATCTGTAACTGATTGTGTATGCTCAGTGTATGCTTTTCATGGAAAATATAAAGTCAGTATTGAGCTTATCTAACTATGCCTTTTCTATTCCTTTCATTTTGCTTCTTTGTAAATGAGGCCAATTATTTTCAGCTAGTATTTCTGAGATACTATCTTCATAAAACTGGTTTTGTAGGAATTCTTAACTTTTTATGACACTGGAAAAGACAGAAATCAATACAGAAATAATATTTTAAATGACCTTATTATACTTGCCATTTTGCGTACCACCAAGTATCGAGTTCATCACTCCATGTAGCCTGTTGCAGACACAGAACACATGATGCATCCTCAGTGAAAAAAGGCTTATGTAGTGGCCTTGTCCTATTTCTGAGCTAGCTACATTTTAAGTCTTTTCCTGAATATGGATGTTTTATTGTGACTTCACTGATCTGTTCTGTAGCTGTGTCTTAAGATGAACATTTTAGTAAAAGCATATTGCATCACTTGTCCTCACCTCCAAGGTTCAAACACTTTCTCCTGTGGAAGGCTGGTCAAGAGCAGAACAGATGTGGAAGCGTAAAGCCTGGACCCTGCGCATGCACTCCGCCTGGCTTCTGTCATTTTTGTATTCCAGTTCAATTCTTCATGCATAGTAGTATCTTAAGGGGTAAAGTGGAACGCAAGAGAGTTATACTGTGAATTGCACAGCTGAGTCAACTTGCTGTTTGTAATGTCTTTCTGGAAGCTGTTGAACTTCCTCATGGGTCCTAACTCTTGTCTCAATCCCATTGCAGACAGAGCTGTGGCAAGAGGTAAAGAAATGGTTCTAAGAGAAATGTGAAACGTTAGCTAATGCTGGCAAGAAAGAGGGTCTTATACTGCAAGGTGCCTTGTGTATATTATCTTCATGAGCAGATTTCTCTTGTACTTGGCCTTGATCTCTCAGTATCAGGCACGTGAAGTTTATCTGCTGTCTTAACATTGCAAGTTCCCTGCAAGTTGACTTACTTTTTTGGTCACTAATAGAATTAACTCCAAGCTGCGTGATTGTGTTGTATAAGACCGTGCTCTGCCTGGATGTTTCTTTTCCTTGCTTTTCCTTGCTTTCCTGTGCATTTCCCAAGGCAGCTTGTATGTGCTCGGGCATGGTGATGAACGTGCATTCCAGCCTTCTCAGCTGAACCCCGAGCCATCTTCTCTTGGATGTTTTGTCTCCATCTCCTTCTACTCTTAGGCCGATTAAGAAAGTCTTCTGTAAGGGCTCATCTAGGTCAACTTTCTGGTAGCTCACTGCTGTTTGTAAATGGTGTGCAGGCACACAGCGTTATTTCGTGGCAGGAGCTAATTCCCTAACCAGTAAGAAAAGAAGCCCCTCGACCACTTGGTACGTCAGCTTTGTTTTGTGTGGCAAAGGCTTTCTTACCTTGATTCTGTATCTGTGGGATAGGATCTGGAACTTCCCTATGAACAGCTTCATCCCATGGGGATAGCCGAGCATTGCATTTCACTTGGCATGTGTTCTGCCCCCCTTTCAGCAGGAGAGCAGTGCTGCTTGGGGTGAGTACAGGACCGAGCAAGGCCTTAAAAAGACAGTTAATAGCATTGCACGGCTCGTCTATGACCTAAGTAATTGCTTTTTCTAGGCAAAATACCAGGTTTTCATCAGCAATGTTATTGCAGGAAAGCACAGCACCTGGGGACCCATGAAGGGCTCTGCCAAGGGCAGGGTGTGAGCGAGCCCTTCCTGCAGGACCCCACTGCTGCTCCTGCTCCTGCTCGGGGCGCCTGGAGGGAGGCTCCCCGGGCACTGCCCCGTACCTGGGCACCTGCGGGGATGGGAACGGGCTGCTCCGGGCCAGGGGAGCAGGCTCAGGTTCTCAGGGGCTGTCTCTGTCCTTTGAGTTAGGAGCCTTGAGAGGAAGCCAGCTGGGTTAGGTCACCCTCTGTCTGCCCTTCTGTACCCAAACACAAAGGCTTACGAAACTGATCCTATTCCGTACGGAGTGCTGCTGTTTCGGGGATGGTCTCTTGGAGCACAGGAGATAATGAGCTATTGCAAGGAGCAGCAGGGATCTCTTGTTAAATGGAAAAGAACAATATTGAGCAATTACGGTGGGAGTTGCCATGGAAACCCCGAGGCAGTGCTAGGGTGCAGCTGCAGCCTTGGGACGACGGAGCAGGGCTGGATCAGGATGGATCAGCATCCAGCGGGATGGTTCAGCATCCTGGTAAGGGCCGAGGCAGCTCCCAGCCTAGCGCTGGTGTCCTGGGGTGCTGCTGCCTGCTGGTGGGAGCAGAGGGCCTGGAGCTGGGTGCTCCGTTTGCTGCCTGGTGGTGTTACAATCCTTGTTACAATCATTACAATCCTTTTGTTTTCTCAGCCTTTAACGAGCAGCTTTGTGAGGTTAACTAGCTACTGCTCTTTATTTACCATGCCTATCACCCAGAAGAAGAGCCAAGATTTTATTCTGAGTTTGAATGATGGGTTTATCGTTTGCCAAGTCACCCCAAGACTGAAAGCAACCTCTTACTCCTGTTTGTAGGATGACATTTGCACCC
Source organism: Cygnus olor (assembly GCF_009769625.2). Taxonomy (NCBI): domain Eukaryota; kingdom Metazoa; phylum Chordata; class Aves; order Anseriformes; family Anatidae; genus Cygnus; species Cygnus olor. The sequence continues at coordinate 21,271,090 of NC_049179.1, read as the reverse complement.
AAGCCCTTGTGGTGATTTTACCCAGCTGGGCAGCTGAGCTCCACCGCAGCCCCTCTCTCCCCCCGCAAGTAAAAGGGAGAGAAAATACAGTGAAAAGGGCTCAAGGGTTGAGATAAGGACAGGGGGATCACTCAACAATTACCACCATGGGCAAAACACCCTCAGTATAGGGGAGACTAATATAATTGATTACTTATTATTAACAAGCTAGCGCAGTGAGAAACTAAAAGCAAACTAGAACCACCTTTCCCACCCCATCCACCCTCTTCTACACCGCCCTTTTCCTTCCTTCACTCCAATCTGAGGGTGGTTTCCTTGTTTTCCTGCTGCAATTTGAAGTCTGCCCTGCACAATGGCTTCGTGTCAAAGGAGATCCCAGAGTTCCTCCGGCCCTGCCTCACCAGTTGCTCCCACCCCATGGGAGGGGAGGCAGCAGCGTGCTTTGTGTGGCTTTGTGCTCAGCTGTGGCATCTTCACAGGTGAGCGTTTTCCCCCCCGAACACGTGCCCCGTGTCCCCCCGGGCTGTGCCCCTGGTGCGTGCCCAGGTGCTGGGGTCTGTGCCGGGATGCAGCGGCAGAGCTGTGCCCGCCAGCAAGGGCTGGAGCTGGCGGCGTCCCCCCACCCCAGAGCTAAGGCGCTTACACCGGGGAGTAAAGAGCTAATGGGTCCCCCACGCAGCCCCAGCAGGGCTCGAGCCAAAGTCCATTAAGTCTGCGTGTGGCTCCCTCTTACCTCCGATGGGCTTTCCGTGCAGGCTCTCCCTGAGCTTTCCGTGTGCTCTAATGCCACACGTGGGGATTACTCAAAGCCTTGCCCGAGTCACTCCTGTTAATCACTAACACAAAGCGGAATTAGTGAGCTAAATGTGGAAAAACGTGGCGAGCAATCTGCAGAGCGTGTTCCCCGAGCACCCAGCCCGTCCCTCCAAGGACGTGTAGGTGCCCCCCGCCAAACACCGCCCCGAGCCCCCTGCTCGCAGCCCTGCTTGGCCCCGACCCCCACCGGTGTGCCAGCACGGGACCCGCTGGCCCCGCTGCCTTCCTGGGTGTCAAGCAGCCGTAATCGGCTTCTGTCCAAGTAAATCAGATTTCTCCAGCTGCTGTGTGACAGGGAGGGAGAGGGGCCAAGATGTGCCTGCAACACCCGAAGTTTTTACCAGCCCAGCTCCCCTCTTGGCGCACCGTGGCCTCTGCACCTCCCTTACTCGTATGCGAAGGAGGTGCCCGAAACGCACGGCACTGCGAGCAGCGCGCTCTGCCTGCCTGGGCCTCGTCTCCCAAAGAGCTTCACATCTCGCTCACCTCCTGCCTGCCCGTGGGGACACCCCTGGCACTGGCCCTTCCCTGCAGCCGTCACCCCCGTGCCACAAAGCCCCGTGCAGGCACCCGGCCTTCGCAGAGCCTGGAGAGCACCCGGTGCAGTGAGGGTCACGCACGGCTCAGCTCCGATGCTGCTCATCACCTTTAATTTGCACCGAAGGTTGCTAAATCTAGAAATGAAGGCTGCTCGCTAATTAGTTTATTTAAAGCAGTCTTTCAGGAGCAGCTAAATCAGCCTGGAAATGCTTCCTTCTCCTGGGGTTGGAGGGATGTCATTACCTCGCCGGGGCAGGTAATGGAGCTGGAGAAAACAAACACGCACCTGCGCATCTCCCAGAGCCTGGGGAGATCAAAGCCCGTGACAGAGCGCGGTGTCACCTAATGAAGGCGGGGGGGCAACAACATCCCTTCTGTCCCCGCAGTGCTTTCATTTCAGGATGAGCAGTAAATGATGCCGTGGGATTGCTTCCCGAGCCTGCCAGACGTGCAGCTGTGAGCACTGCGCACCACCGCGCCGCCTCGTCGCGGGACGTGACAAACACGTCCTGCTGCGAGCGCTTTGGAGAGGAGGCTGCTGAGAAACCACCTTGATTTTGGGGCTGCTTGTCACTGACTAGCGCGAGAAATTGCAGTAAAGGTTGTGCTCAAGCTGTGAATTTGAACAAATTCTTCGTATGAAGCACACAGCCGTGCCATTTTTAGTTCTTTGTTGGGTTTCTTCTCACTCTTTTCTCCCCCCTGTGCCCCTCTCCCCAGGGCAGGGGGGGCTGTGGGAGCCCACCCTGCGCAGAGGGGACAGGGTGGGCAGGAGGCACCAGCCCTTTAGGGACTTCTCTTTATATGGAACACTTTGCACACAAAGAAAGAAAAACACCTGAAAATTTCTCTCACCATAAGACACGTGTGCTCACACAGAGGGACAAGACTCGGGGAGCACGGCAGGGCAGGCTCTGGGCCCCTTGTGCGGCCCCAGCAGGGACCCAGCTGTGCCGGCCCCATGGGGGAGCTGAAATGTTCTCCCCGTGCCACCACGGTGAAAGCCTGGCCTCGCTTCAACCCCAGCACACAACAATGCTCAGGTGCCCTCCGCGGCCCGGCAACAGCCTTTCCAGGGGCACTTAGCTGCCTGGTAAGGCTTGCAAAAGCGCCTGGGTGCCCAGACATGCCCGTGCATACCTTTTGTGTTTGTTTGCCTTATGACAGTGCCGAGAGCTTTTGTGTGGGCAGGGAGCGTTTCATGCCCGGCATGCCAAGGTCCGGGCCTTGCAGCCATGTCCCTGCAACTGCCCCCACACCCACCCCCCGGCCTTTCTCCAGCCCCGGGCGGGGGGTTCAGGATGGGGCCAGGTGCCAGCCGCAGGGCTGACGGCAAAGACCCAGACCCGTGGGGGCTCGGGGACCCAAATCTCGGGGTTTCGGGGTGTGGAGGTTTCCTGTGGGAAGCCAGAGATGGAGCAGGGGGCTGCCCTCCCTCTGCAGCCGTAGCTGGCAAACACAGACCCGGCTGAGGAAATCCCGTGGTTCCCCTAGAGCCAAAGGAGATGTTTATTACAAGTCAGTGGAGAAAAATAGATCGAGCTGCTGTCATGCCCTCAGAACAGCATCTGTGTCTCATTTTGATCCGTGTGCTGTTTGTGCCAAACCTGCTTTGTCAGCCCTGCGGTGGCTCCCGCTTGCCCAGGAGGGCTCAGCTGGGGATGGTGACGTGGTGGCTCCGGCGGTGTCCACAACAAGGAGAGGCGGCACTGCCCGGCGCCTGGCTGCATCCCTGTGGCTGCGTTTGTGCCCTGGCAGGGCTGGGAAATGCCCTGGGCTTTGGGGCTGTGGGCAGGGCTGGGAAACACGCGGGCCGGGATTATGGGGCAGTCCCTGCCCGGGTGCAGGCCAGCCAGGAGCGATGCCTGGGGCCCTGACGGCTCCGGTGCCTGCCCCCTGCCTCCTGTTCTGCTCCCGCCTGGGTCTGTGTTTGGGAGGATGGGGGCAGCAGATGCCCCACGGGCCTCCCCAGGGCTGGCAGCGATGCAGACATAAAACCAGGGGGCTGAGGCTACCCAGAGAGCCCACAGCCGCCTGTCCCCCGCACCAGAGCCCTCAGCGGGGCAGGAAAGCGCAGACGAGGCTGGAGAAGCCCCGTGGGGAGGCTGCGTGTGGCTTAAAGCGTTCCTGTGTCCCTGGTGGCTCGTCCCCCAGGCTGAACGATGCCCAGGGGGCAGGGGATGGGGCTTGTGTGGATGAGGGACCGAGCCCAGTGAGGACACGGGTGCTGGTGGGGCCTGTGGCGAGGATCGCCCGCACCGGAGCCAGGCAGAGCAGCACAGAGCTCCGGCCACGCTGCCGGCACGCACCCTGGAAGCAAAATATCAGCTGGTCCCAAAGTGGGGACGGTTCCTGGCAGAGCTGCTAGCTGTTGTTCCAAGAATATTTCTCCCGTTGTGGCATTTGTTATTGCTGGACGTCGCTACCCGTCGCTGTCAGAGCCGCCACCTCTCAGGCCGCAGCACGCTGAGCACCGTGGAGCTGGCACTGGGCTCCTGACCGCCTGGCTCCTGCCCCAAAGCTGCCCCAAAGCTGCCTCCTGCGCCGGCCCCATGTCAGCTTCACCGGGTCCTGGTGCGACGGATGGGGCTCACCTGAAACTGGGAGCAGCAGCGAGGCCGTGGCCGATCCTGGCCCCGTGACAGCCCCGAGGTAAAAGCAGGGCGGCCTCGGGCTGCGTTATCAGCCGCTCCACTCACCGCTTTTGTTTTTTAATTGGGTGGAGAGTGGAAAACCCTGCGGCCCCTTTTTTGTATAAACAAGAGGGATTTATGGTCCCCTGGCCCAGCTCTCTGAGTTGGGACTAACGAAGTTTCCGCCCCTCTCTCATCTGCCCTGTCTTTGTTGCCGAGCTCCCTGTGGGAGCGGGCTGAGCGATGGCCCCCGTGGCCGGCCCTGATCACAGCACCTTTGTCAGCCCTTGTGGGTCCTAGGTGTGCACCCCAGGGTGTTCAAAGGGCCCCGTGCTGCGAGCCCCAGCATCACTGCTTGCTGGTGCTCGGGGACGAGGCCGAGTCAGGCCCCGCACACCACACCACGGGCAAACCCTGCCGAAGGCACAGCGGGTGCCCTCCTCTGCCCCTGGTCCCAGGGGACACCAGGGGCATGGGGCCGTCCCAGTGCCACGGGGCCTCTGGCAGAGCACACCTTGGCCTCCACCCCACAGCTGGCATCCCTCGTCCGTCTGGACATCCTGCTTCTGCCACCGGCCCTGCCCAGGGCTGGTATCGGCGCCGCACCCAGGCGAGTGTGCCCGGGCTGCCGAGCAGGAGCCCCTGCCCCACGGGGAGCCCGGGGGCTCCGCCTGAGCCCAGCTGCAGGGAGGGCCACGATCCTCTTCCAGCTGAGGGATAATGACTTGCTCGGGCCTTCCCTGCGTGCCTCTTGGTTCATTACTCTCAGCAATTAGCCCTTGGGAGCGGCTGGGGAGTTGCTTCTTGCGTTCATTCTTTCTCACGGGAGTTTCACATCAGAAGCCCTTCCCCGTAATTTGGTCTGATGTGTCTCCTTGCCCCGGCTGAACCTGCGTGGCTGCTGTGACCTCAGCTGCCCACACGCCAGGACGAACACGACGCTGGTCCTGCCCTAAAACCCCCGGCTGCAGACGGACGGGCGCTTCCACGAAGCTCAAGCTCCGTCCTGTCCCTGCCGCTCGCGAGGGGCCGTCTGCTTTCCCGAAACCGCTCCTCTGATCTCTGGACCGCAGAGGTGCTCCCGTGACCGAATAGCTACTTGCACACAGACGTAGTTACACGTGCTAGAGGTGTTTTCCCCATCCTGGGAGGCTGAATGATATAATTCTGATTAAGAACTGGTGTGTCACGACGCGTGCCTCAGGCAGAGGTGGCTGAAGGCTTAGGTGGCCGACCTTCGGAGCCCGTCCTGCAGACACCTTCCTGGGACCCCTCGAACCCTGTCAGCCCGGGTGGGTGCCCTGGGCTGTGGCCAGGGCACGCGGCACCAGGCAGGTTACGTGCTCCTGCACGGTGCCGGATTTGTCTCACCGCCGCGGCGCTGTAACAAAACACGGAGGGATGGAAAAGCCCCGCGGAACAGGAGATGCCCAGAGCGGTGTCTGGTATGTTCTCCCTGCCCCGAGTGGAAACAGGCTGGAGAGACGGGCTGAGAACGCTGCGTCCATTGGCATGTTTCTACTTTTAACATGTTAAAGACCATGTCTGTAACCTGCTCTAATTTTAGGCTGCAGTATATCCGCGCTGAATTCCTAGCATGGAAGAATGAGTGCAGGTGTAAAATTAGATGCATTATTTATGGGCTGGCGGTTACCAGAGCTCCATCACTAAAAGCGCTGCGCTCACTCATGTCGGCGCTTCTGCCGCCCGTGCCTCGTACCAATCGCCAGCTGCAGCTTTCCCACCCCTGGATTAGTGTGATCCCGACCTCGTTATACAGGTTTATAGAGAAGGGACACCATTCCCGTGTTTAGGAATTGAGCCATGTTGGGATCAGTTAAACATTTAAGGGGCCTTTCATTCCCAGTGGCTTTGGCTGGCCGGAGCTAGAGCAGCATGCTCAGTCGGACGCTGAGCAAGTATGAACGGTGGGTGGCTAGCCTCTGCCACGGCTGGAGAAAAGCTCGTGCGACCTAACTAGCACGAAGTGTTAATCAGCATTAGCGTGGTCCAAATTCCATGATCAGGAATGCTAAATACAGAGGGGGAAAGTGCTCGGATTATAGCGGCTTGGCAACAGGCTCTCTGCCCTGATGTCTGGGTCTTGTGCTCCAGGATTTCAGCTTTCATTCAAAATACAACCCATTTTCTTTCCCCCATCGGTATGGATGACAGACCCAGGCGATGCAGCAGCCCTAAGCCTGGGGGTGATGTGTGGCAGCCCAGGGCCCAGCACGGTGCAGCCCCCACTGGGACCTGGTGCCGGACGGGGCTGTGACGGAGGAGTGCGGCTCGGACAGTACCCAAGGTTTTCTCCCGGCCTGATCCCTGTAAACAGTAATTGAGCATGCAAAATAGGGGAAAACTCTTCCTCTCTTTCTACTTACGTGCAGCTGGAGCACATCGTACACACCTGCCAATTTTACTGGGAAAGCACTGAGGTGGAGGGGCTTGTTTGTTGTGGCAAAGTTTGCAAAAGGAAAGGTTTTGCACCAGAACACGGTCTCCTGAGCTTCTCATTTTGTTTAATACTCTTATTTTGTGTTAGATTGTTCAGTCCTCGGTTTAAATGCTTTTCACTGCTTGCTTTATACCGACCCTTGTTTTCCAGGTCTCCGAAGCTAATACTTCTGAAGCAAGCCAGACTTCTGCTGCTTTCCTTCAAGCTGGGACTGCGGGGAGGATGTGGGTGTGGACGCAGCGCCGTCTGTTGTGGTGCAGAATATGGCACTGGGACGTCCTGGCAGCTGAGTTCACCGGACCCCAGCAGAACTGGAGCTACTGCGGGCTTGCCTGTGCTCCTGCCCTGCCTCACACACGTGGTGCGAGGCTGCCCGGGACGTCCAGGCGTGGTGCAGAGGCAGTGGGGTCACCCCGGCTGGTGTCAGCCCTGCGTTTGGGCACCGATCTGGGAGCAGCAGGTCCCAGGCAGGGATGTGCGCCCCTCAAGACCCCTCAAGCATCAGCGGTGCAGATGCTCCGGGGTGCTGTCCCAAGGGAGACGTGGTGCCCCGTGCTGTGGGACCTGCCCGGTGCCTGCCTTGAGCCCGCCCTGGCACCTGGAGCGTGGAGAAGCACATGGAAGGGGCAGCAGAAAGGGCTCTCTGCAGCGCAGGTCTCAGGCTGCCGGGATGCTTTGACCCACGGGTGCTTTTTTGTCTCTTGTGGTGACGAGACTGAGAAAATCTGTCCCTGAATAGCTCTCCAAGCTCGTGTTTCGTGGCTGCAGAACCAAACGGGCAGGTATTTCAGGCCACAGCTCGCTGCCTGGCCCGGCGAGGCGAGGCGGGGAGGCGCGGGCAGCAGGACGCGCTGCGCCTCCTTCCTTGGCCACTCCACGGGCTGAGGCCCCCGCTCTGCAGCTGAACCAGCTCCCGGATTTGTGTGCAGATCGCTGTCTGCTGTGAGCCAAAGCTCCTTTCCAGAGCTGAATCCCATTCACAGGAATTTCATACCCCATTTTACCATCAGTCAGCGTCCAAGAGGGAGCAGTGAGTGCAGGGGGAGATGAGATGCATTTCGCAGGAGAACCACAAAAGTGGCCTGCGTGGGACCTGGGCAGGGCCAGCAGGAGCAGACGGCCGCGTGCCAGCCCCGCTGGCCTCCTGAGGCACTCCCAGTGCAAGATCCCCCAGGGGTCTGTGCACGGCAAGGGCTCGTGCAGCCACCTCCCCGTCCCTCTGCTGCAGCTCTGCTCTGATTCCTCCTGCGAGCCCCAGGCTGCCCCAGGTTTTGCTGCTTCAGGTTCAGCTGCTCCCTTAGCAGAAGGCAGGATCTCAAACCCCGCTGGTTTTCCGGCTGATCAGACAAGATGGGGAGCAGACAGATGATACGGCAGAGGTAATGAAGCTGTTCTGTGAGCTCGGGGAGGTGTGCGCTGCTTCTCCGGCTTCAGCAGAGTCTGCTGCTGAGGATTATTGTGGGAGGCTTTGCAGTCACTATTATCACATTGCAAATGCCAACCTGAGACCCTGCTTGCTTTGTTCCCCTAAAAAAGAATCGGGGTCTCTCCTGTGCTGCCAGGATTCCCCAAGAGACACGGTGTAAAGCTACTCAAGGTCAGGGGGCTCTGCTTTCAGTTTGTCCATGCGAACTTAAGCAAGGCTCCGATCTGTCAGTGGTCCAACCCCAGACTTCCTGCGTACAGGGATAAGACACCCGCTGTTCCCCACGGAGACCTTTCCTTCTGCTACCGACACCACCGCTAAAGCTTTGGAAACTGCGACCTGCGTTGCCTGGGAGCCCGTTTCCAGTGCAGGCAGCCAGCGAACCCGGCCCGTGAGGATGGAGGCAGACGTGCTAACTGCAAGCAGCTGCCGGAGACGGCTTCCTCCAGACCCGGCTGGCACCCGTGTGCTGCCGCTCCCCGCAGACAGCACCGGCTCCCTGGAGCTCGTCTGCAGCTCTGCCGGTGTTCAGATGGATTTGCACGCTGTACGTTCGCACGGAGCCGTGTTTCTCTCCCTCTTTCACTGAGAATGAATCAGCCGTTGGACGGGAGCACGGTTCCCCCCAGCCAGCCTGTTCTGTCTTGCCTGTGAAGGCACTCAGGTCGGGTTATGGTTCGCTCCCTTTGATCGTTACATTCCTTTAGTCTCCTTATCACTTCTCTTTATCCCTTCTATTTGTCTGCCCTCCGCTTTATCTGCGTGACTGAACCAGCCCGCGGGTGACGGGCTTTGTCCTGCCGCTGCCCTGTTCCGCTTGGTGCAGCCCCAAAAGCACCGGTCCCTGCAGGGAGGTCCCTGGTGTTCCCTGCCAGGGCCAGCACCGGGGCTGGAGGCCCGACAAGTGCGGGGTCCCACAGAGGGACGGGACCCCTGGCAGAAGGCTCCCGGCCGTCCCCATCGGCTCGCTGCCGTAAGCCCCCGGGGACGCGCTGCTCGTCGGGGAGCGCTCACAGGAGGGGTGCAGGGTCCCCATGCAACCAGGGGCTTGTTTCATGTTGTCCACCTCCACAGCCATTCCAGAAAGTCTTTGCAAGCCCGCTGGACCTCGTGGCACTAGGCTGGGCTCCCGGTTTGCACCCCACGAGGCTGCCCGACAGAAGTGCTGCGGTGCGGGCATTGTGTGAGCTGCTCAAAGCTCCTGCCTCCTATTGCTGATTGCTCCCACAGCTGAAAATGCCCCTTTTGTTGCAGCGTGGGGAACAAGACTCCAATGGTTACAATTTCCTGATGCATGTGTGAATGTGAGAAGCTCCTGGTGTGCTCTCGCACCCACTCCTGTTTCTAATTCTGGCTACGGAGCATCCACGTCCCTGGGTCTGACCACAGCACGAGTCACAACGCTCAGACACAGCTTTCCGGGGCAGGTGCTGCGCTCTGTACCTCATCCGTCGCCCTTAGTTTCGTTTGGAAGTTCAGCTCCCTTACACCCGTGCTGCCCAATTAATATAATTTACCATAGATGCCGGGGACCACAGTGCTACCAACTTCCCAGCTTTACTGGCTGGCTGTCGGTGCTGTTGCCTCATCTCAACAATTTCACTTCTCCGAGAACACATTTGCTCTCTCTGAGCAGCAGAGGTGCTCAGCAAGGCTTGGACAGCCACGATGAGATGCCTTTACACGTTCACCTTCCCCTGCTGCATTTCAAAATCCTCCCCTTACAGCAGGAGCCAGAGTCCCACGCAGCCGCGAGAGCTGCAGCCACTTTCTGCACGTGCGCGGGGAAGGCTGAGGAGCTCTTCGGTCCCTGCCTTCCCCCACAACCCGAGCTTTACCCAGCTCCACTGCCAAAGCAGATTCCCTGCCTTTGGGGCGTTATCTCCTTTTGGGGTGTGCTTGAATCAGTAAGGAATACTCGGGACATCCTGTTCTCTTGGCTGTTTAGGTGGTAGGCAGCGCATAGTTTCCACACCCACCTCTGACCTGATACACGGCTTTGGAAAGTTGCTTCCCACCTGTTCCCATTCCCACTGCTGCCCTGCTCGTGTGCGCTGGGAGCTGCTCGCGACGTGCACGGTCTCATGCCCGGGCTGGGTGCTGTGCCTCGTGGCCGGGCTCGCTGCCTCCCAGGACAGCCGGGTGCTCTGACACAGCCACGAGGAAGCAGTGAGAGCAGCCAGGCTGGCGGCCGAGCTTTTGTCAAATTGGGCTCCCCAGAGGCTGGCACACATTTTGTTTTTTTCCTAAAACATTTTGCTTTTTTCCTAAGCGCGGCACCGTGCCAGGCAGGTTCAGGAGCACAGCGTGTGAACCCTGGCTGCAAGGAGGTTCCCACCTAAACGTGCTTCCTCCCTTCACCTTGGAGTCCAAAACCAAATGAGGGTGAAACAAACAGAAAGCGCAGACGCTGCATCACGTTGGCGGTGCGTTGTACAAGATTTCCCAGTGCCTGGCAGCACTTCTCTGCGGCCGTGGCTCCTCCATCCCCAGGGGAGCGGCAGCGTGGTGCTGAGCGGGGGCCCCTCTCAGGCACGCTGCGTCCTGGCTGCCAGCCTGGGCACGGGCAGGGTGTAAGAAGGGCTCGCAGAGCAAGGGCTCGCTGTATCCTGCTAGCAAAGACTGTGACTCCTCATGGGCTCAAGAGCAAAGGAGGATAAAATTATATCCTCCTCCATGCGGGTGCTTGGCATGGAGGTAAATTTATCTGGGTGATTAAGGCAGCAAGTGATGCAGGTGTTGGCTGGGTACTTCAACGACCCAAACAGAAATAGTGAGGGGTGCGTTCCCCTTTCAGTCAGGTTGGGGTTTGATTTTTGTGTCCCGTTAACAAACTGACTGATAAGCCAAATGCCTGCAGGAGCGTAACGTACTCTGACTGATCCGTTTTTCTGTCTGATAAAATACCTGAGAAGCAAAGCTTGTTGAGACGCGGCTTTTTGGTGACACACGTTGCCACGTAGTGGTCTGCTTAGAGGGTCCTCCCTGGGGGAGACATCCCTGGGTGCACGCGGGGGCCCGGGAGTCCCGGTCCATGTGCAGGACTGCTGCTCAGCAGTCTCTCCTGCTCATAAGCCCAAAGTCAGTATCGCCCATGTTTGTGGAGTGTGTGACCACCAAGCTTTGTGCTAGTTTGCGACTGACTCAAATATTTCTCTTTGAACTCTGGCTGAGAGCATTGCACAAACGTTGCTCTTCCAATAGAGCAGAAACAGACCTTGGCAGTGTACAGCCCTGACAAGCCTCCACCGTGGTGAAGCCATTCCTTCCTCCGTTCTCACTGTACAACTTGGCTCCAATTAGTTTGTCTTGACTGCTAGATGTGCAGGCCAACACTGCTTCTATTTCACAGGAACCTGCCAGAGATTAATTAGATTCCAGGCCTGTTAGAAGGCCAGCCAGCAACTTGTGTGTGCCATTAGCCCCGTACGTATCACACAAACATTGCTGGAATAAATATACCCTTTGTTGTGCTGCAGGAAGCAGAGATTGTCACAAAAAATGAAACACTTGAACAGATACAGAGTGTGATCGCTTTTGAGCTACATAAGCAGCTTGCTGAGGTCAAACTTTAGCCATGGTTACTGAAATGGCACCAAGTGTGCATCGGTGTGTGCAGTCCTGCCGCGCTCAGCAGTAGTTTGACGGTCCCAGGGCTGAGCACCCCTGGCAGCACGGCATGGACAAAGGCTGCGGTGTACACAGCATCACTGATGCACGAGCACCTAAAGGACGTCCACCAAACTGTACGTCGGTGTACAAGGAGGCATGCAGTCAGCGCCAGCCATTGCTCCAAAGAAACCTGTGGTTTGAAGTCCTAGAGGAAGAAATAAATGAAACTGAATTGGGAAGAGAGTGGAACAAACACCCAGCAGGAGCTGCACGTTTCCATTTGGTCCCCGTTTGTCAGCAGTGAAGTGACCTTATCTCACCGCCCCCAGGTTGTGCTCTGCTGTTTGTGCCCGAGCAAAGCAAATACAAGTTGTAGCAGATTGGCTTGTGTTGGCTTGTCTCACTCACAGCCGAGAGTTGGGAGGAAGTCTGGCCAGACAAGTGGGGAACGAGGTGACAGGAGCCAAGAACCAGTAACAGTGATGGTGAGAGCACACTGCAGGACAAGCGAGGATGCATCTCGCTAATAGGCAGAGACGGATGGGCCGTGGAGAGGGGCGATGTACTGGGAACTACCTGCCACGAATCTTAGCAGCAGCAGCTTGAATTCATTTGGGGAGAAAAGTGAGAAAAAGGCTGTAGTCAACGTGGCCGGAACCTGGGAAAAGTGCTGGCACCGTGGCCAGGGGAAGGGCTAAAACATGGACATCGGCACTGCGAGGGCCCTGCTTGGGCTGGCGAGGCAGAGTGAGAGCTGCAGTACGTGCTGCTGAGACAGCGAGATCAGCTGGGTGCCCTCCTGAATCGGTACAGCCTGGATGCCAGTCAAATGCACAAGTCAGCCCCCAGTAATTTAACATGAAACATCTTGTTCCCGTGCTGATACATGCAGCACTAGGGCTGAAAGATGGTGTTCGCGTGGGGAGCTTTCTGCTTTGACAGGAGTCAAAAAAAACGGGCAGGCTCTGCTCAGGCTGCTCTGGCTCACTGCTTTCCCCTGCACAGAGCTGGCTACGAGAAACGCGGTGTGACTGTGACAGGCGTCACCCGCGGCTGACTCCAGCAGGAGGAAGCTGGTTGACAAGGCAGATGCCATCGTAATGCCCTAGCTGCTGAGCCTTCAGAAGAGCAGAGACCCAGCTGGTTGGTGCAAATTCATGCGTGTGTGTGGTTATCTGTGGACAGGGAATTGCTTTGGAATCGGCTGGGCACTTGGAACTGCTACGTGCAGTGTCTCGGCACTGAAATGATAGCAAGGAGTTATTTTTAAAATTCTGATTTCCCTCTTACTGGAGCGATTCAGAAGGAGCTTCCATTAAACAACACAAAGTTGGTGGAAGGAGGAGAAAGCTACTGCTGTTAGTTTGCTCCCAAAACTCGGATATTTTGGAAAGCTGAGTCTTTTGGTAATAGAAACGTCTTTTTAATGAACCAACCATATTCTGCAACAACTCAGATTTGAAGATTTGAAGAACTGATTCTGATTTGAAGAGCTCAAACCAGTTCATCTGCCCCAGGCTAGACTGGTGCCGGTGATGGGGCTTAACTTTCTGCTTGGATTCGTCAGTGAACATGAATGTTACTTGGTCATGTTTGCTCAAATCCTCATGCAAACACCCCTTTGGGGAGCTGTGCCTTGGTGCCCTCTAGGAATTTGCTTTTGTACTTTTGGCTAACTGAAGGAAACCACTGCTTGTATTGCCATGGGTAGAGAACAACAGGGGAATCCTGATCTCACCAGCTTCCAGCTGCTGTTGTCATTTTACCAGTCACGTCGCTTTGAGTTGTGCCGGGCAGAATCAGATTACCTGTGCTAGCAGGGACGGGAGGGCAAGGCCTGGCTGCTCTGGTGGGAACCAGGGTTCAAAGGGGACTTGCAAGCCTCAGAGTAGGATGAGTACTGTCTGGCTGCATGACAGCGAGGTGTCTGTCCAAAGGTGTTAATTTCTCTGAGGGGAAGCTGCTCTTTGAGTCTGTCCCGAATGTGTGGGGCTGGAGGTGTCACAGATAAGGGAGTTGGCTCCCGGCAGGAGGGAGGTTGCATCAAAGGGCAGCTCTTCAGGGTGGAGAGCCCTGACAGCATTGCATAGCATTCAGGACACGGACACCTTTTCTTTGAAGAGTTTAAACCTGGACCTTTTAGGTGAGGCTGGGCTGGGGGGGACTTGCTGGGGAAGGTTTTCGCTGAGGGGCCTGCTGGTCCCTCCCAGCGACACGGACATGCACGTGTGGCTGCGGGGCTCTCAGCGGGGCAAAGTCAGCCCGTAGTCTTTGGGCTTCTCCAGAGTGTATTTAAAGACATCGAGCATCTTTCCCTCCACACAGGCCACCTAGAAAGAAACTGAAGTGTTTAAGTATGTGGTTTGCCTGAATCGATTAAAGAGCGCCGGCATTTACCTTGCACATCTATTAGAGGGAGATGTGTATTGATTGGATTTTCCCAATCCTGCCGCAACAAGCAAGGTTTTAGGGTTTAAACACAACATGACTTGTAATTAAATAACACGCAAGACCCTTAAACTCCCCAGCGCCGTGCCATTGTGTGTCAGGGCTGCGAGCGAGGTGACGAAAAGGAAACATTAAACGTGGCGTGGGCCGGAAAAAGCTCAGACCAAACTGTGGGAGCTGCTTCCAGGATGAGGGAGCTGGAAGCGTGCGGCGGGACGGGGGCAGCCCCCCTCAGGGGCCCCCCTCAGGGGCCCCCCTCAGGGGCCTCCCGCCGCGCGCCCCCTGGCGGCCGGGCGGTTCCGCCCCGCTCCGCCCCCGCCCTCCTCTCCCCCCTCCCTCCCTCCCCTCCGTCCGTCTTTAAAACGAGGAAGTCCCTCCCCCCTCTCCGCCTGCCCATTGGCCGCAGCGCCCGCGCGGGCGGGCGCCGATTGGCCGCGACGCCCTCGGGGGGCGGGGCCACGGGCTAGGGGTGGTGCGGCAGGGGGCGGGGGGAGCGCGATCCTGTCCCGGCCGCGGCGGCGGGGGGCAGGGACCGGGACCGGGACCGGGACCGGGGGCGCGGAGCGGGGCCGGGGGTCGCCGCCCGCCCGCCCGCCGGGGCCGCGCCATGAAGAGCCTCAAGTCCCGGCTGAGGAAGCACGAGGCCGTCATCGCGGGCAGCACGGTGCGTGGGGCTGCGCCGGGGGCACCGAGCCCGGCAGCGGGGCACGGGGGCACGGGCTGCGATCGGTGCTGCTGCGGCGGGGCTAGCGATTTTATTTTGATTTCCCCCTATTTTATTTCATTTTCCCCCTGTATTATTTCATTTCCCCCCCCCCCCGTGTTATTTCCATTTCCCCCCCGTGTTATTTCCATTTCCCCCCCGTGTTATTTCCATTTCCCCCCCGTGTTATTTCCATTTCCCCCCCGTGTTATTTCCTTTTCCCCCCCGTATTATTTCCTTTTCCCCCCCGTATTATTTCCTTTTCCCCCCCGTATTATTTCCTTTTCCCCCCCGTATTATTTCCTTTTCCCCCCCGTATTATTTCCTTTTACTTTCCCCTATTTTATTTCATTTTCCCCCATTTAATTTTATTTTATTTCGCCTCCCCCAGCCTTGCCCTCCAGGAAGGCGATGCCTGGGGCAGGGGCAGGGCACCCTCAGCCCGTACCCCCCACGCTGTCCCTTGCACCCTCCGTGCGTCTGCGCCTCCCCAAACCCAGGCTGGCGTCAGGCGGCCTCGTGGCTCTGGTTTTACTTCGCTCAGCCCTGCAGGTGACCTCAGTGGTGGGGTGCCTGCGTCGTCGTCCTTCACCCACCGGGACCCCCCGAGGTACCGGGACCCCCGGTTGTTGCTGCCTGGGCCCGGTCCCCAGCCCACCGCTGGCCGGGGACGTAGCGTAAGGGCCGGGCTGGTGTGATGTGCTGGCTTCTGCCCGTTCTCCCTCAAGGTGCTGGCCGTCCCTGAAACGCTGCCGCTGCACATTTGTCTCAGACCTGGCAGCAGGACTCGGAAATACCGGCCCGCTTGGAGGCGTGTGGGTGCTCGGGGGTGACCTGGCGGCGGCTCCTCCGACAGCTCCGCGTCCAGGCGCCTCGCCGCGCTGAGTGCCGCGGGGTGATTCAGAAGTCTGTTATGATAATTCGGGATGTGTGGGCTGCCCCTGGTTCCTGCTGCTCGTTAGTCGCCCGGTGCTTCAGGACTGATGGTTAGGTCAAAGTAAGCCCACGGGAATTAGATGGCAGCAGACCCTGCGGGGGTGATACAGCATCTGCCTCGAATAGGTGTTGAGATGTTTCACGTCGCAGGTGAGGGCTCAGCAGGCCTTCCTTTAGCAGTGGGTTTGGTCAGTCAGCGCCTCTAAGAACTGAAATTATCCCAAAATGTGCGAGGGGAAGCTGCTTTCACTGAGGTCCTTGAGGAGCTGCGTTCTGTACCCATGATGTACTTCACTTATCTAGTCGTGACTTATTTTGGTTACACAACCGCTCCACCAGCTACTCAGTATGAGAAAATAATTCTGCCCCGTGTGCAGGCGTGAATGGTGAGGCTGGAGGGGGCGCGTGGATAGACCCCGACCCTGCTGCTGGTCCTGGGGGTGGGTGTGGGAGCGCTGCCGAGGGGTGCTGGGTGGATGGAAACTTCTGGGGAAAGAGTTACGCATTTTGGGAACTTCATCCCTCTGCTCTGTCCCCACCCAGGGCTATTTCCTGGGGAGTGGAGAGAAGCTTAATCCCTTCATCATGCTTCTGAACGCTTTATTCCAGGTTAAGGTAACAGTTACGTGCCCTCTGGTTTTCTGATGGTGAGCTTTTGGGAAAGGCTTTACTACCTGTCTCGCGATGGAGGAAAGCCGTAAAAAGCAGCAGAGAGTAATTGCCGGTCCCACCATTATCCAGGCTGGTGTGTCTGAAAAAGGAACTACCTGGTTTTGCCAACTCCAGCCGGCTGATGGTGCCTGGGAAGTAATCTGAGCAGCCTGCTCAGCACCTTCAGTGCTCTGCGTGGTGAGACAGATGCCACTTGTCGCGGGCAACATTGTGGGCCGGGAGCTTTATGGCAGATCCCATACAAAGCCCACGAAGGCCTGAGGGCATGGTCCTTGCTCGTGGTCGGGGGTGACGCCACATTCACCAGCGCTGACAGGATAAATCAGTTGGTGTACTCGATTGCGTTGAGGTGACCGAAGAAGCAGCGTGTGCTGCTAATCGTCCTGAGGTTCCAAGGG
This sequence comes from Cygnus olor, assembly GCF_009769625.2. Classification (NCBI taxonomy): domain Eukaryota; kingdom Metazoa; phylum Chordata; class Aves; order Anseriformes; family Anatidae; genus Cygnus; species Cygnus olor. The sequence goes on along the minus strand of NC_049179.1, from coordinate 21,254,445 downwards.
AAGCGCTGATGTTGTACGTGTGTGTGTGTGTGAGCTAGGTTGTGGTTAGGGACGTGTTCCTCCACTGCTGTTAGGGATTCTGTCTGTAGCTGCGTGTGCGAGGAGCACACTAGAAATGCCTGCAGACTGGCTCTGCTTGAGGTTTCCTGGGGAAGGTGCTTGGGGAAGGACGTATTTATTGTTCGAGGAAGCTCCTGCTGCCCCACACCTTCGCCACTCAGCTTCCCCTGGTGAGTTCTCGTCGCTGGGCTCTGTGGAGGAGGGGTGCCTACTTCTTTCTTTAAAGCTTTTTAAATTCACTTAGGAAATAGCCACGGAGGGGTTCTGCTAGGTTTGAGGTGCACTACCTGACTGACGTGGGGTTTACAGCCTTTCTGGCCCTGGGGAAGGGGCTTTTGGGCTGCCTGGGGAGGGCGGGTGGCTGCGGAGCTGAAACCACACCACGAGCAGCTCCCCTGGGAGTGCTGCGCTCAGACACGGCGTGAGATGGGTGCCTGGGATGTGCCTCGGGTAGCAGCAGTGCTGCGTGGAGCCCTGCACGTGATGAGAACAAGCAGATGTAAAACCGTGCAGAAACTCCTGTCAGTCCTTTCTCCTCCAGGAGAAGCGATTTATTTATTTATTTATTTTTGAATATATCCATAAAAAGCTGAAGGTAGCGTGTAATTAGTGGAAACTGTTTTGGAAAAAAGCAAGGTAGGCATCTGAGCGCTTGCCTGCTGTGATGATGTCCGATGGGTAAATTAACATCTGACCAGCTCGCGCAGTCACTGACAGCTGGACTTGTTTGTGTCAGTGCCTTGGTGCCCGTGGAGCTGCCAAGTAAATGGGTGACGTCCTCTGTGTCAGGGCTGGCACCCTGCTTGTCCCTGCTCGGGTGAGCCCGCAGCGAGCCCCCGTGGGGGTGAGGTCCCACCGCCTGCCCTCCTCTGGGCACTTCTAGTGGTGGAACTACAGCTCACCGCAGTTCCTAACTGACCGGCAGCACTCTGTCTTTGTGAGTACAGCAGAAAAACTTCGTTAACAACAGCTTGCAGCACCAAGGTGCTGTGGAATGCACACTAATAACTGGAGGAATGACGTGAAAAATCGAGGTGTTAAAGGACCTAGTTTTTAACCCAAGTCAGGATGATTTCTCTGTTCAACTTGTTACCTGAAATAAAGGTGGCTGCTGCTGACGGCGGCACACGCTGACTTGAAAACGAACAAGACTCTGATGGCTTTGTGTCACCGCTCTGCCCCGTGCACAGACGGAGCAGCTCTCGCCAGCCACGCTGATCGCGGTGCTGGGGCCGGTCAGCAGAATTTTTCCAGCGTGGCCGCTGCTGGCCAGAGCGAAGTTACTCATCCCTGCTCGCCTGCTTCCCTGACCTCCGTGTGCAGCCTCGCACGGCTTTACAATGCCGTCCTCGGGCAACGCGGCCAAGAATCAACAGCATTGTAATATTCAAATGTCAAATCCTAGGCTGAATGTGGTTATTCTTTAGGGGATGTTTGGGTTCCGGGAAGCTTTATTAAGGCTCGTGCTAACGTGCGCATTCCTTGGAAAAACTTTGTGCTTCATTTGCATTTAGTTAAATAGAGCCATGTGCTCGTCTCTGTGATGTTTGCGGTCGGTGTGGAGAAACACGAGGAGGGGGAGGAATGGCAATTTGTGGTTCAGCAAAAGCTGTGTGCTGCAGCCTGCGTGCAGGTGCATTGTAATTTTCAGGCTGCTTTAGAAAGGAGTGTTTGTCAGTGCTTTATCACTTTGGAATGTAGCAATTAAAAAGAAAATCTACAAATTGGAGGTTCAGGGAGATCCTGCATGAATGTCCTTAGCTGACTTGCAGAAATAACTCTGCAGACAGGGCCGAGGTCATCTTTTGATGAATCCATTTCAAGTTCATCTGACCTGCTGCTCAGATAGAGCTTATGCAGTGCTTCGTCGGTAGCATTTAAATATTGATATTTATTAGCAGGCTGGCACCTGATTGACCGGTACCATCCCATCCTTCCATCAGTGGGTGGTGACCGAACAGGCTCGAGTCACTGACGTGGTGTTTCCCTTCTCCACGTGTACGTGCTGGAGGCCGCTTCCCTGCGGGATGAATGTAACAGCCCTGTCGTGTTTCATCGTCCTGGTGTTCTCTGATGCTTTGCTACAGGTGGGATTGTGCTTCCAAACCAGGGCTTTGCCGCGAGTCCCGAGGAGGGCTGTGCCAGGCACTGCCCAGCTGGCCTCTGACCTGGCCTCTGCTGTTTCGGAAGGGACGAGCCTCCTCCCCAGCCTCCTGCTCCCCAGCCACCAGGGCTCCCCGGCTCCCATCCCCTTTTTGGGGGCAGCTGTGATGCCCTCCTTGGCCCTGGGGGAGCAGTGCTCCTGGGTGTAAGCACAGGAGGCAGGGCCCTGTTGTGCTGTGAGATGCTCTTACCAGACTGTTTTAAGAAGCAGCTGCCGAGCCCCTGGCTTGTTCTGGTTGCTTTTAGCAGTGCCCAAGCTGGTCTGTATCTCGGGGCTGAGAGGCTGAGGGTGTCTTATTGACAAAGTTATGTTATGTGTCCTGGGCAAAGAGACACCAGGAAGTTGCATTATAAAAAAAATAATATATTTATTTTACTGTTATTTTAGCAGACTTAGCATCCTTCTGGAGCTGCGTGCAGAGTCCTTCGATGCTTCCACTCCAGCTCGCGTGCTGCTGTGCTCGATGCTGGTGGTTTTTCCCCCTACTGCAGAAGACTCATGGAAATGAGAGAAGGTGGTTCTGCTGTTAGGTACACATCGCTCCCTGTGAGAGGGACCTAGTACCTGGCACAGCTTTAGAGCCCTTACGGCGTTTTTGAGAGGACTATTTGACGTGTTGCATGTCTAGCTAGAAGTAGGTTCAAATAATCGCTTAATACCTGGGATATGCTAACTTGTAGGAACGAAAATGCCTTCAGAATTGGGTAAAATGTTTGCATTAAGGTTTTAGATAGTTGCTATTTGTTTTCCTTTAAGCTGCTTTGTTAGGTGACTTCGTTATATTAATTACAGGATGCAGTTTTATTTAAACAAGCCATGCAACAGCACAGGTGTTAATAAAAGTTCTCGACATGAGCATTTTGAGAGAAGCGTACAAACGAAGTGGTACTGGGAGTGCTGCTGGGTTTGATCACTATTTAGACTAAGCCTCACCCACTTTGTAGCATTCAATAATTTTTCCGTAGATGGAGAAATTGCAGTAAACGAGGTGATAACATAACGTGCTGCGTGTGGGAACCTGCTGGGTGAAACAAGAGCTCCGTGTTCAGGCTGGGTCTGTTCCTTCCCTCACGCAGACTAAACAGCACATCTTACTCCTGCAGTCTTAAACTCCAGAACGCTTTTATATGAAAACACACGTGCTGATAAGCAAGATATGCTTATAAAATATAAAGTGCCATGTTTTCCGTTTGAGCTAATCTGTTCTCAAACCTTGTGTCTGCAGCTTTTTCTGGGAGGCTGCAGCAAAGCCAAAGCCTGCGAGACGGGTGGTGGTAGCGGACGTGCATCTGTGCTGCAGGGGGGAGCTACACCTGGTGAACGTCCCTGTCAAAGGCAGAGGAGTAGGTTAGGCTATTAAAACTATTTTTAGGCTCTGTGGTTTTCAAATAAATCAAATTACTTCAAAGGCAATAGTCCTTTCGTGCCATGTGAAATCACAGGGTGTGTCTGTTTAAATGTTAATTTTAATCACGAATGTACTCTGACCTCTGTAAAATGAGCAGGAAAACGAAGTGTGTGAGCTGATAGACGTGCTGTGCCTGCTCTTCTCTCCTCTGCGCTCTGTGACGCGTGTGCATTTTCTGAGTAACTCCCCTTTATCAGTGGGCGCCTTCCTTTCCCAGCAGGAAAACTGCTTAAAGCCTAAGCTGGAGAAGTGATTATCTCATGACAGAGGGCCCTAAAACTGATCATTCTTAGACTTTTCTTTTTCAGTAATTACTATTTCTAAACAGTCTTCAAAGACATCAAAAATTGCAGTTTCAGTTTTATAACTATTCATATAAAAGCATGATCTCTGTATTTTCTCTAGGGAGCTTATAGGAACATTCGTGTACGTGTGACCATTGGCTGTAAATAGCGGTGGCCGTGTTTTGCCAGAGCTCTTCGCTCCTTGGTGTGTTATGCGCTTAAGTCAAGCACTAATGGCATTAGAGGAGGATGTGCCCCCCCCCCCTTTTTTTTTTTTTCGTTAATAGGATTATCTGCCTAGCTCGGTGGTGACGAGAAACTGTGTTCACTTTCATAGGTTTATGTCAGCTTTCAGGCTGAAAGGTTTAAGAAGGCTTGTGAGTTACAGCTGGTATTTTGGAAGTGAGTTAGGTGGCCGCTGAGGAGTCTGCGTGCTCTATTTAAATGAGCTGTGCGTTTATGTAGTCTGTTTGTGCAGCTCTGTAGACAGAGGCGACTCTGGATGAGCAATTCCCATTTCAGGTGGAAGTTTCTTGGGCAGTACTGCTGTCTCAGCAGCCAGTTAACTTGTCGTGCATTTGTTAGCTTTGTGGTAAGACTGTAATGCTCTGTTATGCACAAATGGAAGATGGCAGTATTGCATCTGCCTCACTTTCCAGCGGGGGTTAGTGTCTGTTCTGGACCGCAGCTCACAGCGTTGGCGTCTTCGCTCGTCTGTCCTGTTGGTTCCCATAGCCCAGTATTGCTCTTTCCTCTCGTGCATCAGGATCACTAATGACACAATTTCTTTGCTCCAGATTCCTCCTCGGTGGGGTCGCTTGGGTGACAGTGGGTGAAGTAATAGCATGCTTCGGGGCCTCTTCCTGCTATTTTTTTTTTTTTTTTTTTTTGCTTAAGAGGGAAATGTCCAGTAGCAGTAAGCTCATATTTGCTAAATATTCTGCTGTTTAACAATAAATATAGATTCTATTACAATTAACAGATCTTAAATATTAACTTTGCTGGTTGACAGCAGTGTACAAATATATATATTTTAGCCTATCACTGCTGATAGTACCCGGTGGTTTTCATTGCCAGCAGCCGTTTGCCATTTCCATTGCCCTCGGTAGCACGGGAAGGCCCGCCTGGCTTCGCACAGACCGAACCTGGCGTGCCCGAGCGCAAGTCCCTCTAGCGGCTGTTGTTCAGGCTCTCACTGCTTTCTCATCTTTAAATGCTTAATTGTAATGACGGGCTTGTTTCTGAAGGCCACAGACTTACGGCCTCACAGACTTTGGCTCTGCGCTGTGCCTCATGCTCTGTTTAGTAAATAATGGAGATAGGCGATGTTTGGGCTGGGGCTTTGCATTGTGCTGTGCAGGGTGGTGCTGTGGGATGGTCCAGGTACTGCGGGACAGGGGCTGCGGAGAGGGAAAGTGGCTTGGCTTGCAAGCTGCTGAATGCCCCGTGAGATAAGGGGCTTGGGGTTCAGAGGGAACGGTGGGTGTTCATGCAGCACGCAGTGAAGCTGTGCAATTCCTTACCAAAGGGTGTTGAGGATGCTGAAAGCTGATTTGGACTTGAGGAAAAACAAGATAGTAATAGAGAAATTAATTGGGAGTTATGAGGTAAGGAGAGTCTAGCCCAGGAAGCCTGAATCACTGACTGAAAGCTGGGGGAGCTTTTGGAGAAGTTCTGTGCTCGCTCTTTTCCCCAGCCTGCTGGTGTGTGATGCACAGTGCATGCTGCCGCCTAACGAGTTGGGTCAATGTGAAGGCCTCAAACCGAGGGCACACCAGACAGAAGCCGGTGGGAAGAAATGCTGCTGAGCCCAGCCAGGTGGGGTTTGTCTTCAGGGACCTGGGGTGGGAAGGATTCCTGGCAGGCTCTTGGAGCTTGGGAAGAGCAGGTGTGCAGTGGCAGCACTGCCCTTAGCTAGGCCCCGGTGGTGCGTTGGGCAGCTCAGCACCTCTGGAGCCCTGCGCTGCCGGTGTCTCGTGGGGCAAAACCAGGTCTGCCTTACCACACGTCGGTTACGCTGACAGAGTGCAATGTGAGTGCTCGTTAAGTGGTCAGAGGTGACTTAGTCTTTCTTTACAATTAGCAGCATTGTCACTGTAATAGATGCTTGTTTGCTATATAAGCTCTTCAGGAATGAAAAGCAAAAAATTCCTGTGTCAAACTGCCATTGATAAAAGATGAGCAAAGAAGCAAAACTCGCGACTGTTTTGAGAATCAGTCCCTGCTCAGTAAAATTCTTCAGGAAAACTAAAAGCTTTAAGTGTGGTGGTTTTGTAGTCTCTGACCTCACGCTTGGATTTTCATTATTTTCTGCCCTTCAAGTTCTCTGAGTTGGAGGTGCCCTGGATAAGAATCCCGTCGGCGCGGGTCCAGAGCCGGGCTGTTTGCTGGGCCCGCTCGGTGCTGGTGGCATTGTGGAAGCAAGTGGTGCTTCCCCGGAGCAGGATGTGCTTCAGCAATCCTGGGTGGCGTGGACAAGGCCCTGGTGGGATGATCTTCAGCATCAAGGGGCCACAGGATAGGCACGGCCCTCAGGTCACCAGGAATGTCTGCAGGCAGACAGAGAAACCTTTGGCTTGGGTATGCCTGCAACAAGCACGTTCGCCTGGGAGGCACAGGCCTCTGCGTGGTTTCTCACCAAACTCTGATTTCAGATTTTTTTTATTTTTTTTGTTTGCTATTGCTGTCAGTTGTAAAGTGTGTGTATTTTTTTTCCCCAAGATGCCACTTTTAGGTGAGGAGACAGACTTGGTTCTGGTCAGAAGACAACTTGTGAGAGGACGTGGCCATTGTGATGGTCACTGAACGGTTTTGGAGCACTTTTGTCACATAGACATTAATTGCGGAGAAGTCTTGGGATGCTCTCTTGAAACACATCAGAGCGATAAGGCAAAGGGCTGTTGCTCACAGCAAGTAACATGGAATAGCTTAAAAATTACTGGGAGGGGGTGAATTTGTGCAAATATGAATAGACATGACTTACCTGTAACAGCTTTTCTCAGAGGAGTCATTTATTTTAAGTTGCTTGCAGTCTTTCAAGTGTCCTACAGGGTGTGTGTGTGCGTGCGGTTTTTCTTGCTATGCACCGTGTTTGTCTCCTGCAGACTAAACAGTGCGTTGCTTGTAATGTTGACCTAGTCCTCTAAAAACGGCACTTGGGAGATCTCCTTTTAAATTTAAAACTTGTGAAAGGAGACTCTACATCTTCCCCGCTGTTAATCATTATGCTGTCTATTTAATGTTTTGACAGCCTCTGTGACTCTTCTCGTTTAACAAGTCGGGAGACAGGCTGGCAGCAGCAGTAAGCCGAAACCAGGTCCTGTTCAGAATGGTTCCATCGCTGTAAAAGGAGATTTTCTTTAAAGCACAGGCATGTGTGTTTTCTAATTTAAAATGGGTTGCATTTCTGTCAAAATAGGATCACGCATTCCATCTGCTCTGCAGTTGTAACTGTCTGAAGTCTGATCGTGGGTCTGGTTTTGGCTTTGTGGTGGAATGGGAAAAAATTACTCCTGCTAGTATTTCAGTCCTTCTGTGTTATTAGTGGGGATAAGTATGGCCTTCCTTGATGTCAGTTGATGGTTAATTTGACTAACGTGTTTGTTATTTTAAAGTGAGTGTTTGTGTGTCTGCAAGCATAACACAGTAGTGAGCTTCGTGCATGCTTGTCTCGTTTGTTAACATTGAACACAAAACACATTACTCACGGCATGAGCACGCGGAGAATGTATTAATAGCGATTGCTTTCTATCACCCGGCTATCAAGTAGTGGATTATCAGAAAATAGATCTGGGCTGATGAGACTGTCTACGTATCGCTTACAAGATATTCCGGAGCCGGGCAGTATTTACTGGTGAGCCGGGCGGCCGGTGGAGCGCTGCGGGCTTGCTGGCAGGCGGCGGGACCCGCGTCCTCCTGAGGGATGAAGGCTGAGGAGGATCCTGAAGACGGAGAAAACATGCTGGGGGATCCAAGCTAAGAGAAGGATGACGGAACAAAATGAGCTCGGGGCGGCAGAGAGAATCCGTTCCTGAAAGTGGGAACCCGCTTGGCTCGCTGCTTTGAGCTGCGGCGGTTTGTAACTCGATGCGAGATAAATCGGTTGCTTTTGGCAGCAAGGAGCCGCGAGGTCTATGATGACTTGTTGGTTTTCTTGTGCAGCTAAAGACACGGTAGGTTTCTTAGATTTCATATCGTTGGCTGTGGCTTACAGCTGCAGAAATGCAGAAGCCTGAATTTTGTAGCCGTTCCTTTTTAATTAATGAGTTAAATCTTTAACAACATTAACTGCAGGGAAATTTCCTGAAATATAAAATGCCCAGCTGGTACTATTTGACTTTGTCAATATCCTATGATGTTATTTAAATGTTATAATGAAAGAAAAAGTATTTTTACTGAGGTGATAGTAATTTAAAAAAAAAAAACACAAAGTCTGGTTAATCAGAAGACTCATGAAATGGGAAGGAAGAATGTATGGTAAGGGGTTGTGTATACATCCGAGTGACCTTGTGCTAGTGGGCATGAGCTGTAAGTCTGCAACTCAGAAATCTAAACCCAGTTGTAGACATGCAAGACATCATTGCTTTCCTCTAAGGATGTGAAATATGCTATGCTTGAATTTATAGGCGACTCGGCTTGATGCTACGTATGTATAGTTTAAGGTATTTAAATAAAACATGTAACTTGGATAATAAAGTAGCTTATAGAGGAAAACTTGTCAGGCCTCCGAGGACAACTGTTCTCCACCCTGGCAGTGCCTGCAGCTTTTACCGTGACCAGCAGTGTCACCGCTGTGGTGACTTTGTTACGCCAGGCTGGCTTGGCTTTTAAACTAATGGATGTTTGAATCGATTGGCAATCGGTACTGCACACTTTGGTGAGGAAACACCAGGGCGTGTGACTTCAGCAGCTGTCTATCTTTATTACTTCATGTCACTTAGCAAGTATTGTACTGAATAAATTATTGCTGAGACTTCATGATTTCCCAGAACATAAACGTGATTGCAGTACGGGAAACAAAGATAACTGCAGTTACAGCTCCATCATACAAGCCGTTCTACAGATGCAGAGCGGTGGCCGTGTTTTTTTGTTTGTTTGTTTTTTTTGTTCTTTATCTATATTTTCTCCTTTACTTAGTGAACCTGGCTTAGATGCAAGGGGAGAGGCCTGGCCAACTGGCACTGGCTCTCCCTGCTGTGGATCTTCCAGATTCTGTGACATTAAACTTTGAAAAATCCTGATTTTTGCTAATAAGACAGTTGTAAGGAGGGGGTGGTTCTGTCCCTTTTTCTTCTATCAAAAGCTTTTTCAAAGCTGAGTCCTCGGCATCCAGCTTGGCTGTGAGGCTTGTCACAGGCTTTCCCGAGAAGCGCAAAGCAATCGGAGGGGTTGGTTTGGTACGGGGCAGCCCAAAGGCAGCACTGTGGGGCAGATCCTAGCCTGGGGCCTGGAATTCCAAACTTGAAGTAAACAAGGAATAAGTGGGGGGTGACAGATGTCTGAGTTTGTGTGGTGGTTATTTATAACTGACTGGTACTTCCTTTGCGCGCTGCATAGCTTGGGGAATTGCAGGCAACTTGAAGCTGTACACTTTGAATTTTTCGTGCACAGCCCCCTGGGCGTTCATCCCTGGAACATCACATGCTGAGCTAAACTGCGACTCTGAACAACCCAGAGGAGGCAGAGAACACTCAGCCCGCTTGCATGTTTTTGGTGCATCTGTTTGGTGTTAAAGTCGGGGAGCTGTTTGGGACACAGCGGAGCTAGCTGAGATCTGATTTTAAGAACGGGCAAATGCAGTGAGTTGCACCAGTGAGGGCACTTCTGCGCCTGTGTCAGCGGGCACGGATGTTGCCCACGGGCAGCGCTCAGTGCTCGCTTTTGTCCAGTGCAGGTTTTGGTAAATGTGAACTTGGTTGAGAGAGGGCTAAACTTAGTGCGTGCTTTGCGTGTTGCTGAATTCGTGAAAGCTGAAGTCTGCTGTTGATTATGTGTCGTAATTGTTGTTCTATTCAAGTGTCCCACAAAGTTTACGCTCGTCTGTTGTTCTCTATGCTACCTTTACTATATAAGGGTTGACAGAGGGGGGAAAAATCATAGCAGCTGTGTTTTATCTGCCCACTTCCTTATGAAATCATTTTTTGTGAATTCTGAGAAGCTTACACTGAAGATGGTTACTTAGATTGGAAGCTGTTAGCAGTAGGATTTCTGGCTCTGTTGCAGTTCCTGGCTTATCTGTTCCTCTATGGTGCATCTTGTTTATTGACTTGTGAGTTCTGAGACACAGACAGGTATTAGCTATACAGAAATGGAACAGTTGGCTGCTTTATTTGACTATCACAACTTAAATGACTGACAGTAAAGACGAACAAGAAACCCTTCCAGTTTTCCTTTAGCCAGTGGAGTTAATTGCTTTGGTGGCACAAGAGAAGCGATGCGTCTTCCCCAAAGGGTGTGCAACAGCAGCATCCGCGAGGAGAGAAGGGAAAGCAGAGATGCAGTGAAAAGGTAGCTGGCCTGTGCAGGGCCTCGCAGGGCGAACAGCTGGTGGCTATCAGCAGATAAAACAGGATGGAAGGAAGTGTCTAAAAGCTGCTTAATATGAGAAACTGAAAACTTTGAAATTGCTTTAAATGTATAAGGAGCTACTGTGTGTGGCATTAGTTTTAGACCTGTTAGATGGAACCCAGCAGGATGAGGAAAAGCAAAGTGGTTTTATCCCCCAGTGTTCTCCTTTAAGGGTCAGAGTGACTTAACCAGGCTGGCTCGGAGCAGTGTGCTAACAGCCTGATGGAGATGCTGCAGTATTATTGTCTGTAAATAACTAAAGGTCTTAAGAAGCACAACCATATACGTAAACAAAGATATCTTTTCTTATTCCCTCCCCATCCCCACTGATAATATGAGATTCAGACTCTTATTAATGTTCCTTTAGCAGATCGATGCTGTGCCACAAGCTGACCTGCTTTTCTAATTCTCTTTTATACAGCTGAATACAGACTGGAACAAGTACGATGACAGGTTAATGAAAGCAGCTGAAAGGGGCGATGTGGAAAAGGTTTCATCAATCCTTGCCAAAAAAGGAGTCTGTCCTACTAAGCTGGATGTCGAAGGGAGGTCTGCGTAAGTAACTTCCAGTTCTGCAGTGGTGGTGGTGGGGAAGCTAGTGGAAGTAGCTCAATTCCCAAGGCTTGCTGCTGCTGTGAAAACTGTTAAGTATATAAATGTATGTGACACACACTAGTAGATTCAAGCCTCATCTAGGTTAGTCTTGCATAAGCTTTTAATCAGGAATTGAACAAAGAAAATTACATAGCTCCTATGCTGAAGTGGAGAATGGAGAAAAGGAAGCCTTTTTGAACAGAAATCTGAACTGAGGGTTGATCCTGGGAATACAAAGGTCTAGCAGTGAAGATGGACTTGAAGTATGTAATCTAGCCATCTTTGGCAGAGGTATATGGTTAAATTCCTGATCTTTTTCTGCATAGATGACTTACTCATGCAAATCAACAGGGATTGCCCCCAATTAATAGAAAGAAATATCGCCAAGCACTCCTACTTTGTTTATTTGAAGCATTCTGAAATACAAAGTTTTGCCAATCTGTAGTTGATATTTTTAGAGCAATTAAAACTCAATTTAAGAAGGCTACTGTAGGCAGTGTTCTTTAACAGACTAGCTTGATTAATATCTAAAATAAGCACAGACAAGAGTAAAGATAAATAAATATACTAGATGATGAACTCAGCCATGATCTGTAGTAGTGTTCAAATGCTTTGAATGAAGTGTTATTAGAACTACCAGATGTAATGAGAGTTGTGTGGCAGGCTAAATTTCACCTTCCCAAGCTCCTGGTTCTTTAGAACATATTACATTAGTTACCCTTAATGCTTTTGTAAAACAGACTCAAGCTATTGACTTCTGACCTGCCTTTCTTCTCATCTTTGCTGCTAAAATGCTTAATGTTCTGACGGTTATTTTGAAATGACACACATAGGAATACTTGGCAGGGTGGCATATGTCTTGCAAACTGCTGACGACTTAGCTTATTTGCATTTTCAGCACTGGGGATCTATTCTTGTCTCTTCTAAATCCAGAGATAGCTTGGCATAAAATAAATGTTTTAAAGCTTGGTGTTACGTTTGTCTGTTTCTTGAAGTTAAGAGTGACTCTGAGTACTGACAGGTAAAGATTGCAATGACGGGTACAAGGAAGATGAACTTTCCTTTTTACTTCATTACTTAAAAGCTCAATAGCCATCTGGATTACAGTGCTTCTGAAAATGTTTGGTTTGACCCCTCTCATCACAGCTATTTTCTGAAAGGTGCTTTTTTTGAGGTGTTGCACCCATCCCCAGCCACCAAGGAATGCCAAAAAAGCTCAAATGTCAATTTCTCACAAAGAGTCTTTACTTTGGCAAGAGCATACATTTAAATACTCAAACCTGAATGGGGGATGGAAGGCAAGTGTATTGGTATTCTACTTGAGTGAATGATTCCAGGTAAATATTGACTACTTCTCAGAAAAGTTGTATTGTTCCTTAAAGTGAAATTTGCAGAACTGGATTTGGACATTGTACTAAGTTGAGTTTGTACAGTATAATTCTTTGAATATACAATGATTTGCTTTGACTTTCCTGGTTAATACCGCGATTTTTGTGTATGAAACAGTTGTGCTTAAAGTTTTTTCTGTTTTTAGATTCCATGTTGTAGCGTCAAAGGGAAACCTAGACTGTTTGAACACCATCCTTATTCACGGAGTTGATATCATAGCCACTGATGCTGCAGGTATGCCTCATCAAATGTTCAAGTGCAACTTGCAGAAGTTCTCAGCACAGTTTTCACTTTGGTTTAGGATTAAGCTAAGCTGGAGGGTAGATCTCCTTCCTTTCTTTAGTGTTCCCTGTGGTTGGCAAAACAAAACAAACATACTTAACTGTATGGTCTATTTCAGGCAAGCTATATCTGCTTGAGAATAACAGTATGAGAACTGTTTTTAAATGAATGTGTTAATTTAAATAGCAAATGTGTTTCACTGAGTGTTGTTAAGTACTACGCACAATGAGGATATGACTTCAATGGTACGGTAGGTGTTTGCGCACCTGTACTGAGCGCTCAAAACTTCAGAGCACCTCTCTGCTACCTTCTTGGTTTGCATATGTGAGATGAAAGTTTATGCAAAGATGTTGTGAAATAGGCAGTTAAAATGGGTGCTAATTTTGCCTCAGATTGTTCATCTCATAATTTAACTTGGTAAATGAATATTCTCTTGTTTCCAGCTTCATTACAGAAATAATCTAGCCTCCTTTCATATGACAGATTTATTTTTTTTAAACTCTTATACCCTTTCTCACTATTCATGAATTCTTGGTTGCAGTTTCTCTTAAAAAATTAAGTAAAACCCACTGTTGAGCAAATAATGAAGTTTATGCAAAAGAGATGACAGTTATAGAATTGACAGATTGCCATTTTTCCCCCATCCTCCCCCCCAAAAAATGGGATCACTGTAACTAAAATGATGTGGATGTTGATCTAAACTGTCTCTTGTCCTGGAACTAGTCTTAACTAGCATATAATGATCAGTAATGAGGCACATGGAATCAATAATGGAGGCAGAAGACAGAGGCTTTTGTTCAGATGAAATAAACAGTCCTAACAACTTCAGCGAAGGACAAGTTAATTTCTTATCAATTAGTGTTATGTGATTAGTAATAGAACATAGGCATGTCAAGTGTGTGTGGTATTTCTAAAAGCATTTTCAAAATAGATCCCGAATTGATGTTGGTATTTCTTTTTAGGTAGAAACGCATTGCACCTAGCTGCGAAATATGGACATGCTTTGTGTCTGCAAAAGCTGTTGCAGGTACTGAAAGATATAACTTGTCCTTTGTTACAGTTTTTATTCTTTGGGCGGAGTGTGGGAGAAGGTGCTCCTAAATATACTGGTTTGAAATCGAGATACTCTAAATGCAATCTGAAGCCTATTTGATAACCCAAGTTTCTTATTTTAACAGTACAATTGTCCAACAGAAAATGTGGATCTTCAAGGAAGAACTGCTCTTCATGATGCAGGTAGAAGGTTTTGCTTTTCTGGTGACTGTAATATGAAGTCTTTAATGATAATAATTCTCTGATGTGCCTAATTATTTTTAACTTCCACTGCTATGTGTTGTAATGACACTTGCCCTCAATAACAAGCTTGTTAACAGACTTAGAGGATGTAGGTCTATAATTCTCTTCTGATGCCTGTGAATTGTCTAGTAAAATCTTAAGTATCATGAAGAGTGTTCTAGAGCAATGATGTTAGTAAGTTAACTTAATAACTCTGTGGATTTTCTGAATCTTCATTATGCTGTGCAGTGTCTTAAAGTAGTGTCTGAGTTTACGTGTGCTTTTGGGACTGCTGTAAGAGAGCAAGTCACATAGCCTCATGCTTTAACTTGCATGAATTTTTGTGAAGCCAGTGCACACAACAAAGTATTTAGAGTTTCATGAAGGCTCTGTTCAGCAATATAACCTGCTCTTCCTTCTCTCAAAAGCTATGTCAGACTGTTCCTCTAGCATACAGCTCCTGTGTGATCATGGGGCCTCAGTGAATGCAAAAGATGGAGTAAGTTGTTGCTTATACCTCTCTCCCATAAAAGCCCTGCTGGAGTTCTTATGCTTTCTTTGCTTCCCCTCACATTCCTTATTTCCTTCCCTCTTTCCCTCTTCAGGATGGGAGGACACCGCTGGTGCTGGCCACTCAGATGTGTCGTCCCACAGTTTGTCAGCTTCTAATAGACAGAGGAGCAGACGTTAATGCCAGGGACAAACAAAACAGGTAAGGCATGCAGAGGGTTGTCAGAATGCCTGCTTACAGTTAAAAGGTAGAAGGCTGTCCATTAGCTTTCAGCCTACAGAAAAACGTTAAATTCATCAGGAAAAAACTCTGACCTGGGACTTAGTCCAGAAATAATGTTCCAATTCAATAATTCAAACAAAATTGGCTTTTCTTATTGCTTGTTCTTGCACCTAAAATACCTGTAGGCTTGTGTGGAAAGTATTGCATGCTGCTGCCAGCAGAGAAATGGTGGTTGGCTGCTTTAAAGATTTCTGTCTACTGCTGCAACTTGCACTCTTTGGGATCCATATGTAAAATGGGTCGTGACAGAAGTGGTACTTGAGTCCCACTGGGGCTTCCAAGGGACCTGAAGGCCCGGAACTGTTTGATTCTATATACATGGAGGAGTGGGTGGGAGAGAGTTTCTAACTGAGCTACTTCTGCCCGTTATTTCTTGGAGGACGGCTGCCTGGTGGTCAGTGGACATGAGGCTGCTGTGAGACAGAGCACAGGCGCTTGCATTGCATGTCCTGAAGCTGGCAAGTGTGTGTTTGGGAGGCAGTGCCAGGGCTCCCAAGCACTCGCTCAAACTTTGTCTAAATTTTGTCTTGTGTGTGTTGTGTCTATTGATGTTTGTATGTAAACAGAGTAAGCCAAAAATTGCACGAGATTTCTAAACAGCTGGGTGGTGTTCTCAAAGGCAGCAGGCTTATGCTGGGCTTCAGGGAAGTGCTGCTGTTAGTGTTGTTTTGCTTTCTGACAAATATTTAAATGTTGACTAAATGACTTTTAGAAGCATAGTCTCCTCTCTTGAGAGAGGAAAGATTCCTTCACTCAGCTTTCCATGATCAGAGAGAAGCGTACAAAGGATTATATCTGTAAGTGCTCCTTTGAAAGCATACGATCCCAGCGTCTCTGAATGCAATCTTTCTCCCCATCCTCAGGACTGCCCTAATGTTAGGCTGTGAATATGGCTGCAAGGACGCGGTAGAAGTTTTGCTCAAAAATGGTGCAGATGTTAGTTTGGTTGATGGCCTTGGTCATGACTGTGCTTACTATGCCAGAATCGGTGACAATATTGACATTTTGACTTTAATAAAAGCTGCCATTGAGGATTCCGGCAAAGGTATGAGGAACGCGCTGTTACTGCTTGCTATTACTCTTTCCTTTGGGTTGTGTGTCTTCCCAAAGTTATGTCTTTGTGTGGCTGTAGGATGGCTGTAGTCCTTTAAACCAAAAGGTGATATCCAGCCTGCATAGGAGGGTAAAGGAGGGTTATGTTTCTTTGCTTGTGTTTAGTAAAACTTAAAGTTCATGTATGCTGTGACATCATGAGATAAAGGGTATTAGTGTTGATGAGTCTGGTATTGCAGTATTGATCATAGGAGTTATTTAGTCTTATTTACAGGACAAGCTTTGTACTTGTGAACTGCTTCCTTTTTTTTGGATTAACAGGGTGGGGTTGGGGGGTGGGAAGGAAGGGGAAAATGACTCTTTTTTGAAACGTCCTTCCAAGACAGAAACATAAGTAGATTAACTAGGTATGCCTTGCATGAACCTGAATAAAATACATTTTTTTTTAACCTTCCTATTTCATGTTGCTTTTTATTTTTAGGAAGAGATACCATGAAGAAAGGGCAGTCTGAACAAAAGGTAAGTCTTATTGAGTTGTTTTTTTAACTGACCCAACAACGTTTTTCAAGGTGTTCTTAATTCAAATGTTCGGTGTATATTGCAGAAAGGTTGCAGATTTGTGGTGTAAATCTCACTGATTTTTTTTTAATCTTTGGTACTATGAAATAATCAGCTTTGTTCGCTGGCGTGTAAAGGTGATTGAGTAAAACTGTCTTTTGTAAGCTACTCATGCACGTGTAGTTTCTTTCCAAACATCAGTGTAATTATTGCATTATCCTCTATCAAATCAGGCAAAATACTTCAAAATTTTTAGGATTTGTAATCGTAAATGCCTAATGCTGCTCAGCAGGCCTCTTACTTCAGACGTATGCTACACGTGTATGCTGCAGGTCAAGCAATGCTTCCTGTACTTGTTTTGAGTGTGCTGGCCTCTTTTAACAAATCTACACTGAAATACAGCTTTTTATCTAAGGTGGAACTGTAAGGTCTGTTAAATCAGTCCAGAGATGCTTTGGAGGGACTCCTACTTGAATATAATAGTTTTAGTCGGTAAGGATTTACATAGATCACAGGATCCAATTGTAAGATGGGGCTGACCCAATATTAAAATGTATCATTGTGACCAGTCTTCAAGTGGGCCATCAGCCACCACTTCTAGGAAGCCTGTTCCAGTGTCTAACTACTTTCCTGGTAAAGAAGTTTCTCTTAATGTCTAGTCTGAACCTCCCCCAGCACAGCTTTGAGCCATTACCACGAGGCCTGTCACTGCATACCAGCGAGAAAAGATGAGTACCTCCCTCTCCATTTCCCATCCCTAGGAAATTTGTACTTGTTTCCCATCCCTAGGAAATTTGTACTCTCTACATGTTGCAGTTGCATGAGACTAAAAGAGGTGAGGTGTAAGCTGTTCACTCCCGACTGCCAAAATTCAGCACACAGCTGGTAGCGTTGAGAGAGTGGCTAATATTGCACAGTGATGCAAAACTGATTCAGTATTTTTGAGTTGACTTCATACGTAGCATGGAAGATTCCATCTGTAATTAGATGGTGTTTGTACTTATATATGAAAAATATTTTATGTGCATATTTGGGGTTTGAGCTTTGACAAGCATCCTGTTTTCTGTCTGGACGAGGTCGTGGGTGGTCTAGCTCTTATTGAGAAGCGGTCTGTCAAAGTTTGAACGCTCAGTGGTATTGCCCCCCAGTGGAAGCTGAAATGGAAGTTGTGAGAGCAGCCTACTGTACCCAGAAATGGATGTTGTCAGACTGCAACAGGAATAAAAATTAACGCTTTGAATGTTGCAATAACAGATGTCTAATATGCCACAAAAGTGGAATCGGCTGCATGCACAGGAAGAGGTGAATGTCAGGCTGTATCAGAAGGAACATAATGCTCAGGTAAGCAGGAAGGATTTCTACAACTACATATTCCCGTATGCGTAATGAACCAGGCATATTACAGACAAGATGTGATTGTAAATAAGCATTAGCAATTCCATTAAGAAAGGTCATAGATATTGCTGTTTACTTAAAACTTAATTGTGTGAGTATGTAAAGTGGCAATTATGCAGATAAGCTATAAACTTCTGCAAGAAAATAAAAGTTTATATAATAAATACTTGTGAGTCTCTTCACGTCACCCCTTCCCTACTCTTAATCTTGTGTCTACTGCTTTCACCTGCAATAAGATCATAGTGTCACAAAAAAGAAAGGTGTTGTAACATTCTCAGGAGATGTGTGTTTGTATTACTTAAAAATAACTTGTATCGTAACTGCTCTATTAACTGGTATTCATTTTCTTGTCATCTTACTGTGTCAATACAGTTTTCAAAAAGGTAAGTAACACTTTAAGCTATGGGGAACAAACCATGGAGAAATTGAGGCTTTCATTTTGAAATCCTTTCTCTTAAAAGAATAAGGATCTCTAAATGAAACTTGTCTGCTTTGAGCTAAAGTAGTTACCGCAGGTGGTTCTCTAGCAGTGGTTAAACAGCCTTTGTTTGGATGTAAACGCTGGACTGACTGAAGGCCCAAGACCGATAGTTTTCATGCGTTGGATTCATATGCATTACCAGGGTGACTCTTGAGGTTGCTGGAACACTTGTCCATTTAAAGATTGCTGCACTTCATGCCAGTGAGGTTTTTTCATTACACCTTTGGCTGCGGTGGTTGGGTTTCAGGAACTGTTTTAGTACTAGTTACTTTTACATGTTAGCAGACAGTAGGTAAGCAGCCTCTTTAGTGCTGTCAGCACTGAAAGTAGTCTTACCCTGCTCATACTCCCAAAACCTTTATGTACACTTATGTCAGAATGAGCTATTAGAAACAAAAATCTTGAAGACTTTGAAATGTGCTTTTCTAAATTCCAGAATGATGGAGACCTAAAGTGAGGCCTCAGTATCACTGGGACTTAAGCAAGGCTTGATGTGTCCTTTAATGGCTGTTAAAATTGTTGGTGCAAATTCATTAGTTTTCCCCACGTGAGTAGAGTATTTATTACTTTATTTTGTTGCTTTTTTTTTTAAGGAATTGGAGTTAGAAAATCAAGATTTGAAGGACAGAATGAGAGAAGTACAAGAGGAGCAAAGGATGTTGCTGGATAGAATCAGTGGGCTACAACTACAGTTAAATGAGGTAAACTCAGTATTCACTGCTTTACTGTAAAATATTTCTGTACGTGTTGCTGTCATTTTGTTCTGCAGCGGCCTGTAGTCTGTAGTAATACTCAACATGTGAGGAGATATTACAGCTTCATCCACTGATCCTCATAAAGTTGAGCAATAGCATTTATAGCTATACTCCTTAATGTAATAGGAACCATGAGGTATTCTGGTATATTGTAATTTGGAAAGTAAACTTAATCTGCCGTTTAAATGTAGGTGTTGTGTGCAGGTACTTACAGCCACTGCTTATTTTCCAATTGTTAGTTTAAGTGGAAAATGAGCAAAAACTCTTCAGTTGGCAAAAGTGGGTGGGGAAGGGGTTTTCAATATGGGATCGCTCTCTGAAATTTGAATTCCCATTTCGTACCGGCCCCCTCCCACCCCCTCAACAAACAATGCACCCCCCCCCCCCCCCCACAACCAAACCCCGTTCCTCCTGTTTACTATTCGCATTCAAAAACCAGCAATTTTTAACTGAAGAACTCTACTCTTCTACCTCAATGGCATATGGTCTAGATAACTGAAAAGGTATTCTATTTGCTTAGTATGTATGTCAAGAGACAGTGTTTTGACAAACATCCTTATTTTTTTCTCTTGCCAGAGGTTAGGTGGTAAATGTGAGGGGAACAGTGTATCAGAAGGATGTAGTATTAGAAACTGGGGTAGACTCATCAGCTAATGAACTGTGTATAAGCCCCTTGAAAACATTATTTTAAAAATGATTTGTGGGGGGATTTTTGTTATTTTTGCAGGAGCAAATGTTTGCAGATGATCTTGAAAATGAGGTATGATTATATCGCCTTAAAGTGTAAGAGAACTGTGAAATAGGGGAAATGTATATTGCATTTAAGAAACGGTATTTAAAATTAGAGAAAAGAAAAGCTATATATAAATGCTAAACAAAATATCTAGTGATATGTTCTCAGTTCATACAGCTGTATAGCATTTGTATTACTACAACTAATATATTCTAATTCCTATCTCACCTCTAAAGCAGACTTAATGTTGTAAGTATCTGTTTAAGTAGTGACTTTCATCAATGCAAGGCTAATAAATGCGAATAAACTGAACGATTGCACATGATATTTGTACATGTTCCCTTGACTCTTTCTTCGAGACTGTCCTTGTAGATGAGCAGTTTTGTAGAAGAACTTTAAAGCGAAGGATTCGAGGATTCTTTCAGTGCTAATTTTGGTTGAAGTTCTCCGTAAACTACTTTTTAAAAGTTGCTTGAGATTTTATGAATCTGTCTATTCCTGTGGCTTTGGCTATTTGGCACTTTTTATTCTCTTTCAGAAAGATGAATTGAAGAAAATCCTAACTACCAAGGAAAAACAGCAGGAAGAAAGCTTAAGAACTATCGAAGCTCTGAAAGCTAAACTCAAATATTATGAAGTACGTTAACTGATTTGAAATGTAGTGAGATACTTGATATTTAATGTAATAAACACTTAACCCTTTCAACAATTTTGTTTGTTATCTAATTTGAAAACCTTTCTCTGCTCTTTGATCCATAGCTTAAACATGGTAAAAATTTGACGTAAGCTTTATTTTTTATATTTCCTGCTGTTTGCTTTTAGGTTGACTTTGTGGCATCTGGAAGTAACTTTGGAAATAGTAAGTATAGTTCTTAAATTTGCTATGCACGATGCAGTGTTAGAAAACAGTGTTTTTTTCCTTTTCGTTTTAACTATAGACAAACATAATGTGGTTTTCCGCACTGCAGACCTCAGAAGGCAGGCAGCTGGGCCCACTTGTGTTTGTACCTGAGTTCTAGGGCATTATTGATCACTCTTACTCATAAGTGATTGTGGTCTCATGAAGTCTGTGTTGTAACTATGGCATGTCTTCTAGTAGCATGAAAAACAAGCTGAGCAAGGTCTCTGCTCCAAACGGAGTCTTTCCATTCTTCATAAACAGCACTCTGGCTCATGTCTGTGATTTGCTTCTGCTGAACAAGAAAGCTATGGTCATCATCAGGGCTTACTGTAGGCAAGTTGGAGCACAACTTTAAACGCAGTACCTCAGCCTACACTTCTGTTAGAAATGGGTTCCATTTCCAGAAACTGAAGTCTTTTACATCTAACTTGGTTACAGGCCTGTCTTGCTTTTAGGTAGCTTAAAATGTTGCTTCATCAGACTGACATGAGCCGTTGTGAGAAGTGTTTGTCTGCCTGGATCATTTATTTGTAGTGCAAAGGGATGCTTTTCCCTGTTGCTCTCTTTAGCAGCCATGCAGCTAGCTCAAGGTGGCTCTCGTGACTGTCTTGCAAAATGATACCTGGCCTGGGATGGTAGGGATATATCTTTTCTTTTAGAGGAGTTTGTCCAGACTTCCCATGTGATTTAACTTTAATACCGAATACTTAAATACCAACCTACATAGCACAGTTGCATTAAAGAGAATAAAATTAGGAAGGAGAAACATAGCTCTTGTGATTTGCGTTACTGTTTTTAAACAGACTAAATGCTATTTTCTTTGAAAATATAGGAAAAGAAGATTTGTTACTTAAGCAAGGTCAAGTGTTTGCTGTGGAGTCACAGGTAATAAATATTTTTTCTAAGAGAAACTCTAAGGTAGTTATGCTTGAGAATACTAAATATGGTCATAAATGCATGTATATTAAACTGTTTCTGAATGCAAAATTTTATATACTAGCCTTGCTATGTTTTTTTAACAGCTGGTGCCCTCTAGAGTTATGTATGTGAAATAGCTTTAAATACTGTGAAGATACCAATACTGAATGGTTTGTAATGGGCATTTTTAAAACTGAATCAGCATATTGCTGGGTTAGCACTCACACTTCCAAATATGATTGGTTTTTCATCTCCATAACTTTCTCCTGCTTTAAATTCAGTTACAATTCATAAGACTTTATTTTCCTGCCAACTTAATAATTTCGTGGCAATTTTGTTTGCTGATAGCTAGCAGCCTTCAGAAATCACCCAGCCAAAAACCCAAACCCTGTCCCAAGCAGGAAATAAGTGGCTTTAAGCTCGTCGTGTCAGAAAGTGACCTGAAAGTAGTAAGTGCTTGGAGCACGACTGAGTTCCTCAGAACAGGTCTGTGCCATGTAATGACCATAGTGCCTGATAGCAAAGTGAAGGTTGGCAGTGAAGACCTCATAGCAGAACAGCGAAAGTTCTTATAGCCTTTACTGGTTGGGGAATAAAATGACTGTTTTCTTCAATCATTTCTGAGACGAGGTCCTGTTAACCATGACATACTCAGTCTGTTCCGATTCCTTTTCAGTGTTGTTTTCATCTGCTTGAGGGAGGGAACGCTTACTAAATTTAATTTCTTTGAGCAGATGTATGATTAAATATGAATAATGAGGGAAAATAAAATGAATGTACTGTACCTGCATTTTAATGTCAGTAGTGTCTGATGACTGGGAAAAAATAACTAGAATTATAATCAATTTTTATTGTTGAAAGCTGAAATGTGTTTTATAGTATGGGCAGGAATAGAATAGTGTATTTAAAAAAAAAAGCTCTGAAAATTTTATGCTCATATCAGCATAGATATAAGGTAGTTATGGATATGACAATGCATGTGTGCATGACTTGTGAAATCTGTAAGTGTGTATCTACTTTTGTGCCAATTTATCTTCAGTCTAGGTCTATGCTGAGACCCCTGGAGCTGTCCCTGCCTAACCAATCATCCAGTTCAGAGAAGGAAACTTTAAAGAAAGAGCTTGACAACATGAGGACCTGCTATGGTGCAGCAAAAGAAGAAATAAGCAAATTGCAGAGAGAACTGTCTCACAAAGTATCTGAATGTAAAGCTTTGGCATCAGAATGTGAAAGAACCAAGGAGGAATCCGACGGACAGATAAAACAACTGGAAGATGCTTTAAAAGATGTACAGAAGAGAATGTTTGACTCGGAAGGCAAAGTTAAGCAAATGCAGACCCACTTTCTTGCTCTGAAAGATCACTTGACTAACGAAGCTGCTTCGGGAAACAGTAAGCTAACAGAGGAGCTGAAGGATCAGTTGAAAGAAATGAAAACAAAGTATGAAGGAGCCTCCGCTGAAGTGGGTAAACTAAGGAACCAGATTAAGCAGAATGAATTGCTAGTGGCAGAATTTAAGAGAGATGAAGGAAGGCTGGTAGAAGAGAATAAAAGGTTGCAGAAGGAACTTGTTAAGTTGGAGATGGAGCGAGATAAAAAGGGGAAAAATGTCCTGGAGTTAGAAGGACGGCTCAAAGAAACAGCAGCAAAGTTAGCCCACTCTGTAACTTCAGAGAAATTTGAAAACATGAAGAGTGTGTTATCAAACGAAGTGAATGAGAAAGCAAGGAAGTTAGCAGAGATGGAAGGAGAGCATGAAAAACTGCAGGCAGAGATTCGCCTTTTGAAGAAGGAAGCTGAGAGTCAGAAAGCTAAACTTGCTCAGCGTATAAAGCCAGAAGACCATGAACAAATGAGGAGTGGATTTGAGCAAAGAAGTGAGGAACTTGGAAAAACAATTTCTGAATTATCACAGAAGAATCAGGCTCTGCAGAAGGAACTTGAAAGATTTCAGGTTGATAACAAGATGCTTAAGCAACAAATCCAAGTGCTAAAAACTGAAATAAAAAGCCAGAATGTGCCTTTAAAAATTCACGAAGAATTGAAAAAAACAAGTGATGTGACTGTTGGTGATCTGACCAAAAAGCTTTTTGAAATAACTAAAAAGTACAATGAAAGCAGAGCAGAAGCTGAAAAATTACTGGTGGAGAAGAACAACTTAAGTGAGAACATCAGCCACTTCCAAGCTGTGTACCTGTCTCCGGAGCAGCACAAAAAAGAAATGGAAGCTCTAAAATCTAGTGGTATTGAACTTGAAAATCAGCTTGCTGAGCTTCAGAAAAAATATGATGATGAACAAGAAAAAATGTGCAAACTAGTGTCTGAAAACACAGTCATAAGAGAAACTCTCAGGGATCAGTATGTTTTGGCTACAACACATGAAGAGATTAAAACAGTTTTGAATAACACACTAGAAGAGACTAATAGGGAGCTGTCAGATCTGAAAGAAAAAACTGAAGAGATAAAGCGAGAATTTGTGAGGGTAAATGAAGAAAATGGAACCTTGAAAAATAAGGTGAAACTTTTACAGAATCAATTACAAACTGAGTATATAAGCTTAAAAGATCATGAAGCCAAAGTGACTACTGTAAATAAAAGCATGCAGGAACTTCAGGAAAACAATGCTGCAATAATGGCTGAATATAAGAGGGGTCAAGAAGAAATCTTACAGTTACATGCAGAAATTGAAGCCCAAAAGAAGGAACTTGACACAATTCAAGAGTGCATTAAATCAAGATATGCCCCAGTTGCCTCCTTTGAAGACCGAGAACAAAGCTTTGAAGCTACAGTGAAAGAATTAAAAGCACAGTTGCAGGAACAGGCGCAGAAGTGCAGAGAAAGTGAGGAGGAAAACATGAAGTACAAAGGGGAGAATGAAAAGCTCAGAAATGGCATTTTGTCCATCCAAAATGACTTGCAACAGAACTATATCCTTGCCGAGAAATCCCATGAATTGGAAAAAATGTTTGCAAGCAAAATGGAGGAGCTGAATAAGCAACTGAGAGAATTGCTGCAGAAATATACAGGCAACAAAGAAGAGAAAGGTGAGCTGCAGGAGGGTGCCAAGCAGACCGTACCTCTGCAGGCTCCTGTGGAGGGTCAGCACCTTTCAGTGGAACAAATTGAAGCCTTGAAGAAGGCGCTTGGTCACACTGTAGAGGATCTGAAGGAAGCCCTCAGAAGAAAGAAGGAATGTTATGACAAAGAGACACTAAAAGTAGGAGAACTACAGCAGGAGCTGTTGGATCTAAAAAAATCTTCAATATCTTTGGTAGAATATACACAAATGAAAGAAATGCTAGAACAAGAAATCAAAGCAACCAAAAACAGCTTAAAAGAAAAGGAGGGTGAAAACCAAGTTAAAAATGAGGAAATCCTGAAGTTGCAGGCTGAGATTCAGCTTAATCGACAAGCTCTAACAGACCTGGAGAGCAAAGAAATGATTGACATGTCAGAGTACAAATCCATGAAAAGTACTCTGGAGGCCCAAATTAATAGTATAGCTGAAGATTTGTCTTGTGTAAATAAAAAGTATGAGGAAGCATGTGAAGAGGCTTTGCAAGCTAAAAAGAACGAGCTTTCTTTAAAAGATGAAAAGGAATTGCTTCAGTTACGGAGTTGCAGTATTGAGCAAGAAATTAAAGACCAGAAAGAAAGGTGTGATAAATCACTGATGACAATTATTGACTTGCAGAAGAGAATACAGGAGTCGGCAAAGCAGGTGGAAGCCAAGGATAACAAGGTAGGCTGTCAGATAGTTAACGGTCCTAACACTTTTAGTGTAGTGGCAAAGAACTAGATTTCAGATGCAGTTATGTAGCTGTTCAAGTATGACGGTGTATTGGGCATTAGGTATGCAGGTGAGGCCCAAATCTGCAAAGCTGAAGTCCTGGCTTTGGCAGCATTATGCTAAGTTTTTCTAATTCCTTGTTAGTTTTTGGTATCGTATGTTGTGGTCAACCCTATAAAACTACCAACCTGAGTTCCAGAATCCCGGGTACAAGCTCATTCTTCCATCAGTTTGGTGACTTGAATGTTTACAGTTGTCTTTTAAATACAAAAAGTATATTCCTGTCTTTGGTTTCCAAGTGTTAATATACTTTGGTACGTTCTGTACAAAAGATCTCTCCCCTCACCACCCCACCCCCCCCCATCTCTTAGCCAGTATGATGGCATGCCAGGACAGCAACTCTTCAGTGGTTGCCAATCTTCACCAGACTTTTTTAAGTTAATATCGCTTTTTCAATGAGGCATCCTTATGAGTTTTTTTTTTTGATGTGCTTCTTTTAAAGATTACAGAACTGCTTAATGATGTGGAGCGGTTAAAACAAGCTCTTAATGGCTTGTCTCAGCTTACGTACACCAGTGGGATTCCTTCCAAGAGGCAGAACCAGCAGGTTGAAATGCTTCAGAACCAAGTAAAAACACTGCAACAACAGCTAGCTGTAAGTAATTCTGCAAGGTGTTGTCCGACACACAATTACGCTGCTTACAGTGATTCTTCTGTAGTATGTGGTCAGTAGAGCACAGTGTGCTTAGGCTATGAGGAACAGTAGAATATTCATAAATGTGCTTTTGTTTTTTTCTCTGACTACTTCTGTCTGTAAATCTGTTTGCTTCTTTCTGCATGCTAGAGTTGCAACGTTTAGGAACTCTTCCAGATGAAATGGGCATAGAGAACTTGTGCTTAGGAGATATGGAAAGATGCTGCTATAGTTCATGCCAAGACCATTTCTGTATGCTAGTTCCATGTTAATATTTCTTACAAAAAAAAAGGACCAACCGTGTATTTTCTCACTCTGAAAGAAAGTAAGGTGGTCCTTTTTTAATGGATTTGGTTATTTTCTGTTCTCTTGCCTGCAAATGTTGTGAAATGTGTTACTTGCCATTAAGCACTAACAATAGAGGGGAACACTTTGTGGTAAGTGCTGTGGTTTTGTGCACAAATGCATGCATTTTTGGCTCCTGTGACTTCAGTAAAGCTCATAATTAAAGCTACATATGTGAGCAAAGTTAGGTATTAGTATATCTGATCAGAAATAGGATGCATCTTCAATAGTATTTGCAAGGTTCGCCCTTGTAAGGTAAGCCAAAGCATGCTTGAATTGTTTTTTTAAGCAGATGGTTAATGCTGTTGGTGAACAGCTTTTCTGTTTTAGCACCTGGGCTGATACGCTAGGTCAGCCTGTCTCTGACAGTCTTTCAGCAAAATTACTGTGCTGCAAATAATCGGTGAAAAAGTGGCTTTCCCTGATTAGTGGAGGGGATATAGCTAACTTTAACCTTGAAATTCTTTGGCTAGTATACAAGTGTGCAGAACCAAGGCAACAAAGCTGGAAATGGGAAGAATAGGTATTGATTTAATGACTTCATTTCTTTTTCTTGTCTTCCTTTTATAGGATGCTAAAAGGCAGCATCAAGAGGTAGTTTCAGTTTATCGGACACATCTTCTTAGTGCTGTACAGGTATGATAGTCCCAAGTTCAGATTGTTTCACTGTGTCATCTGGATGTAGAGATTCTTAAAACATTTCCACCTGTCATGCTAGAAGACGTCAAATAAACTTGAAATTAGCATCTGTTAATTAGCTCTTAAAATTAGCAACCTGTTTTGAAGCTGAGAGTTTTAATTTTGAAGTTGAGAGAATGGACTGATCCCACAAAAAAGCACAATACGACTGTAGTCTTGCCATGCTGCGTTCTCTTGGCCATTTGTCTACAGTGTGATTATATATAGCAGGAACCTGCTTTGAGGATGATGATGTCTGGTGATGTGAGCATATCAATTCTGCATTATCCCAGGTAATGCAGGAGAGAAGTCAAGTAGAAGCTGGAAATCTCTATGCAGGCCTGTTGAGTGGCTCTCACTGAGTGAAGAGCTGAGCAACTAACTTGTGTTGTGGCTTCAGATACTTAAGTGTACAAAAGAAGGACCACTGCTACAGCAGCAAGCTGTTGCTTCCAGAGAACAGGAACAGTATTATTTTTTTTCCCCCAAATCATATTTTCGTACAAGACTCTACTGGGTCAGAAAGGCGGACCGTTCTTTCTCATGTGAGAAAACTGTAACAGAGTTCCTAAAGCATTTCAGATATATCTAAAGAATGATAAAAATACAGCAGTGAGTTAAGACTTTTGAGCAATTTTGAAGAATCTCCTAATATGAGCTTATGAAGGGCTGACATTTTATGGGACTCTTTTCTATTTTACTTTTTAACTAAGTGTTTGCTTGCTCTAGGGTCACATGGATGAAGATGTCCAAGCTGCTTTACTACAGATCATTCGAATGAGACAGGGACTTGTTTGCTGACGTGCTTAGTGCCATTGTTCTTGAAGGCGGCTGCAGCTTGTAGGAATGCTGTGATTATGGTAGTGATAACCTTCATGCGATTTATGTAATTGTGATAACACAGCTACAATTAGAACCCCAGAAAGTTACTTCATATAAGAAACAACTTAAAAAACTGAAATATTTTCTTCCAAACAGTAAAATAGAGCTAAGTTTCAGAGCTGACACTTCTTTCAAGAGATTAATAAAAGATGTAGAACATATTTTAAAATTGGTATGCAAATTGACTGTCAAAATGATGACATAGTAGTTAAATTATTTCAATGTCTGATTGACCACTTCTTAAAACAAGGCCTATACCTAGGAATTCCAGTTTGTCCTATAACTTGAACTCTCATGGTGTGGTTGAAAATAAATTATGTTCAAATGAGCTTGGCTAAGTATTGTAGCTGTATAACTCCTTCAATTAAAAAAGTGACTATTTTATTTGTAACTTAAGCTGATCGACACTTATTACAATGTGTTTAGAAAGTCAGCTGCAAAGCTAGATGGAGGGTATTTAGGTATACGCTGTAACTTGGCTGGCCAAGTTACAGGCTTTATTTAAATAAACTTTAAGATGTAGTGCCTTTGCTTTTTACAAGACACACAAATCAAATTTTCCTTCAAAACACTAACTTTGTTTATCCCCTGACCCAAGAGATTTTTCATGAATGCTTTGTAATATTGATTACTGTAGGCTAAAGTAGTAGGACTGGAGTGTCATAGTTGGTAGAGCAGCATTTTGAAATAAATGCAATAGTTCTACTTGCGTATAATTTCATTCTTCATTAGGCATAATATGGGTGTAGACCACGCAGCTCATTTAGCTGTACACTAGATAATTTCGTTACTGGATTTTCAAACACTATCTCATGGAATTTTAAGGTATTTTCCTCCTAACTGTAAAATATGTACTATAATCTGATTATTTATGGGGAAAGATGCAAATAGTAAGATTAATGAAATGAGAATTTTTATTTGCTTGGAATCTACCTATTAAAGCAGGGCTTCATTTTTAACTGAAGGATGATATTTCCATAAGTAAGTTTAATGACAGAAAATAATTTGGGACTATTCAAAGAAAGTAGTTCAAAAGTGAGCCTAATAACATATGTTGGTGTTTTAATAGTGCAAGCAGCGTGAATGCTATTGGTAGCCCTGTTAACTTCAAGCTACTTGGCTGAAAGCATTTGCTTACAACTAGCAAGCAGGAACCTGGCATCCTGATGCAGAGAAGATAAGCTGCCTTTTCCATGTTCCAGAAAAATAAAGACTTAAGAAAGAGTGCTGAATTCTTTGCTTCACGTTAATTGGGCTTCCCAACAAGCTGTCTCTTGCAGGCTTAGGTCTCTTTCTTTTCTTCAGTGATGTTATATTTGTTTCCTTTTGTGTCCCTTTTTGGGCAGAGTCATGTCATAGAATTGAAGAGATGACTGCCACATAGAGGGGGATACAGAAAGTGATAAATGTGCAGGACAGTTTTTATTATATAAATACATTTAATATATTTACTAAATATGTCTGTAGTACAACAGATCTAGTGCTGCTTTCCTTTAATTTCTTAGAGGACTATTACAGAAAGCATCTCAGTATATATACATTACTTTTAGCCAAATTCTTTTATGGTTGCATTACTTGAAACTCTTATTAGAGAGAAATTGTTTTAATATACTAACTCTGGCATATTTTGATATTGTATGTTTCTTTATTGAGGGAGTTCTATGTATGTTTTTCTAATTTTTTCCCATATTACATTATTAATAAAAATATTTTCTTCTTTTTTTATTGTAGTGGTCAGTTCTGTAAAAGGTAAAGCAATGTAAATAGTTTTGGCAAAGTAGTGGGTCGTGAAGGATATTGAACTCATTTGAATGCTCTCAAATACCAGGTAACACATTTATTTTTAGATGTCTGCTGGGATTGGTGGTTTTTGGGATTTTTTTTTTTTTTTTCATCTATTTTCAGAATTTGTGGTTGGTAAAATTCTGGTGATATTAATCAAGAATCAAAGATGAAGCTTCACCAGTTAGCTCTTCAGAGTAAATCTGCCCTGGCCACCTGTACATCAAACAGGGCATGCTGTCTGTTGTACCTGTCCCTATGTTTTAGGGGTGAGGCAGTGAAGTTTTACTACTGCTTTTAATGAAAGCATGTTCATGTAATGTTACGCTGCTGCCTGACTTCATGACTTGCTAAGCAGTCTTTGCAGGGTAATTCCTTGGCACACTATTCAAGTTGGCTCATTTGGTATGAAAGGAAAGTGAGGGGCTCCCTAATTTTACAATTAACTTGATTTTTAGTTATTTGGTGTGTCTATTCTTGCACGTGGGACGTGAAAATGAGTAAGGTGGTCAGTTGTTAGGGTATGAACAGTGTAAGTGAAACTCTACTGTATTTAAACAGTGACTGGAACAATGATTTCTTCATTGGACCTTTGAAGACTTTACAGGAGTTGCTTGTTTTCTGAGTCAGTAAGCAGATCCTTTCTTCAGGATTCTTGTAAGTCTATTCTTTGACCTTTAAGTATGTGTGTGCTTCTGTGTGTAAAAGAATAAACGTTTGAGGGCTTCTAAAGAGGAAATTACACTTAAGTAGAACTGTTTTTTTGATGTGTCTGTGATTTGATGTGTCTAAATATTCCCTTAGCCAGTAGATGTATTCTGTCAACTTCACTGAGTCAGTTAACGTACAGGGTACCATTGAAGTGATTGACACTGATAATTTTCTCATAACTTTATATACTCTCAGATGTACTATATGGGTCTTGTAATCACCAACCTTTTTTTTTTTTTACTGCAGAATAAGGCTAACTATTTAAAAGATTTTTGAATGGTATTCATATCTTCTTTTATTTTTTTAGTAAGCAGAGTAATTTCCTTCTGCTGAAATAATTTACTTTTGTCATTTCTTTTTAAACAATCAACATGCCTCTTAAACACCAGCTCAAAACATTGTCGAGTGTAAGCTGCTAGTTGAAAATACTTACTGTTCTTCCACAACTTGACCTGTGCCAGAACAGATGCTGAAAATGTACGACCTCAGTGTTTCCAGGTTTCTTCTCGAGTGAAGGCTCGATTGTTGTAACTGCTGCTCCAGCAGTGACACAAATAAGTTTCTGACTGTTAGATGACTTCAAGATCATTTAGCAGCTTTAACCCCATCACATTACTAGAAGCCCGAATGTGGCTGCTGGCTTAATTCACTGTTGTACATATAGGAACTGTATACATAAAGTATGTGAGAGAATAAATAAATTTTGTATTTCTATGAAATGTGAATTGGTACCTGGGAATAGAGAACCTGCTTTCCTGGTTTGTTTAAAAATGTTTCTTTAACTGGAGATAGAGGAATACTGCTATGAGAGGGGAAAAATAAAGGTGAGAAGTTGGTGCTTGTCTGGAAACAAACAAAATCAAACGCAACAAAAATTGCCAAGCCTGAATATCTTGATCTCAATACTTGCAATAGCGCTCCTACAGATATACTTTGGCTTGGTGCAGGTTATTAGTGGTTTCTTCTCACTGTAATCATTTGAATATAGGATCTAAGAAATCTGGGTGCTTGTCTGACACTAGCTGTTGTGTGTGCTGAGAGTTTCAGAGCACTCTGTTCCTTCTCCTCCTCAAAACCATCTTGCTAAACCCACTTGATCTGCTGGAGTTCAACATTTATTTTTTGAACAGTGCTTTCATGTGTTGAACTGTGCCTTGTTTGCTCTAGTAGCATTTCTGTCTTGGCATGGATTATTTTTTCTTTCTCGGTTCATTATCGAAAGTTAGTGGAGCTGAAATTAAAATGATGTAGTAACAGCTCAGTTGCACATCAGAAAGTTGCTTTCTTCTGGAGGAGCGGTACCCAGAGCTTCTGCCAGCGTGGCGTCAGTAGGCAGCTGCGGAGCTCTTGGCTGTGGTTATGTTACCCTGGGCATGAAGCTGTTCTTAACAGCAGGTTTGTGTTTGAATGCAGTGGTTAACTGTGAAGAATTCTTACTTTGGGGTGGGGGAAATCCAAGACAAAGAGTGCCCTAGAACTGAGAAACTAAATCTCAATTTCCTTGGGAACAGTGTAACTCAACATAGCATGTAATTCCTGCTAGCTGAGACTTTTTTTGCCTGCTAGCTAAGTCTGCTAGCTCACCCTCTTGTTACCTTGGTGTTGATGATGCTGTAAAGTCGTAGCATGTAAGAAACTAAGCTTAATGTTCTGGGGTTTACTAGCTGTGGATTGTTTAAATACTGTACAAATGGGGAGATTTCTGGGCTCAAACCAAAAGAACAACTAACTCTCTTGGCAGTGCAGTGTATGAGGTTTTTGGCTCAATTGAATCATGAAGGTGAAGGTAAAATCTGGGCTGTGTTTGCTCATCAGCAAAATTCCCATGGCAGTGATAATCCATGTGTTTGGTATAATCAAGCATGAGGAATCGCCTGTGTAGTAAAGGAAGCTTTCAATTTTTATGGTTTCATGGACAAACATTGCTGATAAATGAAGGGGGAAAATGGGAGGTCACAAAAATGTCAGATGTAAATGAAATGCATTGAAGAGGTTTCAGGGGTGCTTCACAAGAGATGTATGGTGATCTGTTACGTGAAACAGGAAAGCAATATTATAAGGTAATGCTGCTTATAATTCATTGTTGGCACAATGTTGCTATTATTCGGCAGCCCTATTTTAAGTGGGTATACGACTTTTAAGTAGCTGACTTGGAAATATGTCTGAGTCCTGGAAAGTTTGTAGAGATTACTGCTTTCTTAATCTAATGCGTGTATTGCTCTGCCAACTCAGAAAATTAACTTTTAATAGAAAAAACATACATATAACTCAATCACAGCTATTAGATCAGATGGATTTTACATTAAGTGAAAAAGATGCTGAGCATTAAGGGATATTAAATTGCGAAGCTTTTTACTGTTGGACTCAGCTTTCAAGCCAGCACTCTACTGTGAAGAATATTTATTTTTACATTTACCAGATATCTTAGATGACAGGAAAGGAATGCATTTGAAGGGAAAATAGAACATGAAAATATGACTTCTTTTCAGTGTGAACAGATAGTTTTATTTCATAATTAGTTTTACACTTCATTAAATGCTGTTTGTTTTTTTTTTTTTTTCCCTGCTTATGTGCTCTTAGGATACAACAGAGATGACTTCAAAAATTCTCTGCAGGGCATCAAGCCAGGGTTTTGTAATCTAGTGGGAGTATTCCAAAGTAAGAGAGGATCTCTTGAAGTTTCTTCATGTGTTGAGAGTCAAGTGTGGTATAAGAGTTATTTTGGGTGCAAGGACACTTCAGCTGGTGTCTTGTCTTGCCATACTACTTGCTGCAGTTTAGGAATTGGAAGGCATTGCCCTAACTACCAGTGGACAAACTTAAAAACAATCAGTGTAGATCAAGTAAATCTATAATATGATCTGGTCATGAGGGACTTTGACACACAACTCTTAGTTTTCAAGAAATTCCAGCACTTGGAGATAGGAATACTTATGCTGTTGAGTTCAGAAAAAAAAAGTCTAAAAATCACTAGTGAAAAATGGTGATCTTCTGACCATGCAGATGTATTTCAACTTGAAAGCTCCTCTGAAAGAAGTGATAAAGGATTGTTTTGAGAGAAGGGAGAAGTAAACTAGATCTTTTTTGTCAATGGTAAGGAATTCCCTAGGAAAAAAGTAGGAAGAGGAAAGTTAAGAAAAATATGCCAGTTGTGGGATAGCAGAATTAAAACCCTTTCAAATATGAAAATGGCTAGAGCTTCAGGAAAAGCTGCTGTGCCTGTATAGGAAGCCAAGGAATTAGAAGTATGGTAGGTGCTACAAGTGGGAACAACAAACAGGTTTTTAAAAGAAATGGGTTGAGAAATACCCATTAAGTACTATGGGCCTGACTTAAAATTGTGAAACTGGAGAATGTTCTAGCAGGGGAGCTGTTACAGGAATGTACAAGAAACGGCAGAATAGGTGGCGAGGTGTGATACTGAAGCGACCAGTTCATGGGCTAAAAGCAGCGAGAACATTGTTCTCTAGGCTTGAAAGCTATAGCGAGAAGGCAGCTGACTGTGGGTGGACTCCTGTGAGTTATATCACATTTTGAAAAGCTTTAATTTTAGCTCAAGCATGAATTAAAAGGCAGCAGGCCTTTCCTGCTCTGACTGCCTCCATGCAGTCTCAGCTGAGATGAACCCGTGAAGATGCAGACTTCTGTTGGTAGTGCTTGGGTTGGGAGGTATCAGTAGACCTGTCAAGCAGTGTTTAAGAAGTTGGCATCCCACCTCTCTTGGAGCAGGGCGCAGTGCTGGCTTGCCTGATGGGGAAAAGGCAGCGTTGCTTCTAGCGTGGTAAAGCTGGGAAAACGTGGAAATTGTCAGCGAAGTCTCACAGCGTAACGTATGAAGAAATGCCGAACTCTTCCATCCCTTTCAGCAAAAGTAGTACTTCTGCTTTGTACCTCCTACATTTCAAATATGAAGTGAAAATTACTCCAGATTACTGCTTCTGCTCCAAGGAGGCTGCTGAAACGGTGTATGCATGAGTACTTTCTAATGCTGCCATTTGACACATTGCAATCAGCTACAGAAGTAATAAGCCTGAACAGTACGGTGCACTTGATCGAGGCATGAACTGTCAAGCTGAGTTGCTTGGAGATGTTTGTGACTGGCTGTGGTGCCCGGGTAAGCACAGGGCTGCCCTCTGCCAGCAGCACAGAGCACTTTGGCCAAGTCTGCAGCATCTTGCAGCAGTGTCTCAGCTTCTAATGAGAGAGACGTTTGAAGAGGTCATCCCACTTTGAAAGGGACTGGGGGGAAAGTGCACTCATGAAGAGTGTTGCTTTCTGCTCTTGTATGCCCCTGGAGAGACCAGGTATCTAGAACAGCAGTTGGTGGCTGCTGGATGAGCAGGAGACTTGGAGCTTTTTCAGTGGGTTGTGACAGGAAGAATTTGGCTGTGGAAGTGCAGACTTGAAGTGTAGCTGATAGATGCTCTTAAATGCTGATCTCACAGGAGCTAGGAGTTCCAGCAGTGGCTGCAGTAGGGCCTGGGTTTTCAAGTGATGATATATTTGTTGTCTTCTGCCTAGGAAAAAAAAAACCTGACTTTGTCGTCATTTAGGCTTCTTGGGCTGTTAGTGGCTTGCTCTGATCTGAAGCTCAGAGTTGTCAAGTTTCTTTAAAAAAATTAAAAAATAAATGACAAGTGTGTGTACATATCTCAGCTCTTAAGTCTGACACTCTCAAGCTGTTGGACTTTCTCTGGAGGTGCTGTGTTACCATCTACACATACAGGGAGTGGGCGTGATGCACTCAGAAAATATGGGACCTCTGGCACTCGCGCATATTTTTGTACGAGAAATCTGAGGCAGAAATGTGGCAACCCTATTCAAGCAGCTTCCTCCAGCCTTGGGTAGTTAAAGCGTCTGGCATGTCCCACTGTTGCTAAAATGTAAAGAAAACCAGTGGGGCATTTAACTAATGCTCACTGCGATAAAGGGAGCTCTTTGGTAAAAAGCAAAACCCTGCGGGCGGTTAGGGTGCAGCAGGAGCAGGGCCCTAAAAGGGTAACAGTCCTCTTACGGTTTCAGGTTTGCTTGGGGAGAGTGAGGGAGGTACAAAAATGCATGAATCTGGGCAGCTGTGAAGAATCCTGGCAGGAGATTTTTTTCTCTTTTCTTAATAAGGGTCCTTAATGAAGGTGTAAAATGAGCTGAGCGGGGAGGAGGGGACAATTCCTCTGCAGACTGGGGAGGGCTCTCAGACTTCCCTGGTCATTCCTCTGGGTACGTGTGGGGAAAGGATGAGAGGGCTGCTGACAGGAGGAAGGATGGACAAAGGCTCACCCCTCTGAGAGGGACAAGGAATACTTTGCTGCACTCGGAGTCTTTAAAAGGTTTATCCTGGGTGAGTGGATGCAGACTTGTTGCTTGGACCTACTGGACTTCCCTGCCTGTGTTTCTCCTGGTTTCTTGGAGCAGGACCGGAGCGCCTGCCTCTTAAGAGGCAAGAGGTGGGTGACACAGGAGCCAGAGGCAGGGTCCTGGCAGGCAGTGCAGGAGCTGGCCCTTCCCAGGAGCTTCAGAAATGCCTCAAGGGCTGAGAGCTTTCTATCTGCAGCAGAAGAGCTTTCACGTGCTTGTTCCTTAGCAAAACTAAAACCAAACGCTATGGGAGGTATTGGTAGCAAGGGACTGTTCTTAAGCTATGGCTGATCGAAGCTGTGCCATCCCAAGAAGAGGCTGTGTTGGCTCACCAGTGACGTGGAGGTGAGGTGCTCCATGCCGTGGCTCGCTCCTGAGGGAGGGGAGCTGTGTGCTGCTCACGAGCCCCTGCACAAGGGATGTCACAGTGCATCAGACTGGAGAGCTAGGGGAGAGGACAAAGATGTGACATTGCATGGGAGCACTTAGCTGCATATTAATTTCTCAGCAAATGTTATGAGTGTTTAATCTGCTTATTCTCTTGAGCTGTTCTAGAGCAAAGAACTCTGCTGGTGATAAAGGAAGAGTGATTTACAGCTTTAAAATTATCGGTGCTTCAACAGATCACCAGCCTCAGATTGCATGCCTTTCTTGTTCTGCTTTATAGATGCTTCCTGTGAAGCTCAGTCAAGGCTGTGTGCAGCCATTTGGTGTTGTCCTTGCCAGAAATGTGACCTTGGACAGCCAAGGTGAGGTTATTTAAACACTGCCCCCCTAAACACCCGCCAGCACAGCCCCCGTGCCCCCAGTCCACTCACTAAACTCCGGCTGATTTGCTTGTGGCATCCTATAGAGTGTATGATTTAAAAACTTCCCAGGTCACCTTTGCAGTATCTCAGATGCAATTGATGGGGAATCCAGGGACGCATTTTAAAGTAAATTACATGGAACAAATAAACCAATCTGCTTCTATAGCACTTGTGCCTTTGAAAACACTGGCACCGCTGCTGTTTTTTTTAAAGGGTATTTGTATTCATTCTAATTGAGTTGACCTTAAAAAAAAAAAAAAAAAAAAAAAAAAGTGGTGTGGGTGGTGTTTTAGGATATGTCTGTTCTTAATCTATGCCAGCCTGCTCAGAGAGCCACAAGGGTAAGGACATAGAAGTAACTCTCCTGCAAAATGCTGTCTGTTGTACCCCGGACTGTGAGCTCTGGCAGCAGCCGGCACCGCTGCCGCCGTCCACAGGGCTCATGGCCGTGTGCCTGGCCGGCAGCAAGCTCGGCACTGTCCCTTCACTGCTCCTTTCGGCAGTTAGCCCTTTGCTAGCCTGGCAGGAGGAGAAGCCTCCGAGTGTCGTTCTGCTCAGGATGACTTGGTCTCCTGCTCTGTCTTCCCCTTATCAATCTAACCATCCTCTCAGGCTCCGCGCTGTGGGGCGGAGAGCTCCTCCGTTCGGTGAGTGTTATTGATGTTCTCTGGGGATTAGGCAGAGCTCACAGCAATCGCTTTGCACTGCGGGCCACGTTCCAAGCGCTTTCAGCTGGGTTAGTGATCATTAACAACCTGTCTGTGTTCCATCAGATCACCTGGCAGTACAAATTTGTCTACCTCGAGCATGATCCTGTCATTGTATTTGTCAGACTAGCTAGAACTGGCAGTCCTGAGCTCGTGCTGGCTTTGTGGTTTTTGTGCCAGCTGTGGATAACAGATGGTACCTGCTCTGCCATAACCTCTTTCCTGCAATCTGATAAAGCTAGGCTGAGGACAGAGGTTGCCTGATCTGGCACAGAGCCTGTCAGGACAAAGTTAACGTGCCTGCCAGCACCTCTGGAATGTGTTTGAACTGGCTCAGGGAGTTTATATTGGGTCAGCACTTCTGGGCTACACGCTTACAGCATGTTTTCATCCTGCGTCAGACGCCTCAGACCTGAAAAGTGATCCTACAGGGGAGGGCAACAAAGCTGGTGAAAGGGCTGGAGGGCATGTCCTGTGAGGACAGCCCTGCTGCCTGGTCTGGAGAAGGGGAGGCCGAGAGGTGCCGCGCTGCTCTCTGCAGCCTCCCGAGGAGGGAAATGGAGAGGGGGTGCTGGCCTCTGCTCCCTGGTGACCCATGTCAGGATGTGTAGGAGCAGTACAGAGCTGCACCAGGGGAGGTTCAGACTGGATGTCAGGAAAAAATCTCCTCGCCATGAGGGTGGTCAAACACTGGAACAGGCTTCCTGGAGAGGTGGTTGATGCCCCGTGCCTGCCAGTGCTCAAGAGGCGTTTGGACTAGGCCCTCAGTAACACGCTTGATTTTTGGTTAGCCTGAAGTGGTCAGGCAGTTGGACTAGATGATCGTTGAAGGCCTCTTCCAACTGAACTATTTATTTCTCTTAAATAGTGTTAAAAGAGGGTCTCCAGTGAGGGTCTCCATCAGTGTCTGTTTTGTTGCAAGCTGGTTTTATTCCTCTTCTCTTGAAAGAAGAGGATCTTATCCCTCAAGGCTGAGTGAGATTTGGAGGTGATGTTTCCCGTTAGGTGCATTTGGTGTGCTGTGCTATTCCACGATGCTGCTCATGGAAAAAGTGCTGCTGAGTTGAGTATTTTCTGGAGGATGTGACAAAAGCCTACTTAGACACATGATTATTCAGATGAGTCTTTCTTATGGTAACAAAACCTAGTCTCTCAGCCTTCTTCCTGGGACCAGGAGGAGGCTGGGGAGCGAGGGAGA
Organism: Cygnus olor; assembly: GCF_009769625.2. Taxonomy (NCBI): domain Eukaryota; kingdom Metazoa; phylum Chordata; class Aves; order Anseriformes; family Anatidae; genus Cygnus; species Cygnus olor. The sequence goes on along the minus strand of NC_049179.1, from coordinate 21,215,884 downwards.
AGGCTCTGTGGTTTTCTAGGCAAGTCAAGGAACCAGGAAGGGCTCTAGATCTTGGCTAGCAAACCTTCTGCTCTTTCAGCCAGTGACCCCTGGGCTGCTGTGGGAGAGGTAAGGCAACTTGCCTGCCATGCCAAGGTTCTTACTGCATTTGTCTCTGAAAGATGCGTACTTCCCCTGTTAGTTTCAAATGCATTTAATTGAAATGTGCTTACAGAGCTTCTGCCTGTAGGCTCTGGCAGAGATGTTCTGCCCTGTGGCTCTGAGTTTTTTTTGTGCCAGCTGATTTCCTAATTGACAGCATACACTCTGCACTAACGCAGCAAGCCGTAAACTGTAGCAAGCATCACACGGAGGGAAGGTTGGCAAGAGGTTTCTGACTGTACCTTGATACAAGAGCACATTCCTGGGTAAGTGTTATCAGGTGTATTCCCATCTTGGTCTGGGGATGCTCTGGTGTTTCTGTTGAAATAGAGATGCCTGTGAGAGGTACAAATGCTGCAGATGGGTTTTCCTTGGGCTACAGAAGGTATGTGCTCTATGCCAGCTGGCTTGCCTCATCAGGACAGAATATATTTGTGACTCTCATAGCTGTCCCGTAGTCCTGGGAATGTGTCCTAGGGGGATAGGTGAGGGAGAAATGAACACCACAGAGGGTCTGGAGCTGGACAGCAAGACCCGGGGCTTTAAATTATTAGGTGGGCTGATGCTTGATGTATTAATGGGCATGAATGTGGAATCCCCTGGGGGAACTGATGGGTTTTGAATTGCATAGCACTCTGCCTAGTATCGTTCCCCATGTAAACCAGGATCTGGCCCAGCTGCAGCTTGTCTGCAGGACTGTGACTTATTCATGCTCCTGGAACAGTTTAATGCCTGAAACATTCACAGATAACAAGGTGGGAGATGTCCTGACTTAGCAGTGCCCAGGATGAATGAATTAATGCTGTTGGGCAGAAGCATTAGGAAGAAATGCTTCCTACATAGGAAGAAAAATGCCTGCTGTATGGCATGTTCTGTACAGCTGCCCAAAAGGTATTGTGAAGAGGTGTTTCTTCTCTGAGCGTTTGTGTGGGCACTTCTTTCAAACCTTCCGATGTTTGCTGTGAAAATGTTGTGTGGCATGAGGAGAGGTGGAGGGTAAGTGGGAGATGTGTTTTTTCAAAAGAAATACGTAGTCCTAAAACTTCCGTTAAAATGAGAATTTCCATAAATAATTTCAGGAGAAAAAAAACTCTTGAATATCGTGCTTAGTGGAAAACATTGCAAATAATTCTAATTTAAAGGTAGCTCGTCTTTTCCTGATACGATTGGATTTCATGGAAAAAGGGGGGGGTAGTTGTGCACCGACTTAGCAGAAGCAGAGCTGCCCAGGCCTACGAGAAACCCAGTGCTTTGGGATTACTCATGGCTTTTAACATTTGGCACGTACTTGACAGCTGAATTGTACACGCTCTGACACGCTCTCCGGGACTGGGATTTGGCCTCCCGCAGCCCCTCGATGCAGCTGGGAGGAGCTCGAGGCTGCAGGCCCGAGCTCTGTTTGTTCCCTGAACTCTTTAAGGCTCTGGTGGAGCCTCCCCGGCCTGCTCCACGCGTTGCTTCGCCCGAATGCCTCACATGGGCCCTTCCCCTGCGTGGGGAGGCCTGTGGGCGGCCGCCTGCGCGAGCTGTTCCTAGCGGGCCTGCCGGTGCAAGTCGCTTTGGCAGGCTCCTGGTGGGGCTGGATTTGGGCAGCGTGGTGACCTCCTTGGCAGCAGGAGGTCAGGTGCCTTCCTCGGCCTCTCGGGAGGAGGTTGTTCCACACAGCCATGCTGCTTGCACGTCCCTGGTGCTCATCGCTTCTGCCCTGGTTCACGGCCTGCTTTGTGACTGTTTGGTCTCCCACCGACACTGTCCCTTGACACAGACACCTTCCCTTGTTGATGTTTACTGCCAGTATACCTCTGTGCCCTCGAGTATACCATCTGGCCTGATGCTGGCTGGGTGCTGACGCTTCTCCATGCCCCTGAAACTTTGTTCCCCCTGGGTGTTGGCAGCGACCCAGCTTCAGCTCCTCAGTGTCTGGAGCATGCTCTGAACAGCCCGCTCTGTTAACCTGTGTCGGTCCCCACATCGATCCATGAAGGACTCAGGTGTGTGCTAGAAGCGAGTTGATACAGCGACTTAAATGCCTGCTTCCTGCACTTTCCTCTCTTACTGGTTCTTTACCCTGCCAGTTCTTTACCCTGCCCTTTCCATCAAAGCTAGCTTGTTCACAGGGCATGGCCTCTGGAAGCACAGCTGAGCCTTGCTGTTGTCCTTTGTTGCAGGAATCAGTGCTCTGACTTTAAAACAAACAACCCTAAAAAAAATTCCTCCCCCCACTCCCATCCCAATCAAAAATGACAGCCCTCTTGGGGTAGCTTTGAGCAGTCGGCTGGGGACGAAGGTCTCTGCGAGGTTTTACTCCACTTCCCATTTACCTCCATCACGTCAACCCTTCTTTGAAACTGGATCCCAAGTGTCACGTGGGGGTTGCCCTAACTTAAATGCTCTTTCTCATGCTGTCACTTGTGGGTTTTGCTGTGTAGACTGGGCAACAAATTAAAGTGATTAAAAAAAAAAAAGGCAACGAAAAAACCTCCCACAAAAACCAACAAAACACCCAGATTCTGTAATTGCTTTGGTATCTGATGAGCAGCAGATGGCTCTGTGCTCTTTGCAAGCACCCATCCTCTGCACATCAAGGAATAACTACGTCACGTTGTTCAACAAGCCACAGAAAATTATATTTTAATCCAACCTTGCTTCCCCCTTCTTCTTCCCACCCGCTTGCCCCCCCTGTGGTTTGTTGTTTCACTCAGTAGCTTGCCATAATGCATTTAGTCCTGCCTGCCTGTGATTGGAAACACAAGACATGGCTTCATTACAAGCTCTATGGCTTCCCCCTACACTTAACATACCGTACAAATTGTTTGCTCAACTTTGGCATCTTGCCTCAGAGGAATTTTTGTCATTTGAAGGTTTTAAATCAGCTATTTGAGCCACTCACAATTGTAAATAATAGGCTATTAGTTTATAAGAGACATGCTTGCTGGCATTTCAAACCTCTCGGAGGGATCACACTGTCTTGGAAACCCTGTAATGCCTATGGAACTGAACACTCTTAAAAGAAACCCCCAAACACTGCCCTGGGAAAATTCATTTATAGAAAATAAGTGAAATGAATAGATGTTTTTAGCCACATGTTACTCATTTTCTTTTTATTGCTTTAACATGCCTTCACTGGAACATGTTACCATCGGAGGCTGCTGATGCCAGCTGTACACCTGGCTCAAGCTGGAAAAAAATGAAGTTTGGCCTTTCATCTTCTCTGTTTTCTGTTATGATTGGAACCAAGGGTTGGCCCCAGATCAGACAAAGGGTGAACTGAAAACCATCCTCAGAGCTGGTTTCTAGAGGAAGCCTTATAGGGTTGCGTGTGGGGGGTTTGGTTTTTTTTTCCCACTTTTTGGAGCTCTTGTATCAAGTTTATATACTGGCAGAGGCAGGAAACCATTGTGTACAATATGGCGAACAGAGCTAACAGGCAGCCAGGCCAAAGGCTATAAATTATTATTTTAATTTCTTGGTTTATGGTTTCTTGTTGACTCCAGATCAATAGGAAAAAGGTGCATTGAGCCACCTCTTTTAATTAAAAGGCTGCTGTGATTAGGCTCTAGTGAGGGATGGAGAGATGTGTGAAGAGGATGTGCCTGGAAGCAGATGCTGGTTTCCAGTGCGAGGAATGCTGCTTTCCCCTGTGCTGCGTTAGTTGCTCGTGTCTTCTACTGGCCAAGTTTCTTGAGGAGCTATGGGAGAAACCCAACTGCAGTGCTGCTTTATGAAGTTTTCTTCTAGCTGTTCTGTGTTTGCATCCTCACATCCTAAGCCAGTGGACCTTGTTTCCCATAGAATAAAAAGGCCATGCATTTTAGTGGAATCTTCTGCTTATTTTAAAATAACTCCAGATTCATTTCACCCTAAACTCAGGACACTTGGCCCCATAGTGCTGAGAAATCATTAGCATTTTGTGCTTAACAGGTGCAGCAAAATTTTTCTTTCCAAAGATTTTCCAGAGTGAAACGCACATCTGTAACAAAGCCTGTATTTTTCTGCTCATCACCTTCAGACATGGCCATAATTAAATGCAGATATCAAGATGGAGGACTAGTTTGTGTTCCATAATCCGTAGAATGACCCATCACATGATGCTTGTTTGAAGTCTTAGTTAACCTTTAATCATTTGATGCTGAGTCTGGCTTTGATTTTCCGCAGAAAAAGTATGTTTTGCAAAATCTTCAGGAAGGAAATATGCCAGTTCTGCAGTGTTTCTCATTGTGCTGGAAATGTTACTTTCAAAACCTCCCGGGAGATACAGTGTAAAATGAATGCTCTTCCATTTCCTTGCCTGGGCTCTGGCTCTTGTAAAGCTGGTATCCAGGATCAGAATAGTAACTTAAATGTTGTTAAAGCTTGTTTTTCCGAAGGAGACCTAGGACGACTGAAGGGGATGTCTTGGTGCAGGTCTCAGATGTGGAATTTCCTCAGTACTAAGGCATGCTGAATAGGTACTTGAGGGAACACTTACAGGTGTTCAGAAAAAGCAGAACTAGCAATGTTAAATCTTCAATGCATTCCATCATAAAATCGGAGCCAAAGCTCTTTAGAAGCATGTCAGCTTGTTTGTTTTTGTCTTATGGGAGGTGCTGTTTAACTGGCAGTGAGCTGGTAGGTAAGCCAGCCGCTGCCATGCCAAAGAGCGCGGTGAAGAATTCCCCTTGCCCACTCCCACCCAATGTGTTGTGTGCGAGCTTGAACCGACGCCTGTTCAAGTTGCTGTAATAAAAAATCTGCCTTCCACAGAGGATTTGGCTCAGAGCCTGGGGAGCTGGGAACTGCGCTTCCCATCAGATGTGGAAACCCGTAGGCTGCTTCACCGCTTGTGCAAGGCGGTGCCTTGGATCAGAGCAGCTTGCTGCATCGACCCCTCTTGAGCAAACCACGGTTTCTAGCACTCCTGACCTCCTGAATTCTTCATCTACATGCCAGCGCTTCCTTTTTCACCACCATTCCTTCCCCATAACTATCACAGCTGATTCCTTCTCCAAAGAATGGGAAATAGGCTCCCTTACCTCCAGCCAAAACCTGATAACCGCCGATAAGCGGCTTGTCAGCAGGGGCTGTGACAGGCGATGGTGTGAGCGAAATGGCAGCTTGTGGAGGGAGGGACACGTGCTTCCAGCCGGTGCTGGAGGGCTCGTCTCCTCCTCACGTGGGGTGCTCAGCCTTGCATCTGCACTGGGGCAGGTACTGCTGCCAGGCCCAGGAGAGCGTGGCGTGGACCCGGGGCTCTCGGTGGTGCTGTGCCCGGAGGCTCAACAGTGGGGCGTGCGGCCGATGTGCTGAGCGAAGGGAGAGTTGTAGGGGGCATGGGCTCCCCCAGGTGTCGTCTTCATCCTGAGTATAAATACTTAGCCTGTTTACTTGCAATTTAGGCATGAGGCTAGAGAGTGGTATTGGGCCAAAAAAATAAATAAATCTGGTCTTGACTTGGGGACTTCATGCTTTATAAGTTGGTGTGTTCTATCCTTGTGGTTCTGGCTGAACCTCTGGGGGTATCTTTCAGCCCTGCCTTGTAAGTGCTGTTGTGGGCTTGTGAACCCTGCTGGGAGGTGGGCTTGTGCCTGACAGCCCCGGGGGTTCAGATCTGCAGCCCTGTAAAGCTCTGGGAAGTCATCTTAAGCTCATGGGCTTTGAAAATATTTACTTACCTCGTGCTGAAAGGTCTGTAGGGACAGTCGTGGTTCTCTTATGGCAAAGGACCTCTCTGGGGTAAGCGGAGAAGCTGGGAGAGGCTCAACTTTTGGGACTCAGTGAGGGCAGGTTTTGGTTTGGTCGCCAAATCCCTCTTTGCTTCAGCTTTCCATCTGTGCACTGATGGTAAAAGCAGCAGTGTGCCTCTCCAGGAGCTTGGGAGGATAAACACACTAGAGGCTTGTGAAACGCTGAATGTAATAGAAATTGGGGCTGGCTAATGCCAAGAGAGAGCTCTCTGCTGACATCTAAGCACCACGCTGCCCTTCTCATATATGTATTATACTCTTATTATTTGGCTTCCCTGAATGAACTCCATGGAGTGTTTCTCATGTTAATAGGAGAGACTGTTACATTGCATATTGTAGCATCCTTCCACGCAGGCTGGGCTTTGACTTCTCAGGCATGTGCTGTTCCGTGCTTATACAAATAACAATTTTCAAGATCTTTCTGCTTCCCATGTGCCCTTTGCTTGTGGCCCCACTGGGGAGGGGAGGAGCAGGAGCCCCGTGCTGTGGATGGCACCGCAGCCTGCAGATGGTGCCAGAGACGTGGCCAAATGCAAGCTGGTTGCTGCTGCATAGCTCTCATCCGTACGCTGATTTAGGGAAATACTGTGCTCAGCAGCACAAAAGTAATAGGAAGATAATACAGGCAAGTTGGTGGAAATTGAGAGGAAATCTGTACCAAAAGCATTCTGTAGTTTGGGAAAGATTGTTATAGAAACCTATTGCTTTAGGTGGTTGAGAATATTACTTTGAAGCAGGGGAAGCGCTGAAAACAAGACACATGTGGAAGAGGCCCTGGCTTTGTACAAATTCCTTATAGCTTCATGGTCCTCATGCATTGTTTGCTGCAACACTGGTGGGGCCTGGTCCCAGACCCTTCCTGCAAAACAAAAGGTGACGATGCCAGGAAAGCAGAAAGCTTTGCTCACTAAGTGCCCTGTGAAGAAGGATACCTAAAGGAGGTGCTCGTCCACCATCAGCCTCGTGTGCCGGAGGTTGCATGCCAGCTTGCTGCTCTGTCCCGTCTGTTGTTTCAGTTGTTCCGTGAGTATGACCCCTGGTTCTGAATATTCTCAAAGGCATTTTCATTAATCTCTCAATCTGAGAATGTTTAACACCTTTTGTAGCATCAGCTGCCTCAGTTTGCAGCTAAGAGTAGTCAAGCAGGCTGTCGCAAAACTGTTTCACTGAGAAAACAAGGATGTCTGGAGCAGTGCTGTGTCTGCCGTGGTTCATAGCTATCACAAAGCTGAAATGCTTGGTCTCTTAATTTCCAGAGATTTCAGATCGACTGCTTGTTTTCCTGTTTGAAAGTACTTGCGGTCAGTGAGAGCTGGGTGTCAGCTACAGGACCTAACAGAAGTCCCTGGTCCATCCTGCCGCAGCAGATGTCTGCTTCGAGCACCAGCCTGGTACGAGAGCTCTGTTCTCACTGGAACTGGTGGACCTGCTCAGCAAAGCACGGTCTCATTGACTGTGTAGTCAAAATGTATGTTTTTCTCTTCTGAAAGAGGTGAATCCTCCTCCTCCAGTGTCCCCAGGACCAGGGTCTCTTCCTATTGATGTCCGGGGACAGCACCCTTGGAGGATGCGGGGACCAAATGGCTGCTGCACTGGGTGAGCTGGTCACTGGCGGTGCCCAACCAGCCCCTGCAAACCTGGCTTTCCTAGTCAAAACGTGCTTGTTGGCAGTGCTGCTGCCCTGCCCCGTGTACCCACTGTGCAAATTCCTCTGCTGACTCCTTGCTGGTCAGGCAACGTGTGAAAGGGATGGTGGTGTAAGAGACGGGCTGAATCTGGCTTTGCACTAGGCTGTGGACGTAATTTATGTTCTGTGGACTATCCAGCTGGTTGCCGAATGGGGTAGCATGGATGGCATTTTCCTTTTCAAGTTTGGTTTCTGTGGAGACTAGTTTCTTCATAGGTGATAACTTTACAGAGGAGACTAATGACCACATGTTGATGAAATACTGCTGCGAGCCCATCTGGAACTGACATGTGTCTTTGGGTAACAGCTGGTGAGCAAAGACAGCAGAGGGAGCTGCCCTAGCAAAAGTGGAGGAGGTTGACCCCTTTTCTCTCTGACAGGGCTGTTAGCTTTTTAGGATCAAAGCTTTTCACATTTGGTCCCTGTTCTTGAAGAAGCACAAGTGTTTCCACTGCAGACATTAGTGATTCTGGCTCTGCTCCCTGCCACCCATCCCCAGATCCACTTTGCAAGCATTCTCCTTGAAACTGTAGTTTACAAAAATAAAACCTAGATTAAAGCCAGTACAGCTGCCCTGAGGTTTGAATCAATGCTGGTATGATGTGTTGCCAAAGAGAGAATTACTCAGGAGTGTGGATTAGAGCTGTTTGTCTCCAGGAAGACCTGGTCTTCAAAGCCAGGGAATTTTCACAGCTAGAGCTGGTGCATCTCCAGCTACAAGGCTCTGGTGCCCTTCTCCATGGGCACTGGGCTGTCAGCTGTCTTGTTTTTATCTCGGCTTCTTCATCTCCCTTCTTCGTATCTGGCTCCTGTGCTTTTACTTTGGCTGGAATTTGCTGACCGGGACTGCCCTGCAGCCTTCCCCGTTGCTGTCTCTCACCAGCTGTAAAAACTTCAGTACTTTAAAAAATATTTTTCTTCCTGTTGGGAGAGAGGTTAGACTTTTTTGTTTTGTTTTAAACAATGCACACTTCTGCAGCACTGCTGAGGGTCCGAGCGTCCAAGGTAGGTTTAGAAACTCCAGTTTTTAGCAGCTGCTGGGTCTGGAGAGAGAGGCGCTGCTGCTGAGCTCTTGCAGGAGTTGTCTGTGCGGGGCCCGTGCCATATGGCAGCATCTCAAAGCAGCAGTGCACGAGCTCATGTGCTGGCCTGCATGGAGGGAAGGCTGAGGGTTCAGGAGGGCTCAAGTCAAGGCTGATGTTCAGCAGAGCCCTTAGGGCCAAGTTTTTCTCCACCCGCTGCCCTGACACTGCCACAGGAAAGGGCTGCAGCAAGTGGTTGGTGCCATCTCCCAGCTGCGGCAGAAAGGCAGCCTTGGTGGGAGATGTGTCTGAGCAGGGTGTGAGCTCCAAATATCAACCCTCTGTAACTACCAGGGGGATAGCCCGTGGTGCCCTGCCTTGGATTGGGGTGGCGTTGTGCCAGGAACTATCTGAACGCGTGCAGGAGATGCATCCCCGAGGTGCTCAGCACTGGGCGCTCACTCTACAAGCTCAGCTCCTGTGCACAGAGCCCCGATGGATGGGCGCTCACGTTCCACGTCCAGTGCCCTGGGCCTGGTTTGTTCCTGATGTGCCCCGCAGGGCCGCGGGCACGCTGGGTTTCTGGCTGCCCGTTAACCCAGGTGCTGTCAGCAGGAGCGCTGGGAGGTGGCACCGCTGCAGGAGGCCAGGCTCATTGCTTCCAAGGCCGAGCCCAAACCTCGCTGATGCCAGGCGTGCTGCGGAGCCTCGCCTCTGTCTCGGCAGCGTTTGTTCTCCAGGGACTCTGCCTCCTCCATCTCTAGAGCCAAAACTCCTTCGCTGTGATTGCTGCCTTTGAAGCAAGCTAAGCCTTCCAAGTGCAAGCTTGAGCCAAGCTTGGGCTCTGGCTCAGCACTTCTGACACGAGGCCTTCTCCAGCTCTGGGATGTGTCATCTGCGACCTCCTGAGGGCTCATGGGGCAGGTGCTGTTGGCACCGTGACATCTGTAGACGTTACCTGGCTGTCAGTAGCCAGGGCCTGACTTAACCTCTGCCTTGTCCCCTGTTCATCACTTCTTCTAGCAGGGGCATCCTTTGTGCTCCAGGGCAGGCCAGATGCTGGCACCGCTCCTTCTTCTTTTGATCTGCCTCCTGTTGTGTCTCACTGCCTCTGCCAGGTCTTATGGGGCCAGAAAACGGCTGGCACCTCGAGCTCCCTGCTCCTTTGTCTTTCTGCTCTCCCCTTGCGAGCTCCAGGCCTTCTCACCAAGAACATGGATGGACCTTGAGGAGCCCGTTAGTTTGGGTAGCCAGTGACCCCAGTCCTGACAGCACGGCTGGGAAGCGACTGAAATGTTCTCTTAGGCCGACCTGCTGCAGTGCAGTGCATGGATGTGGCACGAAATGCGGGTCTGTTAGCACAGCCGCTAACTCCTTCTCTGCTGTGCTGCTGGAGAGAAAGACGAGGAGCAGGGAGGAGGCAGAGGCAGCAGCAGGACAGACCTCTCCTGAGCTGGAGACATCGCGTGAGCCGAGCCTTGCTGCCAGGGGACAGACAGACGTCTTTTGGGGGCCCTTCAGTGTGCACGTTCACATGCTCTGGAGGGTGCATCTCGTCGGACTGTCCATAGGTAGCACGGAGCCAGGGCCGAGGAATGCGCCTGGGTGCCTGGTGCCAGGGGTGGGGGGAACTGGGCGGCAGGAGAGGGGGTGCAGGAAGGCGCTGGGGAACCTCCGGCGTGCTTTTGGAGAAGAAACGATCGAGATGCTGGTAGTTGTCTTTTGATGGATTCAGGCTGTATTTATTAGTGTTCTGTTTTTGGCTTTGTTTGTCCATCTCCTTAACGAGGTCATGGCCGTAAAACGAAAATAGGATCCATGATAGATCTCAATCTTGCCTATTAAATCTCTGTTAAAAATGCACTCTGGATCTTTAAAAGCAAAAATCCAGACTGGCACAGAGCGAGGGTGAGCCACCAGCTTCCCCCCGAACAGAGAATTTCTTCCGAGGACCTGCTTCCTTATGTGTCAAGACCCCAGGATGGTTTAATTTCTGTGTCAGTGCTAATTGATTGGAAGCAACAATTTTGCCAGACAAAGCTGTAAATTAGTTTCAAATGGGGGAAACAGGCCACCCACTGCCCAAATATCATATTGCAGTAACAACATTAAACATAGAGCAAACCATAACCCAGGGAAGGAAAACCCAAGTGAAACCAGATTTCCACTCATTCCCTTTCCCTCGGAAAGTGGAACCAGATGGCTTGTGGCTTTGATAATAAGAGAGGCTGATTCTTTCAGATACCGCTTAAACTAAGTATCACACAAAGGGATGGGCTGAGAAGCAAAACCTCACAGGCATGAATTTTGCCTCTCGAGACCATCGGCATGCGAAACACTCCCAATAAAAACATTACAGAAAATTGTCCTCCTAATTGCGACTGGGCCCTTCTTGCTGGGCCGGCCCCTCTCATCGCCTCGTGCGAAAGAGCAGCGCTGCTCCCAGCAGTTTCGGCCACATATGCAAATCCTTCCCTGCATCTCCCGGGAGGCAGCGGGTGCCCGCCCTGGCTGGGAGCGTTTGCAAAGTGCCTGCGCAGCGGCGCCTGCCTTTGGTGAGAAGTTCGCCGTGCGCCCGGAGGCAGCGGTGGGGTAACAACCGGTGCCTGCACCTTACCTCTGCAGCCAAACTCCTGCTTGGATCCAGGCCTGCCAGGGCTGAGCGCTGAGCAGCTCTGCGGCTGTGCCGCAGCTTCCCAGCGCAGCTCGGGCTGACTCACGGTCTCTGCTAACAGGGAGCGGTGCAGGAGCCCTCTCGGAGGTTTCCCACATCATTTTTTGGGTCTGATGCTGCGCGGCTCGGTGCTAGCAGCCCCATCCACGTGGTGGGCAGCTGGGTTGCGCTGTACTTGGGCAGTTGTCCACGTATTCCTGTAGCACCTAGTGCCCTGTCCCCAGGGCAGCACGTTGGAGAGCTGGGGGTGGATGGAAGTGCGGTGTCTGCCCTCGAAAAGCTGGAGGAAATTCCTTCCTATTTCTGTGGAGTTGGGTCTAGCAGGGAAATCTTTGTCTCCTCTGGGAAGTCCTCCTTCCCCCAGGCCGGTGCTGCCTCACCATCGCAGTGGCTCTGGGCTGCGGAGGGACCTGAGGGAAAAGCTTTCTGCTTTTTTCCTATTTTTTGGTTTAGAAATACATTTTTTTTTCTTTTTTTTTTTAAGCCAAGTCTTCCCGCAGCAGCCCTGGGACTTGGCTTGGCAGGGGTGTTTCCTCGTGCGGGGAGAAGCAGGTAGGTGGTGATGTGAGCAGTGGCGGAGCAGAGACAACGAGCTCCTGTTGGCAGCTCTTGGAAAGTTTATGGGCTGTGTGGTGGTGGTGTCAGGGGAGCTGTGTGTATGTTGTGCTTGGATGAGGGCTCTGAAAAACCATCAACAAATAATTGCAATTTCCTCTGTGCCTTGTGGTAAGGCTAGATCCAAGCCTGAGAAACCACTGTTGCTTGCTGTAACGATGCACTAAATAGAAATCTCCACCTAACCCAGTACAAAATGCTGTGCAATCACTTTTAAATCACTGTGGGTTGCTTTAGCCACAGATGCAAAGTCTGACATCCAAATGCACAACAGAAGGTGGGTAGGAAGTGCTACACAGACCTACATATGTGTGTATGCTGGTCTCTCCTGCTTGTGGAGGGATTTTCTTTCTCTTCATCACCCAGAGCAATTCGGGAGGAGCAGAGCCGTGTCGGTGCGTGGACCTGCCGGGTTTCCCACTGCACGTGGAAGCGCTGAAGGATGGCCGAGGCTGGAGGCCGGGTGGCTGCCTGTCTGGGGGTCGTGTCTGTCCAGGTCAGAGCTGCTGCTGCCTTGCCCCAGTGGCCAGCGGATCCTGGGCAGTGCCTGGCCAGAGGCTCACGATGCTCTGGCCCCTGTGCCTCCCAACCCTCGTGCCTCCCAGCCCCTGCCTCCCAGCGAGGCTGTGCCCCGAGGAGCAGCCGCCTACAAACGTTTCCACTCCTGGCAGCCGGGCCCAGGATGTGCCTGACAAGCGGCAAAGCTGTTTCTCTGTTCCTTTGGCAAAGTGCTTGTGAAACACAGAATGACACAGCCTCGGAGACCGATAAGAAATTCCCATCGCAACCGGAGAACACCCCCGTGGTCCTTGAACTGGTGAGGACTGGCAGCTATCATTATGCATGCAGCATCTTCCCCCCGGGTGCCTGCAGCATTACAATGCCGGGTTCTCCCAAGCTAATCGCTGTTTTGAACAACAAGATTGATTGCTTTCTCCTTTAATTATTTGCAGATCACTGAGACTTTGCAAAATGCTCTAGGTGACATAAGCCACAGTTTAGTGTGTTAGCATTTGCCCGTCTTGGGGATTTTTCAAGCTCAGCCACCAGCGGGGCTGTGGGAAAGGAGTGCAGACAGCGATGTCCTCTAATGACCTGGCTCGTGCACATGCATTATTGACAGCCTTAATACGGAGCTTTGGGGAGAAGACTGGGTGTCTCGTCACTGTCCTCCTTCCCTTTCTCATTAATGTGGATGAATTCAAGCACTTAACAGCTTCTGGCTGCTAATTTGTAGCTCAGAACCTCTGGTAACAACCTGCACAGTGCCCGTTGGTGCGGCGCTGACAACCTGGACTCGCTGTTCGACGTGCTGCTCCCAGGCTGCAGCACCCCGGGTGCCATCTGCCCGGGGCTGCCACGCTCCTCCGTGCTCCCCATCACCCCCAGAGGAGGGTCACCCCTCTTCCTTCGTGTCTGCTGACCTGGAAATTGTTTCTGCGAGTGCTTTGTGTAAGAGTTGCCTGGCGTAAGGCTCTGCCTGGGAGTCTCTGTGGCGTGCTATTTAAACCCCGCAGATCTGTGCCTTCTTAAAAGGTCACAATATCTGCATAGACTTTTACAGCTAAAGCTGCTGGAGGGCTGGGGAAGATATTGTGCTTGTCGAGTCACATTCGGCAGAGAGCAGCTATTCCCGTCGTCACACAGAAATAGCTGTTCTTGTTCTGGGGAGGATGCTTCGCTCTCAGGCTCCTTCCTCTGCCGTGGGGCGCGCAGACTCCAAGCCCAAACACGGGGCTCGTCGGTGGCTTCAAAGTCACGGCGACACCGTCTGAAGAGCGTGGTGCCAGCCCCTGGTTATCCACCCAGCCGGGTCCCTGCAGCATCTCACCCCAATTCCTGCCTCCCGAGGGGCACAGCGAGGGCCCACGTGGGGACGGGGCTGTCCCCGGCAGGGGCAGGAGGGCCCCTCCCAGGACGCTGAGCGCCACCCTGTCTGCTCGGCCAACGTTTTTTTCTGATAAAGAAACAAATGAGCTGTAGGGAAATGCGCGTCTGCTATATATTTCCAATTAAAGCACAGCTTGGTGCTGATTAGATCTCGAAGTTACACCAAGAAAGGGGAAAAAATGTAAATAAGCGGTATTATTTTTTTTTTCCCCTCGTCCTTTCGACAGATGGAGCCGCGCTGATTAGATTATCTGATCTCTTTCTAAAGAACACATTGTTGATGGGAAGCTCTCTCTGTGGTCCCGATGTGGCTGCAGGATGACGCCGGGTTTGTTCCCCACGCCGCTGCCACCGACCCGGCCGGCACAGCCCGCGCGCCGTCCCCGCGCTGCTCCTGCCGCCGGTGGGCCGGCTCTGCCTGCTCCGGGAGCGAGGTTTGTCTTAAATGAAATCACTTCCTCGGAGTAATTACATCAGCTAATTAGGGACCTAATTGGCTAATTAGAGCAAAGTGACAGTTCCTTCGCTCCACGGGGAAGGAACACGGTGCAATGGCAGGAAATCTGCATGGCTCCTCGTGCCAGCGCCCATGGTGGTGGTGGAAGCGGGTGGTGGAGGAGATGCTGGGTGGACCTGTCAGCCTGGGCTGCCCTTCGGCCGCCTCGCCAGCTGTGTTGGAGGGACACGAGCCCCTCTCCCACCGGTGCCCTTGCAAGCAGGCAGCCCGCTCTGCCCGGTGCCAGGGATGCAGGAACGAGGGCGGCAGCGGTGTCGGATCAGCGCAGGAGGTCCCAGCGGGGACGCAGGACATGAGGTGCCAGCAGCCTCCAGAGGTGTTGGAGGCAGCGACCGGAGGACGGCACGGTGCTGGGCTCGGCTTTGCTGCTGGTCAGAAGGGTTGGGGAACAACTGAAGGGAGGGAGAGGGTTTTCCCTTCACCATCTTTTAGTTCATGTCAGCCGCTGAGCTGCGAGCGCTGCCCGGGTCTGTGGTTTGGTTTGGCTGCCTCGCCGGGGAGCCGTTGGATGTGGTTGGGTTGGTGAGGGCCTGGGGTGGGAGCTGGAGACCTGGATGCTGTTCTCTGCGCTGGCACCAGTTCCGTGTGGCCTCCAGCAAATTTCTCCACAGCTCCAGGACACTTTTTCTACTCTTTTGCCAGCCTTGCCTTATGAGGGATTTCTCTGCAGCAAAAACATGTCTGCGTGTACCCACAGCGACGCTCTCATCTTGCGTGGAGCCACATTCTCAATCTCAAAATGACTTAGGCATCTAAAAACTGCCTTACTATTTCTGTGAGCATCCAGAACTGAAACTTAGGGCCTTGCTCACGTGTGATCTAACCCTAGGGGACCATAAAATCTGTTAGGCATGTGTGCTTCTGGCAGCAGAGGTCCCTAGGTACCGCGATGTCCATTACCTGCCGTTCCCAGCATGTCTGAGCCCCGTGTGTTGGAGGCCCAGCAGGAGCCAGAGGTGCTCCTGGAGTCCCTCCCCGGTCCCCTAATTTTTTAGAACCAGCCTCAGCCCGCGTTGGTGCCAGGCCTCGCTGAGCAGAGGTGAGCTCGGCCAGCGAAGTGGATGTGGGGAGCAGGAGCCCAGCTGTGGGTTTGCCAGTTCCTGGCAAGCCCAAAGCCCCGAGCAAACTCACTTGTAGCGGCTGAATTTCACGTGAAAACTCTGCAAAGAGAAATTTCCCATGAACTTCGTACAACAAAGGAAGCAGCAGCCTGGGCTCGCTCGGCAGCTGGCCCTCGCGCATCCCAGGATGGATATAACCTGAAGACCGACGTCTGGTCTGAGGGCCAAAACCCCGTGAATTTTGTATGTTTTTAAGTTTATTGTGAACACTTCACCAGGTTCTAACATATAGTTACTTGTTCTGGTAACTGCTTATTCGGTATTTAAATTACAGCAAGGGATACTCCCTCCGACACCGTAACGCAGCCTGCAATCTTCCTCTTGCTTTATACGCTTGCCACGAGGTGCAGCGCAGCGCTGCCACAGCCCTCTCGGGGGAAAAGTTCAACCTGTTCCGAGATGTTTTTGCAGCTGGAAGAGAAGGGCCTTGTAGCGCTTAAGGATAAATCGGTTTCAAAGTATTTTTGTAGTGTATAAAATAATATTTTATATATATGGAACAAAACAGGCAAGGCAAAGACGTTAAATTCCTCCAGCAAATTGCTCAGGGAATTTTTGTTCGGCTCTGTTTCTACTGGAGGGGAAATCTTCTGACCACGATCGCGGCGTTGAGCGCCAAGCAAACACCTCGAGAAAGAGCCGAGGCTGCCCAGGGTCACCAGCAGCCCGAGGGTGAAATCCAGCCCGGGGCTGGGGCTGGGGCTGGGCACTGGGTGCAGGCTGCGTGGCCGCGTGCCCAGGGCCGGGCTGAGCCCTGCGGAGTCATGGCCGGGGGCTGGAGACAAGCAGGCTGTTGGAAAGCAGTGCTCCTGTCCGGCAGAGGATGTCTGGGGTTTTAAATGTTTTTTGTTCAGAGCTTTGGCCTCAGGCTGAGCCCACCTCTGTGGTTCATCCGGACAAGTACGTCCCTGCAACGGGTTTCGGATTTGTCAAGCAGTGTTTTCCAACAGAAGCGAACGCAGCTGAAAATGCCCAGGCACTGCTGCGTGCCATGGCCCCGCGGGGCAGGGGGAGAAGGGGACACGTCCCAGAACGGCACCCGCACCGTGATCGCACCCCGGGACAGCGCTCTGCTTCTGCACGGCATCTCTGCGCAGCACAGACCTGGCGGAGAGACCACGAACCCCTCGGCTGCAGCTTTCCATCTGGTCTTGTTTGCCTTGCTCACCAGGCCACGCTCCTGCTCTGGGGCAGGGTCGGGAAGGAAAAGCTTCCAGGACCACGGGAGCAGGCACCGAGCCCTCCGAGGCACCTCCTGGGAGCCAGCATTTTCCTGGCAGAGAAGTTTTGAATGAAACATCTTTCTTAGAAATGCCTGTTCACAGAATTTGGGTTTCCTGAGCAGTTTGCTCATCTAACCTACAAGAAAGCAGCACTCCGGAACAAGCCCTTCTCGTCTTCCCGACTTGAAATGTAATTTTGGTTTCTAAAATAAAACAAAAAAAAAATCAGTTTCGAATTGACGTTTTGACTTGAAATGTCATTTTGTTTTTAATTGCAGAACCAGAGTGAAATGACATTTTAAGTCAAAATGTTAATGTTTTGTTTAGACATCTCCCATGGGAAAATTCAGATGTTTCATTGGAGCTGACATTTGCCTGCGAAAGAATCCCAAAACGGGGGGGGGGGGTTCTCCGAGCAGGGGTGAGGAGGTTTTCCTGCGCTGGGCGTTTGAAGAGGCAGCGCCGGGCTGCCCAGATGCTCTGCTCGTTAGCGCGGGCAGGAGGGGAGGCCCCCGGTGTGTCGTTAACCACCCGCGCCGCCGCTGCCGCACGGAGCGGAGGAGGAGAGGCTTCGGAGCTCCTTTGGCAAAGGTGAGCGGGTCACCAGCCTAATGCCGTGCTATTAAGCTGCTGCATCTCTTCAGCGAAATCCTCTGGCACTTGAAATAATGAGCGCTGATAATTCCGTGTGGTTTGTATGCCCTTGCTTAAATGGCGAGATCCTGCCTTTCCTCTGCTCATCAGGCTGAGCGGCCCATCCTGAAACCTGCGGGTTTCGCTAATTCTGTTCAAAGAAAACGCTCAATTACAGCAAAGTAAAGGTTTGCTTTGCTGGAGAGCCCAATCTGCAGAAGCACCCACTTGTGCAGAGGAGGAACACCCCTCCTGCAGCACCTCTGTGGCCATTCCAGGGGAGGAAGGGAGACGGGAGCGGAAAATCAAATGCACTGGAGAGGATTTCTCACCCGCATCGCCAGACCTGTGTTAGTGGTGAGGCTTCCTCCTGACACAGGGCAGGCTTTGCTCTTGTTCGGGGCAGTGTCTGCGGCCAGACACCGAGAGGGTGCAACATCTGGACCACAAACCCATCTTTTCCTCCTCTGTGTTGGACGGGGGCAGCTCAAAGTCAGGCGGAGGCTGCAGGACAGGAGTGCTGCACAAGCTGGCTAAAGGAGATGTTGAGCAAGCAGATCATCTCGGTGGCAAGATTGATGAACTGGAAATGTTTGAGGATGCTCTCAGGGAAGGGACTCCTGCGGACTGACAGCCACGGTGCCTCCGGCAGAGTCGGGGCCGGGCAGCTCCGGGTACGGCTTGGGGCGGGGAGGGGTGAGGATGTGACAGCACCGTGCTGATGGCCACCAGCATGAGCTGGTTCATCACTGGTCCGTGGGCACAAGGCCACATCTTGCTTCCTCACATCTAACCTCTCCATGCAGTGATGTGCTTCTGCAGCTGCAGCGCTGCCAGGGGGCTGCTTCCTGGCGTGAGCAGAAGAACTGCCGCTGAATGTTAGCAGGGAGCTGGCGCGAGAGCAAGATTTACACTGGACAAAGCACCTAAAACCACCAGCTCCAGGTGGCCTCTGTCCTCACACCTCCATTTTGACGTCTCTGTTCTGTTATCTGTGTCAAATGGAGCAAAAACCGAAAACAAAAGAGGAATCTTCCCTGCTGCCTACGTTTCCTTACGGACAAATTTGAGAAAATGCCACCAGTCTCTGAAGGCACTAAGGAAAGGCTCCAGCAGCCACAGAAGCAGCTGACAGACTTGCCCAAATCTCCCGAAACACCCAAATCCAGGCTGGTTTGGGTGCTTTGGGCATCTCTGCTCCCAGGGCTGCGCAAACAGGCAGCTTGGCAGCTCCCAGGCCCAGGGGCGGTGCTCTGTCCCTTGGGAGGAAATTAAAAATGCATTGATTCTAATTCTCAGACATCTTGCCCAGGGGTTAGCACAGTTCCTGCTTTTTCCCCCTCAACCAGAAAGAAAATAACTTCTAAAAAGCTTTGGTGTTTGCTTCAGCCTTGTTAGCATCTCCGCCGAGGCAGGGTGCTGGAGGGACGGGTGCGCTGTGCCAATGGGAGGCACCAGGCTGCCGAGCTCTTCCAGGCTGTCCTGAGAGCTGGAGGGGATCCGGCCCTGGGGGTGCTCCCACGGGCTAAACTGGCCAGAGCCAAGCCCTCCATCCAGCCCTGCCTGACCCTGGTGGGATGTGGGGAACAAGGAGCTGTGGCATGGGCATTGCTTCAGGCCATTCAGCACCTGCCTTCAGCGCAAAAACACTCTGAGATTCCAGTTTGGAGCTAACAAATGCGGTAAGCACAGAAAAATGCCATTTCCCAGCTGTGCTTTACGGCCTTGCCCTGGCGGCACCTGCACCGGGCCTGGGTGCTCCCTGGCACAGTGGGAGCACCACGACCCAGGGCACAGGTTTCCCCTGCTTTTTCTGCTTTTGTCTTGTGACAATGAAATCCCTGCACCAGCACATTGCTCCGCAAGCAATCCCTGCTGGTAGAACATATCAATCTGCATAACATCCACCGAGATCCAGGGAGCTGTTATTGTGCTTGCTCCTCGTTGTTTAGTTCTGAGGTGTTTGCAAATGCTAGAATTATCTTTAATTATTGCTCAAAACCAAACAGACAACATCCCCCGCGCGCATAAACCCCGCCGTGCTGGGCGCGCGGCTCAGCCAAAGCGCAGAGCATCCAGGCTGGCAGCGGGAGCGGGGCCCTGGAGGGGCGATTACAGAGAGCCCTTCGGCTTGTCGTTAACGCTGCTCCCGCTGCTCCCGTGGGTTGTCAGGCTGCTTTGGCTGTCTGTCTGCTTTGCTGGGGTTTCCCCTCGCCGTCCCCTTTCGGTAAAGCTTGAGGAAGGCGCTGCCGCGACAGCACGGCGGCGGCGAGCCCTGGGCACCGGGGGACAGCAGGGGCTGGCGATCCGGGGTTGGAGCTGAGCATTTGGACCTCGTGGCCACAGCAGGCGGCTCGTAATCTCACTCGAAGGCTCCTGGGAGCGCACGCTCGCTCTGGCTGCCAGCATGCGGCCGTCACCTCGTGTTAGCGGTGTGGCGAGGTCGCTGCTCCGCGTCTTGCATCTCTGCTTGCTCCGTGCACAGCGGCGCGGAGCATCCTCCCTTCGCCCCGCTGGGGCTGCCCGGGAGGGCGGCAGAGCAAAGCTCCCAGCCTCGGCTGGGCCTTCCCAGCTTCCCCTCACCCAGACAAACCACAGACCCGTCTGTACTTTAGTTTAATTGCTGCTTTTCTGCAACACTTCAAAGAATGTTTCTAACCGCAGTATGTGGCACGTATTATTAGATTTGTTTTTGGAATATAATGATAAACTGTTGCTATTATGGAGGTAGACATAATTATCTGAAATCTATTTTAATCTATTCTGCCTTTTAAATATTCTATGTTCCCTTTTAATAAGAGGTAGCATCCACCCTTTGATGTTATAGCGGAGGTGTAGAAAGCTCTCCTCTCCTTGCTGCAAATGTTAATTGAATAGCCTCCCTTTCTCTTCATTAGCTGCATTAGCTTGCATTAACACCTTTTAATATCTCTTTAAAATCTTGTTCAATTTACTTTCTTTAATCTTTTCCTTTCCCAGAGTGTTGCATCACTTTGATCCTCATCTTCTTCTTTTCTTTGATGACAACTTTGAGTTTAATTTGTATTTGAATTGAAATGGAAATTTCCTAATTCCCCAGAATTCAGCAAGCATTTTACACAGTTTTGGCATCTGCATTAACACTCGGTGCTGCCCATTTAAGGAGGGAGAGCAAGAGGGGAGGGAAGATTGCAAAAATCTAGATTGCTGCCCTAAAATGCAGCCTCTGCCCTGAGGGTCCCTCTTTGCACACAAACACGGGCAAGCTGTTTTGCTGGCAGATGCCCTGAGGATCACAGGCGAGGTCAATAAAGACTTCCCACGGTTCTCAGGAGCCTGGCTCCCTGGCCCCGGGTATCCTCTGTCCTGGTGTGCCGTGCCGTGCCGTGCCGTGCCGTGCCGTGCCGTGCCGGCCCTCAGCACATGCAGCACGCTTCCCCTCGGGGTGCAAACCTCGGCTCCTTCCCCTCCTTGCCCGCCTTGCGCAGCGGGGCAAGTGCTGGAGCCTGTTCATCGGGCACGGGCGTTCTGGTGTGTGCTCATTAGTGGCCTGGAGGCAAATATTGTGATAGAGGGTGCTGGCTTCCCCCTCGACTGCTTCTTGCAGGTGAAGTCAGCGAGCAGGACCAGGGTCAGCACTCTCAGCCTTGCCTTACGCCCACGAGCTTATGAGTGAGTAATAGCTCAGCTCGTTTTTTGGTCTCACGTTGGGCAACAAGCAGCAGCGACTTGCATGGCAGTGCTCGGGGACCTTGCCTACTGCTCTCCTGGGCATCGGCTCGCGGTGCACTTCTGCCAGTGCTGAGCACCGCTGCGCCCTGCCCCGTTCTGCAGGGCTGGGTCTGTTTGTTCTGGTCACCTCGTAGGCCTTTAATAGAGGCGTTGGCATCCTCTCCGTACGTCACCTTGGCATCACCTGAACCTCAGTTCTCCCCAAACTGTTGGGCCTTTTAATTACAAACTCTCTGATGTTGGTGCGCAGCCTTCAACCTGTGCGTAACGACGCGGTGATTGCCCACTTGCTTACGGGGCACTACGGGGAGCTCAGCACCCGCAAGCCTCCTGCTGCAGGGGGTCAGCAGCTGAGGAGCCGTACAAACAGAGCACGCCGGGGCTGCCGGGGAGTCACGGGCAAGCTCGTTAGTGGTGGCTCGAGAGCGCGCCTTCCTGCCAGTCATCTGTTTCTTGCTGGTTTTCCTTCTTGCTTTTCGCATGGACAGCGATCAGGCTGGTGGCGCTGACTGTAATGAGAACTGAATGCCTTCACTACAAGGCCAGCAAGGCTTATTGCTCTATCTGCAATTAAATTAAGCTTCGGCAATGGATGCCCAGGGTACATATGGGTGGTTAATTGAGTTCTCCACGCCTTCCGCCCCCGCCGTGCTTGCGCCTCTCAGGTACCACCTGCACCATCCCCAAGGCCTGTGGCTGACTCCATCCCCTACAGCTCTGTTTCTGCCTCTGAGGATGGTCCCATCCCATTAAGCAGAGCAGGAACTTGCAAAAACCATTGTTAATGGCACGTGCAGATTGTGTGTCTCCCCGGCGGGTCTCCTCCTTGCTGCGCTCCCTCCTGGACCCGCTCTGTCTCCAGGGCAGCCCACCCCTCGCCATTGCAGCCTGCTGATGGTGCCTGTGCGTCTCCTGCAGGCTCCGGCCTCACGCAGGAGCGCTGTGCCCATAATGAGCTCACGGGGTGAGATGCTCAGCTCCGCAGGTGGGGACACAGAAGGCTCGGCTGGGAACGGCCACCCAGGGTGGAGACGCCCTGCCAGCAGGGAGGGCGCGACGGCGTGCGATAGAAGCCGCTCGTGCAGCTCGATGAGATATCGCACCTCCCACGGGGAGAGACGTGGAAGGCTTTCTGAATCTTTTTTTTTTTTTTTTCAGGCTTAAAGTATAATAAATCAGCTTACTCTAGAAAGAGAGACAGATTAATATTTTTAAATACTTTATTCCTGATGCTGTTCATCAGAGAGCTTGCTATCTATTAAAAACAAATTGGCATGGATTTTAACAATAACACTAGAGATGAATCATGTTTTTCTGAGCACTTCAAATAGTGCTTGCTGAGTCCTAGAGAAGAGATAATTGATTGATATATTATTCACTGGCTTGATTTCTTGATTTATACAAATATTTTCCTTCTCTGTGTGCATTCGTCCAGTCCTTCAGATGAGTAACTCTGAGATGGGGAAAATGTGCTGCCCGTTACTGCGGGCGGCTGGGCTGCGTGGCTTGGCTTCTGTTTTGCCCACCCCTAAAATCACCCTTGACGTGACGGGGGTGGAAGCTGCGCACAGGGCAGTGCATGGCCATGGGCTCAAGGACTGCTGGAGGTGCGGGCCTGTTCCGTGCCCCCCAGCCCCTCTGTGCTGTGTGAAGGGCAGGGCCCCCCCGTCCCCACCCCTCGCAGCCCCCGCTCCGCGTGCTGCCGGCAAACCCAGGGCAGCGCCGGCTTGTCAAAGGAAGCCGCCTGCCTTCGCTGTGGCTTGACAGCGGGTGAAGACGGCGTCCTGCTTAAAGCTGACAAATGATCTCTGTCTCCAGTACTGAAATGAATTGATCTAACGTCTCCGGGGAGGAGGTGTCACGATGGCGGGGGGCTGCGCAGTGCCCTTGTCAGACGGCTGCGCGCTCGCCTCTGCTGCACTGCCTCGAGCCGCGGCTGTGCCCGTCCTCCTCTCCTCAGAGGGATGGGAATTTGCGGGGTGTTTTGCATGTTTTTCCTTTTTAATCCGTGTAAAGGAAGATCTGATTTTTGAAGCGTTGCTCTTTACCTTCCCTTCCCTTTCTGGGAAGAGGAGCTTTGCTCGGAGGCTCGTGCTTTGCACAACCTCCTGGGGAAACGGGAGGCTTGTCACTCCCAAACAGCCGCGTGCGCCCCAGCTCTGTGTGATCCTCTGCTAAACTGGTGGCAGCATCTCAGAGCTCTGCGAGATGGGAGGATACAGAGGAGTCTCTTTAAGGGATCACAGCTTATCAGACAGAATAGTAAATTCCCCCGCCTGGGAGGTATCTTGATGTTAGGCTACAGAGCCTGACCTTCCCCCAGGCACCTGTCGCTGCAGTGCAGGGTGTGTGTGCTCGGCGTGTGCGGCTGTGAACAAGGGATGAGATGTCCCTGGGAGCTGCGGCTTCCCGGATTTTCTTTCCTGTCCCCGCCAGACGCCTGCTCCTCCTCGCCTCTCCTGGGCACGTGCAGCCCCCCGGAGGAAGCAGGGTGCGAGGTTGTCCCTGTGCCAGGCTGAGCGCTTCCCACCTCTTGCCTTGTTCTTGGCCGAGCGTGTTCTTGGGAGCCGGGGTCACAACCTGGGTGTCTTCAGGGGGCTCCTGGCAGGTTCCTGCAGCGTGGGGCTGCGAGCAGCATCGTGCCAGCACGGCTCAGCCTCACACCTCGCGATGCCTCCCCTGACCGGCTGTGTGCGGGGCAAGGGCCTGCACCCTCTGTCCCCTTCAGCTCCTCCAGCAGCTGCCCACCTGGGTCTCGTTGCTCCGTGGCCCACGGGCACAGGGGAGAGAGGCAGAGGCTCTAAGCGGGCCAGACGAGCTGCTGATACAGTCCCAAATTTGTGATGGAGCTGGGCTGGGAGCGGAGGGACAGGGAAACATCCTGCAGCTCCAGCACGGTGTCAGCGCCCCTTGCAGCCGCCGTTATCGTGTCCTGGATCCGGCCCTGGCTGCAGCTCCGGGCAGGCAGGCTGGTGGCCCTGAAGGAGCCGTGCAGGGCACTCGTCCTGGGTCACCTCGGGGCTCACCCTGCCTGTGGGCTGGGGTCCTGTGCCACTGGAGGGGGGCCTGGTGTCCTCCCTGCCTCCCTCCTGATCTGTGGGGTGCATGAACGCCGCACTGAGCACTGCAGGGGCTGCGATGCGGTCTCCTCTTGCTGTCTCATCTGCTGGGAAAGGCAAATAACCTGCAGCCTGGCTGGGTTTTCCTGTCTTCTTACATCCTGGGAGAGATCCGTCTGCGTGCTGCGCTTTATTGAAGTGGACCTCTCTCTCTTCTTGGTTTTTTTTTTTTTTTTTTTTTTTTTTTTTTTTCCATTTCCACACACCTCAATAAGCCTCTGGCTGTGAAACCCCAAACAAACCCAGCTCCACCACCTGGGTGGCACGGAGAGGCAGGGGACAGCCAGGTGCCCACAGAGCCCCCTGCTCACTGCCTGCCCCCCCCTCCGTAGGGCTGCAGGAAGCTGGGGCTGCACGGGGCTGCTCGCAGCCCTCTGGGAATACCCACACCCCAGGTTAAACCCACAGGGTCCCGTAACAAATCACCACGGCTCCTAAAACATCCCGAGGAGCCGCGGGCTCCAAGCACGTCGCTTCCTGCCCGTGCTTCCCGGGGCTCGGTGCAGCGAGGGCTCTGCTGGCAGCTCTGCATTAAGGAGCCCAAAACAATGCTGTTGTGATCATTAAGTACAGGTCTTAGGCTGCGTGTCCTGAGAAGCCTGCCTCACCACGCTTACACTGCTGTTGAGGCTCTATTGTATTTTTCCGCTCGATGGTATTTCTCCCATGATTTCCAATAAAAGCAGAAAAGGAATCTGAAAACTTTCCTCGGTCAGGTTTAATTAGTTTCCAGATTGGAAGAACAAAGAGCTCTGAGGCGCTGAGGACCGCTGGAAATTAAAACTTTGCTCGGGGTGGGAAGTGCTGGGGAGACGGCAGGCTGGCCGTGCCACGATGCGCTCTGCCTGCGCCTGCGGCTCGCTCCGGCCACGAGCAGGGAGGGATGCGGCGGCTTCGGAGGCAGTTCCTCGCAGGCTGCACAGCATCCCCTGTGCACCATGGTGAGGGGCTGTGCTGCCCAGGAGCTGCTCCCCAAGGCCTCCCGGTGCTTGGCTGCCACATTAAGGTGCCTGTGTACGTCTTGGATCCTGGGTTTGACTGAAAATGTGCCCACAATGTGCCGGGTAGGGTGCTGAGCTGGGGTGGGCGGCTCTGGGGGAGGCTGGCTTGGTGACCTCTTGAAAAGCAGCTGCAGCAAAGCAGCCTCTCGGCAGTGTTTAAAGCTATAAAGAAAGGAGGTTTGAACACTGCCACAGGACTGTACCCACATGAAGGGAAAATAAACCCAGTCTTCTTGTGCTTTGGTCAGAAAAGCAGTGAACACCCAGCACAGACTCCATCCTGCTTTGCTGGGGAAGGATGTCTCCCCCTACAAGGGTGGTTTTACTTCAGAGGCCTGTGTGCAAGAATAATGAATATTTCCCATTATTAAATCCAGTTTTTGTTGCTTATGGCTTTGCACTGAGCTTGGGGGGAAAAACTTTCTGTGGGCAGCGTCTGCTTTAGGTTGAAACTTTGTATTTGGGAAGTTTTGGCTAAAACAATTCAACCACATCTGAGAGCGACGGGAGGGAAGCAGTCTGCTTTGGCACGTTTGAAAAGCAAAGCGAAACGCACGCAACGAGGCCACCGGCACGCGGGTCCGCACGGGCTGCGCGGCCGGGAGGGCACCCGGATGGAGCCGGTGCGCGGTGCTGGGGCGCGGTGCTGGGGGCGCGGGCTCTGGATGTGCCCCTTTGCTGCCCTCAGGGACTGCATTTGCCCCATTGCAGGACGGATGGGCTGAGCCTGGCCTTCCCTGCCCGAGGCTTTTGGGATGCTGGGGCTGGGGCGGTGGCAGAGGGCAGGGCAGCGATGCTGCGCGGGTGCCCAGGCTGCGTGGGAGGGCTGGGGAGGGTGAACGGCACGGAAAGCAGAGGGCTGCGGAAGGGCAGGGGGTAGGATGCAAGGAGGAGCAGTGAGGGAGCCGCGCTCCTCCTCCATCCTTAGCACAATTCTCTCCGAGGGATCGCGGTGCTCCTGTATCGCTCGGGCACGTAGCAAGGAGAGAAAGTTGCTCCCAAACGTGGGTTTCCATCAGCAGCAAGCGCTGCAAACGATGGGCCCGCTTGATTGTCTGGGGCTAATCTCAGGCTGCTGGGCCCAATTTCCTGCAAGGGGCTCAGGTCGGCTGCTGGCTGCCTGCGGGAGCCTTCCCCTGCACTAAGGGGGCTGGCGGAGGGTGGCCGGGCGCTGCCACACCTCCTGGCACGCTCAGGTGCTGCACCCTCGCACCTCTGAGCTCGGGCGTGCGCTGCGGTAGCTGCGTGGTGCTGCCGAGGTGCAAAGCTCCAGCCCCCTTTCCCCGGCTCCTTGGGCTGATGCCTCCTGGCCCCGGAACCCCTCTGCTTTCTGTCCTCACTTTTGAATTGGTTTTATGTGAGTGTTGAAACAATAGATGCGGCACTGACCTGCGCACACACCTCCCCAGCAGGGAGCCCTCTGTGGGGCCTCCAGGGGCTGCGCCTCCTGCCCTGCCCCTGCGCTGCAGCAGTGCAGCTCCCTGGGGGCTCCAGCCCCTGCCTGCTGGGGGCGGTGGGGCTGGTGCAAGGGGTTCCGAGGGCTCTGCAGGGCGAACTGCTCCCGTCCCACTTTACAGAGGAGGAAATGTGGGGTTTGTTGGGCTGTAGGGCCAGCTCCTGTGGCTGAGATGTGCCTTTCAGCCCAGGGACCACGCTCTATTGCCTTTCAGGAGCCGCTGCCTGCAAATCCCAGCCACTGTGGGCCTGTGGCATGGTTAGTACAGAGGCCAGAGCCAGCCGAGGTAAAACATGCCTGGGAAGAGCAGAGCATCCCCAAGGACAGCGTGGTCTGGGACGTGGCGAGGTTCCCTGGGGGCCGGTGCCCAGCGGGACGGGCTGTGCTCCTCCAGCATCGGTGCTACCGGTGCTGGGCACATCGAGTGGGGGCTGGTGGCACAATTTCATCCTTTGGCCTGGGGGCTCTGCTACAGCCTCTTGTGAGCTGGGAGCATCCCAAGAACAGCTTCACCATTGCTCTGCTGCATTTCTCCTGGCCACAGCCCCAGGTCCTGTCCCTGGGCATGAAATGCCGATAATGCTGCTGGGCAAGGGAGCCAGGGCTCTGCAGCAGCGGTCATTATGAAGCACAAGTAGCAGATTGAGAGCTGGGGCTGGAGATGCTCAGCTGCATCTAAACAGGAGCACACCGCTGATATTGGGCTTATCTCATCTCTCCCGAGCTTCTCTTCCTCCCCCTGCTGCTGTTTGGTCCTGCGGCAGGAGAAAAGCACTTTCCCAGTAAAAGTTGGGCGAGTTCCTCCTGGGCTCTCTCTGCAAATGCAGCACTTGCATCCATCTGAAAGGCTCGTCGAATGAGGGCCCATTTCTTTGCAGATATTTAAATGGAAATCTGGCAGGGTTATTAAGCACAGAGCAGTGAATTTATTCTGGTCATTTATTATTGATAGGTAACATGACATTATTTTAATAGTGTTCTCTGATCCTGCTGCGGCACAACAGCGTGGGGTTGGGCACAAGCTCGGGGGAACCCAGATCTGTTTCCCAGGTTTCTGCAGCCGGGCCGATGCGGGATGTTGTGCCTGCAGCCCCGAGGGCAGCCTCTTCCCCGTCCTTGAGCCCCCAGCACCCATCGGGACCACGTGCGAGCCTGCTGGGCTCGGCGGGTGCTTCTTCCTCCTGCCAGCCTGCAAGCAGCCTTTGTGCGGCGGCAGCGACGGGCTGGCTGGGACCAGGCAGATAATGCGGCCCTTGTTTTGGGGCTGTTGGTCCTGCACGGGTGAGGGGTTGTGTATGGGCTCCCCCAGGGGCAAAGGAAGGAGGAATTGCCCGGGATATTCAGACACAAAGCCCGGGCAGCTGCGGGAGACCCCCCCAACCCTGCCAAATGGCACTCGTTAAGCCTTGCTGAAATAATCCAGCCCTGTACCTCCGGCACGGCCCGCTGGTCCTGGCAGCTGGTGCTGCCTGCCCCAGGCCCGGGTCCAGCTCGTCCCGCAGGCAGCCCGGGCACAGAGGGCTGGGGCAGGATGCCCGTGAGGACCCGCCTGCCCTGTGGGTTTGTTCTCCTCCTGCTTTCTGGCCGTGAATGAGCCGCGGCCTTGAAAAGCCCCCGATGCTCAGCCGCCGTCAGCAGGAGCTCCCCGCGGGTGCAGGCATCAGGGCAAACTCCTTTCAGGATGAGCCGACACCTGCAGGACTTCTCCAAGCTGTTTATTCAGATGCCGAGCCACAGCCACTGTGCAGCTCTGCGCCGAGTTTGCTCTGGGTTATGATGGAGAGGGGGCTGGAAATGAAAAGGAATATTTTCTCTTTGAAAAGGAGAGGGATCGTGTCTGCTGTGTTAAATTCAGAGACCTGGGTACGAAAAAGATGTGTGTGCGTGTGATGAAAAGCTTCCTGCGAGTTCATCCCATGTAATTGGGATGAGAGCTCTTGCTTTGTGCAAACCTGTGACGTCGGGCACGGAGGGAATATGCGAGCCGAGGGGCATGCGGAGACACAGCCCTCGGTGCTGTTTGAACATTGCCTGCAAATCCCAGAATAGGCCATTAGAAATTAAAGAGATGCTGTTAATCTGGGTTGGAAATAAAGCAGGACACACATGAGCTCATCTGGTTGGTCTGGACTGCTTCTGGTGTCAGCTTCAATTGGAATAAACAAGTGTTGCTCACCCGTGCTGGGCTCCTGCAATGCAGAGCATTGCTGGGAGCGAGAGGCGGCTGCGCTCCCGGGTGAGAACCACTTGCCCAATTTCTGCTCATTTTTAAACACAAGCAGTTGTGAAACCGAGAGGGTACTCAGGGGTACTCATTACCACTTCTTCTTTGCAAGAGTTTTCCTCTAGCGCCCATAAAAACACTTCTTGCTCTCGCAAGGGATTCCACATCAAATATTCAAGGCAGATTACAGCGAGAACCACACAGGAAAAAAAAAAAAAAAGTATAAACTGTTCAGTTGCTTTAATAAAGGAGCCAAAAAGGTTAACACAGAGGTGGGGAGGCGGAGGGGAGGGAAGAGGCTGTGCAACTCCTGCTCGGGGCAGTGCTGCTGTTCGAAGCGGGCGCTGCTCCTGCGGAGCCAGCTCGGGGCGCAGGTTGTTACCTGCTGCCAAGGGCAAAAACCGAACCGGGATGGCGTGCACGTGGCTGCTCCCAGAAACTGTGCAGTGCTGCTGTAATAAGAAAAAATAAAAATAGGGCTGGTGAGTATTCCTGCCCTGCAGGCGTTTGGTGGCCTGCTTGAAAGGGGTTTGCTCGCTGTAGGTCTGGGCAGAGATCGCTGCTCCGTGGGGTGGCTGGGACGGATGTGAGCGTCCCGAGGAGCCCCCGAGCAGGGTCGGGCACCTCTGGGACCCGCAGGCACGGCTGGGGAATGGCCCCGTGAGCACCGAGCGGGCTGGGCCAAGCCCTCCCTTCGCCCTTGCTCGCTTGGCTCCGTCTGGGGGGAGCTTTGGGGCCGCTTCGTGTGAATTTCACCTGTAAGACTGGCACGTGCTGGGAGCTCTCCAGCCATTTTGTTAGTGGTTTGTCACCAAGTCCTGGAACCCGTGATTCCAGAAGCCCCTTTTTTCCAGGGAGCCGGGGAGGGAGGTGAGAGCACCTCTGCCTTTATGGCAGGAGGCCTCTGGTCGCTGAACGGGGCCGTGCTGCCCGCAGGGGTTTTCCCCCCGCAGTGCAGTGCCACAGCGAAACATTCAAAACCTCTCAGAGCTCCTGAGAGCACAATTTCACCTCACAGATAACATCTCCCCCCAGAAACGTGCTGCTCTTTCTCTCGCGTGTTTTCCTACTGCATAATTGTTTTTCTCCTCCTAATTGCGCTGCAGAGTGTAACCCCTGCTTGCAGCGACGCGATGCTGTGTGGGAGCCCGGAGCCAGGGCCCAGTTTCGGGGGGCTGCTCTCCCCCTACAGGGAGCAGGGAAGGACCAGGGGCGTGCAGGGGCTCTGGGACTGCGTCGCTGGGCAGCACTTGGGGCTTTACTGCCCGCCTCGTGCAGTCTGGTGGGAGGTTGTGTGGTGCTCATGTGGTCTCCTGGGCCTTTCTAACAACCGCCATGCATTCGTAAGAGGATGCCGGGCTTGGCTTTGCCAGTGCTCAGGCTGGGAAGCTCAGCGAGGAGCCTCCCAAAGTTGCCCCAGCCCTCTTGGGGCCACCCCAATCCATCCAGCTGCACGGAGAGCTCCTGGAGAGGCAGCAACACGTGGTTCACCTCGGGGACCCCAACTGAGCCTCCCCATGCTGCAGCACTGGTTGCAGCAGACGTGGTTTGGATGCTGAGTTAAAACAGTCGTGTACCCCCAAAGGCCACCCCAGGGGTCTCTTCGCAAAGCCCCCGCAGCCCTGCGCCCCGCTGCCACCCCGCATCCCCCTCCCGCGGCGATGCTGCGGCCGCTCGCCGTCACACGAGGGTTTCGCGGAGGATGCGAGTGGGGAGGCCCCGTGCTGGGAGCCCGCAGCACGGGGAGCTGGTGCTCAGCACCCTCCTGCGGGGTCCCAGCCGGCTCACGGCCCTCTAATTGCTCGGGGTTTTCTTTCCCTCTCCCAGTGCCTAATTGCTGGCTTTCTCTGCGCTAGCAGCACCTGTAGCACTCTGAAATGGAGCTCGTGAGTCACAAGCCACCCACGTCGAGTGTTTATTAAGCCACAGGGGAAAAAGCACCGGGCTTTCAAAACACTGCATACCAGGAGCCTTACCCGGCCGCTGCCTCCACCCTACCCAGCCCCGCACCTGCAGTAAATGGTCCAGCTCTGCCCCGGGATGCACACGGCAGCACCTCGGGGCTCGGGGGGTTGGCACGGGGGGCCCCAGCCTGTCCTGAAAAATGGGGGTGTCCTGGGGCTAAAAGGGTGGGTGGGGGGGGCAGCAGCAGGCACTGCTTCGCCCTCCTGCCTGCCCGCGGTGGCTCCATGCGTGCAGGAGGGGGATGGCCCCGTCCCAGGCAGCGCCGCGGCCGGCGAAGCGGCAGGCAGGTGGTGGCACACATGGTCCTGAGAAGCAGCATGGGTTGCTGTGGTTTCGTGCTCATAAGCAAATGGATTTGTGGCTTCAGCCGATTGACTCATAGCTGAAGTGTTACTTGGCAAGTGGAGGAGAGCTCCCACCCCCAGCGCCGCTCCCCGTGCATCCTCACCGGCAAACAACACATCATGAGCGACAGTTTAAGGCAGGATGTGGCCGTGGTTTCTTTTCCTTTTCTGTTTTTGGGGGTCTTTTTTTTTTTTCCTTCAAGCTGAGATCTTCTCTAAAGAAAACAAATCTCTGTGGCCTGGCCCAGCCCCGGGGGTGCTCCGCGCGTGGGGTGGAAGCGGTCGGGTCGGGGCTGCTCCTGTGGGAAGAGCAGGTCCTGGTTCTGCCTCCCCCCCACGCTCAGGCCAGGGGGCTGTGGGATGGGATGGGGATGGGGATGAAGATGAGGATGGGGATGGAGATGGGGATGGCAGTCCTGTTTCCCCAGGACCTGGGAACCACAGCGTGGGAGGGGACCTGGTCTGTGGCCTCTCTGAGGGCTCGCCAGAGCAAGGCTGGTTTCTGTTGAGTCATTTGAGAAACTTCTCGGTGCGAAAACGGCCCTGTGCCTTGGGGACTGCGCCGGGGGCCTCGCTCCTGCCGATGGTGAAATGAATAAATCCTGCCCCAAAATGAATAAATCCTGCCCTGAAATGAATAAATCCTGCCCCAAAATGAATAAATCCTGCCCTTTGTGGCAGGAGCCACTGACGATGCTGCTCTGTCACTGCTGTGGCTGCAGGCTCCCAAGGTGGGAAGTGGTTGCTTTGGGGTGAAATTGTCTCATTTTCCCTCCTGTCTCTCTGTGAAGGCTTTGCTGCACAATCACACCAGCCCAGAAGAGACGGGCCCATGTTGGCACGTGCAAAGCACCAACTG
Organism: Cygnus olor; assembly: GCF_009769625.2. Taxonomy (NCBI): domain Eukaryota; kingdom Metazoa; phylum Chordata; class Aves; order Anseriformes; family Anatidae; genus Cygnus; species Cygnus olor. The sequence goes on along the minus strand of NC_049179.1, from coordinate 21,183,959 downwards.
ATGAGGGTTTTGTCAGCATGGGTTACTGCTGGAGCAGTGAGCTGGGCACCGCGGGGGCACGCTGCCCTGGCTCCCTGCTTCCTCACTGCCACAGAGCTCGTGTCACTGCTCCCCTCGAGTCCTTCCCCTTTTCCCTTTCTCCGCTCCAAATTTTCCAGCTTTGGAGAAGCCCCCGTGGCGGAGTGGCTGCGGTTTTGCTTTGCCTGTGTCAGGTAGGGAGGTTTTGCATAGCGAGAGCGGGGAAGGCGCGGGGGTGGCAGGGACGGGAGGTGAGCGGCAGCGGCGGCAGCTTGCAAACCACCGGCACGGAGCCGTGCTGCAGGCACCCGGGGAGCTTTTGTGAAACGCTGCTGCTGGTTGCAATGTCTGCCTGGCGGCGCCGGCCCTCGGACCCGCCTGCGCTTCCCGCACTCAAGCTGCTGCTTGTGCAAGCAGAGGGTTTGCTTCTGCAGAGCTGGTGGGGGAAAAACCAGGAGCGAAAGCGCAGCGGTGCTGGGCTGGTGTCAGCAGCTCTGGCGGGGAGCACGTGGCTGGCAGCAGGCAGCGGCGAGCGGCTCGGCGCGGGGTCGGAGCTGCTGCACATGCTGCACACCCGGCACTGCCTGGCTCGGCTGTGCCCCTGCTCCACGACCCCCTGGGCTGCCCCTCTCTGCAGTGCAGGCCTGGGCTCTTCTCTTTGTGCCCAGGTGGCTCTGCAAGGCCTTGAAGGCACATCCCCAGCCCCAAAAGTCGCCTCCTCGGTTGGAGTTTGACACCATCCTTGCTGGCAGATGTGAGCTCGCTCTGCCAGGGCTGCTTCTGAAGCAGGAGTGGGATCTGCGCTTGCACCCGTGCTGGAGAGGGGCTGATGTGACCAAACTCCCTGGGCACCACCGTGTCTTGGCTAGCATTTCTTCCTTGCTGCTTGCCGTGCTCCGTGTTGTCACCACCTCATGTCTCTCCCACCACTGCTTTCCCCACGTGCTCTGTGCCCATGTCCTGCAGGAGCTCCCCGTGCAAGCGCCATGGGGATGCAGCCCCTCACTGCCCACCACGGCCCCGTGGGCGCACGGCCGGGCTCCAGCCCCTTCATCGCCCCAGGACCGGGACCGGCTGCCGGTAATGGGGCAGGAAGTGGTTTGTGGAATGGTGGCAGTGATGAGCTGGTTCAGAAATGCGGCTATGGCTTGAGGTTTCTGCTCTGGAAAGCTGACTAATTTCCACCAGAAGTGAGGCCGCAAGAAAAAAAAAAAATCCCAAGAAATGGCTGTGCCACTAACCTTTTGACACAGGCTTCTGGAAGAGGCCGAGGGGCTCCATGACGTGGATGTGCCTGGTGCACAAACCCTGGGGGGGCTGCAGGTCTTTGGGCTCGCTGCTTGCCTGCTGTCCCAATCTTTTTAAGGTCAAAGAGGCTCCAGCAGCACGGGTCGGAGAGGCGATGTCCCCAGAGATGGCTGTGCTGGAGGCACCCAGTCTCTGCTCCTCCCCGCTGGCCGCAGAGCAAATCCAGAGCCTGGGTGCTTTTTCCCCGGTGGCTCCCCGGTCCCATGCCTGAGTGCGGGGCTGCGTGACCAAGACACAATTCTGGCCAACATTAAAACTTTTGGAGACCCAGCTCTCGGCAAATATCACCTTCTGATGCACAAAATCTTCCCCTTTTATTTATTTATTTATTTTATTTTAATAGGAGATGCTGATGTAAAAGTACCAGGGAACACTAGAAAGTTAACGAGTGGTTTCTTCTGTCCACCCTGGCTCTCTGTCTCCCCAGACGAGCTGAGTGTTACGGTTCTGGGCACTTTTGGAGCAGGTGGCTGTGCCCCAGCTAGGACACGCAGACCCAGCTGCCAGGGGTCCTGGTGGTGACCCCAGCCCTCAGGTGGGTAAGACCAGCTGCATCCTGCGGCGTTGATTTGGGTCTGTGCCAGTGGCACTAATGCCTGTGAACGATCCGGATTTGCCTTGAGGACAGTGCTCGAAAAAAAAATAAAGCCCATACAAGATGCCTGCTGAAATGTGTTTTTTCCTGGTGCCAGTGCGAAGAAGGGGGATGTATAAGGGAGCCATAAAAAAAAACAGTTTTATCTCTGTAAGACGTGAAGCGCAGGCCCTAACAACAGATGAGGCCCCGCTAATTTCTTTCCTCAATGCAGTTTAGTTTCATGGGTGACAGGATGCAATTTGTGTTTGAGTTTGGCTTTCTAGTGAAACTCTTGGCTTGTCACTCTCAAGACACAACAAGCTCCTTAAATAGCAGGCTAAATTTCTCCACCTAGCCTAAAAAAATAAAACAGTACTCTGCCAAATGAAAGGACATATTCCAGTATTCTTTGTTGTTGCAACAAATTGGGTGGATACTGTCAGACTTCTGTATTCTGGGAATACTTCCAGAGCCTCTCTTTGTGTGCAAGTCGGTTACCATGTAATTGTCAACTTAAATTGCAGTGTTGGATAACTCCGCTCCGGCTGGAAGATAATCTGCCTCGCGGGTTCCTTCGCCCCAGCAGCGCTGTGCCCGGCTCCCCACGGTGGCAAGGGGCTGCCCCGATGGCATGGGGACGAGCGCTGCGTTGGATCCTCGGTGCCCGCAGCTGGTGGCACCTCTGCTAAAGCCCTGCCTGGTGTCGGGAGGGACGGATCCTGCTCCTGTGGCCGGGGCAGCCCCAGCCCCCGGCCCCACGTGCCGCTGTCTGCGGTGGAGGAGAGATAAAAAGTTTGCTTTCGATGCGGTGGGAATCGCGTTCACCCTCTTCCTTCCCCTTTCAAATTGGCAGCTCGTTTTGTTGTGTTTGTTTTAGCCTGAATCCCAATGACAATTAGTGCTAGAAGGCTAGATTAAGCTGTTTTAACTTGTTTTCTTTTTCACTTTGATTTCCACCTCCTCCAAATTCTTAATCCTACTGAATATTTCATCTCCTGTAACTCCATCAATTGAAAGTCTCCCAGCGGGACGTACAGGACCAGCACTATTAGAGCTGCTTTGCTTTAGCTAATGCTTCTCAGCGCTGGGCTGGGTTTGTTGCGCAATTTATTTCAGACGAGAAAACCACAGCATCCGCTTCAGCACGAACCGCGCGGGCGATCTGGGAACAGGGCTGTGCGACAAACGAGAACTCGGGCAGCTGATGAGAAAGCGGAGCGCCCCTTGTTCCCACCTCGCTCCTTCTCCAACGGCACGCGCTTTTTGCAGGTGGGGAGCCTCTCGTGGTGCCGCAAGTAGGAGGGCCGGCCGCAGACGTAGGAAGCTTTCTGCCTGGGGTGATCACCTGGCTCCTGCCAGCCCCGAGGGCTGGCCGGCGCGGGGATGTGCTGTGCCACGGGGAAGGGGTCTGCTGGGGTGGAAGGCCCTGCCTGAGGGTTTGCAATCCCGCAAAAATCACACTTTTCTGCCCTGCACTCACCGCTTCGGCATGTGCTCTGCCGATCGCGTTGCCTCGTCTGGGTGCACGGCGCTGGCTGGTGTTTGTAGCAGTGCCTTTTGCCACCCAAATCGCCAATCGCTCAACAACATCCCTAACGGCGTGCAGGGAGGTTTCTCTGGGAGGAATCGAGCTGCCCGCACGTCCTGCTGCTGCTGACATAAAGCAGGGATGCAGCAGGCTTTGCCAGCAGGTCCTTTGAAGCTTGCAGAGCTTCAGTGCTCTTCACCTGGTCTATTTGTTCCTTATCAAGAGCCCCAAAGTGTCTGCAGCCTGGATGGGAAGAGCTCTTACTGAAGCGCCAGCAACCGGCTCCAAGTGCTTTTGCCAAGGGAGCTGCGGTGGCATATGTTTGCTCTCAGAGCAAGGTTACAGTCTTGACTCATTAGAAGTTACTTTTCTCATTTTGGGGCATATGTAGAGGAGCCTCATGCCAAGCTGGCAACGTGCGCGGTGGAGCAGGGAGGGCTCTGCGAGGCTCTGAAGGAAGTTTGCACTTGCACTTCTGTCCCCAATTATTTTGTTTTGAAAGCAGCACGGGGCGTGCCCTGCGTCAGGGCTGGCGCAGCAGGGGCTTGGAACCCCACGTGGCCCTGGCAGGATGGCAACGTGCCGTACCCCAGCCTTACACCCACCATGCCTGGCCTTCCTTCCCCCCAAGACCTGCAGCCAAAAGCAGGATGCTTGCTCAGAAACCGTGTGGAATGGGACACAGCAAGGGGTGACGAAAGCCATCAGACCCGCGGCACGGGGGTGCGGTTGTTCCGCCTGGCTCTGGAGCTCCCCAACAGCACTCTTTGTTGGAGAGATTAATTTCCTCTCTGGCTTATACAAACTCACCTGAGGCTCCCTTGCCAGGCAGAGCTGATGGACGTGGCTTTGGGGTTTCGTTCCTTCAGGCAAACAAGATCTTGCCCGTTTAGCAGTTCTTCCACCTCCATACGTGTGTCCCTGGCCGAGATCCGAGGTGCTCAAAGGCTTCGCACAAAAGGGCTTTGCACGGCTGCTTCTCGTGACCGGGTTCCTCGGTGTCCTTTTTAAAACTTTCTCCTTGTGTCCTTGCTGGGTTCTTGTGCTACGAGGCGCATCGTAGGGTGTGATGTACACAGACCTGATCCGGGATGCTGAGCGCTCTGCTCTGCTCAGCTGTCCCTGGATTTACTCCCCTGGCAGCAGCCGTGCAGTGATTTACTCTGCCTGTGCTGTGGGCAAACCGGCAGCCCCGATCTTTGATGAGCTGCATTAGACTTGGGTAATTCAGCACATTCCTAAATAATGGGTCTAATAGTTTTGCAGGATCTGTAGCCCATACTGATGGCTCATTGCTGAACCATAAGTGGTTGTATTATACTTTGGATTTATTGCAGGCCGAGGGATTAATTTCCTGAAATATATGATCATGATGTTGAGGTTAAATTAAGATCTCATTCAAAAGGATTCTTTTTATTATATTTAATTTGTAACCCTTTTTCTGTAGCCATTTTACAGCTATTCCTCCCCCTCCCTTAAATGTTCAGTGTCATGTTTCCAGGAAGAATCTTATTTCATGCAGACTAATAGCATTTTTCATTACAACCTTTTACAGTTCCTCACCGTTCAAGTTACTCTAGTCTCGGTTGTTTATACACAACAAGTTCTTAAATCCTCTCTTAGAAAATAAAGATGTTGATGCACAAGCAACAAGAGCTTCTGGCAGAGCCAAAATCCATCCGTTCCCTCCTTCCCCATGTGCCCCCCTTCAACCTGCTGTAACTAAAAGCCCTTTTACTCCAGCGCTCGAGCACTTTGATAAAATGCAAGTCGAGTAAATCTTACATGACATTTTTACTCTGGGTGGTATGTATATAAAGTCGGTCTCGTTCAGTGCTCGCCTTGCTTCGCCCTTCTTGATGATGCAGTTATTAAACTGATAAATTAACTGTGGAAGCCGGTGTGAGGAGGTGCCGGCGGGCAGGGCTGAGGGCAGTTGTGGTGGGATGCTGAGTGCTGGGGTCTGGATGCGGCCCCGGGCCCCGCAGGGAAGTGCACAGCCGATGCTTGAGGCTCCAGTTTGGAGAGGTTTTGCCATGCCGGACAGAGATGAGGAAGGGTCTTGGAGTGGGCAAGCATCCGAACCTGGGGAGCCCCCGCTCCCCTGTGAGCCCAGGCAGCCCCCAAGCCCCAGCCCCATCCCCAGCCCAGCGCCGCGCTCGGCCGTGCTCCACCCCGAGTGTCAGCCCTGCCTCGTGCCAGCATTTTCTGTTTTTTCTTTTTTTTTTTTTTTTTCCCTCCTCCAGAAGTGCTGATGGACAAGTTGAGTAACCGTATCTGCTTGTTACAGGACATCTTGAGGCTGATTGCGGAGGTCAGGACTCAACTGGAAAGACCGCAACGGGTTGCTGACTGGCATCCACAGCCCAGATAAGATAAAAAACAACTGATGACAGCAGGGAAGTGAAACAGTCATCTCAGCACTTGGATTAGTGCCCGGCAAAGAGGAAGGGAAAAAAAACGAGGAGGGCCGGTGGGGAGGAGAAGGGGGTGGAATACGTATTAGAATAGAAACTCTGGAAAGAGCTATCAGGAGGCAGCAGATTTGGGTGTTAAATATTTATGAATTAGCGGCACTTGTCACGTTCTTCCTGAGCGGGGAGGCTCCAGGGCGGGTGCGTTTGGGCTGCTGGCTGTGCCGCAGCCAGGAGGGGTGCAGGGAGGACAGGGACGGTCCCCAGGACAAGGTGACCGGCCCAGCACCGCCGCGGCGCCCGGGGCTGCGGCAGCCCCGCGAGACTCGCTCCCGTGCAGAACAAATGCAAGTGAAGAGGAGCAGGATAAATGAGGTGCCATAAAAGCCACTACTATTATTCAGAGAATTCCGCTGAAGAGCATTGGAGTAATTAAACCATAATTGCTTACTGCTCGGCTGAAGTGACATTGTAAGTGGCTGAAGGTGGCGAGGAAAGGAAGGGGCGGCTCGGCTGCTGCTCCGAGCAGGGACCCCGGCACCGGGGCAGGCCCCCAGGCCCCTGAGCTCGTTTCCAGCCTGGCCCCCAGCCCCAGCCCCTGCCAGCACCGTGCTGCCCGTGCCCTCCTGCCCGGTGATGGGTCTGGAAGTGCCTTTCCTCCAGGTGCGCCCCGATTCTTCATCAGCAGGGCACTGCTGCGAGTTGTTCCTGGGCGTAAGGAACTCCGGGTTGGGCTGATGCGCTGAGCTCGGAGCTTTAAAGGAGCCATTCCCAACCGTGAAACAAATAGCCTGCAAATCCTGTAAGCACTTAATTACACAGCGATGTTTATGTAACGTTTTAAAGGGCTCGTGTAATCTGGCAGCGCGGAGGAGACTCGAGGTAGAGGTTTAAAAGCGTGGACCTCCCCAGTATGCGGCTCCACGGCAGGATTTCCCTTCCCCGCCGTACCAGCCGGGTTGGGATGAGGAACTGCGCCTTCAGCTCTGGTAACACGCTCCAAATGCTGCTGGGGTTTCCTCGTATTTGTGTTTTGCAGGAATACTTTGTGCTTTCGGGACTTTGCTGAAGCGAGGTTCAGCACAGGGTGCAGCTGAGCACCCCGTCTTCACCTCCTCCCCCTGTCGCTGTCCCCTCCCCACCTTTGCTCCATCGCTGGGACGCCAGGAGGCAGGGGCAGCCTTCGGGCTGTGGGTATGGGGGCAGCAGGTCTGCAGCCCCTCGCCCCCCAGCCCCCCCATGCTGTGGGGGCATCCCAGCCGGGGAGCACAGGACCAAAACACCAGGCCCACCGCGATGCTCACAGCTCTGCCCACGTTGTGTCCTCTCTCGGGCAGACTTTCTGCATGGAGAAAGCTTGTCCCGAGAGGACAGGGGCTGGCTGCTGCTGCTGCTGCTGGCTTTCTTCTGCCCTGGTTCCAGCTGGCATAAAAGGGTTATGGTCCGACACCAAGAAGCAGGCAGTTTTTATAGAAAAAATACTGGAAGTTTCATGGAAAAGAGCATCCCCGCTGCGATGGTCTGGAGAAAAACCTCACAGAAGCCTCCCGCTGCGCTTGTGGGGAGCACCAGCCTTCGGCATTTTGAGGAAAGGAGAAGCTGGTTACACTTCCACCGGGCGTATTTATTTTTATTTTTTAAATAACTGTAAAATGAGTCACCTGGCTCCGCCGCAGAGCACAGCCCACCAGCAAGGAGCGAGCTGAGGAGCTGCCAGCGCGTTTGCTGCCAATAAACCACTCGCGACTGCAGCAGCCTCTCGCCCCGAGGAGCCAGCTGGAGGGGACGCCACGGCCGCGCTGCTGGGCACCGTCCCCGTCCCCGTCCCCGTCCCCGCTTGCGGGGGACAATCCAGGGCATTCGTGCTCCTACAAAAAAAAAAAAATCCCTAAATGTGAATCACCCAGGGCTTCCTGGTGTGTACGCTGGAAGCCTGGTGCAGGCTCGTGGCTGCACAGACCGGGTGTCCCTGCGTAGGGCTAAAACGCCAAGTGCAAAGGAACAGGGCTCCGGTGATGCGGACAATAAAAAGTCTCTGCATTCCGCTGAAGTTTCTTGAGCAACTGGCATTTGCCCATAAATGTACTTAAGCAGAAAATCACCAGAAAAGTGCTATAATCTGACAGATTTTTCACAGGCTTAAATATTCATGAATTAAAAGAATTGGCAGAATTTTCTACATTATTAGCTTTCATCATGGCTACAGGAGCAGTTGGTGCACTGGCTGCTCTTCAAAAACTATTAATCTAGTCTGTCATCACAGCAGCCATTTTTTAATTAGCTACTTTACTGAACGATCTGGTGCAGTAGTGAGACTGGAACATTTAAATGGCATTAAAGTTTTAAAGGTGCCCCTTTCCATTTTTAATCTAAATTCTGAAAAGCAGTAATAGGGAAACCAACGTGGAAGCGGATTATTTCATTTCAATGGTTAACTTCTTATTTTATTTTGGAAGATCATGTCTTGGAAAACCGAGCCGCTTCTACCAGGGGAAGAAATTGCAAGAAATAAATTGTTCTCTAAACCCGAGTTCACAACATTCCTTCCCGATGAAATCAAAACGAGATGTTTGCAGCCAAAGCATCGCGTGCGTATTTGATGGAAAATAACGGGACATGGCACTGCGTGCCTCTGGCTGGGATTTGCTGCTGTCTGTCCCGCAGTGTGACAGCACGCTGCTGGGAGTCCTCGTGGCCACGCAGCACCGGCTGCTGCATCCTGCTCACGGGGCCTTGCACCGTGCTACCTGTTGCTGGTCCCTGCTTGGAGCACGTCCCCGGCACTGGGACCACAACTCCGGCACTGGGACCACATCCCTGGCGCTGGGATCAGGTCCCTGGCATTGGGACCACATCCCCAGCACTGGGACCGTGTCCCAGGGGGACGTGTCTGGGGCAGCCCCATGCAGTGAGGTCGGATCCTGGCCCGGAGGGTGGAGGCTTACGGGCGCGGGTCTGAGCTTTCCTAGCTAAACGTGACCGCCCAGGCACTTGGCGCAGCCCGCTCTGAACCCTGCTTTGCTCTCCGTGCCAGAGATGCTGCTCTCCTGGCTTGTTATTTGCTTGTGAAAACACAGCAAAATTATGTTTTTATGGTGGTTTTAAATGTGCCGCTTTTTGGCATCGGTGGCTACCTCTCTGATCTCTGCTGCTGGTTATTGACAGAACTTTAATTTGGGCATTATGCGCCAGTGTCCTGCTGACTGTGAAAGGGAATCGCTGCACTTTTTCCCTTTTCTCCTATTGTCGTGTAAAGCAAGCAGTGTAAAGAAATTGGCAGCTAAAATGCCAATGCTGCAGCGTATAACATTTCAAGAAGTTGCTCTTTGTAAGCCCTTCTACCATGAGAAGTCATTTTAAAGGAGGTTTTTCTTTTACTTGACTTGGTACCGTACTTACTGTTTGAAAGCACCGAGACAGGCGCTGGCAGGGTACCAAGGGGTCTATATTAATATCGAGTGCTGTGAAAGCAGTACACAAGCTGCGAACCATTTCCCATTTGCTTGTAGAGCTCAGACGCCAGGGGAGGAACTCACCAGGGGCGTTCTCTGTGGCTGCACCCAGCGGCTGCACATCCCCTGCCCTGCATTTCCCTGGGCACTGGGTTCACCTCCGGATGGGGGTCCTGCACCCGAGCCCACAGCACTGCGTGTGTTTGGAAGTGACCGTGCACCATCTGATCCCTGCGAATCTCACACCCCGCACAGAGACCCCGATTCCCAGGAAAAGATGGGGAAAATCCCACTCTATAACTTCAGGGGTGGAAAAATGGGGAAACGTTCCCGGAAAATCTCTTTACAGCGAGATATTTTTCACGTGGTTTTCTTGGTTTGGATTGCTTTGTGGTTGTTTTGCTTTTTTCCATCATGAGCAAGTTTTCTGCTCAGTGACCTGCTGCTGTCTGATCCCTGTTGCTGTCTGATCCATGTGGGATCCGTGGAGGGTCTGGGAGGGCTGAGGACCAGGGTGCACATCGGCGGCTGTCCTGCCCCACTTGACCACCCAAACGGGGAGACGATGGGGTGCATCTCCTGCAGCTCGAGCCTTTCTGGCCCGATGGATGAACACCTGTGATGGTGCACGGCATAAGCTGAAAGGATGCACCGTAAATCAGAGTTTAACAGCACAGACTGCTGCTGTCATTTCCATTAAATGTTAGGCACAGGTTTGACATCAGCACGGAGCAGGAGACCTGGTGAAGGGCTCTGCAGCGCCTTTTCCTGAAGCCACACAACTCTGGCTCTTCCCCACTCGTTGCCTCAAGCAGCAGTTGCTGCTGCTCTGGGGCTGGGAAGCCTGCAACCCCACCGAGCCTTGCCAGGAGGGAGCAGCCCTTGCTCTGCAGTGCCCATCGGTTGGCGGTTTTAGGAAAAAGACCTCTTCCCTGCGGCAGCGCTGTTCGTGTGCTGTAAACACAACACGAAGGCTGGAGCACTGAGGCCTCCTCCTTAGTGCACGTTGCAGCAACGGCCGATGCCGCCTGCTCCTGCTGTTTGCAGAGCGGAGTCAGGGCTCCGCAGGTTTCCCGTCTCACTGCAAACAAATGCAGGTGCTGGGCAGGGGACAGACATCAGGACAGACGTTGGGATGTCAGTGTCCACATCCCTGGCTCCAGCCGTAGCAGAGTGCGTGCCCTGGGCAGGACAGACCCGTCCCCGCTGGCGGCAGCCCATCCCGCAGGGCACCCGCCGCAGGGAGGGTGGGGGGGAGAAAGGCAGAAATCACTGTGTAAAAGCCACTCAGTGCTACTGGGGTGGATAATTATGATTATTATTATTTTTTTTAACTCCTCCTTCATCCTTTCTAATGCGTAGTCACTTAAATGAGGCACACACCCTTCTTGGCAATTATTTGTAATTGTTCCCTGTGAGTTCTCGAACAAAACACTCTTTTATTAATACTTAAAGCTCCTAAAAGCATTGCAGATCTGATAGAGATACTTTATTCAGCAGGCTGCACCACACACTGTAGCCCATTAATTAAATTTTCTAGATAGGATAATTCATTAGAAGAATGTGCTCAATATGTCCTTTAAAGCGTAGGGTGGTCCCATGCTTTCTGTCGTGCAATACACGGCTCCGCTATTTGCTATTTGTGCTGGGGGAAAAAACGAGCCTTTACATTTGGATTCAGACGAACATCTGAATGAAATGACTGTGTGCGGGGAAGATTGCCCTATTGAAATCCTATCACATGCGGCTTCACATGGCTTGAAGTAGCTGAGGAGGAGGAAAACAGTGCTGAAGTATGTGATAGCGATGGAGAACCAGGGGCATGTTGGCCTGGGCTGGGATTTGGGGGAAAAGGCTCTGCCCCAGGTGGGGAGGGGAGCGCAGCTCTGCAGCGGGGCTGCTCCAGTGCCCAGCTCTGCAGCCTGTTGCGTGTGCGCACGGATGAGACCACAGGGCTGAAAGAAACTTGCCCCTCTATTAAAAAGGAAAAAAAAAATCAGCTGCATCTTTCTGTGTTTGAACAATGAAGCCATATGTGTTTCTTCTCATTAAAAACATTTCTTTTTTTTTAAGGAACTCCACTGCAGAAACAAGCATGGAAGCCAACATAATTAAAGGCTTCTTTTTCCCCAGCCGTGGTCCTCTGGTCTTTGAAGAGCTCGGGGATCCCTGTGGAATGCTCTGAACTCTGCAATATTTTGATAGCTGCAATAACATAATCAAAAGATGCTTTCATGAAGAGAGCACCTTGTGTGAATTGAGGCCGGCCCCCTCTCCCCCCGCAGACGGCCGATTTAATGGGGTCCAGAGCTGCGCGCAGATGGGGAGTTTTATTTTCTGCATGTGCTCCTCCGGGGACGGTGCCTCGCAGGGCTTTTTGGAAAGAAAGAGAGCGTTTCCCTGCACGGTGTGGGTCACACATCCACACCCGTACACCTGATTCCCGTCGAGCAAACCTGGAGGTGAGCGTGGGTGCTCCGGCTCTGCGCTGGGCTGGTGGAGACCAATGCTGTGGGGCAGGAGGGTGAGCGGGCACCCTCGGGGCAGGAATCGGGGCTGAACTTGTTCAGCCTGGACTTTGCCTCCCTTCAAATTGTTGCAGGCAGCAGCTCTGTGCTGGTGGAGATGCCACCAGGTTGCTGTTCATCCTGAAATCCTCATTAAAACACTTTAATTCCTCCCTTTCGTTAGATAACCAGCTCATCTGCTTGCATGAATCCTTCTCTCTGTGCCCAGGCCATTGAAATCCTAATTTTTTCATGCTGTCTCTCAGATCTGCAGAGCCTTGCGTGTCCTCTCCACCTGAGTTTTGGCAGCAAGGGCTTTTTGGAACGAGGAAATTGGGGCATTTCTTTAATCATCAAGCTGGAATCATTAAGCTTTAATCAGGCCAAATTAGGATTTTGAGTCCCGCTGCCTCGCATCGCTCCCTAATTGCACGCACCCGGCAGCTCCTGAAGCACGCCTGTCCCGGGGCTCTGCCCCCTGGCAGCATTGGGAACGGGGCCCCCGGCATCCCCGCACCCTGGGTGCTTTCAGCCTTCTCCAGCAGGAGCCCATGGGTGCTGCAGGGGGCTGGGGCCCACCTGGGGGCTTCTGCACCCTGGGGGACCAGCGGAGCTGCAGTCCCCAGGCAGAGCCGAGCCCTGCAGTGGCCCAGGGTGAGCACATTGGGACAACGCCGCCTTCCCCCAGGCTGCAGGCGTGGGTTTGCCCCCGCAGCATGGAGCCTGCAGTTCCCCTTCCCTCTGCTCCCTCTCCTCTCCGTTTCCCTTGAGCACTCCTGCGGCCGTCCTGGCACGGGGGCACGCAGCATCTGTGCCAGCCGTCCCCGCTCCCACTGCTCCATCCCTTCCCGTCTCCCATAAAGGCAGCTATTCACCGTATAACGTGAATGAATTCTCATTAAAGTGTGCTAAATTACTCGGAGACAAAGCGAGGCGCCAGGGCGCGGGCTGCTTTGCCAGTTCTTCTCGGCGGGTTTCACGTCCCGCAGGGCCTCGCTGCCTGAGCCTCAGCCCCAGCACCATCCTGCCCCAGCCCTGCTGCTCTCCTCGCCTCCCCTCTGCGCTTTGCCCTCACTCACGAGGGGCCGTGGGCAGGGACAGGACCCAGAGGGGCTGGGATCTGCCGTGGGCATCGCCTGTGCTCTGCTGGACCAGGCTGACAGCCAGCCACGGCGCAATAAAAGAGCAGAATTCACATCGCCGACATGATTTCACAGAATTTACCCCCCCCCTCCTTTTTTTTTTTTTTTTTTTTTTTTTTTTATGCACGCATTTCCCCACGCTCTCTGAGCTTCCTGGAGCCCAGCTGACTGCGCTGACTTCCCTCCCACTCAAACGCTCGTGGCAAGGCAGCGCGAGCGCGCGGGGGACGGCTGGGTTCGGTCCCGACAGCAGCTCCCCGACGCAGCTCACACGGCGAGGGGAACAAAATATGCTTTTTTTATAGCTCACAAATACTTCCCCCAAACCATCTGAATCCAAATTTATCAGAAATATGGCTTTTCTCCCCAGCCAGTGCCCCAGAGATGATGCTTTGGGGACACCCCCGGTAGGAGCAGGTTGTGAACGGTGATGGCCAGCGGCCCCGTGGCCGCGCTGAGCCCACTTTGGGGGCGCAGAGCCCTGGTGTGCGGACATGGCACTGGGGCTGGATGGGCACGGCTCTGGCTGGCGGCTGCAGTTCGGTGGCCGCTGAGACGTCCAACACAGCTCCGTCTGCGGCACAGACCTACCCAACACCAAGGGAGATTTTGGGGCGCGTTCAGGGAACGGACCGCGGCCGTGAGCGGGAGCGAGCACCTTTTGGGTACGGCGCTGCCGGCCGGGTGCAGCCGCAGCCGTCGCCACCTCCACAAGCTGGGCACGGCCCCGTGCCCCCGCCTCGCCCAGCCCCGTGCTCCTTCTCACAAATCTCTTGGCGTGGAGCCGCCGTGCGGTGTCTCCGGGTGTGCGCTATAACCTCCCATCACCGAACCCTCGGCGTTCCTCCGGATTGTTCAGCCTGTTATCGTTTTTCCCACAGCGCGCTCGCATGATCCTCTCTCAGGCTTAACCACATGGCAACCACATCACATAATGCAACTTCTGTTCTGAGATTATTCATTTTTTTTTTCCCTATTGTTGCTTTGCCAAGTTTTTCTTCTAATTCTGAGAAACTGAATTTAAAAGAGCAGTGTCTCCGGTACAAGGACATGCTTAGGAGGCAGCGTGAGCAAATCAACTCGACAAGTGTGTTCACAGGAGTCAAACTGGGGGGGAGCTGTGAAAAAGCAAAACAAAACCCCTCCAAATGTCTATTTTTATTTTATTTCATTTTCTGGAATGTCTCATCACATGAAATAACAATACATCCTGGAGAAGAGACTGCAAGCGGGCTCCAGTGAGGGGGCAGCTGAGGAGAGGACTGTTTCTGAGGAGGATTTACACGCGCCCATCACTGACGCCAGATCCCAGCAGATCGGGATAAGCGCAGGGACCTGTGCTGTTCGGGATGTGCCTGAGCCCCACCGGGGGAAAGGGACGGATCCTGCTGGGCACACCGGGTCCTGGGGGGGTGCAAGGGGCTGGGAGCGTGGCTGGGGAAGGGGGCAAGGAACGGGGCTGCCCCAAGAGGGCAGCAGGAGGGATCCGGACAGACGGACAGGGACACCTGCCCGTGTCCCAGCAGTGCTGGGGGTCCGGGAAGTGCCCCCAAACCCTGGTGTTTCCACCCAGAGCCTCCCGTCTGTGGCAGCCACCGACTGCCTGCTTCGTGACATCGTATCCAGCATAAATACCCCAAAAGTGCAGCAGATTGCAAGGACTTCAACCCTGCCTCCATTGTAGCTCGATGCTTTACCCCAAACTGGCGCCTTCAAATTAACTTCCCTGGGAGCAACCAGCTGATGAGGTTCTGCATACAGGCGGGCGTGCAGAATGTGGCCCGGACCCCTTCTGTGCTGGTGTTTTCTGGGAAGGACATTTCAATTCAGGGGTTCACTTAGGTTTGATTTCTTAGTAACTGTGAGCATCCACTGCCCCTCATAAAAATCCCGACCTAGGCAGCCAGGAGCCGGCATCATTTCAAATGCTGGCAGGTCCATGGGGGTGTGTGGGCAGAGGAGACGGTCCTCAGCCCAGCTTCAGGCTCACAGACCATTTTTGTTCCTCTCACTTTTGTTTTACAGCTTTGTTTGGGTCCGAGAATTTCCACTCTGCATCTATTTTCTTACGAAACTGGCCTACCTTTTTTTTTTTCTTCATTTCTGCATCTTTTAATTCTTGAGTCATCAGCCGTACTGACCAGTTTAGCATAAGAAATGAAATTAATTCTCATGCTCAGGCTCCAAATGTAAATTCGTTTATTAATAATTTAAATAGATTTATTTATGCAGTTTCATATTTTTCAGGTTCAGGGAAGCGATTCATTTTTCTCGCGTTGATGATCAACAGACACTATCATTAAGCTCTTTCTTTCCCCATCCTCCTCTTCCATCCCAGCCTGCTAAACAGACACAAGATCGGAGCCCGCTGGTCTCGGTGGGCTCCCAGAGAAGCTTTGCATCAGCTAATGTAGGTAAATAATTAATTCTACCTTATCTTCTATCTACTCCGGACATTTCCTCCCTCGAAAAGGGATGGATTTTCCTTCCAAATGTTTCCAGTTACCACCATGCAAAGAATTTCTGCTAAGTGCTCTGAGCCTCCGCAGTGAGTGGCAGCTCCATTTTTTTTTAGCATTATCCAAAAAATGGCTTTTTTTTAGCTCTCGGTGCTGGTGGAAGCCAGGGAGCAGAGGCACCTTGGTCCCGGGGAGCTGCGTGATCTCTGCAGAAAGCTGGAGCTTCATGAAGCAGACACTCGGCTAGTGGCAGCTCACGAAACGTCCCGTAGGCAAAAAACCCAAAGCACCAAACATGATCTGTAAACCCCCGTGGCCAGAGAAGCTGGGGGTTGGATGGCACCTTCAGCAGCAGCTAAATTTACTGCTGTAATTGAAGGCAGCTGACTTCCAAGTGCACCTACAGAACATCATGGCGAGGCTGGGGAAAATAATATGGTAAGTGTTGATGTGTTAATGGCAGCCACAACATCTCGATCCCATCCAGATAGGGATAAATGGCAAACCCAGCTCCATAGGATGTGGTGGAATATTTTAAGCAAGAATCACGTGTATTTACTTAGAATTAGATGTCCCTGAAACGAAACCCTCAATCTGGAAACCCACAGGCTTTGAGCCCAGAGTCCAAGCCCACCTCATGACAGATTTTTGCACCTGGTTTTCATCTGCGTAATGGGTCCACCCAGCCCTCTGGATAGGAATACCACAAAACCCTGGGAATGTTTGAAATTTAGATCCGTTTCCTTGTGGTTTGGACCCCTCTGAGATGAATTGAACTTTTGATCAATCTGGATTTGCTTTTCTCCTGTGGGATGACATTCCCTTGCTGAACCCTTCAGGCTCGTGTGAATCTCGCCCAGCTTCACGCTCTGTTACAAATGTGAAATTTTATTTCAAAGACTTTCATCTTTTTGCCTCAAATTGTTCTGAAACCTGTGCAAATGTGGCTGAGCCAATGCGGCCTCGGCTTTGGGAGACTTTTGTTATTTTGCCTGGTAAAGCACAGGTGAAGTGCCCCTTGTTGGAGGTTCGGCTTTCACCTCGTGCTTGCTCACTGTGGCCATGGAAGACGTCAGGCAGACAGACAGACAGACAGACGTGGAGCACACGGGCAGCACCGCTCGCCTCGCAGCCAGCTTTCCCACCATCCAAGTTCTGCTCGCTTTCATGAAGTTTTAGCATTTCTTTTTTATCTCAACCTTGCAGGCTTCAAAGACAACATGCAGCCAAGCTCTACCTGCTGCAGATGGGAACGAAGCAGCTTGTGCTTCCCGTGCTCATCCTGTAGAACTGGAATTGATTTATTCTGGTTGCAGCAGTAACGACTACAGTTCCTGGATGGATGCAAAACCAGGCTCCTCAGAGTCTTTTTAGCATGCTGGCTCTTAGGAAACCCTTTGCAAGGCCAACGCGACCATCTTTTGCTTTTGACAGCAAAACCTTATGCAAATAAAAGCCGTTTTCCCCATTTGCTTACGTGGCCTGTTCTTGCAGGCAGGAAGCGGAGCGGTTTGCAAGCGCCACCCCATGAGCAAGCACCCGAAAACATCCCTGGTGCGCTCCTGCGCTGGCGTGCCATCGAGGCTGGCATCGGGGAGCTCCCTGCAGGAGGAGATGGGCTGGAGCGCGCTGCTGCTCGGGGCGCTGGGGTCCTCTTGGGGCTGCTCCTCCCTGCCCAGCATGGTGAGAGGACCGCAGGGGCATCCTCAGGGGCTACTGCGGGAGCACGGGACGGCACCGTGATGGTTGTGCCATCCAGATGTGGCAGATAAGCAAGAGAAACCCGTGTCTTCACGCAACGACAACACTCTTGTTTTTTGGATCACAAGCCCGATCTGTCAATTAGCGAGCTGCGCATCGACTCCAAGCGCCGTGCCCAGAATAGCAGCAGTGAAGTGTTGAAGCATCTATTAAATTTATTTTCAACCACGAAAACCGAGACACGTCTGCTCACGTTATCGCAGCGTTGCCGGACGTACTGCTTTGCTTTGCTTCTCTCGGGATTATTTTGGTGTCTGTGTGCATTTGGAGTGCGGTGCCCAGCCGTATGGCTCAGGCCAAAAGCCTGCTCTGTTTAACCAGCACGAACGGGTGGAAGATGCTGGGTGCAGCTGCACGTGCACGTCCCGGCTTCTCTTCTCCGTGGTGTCCTCTGCCAGGTCGCTGGGCTCTGTGTGGTTCAGAGCCTGGGACCGTACCCCTGCTTTGCCACTCGGCTGGGGCTGGAGGCACCAGGAGCCCCCCAGGCCTCCCCCTGCCTCTGCTGGAGGATGCGCTCCTGCCCCTCCGCAGCTGCCATGGGTTTCCCTTCACCCTACTCCCAACCTGCTTCAGAAAGGGCAAAAATCACTTCTTCCTTCCTTGCGTTTAAAAGGTTGAGAAGGAATTTACAGAGTTTCTGCACCCCTGGAGAAGCGGGAGCTTGCTGCAGTGCTGCAAGGGGGTGCACAGGAGGGGCCGCTTAGCTGCAGCTTGGCAGGGAGGGGGGTCACAGGGGCAGCTGGGGTTCCCTCCCTGTCCTTCTTCATTCAAACTGGCACAGTCCCCTGCACCGCTGGCTTTCTGGTGGCTGGGGAGATGTCCACGGCCACCCGACATCCCTCTGGAGACAAGTTTCCTCCAGCACAGGGTTTCTGCTCCCAGCAGCAACGCGCAGCTCTGTGCAGGGGATGGTCCCGTCCCCACGGGTCACCAGCACCCACGTCCCTCGCCAGCGAACCCCCGCCAGCATCTCTGCGGCACCAGCTTGTTGGCTGCATAATTCCAATTATGTTTGATGATTAACCACCCAACTGAAGGATCTTAAACAATGCACGGAACTGATTGGAAGTGTGATAATTTGGGGGGGGGGGGAATGCTTTTAAATGTGATCTAGCAGTAGATAAGACTCCTCGTGGAGGATTACACGTGATACTGGGGATGTAAAACAACGTGGTTATGCAGAGAGCGTTCCCAGCCTGGGCTCTGGGCCGTGTTTCAGACACCTCCGTCCTTCCCTGCTGCATTTGCCTCTTGCTCGGGTCCTTTCCTGGTGCACAAGGCACTACTGGGGTGAGCGTGGTTCAGCAAGCGGGGATGCAAAGCCGCGTGCAGGAGGTGATGCTCAGCCGGGGGGGCGCACAGAGCCCTAGCGGATTGGTTTTGCACTTTTTTGAAACGAGCAATGTTTTTTTGTTTAAGGCAAATTTTCCTTATGGAAAGCTCACAGTGTGTCTCTCTGGCTTGTTCCATTTTCCTGGAAAAGGATGGGTGTTCCTCTGCTGGCTTTCGCCATCCTGAGCTCCTGCTGCAATATTTCCTTGTGAGAAATCCTTTTAGAAGGATTTGAATGGTTTCTGGAAGTGTCCCAACAAAGGCTGAAAATGTTTTCAGCAATATTTTTTATTTAAAAAATGAGTTAGCGTTTGGAGGAACACAAGAACTGTTGGGGGAAAGGCAAAACCAGTGGTGGTGGTGGGATGGGGATGGGGACGAGGGCGAGGACGGGCGCGGAGCCTGCGTGGCTGGGGGCTCCGGGACCCCTGTGCCGGGGGAAGGGGGGGCTCTCCTTCCCGGCACAGGATTGCTGAAAGCGCCTTTCCTAATTTATTGGTTTTTCTTTCTCACGGGTGGAAAAATCAAGGGCAGCGCCACGCAGCCTGCTTGCAAACGTGGCTTCCAGGGAAACTTGTGAAAGGACATTGATTTATGATCAAAAGGGAAAAAGCAAAGCAGAATAAAAAGAATACTTAAGACTTAAAAACAGGGAAATCTCGTTTCTTCCTGTGTAGGTGTTACCTGGGAATCTTTCATGTTAAACTTAAATGGAATTAAGAATGAGGGGAAAATCACCCTGGGACTAGTGTGATCCTTGTAGCCCTCTATTAAAATTAATACTGGCATTGATCTGTACAATTTATTAATAGCCCAGCGCCGGGAGAGGGGCTGCCGTGATAAACAGCTCGAGCCCTAATTCGGAGCGTCCCCGCTCCAGCGGGGCCCTTTGCAGCATTGTCACCTCGGCTCCCGGTGATTTTATAATTGGTCTGAGTCGTTACTATTCAAACCCTGCAGAACCAATTAGCAAGAGTCGTCTCTGACCTGTGGTTTCTATGGCGTGAGGGAAACTAAAGACTTAAAATGAAAAACCAAGAGCAAAGACCTAAATCTTTTTGGCTGCCTGATTAATAATCCTGTCAGGCCTATCACAGGCACTAAACAGTAATGCTGGTTGCAGCTGAATTTTTTATACTTTCTATTAATCTTTAATGATAGCTTGGTCACCTAGTCTCTTTTATCTTGTCAGATAAATGTATGGTTAACAGGATAATGAGATTTCTAAGGCTCTGTTCTAGCTTACAGCCATGCAGTGCATGGGGTGACCCCTGCCCCTGCCAGGGAGCGGAGCGGAGGTGATGGTAATTGCTGGATGTGCTGGGAATGTATTGGAAGCTGATGGATGGTTTAAACTTTGATTTGGGGTCAGGAGGTCCCCTGGCTCTGCAAGGCAACTGTGGTTTTATTACTTGCAGGATCTGATGGGGATGTAATTAGATTTAGCTATTGCTTTATTAATAAGTAATTGTTCCTACTATTGCTTCAGGTTAGCAAATATATTCCACTGATAATTTAGGGCATTGATATGGCTTTATTTATTAATAAACAGGAATGTATATTTTTGCCTATAGCAAAGAACAGCACACGGCTCTCTCTGGCCACCTCTCCCAGAGTGAAGGATTTGTTCGTCAGTAATTCAATAATTAACCTAGTTCTGGGAAGCCCGTGTGTGCCGGGTGCGAGGCAGGGCGCACGCTCGCGTGGCCGCTGGAGAGGTCAGCATGTGGGGACAGGGACGGTATGGGCTGGGGACACGCCGGGGCCTCCCCAGTGCAGGGGGACACGGATGTGGGGATGGGGGACGTGGCACCGTGCTCCGTGCCCGTGCAGGGACTCCTGCACCCGCTCAGCATCCCCAGCTGTGCTCGGAGCACGGCTTCGCACCGTGGGAAATGCACTCGGCAGGACCCTGCTGGCTGCCGTTTCCTCTTCCCTTTTATTTATTTTCTGTTTTCCAGGAAGCGCGGGGACAGTGGGATCCGTGCGGTGCGGGAGCTGAGCACCCTGCCCAGTTCCAGGGCGCAGGGGGAGAAAGGCCCCCGGGGGGGCTCCGTGTCGCTCGGCCGCCTGCAGGAAGCACCGTGCATTAATTGTGTTACCATGTAGAAAGCTCTGGCCTGTCACACACTTTTTTTTTTCTTCTTCTTTTTTCTTTTTTTTTTAAGCTCTGTTTTTCATAAAGTGGTCCTAAAATGACACGGAAAGCAGCTGCTTAAGCAATTGTGCCAATTAATGGGTCTCTGAAATTAAAACGCCTACACAGTCTAGATGAGATTTCTCCAGGAGGGAATTCAGCAATTGTCTTCATGATAATCAGGCTTGACTTGTCTTAGCACACATTAATAAAAAAGCAAATGCATTCAAAGAGATGCCCTTTAGTGGAGAATATCCACAATATAGTAATGAGTCTCCAAAAAAAAAAAAAAAAAAAAAAAACGAGAGGAGAGAGGAGAGTGAGAGATAGGAGCAATGGCTGAGCCGGCTCCGAGCGGCCTCCTCGCGGGAGGGAGATTTGTAATTCATGTCATGGACTCGCTGGATTCTCCTGCCGCAGCTCCTGGTTGTAAATCTGCCCTTGGTGCCGCGGCAGGGCGGCACGGGATGGGGGGGGCGAGGGCAGCGCGGCCCCGACGCAGCGCTGCGGGCACCGGGCGCGTGGTGGGGATGGGTGCTGAGGGATGCAGCGCGATGCCCAGCTCGTTACGTCCCCGCTGTAACGAAGCTGCCCAGCAGCCCGTCCTGCCCTCACCCTGCTGTAGGGGATCACAGAATCATAGAATCATAGAATATCCCGAGTTGGAAGGGTCCAGGCAGGAGGTGCTGAGCAGGTTGCGCTGGGATTTCTCCATCCCGGCTGGGGGGCCCCGGGGGAGCGGGGATGGGGTCTGGCAGCAGCTGGGGCTGCTCGCAGCGTGGTCAGCACAGGCAGTGCCCAGGCTTTTTTTTGGGGGGATGGAAGGAGCCGCCCCGGAGATGCAATGCGACGCGATGCAACACGATGTGACACGATGTGATGCGTGGCATGTTATGCTGGGCCAAGCTGCCCCACTGCCACCCCTGTCCCCCCGCTCCAGCCCTTCGTTTCCAGCCCTGTGTTCCCGGCCCGGGCAGGTGACGGCTGCTGCTGGTGTGACTGCAAGGAGCCACTGCCTGTGGAGTGCGAGCTCTGCTCCCTTGGGGGCTTCTTGACTTGGTTTGCAGCTGCAGATGGAATAAAAGAGAAGCCGGGGCTCTGGCCAGGCGTGGTGAGGCCGGCGCTTTGCCAACACACCAGTAACGCTCGCTGTGCTCCACGAGCACAGTGCCCATGGGGTCAGGAAGGGGCAGGCATGCAGCGGCGTGGCCGAGACCCCTTGGGCTGTGGCTTCCTTGCAGCGGGACCCCCGGGATGCCCGGGGTGCTGTGGGGGGCCCCCTGGCTGGCACCGACACGCCGGTCCGGGAGCAGCCCCGGCGGGCACCGCCCGTGTCCGACACGTGGTGGATGGCCGGCTGCTCTCTCCTGATCTCTCGATAATGATTGCATCTGAAGCTCTGAGCTGAGCCCCGGTTCTCGCTGTGAGCCTGGAAAAGTCACGTCCCCCCTCGGCTCTGCTCAGCTGCGTCCCGTCGGAGGCTCAGACCTCCCCGAGGGGAGGACGGGAGCCGGGAGCGGCCCCCAGCTGCGCCCTGCTCGCACCCGTGCCGCGGTGGGTGGCTCTGATGTTACCGTTAACGTCAGGCGTGAGAAAGAGAACATGTTGTGAGCCGGGCGAGATGTTTATTTTCCAATTTAACAGCAATAATAAACTCCTTTATTGCAGCCTCGTTTCCAGCGCCATCCCAGGAGTGTGCGTGACGGCTGTGATAGTCCCGGGCTTTTCGCAGCAGAATGCGGCTCCCGGCAAGGCTCTGACACTAATAAGGGTGGCACTAACGAGCTTGGGGGAGCCATGCGCATTGCATGGGCCAGATGGGGAAGGCAGGAGCCACGCAGGGGCTGTGGGGGCTGCACTGGAGCTGAGCACAACAAGGAGGAGACACTGAGGGGCCAGGGAAGGGCAGCACGAAGTGGTTGAGGTGGAGACAGGGGCTGGCAGCCCCCTGGACCAGGGCTTCTCCTTGGAGAACAATTGCTTCAGGTGGGCATCCGAACATAGCTGTGCCTGGGGCTGTGGGAGCTGAAGTGGGTCTGGGGCTCCTGGTGGCTTCTTCTCCCACGGGGGGGTGGGGGCAAAAAATGGCTTTTGGCCCCAAGCTTTCCAAAATGGCATTCACACCCTGAGCTCTCCGGGCCTGGAGGCACGCGCCTTGAATCTGCTGCTGCGCTTCCTTGGCCTGGAGGGAAGGGTTGTCTTCTTCTCTGCACGGGTTTGGGGGCTGCGCCCCGGAGCTGCTCCCGGTGCAGCTGGCCGTGCACAGCCCCGTGCAGCGGCGCCGTGGCTCTCGCGGCGGTGCCAGGGCGGTGGCACTGAACAATTTGGCTCCATCCTGTGACGCCGAGTCAAGTTTATGGCTTTATTTGAGAGCATTATTGGAATAAAAAGGCAAAATCTGGGCAGCGCATGCGGGGAACCCCAAGTCCGCAGCCCCACGGCCCCGCAGAGCGCTGATGACCGCGGGTGGAAACGTGCTGGCTGTCCTGGGGGTGTGCATGCGTGCGGGCACGCGTGTGCTGGGGTGGAACATACGCAATTATCTCTGCGTTAGGCACCTTGTTTCCTTCCCCTCTTAATTAACTGCTCTGGTGGTGGAGCTTTGCTTCTGTTTGCTTGGCGGTTGCAGCCTTGTGACAGTTTGTCTGGAAATGTCTCCCCCCCCCCCCCCCTCGTTATTTTCATCTCAAAAATTTAAGAGGCTTTAAAAACAAAAGTATTTAGAACAAACACGATCTTTCCATATGCAAAATTGATGAAAGAAAAAGGCTTACAGCTCTAAAACGCCGCTGCTTATATATAAAAGCAAATCCATGAGTTCCCATACAGCTCATAGGAGGGAGCTGGCACGAGCTGCTGCGGGGCTGGGGGCCCTGCGAGCATCCCTTGGCCGTGTTCTGGATGCCCTGGGGCTGTCCCATGCCTCCTGTGGCCTGAGGCTGCTGCAGGGTGCTGAGCACCGGCTGCACCCAGGACAGGGGCTGGTTCTTGCCCTGGGATGGGGCGTCCCGCAGAGCTGCTGCTTGCCGTTAGATCAGTGATAGCATCTTAGGTTTTTCAGCTCCGTCCTGGTTTGAGCAAATATTTTGATTGCAACTAAGTGAGAACACAACAAATGCTGTTTAGACAAAAGCAACACATTCACTGTTAGTTTTAGACAATTTGTCCTAATATTGTTTTGAATCACGCATTTATTCCCCCATAAAGATTTGATTACTTTGCTTGTTCCATTAATCTTTATTTGTTTAATCATCTGCTAAATCTGTTTAATCATTGGTTTAAGTGGAAAGATTACAAGAAGATATTTAATGCTTGGTGGCAGAGCTGCCCCGGCATCTAATCCGGCGCTCTGCTGGATCGCTTTGCATTATTCCAGCTCCTCGCCGGTTTGGAGCAGCAAGCACAAACGGGCTCCAGCCCGGTGGGATTTCCTCGGCAGTCGGCGGATTCCCAGCCTCTGCTGGTGCCGGGTGGCAAAACCGAGCGGCAGCAAAGCCCTCGCCCCTGCCGCTCCACATCCTGAGGATGCTGTTTGGGATGCAGCCACCCCAGGCCGAGCAGGATGCTCCGAGCCACCTTCAGCGATGGGAAGAGGGACCCTGGCTTCGGGCACTTTAGCAAGGACGCCTGATGCAGGAGCTTTGTGGTGTTTTTTTCTCCCGGTGGAGGCTTCTCCCCAGCCCCGCTCTGCCGACGCCGGCTGCCCGTGCCTCTCCTCCCTGCCCACGGCCGAGGGAAGGGATTAATATTTCACGCAACGGCCGTGTTTCTACTTGGCGAGGCTTGGTATGAAACACGCGATATGTCACCAGCCCTCGTGTTTGTCTGCTCCTGTAATCAGCGGCCTCAATCACGGGTGCGATATTTTATGAATTAATAAAAAAGATCATGGACAGTCCGGCGGGACTCGGGGAGAAAAGTGCTCGGCAGAATGTTAATGAGCACTGCGGGGAATTGCAGCCCTGCTCCCCCTTGCCCCAGCCCCCTGCTTGGGGATTTCTCCTTTTTCCTCCCCTTTTTTCCCCAGCACCCCGCGGGCAGTGCCAGCCCCGCGCACCCCTCGCTGCCTCTGCCACCGGCCGGGCGCTGCGACCCAACGCCGGGCAGGCGCGAGCGCTGCTGTTATGGCAGATCTTGTACTCGTCATTGAATAATTCATTGTTGCGTTAATGCCTTCAGATACCATCTCTCTCTCTTTCTCTCTTTCTCTCCCTGTTTCGCTCTGCCCACTTGGGAAAACTTTATTATGCCTTCGCTGACGACAGAGTATACAGATAAAAGATAATTGCTTGGCTTGACTCCCCCATTGATATGAAAATAAGATTTAAATTATTCACTTCAGTTTAAAGGTTAGTTGAAGGTTATTACAGGGGATAAAAAAATCGCTCTTCATAACGTTTCTGTTGGAGATGAGACGGGTTTGAAAGGGCTAATTTGCACGGCAGGCCGAGGCGGCTTGTTGTGAATAAACCGAGAGACCCTCCAGAGATTTTAATAGTGAAGAAGTCAATTATTTATAAGCAAATTACGGGGAGCTGCTCAGATACATACAACACAGCTAGTCGTGAACAGGGACAAGATGGAACCCATATAACTTAATATACCTCCCTTTGTGCACCGGCGAGGTCGGTGCCCAGCACTTTCCCGCCTCTAATCCCGGCTGGAATTTAACGAGCAGCTGAATGTCGGAGTGCGGGCCTGATCCTGGCTCCCTCGGAGTCCTGTTTATTTTATTCTTCCCCTTCGGTCTCTCCGCTTGCAGGCTCCGTCTCCAGCTCCCTTTTGTGTTGCCGCGTTGTAAATGGAATTAAAGGATTGTAAATTTTCCTGCCGAGCAATAGGTCTTGAAAGCGGGACGTCTCTTTGCAGAGCGATCGGCTTTACCCGAGCTTTCACTTAATGCTCTTTTATGTACGAAACTATTTTAGTGTCTGGTGCTGGGAGAGTGGCAAATCTCCTGTACTGAGTTAATAATTAATGCCACGGCGGCTTTGGGAAGCCGGGCTGTATTTCAGCAGTGGTCTCGCCCTGACCGTAGCGCTCTGTATTCATCATCCGCAGCCGCTGCTATGCAAATAAATAGCTACGGAAAAGCAGAATCATTGCCCACTGTGCACCGGGATCCCAAACCTCTGCATGTGTAACGCGCCCGCATAAATCACCGCTGCTATATGGCCGCATATATATAAAGTATACATGTAATAGGGAGATTATGTATTCAGGCTTCAAATGTAGGTGCATTAAAAAGACATCTCCATCTTCCAGCTGGATGCCTGCATTAATACGGGGAAATGCAAATGCGCTTCCCCACCCCGACGTGAGCATCGCTCTGCAGAGGGCCTGGCAGCTCACTCCTGCCCCATTTGGGGTAATATTTGTATTACCCCAAATATTACTGTGCCATGAGCGGGTTGGGGTTCAGCGGCTCTCGTGGCAAAACTCAACGTAATGCCTCGTGCTTGAGGCAGGGCCCCGGGGCTGGGCTGCTGTTGGTGGGAGCTGCAGCACCCATGCAGAGATTTGCTGTGCGCTTTCCAGCTAGCCCCTGCCTCCCGTTTATTATTGTTTCAGCAAATTCGGACGGTGTAGGCTGAAAGCTCACCTTGGGCTGAACTTGTTTAAGTTTTTGGGGAACTCCAGCTGAAATAATATATCCATTTCCTCAAGAGTGTTTAGAGGAAAAAAAAAAAAAAGCTTTTGCTTTGCCTTTGAAAAACAGCAAAATAGCATCAGTGTTTGCGGTAGCTCCTCAGAGCCTCTCCAGACCCAGCTTTTGGCAGGACAGCTCCTGCAGGGGATGCGCGGCTGGGACGTGCCTCGGGTCCTGGTGGCGTGGAAACCCCTCGGGCCCTCGGCCATTCTAGCCAAGAAGAAATTAATTCCGTCGAAACCTGCCATGATGTGGAAGCTGTGCTCCCCGCCTTCCCTACTTGGAGACCACCGAGATACGGAGGAGATAACAACGGCTTCTGGAAGAGGATGAAATAAACCCCAGGGACAGCCCCGGTGTGAAGGCGCGGCTGGCCGAGCGCTCCAGGACAGCTTCGCACTCTGCAGCTGCTTCACGCTCTTCATTTGGGATTTTTTATTGCAGTTTTCTCATGTAGTGGCTGTTGAGCATTTTTCCGTCTGCGTCAGTTGTGCTACCACCTGACTGTGATATCCTGCCTGGGCGTTTTTTTGAAAGTGCCACCGGTTTTCAGTGGAATTGCCAAGTTTCGGTGATGGAAGAGTGTGAGCAACAAACCGCCCGCTCCCTGCGTCCGGACGATAATCGGCTTTTTTACCCAGACTTCTTGCACGCACTCTTGGCTGCAGGTTCCGCAGATTTCTGCACGCTGCATGTAAAAACACAGGCCCAGAGTTTCCCAGTGGGATTTGAGATGGAAACGTCCCTGAAACCTCTCTTCAGTTCCCCTCCCAAGCTGGGGGTGGGCGCCCGCGGGGGCGCCGGGGCCGGCTGGGGGCTGGGGGCTGCGCGCTCGCCGTGCCCCCGGAGCGGCTGTCGCTGCAGCAGGGCTGCTCATCAGTCGTCCTCCTCCGCGGCGTGATCAGAAAGCCTTCCAGCTGTCAGCCAGCGTTATTTATGCTTGTATATTTTGTTTGAAATGAGATGTAAGCAAAGCCCATGTGTGCCTCCAATCTCCTTTGTAGCAGAAGAAAGGAAAGAGTGAAGAATATGTTTGCAATCATGTCTGGCCCTTGATTTGTAGCTTTGCTCGGTGTTGATCCAGGGTCTGGAGCGTACCTACCTCTGTAGGAAAGCAGCAGCTGAGCTATTTCTGTATGCACAGAGGTGTCGTGTTCGAGTTAAACCCTTTTACCTTTTATTTAAAATTCACAGAGGCTTGACAGGTAATCTCAGGAGCTGGATCATTATGGCAGCCAACGCTAACCTGTAGCAAATGATGCCTTGTAAATCCCCTGGCTAAAGAAACGGGCTGTATTCCGCCTCCCCTTTCTCTCCACAATTAGTGCTGCAGGCCCAGGGCGAGCACCCTGCTCTGCGCTGCCTCTTCCTTCCCTGGGCCAGGTCTGCAAACCTCACCGGCAGCGCCGCCGTGCCTGGCACCCACGGCTTCCACAAGTCCTGCTCGGGGGAATAGGCAGGCCACAAATGATCTGTACTGATACCTCAAATTATTACTATTATTATTGTTATTATTATTGTTGTTGTTGTTGTTGTTATTATTCTTATTATTATTAAATTTATTACTGAATGTCCCTGCTGCTATCCTGCCGCAACCCCCGGACCGATGCTCCTGGTCGGCGTTCCTGCATCCCTGCTGTTGGTGCCTGGGCGGGCAGGGATTAGGGAGCTAACTGGGAGGAACTGGTGGAGCCGCGTACACGTGGAAGGGGTGGTCAGGACGATCCCATCGCTACAGACACGTGGGGCTGGGATTTCCTGGTGTTGAGTGCCCGCACGATGAAGCACTCACCTGGGGAGGAATCGCTGAGGGAGCGACTGTCCTGCACCCTGCACGGGGATTGGGGCCGCGGGCACCGCGGGTGGCTCTGGCCACTTCGGGAGGAAGGGGTTTCAGCAGTGCCTCCCCTCCTGCTGCTCTGGGAGGGACTGGAGCAGAAAATAAACACTGCCCAGCTCTTTAGCAGCTTGCCAGGAGGCTGGGCCCCTAATTCGCTTGCATGCTAGCCTTGCCTTCGTGTTCAGAGGTATAAAAATTCCTCTTAAATCATTCAGTGGTTCTCTAATGT
This sequence comes from Cygnus olor, assembly GCF_009769625.2. Taxonomy (NCBI): domain Eukaryota; kingdom Metazoa; phylum Chordata; class Aves; order Anseriformes; family Anatidae; genus Cygnus; species Cygnus olor. The sequence goes on along the minus strand of NC_049179.1, from coordinate 21,155,605 downwards.
ATTCACAATGTGGACTACAGAACAAGATCTGAAACACTCTTTTTTTCCAGTAAGACTATTAAATGGTGACACTTTGACACCAGCAAGAAGTATATGAGATTAAAAAGTAAAAACTGCATAGAAATCTAAGTGCCTCCACATACTGCTAGAATAAAAATTGCTGTTAGGAGCATTAAAATAGAGCACTTGTCAGGAGCGATGGCTTCCAGAGACATGCCTGCTGCTTTCTGTGGCATCAATGCATGCGATTTCCTCTTAGGTAAATTACAGAGCATTTAGAGCAGGCAGAGGATGTGCTCGGAGGCGGGCAGCACGGTGCTTTCAGGTGCAGGATGAAGGCACAGAGGGGTGGGCGGGCTGCCCGCGGGGCTGGTGCTGGGGGAAGACGGCGAGGGCAGAGCAAGGCAGGCAGGGGGAGGCTTCGTTTGCGGGGCTGCGGGGCTGCTGCGTGCCCTCTGGGACACAGCCTGGCGTGGGGAGGGCTCCCTGCGGCCCGGCGAGGCCCTTTTGTCTGCCTGTGACATTTGAAATCCCCTGGAGGCAGCCGGTGGATGAAAGCAGGAGACGAAGGAGCTGGCTTTTCTTGGCACGATTAATCATTTATTAGCTAATCAAGAGCACTCGCAGGAGATGAGGAGAGAGCAAGCAGCTTGTTTCTAATAGGAATTAGTTAGGTTACTTTTTTCCTCCCCTGTACTCTGATTTCCCAAGGAATTGGTGCTTGCGGAGGTTGGGTCTCCGGCAGCCATCCTCCATCCCCATCTCCACCCAGGTGCCAGCCCCTGACCCACAGACAGCCCCACAGACAGCCCCACGGACAGCCCCATGGACACCCCACTCCCCCCCACCGTGCTCCCCATGAAGGCAGCCCTTCAATGAGCTGACCCCAAAGGTGCTGCTTATGGGAAGAAGTTTTGGCACGTGCCAAACCAGACCAGCTCCTGCTCCGTCACGATGCCGTTTTGCCCTGCAGGAACCTCTTCGAATTGCAGCTGGCGAGACAGGAGCTTGCAGCACAGGAGCATAGATCACACCGCAAGCCTACAAACCAAGGCAAACCTGCAGCTGTTGATGCTGCTGAGCCCTGTGCAGGCTGACGCCGTGGTGCACAGGGTCGGTGCAGGTGTGGGTGAAGGGGAACACATCCTGCGGTGCAGCCGGCAGCGTGGCGGTGCTGTGGAGCCGCTCCAAGGGAAGGTAACGGTGCTTGGTGTGACACCTCGGTGTCCTTGCCGGCTCCTCGGGGACACGGCGCTCTCTTTCACCCACTGATGCATGTGGTAGAAGGATTTTGGGGGCAGACCTGACGATTGTCGCAGGCATCTGCCCTGCTCCCAGCCCTGCACCTCGTCCCCCAGCACAGTGACCAGTGCCTTTTGTTAAACCCCTGGCTCCCGGAATCGTGCTGGGCACAAATCTCCATTTCCTCAGCAGAGAGTCAGGTTTCGACCTTTGTGCCTCGAAAATCTGAACACTAGTCTCGCAAACTAAATAAAAATAAGACAAAATATATTACATTTTAAAATCTTGTGACATTTTGGAGACTGACTCATGATTTTCAAATGTTTGGAAGCAGTAACGCTGCAATCAATTTTGCCGCTTCTTGGATGATTGCTTTCAGAGAGGTTTTAATTCTACTATAAATACTTCAGCTGTACAACAGCAGTCTCGGTCAGATATGCAATAATACCCAGTTCTGCATTTCAGGTAAGGCTTTAAACTAAATTAAATCTCCTCAGTATAGCTAATCAGAGATTAGCTTTGATCACAGTTTGTTAGCCCAGGCCAATCCTACTCAAATCCTCTGGCAGACCTAATATCAAGAGTGCTTTGTCCTGTGCTTATGATGTGAACCCCCTTCCCCAGGGCGAGGCAGAGGAGCTTTTCGCCTCCTGCTTTTGGGCATTTCCCTACAAGTAGCAAGGTGTTTCTCTAAAGGTGAAGGAAACCAGGTAGAGCCTGGCTATAACGGTCCCACACTGACACCACGTCCAGGTGCTCTAGCTCAGATTTAGTAACTGCAGCGTGCTCCTTTCTAGTTCATTAAGTACATTTGAAAGCAATGGAAATTGTGTCTTTCTCTTCCAGCAGAAGCACTGCAATCGCAGGGTGAAATAAGGCAGCACCTCCCTGCTGCAAGGTTTCCTTCCAGCTCCCAAGAGGACGAGGAGCGGCGGCGGTGGCCCTGCAGCTCCCTGCAGCCGTGCCCTGCAGCCGCAGCAGTGCCCACGGAGCTGGGTACCCCCGGTACTTGGGAGCACTGCACGTGCAGGCACGGCTGCGTGCATGGATGTGTGGGCACGCACCTGCTGCCCGCACGGTGCCCGTGCTGCTCCTCTCCCTGGCCATGAGCTCTGTGGCAGCAGGGCTGAGGGCAGCAGCCGGGCTCGCTGTGCTGCGGCGCAGTCGCAGGGACGCCGGGGCTGTGGGGAAGCCTGGCCCTGAGCCCTTCCCCTCCTGCTCCCCGTGCACGGCACGCGCTGCCTCCCTGCGATGGCTGGAGCCAGCCCTGTCTCCTGGTTAGGAATGTTCTCCATTGTTGTTGTTCCTCTGTATTATTTATAGCCCGGTAAGTGTCTGAGATCACAAACACTGATATTGAGCTTACTTAGCTAGCCAGCAGTATTCTTGTTTGAAACAATATAGTTTGACTGTTGCTATCGATTTTAGAGGGTTGTGTGATGGGTAAGAGTTCCTTTGAGCCAACTGGTATATTAAGCAATCATTTCTATAGCAGATGACATAACTCCCCCGGCATCGGTTTGCCCTAATGGGCCTGGTATTACTCATGTGCTAATTGATTGGGCATGGAGAGAAGAAAAGCTAAATTCACTTGCGAGGTGATTTTTATGGCCAGGCTCATAACAGAGGTAATTTGCTGAAAACGTTCAGTCCCTCTCCAGTTATGTAGCGTAATCTGTGTTCCTGCACTCCATCTCCATGCAGCGCTTCAATCAGCAAACCGTGCTCCGTTTGGGGCATCCGAGGTAAAATCTCTGAGGAGCCAGCATGACAGAGCTTTTCTTTCTTCTTTGCATTGTGCTGGAGAACATACGAGCATGCCGAGCAGCACGGAGAGGCTCTGTGCATGGGAGCCGGTGCCCCCGCCCCAGGGTAGGCTTCAGAAGAGCTCCAGTTCTGTTGAAACACTCTTTGTAGGGGGCAAAGTGTTTATTTCTATAGCAGTCGTAGAACATTTCACCCCGAAATACTCAGGGGAGCAGCTGTCCAGGAAGCGTTCGTGCCTGCGTCGCCTGCACCGCCCGACCAAAGGACATCGCAGAAGGCGCCGTGTGAAGCCACAAAGCCCGAGCAGTGCAGGGCAGTGCTCAGAGCACAGCTCTCGGTGTGGCTCCGGCTCGGTGTGGTGCTGCTCGCAGAAGGGCTGTGCACTGCCTGTAGTTTCATGCACATAATGTACCTGCTTGTCTTTGAGCCACGTGGACGTGTTTCAGCTGTGATCCTGGGCATGGGAGCTGCATCAAAGGCTCGGGGTCACAATCAGAGAGTAAGGAGAGAAAAAAGAGCAGGAAGAGCAGGGGAGCACAGGAGAGGAGCCCCTACTTCTGAGGTTTGTGCAGATGTGAGACCATGCTGACAAATAGCAGCTCCACTGTGGTCCCCCTGCAGAATATTTTGGGTCACCATGGCTGTTTGCTGTTCCCAAGGCAGGCACAGTGCGGCACCGCAGCGTCTCATGGCTGGGAGCACCCGCTCTGCCCAGGGGAAGGCCCAGCAGGAATTTGAGACCGGCTGCAAAAACCCACAGCAACTGGGAAATCACTGCAAACCCTCCTCCTCCGCTGGTGAGAGACCTGGAAGCGTAACAGCCTGGGAAGGTGGTTAAAATCCTGACTTAATGTCTCATCTCTCGAAAACCACTGATGTGCCCCGTGTCTCTGCCTGGTGCTGAGCTGGGACGGGGACAAGGTGTCCCGCAGCACGGACACAGACCTGTCTCCTGTCCCACCCTGCCGAGCCCAGGCTCATCAGCCACACTGCCGCGCCAGGCCAAATGCTTTCAGGTATTCGGAGAAATTTTCTAACAGACGAGGACTTGTGCCTTTGAAGTCCTCAGCTGCCTGCCTGAAATATCAAAACTGAGGGTTAGAGCAGCTCAGAATATCACTAGATCTTGGAAAAAATGTCAGAGACCGGTCCTCGTTATCTCGCCGAAGACTGATGGATTTCTAAAGCCAACAAGGTGGGCTCTTGTGTGTGTATCAGCACGTAGCATCTAGCTAACCTGATATTTCTGACTTTTTCCCAGAGCTGGAAGAAAGCCAGTCCTACAAATGGCATGGCACAGACTCCCCCAAAGGCTTGTTTTGGACTGCCAGTCAGCCAGATCTGAAGCACCACAAAAACCTGGGCAATGCTGAGGCTGAGGCTGACAGAAAGACACCGCGGTGGCCCCAACCATCGTGGCAGTGTGGGGCTGGACTGGGGCTGCCGTTTCCCTGCAGACTCTTGCTGCCCTCGGTCTCCAGCCCAGAAAAAACCCGCGTGGGTCATCGCCCACCGGGTGTATGTGTGTGTGCGGGGAGCCTCAGCACCGGGGACCCCGAGGCCACGGAGGCATGGGCAGGGGCTCCTTCAGAGGCCGGAGGACAGCGGCCTCCATGTCACACACCGGCGGCTTCGTGCCCACGAGGGCCGCGGCCTCCCGGCAGGGCCAAGCCGCGGGGCCTGGGGCCGGGCCCGCTGCAGCGGCCGGCGCGGCCACACGGGGGTGGGAGAGGCCTCGGCGGCGGCCGAGCCGGGCCGCGGAGCTCCGGGGCCCTCGTGGGGACGGCTGCGGGCCCAGCCGAGCCCCGGGGCTGTTTGCTCGGGCCGGCCTTTGTCTCGCCGGGCACGGCCGTGGTCAAGGCCGGCGGCAGTAACGGCGCCGTCCGCCCGCCGGCGACCCGGGTGCCCGCTGCCGTCGAGCGGGCGCGGGGCGAAGCCTCGGTGCTGCCATGAAAGAACTCGGCTCACCTGTGGCGTGGTGCCAGGGCAATGCCTCCTCCAGGCCGGGCACGCATTTTGGCTTGGCTGCCCTCCTCCTGACTCGTCAGCAGAGTGTTTAACGGATCGATCCCCCCGTGGCTAACGCCGCCGCGCTGCTGGCTGCGAGCTAACGGGAGCATCGATACGCGGCTCTTTAGTTTAGGGGGGTTGTGTAACGCCGATACCCTCTTGCGCTGGTTACAATAGGTTGTTTAGAGACTGATTCAGAGCGTATAAAGTCTGCTTTTCTGCAGGCGCCCTGGAGAGTTCGAGACAAAAATGCCTCCAGGAGGAAAAAAAAGTGGAAAGGGCCATGGTGGCCTGGTGTTCTCCCGGCAGAGCACTGTGGCTGCCTGTGGGAAGCATCATTGGGAAGCTGTACATGGGGAATGTCCGTCAGAGCAGGGCAGGAAGCAAAGATACGCACCACTGGATGTAACCCAGTTCATAATATTGTAAAACAAAGCTCCAAACGTTGCCATTTTCTGTCCCCCTCAAATTCGTTTCAGGTTAATGAAGACATTTCACTGTGACTTTGACTTCACATTTAGTTAAGCTGAAGAGATACTAGGAGATAATAATAATAAATGACGATAACGTGCCAGAAGAACAGGCCCTGACTTTTTGTGTAGTGTTGCTGGTGGAAATTTGGGCCCAGGGTTTGTATTCACTGAACCCTGAAGCTTCTGGAATCCGAGTTCCGCACGTGAAGAACTTTTAAGTTGCATTTGATGGTGAATGTTCCCTTGTGTGACTGATTTATAACGCACGGCAACTGAGGCACCAGCCGCAGAAGTGCTCAGCTGCTCAGCTGCGCTGTGCTACAGCCTTCATTAGGAACACAATCACACCCAGGCTGTTTGACGGCTTTGGACTCCTTTCGGAGCATGCTACCAAAGGGGATTTTATTCCAAAAAGTAGACAAAAGAGAAATTCTCATTCTGGAAAACGCATTTCTCTCCCGAGCAGCAGGGCACGCAGCTCGCCAGTGCTGCTGAGTCACCGCGCTCTGCAGCACGTCTCTCCCTTCCTCAGGGCTCGCTGGGTTCCCCGAGGAAAGTAAAGCGTCCCTGCCTTCATTTCGCTCTGTCCGAGCATCCCCAACCATCGTGGCAGCGTGGGGCTGGACTGGGGCTGCCCTCGTGCTGCTGCATCTTGCTGCCCTCGGTCTCCAGCACAGACAAAACCCACATGGGTCATCGCCCACCGGGTGTGTGTGGGGGGGAACCTCAGCACTGGGGACCCCAAGGCCATGGAGGCATGGCAGGGGCTCCCTCGGAGGCTTTGGGACGGCTTGGTGTGTCCCAAAGAGTTTTCCCTGGCAGGAGAATTTTGCCTTCCCGAGATCTCCACGCATCCTCCAGGAACTGCACGTCCCAGCCAAAGACTTCCTCTTTTCCGCTCACACATCAGTCTTTTGATTTGCTGTGAATATTTTCTCAGTTTCTGTGCTGTGTTTTGCAGCTGGGTGAAGGCAGAGAAGGTGCCTGGGGTCTTGAGCACCCTGCCGAGCCCCGAACACCGCTGGGTGCTGGCAGGAGCATGACCATCCCCGGGCGTGCTGCAGCCCTCGGCGCCTGCCGCAGGCATGGCTCTTCCCTGGTGCTGGCTGGAATCAAAGTGTTAGCAATGGTTTTAAAACACAATGCTGGGGTTGTGAGGGCTTTTTTTATTTAAATGTGTTATTTCAGTTCAGGTGAATTCAAAGCAAGCATCTTTTTCTGCCACGGGCTCTATCTCTTTAATCCAGAAGCGAGGTGATGTACAAGGATGCTGTGCGGCATCCTGCTAGCCCCTGCTCAGAGCACACAGGGGCCATTATCTGTGTTTGAACAGAGGGAAAAACTAACAAATGGCAGGAGAGGAGCTGTCTTAGATCAAATCAAAACAAGGCGCTGCATGCATAATCGAGCGAATCACAGGAAGGCCGGGGTTTCTGAAGGGAAACAGCAACTTTTTTTGGTTTCAGTCGGAGTTGAAGGCACATCTGTCACCGGGCCCCTTCGCAAACATCTGGTCTCTAACGCAGAAGTAGCATCCAGCTAGCTAAATTGCTGGTGGGAGACCGAGGCCCTCACATGCTCCAGGCTGACTAACCACAAATGGTTTGCAGTGGCGGCGGGCTGCGAGCCGCGGCCGGGCTGCCGGGAGCTGCTGCTGGCCGGGGGCTGGCTCCGAAGCTCGTCCCCGTGCGGCTCCGAAGCCGCTTGCCTCCGTACCGGAGGAGGCACTGGAGGAGGCATGGGAGGGCACCAGGGACGAGCAAAGCCAGCTGATGAGGAACCTCTTTTGGGGAAGCACTGCAAACACGCCGAGCAGCCGCGCTGCTTTCCTGACCTAGTTTTTTTTTTTTCTCCTTTTCACAGATGAGCACTCCATCTGCAAGAGATTGTTTCTTGACATGAAAAATTTACTTTTTAATGGGCCAAACGGCTGCATTCTCTAAGCTGGATCCAAAATAACCTCTTAGCACATCGCTCTAAAGGGATCTCCAGCCGTCGACCATAAAACTGAAACACTGTTTGTACTAAAAAGCCATTTACAAGCCATTCCCTCCCTGTCTTCTTGGTTTCACGCCGTTGTTCTAAAGCTCCAGTGCTCACTTCTGGAAATGGAAAATGGTATTTTGGAACCAAACGGCTTATTGCTTTTGTTTTCAAGTTAAATCAAGCTAGGAAATCAATATATTTGGATTATTTTCTTCTCCAAGATCCAACTGCTGAAGAAATACTGGCAGGCTGGCCAAGGAAAGGCTTGGGGCCAGCAGTGAGAGATGGAGAGGGAGGCTCTGGACCACAGTGCCGGGAGCAGATCCCCAGGCCCTGCTCTGTGGCGTAAAACAGCCCCTGGGCCTTGCACCGAGGCTCTGCTGTCTCCTCACCCCCTGCTGCAGCAGATGCATGACCACAATTTAACACAGCAGCTCCTGATGCTCCCTCTTGCAGGGGCCAGTCCGGGGAAGCTCGGTTCTGTCAGGGCTGCAATTCCCTGTAAAAGAGCTGGGGTTTGCTCTGCTGCTCGGGTATCCTGCCTTCTTTCACAGCAGCCACAGACAAAAATAATCATAGGGAGTAAGAAATGGTTTCCTTTGCAATAGGTGCAGCAGCCTCAGGGTGCTTGGGACCTGGTGGAAGGCTCAAAGACCTGGCGGAGCAAATGCCTGCCTGCGAGCCCTGACGGCAGCGCTGCCCTTGTCCCTGGGGCTCCCAGTGCCTCCTCTCGGGGAGGGCTGCAGGATTTTTTTGTGATTGCGTGTTTTTTTTGTTGCCCAGCAAGGCACAGCAGCCAGGCACAGTCTCTTTGCAGAGGGGGAAGCACATTTGGGTGTGGGTGCATGGCTCCCTGGTGGTACCAGAGCCCGGTGAGCGGGCAGGGAGCAGGCAGGGAGCAGGCAGAAGCACCCGGGCTGCCCAGGGCTTGGCACTGCCCTGCCCAGGGATGCTGGAGCTGCTTGAAAGCACCTCATCTCGCCCTTAATCTTTATTTTTTGTTTCAAGCTTTTAATTGTGAAATATTCTGTGTGCGTTTTGTATGCATAATTATGGGGCAAAAGATGGTGATAAAATAGTTTAAATTAATAAGATTATTAAGTAACCTCTGCTGCTGGTAATTCCTCACTCGAGCAGGCGCGCAGCTCACTGTAATTAGTTTTCTGCTTCGCTGGAGCATGCTTAAAGGAGCTGGGAGGTTTTTGGGGAGAGAACGCAGCAAAGCTGAGCTCGTAATGAGACAGGTTTTTGTCAGTGGGAGGTGACAGCCAGGGACATGCCCCCGGCCCTCACGGCGCGGCGTGGCTGGGGGCTTCGGTCTCTGGCAGAGCAGCAACGGGGGCAAAGACGGTGCTGGCAGCGTGGCCTGGGGACCGTCCCCTGGCACAGAGCGAGGGACAGCCCTGCCCTGCTGGGTCACCGGCGTGGGACATCGGCACGGGGCTGTGCCCTGCATCCTGGGGGCTGTCCTGGGGCAGGCTGGGTTTGGTACCCCTGCTCCCAGCCTGAGCAGTGCCACCGGCATCTCAGGAATCGCCCCGTTTCACAGCTCCCTGCCATGTGGTATTTTTTTGGTGGCTGAGTGAGTACTGCTGCACCGGCGGTACTGCACATGGTGCCACATGGCAGGAAAGCCTTACAGTTTGTTGCCCGGGTAAATAATAAATAACAGGTCAAAGCAATCAGCCTGGGTTGGCAGGGATAATCAATGGCTACGCAGGTAAATCATCGCATCCGGGCCACAAAACAACGCCCTCCTCCTGCTTTTCCAGGGAGAAAAAGAGTCTGTTCTCTTCGGGTCTGAAATGCTGGCTGGCATTGTGCAGGCAGGGCTCTGCTTCAGATTTCACACTAATTTTATTCAATTTCATCCCCGTGGAGGTCTGGATGCCCAGACACTGATCAGAAGGTGGTCTTAGTGCCAGTGCACGATGCACCCCCTGCATCCACCCCTGCATCCACCCCTGTACCCACCCCTGCACCCCCCTGCACCCCCTTTTACCCCCTGCACCCCTGTAATCCCGTCCCTGCGACACCACCAGGGATCTGCACGCCGGGGCTCTGCGCAGCGGCGCCGGCTGGCGCTGCCTGCAAATAAACCCGGCTGCTAATTTTGCAGTGTCAGTCGTTCGGCAGTTCATTTTGGTTAGCTAAAGGCAAACATCTGTGACTCTAATGCAGAAAGCCTTCCTATTACCTATGTCAACAATTTTATTTTTAAACCAGTACGCAAAGTGAGAGGTGCATCCCTTATCTCGTGTACGGCCGCCGCATATGTAACACCATCATATAATTAACAGTCAAGATCATTTACATTGTCGCTTAGCTAATTTTCATAATGTTTTCTTTATTATCAGAGGAAGAAATTAACCCAAGAATTTATTTACATACTAGTCTCAAACAGTAACAGCTTGCTAATTGCCTGTTAGGTGATTAATAAGCTTACAGCAGATGCTAATGAATCGAGAGCTCACTGTTTCAAAGGTGCTCTTGCAGCATGCTTGTGTTTTGGCAGCTTAATTAGTGCAATAATTATGTACTTGTTGCTCCTTCTTTCAAGCAAATACTGTCAAATGCTTAAAAGATTAAAGAGAATTATATCGCTGAGAACTAGCTGTGCTTAAGTATTCTGCTTTTGCTAACTTCCCCGTTGTTTCAAAAATGGAAGCAGATAAATGCAATTATGTCACGAGCGAATGTTGGGAGCTGCACGTTGGTATCAGGCTGGTGGAGGAAGGATGCGCTGAGCCGTCAGCTGCTCCTCACACCTCGCCTGGGCCAGCCCCGCTAGGAGCTGTTCTGCAGATTTTGATCTAGATGGGGACTGAAGCACTGAGAAAACCTCCTGAGCCGAGCCTGCGAAGGCTTCGCGAGCCTCTCCTGTCGTCAGCTGTCCAAACCACTTTTGGCAGTGGAGAAACGAGAGGTTTTCTGTGTTATGGGGGGGTAAATCCTGCAGGAAGGTCTTGTCCTGTAGCATGCAAGGCTGGACTGGGCTGTGCTGCTGCTCCTCAGTGGTTGCAAAGCCACCGTGGGACCTGTCCGGCTCTGCATTTTTGGGTAGGTGGTCCCGGCGTTCTTCAAACCCCCAGGAACAGGTGAAGCACGGCGGCGGGCGCTGCCTGTGCCAGCTGTTCCAAGAGTTTCCACCTTATGGGTGAAAAGTAGAATTAAACCTTCAGGATGATGTGGAGGGATGTCCCTATGTGCCATCACGGGTGAATCGCTGAGCCCCACTCACCGCCTCCATGCACCCAGAGCTTCACAGCCCTCCCCCATGTCCCCTCCATCCTTCCTTTCCCACCGGGATGTCCTGTTGCTGCCGTGGCTTTTGTCTCGGCCACCCCAGGGGCCTGCTGTCCCCCCATGCACCACCTCGCCTCCTCTGCACCTTCTCCAGTTGCCCTGGGTGCAGGAGGGACCGGGGAGGACGCAGCGCCCGGGTGTGAGACGTCTGCACGGGGAGCTCCGGCACCGTGGTGGCCGCGCCTCGAGCCCCATCGCTGCGCGGAATTGAGGTGGAAACCGAGGTGGGAAGCGGCTGCGGAGGAGCCTCTCCGCAAGTGTCCTCCTGCGCCGGGATGGAGTGGTGTCCCTGTCTCAAGGAGCGCGCATGGCGGCCGGTGGAGTGCCACTCGACTGCTAACATCCCCTTCCCTCGAGGGAGAAGCAGGCAGCCAGCGCTGGAGATCTCTCCAGCAATCTGCGGTTTCCTTGGCGACAGCCGGCATCTCTCCGCTGCACGAGAGCCGGGGCTTGGCTGGTGGAGAGGAGCCTTTTTTTTTTTTTTTTTTTTTTCTGGGAATTAGGCTGTGTCACCGGCTGCACGCTTTCAAAGGTCCCCGTTGTTCCCAGCCGCAGCGGCTGCGCAGCGGCAGCGCCGGCCGGAGCCCCGTGTCCCTGCCGGGATGAAGTCATCACCCGGAGCAGCGGGCTGCTCGCTGCATTTCCTTTTGCAGTAGCTGTTGCCATCTTGTTTAATTCCAGCATTATCTGATTGTCACAGTGTGTTTCTCTGTATTAGGCAGCAAGCCAATTCGTTACTTAACCTGTAATTGCACTTTAATATAAGCTATCTCAAAAATGTATTTTCAGAGCGGGTCTTATAAACACACGATATGCTCCCAGCATCAAAATGCCGTGTTCCTTGGGAGGAGGCTCTCGCTAGGACTTGGCACCGGCTCTGTTAGTTTTAGTTACTGATGCTTTATCACGGCTGACACGCTGTACGCAGTTAAAGGGCACAGCCGCTCGGAGCTCGCAGCCTTTAAAAACTGACTTCTTCCCAGGAATTTACTACAAATGTGATTTGTTGCTGGTTTGTTGACTTGAACCCTGGGAAACCCACGAATCTTCTAACTTCAGATGAAATCACATTATTGTGGGAAATGTGGTGCTTTTCGGTTTATGAAATGCAAACAGGAAGACCTCATCTAGAATAATCGTAACAATAACAGTCACCAGCATTAATACGCCGGCCAATGGCTGCTGGCAGATTCACTTTTTAATAACTCCAATTTTACAAATTAAATGCTGATAATGTTTTACTATCATCCCGTGTTAGTTCCCTGCTGCAGTTGTGCGGAAGGGAAGGTACTCAATCTCCATCTCAACTCATTAATTTTAAAAAGTTGGCCAGTATTTGCAAAGCGTTAAACATATAAAAATTAATGTTGACAAATCTTCGAGGAATAGAATGAAACAAAAGAAATCAATTAAGGAAACAGCACGCAGTGATGTTTTATAAACTAAATTGCGCTCAGCCTTGCGATGGAAGTTACCAGCAAACCCCGGTGCCAAATGGAAACCTTAGGAGGGGAGGTTGGGGCTCAAAATGGAATTCAGCATTTGCTTGAACTACATAAAATCGTGATGGCTGTCAGCATAGTCTCCTCCGTCTGCTCTCCTCCTGGAGCCTGGGGAGAAAGCTGTGGGGCAGAGGGGGGCAGTGGGGCCCCACTGCCTGCTGCAACAATGGGACAAGCCTTGCTGGACCTTGTGGACTTCGGAGTAGTCTCGTACAAGATGCCTTGACGAAAAGCAGGGCGGTGCAGTCGGGGTGCCCGCAGCCCCACCATTAATTATCGTGTCATTATTTGCCCTGCATCCCGACGCCTTTATGGGCTTGATGTGGGTGAAGGGAGGTATCCAGGACGTCTTTGCTGAGCTAGAGAGCTGCCGCCGGCCTGCCAGGACACCCTCCCTGCTGCAGATCCCTCTGCAGATGCAGGAGGAAGCCCTGGGGGCGCGACGCCACCCACGGGACCTTCCCCCCGCGCTCCCAGAGCAGTTCCCACCCTCCTCTCCCAGCTCCAGCTCAGAGCATCCACCAGGGTCCTGGCTGCTCTCCGGCACTGTGGCACTCGCCTCCTTCGCTTTCCTCTGTCCTGGGGCAGTGCCAGGGCTCCCAGAGGAGGAGCAGGGACTGAGAAGGGCCGGCGAGCACCGGCTCACCCTCGGCTGCGACCCAGCGCTCAGCATCCTGGCACGGGCCTCGTTTAACCGAGGGACGGCGTTCCTCTGCTATCGGTGAGTCACTCCTGCTTAGGACAGCAGTATAAATTAATTTGGATGTCTGTGTGATCCTATCAGCGTTATCTCAGGCTTTGCATTTTAAGGCTTCTGTGGCCTTCAGAGTAAATAAGTGTTTTCCTCAGGATGACACGAACCTAGAGGAGAAGGGTAACTTGGCTTGGGCAGCTCTGGCGCAGCAGTAGAAACCCCGTGGGGTTTTCACCACCCATTTTCTCACTGGGCTCATGCTTTATTACACACAGGAGCGTGATGCAGGAGGCATCCCAAAAGAGCAGACTGAGGGTGACCCCACCGCCGTCCCTTCCCCAAGCCACGGGCGGCGTTCCCAGGGGATGTGAGCCGGGAGCGCCCGGAGCCGTGCGTGACCTTGTGCAGGCACCCAGCCCCAGCTCGGTGATGTGGCTCTCCTCCCTGGAGTCCTCTCCTCTGTTTCAGAAGAAAATCTTTCTATCGACCAGGTTCCATTTTTTTTTTCCACGTATTTTGTTCATGTAAAGATTTGGAAAGACCCACAAGAATTTCGGAGGTCAGTGTAGAAAATATAGCTGAGGAAGAAAGATCTCTGTTCCTGGGGAAGGGTAAAGGAACGATCCATCAAAGGATATCTCTAGCATTCACTTAATTTTATTACTTTAAGTGACTTTATTACCTTCATCTTGCTTTCTGTTGCATTCCAGCACTTATTTAATAAACCCTTCTCTGGTTTTAAATAGCAGTTTAGTTTTTATGGTAATGCTAAACTTAATCAGATGCTCAAATTAGCTTGAAATTAATTATATTGACAGCAATAACCCTTAGTTCCCTCTTCACATCCTGCATAACAGTTCTCCTTCAAGACTGTACTGAATGCCATTGAGATACAGAGATGGGTTTTGGCCCAGTTCCTTGCCGACGTCGTCCCCGGGGCCCAAACAGAGAGGGACCGACCAGGAAAACCTGCACCACGAAGAGCACCAACCTGGGGGCTGGTGCTTCTGCTGTTAAACCTACAGAGAGTGAGGTTCCTTTGGCATCCCCTTCCCGGGGTTTTGGGCTGCTCGAAGGCTGCCGGGAGCGGCGAGGAGCTGGCGAGTGCTGACAAGGAGGCAGAGGTGATGTTTTCATGACTCGTTGCCGTTTATTGGCTTCCTTCCCCCGTAACTCCTGCCGGCTACAGGGGTGGCTCTCAGTGCCCCTGGGTGTGCCACAGCCTCATCTAACGGGTCGATGCGAAGGAAGCAGGGAGGGCAGCCTCGGGCCATCGCGTGCTTCCACTGGGACCCTCTCGGGGACGTGAAACGAGGAGGGCTGGGAGCCACCACCTCGCCATGGGGAAACGCAGGCGCTGTGCCAGGCAGAGACCCGGCAGCGCGCGGAGTCCAGCCGGGTCCTGCCTGCATAGAAGGGCACCAGGAGAGGTGACCCCTGCCCCGCAGCGCCTCCATCCCGCTGGTGGCTTCTCACCATTTTTAGTCAGTAGTGGGTCAGTACTTAGCAGGGTGAGAAAGCCTTTGAGGAAGCTTTTCCTGCTTGGCCGATGGGGCCCGAGTCTAGCCCAGAGCTGGCTTGCTCCAGTTTCGCTGCGCCGAAGGCAGCGTTACGAGCAGGGCGGGCTGGAGACCTCTCCATCCTCTTGGCGAGGAGCCCTGGACCTCCTCGTGGTCTCAGCTTAGAGGAGCCCACGGGGTAAATCCGAGCTTTGCATTTCCAGGACCTGCTGGCCCCGGCCCCCCGAGTGCCCCCCGTCCCCCAGCCATGCCAGGGACTGCATCACCAAGGGGCGCAGGCAGCGGTGCCCCCGGGCTCGTGCTGCCCCCAGCCCTTCCCCGGTGGCCCTCACTGCTGGGAGGGCTCCAGCAAGGCCGTGGCCGAGTGCCCTGTGAGTGTGGGAAGATGCCTTGCATTGCTCCCCGGGGCTTCTCCTGGGGCTGCCAGCGAGCACCGCTGCGCGCTCTGCCGCCTGCGCGAGAGCCTGGCCGCATCCAGCCCCTCCAGCAGCGGCTGCTATTGATAATTGCTCTGTGCTGGTGGAAAGCCATTTATTATTGATGCCAGTTTAGAGGTCTGATTAACTTAGCACGCCTCATTGCTCCAAAATGAGAACTTTCTTCTGTTAACCTGCGCTGTGCTGGGCATGGCAGCCCTGGCTCCCCCGGGAGCATCGCCCGCTGCTGGCCCATCCCAGAGCCCACAAGGTGTTAAAGTGCATTAATGAGAGTGATGTGATAAACCCTGCCAGCACCGAGCCAGCCCGCTTGACTTCGCTGCCTTGCCCTGAAGTCTGATGTGATTTTGCATTTAAATAGCCAGAAGAGTTTGTAATATTAAGGCATGGTTCATTGCCAGTGAAATTCAGGCTAGGTATACACTTCACTGGAGAGTGAAGACAGCCTGATTCATAGAGGATTCCTGCTAAATCTGCTGTGGGTTCCCAGGGACCTGGAAAATGCATTATGGTAAAAATCAACATGACCTTCTGAAAGCACCGCACGGAGCATATATCTGTATTACTAACACTGGAGCGATACTTGGCTCGGCAGAAATCCTCCCCATTGTTTGTATTCTGGCTGGATGATAGAAAAGTAATCAAATTAGAATTAAAAAAACACAAATCGAGCAATATCCACAGACTGTGTTTAACTTACATGATATACATTATCGTGTGCACGCATACACATGCCCCTATGCAATTGTCATGTTAAAGCTTGTTTTGCTTTTGATTGGCTCCAAGGCAGAATAATATGGGGGCTGTAATGTAAGTTGTTTTTCCTTTTGGAATGAATAACTCTTGTGGTAAAGCTGACACGAAGCATAAATTTGTTAAATTACATAAACATTATTGCGACCCATAAAATTCAATGAATCCTCGTCGCCTGTTTACTCATGGCTGGCTTTACTGTTTGCACAATGTAATTTAACGTGTCAATTTGCTCTCAAATAAAAAACATCTGGCCTTTTGACATGCCAAAAAAGCTGCAGAGATGATCTGAGAAAGGAGCTAAAAGCCTAGTCTTTACATAGCAGTTAGCAAGGGGCTCTTAAAAGGAAGCCAATATCATTCAGATCAATTGATGGCCTCTTGGCAAACCTACTTCTGTAAACCCTGTAAGATTAGTAAATTTTATCCTAATTAAAATTAAGAAAAGCCACGGAAGGCTGGCGCGCGCTTCGCAATTACATCTCCTGCCAATATTGACATCCATTCTATTGGATTTTTAAACAATCTTATTATTTTGTAATCATGAATAACAAGAAGAAAATTATACTTTTATAAGGGATTTTTATTCTGGATGAGCTACAGAGGGCCAGTGCATTTATTCACCTCCCTAAGCCCCTTAGCTCACGATTCTCCTCGAAAACCTCAGACTTCTGTGGTGGGGAGCATCCGAGCATCCACACACACACACTAAGAAGGGCCCGTAAATCTTGGCTTAATCCCTAATAAGCAGTAATACCTCTCACTCCCCCAGACAACACACGGAAGATGCTGACCTAAATAACATGAGTTTAGAAGCCACATGTGGCATAAATCCGTGCTGCCTCATGCGAGCTCGCCCTTTGTGCGCAGCCCTAACATCTGATGGGCTGTTACCGCTGATTGATTGAGACATTTATGATTTGCATAGGAGACAGTTTGTGTAATTACGGATTACTGAATAAAGCCAATTGGTTGCAAAGATTAGAGAGGCCAGGTCCCGCAGGAGCCGTAAGAGAACCACACATCATTTCTTATTCCTGTTTTCATCCTCGCAGCCTGAAAACAAAGCGCGGTCCATCAGGTCCCGAGGTTGCAGCCGTGGAGAGATCCTGGCCGGGGAAGGGGAGGCGCAGCCCCTGCCCGAGCGTCGCGGCCCCGGCGAGCAGTAAAACGTGCTGCTGGAAAGCAAGCAGAGCCGAGCCGGGCCAGACGTCGGCTCGTGGGGTAATTATAAACCCGCTGGAAAAATCAGAGCAGATTCTCACTATGAAATCAGGAGGTTACAGTAAGTTCAGGCATTGTTTTAATTAAGGGAGAGACATCTCTTCCTTAAGGGAACGCCGAAATCACGTTAGGGCCGATAGGGAAGATTTCCCATATTGTCAGCAATGGTTAGACACATTTGTGTGTAAATAAATTGTGATTTCTTTTCACCCTCCAGGACAACACACAATATTTTCTTTTAAAGTATATGGGGCTGGCGGTGGTTTCGCTCTAATCAAGTTCTTGGCATTTCATCCCGGCTTATAATGGGCCTCAAGTAGTTGCACATTTTCTGTAATTGGACTCGAGTAATTGCACATTTCTCTAAATGATTAATGAACGGAATTAGAAAGTTTGAAAAAAGTTGCCTGCTACGCTGCAGAAACCGTAACGTCAGCAGGGTTGGGGGAGGAGCTGTTGCACAAATATTTATGAGCTGGTGGCCACGGGGCCAGCAGAAAGGCTCGTGGCCGTGCTCGGGGGTGCTGGGACCGGCCAGCGGGGTCCCGAGCGGGGGGTGGCACGGAGCCTCGGCGGGGATTATCGGGTAGAGAACTGCAGAGATAATGTGTCAGGGGTGACTTCTGCCAAGTTGTGTTTTATCATTTCTCACAGTAGATAAAAAGAAATAAATGAATTCCAGCATATGGATTTCTGCTTTTTTTTTTTTTTCCTTTTTATTACAGAGGAGCTATTGCAAGACAATTTCTGCTTTTCCTGTGTCCTGAAGCTAACAAGAATGTGACTCCTCTCGCTCTACACTTATTCTCATTAAAGGACAGGATTCGATACGAGTGTTAGAAACGTATGGTGCGATCACTTGCTTTGGAAGTCATCTCAGAAAGGGGAAAAAAAAAAAAAAAAAAAGCTGTGGATACCCATATGTAAAACCTGACTGCAAACATGACAAGGGGGAGGCCGATTCTGCGTGCTGCAGCTTTGAATCTGGAAACACTTACGCCTCCGATGACATTCGCTGCGCCGCGTGGAAAGACCGACGGCTTCCCGGGACCCGCAGCGCGCCGCCAGATGTGCGCGGGGCTCGAGCGTGGGAACTCGCGAGGGGACAAGTGCAGATGTGCACTCGGGTCCTGCACCCAGCGAGTTCCACGGGGCTTTTTGGGGGGCTTGTGAGGCAGCTGGGCCGTGGAGGGGCTGGGGAGGCATTCGTGGTGTGGGGTGGTGGGCGAGGAGGCGCAGACGGGGCTGCGGGGCTGGGGCCAGTCTGGGGAGAGGGGCCCCCTGGCAGGCTTTCAGTTTGGTTTATCCTCTTGGGGAGGAGGCAGTGCTGGAACAGGCAGTTTTATGAGCACCATGCAGATGACTGTGCAGAAAATCTCGTTTTCCCCAGGCCCAGAGAGCACCAGACCTTGCAGCGGGGCCTGCAGGGCGCAGCAAGGCTTGGTGCTGGAGGTGCGACCAAACGCAAACAAGAGAGCAAAGAATGTTTGTTTTTTCCTCCACAACTTCAACCTGATCCACTTCTAAAGTTGCAATTTGCTGATGTGGGTGAAAAAAATCACTTCCCAGTAAAAAAAATCCCTGCTTTGGCTCTCTGTGTGAGCCCTGCTGGCCTGCAGTACTCTCATTTCCCCAGCTGCCCGCTGGCCCCAGCTCTCATCCAGGCTGGCTGTGCGTGGTGCTGCCTTGCTGCAGAGCACCACTGAGCCTGGCTGCTGGCTGCCGGCTCTCTGGGCTGATCCTGAGGCCTGTGAAACACGGCTCAGTTATGCAAGCAGCCCGCTGCCTGGCCGGCACAGCCCGGTCTCTCACCTCTTAATCATTTTGTTTTCACACCACTGTGGTTTTCGCACCGCCGCTGGTCCCGCTGCGCTGAGCCCTCCTGCCAGCAGCAGCCTCCCCGTGCCCCGGGTGGATGAAAGCCCACCCTGCTCCCAGCACCGGCGTTTTGCCCTCGCACAGGTTAGAGCCAGCTGGGGGCAGCCACGGGGAGGGATCTGGGAGGGATGCTTGCCGTGTGAGCACCCATCCTGGCACCCAGAGCTACAGTGTACGGGGCTTGTGGCCACAACCCTCCTGCGAGAACAGGGGCACCCCTGCTTTCCTACACAAAGAGAAGAAACCCACAGTGTGGGGCTGCAAAACGGAAGCGTTTGGCCCAGCAGAAGGGTGGCTGCATCAGCAAAAGGCAGCTCCATGTGGTCCCAGCACAGGGCACAGGCTGGGGCTGCGGGTGCCAGCTCCGACCTCTTCCTTTCTACAGGGAATTACAGTAACCTCAGCTTTACTCCCCGGTTTCAGCTTTAAAGACGAATGTTTGCTGCACTGTTATTCATTTATACATTATTTTTCCTTTCTGCTGAGAGGCCCTGTGCTTCCCAATATACACACACAGCGAGTTTATTTCTATTTGTAAAAATCCCGTCTGCTCTTCCTTAAAAGTCCACGCTGGTAAGCATTCCTCTGTGTCCTCATGCAAAC
Source organism: Cygnus olor (assembly GCF_009769625.2). Classification (NCBI taxonomy): domain Eukaryota; kingdom Metazoa; phylum Chordata; class Aves; order Anseriformes; family Anatidae; genus Cygnus; species Cygnus olor. The sequence continues at coordinate 21,136,210 of NC_049179.1, read as the reverse complement.
GCTGTCCTACGAAGATGCAGTCCTGCTGGTGTGAGTTAACACCCGGTGGGTAATTCTTCTGGAGTCCACAAAGCCACCGAGTTACCCCAAAGTTGTGCACGACATGTGCCTGGGTGGCTGCAAGCCCTGGGCGTGGGGCACCGGGACGGGCACGCTGCGCCCAGGGAGCTGGGGTGATAACACGTGTGTAATGGGGCGTTGCAGAAGGAACAGTGAATGCAGATGAGTTGGAGAGGGTTTTATTATTAAAGGGAAGATTGATGGTTCAGCTATCTGGTGTGGGAAAAGCTGGTGTCCTTATTAAATGTAATTATCTGCAGCGCTAATAAAAGCTTGCCCATTTCCCTGGGTCGGGCTGCCCTCTGCTTTAGCTGCGCTCACAAACATTAATACGCAGCAGCTGGAAGAACAGGGAGAGGAGTTCAGCGGAGATGCTCATCGCACCAGGCACTTGCTAATTGCTGGTCAAGGACGAACACGCAGTCTATCAGGGCTGTTATTAAACCGGCCATGCAGGACGAGGCGCTTCGCTGTGCTCCAGGCTGCAGCGAGCAGATTTAGCAGTTTGTCTCCGCACGAGTGCCTGGAGGGGGGAGAAAAGGCCGCTCGGTCCTGGCTGCCTCAGAGAAAAATTCACCTGCCTGGAGGTGGAAATCTTGGGATTTTTCTTTGCCTGCACACCAAGAGGTCACCCTGGTGCCCTTGTGCTAGGCTCCTGCAGCCAGAGGAGGCAATCGGCCGCTCCTGTGGGCTCCTTTTCCCCTGGGGAAGGAGCGATGCGATGGCCTCAGAGCCAGGAGAACAAAGGCTGTGCCAAGCAAAGGAGGAGGGATCACTCGAAATTGGCTGTGCTTTGATCTTCCATTGTTTTAATTAACGCCTCTAATAAGAATTTGAGATTCTGGATAAAGCATCCCTGCATCAACAATTTAATGAGCTTTCCCTTTAGAGGAGGTGTGAGCGAGTCCACGGACTGGGCTCCGAAACTGCCCAGCAGCGCCAGCGAGGCGAAAGCTGCGGGAGCGGGGAGCAAGCAGAGGCAAAGCTTCGTGCCTGCTGCTGGGAAAACAAACAGCCTCTTCCAGCCTTCCTTAAAGAAGCACCAGCGAAGCAGTCCCCATTGCTTTTAGGGGATGCTTCCAGCCTGACCTCCTCCAGCTGGAGGAGCTGTCTGCTCCTGGGACACTGGAAGGATCCTTTCTTTGGTGCAGACCATCTGGCACTGTCAGGGTCACTGCTGTGCTGGTGTACCTTGGGGATGAGCAAGGCTTTGGGTTTTGGGGGCTGGGATCTGTAGCACACCTGGAAGCCAGTGGGACAAGCCGGGCACACAGGCACGCACAGCCACGGCAGCGCGGTGAGGAGGAGCAGCCCGTCAGCACCTGCCCGCAGCCATGGGTCATCCCAGGAGGGGCTGGGAACCTGCAACGTCACCAAAACCCCACGGACCGCTTCCCCTTCCTCCACCGGTGGCACAGAGACAACAGCTTTCATTTGCTGGAAGTTTGTAAAAAACAAGAAAATGTGCTCCCCGTCCATCACCACGGCCGCTTTGTACTTTCCCTGTGGGTTTTCCTTGCAAAAAAAGGAGGTGCATGGGGGGCACGGGACCCACTGACAGGCTGTGCCCCAGGGATGCCAACGGGGCTTCAGCTGCAGACTTTTCAGTTTTGCCTGACCAGGGAATAAATAGAGGGAGTTTTCCCCTCGATGTGTCTGTAAGTAATTTCCAGCCGGGAAGCTATCATTTCTCTAATGGCAATGTTTGCTGTAAATCCGTGTCATCAGAGCCTTGGGGCTCGGTCCAGCTCCCATCAAAGCCAGTGGAAATGGCTTTCTGCTTCCCGCAGACCTCACCGGGGGCTGGATTTGACCGTCGTGGTGTTGTTCCAAAACACAGGGTGAGCTCAAGGTGCTCTGTAAATAATGCTCATTGACAGCGAGGACTGGCACAGGCCTCCCCGGGTCCTCACTGGCTGCCAGAGCTATTAACCTGATGCTGCTTTTCCAGCACTGCTCTTCAGACAGGATTGCACCCCGAGGAGAGCAGCCGAAGAAGCTGAGGGATAACCAGGGCCCTGCGGGGCTGGCAGCGATGCTCAGGGCTCACGATGCAGGGACAGCTCCGCCGGGTCCCGGGTGCAGCAGGAGCAGCCGCGCTTCTCCCCCCGAGCAGGGGGGATTTGCAAAGGGGCTCTGCCCGTGGAGCTGCTGGGGTCCTGCCGGGCTGGCTGGTGCCTTTCCAAAACTGCTGCTCATAGAAACACAGCAATTTGTGCAAAGCCTGCTGGACATCACTCCTGCAGGACATCACATCTAGTGTCTAGTGACTGCATGAGCCTGCTCTCTTAGTTTAGCGAGGTTCTCCATTCTGCATCTCGTTTAATTTTGGTGCCTTGCTGGTGGCTGGGGATGGCAGGAGCTGTCTGTGTGCACACAAGGGGAGCTGAAAAGCCCTGGGCTTGCTCCATCCTCCTCCTCGGTGTGCAGGGCTTGGGATGCACCACGGCTGGGAGGAATGGAGCGTCTTGCTTGGGGGGCAGTGCCCGGCACGGCTTCCGAGGGGCAGCTTGCACGTTGGCAGGGAGCGCGGGCTGAGCTCATGGTTATAAAAAACCCAGCCCTTCTGGCACTTTCACCCCCTGCAGATCAGGAAGGAAAGCTGATTTTTTTTGCAATTTCATTTACTACAGGCTGAAACATTGCTATACAGGACCGGCTCCCGTGTCCTCCAGCTAGTTAGAGTGCAATGCTGCTTAAATTGTCTTTTTGATAACTGTTCTGGCTGCGAGAACAGAGGTTTCTGCAGGGAATTCACACAGTGCTGCCTCCAACTTCCCCGATCCTTCATATTGCAATATTACTCTTTACCTAGCAGAAGATATTCCTAATCGGCTTCACAAAAAGCAATAAAGCCTTTTCAACACTTCATTGGCTTTGACATTTAAGGCACGCGGCAGGAGGGGGATGGCGCTCCCCGGCCTCGTGGCGCTGCTGTGGGGGCTGCCCCCGGGATGGATCAGGCCCCTGTGCCAGCTGGGTGCCCGCTCCCCATGCAGCTGGGCGGAAAACACAACTGCAACGCTTCGTTGCCCCCTCTCTTAGCTCTGCCTGCCTGGTTGACAGGTTTTGGGTCTGTGTGAGCAGTGCTGTCGGAGCAGGGGGTGCGCGGTGCTGTGGGACACGGGCAGAAGGTCCTGCTGCCAGGGCAGCGCCAGCCCCATGGGGATGTGGGGACGGGCTCACTGCTGGAGCAAATCCAACGCTCCCCTTAAGGCCTGAAGCTACTGGCTTATGGGGCATGGATCCACCGTATGGGGCACCAACCCAACTTTAGGGGATTGAGTTGTCTTATGGGGCATCGATCCACCTTATGGGGCATTGACCCATCTTTTAGGGCATTGAGCTGGCTTATGGAACATCGATCCACCTTATGGGGATCACAAGGCACCAACCCATCTTATGGGGCATTGATCTGTCATATGGCACATCAATCCACCTTGTGGGGCATTGACAGATTTTATGGGGTATTGACCCATCTTACGGGGCATCGATCTGTCTTACGGTGCATCACTCCAACTTATGGGGCATTGGTAGATTTTATGGCGTATTGACCCACCTTATGGGGCATCACTCAGGGCTGGCTCTGTCTCTCCATGGCCCCATGCCACACCCAGGGCCGCAGCCAGCCCAACCCCACACAGGTCTTGGTGCAGTCCCGGGGACGGGCAGTGCCTGTGGGGCTGCAGCCGGCGTTGGCCACCAAGCCAAGCTGAGCCGAGCCAAGCCCATGTGTCCCCCACAAGGCTGCGGGTCCTTCGGTTCCTCCTCTGGTCCGTGACCGTAAAGGGCTTTTCCACACCTAGGCAGCTTTCTGCTGCAGCTCTCCTGCCCCAGCTGCAATGGCTTAGTTTTATTAGGCTGCGACTGCAGACGCTAACTGTTGCCTACAAGCCCTGGGAGGATTTCAGCTGGAGTAGGAGTAGCGTGCTGAGCATCCTGGCACGATGCCGTTTCTCCTATAAAGCGTCATGTTTCCAAATGGGTAATTACTGCACTGGGATTTATGCAGTACTTCCTTTAAGTGGTTGTGTGGGCTGCCATTCCTCGATGAATTAAAAATAAAAAAAAAAAAAAAGAGAGAAAAGAAAGAAAAAAAAAGGAGCTGAATCCAGTGGTGCTAGCGAGTTCAGGGCAGAAATGAGATCAGCTTGCTCTGCCCTTACCTGGCAATAATGGGAAAGTGCTCTTTCAATTGAGCTGTTCCATTCTTTTGCCCTGAGCTATGAGAAGTAGATTGGATGAAAATTATCAGGCTCCCTGTCTAGAATAAATATTCTTGAAATGGAGCAAGTCATAAATAAGCGAGCAGCAATATCCTGGGTTATGAAGATATAATTTCTATCTTTAATAGCTGAGTAGGCCCCGGGGACTGTCTGGAAGTAGCCTGCCTGGCCCCGGTATTGATGAGGGGAAAAATACAAACAAGCAAAAAAGCTTTTGTTTCTTTAACCCTGAAATTATTGATACTTGGAGGGAAATAATGACGTGCTGCGGCTGAAACCTGCGGTTCCCTCTGCTACGGAGCGGCTGGCGACTTCAGCAGGATTAGCCAGGGCCCGGCTGCTGCTGCCCTCACCGAACCTGCTCGGGTCTCCACCGCCAGCACCAGTGCCTGCGGCTGCCCCGTGCTGGTCCCCGGCCGGTGGCACGGCCCCGTGGGAGCAGCAGATGTGGCACTGGTGGCACTGCCATGGTGCGTGCCAGGAGGGATGGGACCTGTCCCCCTTTGGGCTACCATGGACAAGGGAACAGCAGGACCCCGCCCCAGCAGAGAAACCTGCATAAAATCCGTGTATTTACTCCCCCAGCTGCCAGCAGCCCGGCCTTTGGAAATTGCAAGGTGGGACAATAACTGATAAGAGATGCCTGGATGAAGCGCCAAATTTGATGGGATTAGTCTTAATGGTTTTATTTTTAAAAGCCATTTAATTACTAATCAGCTCTCCCTTACAAGCTAAGACGTGCTAGTGCTGTTTAAAGCAGTCTGTTAGGGGGCTTTGCTGGTGGGCAGCTGGGACGGCTCCTTAGAGCTTCTTAAAAATGCCCTGCTTGGCCTGATCTGCGCTGAGCCGTCTGTGCTGGCGCAGGATGAGCTGCAGCTGCACCCCCAAAAAGCCCCCGAAATGCCCCAAACCACCCCACCATGAGGTGTAGGACCAGGCACGGCATGGAACAAGCACACAGCCCTGTGCTTTTGCAGCAAAACCCAGGGAGGGATGCCTTGGTCCTGCGGTGCTCGGCAGCCCTTCTCCTCTCCCCGACCCAGCTCTCCCCGTGCTCCGCCAGCCCCCAGCCCATTAATTTATAGCACAATGGAAGACATTCCTTAATCTTTTAATTATATGGAGTGACATGGGTGAAATAACTCCTTTCATTTCTGGGCCACTGACATGATTAAGAACTGAGGTCTACTGTTTTGGAAAGAAAACGGTGTAAATTGCCCATAATGTGAGATCTGTATCACCTTCCAGTGAAAACCCCAAGCGATAGAGTGCCACGAATCCATCACGCAAGCCTGGCTGGGGGAAGATTGCACCATTATTAAATTATATGTTTTTTAAAAACGACACGCTGATCTGTTTCGTACCAGTAAATATGTGATTTACATTTAATTCTGAGTAACCTTTCCATGATCAGTGAGGTGTGAAGGAATTTAATGACACAAAGCTACACTTATGAAGAGACCATTCATATTCATTAGGCTCACGCATTAACAATCCTGCCGGTGACATCTCTCTAGCACATGCTTTATTACCACGGTTTACGGGGGCTACGAGCAGGGCGAGCTGCGGCGTGCAAGTCCATGCCCATGGACACCCCCGGACAACATCGTCCAAACAAGAAAACACCCGAAATTGGATGTGCCCAGATTTGGGAGGGGAGGGGCTGGGACCGGCCTGGTTCAGAAGGAGAGGGTTTGCGTGAAAAAGGGGCCTAAGGAGGAATATCTTCCTTTTCTTTTTGTTGGTTAAACTGAGTAAGTATTGAGTAGGCATAGATGTTGCTCATCACTTTCTTTGGAGCATCGCAAAAATGAGGGCCAAGGGAAAACCCACCGCGGACTCGCACCACTGCCTTAGCACAGCTCCAGCTTGTAGGGTGGGCTTCTTCTTGGCTCAGGCTTGGCATCCCAAATAAGTGGGCTTGGGGCGAAAAAAAGAAAAATCAAGACTCGGGACTTGCAGTTCTGCTTCTCACCTGTATCCTTCGGGTCCGGGTTTGCTGCTGGTTTCATGGCTCCCCTCGAGAGGCAGGACCAGTGCTCCTGGTGCCATTATAGCAGGTTCCCAGCTCTTCAAAACCATCCGTGACGACCACTCCATACCCTCAGAGAGGTTCCTCTGCCAAGGGGTTTCTGGTGACATCCAGCCTGCCCCACTTCAAGCCCACGGCCCCTGCCGTGACACTTCTGGGGATGGGAATCCCACGGATAAGACATGGAAAAACCATAGGTAATCACTGAAAATAAAACAAACAACCCACATCAGCATGTTGCAACTGTCTTTGGAAGCACATGAAGCTTGAGATCACCTACAGAGGGATTTGTAAGATGGGGACAGTGCTGAGGAAGGTTGGAAGGGGCAGTGGTGTGCAGAGCCGCCTTGGGGCACCTCCTCCCATGGGATGGTGGGGACCTGCTGGGGTCCCGGGGCTGGATCCAAGCTCATCTGTACCTAGCACACGTAAAATGTGCCATTCTCTGAGGAAATTAAAACGTGGGCAGCATTAGAATACTTCCTGCAAGCCCCTGCCTGATGGCGAAGCAAATGAACCGCAACTGTCTGCATTGAAAAATAATTGGGCGTATTAGGATGCCATAAGCAAATAATCAAAGCAGAGGCAGGCTGCAGGCAGCTGCCCGCCCTTCCCCCTGCACGGGGACACGCTCCTGGGTGCACGGGGACAGGGCCTGGCAGTGACACATGCAGAGGGGACGATGGGGACATCTCCGTGCCACTTGGGGCAGCCACGGGGGAGGCGATGTTGGCGTTCCAGCCGGTTCATCTGGCAAAAATATTTTGCATTAAACGCTGCATTATAAAGCCTCCAAACAATTGTGCACAGTGCTTGGGAAGCAGAGGGGGGAACCATCCCCAAGTGCCTCCGCTGCCTTGGGGTTCAGTTTGTTTGCCCAGCTGCTTATCTTCACCCCAAGGGACATGGGAGTCCCGTGCCTCTGCCTGGGTCCTTGCTGTGGCTGCTGAGCTCTCCACAGCCACAACACTGGTGCCATCAGCAGCACGGAAGGACGGGCACCTTCCCACCTCCCTGCCCATGGGAATCCCCCCCGAGCGTTGCTGAAGACCCAGCGGGCAGAGCAAGAAGCCCCCTCGGCGTTGCACCCGCACCCCACGGCGGTGCCCAGCAGCCGTCTCCTGGGGAAAGCACCTCTTGGAGAGCTGACATTGCAACGTGCCCACTTCCAGAGCTGGGAGAAGCAGTTTTACGGGCTGCCTGTGCTGCAAATGAAACATTAATTAATTTACCAGCAGGAAGGATATAAATAACTAAATCAGATGGTGCGACTTATTCATGAGGTCCTGATGGAAGGCAATTGTTATTCCTGGCTGTGCAGGTTAATGAGCACGGTCTCCTTTTCCCAACATCACGCTCTAAAAATACGTGTGGGCCAAGGCGCCCTGGGCACGGTGCCGTCCCCACCCTGCCACACATGGGCCAGAAATTTGGGCAGCTTTGAGCATCCCTTGCCTGGCAGGGAATGCTTCTGTGCGGGGTATGGGGACGGCCTCGTACAGGCTGACAGCAACCGCAGATTTCTTGAGGTTTTAGCTCTGTGGTGCCCTTAATTTCTTGTGAAGTTATGGATGCATTGCTCTTCTAAGACTGTCACAATGTAAATTGGCCTTTTGTGCCTGTGCATTTATCTCCCTGATGCAAAAGGTGCAGTTGGCTGTCAGTCAGCAACAACCCAGCACGAATTTGTAAAAATTCAAATTATTGATCTGCCCTGGCAAAAATTGCTAAATATCCCAGCTGTGGACTAAAAGCAATAAAAGGGACAGGAGCGTGCCACTGTCTGCATCTCCTGGAACCAGAGGGACCCAAGTAGTGCCACCGCACCCACGGGAGCACTGCAGGAAGGTGCCAGGAGCCTCGTGCCCTGAGAGCTCAGCACCTCAGGGTTTACCTCAGATACCACCCCAAACCCACTGGTGCTGAGTGACCCCAGCACTGGCAGCATTGTGGGTGCCGGGGCAGCACCCCCAGGTCGTGTTGGTGCCAGAGTGAAGTGCTCGTGCACCCAGTTTTAACCCTCCTGCTACCACCGAGGGAGACGTCCCTGCATGGTGCAAAGCTGCTCCTGCTGAGCCCCGGCAGCTCTGGCTCTCGCTCGGGCAGGCCTTGCCTCGGTTCCCCTTGAGCAGAGATTTCCCTCAATGTGCTGCCTTTTCATTTGCCAGTGCTTAAAAGGATTGAAAAGATTAGGAGATTTCAATTGAGCAACAGGCAGGCAGTAAGTCAGACAGCTTCCTGCTTGAGAATAGCATGCGCGGATCAATAACGCCGGACCACAGCCCACAGAACTGCTCTGAAGTGAAAACAAATTTTTTTTTTTTAAAAGGGGGAACTAAAAAAAAAAAAAGAGCGAGTGCTCCCCAGCCACCTCCACTTTCAGTTTCCGTGAGTGCGTGCTCTTGGTTGAGGAGAGTTTGCAAAGGACGGGCGAACACAACAGGAAACTGCCTGACCTGCACCAGGCACTGAGCCCCGTCCTCCCCGCGTGCCCTGGCTCGGGGAAGAGGACCAGGGGACACGAAGCCTTGAAGGATTTTGGCCCCGGCTTGGCCGCCAGCACCTCAAGCTCGCGAGCAGCTGGAGGAGAGGCAAGGCGACAGCCCGGGCTTGGAGGACGCTTATCAGTGCTGGGAGCTGGGAGCCGTGCCCCCGCGCTGCGCCAGCACACGGGCTGCCTGTTATTAAAACGTGTAGTGCCGGCCCGGGCCCGGCGATCGGCAGTGAGATATCATTGTCATTCGGCGTAGCGTGGCTTTTTTTCTCCTCTCTTTTCACTTTGATTGGAATACAGCCTCCTGGGAGACATGAACTCATCGCAAATGGCTTCCCAGGGATGGGAACAAATGAAATGTAACAAATCTCCATTTGCAATTTTGGGGGCACGTGACTGGAATGGGAAACGGGCTCGTGGAGCTGAGCTCTTCCCCGGTGCATTACGGAGCAGTTAGTGGCTGCTGCCTGCTAAAATAAACCCTTTATCACCTTCATCCTTCATTTCCAGCAGAGCTAAATAATATCGCAAAGCGGTGCAGCCTGTCCCCTTTTGCCCAGGACTTCTGCTTTCCCAACAAGCACAGAAAGAAAAATGCTTTATTTCGGCTCTCTTCAGAGCTCTGTCACCCTGTGCTCACGGTGGGGACCATTCAGAGCCCCAGCCGGCCCCTTGCAAGCCCCCGTGCCCCAAACGGTGCCAGTCCCGACCCGGGCATTGCCCCTTCCACCTGGCTGAGCCATGCCCCCGGCTGGACGGCCTTGCCCCAGAGCGATGATTTTCTGGTTTTTAACCTCCCAGCGGGACCAATTGCTTTTGTCACTCGGCTGGAAGGCTGAGCAGGGCCGCGCTCGCTGGCCTCGGTGGGTTTGGTTATCAGCCCTGTTTCGTTGAGGAGTTTTGGGTTTTGCAGCAGAACCGCAGCTGACCAGAGCTCATCAGTCTCGTCCTCACCCAGCCCCGGTGATGCTGGGGTCAGGCTCCAGCACCACGATGCATGGCTTTTTTTTTTTTTCCCTTATCTTCCTTAGTACAGCTTTTTTCACTTTTCTCATAGAAAAGCTCTTGCTTATGATATCAAGTGGTTAAGCACCTTTTTTCCCCCTGCTCAGCATCTCCTCAGCCCTGACCTAACGACACTTTCCCCTTGCTGGGGACGAAGCGGTCACAGGCAGAGGGCACGCACCCAGCGGGCACCCACGGTGCCCCCCAAACCAGGCAGCTCATCACGGCCCTGCTGGTTTGTCCCGCACCAAGCCCAGTGCTCGGGCGATGTTGCCACATGTTGGGGCTTGGGTCAGGGCCGTGGTTTCCCCCCAAGGCTCGTGCTGCCCCATGAGAGTCCCCGTGCTGCAGGTGCCGCACAGGTCCGCCACCGCGGCCTCGAGTTATTTTTGATTCTTTGTGATTAAGAAACCTGAAATGTTTGGGCCCTGGGGTTTTGGGTTCTTTTCGGCTTGTTTTATAAATATCCGAGCGGCTTTGGCAACCGAATACAAATGTTGAGCCTGACGAATAACAGATGTAATTTTACAAAAGCATTAACCAATCCATGGGGTTAAGTAGACGTGAACGCAAACACAAAAATCCCTGGGTTATTGCAGCCGGCTCAGGAAAGCCCCGTCCTACCTCGGTCCCCCGGGCCCTGGCCTGGTGTTGGTGCCCTGTGGTACATCCTCCATGGCCGGGCTGTGCCAGCACCAGGAGGGTGCTCAGCCGTGGGGACGGGCACCCAGCACTGCACAGCACCTGGGACGGGCAGCGGGCAGCGGGTGCAGGTCCCGGAGCCACCCAGGAGCTCCTTGGGGCCCAGGGCCTTCATCAATGAGGGTTTTTTCTCTGTTTTTTTTTTTTTTTTTTCCTCTCTCTCTCTTTTTTTTTTTTTTTTTTTTTTTCCAGGAGGAGAGTTAATTTTAACCGAACAAACAAAGAAGGAAGCCACTGCTAATTAGACACAGATGAATCTCGGCTGGCTCCCAGGGTGTTAGGGGAGCTGTTTTTCCAGCACTAATAATCCAGCCTACAACAATGAATGAAGCAGATATTGTTTGTTATTGCTAATAGATGCTAATGATAACTTTATCTGCAGCTCTGAGAGGCTCCTGCTCGCTCGCACCAGGTGAGTGCGTGTCGCACACGCTCTCATGACAGACCCACGTCGGCCCCCCGCTGCCTCCAGCCCCAGCAGGCTCTGCCCGCTGCCCCTCTTCTTCCTCCGCAGCATTTCGCAGGCTGCTTTCCCTGAGAGCAGCACCGACACCACAAAACAGCCCCAGCTTTGGATTCGGCTCCTCCTCAGCACCAGGAGGAGCAGCATCGTGGCACAGCCTGCCCACCTGGGCGCTGACACGGGGACACGTCCGGCTGCTAATTGTCACAGTACACAATTAGCGGGATGTGACACCTCCACGTGCACAAGGCAACCTCCCAGCTGCGGATGGAGAGGTGCTGGGTGGATGGTGGGCTACGGAGGAATCGCCGTCAGGCGGAGGACTGATGGCAGGACCTGGCTGCCAGCATCCTCCCCTGGTCCAGAGCTGCCTCCAGCACAGAAAGAGCCCCACTAACGAGCTGCGTGCCATTTCCAAGCCGTGCTTTACAATGACACACACTGCCACGTGCCTCTTGTACCCGAAACTCGACTGAAAAAACTCTCAAAGAGTTTCCATTGCGGAATAAAAGCGACAGGAGGTTCCGGCTGACTATGAGAAACCATTTCTTTACTGGGAGGGTGACAGAGCACTGGAGCAGGACGCCCAGGGAGGCTGTGGGGCCTCCTTCTCTGGAGATATTCAAAATCCATCCTGTGCAACGTGCTCTGGGTGACCCTGCTAGGCAAGGGGGTTGGGCTGAGTGATCTCCAGAGGTCCCTTCCACCCTTGGCCATCCTGTGATCCTGTGGTCCTGTGATCCTGTGGTTCTGTGACCAGGGCTGGGGGCTGCCTGTGGCCCTGCTGCCCTCACCACGAAACACCCCGACACCTGGGCTGTGCTTTCTGGGTCCAGGCGCAGCCCTGGGGAATGTTTCCCTGGGGAACTTGAGCAGCAAAACCCCCAAACCGCCTGCTTCGAAGTCCTCTTCTCTTGAAAACTCTTGCTCTGATTTGTTAATGAAATAATGGTAAAAGAGGAAGCCGTCCGGGGGGCAGCTTGTTCCATCCCTCCTGCCTTATCATATACCGACTGTGCCTGTAATTTTTTTGCTGGTGGCTGCGTCTGACCCCCCCCGGTCTCCAGCACAGGGTCCTGCTGCTGGCCCCGGACCCGTCCCTGTCGTGGCCACAGCCCCAGGAAGCGGCGAGGCCGGGCTGGGTGGCCAGAGGGCTGGCTGCCGCCACCGGCCCCGCCGCAGCGGTGCACCTCTGCCGGGAGAAAGCCACAAGGCAGCCGCGGCTTCGGTTCACACGCGACTGTTGAACAGAAACGGCGCGGAGGAAAAGGCAGCCGGGCGCAGGCTGCGTGAAAACAGAACAGATATGCAAATGCAATGGAAAAACTGACTCTGTGCAAAGGGGCCGGTTGGGTTTTGCCTTCTTGCAGCGGGGCAGTTTCTAACGAGGTGTTTTCTCTCTCTGTCTCTTTTTTCTTTTTTCTCTTTTTTTTCTTTTTTTATTTTCCCCAAAGCGTCTGATTCTGTCAGAGAAGCCATTTCATGAGGCCTCTGAAGAGTCAATTCTTAATCAGACTTTAATCTGCCAGCTTGTTTGCATGGAGGGAAGTGCTAGCAGGGAAACAAAACAGTAAGAATCTAAAGGATATTTATTTTCCTAACTCTACAGTAAGCCTGCAGAGAGAAGTGCAGAGATGTTTGGTTTCTAGTGCTGGAGCTGGGCTCTGAGATCACTTCGTGAAGGTTTGGGGTTATTAGGACTGCGGAGGTAGGGCAGGTGTGCAGCTGAATCACAGCTAAGTGCAGGAGATACCAAACAGGGCCTTAAATCCTTGCTTATTCAGGAAAGATCTTTAGGCATGTAATTAACTTTAAGCACATGCTTAGATGCCTTACAAGTGGTGATGCTCTGCTGAATTAGGGCTGTAATTATTGGGCTGCTACTGTACACATGTTTACTCTGCTGGCCCCGGCGTGGGCGCTCGGTGCTGCCCGGGCCGGCACGGGAGCATCGGCGGGGCAAGGCGGGGGCCCCGGGGACGGCCCCGGGATGCAAAGAGGCAGGCTCAGCCTCCTCGGGAAGGCCGGGGGCTGTGGCGTGACCGAGGCCTTGTGCTGGGAGCGTGTGCCGGGGGAGCCACCCCGGGACATCACCGGGACCAGCCCCGCATTCCTCCTGGCTTCCGCACCCGACCTTCCCCAGGGGACGAGGAGCCGGCAGGAAAATGCTACAAAGGCTTCGGAGACACGGGGCCGTGTATTTATAGCCGAGGCTTTCATGTTGCAAAACGCAGGAGGCCAAGCTAAACATGCCGAGGCTGCAAGAAAGCAGGAAATGAAACTGAGCCGTCGCTGCCAAAGCCACCGAGCGAGCGGAGGGCGAATTTAACCGGGGCGGCCGCTGCCGGGCGGGCGGCGGAGCTGGGCTGTGCCGGCCCTGTCCTCAGTGGGGTGCTCCCCTTCCCACACAGCCTCGGCTCCAAGGGGTTAACAGGCTGCGATTTTCCCCTTTTCACTTGTCTCTCTCATGCACTCCTGGGAGGGTTGGTTTGAGGTTTTGCAAAGCAAATATAGCCTTCATTTGAAAACCGCACTGGCTTTCGAGGGGCTCTGCGCACAGCAGCACCCGGTGCCTCACCAAGCTCCCCGGCCAGCTGCTGGGTTTCTTTTTTCGGGGAGCCTCACCCACACTCTTCCCCTCTTTCCCAGCACCCCTGTGCCGGGGTGAGCCCATTCTCCCCTCTTTTCACCATCTGTGCCGCCCTGCCTGCTGCCTGGAGCCTTGCCCCTGCCCCTCACCGGGGTCGCACACCCAGGGCGCAGGTTCCCACCTCACCTCTTTGCCCTGCTGCTTCTCCCCATAACCTTTCTATGGCTCCCGCAGTGGCTGGGGATATTCCCACCCCTTGCAGCATCATGTCCCTGCTGGGCGATGAGCAGAACGGCCTCCTAGACCAGAAGCTGCACACCAGGAGCATTTAGGTGGACCCTGCAGATCCGGCAGCAGTCCCGCAGGCAAGCACCACGTGTCTCCAACAACCTGCGGCTGGTGCCCAGCCAGTGCCACCAAGAAGGACACAGAGCAGGGTTTGGACTGAAGCAGCTGCTTCGCCCACCTGGCAGGCTCAGCATCGCAGGGAGCCGCTTCCTAAAATCCAGTGGTGCCAGCGGCAGCAGCCCCTGCACCCCCAGTGGGACCCTGGGGGGGGGGGGGGGGTTGGTGAGCTCCGCAGACTCCGCTGCTGATTCTCTGCTTCTGATCAGTCTTCCCAGAGAAAATTATCATCAGAATTGGTGTGTGGTTGTTACAGACCAGCAGAGTGCTCTCGGGGTGAAATGCAGGGTGCTCTGCTCCACGCCGGTGGCAGAGGTGCACGTGTGTCAGCTTCCAGCTCCTGCAGCGCCAGGCTGGCCCCAGGATTACGCCCCCTGACAGTTCGAGCCTGACCTACGGAGCGGCCCACTTATCTGGTTTCACAAACACAACACCAACACTTCGAGCAAACGCTGTCTGCGGGGATGCGTAGGGTCTCTCCGGGAGCCCTGAGCACACACCCGCGTGCCCGCAGCAGGGGGAGCAGGGTGTGCGCCACGGGGGCTCTGCAGGGCGCAGCAGCACGGCGCTGCCGTGGGATGCCCTCAGCTCCACCAGGACGAGGCCCTCGGCTCCTGACCTCGGCGAAACCCTGCTGAGCTGCGCTCACTTCCTCCAGAATTGTTACCTGGGTTAAGAGGATATTTTCCGTGTATGACAGATTGCAACACTGAGCCTGGAACCAGAACAACACTGATTAAAGAACAAACCCCACATTTAATGTAGTGTAATGATTTCCACCTAACTTAATGGCTGCGAAACAGAAACAAGTTATCGCTAGCACATCAAAGCACTGGAAAAATGTAGTCAACGGTACCTTTGAGCTATTATGCATATCAAGTGGCAAGATACCATCGTGAATAATGAGGGATCTGCAGCGAGGTTGCACAAACAGCAGTGAAGCAACGCTTACCACGCACCCTCCTCCTGGGGTACATCAAAAGCCCAAAGAGAAGGGCAACTAATTTCCAAAGAGCTGCACATCTAGCAGCGGTTAGAGGAAGAGATGGGCGATATCCTGAAGACAAGGCTGGGATGCGATGCAGTTCAGCAGCCAAAGCAATATTTTGGCACGCAAGCTCGAGCGCTGAAGGGAAAAGCTTTCTGTGTCACCAGGTCTGACATAACCCCGGGTGAACCCGTAGAGCTCTTGGGTTTGGAGACCAAAGCACCATGCACCTGGGAGTTACTACGTCTTCTTTCTAAGCTTCCTTCTCCGCCAGTTTTGTTCCCCACTAAATAACAGGGAGCTCAGTGGGGGCAGAAGGGAGGAATTAGTTGCAGCCCGCTTTTTCATTTATCCCTTTCACGTCAAAATGTTACCTTCGTGAGCACTGGAAAGGCCATTAGGAATTTCCATCTCTGCTTGCAGTGCCACCAGACGCCTTACACACTCTAAGCACTGCACAGTCTGTGTTAAAGCCCCACAAACAAGCATCCCTCCTGGTGCCAGGCAGGGCGGGCAGCAGGCTTGTTTCTCCCTCGTCCCCAGGGCCCGCTGGAGAAGGGGAGCCAGCGGATGGGGTTGGAAAGAGCCAGGGCCATGCTCGGCCCCCTTGGCACCAGACGGCCCCGCCGCCTCTCTGCTTAGTAAGGCATTTGCAGTCTGCAGCTATTACAACATGGAGAAAGAAATGCACTTGACTTGCAAATAGCGTTGGGCAACCAGTGAGTCTCTCTGCCCACAGAGCTAGCCCTGAGGCTTACCACACCGACTTAGTCTGACAGAGTTAAATTTTCGCAGCGAGTGCTGATGACAGAGGATTACAAGAAGAAACAGTCCATCCTAAATAAATGGTTTCACTTGAGAGCTGCAACCCAATTTGCTAATTCTTCTGGTATTTCTGGCAGCAGTACTGCTTGCTGCACTCCTTCCACGCTAACGTGTTCCTGGATGGGCACATCCTTCAGCGGGGTTATCTTGATTTTGGAAAGGATTGAGCTGGCCCATTACCTAAGTCTTACCAAACGTGTTGTGAGTTCTGACAAACGAGGGCTAGAGCAGGGAAATGAAGCTGCATGTGGACAGGAGCGTCGGTTTTGGCCTGCCCTTGGATCCTGGGTTTACTTTGTGTTGTGGCCAGTGGGGTCTTCCCCACCGCCACAGTCTCTCCCCACACAATCCTGACTGGGTGCCAGCGGGGGACAGGGACAGAGATGGGGATGGAGATGGGTGGTGACTCCAACCCTTGTCCAATTTGCCTTGTGGAGCCTGGCTGAGCCCCTCCAGCTTCCCGAGGGGATCCTCAGAGGCTGCCCTGGGCTCCCCAGGGGCACCGTGCCCGCTGCCAGCCCCACGCTGTCCCCTGTGCCCCAGCAGGGATGGAAACCCTTGTGAGCACTCGCACGGCTCCCGGCTTGTGTCCTGGCATTGGGGATGGCCACCATGAAGAGTGTTTTATTTAATGGTGCTCTCGGCAGTAATTCAGGAGGAAACCCACCCCCGGGATGGGACGCTCACAGCTTCGACAGCCCTCACAGCCCACCCAGCGCAGTGTCAGGGCTGGGCTGGGTGGGAAGGTGCAGCCTCCACCTCCGCCTCTCATCGTGACGGAAGAGGCGTCTTTTCCTCTGGGAGCTGTGCAACCTCTGTCCTGAACCCACACAGTTCCCTCCCTCGGGCATGTGCTTGGGTACAGGCAATTGCCCAAGCCCCGAAATGCGGCTCTGCTTCATGCCACGCTGCCCGGGGTGGGGTGGTGCCACCGTGGGCACACAGACCCTGCCTGCCGCGAGCACCTGGAGCCGTCGGCGTCTGTGTGTTAACTTCATTTCTAATCCTTACGACAGTTGAATTTGCAATTACTTCCAGGTGGGAAGGCTCTCGAGCTCTGCTTGCAGAAGCAGTGGCCCAACATCACGTGTGTGCAGGATAGCTAATCCTCCGCCTGAAACGAAAATAAGACAAACATTCAGATTAAATGGAGCATTAAAACAAGATCAAGATGGTATTAATATTCAATTAGAAATGATCAGGGTAAGACTGAGGCCGGCTCCTCCATTATTTCTTTGTTTGCAGGTGGCCTTTCCTCGCCACGGGCAGCTGGGGTGGGAGCGGGCACCGTCCCCGTGTCCTCGCCAGGGGCACGGAGCTCCAGCAGCGGTGCCAGGACCACGACTCCTGCACAGCACGGGCAAATGAGCACAACAAGGTGGCAAAATTGGGAAAGAAACTGCAAATCCTGGTGCTGACCCAGCCCATGGTGGTAAGCACAGCCCCTCGCTGCTGTCCCTGTCCCGGCCGGGCTTGTTGGTGCTCCCAGGCTGCGCATGAATAAAACATCTCGGGAGCACAGGCTGCCTTTGTCTCGCTGCTAGCCGGGTGCTCTGGTTCTTGCCATGTGCACACAGCTTGGGCAGCAACATTTTAATGGGATGCTGCCTCCGACCAAAATAAATGACTAATTGTTCTGTCCCTTCCTTCCCCGCAGAGGGTGGCTTCCTCCTGCACCAGCCCAGCCGGGCCCCTTAACTCCTTGTGCGCCCGGTGCCGCCGTGTTTCCTCCCCAGCGAGGCCGAGGCGAGCTGCCTCTGCTGATGCTGCACATCTCCGCCTCGACACACAGAACGGCGGCTCTGTGGGTGCCGGCCCATCCCACCTACTTATTTTCTGCTGAAAAAAAAAAAAAAAAAAAAAAAAAAAGTCTTCATCAGAAATGAGTCACAGGCAGAATAATTGAAACTTCTGATGTTTCTGATGTCTCGGAGGATAAGGGGGTCGGAGCGGCTCAGGCAGCAGCCTCCTGCCTGCTGTGCCCAGAGCCCTGGGGATGGCTGAGCTGAAAGCTGAGCTGGGCTCTGTTGGGCTGGGTGGCCTGGACTGCGTCTGCCACTGCCTGGGACAAAGAGACCGACCTCGGGGCTCACGTCCCGGTGGTGTGATGGAAGTACCGTGGTGCCACATGGCGCTGTGACCCCCAGGAGGGACTGGTCCCCAAAACCAGGCTGAGCGCTTGTCCCGTGATGGGTGGTCTTTCCTACCCCTCAGCCCGGGCGTTGCTTTTTCCTTTCCTTTTTTAATTTAATCCATCCCATGGCGAGCTGAGGAAGTTTGCCCCATCCCCCCCCGTGTGATGTGTCTCTGGGTGCAAACAACACGGGCTCAGAGGGATCTTCAACGCCTGCTCAGGCAGCGCTGGTTGGGGCTTTCACTCATCAGCTGCTGCTGCCCGCACCCAGCCCCTCTGCAAGGGGGCCCTGGGGCCATCCCAGCTCACCTCTGGTCTGTGTTCAAAATGGGGAAACTTGCTAAAGAAACGGGGTTTTGCTCCAAAAACCCGACGTGCCCTGGGGGAGCAGCGGCAGAGCCAGGCGTGGGGGCAGAGGAGCTGCTCTGGCCCTGGCCGGTTCCCCCAGCCAAGAAAATCGCTCCCCCAGTAAGACTGTGCTGCAGGCAACTGGGGAAGCAACACTTAAGGTAATAGTGATAATTATTATTATTAATAATAATAATAATAATAAAGCCATTCACAGGGAGCCTGATGGAGGTGCCTGCCCCCTCCAATGCTGCCGTCCCTGTATCCAGTGCCTGGGGCAGAGCTGGGGCCACCACAGCCCCGTGCAGCACCAGGCACACACCATTAGTGCCTCCCCGTGTCCAAGGTCCCCACGTCCCCATGGCTCAGGGCACAAAACCGGGTGGCCCCGGCAGTGGCAGCAGCAGGAGCTCCCTCTTGGTGTGGCCGCGGGTGCTCCTGGGCTGCTTTAAAATGCTTTAAGGAATAATGGAACCTCTGAAATGGTACCCAAAATGTGACCGGGATGTATTTTACTCTTAACCTTTCCTTACAGATGAAACCCTCCCAAGCCTGTTTGGCTTAAGGAAAAGCTGTTGAGGTGAAAAAAAAATGATTAAAAGGTCTGATTCTTTCTTCCTGAAGAAACTGTAACAGTTCTGATGGCACCAAACGAGCGACAAAATGTTCCTTCCAAACAGGCGGCTTATAATTGGAGACGAGGATTTTTTATTTTTTATTTTTAATTCCCAGCCAAGTGTGATTTCAGCCTCTCTGCTGAGGATGGCGAGCGTCTCCCCAACATCCCCGCGCCCGCGCGCTCCCACGGGATGCGCTTATATAGGGCTGCGGTTTTGGGGAGGAGAGGGGGCCGGCAGGGAGGAGGGCTGCGAGTCACCGCAGGGGTGAGCCCTGCTGGGCGGTGGGGCCGTGGAAAACCGGGTGCTGGCTGAGCACCGCCGGAGCCACGCAGGGGAGAAGAAATGCAGGAGGAGTGGCGTGCGAGACTTGATTGCTCGCTACAGGCATGTTGGCTCCGCATGTGTAAAAACAATAATTAAACGTAAGATGTGGGAGGATTATTAAAGGTTTTATGGCATCTAATCCTTTTTGAAACCTTTTCTGTAGGCTGGAATCTGAGGCTAGAGCAATAAAAATGCAAACTACACCCAGATTAATTCCGTGCACCATGATTTTCCCTCCCCAGCCCATGCCCTGGGTGCTCACAGGGCTGTGGGAGCCGGCTGGGGGCAGGAGCCTGCCCGGGCATCGCGTGGGGCAGGCGGGAGCCGGGGGGGCTGAAACCACGGCCCCTTCGGCCCTGGGGGGGCTCCAGCCCCATAGGGGCTCCCTGGGGGCTGCCAGGCCTCAGCAGGGTCACACATTTTGGCGAGTGAGTGGGCACAGGGGCTCCCTGGGCTGGGTGTGCTGGTGGTGCCCCCCTGGTGCTGCCCCCATCCCTCTGTGCAGGGACGGCAGGGAGCCATCGCTGCGGCTGCTAGCTCTCATGGAAATACATAAATAAAGGCGCCTTTCGCATTTCAAAGCTGGAAGATTCCCCCCCCCCCTTCAGAAGGGCTTATCTCCATGAAATTAGTAATTGGCATTGCTTTCTGAAGCCGGGTAAGCGCCAGCAGCCGGTAACACCCACACGGCACTCCATTCTCTCGGAGAGGCCCCGCAGCCAAGGCAGAGAGGATAATAAAAATAATAACAAGGAAAAAAAAAAAAAAAAACAGTAGAAAGTGCTGAAATCAGATGTTACTTTCCCTTTTGCTGGCCCTGTGTTTCCCAGGCCGGGCAGAGCAGCACGGCAGGGGCGAGGCACTGGGAGCGGCTGCGACCTCCCGGCTGCCCCGTCGCAGCGCGGCCCCTCACAGGCTGGGCAGCGACGCCGTGTTTCCAAAATGCTGTTTCATCTCCAAAGCGCCCTCGGGGCAGCAGCTTCCTCCCCCGGAGCTCCCGGCCCCGTCTGGCACGTCGGGGCGGCAACCCCGAGCCAAAACAGGTTTTGGCTGATGACTTCCAGCGTGCTCATTAACTTTGAGTTGGCTTCATTAGTTGTTTTTTTTTTTTTTTTTTTTTAATTTTATTTCCATGCACGCCAAGCTGCTGCTGCCCTCGTGCTTGGAGCATCCAACCCAGGGGTCTCTGGCTGTGGTCTGGGGGTGGTGGCCGGGGCAGCCCCCAGGCTTTGGCGTTGCTGCGGGTGCTGCGGCGAGGCCGCGGCGATGCCGCCGGCGGTGCCTCGGCCACAGGAGCTGAGAACGGCGGTGTGGGGCCGTTCCCGGCAGGCGTGCCGGTGCCTCGCCGAGGGCTGCGGGACGATCCTTATCGGCGAGCCTACCCCAAACCAAACCGGCCTGCCAGCACCGGGGCCAGCGCTGGGTGAGCGCCGCGCTTATCCCGGTAACCAGCGGCACATCCCTCCCCATCCCTTTGAGTTGCTAATGTCGTCCACGCCCTCGACAGCCGATGGTTATCAGTGTGGGAGATCCTGGGCGCAGCTCGACGCCCTGGCCGTGCCTGAGGTTCCCAATCTGCCTCGCATCTCGATTGCTCTGGCTAAGGTGAGGCGGCGGCTGCGAGCCCTCTCCTGCCGGGCTCCGGGATGGTGCAGCCAGCTGGGAGAGCAGTGCCGGAGCTCAGGAGCTCACCACCCGCTGGATTTCTCATTTCCCCTCTGCAGAGCACCGAGCTGGTGGCAGAGCACGGCACCGAGACCCCACACCCAGCAGCGGGGACGTGGGTGCCAACCAGGAGCCGCTGATGGATCCCACGCATCGTGGTGCTGTGCTGCCAGCTCGGGGGCTCTGCCTGCTTCACCGTGGGCAGCAGCCTCCTCTGGGCCACCCACAGGGCCAGTTCGGGCCCCATCCCACCCCGGGGACACAGGAGCCCTGATGGGGTCCTCTGGTACACCAGTGCCAGGGCATGGGGCCAGCCGTGCTCACAGCGTGCGTGGGGCCAGCCCTGGCGCACTGCAGACACCTGGCCCTGGGTCTGCTCCCCGGTCCAGTGATTCACGCTGCTCGCCAGTACAGCTACCTAAGCGGGTTAATTACATTAATAAATATAAATTACAGCGTGCATTAGAGCACGCTGTGGTTTCTAGCCTGGGCTTTAATGAGCGCCCCATTTACTCCGGAGCAACCCGCTGCAGACACTTGGGGAGATGGCTGGGATTTCCACAGCTCTGCTCTGAGCAAGGGGAAACACCGCTCCCTGCTCCCCCAGCTGAGGGATGTGGGTGCTGAGCTCCACCACGACGCAGGAGATCAGCAACGTGGGGAGAGAAGCCGTCAGCCCTGGGCTGAGCCCCGCCAGAGGCAGCAGTCCCCGGCTATCCCAGGGGGCTGGCTGCAGACAGAGGGGTCTGGGGAGGGCTGGGCTGGGCCCCCTGCCTGTGGTGCCCACCCAGGAGCACCCAGCTCAGCGTTACCCCAGTGACTTCCACCCTCCCAGCTCCTTACAGAAGCCAGACCCCTGTGAATCACTGTAATTTTTGTTTTTTGTTTTTTTTTTTTTTATATATTTTCCTCCCCCTCTCAGGCAAGCCAAAAGCACAAAAATTGCTACGAATCGATTTTTGGACATCAAGTTTAGATGGGTCATATTTGCCTAGCTTTTAATGCGTGGTGTCTATAGCTTGCGCTTCCATCATCCCATTACATGGATGACAAGCAGGCCAGCACCACGGAGAGGAAACAAATTACCTAATAAATCAAGCGCCGAGGATATAAAGCGGACAGTGTTATTAGGCTGCTGCAGAGAGGGAGAGTAACGGATAGGTATGGATCCAGGCTGGGATGGAGGGGAGAGGGACCCTGGCTGTCTGCTCTGCTGAGAGCAGCCGCGGAGCCAAGCGTGCCGTGCCGTGCCGCCGGGTCCTGGGCACGCCGACGGGGCCGAGGGGTGCTGGTGTTTGCCTCACCCTTCCCCCAAATCCTCCCTGCAAGTTCTCCTTGCCACGGCGAGAAATTCGGAGGAGTTGGGAGTAAGCCTGCTACAAGCCATCAGGCCTTTGCGGCCTTCCTTGCAAAGCACTGATTTCATTGTGGGATTATAATTAGCAAGCACAATGCCATAATTACGCACCACTTAACTTCTTGGCTTTAATAGCTGCGTGAGCCAGCGTTAAAACAAGAGAGCAGGATTTTGCTGCTCGGTGGTGGGGGAAATATACAGGGAAGGAGTCATTTCCAAGAGGGGGTTGTTACGCCTCCCGTGCGCTTAAACCTTCCCCCTCCCAAGCAAATTGCTATTGTTCGCTGTGAGAACCGCGTGCAGCTCGGCGACGGAGCCTCAGCCCTCAGCCCAGCCCGGGCAATAGGCAGAGGAACAAAAGAGGGCTGCAGGAAGGAAATGCTTCATAACCTTCTAAAGACTCGGTCTCAGCAGAAGAAATGCTTTTGATTTTTATCACTTCTGTTCTTTCAAATAACCTACCCTTAACCTTCCGTGTTTCCCTTTCTGGGACAGCAAGATAGTGCTGCAAGTGCCTGCGGCTCCTGGCTCTAGGCTGGTGGCGGGGAGGCGTTCGGTTTAGTTCCTGACTTCATGTCCCATTTCTCTCGTAGCTGCAGTGGAGACATCTCCCCTTTGGCATCAGCATCTTCCGAGGCCTGGCTCTGCTGCACAGCCCTGTCCTGCTTCTTGGCACCCTTGGGACGGTGCCTGGCAGGGCTGGGTCCCGCCCAGCACCCCGGGGAATGCGGGGTCCCCGAGCAGAGCAGCCCCCTGGCACGGGTCAGTTTTCCTGCCCCACATCACTGCAGGCGTTTCCTCCGGTCCGTTAGGGCCATCGGCCTCCGCGCCGCTTAACTCGTCAAAAGCTGCCCTGCAACTCATTATTCTGGATGAATTAAATTGTTTGTAATTGATAAATTATGCAAAAGTGCCTGCCAATTTTGAAATGTAGAGCTGATATCAACCCACCCAGGGGGACTCATTCTAATTTTATCTCAGACTTGCATTGTGCCTCTCCCGCTTGATGTATGTTGTATTGATTTAACAAGGCTCCTGGGAATTAGGTTGATTTTCTAATTTTATCCTGTAGATGAAATGAATCAGATACAAATACAATGAGTGCATTGTCTGCCCTGGCAATGCGAGCAGGGTCCTCCAGCCGGCCGTGCCGGGCAGCTCGGCGAGGCACGGCCACCACGCGTTGCCAGCCCCGGGCCAACCCCCCCGGCCCCCTCCGTGCCTCCCCGGCGGATGCTCCGCGCTCTTCCTGGCCTCGATCCCCTGTGACTTCAGCAAAGACGCCGGCTGGAGCAGGAAACGTGAGGCTGCTCCTCAAAACAGCCCTGGCTTTGCTGGCGGGGGGAGTTGGTGAAGCTGCCTGGGTGATCCCGGGTGGCACGGGCACGAACAGCGGCATCGGGACGAAGAGGAAGGTTGGGAGAAGATGAAGGCTGTATTTTTTCCATGCTTGTTCAGTTCTACGTGATAATAGTCTATTGGGGGATAATGGAAGAACTTGCTTCGTGCATTGGATAGATTTTAGCAATCTCTCTGTGAGAGATGTTCATTTTTTCTGCAGTGAATTCGGGGCTGTTCGTGGTCCCCTCGGCCTCCCCAGCCTCCTCCAGGGCTGGAGCATCGGGCGTTATCGTCTCCGGCTGGGAGGACGCTCAAAAAGCAGCACCTGATGCCCAACACAGCTGTGCTCTGCCAAGAGCTGCTCTGACCCACCCTTTCCCTGCACCCACTTATCAGATAACTGGGACAATTAGGAGATCCTTGCCGTAAATAACCCGGATTATGCAAGAAAAACTGTGGTTAGGGTAAGGTGTTCTGGTGTGTAGGATTCAAGAGGCTGGAAGAGGCCTTTGGCTTCGGGATGTGGCTGGAAGCGGTGGTTTGGGGAGGTGGGTGGTTGGAGGGTAAAGCGCCAGCCGAGGACACGGGCCCCGGGGGCTTGGTTTTGTCCCTGCTGTGCCCGTGGCTGAGGCTCAGCGGGGCTGGTTTGTGTCGGGATTTACCAGAACTTGTGAAAAGAGCGGGGTGGAGGGGTGTCCATCTGCAGGCTCGTGGTGGGTGAGGGAGGGTTCTCTGTGTCTCTCCAGGACCTCTCCCCACTTGCTGAACCCCAGGAAGCCAGGACGGGGCTGTGGACAAGAGGGATGGGAAGAGCACAGCAGAGCCCTGGTGGCCGTGATGAGCACGGATGCACCAGCAAATGCATTTCCGTGCAGGAATTCTGCACAACTTGTCCGTGCATATGGTACAGTTGCCCTGAGGCAGACGAAATAACATTATTATTATTATTTTTTTTACTCCTGTTTTAAATGAATATGCATGGTTTCATTGCAGCTAGGAATAGCTATTCTCCCTGCCTCCCTCCTCTTGCCAAGACCTTTAGGGCTTGTAGCTGGACTGCTGTTCATTATATACGTCCCCTGTATAGGACTGCACTGAGCTAAAATACGTGTATTTGGTTGTGTATTTGGCCAGTGAGGAACCAGCTGTTAGCAGGAGGAGGATGCGGTTTGCTCCCTGGGTGTAAATGTCCCTGGTGACCTTGGGGCTCTTTTGCTGGAGAAGGGGCTCGGGGGGGTCCTGAGCTGGGCTCCAGCCCTAGGAGCCGGCTGGGGGGGGAGGCGAGCCCCTGCCCTCCCCTGCTGGGAGCTCTGCGAGGCCGTATTGATCTCTCCTCCCAGCGCCAACCCCACGAGGGCTTGGAAATTGCTGTGCTCCAGGAGCAGCTTCACTGAGAATGAGAATTTGTAGTGTTCAATAAATATTATTAGAAAACTGAAAGATAATAATTATGTCAATTACAGGATGGGTAATTGGGCCTGGAGAAGAAAAGTACTTTTCTTCCTAATTGCTGGGGCCATGCTACTGTGATTGCATGTATCAGTTCCAAAAATAAAAGGCCAGCTATCAAGTGGAGAAAGCGCTTTGTTTTTCTAATGGCATGTTATAGCACTGTGCCTGGAAGAGCGCACTGGGCCAGCCTGCAACCAGGAATTTAAAAGAGCAGCGGTTAAAGAAAAAAAAAATCACATCATTTTCAGGTGTCAGAGCCTCTGCAGTGACATTTTTTTTTTTGCTCCCAAACCGCTCAACGCCCTGAGCCCCGCTCCCATCCCTGCCATGTCCCAGGGGCTGTGCGGGATGGGGGGGTCTGGGGGTGCCCCCACTGCGCCCCGTGGGGATTTGGAGGGTCCCGGGCAGGGCGCAGTGGTGCGGGGCGAGGGCTGCCTGTGGCAGCAGGCTCGCTCTCCTTGCTGAGGCTGGGTGGCCTGTCAGTCACGGGCATGCACAATCCCCCGGTGCTCTGGGGGTTTGGGTTGTTTCCACGGTAAATAAAAATTTCTGTGATCCTGCTTGAAAGATGTCGGGGAGAAATTTCAGCGCGGTGGAAGCGGGGGAAGGGAAGCCATGATTTATTTCCTCCTCGCCTGGTGTAAAAGATACTGCGCTGGGTCTACTGAGCTTTGAGTGTTTGTATAAATCTGTCTACTCAAAACATCTCAAAGAGTTGACTGACGGCCCATGTAATTTAGCACACAGCTAAAAATTTGAATCGTACATCCTGCCGAGAGCTGAGGAATATAGCGTCATCTGTGCCGCGCTCAGCACCGCGCCGCGGGATGCAGGTGCCAGGATTATATTCTGGGAGGTGCCTACACCACAGCCAGACCCCTGGGTGAAGGAGAAGCCTGGATGCCCACCCATGGGCCACCCCCAGGCCAGGAGCTCTGCCCGGTGCCAGCGGTGCCCTCAGTGGGCTTGGTGATGCTGGGCATGGGGCACTGCTGCCGTGGGGCCGTGTGGGCACCCAGGTGCCTCCCTGCAGCCCAGGGAGCAATTTTGGGGCAGAACCAGGCTGTCTGGCAGCGTGGGCTTGGTCCAGCAGCCCCCAGGGGACAGGAGGCCCTGGATGGTGGCACAGGACTTGTGGTGTGCCACCAAGGTGCCACCACCCCACGGGAAGCAGCTCGGTGCCACCGGCTCCCAAGCTTGCGTGCTTCCAGCTTATTTTTCTTCCTCGCCTTTCATCTCCCACTTAATTTGTCTGCTCTGGTAGCCCATATGTTTGCCTGGAGATGGCGAGGTTTATTTTTTTTCCCCGGACTATAAATAGACGTTTCAGAGCAACTCCTTGCTGCCAGTTATCCGTCTACACATCAACATTAACATAATTACCACAGTGAATCTCTAATCTCGGCAGCAACGCATGCAGGTTTTAACAGTGGATTGGGCTCGGTGACTGTGTGTAATTTGGGTCTTTAGTCAACTGACAAATCTGCAGGCGAGTCGCAGCGGAAAGTTGTGAACTTCCCCTGGTTTCCAGCCCCGACTGCTCGAGATCTGCACGGTGACAAGTGAGAAGGGAACAATGAATAGGATCTGCCACACGTCCCAGAGGTAGAGATGTATCACCGCCTAACTCGTGGCTGTCAGGGTAGCGGTGCATTAATCTTCCATCTTTGTTTTGTTTGCAAACGTCCCTGAAGGACGGGGCTGTAATTGGGCCGGCGGAATTGGCAGCGGGATTTCTCTGCCGCCTTCCCCAGCTGCCTCTCAGGTGGTTTTCTGGGGAGCTGGAGCAGGATGGAAGCAGCACCCGGCTGCTCCGTGGTGCCCAGCTCCATCACGGCTCCCCTGCAGCTCCTGGGCAGCACCGGGGTTTTTTCAGGCTCAGCCCTCCCTTGGGAGCAGCACACTGGCACAGCATCGCCACCAGGTCCACTCCGCTCCCTGCTGAAGGTGATGCTGCAGGGCTGCTTCCCAAAAAGACATCATCCCTATCACCCCCTATTGCCTCCAAAAGTGGCTGCAAGGCAGGGGATGCCCCTGCTGCTCGCGGGGCTCAGCCTCTCGGCTGCCTCCCTCCCCAGCACCAGGCACCCCGGCGGCGGCGCCGCTCGCCTCCCCGGGCAGCACGGGGAAGAGCCGCCCCAAACCTAAGTGCATGTGTGTTCCCTTCCCAGCCCGTGAGTTATACAGGGACTGGTTAGATGGTTTCAGTGGTTAGATGACTCATGACCTCATCATATTGTGGCAACACTGCTATAGCACTCGCACTACAAATTATGGGCTAGATCCTGCCGCCCGGGCTGTGGCTGGCTGCCTGGTGACTTCAGATATAGCAGGGTGCCTGTTTGTTTTCTGAAGGGCTTTGACTTCACCAGGAGGGTTGTTATTTTATTTTATTTATTTATGTATTTTTCTAAGAAGGAAAGAAAGGATGGAGCTTCTTAAATGGAAGGGGCCGGGATTCTGGAGATGCCCTGCTCCGGGTCCCTCGGGAGCCTTGGCAGAGGACGTGCATCCTTATCTCGACCTGTGCTGGTTGTTCTTACACAGTGCCCCCGCACAGCTCTCGGCAGCCCAGCAGGCTGTGGGTCTGGAATTGGGAACAGGAGATGCTCCCCTGCTCCCCTGCATGTCCCAAACACCGCTGCCCCAAATCCTCCTCTCTGCTTGCTGATGCAACCGGAGCAATGCTTGCAGCACATTTTCTGCCACGGTGGTGGGTTGTCTGGAATAAACCCACTCAAATAATCATCACTTTGATTCTCAACAAAAGAAAGGAGCCGACTGAGTTAAATGCCTCCCTTCTGATGTTCTGTTTGGTTATTTTGCTTTCAAGAAAAATAAATACCCCGTCGGCATGTTTATAGCGCTGATTTGGTATTGCAAACACAAGCCTAAATGGGAGAACAAGGTATTTCAGGAAGAGAAGAGAAGAGAAAAGAGAAGAGAAGAGAAGAGAAGAGAAGAGAAGAGAAGAGAAGAGAAGAGAAGAGAAGAGAAGAGAAGAGAAGAGAAGAGAAGAGAAGAGAAGAGAAGAGAAGAGAAGAGAAGAAGAGAAGAGAAGAGAAGAGAAGAGAAGAGAAGAGAACTCAGCCACCTCCTCTCAAGCTGAAACTCTCCTTGCAGTTTCTTTGGGGCCCAGCTTGATGGGTGCTGAGCTGGACTGGGGGGTCCGTCTCCTCCCGCTGCCCCCCATGCCCCATCCCCAGGCTGCCCCCAGCCCCTGTACCCCAGCAAGGTTCAGGACTTGCTGTTTGTTCCCGGCTGTCTCGTTTTGTGCCATCCCCGGCCTGTTGGCCTGCCCCAGCACCTCCTGCCCCCGATCCAGAGGGGCATCCCACTGGGGCTCACCCCAAAACCTTTTCGGCAAGAGCCCGGGTTGGTGCTGCTGAAGGTGGCCACGTGCGCTTCCCCCGCCGCCCATCCCGAGCCCCCCATCCCACCCCAGCATCCGCGGGGCACCGGGGGGGGCTGGGCACGGGGCTGTCGATAGCGGCGCTGGCAATCACGTAGCACCACGGGGTGACAGTTGTTTTTCTTCCCTAGGGCTCGTGTGGATGTGCCGGCATCTCTGACAGCATAATCTTCTGCCTGGTGTCATCATTATGGAAACAAGCTGTAAATCTTCCCTTGATGTTATGTAGATCCTGCATCGCTTGCCTCACGGGAACAGCCAGCGTTAAGAAATAGGGTGTCGAACATAAAGATTAACGTATTGCAGGCACTAATTTTGGGAGGGCTGCAGTCGGCAGTGCTGCCAGCGGCTCGGCACCTGCGCGGTGCCGGCTGCGCCTTCCGCCAGCTCCGCGAGCTGGGTGCGCTCCCCACGTCTCCCCCTTTCTCCTTCTCATCCCTTGGCACAGCCATCGAGCAGCGGGGGGGGGGGGAGAACACTGCCAAGTGAGGGACGCCATTCAACAGACAAAGTCGCTGCTTGGCTATTTCCGTCATAGTTTTGCTGACCCACGGGCACCTTTGCTCGCCGCTGCTCCCGGACCTGTCGTTTTCACACCTGCTCCTGTTTAATTCTGCTCGTCCCGGCTGACTCCGCGGGTCGCTGCGTGTCGGTCCCGGCTGCTCCGAGTGTTTCCACTCGCCCCCTCTCCCTTCTCCACGAGGCCTTTAATCTTGGGGAATTTTTTTTTTTCCTCCCTCTGACATCTCTGACTCTCTTGTGAAATGCAAATTAATTAGATTCTAATTACTCGCTGTGTGCTGTTTCTGTTTCACTCTCTTGTTAGGTTAGTCTAACATCTTTGTTGTCAGCTGTACGTTGTATGTATTCAGCCCATTAAAAGTGATCCCTGTTCAGCGGGAGACAGGCAGAGCAAAGAGACAGTTCCCCCCCTCCTGCTGGGGCTTTGTCAGGAGCAGCTTTGTCAGCACTTCCAGGCAGCATCGCAAAGGCAAACCTCGGCTTTTTTTTTTTTCAACTGTCTGCCCCCCCCCCCCCCAACACACACACACACACCCGCCTTGTCTTTTTATAACCTGTGAGTTAAGCGTTTCAGCGCAGCGTTTAGCCAGCACCAGCTGACCCCACTGGCTCACCCCACAGCTCCCCATGCCCCCGGGGCTGGGACCCCTCTGCGTCCCCCATCCCACGGCAAGCGAGGACTCAGCACGACGCATTCATCCTGCAAAACCCATCCGAGACACGCGGCTCCTGCTCTACACCCAGCGCTCCCGAGTCAACGGCTGATTCATGCCTGGGTAGCCCGGTAATAGAGATCTCCATAATAGCAGGAACTTCGCCGAGACTCCGTGTCACCCGGCGATGAGTCGTGTAATAACGCTGACATATAAATGGTCGTCATTAGGCACGGGAGATCGCAGCCGTTGCGTGGAGAGCGTGGGAGCTGCTCCTCCTGCCCGGCTGGGCACGGGAGGGGGCTTCCCAGCTGGTGCCCCCGCCGCTCCCCTGCTCCTTGCAGCACCGCGCGCTCCCGATCGGGGAGGCGGTGCGAGCTGCAGCGCCTTTAGGTGCCTGTTCGATGTCTTAACGTGCTAACAAAACTCGTGGCAAACTGGAGCGCTCATCCCGCGCTTGACGTTGGGAATAAGGCACTCCGATACTTCATATAAATGGAAGCGGAGAGGGTGAGGGGGAATCCCGCGGGGTTTGGGAATCCCATGGGGTTTGGGAACCCCACGGGCAGCTGGGATTGGTGTCACCTCCCCTGCCTTCCCCATCCCTTCCCTGTGCACGGTGCCAGCGCCCTGGCACCTCGTGGGCCAGGCCATCAGCCAGTCTGGGACCCCCGTGTCCTGGGTCTGTGGGACCAGGTGCTCCCAAAACCCAAGGGTCGAGGCACTGCTCCAGGGACAGCCCATTCATGGGTGGGTTTTGGCTTCAGGAAGAAACGCACGGAGACAGACCCAAATCGCGGTCTTTTGCTCGAGGTAAATATCTCCAGGTGAGGTTTGTGAGGGTTTTGCCCCCCAGCATTGCTGCTACACACAGAGCCCTGAGTGTTGCCCTGCTCCCATGTGCCCCCGTGTGCTGGGCCCCTCTACGCTGTGCACCTCGCACGTGTGCTCACAAAGCTGGGCAAAGCTGGAGACAGGCCCCAGAGCATCCCATGTCCCTCCAGATCGGGCCAGATTTCCTTTCACATGTTGGATTTGTGTGGGGTCCCATGCAAGGACTGATCCTGCACAGCCCAGGTGGGGGTGCCGGCACCGCCCTGGTACCCACAGGCGCACGGGCAGGAAGATGTAACACGACAAGGCATCACCTAGCAAAACAGACCAAACTTTTTGCATTTCTTTCTTCTCCGAGCACTGCGCAGTCCGTAAATAGCATTAAAATACAACCAGAATCTTCTTCTACCTCCGTGCTCTTTTTCTTCTGCAGGAAGCGCAGCTCGCTCTGCTCTCCGGAGTTTGTTTGTTGCCCTAGGAGACACGCTGACAAGCATCACAAGCTTTGAAAGTCAATTGCTCGCTGGAGTTGAAAATGTGTTTTCAGGTATCTGGCTGATAGGTCCTCCAAGAGGAGGATGTGGCTTGAATGCTAAGCGAGGCAGCGCTGAATCCAGCCCTTTGGGCAGCGAGGAGGGGAGATTGCTGCGCTCTGATGTGCGGCGATAAAATGCCACAGCTCCAAATGCCCACAGTGTCTGGGTGCCAGCGCCTCGTTTGCCAAGCCGATAAAGAAGGCACAATTTCTATTTAAAAGCGCCGTAAACTTGCTGCTCCCATGGAAATGATTTCGGCCGAAAATGAGTGAGGGTTAGAAGTTTCTGTTGCCGTGAGGAAATGGTGGCGACTCGGGGTTTTCCACTCACCGTGGTGCGCGCAGGGTGCCGGTGCGCGCCATCCCGCCGGGCTGTGCCTCCAGCAGTCCCACCGGCGAGGTCTGAGCATCTCCTGCGGTGGAGATAGGCTGCAATCCTGCCAGCAAAGGGATCCTGTCCCTCCTGGGGTGGGTCACAGAGGAGCGACCCTCCCTGGATCCGACCTCAGCACTGCTGGGATCCCCGCACCCACAGCATCTGCGCACTCAACGGGGGATGCCCGGTTGGGGTCCCTCTGGGGCCTGGCTACCACTCATCCTCAAGGTCAAGACCTCTCCGTGTTGCTCCCCCGAAGCCCACAGAGCCTTGCTCAGCACCACCAGGAGCGGAGCAGGGCCGGGGCCATGCCCAAAGCAGAGCTCATGGTCCCGAGCTCAGCGCCGGCGCCCGGAGGAGCGGGTGGCGGTGGGGACGAGCGCTGCAGCGAGCCAGCCGTGCGTGTTTGATGTGGCTTAAATTAATCTTGATTGCTGTCTAATATTTTAAAAAGACACTTTTTATAACATGCGAGAATAATGTAGGAGAACTAATGTTCCCTTACGAAATGCCTTTCAGAATAATGATAAAAGTGCACTTTAATCTGCTATGAGAAGTCTCTGTGAGGGAGAGACGTCACACAAACAGGTGGAATCATGGTATAAATACAATAATTAATGAGAAGAAAGAATTTGCATCTTCTGACTTTTTCTCAACACCTGCTCTTTTTTCCAAATGGCTTTATTTTGTTTCCTGAGGGGGTCAGGAGGACGTGGGGATGCAGGCTTCTGCCATTAGTAAGCCATGCTTTCAGAGACTATAAAACGTCAGGGAAGCAGTGCATGGGAACTAAGTGCTCCATTAAGTTTTCCCTATGAAATTAAGAACCTTTATTGCCTTAAATAAGAGCTGCCGCCTAATGATGGACCGATGCAAATTCCCACCCGCAGAGCTGGGCGAAAGCGCCGGTTCCCAGCGCGCCGCAGCGGTCAGGGTGGTGTTGCCAGCATCGCCTCCTCTCCGCTGCCCAAACTCCACACTCGGAGGAAATTTGGGCCCCCAGTTGGTGTGACACCCCGGCCGTGTGGGGCAGGGCAGCAAAAAGCCCCCCGGTGCTGGCTGTGGGGCACGGGGAGGTGTGGGTCTCGCTGCCCCCCAGCTCCTGCACGGCAGCGCAGCCCCGGGTTTGGCTCGCGCTTCCCAAAGCAAGAAGCTGGCGGTGAGGTCAGGGTGCACAGCTCCTGGGCTGGCGTGCAGAGGGCTGTTGGGGCCAAATCCTGCTCCTACGTGCCCAGCCCAACAGCTAGCAGCCCCCCTGCCCTTACCAACGGGGGTGGCTCACACCTCAGCCCCACAGAAAGCATCTGCTACCGACACCACCAGCACACCCACACCGGTGTCACCCCAAACACCGGCATCACCCCAAACACTGGTGTCACCCCAAACACCACTGAGATGCACGTCCACAGAGGCCCCACAAAGCTGCCCCACTCGTGGTGCTGTTTCACAGCCCCTCACAGCCGGGGGCTGCCCAAGCACCCTTTCTAAGCCCCGTTTCTGCTGGCTGCTGACAATCCCCCCGCACGGCACGAGGCTTTCGGGTGGCGTGCAGCGTGCTGGAGCTGAGGAGCAGCACCTCAGAAGAGATGTGCAGCCTTTTGCAGCTGGAGACCTTGACTTGGTGACATGTATGCACGTGGCAATTGAATAATCCACTCACATTTGGAATATCTGCTCTTTAGAGTGCTGCTTTTCTTTTTTTTTTTTTCTTTTTTTTTTTTTTTTACAGTTTCTGAAGAGGTCTTATGGTTTCCTTTATTTTCTGAAATTGTGGCGTTACAGCAGGTTAACGTTTTGCAATTGCAATCCGGGCAGTCGTTGCAAAATGGAAAACCTTTAGCAACTGGTTAATTCTGGTTGGGAAGAGTTTCGAATACGAAGTTTGAGCGCTACAAGTTATTTCTTGCTAATTGCAGCATCTCGGGGTGACTTCAAAGATCCCATCAAAGAGCAGAAAGCTCCGTACGGGCTGCGACTGCGGGTCAGGCTGTTTCCACTTGCATCAGCCCGAGAGCACCCACCAAGCTCCCCGCCGAGCAGGACTGACCACGGGCCGGGCTGCAAACAACACCCCGGAACGGTAACTCCTCTCCCTGCCTTTGTGTAACATCGCTTTGAAAATGAGGAAGATGAAAAAGGACAAACATACCGGACAAATTACCACAATTGCTAAAATACAACGTGTCGACAGCTGTTGGAAGAACAGGCTTCGCTTCTGGGTCGTTTTGGGGTTTTTCCCTTAAAGTCTTGGATCGTAAAAGCCTGCTCAGTGCTGAACCCGGCCGCTCCCCTGCCGAGGAGCTGGATGGGGCGCAGCAGCCGCGCTCGGCCCCCCCCCAGGCTCAGGACCTGGTAAAGAGCCGGGGAAGCAGCGCCCAGGTGTGCTGAGCCCAGCAGGGAGTGGCTGGCCCCGATACTGCATTGCAAGTTGCTAACTATTGTATTATATTTATCTTTTCAGACTAAGAGATTTAATAATAGAGATAGTAGTGGTGAGGTGGGACTGCTGGGGGGCACCCAGGGCTGCGGGAG
The DNA here is from genome assembly GCF_009769625.2 of Cygnus olor. NCBI lineage: Eukaryota > Metazoa > Chordata > Aves > Anseriformes > Anatidae > Cygnus > Cygnus olor. The sequence continues at coordinate 21,102,315 of NC_049179.1, read as the reverse complement.
GACCCCAGCGCAGGGAGATGGGAGCGGATCACACACGTGCCCATGTGCTGAGCTCCAAATCCTGACCCGCTCCTGCTGCTGCCCCCCAGCTCGGCCTCGTGCTGAGCCCTCAGCCCCCAGCTCGGCACCGAGCAGCGTTGCCATTAGAAGTCACACCTGGAACAGGGAAATCCAGATTAACCCATCGGAAGGGTGTTTTTTGTGTTTTGTTTTGTTTTGTTTCGTTTTTTAAATACATTTGGATAGCAGCATAGCGCTTTGTTTAAACATCGATCCACGCATCCTAATTGCATAAAACACCCCAGCTGAAAATTGCCCACACCCCCCCGAACACCCACATGCACACGTGTGCCCTGTGGCTCCTCAAAGACCTGGGGGGGCCTCAGTGCCCCTGCTCCGAGCACAGGGCAGCCACAGGAGGGCTTCAGGCTGGCTGTGCAATACCATCCACGCGCCGATCACCGCGAGTGCTTTGCCAGACGTGTCGTGTTCGGCGTGTCCTTGAAGGCTTAGCGTCACCGGGGTTAAATTTTAAGCACCCCTATGAGTGCTTAATTAGAGTCAATGCCCTCGGGACAGAAGGAATGACAATATACACCTTGTTAAAGCATAAAGATAAAGTATTTATTAAGATCAATAAAGGGGTTGTTTTAAGGCACAACCAAGATAAGTTTGTGCAGTCACCTTACGAGTACAGCGAGTGGGCTGGGCGGGCGTCTCGTGTGTGTGCCCTGCGTGCCCTGCATGTACGGGGCCCGGGGATATTCCCAGGGGAGAAAGAAAGCCCGACTCCAGCCCTGCGCTGTCGCGTAACGTAAAGCCGTGTAAATAAATCGGTCTGCGTGGCAGTGCTATGGAGCTGTAGTTGGCATTGCCGGGGAGCTGTGCCGAATGCGCTCGCCTGGATTTTGGCAGGGCATTTGCAGGGCTGGGGTTGCGGTGCCAGGCATGGGAAGCACCAAAAAGGGAGCAGGGGCCAGGCGCCTCTCCCCGGCCTTTCGCTGGGCTTCAGGTGCTGCCTGGTCAGACGCTCACCGCTTCCAGGCTGGCTTACGCCACGCAGGGATTTCACCCACAGCGTTCTCGATATTAATCATCGCAGCTCTGCAAAATGCATGTCAGCATCATCCGATCTCCCAGTAGATGAACAAGCACATCCAGGGCACCTCCAGGCCACCAGCCGGTGGGCACCCACCCGAGGACACGCTGGCAAGTGGCTCGGGGGCAGGAGCAGAGGCACGACCTGGCCGTGCTCTGCGCTGCGTCGCTGCCACCGCCAGGGCTCCAGCAGCAGGTTTTGGGGCGTGGGGAGCCACGGCCATGCCATGAACCTGCCTGGGGACCTGCCCTGGCAGCGGGGCCAAGCCTGGCAAAGGGGCATACACAGGAGCCGAAGTTGCCGCTCCGCCGCGAGGGGTGTTTGCTCTGCGAGGACACACGGAGAGGACACACGGAGAGGACACGTAGCACGTCCTTGTCCTGCAGCAGCAGCCGGGCAGCTTGACCCCCAGCTCCCCTCTCCGTCACCGCGAGGCCCGCGGAGCGCAGGCGTGGAAGCCAAGCTCTGCCACCGAAGTTTTCAAGGAAACACTTTCATCTAGCAAACAACGTATTATTAATTTGCATGAGGGTTAAACTACTGCGCTGGGATGTATCTGCTTCAAAGCGAGTTAGGGAGCAGACATTGAAGTGGTAACTCAGGCATCCTCTGAGCAGCTCTTAACCAGTCCTCCCTGTTTTGTAAATGGCATTAGTATCTTAGCTGCTTATTTAGAGCTTTAAAAAGTAACCGACTTCCTTGAAGTCATTAAAGTCTAACCTTTAAACTCCAGGAGTCTAATGGTTCAAGCCAAGCATAATGTTGAGGCACATCTGTGATAAATCTGCTTTTAATCTCCACAAAGTGCTTTTCATAGATTCCAACTTTAACGTATTAGGTGTTAGATGAACACACTGAGTGCTAGTAAAATACACCCGATTGTAATCTATTACCTTTTACACAAAGCAGCATTTAGTTTTATTAACTATTGAAATATACTGAAAACTGTTAAAAAAGCACCGTGTAAATCTTTAAGATTCATGCTGTTTGATTTTATGGAGGCCTAATTCCTTGCAAAAGTAGCAGGCGAGCAGTCGGGCCGACGACTTAATGGGTTGTAGGTGATTAACAGGAGCCTCCCACCCCGCCGCGGGGAGGTGCTGGGTGGCAGCACGGGGCGGGGGGGGGGACCGCGGGGTGGCTTCGAGGGGGTGCTGAGCCCCCGGCCCTGCCCGTGCTCTGCGCTCTGCTGGGACACCTGGGGAAGCTGCTTCCTCGGGGGGTGAGACTCCGGCTCGGGGGCTATGGCTGGTGGGCAGGGGGTCGGTGGAGCCCCCAGCAGGTGCTTAGAGCCCTGGTTGCCCTTTGGGGCCAGGCACGAAGCTCGTCCTGCCCCAGCAACGTGACCCGCTCCCCTCCCAGCAGCGGGGTTTCTCTTTGGATGCAGGTCCCGCCTTCGAGCTGAGGGCAGCGGGCCTGCGGGGTGACGGTGACAGGGGTGGCACAAAGTCCCTGCTGCCTCCGTCCTGTCCCAGGTCACCTCCCCTGTGCCCCGTCCCCAGCACATCCAGCCGCCGGGTCTGGGCTGTTTGCACACCCGTAAATCCCCGCTGACTCAGCCGGGCTGGGGCTGTTGCTTGGGGTTTCCTCAGGTGCCGAGGTGCAGAGGATTTCTGCTCCAGCACGAGCCCGCTGGGGCCGCAGGGAGCACGGGCACAGCCCAGGGCAACCACGGCGGGGCCGAGATGAGGGCTGGCTGCCCCGGCAGCACCCCAGCTCCAGCCCCAGCACCTCGCTGGGCTCTTGGCCCCGAGTGTTTTTTTTGGGGCCAGGGTTTTGGGGACGGGGGACAGGGTCTGCTCACACCTCGCCCTCCCCAGCGTGGACCTTTTCCCCCCGCAGTGCCCGTGCACGTGGCGGCCCCGCGTGAGCCGCGGGAGTTTCCAGCGGGCACCGTGCAGGATGCGCCTGAGTCAGAGCGAGAAACGGCAGGGCCGGGGCAGCGCGGGGGGAGCCCCGGGATTCCCCCGCTGCCGCTCCTGGAGGGGCTGGGGGAAACCAAACCCACACACCGGGCTGGATCCTGCCTCGCTCGGCTGGGGGGGCTCCCAAATGCACCGGGGATGGGGCTCTGCAGTTTGGGCTTGGAGGCTGGGTTCGTCTCTGTCTCCAGCTCTTCCTCTGCGCTCTTCCAGCCAGCAGGACTAATTGTTGGGAAAACAGGTATTCAAGGGGAAAAAATCCTTCATGCTGCAGCAAATTATAAACATGGGAATAATTAGAGATATACAAGGCCAGAAAGCCAGCACAGCAGTAGGTGATTTAAATACACACCCAGGGACCTCTCTTTGTGCCCCACAAAGAGAGGGGACCTCTGCTGCCGGACACCACAGCTCGGCGAGGATGTGCCAGAGCACGGCTTTGTTTTAATAAAAAACTAAATTGAAAAGCGTTGTTCAAAAGGCTGTTCCAGATCTAAAGGGAAATAACTTTTGCAGAGTTTGTGGAGCCAAAATGTGCTTTGGTTCTTCCCACTGTTGGAAGAGCTGTTGAGAGGTGTTTTTGTTTTTTTTTTTTCTCTCTCGCTCTTTCTCCCTGCCTCGCCCTCACACGGTTATCCAATCTGCCATTAACGCTGGGACCGAACCAAAAGTCCGGTGCCAAAACCTCCACACTTGGCGAGCTTTCGGACCCCGAGCTGGGGCTTAAATTACATCCTGCACATGGCCCCAGCCACGCTGGAAGGCAGTCCCAACTGCACACCAGTTCCCGGTTGCTGAAGCCCTGGCTCTGGGGCGAGCAGCGTTCTGCCCAGGGTTTGCCCACCTTCCCATAAACCAGAGGCTCCCGTATTTGCACCACACTACAGTGGTTTCCCTGCACGGTGGCTCTTTGGGGCGCTTCGCACCATTTCTGCCCCGGTGCAGAGGTGCCGTGGCGTGGCTGGGGCTCCGTTTCTGGCTGGCTTGGGCAACCTCTCCCCTCGCTCCTGCTGCAGCTGGGTAGGAAACAGCTCCAGCAGCTCAGCCCCTGGCACGAGGGCACGGGGAGAGCGCAGCGGCTGCCAACGCCTGCTCCCGGCGGGGAACTGGGGAGGTTGGGGCTGGCACAGCTCTCGGCTCTGCGCGGTGGGTCTGGGAGCTCTGCGCACGCATCTCAAAGCACCAACAGCGGCACGAGCGTGCCCACGCTCCTCTGCCGCAGGGAACGCGGTGGGCTGTGGGCGCTGGGTTTTGGGGACAGTGCCCTGGGGCATTGCTCCATCGCCCAGTGCCGGGCAGAGCCAGCTTTGCTCCCCAGCCTTCCCGCTGGGATTTCCCATGGCTTCGAGCTGCCGAGGAGGATGCCAGCCTTGGCAAAGCCAGCGGGGCTCGGAGAGAGGCCAGCTCACCCAGGGTCTGAACGCACCCAGCCCGCAGGCGAACACGCCGTGACAACTGCCTGCAGGCCTGGCTCGCTCGCAAACGAATGCAAAACGCAGCAGGATCACAGGGGGCTCGGTGTTAAGCAAGGACAGGGCGCCTGCTCCCGCCGTGACAGCCAGCTGGGAAATCCCTGTCCTCATGCAGAGGTGCCTGCGCCTGCGAACACCTTGATGCTGAGCCAGCAGGATCAGCCTTTGCACCAGCGGGATCACCTTTTCCATCCCTGGCATGTCCTTCTCCATCCCTGTTTTCCCCTTTTCTGCCCCAACCCGGCTGTGGGGGGGCAGCCAGCGCCCATCAGCGGGTGCCTGCGCCCACCCAGGAGGCAAACAGGGAAGCACCACCACCAGAGCTGTTCCCTCTGACCTCTCCTTTCACACTTCGGACATTTCCTGCTTTTTTTTTTTTCTTCTTCTTCTTTTTTTCCCCATTCCCCATGTCTTTGCCTAATAGTTTTCATTAAACCCGGCTCGTAAACAAGGCACATCCTCCCCTTTTGGAGCCCATGACCAGAGAACTCTTGGCCTCGTTCTAGCAGTACAAGGTGTTCCAGTGATTATTACCCCTAAATAATGCGGTTTAACAATTAACAGCTTGTTTCAACAGCATTTGCATTTCCCTGCTACTAAACAAGAGACTTTAATCTCCGCACACAAACAGCGTCTTGTTGGGACAAGCTGCAGGATGCGCGGGCTGCACCGTGCGGAGCTGTGCCAGCTTTGCCACCCAGCTCCATCCCGTGCCGGGCTCCCCTCGTGCTCCTGTGGCACCGCCGGGGATCCCATGGCACCATCGGTGCTCCACGGCACCACCGGGGCACCCACGGCACCACCGGGGGTCCCACGGCGCCACTGGGGCTCCTACGGCACTGCCAGGGCTCCGCGGCACTACTGGGGCTCCACGGCACCACCGCGGCTCCCATGGCACCACCGGGGCTCCCACAGCACCACCGGGGGGTCCCACGGCACCACTGGTCTGCCATGAGCGGCGCGGGCGCAGCCGGTGCCGGTGCCCAGGGGCCGGCGGTGCGGGTCGGTGCAGCCAGCGCCTCTGCTCCGCCGCTCCCCGGGCTCCTTTGAACGCGCTGGCTTCAATTACCTCTAATTACACGCGGTGTATCAGAAGGCAGACGGCTTTGAACCCGGCGGAGAATCGGGGCCGTTTCCAGGCGCAGCGCAGCGAGCCGCCCCAGCCACATGAAAAGTTGATGTTTCTGGAGCTATTAGAGAAGTGTCTTTTAATGATTTAATAAAATCGCCGGCGTAGCAGTGAGTCCTCTCAGATGTCAGAACCCTCGTGCAATCCGCCACGGCTCTGACAACCGGCCTCCTTGCACGTACCAGCAGGGAAGGGTTTTGGGACCAGCCTGGGGTGTCAGCAGCGAGGGGGCTGGCGGGGATGCGGGGAAGGGGACAGCCCCGTCCTGCTGGCACCGTGGTGGCCACAGCCTCCCCTCCAGACACAGCTGAGGCGATGAGAGCACGGGGTACCTGCAGGCATAAGAGCGGGGTGACAATCCCATTTATTCCGAGAACGCCTGGCGACCTTTTGCAGGCAGCGCAGATAAATGCTGGGCCAAGCGGCATTGTTCTCTCTTAATACAAGAAATAGAAACATTAATCATCTAACCAGTCATTTATCATGGTTTGGGGGCATTAATTTGATGGTATGTCATTTCCCATTGGGTTTGTGTGTTGTGGAGGTTGCATTCAAAACACCTTCAATTAGATGTAACTAATGATACCGAGCTATTTTAGGGCCTGGTGATCCCTTCGAGCAGGAGGCTGCTGTGACTGCTGCCGGAGCGACCAGACCACCTCTGCCCCCCCTCAGCAGCCCGTGGCCTGATGGTCAGACCCCTTTGCTGGAGGAAAAGCCAGGCAGGGGCTGCCCCTGGGACCTGCAACGGGCTCTCGCCCTGCACTGGGTAAATCATGACCCCCTGGGAGGCCGGGAGCCACCCGTTCCTCCTTCCTCCCCAGCTGCTCAGGCAGGCAGACCCGGGAGATCAGCAGCTCCTGACCCTCCTCATCCTCCACGGGTCTGCTGCAGGAGGCCGGGCAGCTCCCTGAGCCCAGGTCAGAGGCACCCAAAGGTGGGCGAGACCTGGGGGGGGGGGGTGCCGGGAACACCCCACGAGCTTGCCCAGCCCCTGACAGCGAGCACCGTGCTGGTGCAGCCTTGTGAAGCGGCCGTGTCCAGGCTCAGGGCTGCGTTTGGCTCCCGGCTCGGCTGCAGCCTCGTTGTGCAAGGCGGGGAAGGCACGTAACCTCCCGCCGCGCTCATTTGACTTGAGGGAGCTGTTAAGTCTCCGAATGGAAAAGCACCCCTAATGACCCGCGTTATTAAGGGCTGCTCGGGGAGTAATAGCAGAGCTGGGCAGATCAGAGGAGCTTCGTGCAAACAGCTCCGTCATCCTGCCTCGCGGCTGCCCTGCGCCACCCTTATCTCTCCCAGACTGGGGCAGCTCCCGAGCAGAAGCTGCCCATTCTGCCAAATTGCCCGGCGCAGCAGGCAAACACTCATTAGGGGCTGGGTGGAGCCAACCAAGCCCGTACTCAAGGGCCACCCCGACCACAGCAAAGCCGGGCTGCGGCACCAGCCTGAGCTGTCAGCACCAAGCAGAACGAGCTTCGCCACCGCAGGTCGCAGCCGGAGCTTGGCCGTGCCTCGGAGAAAATCTCTTGCCGGGAGAAAAGAAAGGAGCTGCCCTCCGGCCGGGCGCGCAGCTCCCACCGCGCCCGTCGTGGTGCTCGGTGATGCTCGCCGGCGAGTCCCGTCTCCTTAAACCCTGCTCCAAAGCAAGCCAGGGAAAGGCAATTGCTGCCCTTTGAGAGCGGGGTGATTTACTGCACCGCCTGCAATGATTCATTCGGGGCTCTCCTGGTCTGTTTGGTCAGGGCCGTTTTGCAGGCTCGGGGCTTGGCTCCTGCTGCGCCATCACAGCGGGGTTTCTCCCGACACGCGTGCGTGGTCCATGCGGATGGGACCTGCACAGCTCCCATGCCCAAGCCCCCGTGTCCCCGTGTCACCAACAAGATCAGGGACAGGGCTGAACCCACGCGGTCTCCTGGCCTGCCTGGGTCCCCCTGCACAAGGGAGAGAGGTCGGGGGAGAGGGAACGATCCCCAGCACCAATTGACCCTGTCCCAAGGCTCTGTCAGCACAGCAAAACCTCCTGGAAGAGATGCTGCAGTGAGCTGCCCCGGCTGGCAGAGAAACCCCGAATCACTTTTACAGGCTGGAGAGCCTTTAAAAACCCAAACGAGGCCACTTGCATGTGTTTGTCTTCTCTGCCAGCTTGGGCCTTAGCGCAGGAAATGTGGCCAAGGAGATTTCTTTAAACAGAGAGAGACCCTGCCCGGGGGGTGCAAGGATCTGGGGCCAGATCGCGCTCGGTGCAGGCTGCCGATGGCTGAGGGCCCTGCCCGCGTCCCGGCGGTGATCCTGGCGGTGCCCCCCCGGAGGCCACGAGCAGCACCTGCCCTCCTCGCGCTGCTTTGCCAACGCGCCCGGCCCCGGCCGCATCCTGCAGCAGCTGTGGGGGCTCTGCCCAGCTCCTGGGGGTTGGAAACGCAGGCAGCAGCCACAACAGCTCGGGGAGGCTGGGGGGGGCGACCCACTGCTTGCTGAAACCGCTCCCCGGGGGCCTTCCTGGCCAGGCTGCCGCTCCCTCAGGACGCCGCAGCAATGCTGCTTGTTATTCACAGAGCCCACGCGGCTGCGTTTCTGCCCGGGCTCCAGGCAGTGCCCTGGCTGTCTCTAACGAGTGTGAAGCCTTTCTAAAACTTTCCGGCGAGCTGACAAAGTCCTCCGTGATGTAGCGGTCCCAAGTATTTGCTTGATCTGCTGTTGCCACACATTCTTCCGAGAACAAACACGCAGAGCGACGCGCGCACGTCATTCTCCTCCGGAGAGCTGGCTCCTTTTCTCTGGTTATAAACCAAAGCTGACAAGTGTCAGCCCTCCTGCCAAATTTGCACTGACTGGCATTCTCATGAGTGTTGGTCAAACAGTGAAATCCATTCATTTGTCTAAAAGCAAACCAACAGCATTCTCCTTGTCTCAGGCTGGAACAAAGCCTGTGCCTGTCTGCTCCCAGCGCCCTTCCCGCGCGTTGGGGCACCGGGCGCTGCCCCCCCGGCCCCGTGGGACAGCACGGCCACAGCCCGGGCCCCTCCAGCACTGCTCGGTGGGGAGCTTTAAGGGAGACCTTTGGGCAAAACCAGAAACCTGAAATTTTGGTGTATTTCGGGGCAGGGAGGTGGCAAGGCTGATGCTCTAGATGGGCTCTGCGAGGTCGCTGTGCCTGGCTGCTCCCCTCCAACCCTGGTGGAGCAGCCCCTCGGCAGCCCAGCACCATGCCCCTGTCCCCAGGACCCACGTCGGCCCCGGTGCACCCCAGGGATTCTCTCTGCAGCCGGTGGGTGCTCGGTGCTGCTCGCTGCGGTGTGGGGCTGCCCCGGTGTGCTCCCAGCTGAGAGCAGTGTCAGCGCCCGCTGCTAGGGCTGCCGGCTGTGCGTGCGTGCTTCGTGTTTGGTGAAGTGCTTCTGAGTGCGATGCTTCAGCTCCAGACCAGCAACAGATTGAGCAACAGAAGCATCTTTCTCTGTTGTGGAGCCTTCAGGAAGCTGTGGGTTGTTTTCTATTTTCTTTTTCTTTTTTCTTTTTTTTTTTTTTTGTTGTTGTTAAAGACGTTGGAGATGTGCTGGGAGGGGAGCAGAAAGCAGGGTGAGCGCGGTGCGGGCCCGGCAGCTCCTGCGAGCAGCTTGGCACTCAGCTGAGACAAGTGACGGCTCTGAAGGCCGGGCCCTGAGTGCTGCTGCTCCTGCAGCCCTTTGGAGCCGGGTCCTGGCTGCCGGGGCTGGGCAGTGCCCCCGCGGTGAGCGCTGCAGGAGGGGACACCTGGGCGGCATCAACCCCCAAACCAGCACCGATCCCGCCGGGGGAAGTGGTGGTGGTGAGGACGGGAGGCGACCGGGGTCTCTCCGTCTTCCATTTCCCTCTTGCTTTGATGCAAGTCCTCCCATTTTCTCGCAGGCAGCACGGAATTGTTTGTCGCTTCGCCGAGAGCCCAGCGCCGTGGGTTGCCGGGGCAAAGCAAACCCTTTGTCTCAGCCCCGCGCTCCAGCTGGCGTTCGCATGAGGCTGGCGAGCGTAACTCAGCCCAAACAATGCTGGAGCCCCGCCAGCGCGCCGGGGCATCCTGAACCCCCCGGCAGCTCCTTGCACGCCCCGTGTGTGGTACGGGGCTGGGCAGGGGCGTGCCGGGGGGCTGGGGGTCCTGCTGACAGCCCCCCCCCCCCCCCCGCCAGGGCTCTGCCCCCCTGCACGGAGCCCAGCGTGCTGCAGGCTGGGGGGGGGAGCGGGTACCCGGCTGTGCGTGGCCCTTTGGAGAGCCACCCGTCAAGTTGCGCCCCGTGCTGGGCACTGCCTCCCGTTTTGGTGACGGAAATGTGGTTTTGTGGTTGCTGGAAAGCGGTGGCAGGGCCTTGGTTCGTGTGGGATGGGCAGAGCCCGGCCAGGGCCAGCCCTGAGCCTGCCGCTCACCTGGGCACGGGCTCCCTCTGCTCTGCTGAGGGGGTGAAGAAGAAAACGGAAAATCCTTGTCATTGCTCAGCAGCTGCACGAGGCTGGCCCTGCGTGGAGATGTGCCGGGCGGTGTGAGGTCAGAGCTGTCCTCTTCTGCAGCTTTTCTGCAGCTTTTCTGCAGCCACCAGCCCGGCCTGCCCCACTGCGGGGCTCCCTGGGTGCTGCACCCGTGGGGAACCAAAAGCTGCCTCGTGCCTCTCGCAGCAGCTCCTGGTGTGCCGGGCAGCTCCGAGTGAGTGCCAAAAGCTCCTTGCTTTGCTCCTAAAGCACACGATTTAGGGTCGGGCTGTGAAGCGGGGGTTATTGAGCCGAGGATTGGGGTGTGCTGGGGCGGAGGGGTGCTGCCCACCCGCGGGGCAGCGACCCCGGCCCACCCGTGGGAGCGGAGAGCCGCGGCCCCACGAGAGGCGGCAGCAGTGGCTTGGGGCGAGCGGTGGGATCGCTGCCACGGGCTTGAATAGTCACTATTCCTCCAAAGGGACACCACAACACGGCTCCTGCCCAAGAGATACTCGCTGCGACCGAAACCGGTGCTGAGCCGTCGCCGAAACCCGTCCCAGGCTTAGCCCCAGACAAACGCGCGCGGCTCTCGTGTATCGGTGGTAAACGGCTTCCTGTTTAAAAGCTCTCCAAATCACGGGGGCAGCTTGTTTTGACATTTGATTAGCCACAGAGAACGGCTCGAGAGTGCTCGACTGAGGGAGCGAGCAAACTCGGCAGCAGCCGCGGTGCTGAGCGCTAGGGGCGGAGGGGGCCGGGCGGGCAGCGCTGCCGGGCAGGGCACAGCGGGGGCTCCCCCCGGCCCCTCTCGCCGCCCCCCCGGGCCCCTCTCCGCTCCCCCCGGCCCCTCCGTCCCTCCTGACCCCACGCGGAGCCCCCCAGGGCTGCGGGAGGGGGGTCCGGGCACCACCGGCTGCGGGGGTCGGCATCGCCCCAGTGCCGGGCGGGGGGCTCCGGGCACCGGGCGGGGGGCTCCGGGCACCGGGTGGGGGGCACCGGGCGGGGGGCACCGGGGGCTGCAGCGCTGCCCGGAGCCGGTGGAGCCCAGCAGCGGCAGCCCCCCCGCAGCGGCAGCGGGGCCCGGGCCGTGCTGAACTCTCCGGGCTCTGCTTTGCTTTGCTTCCTTTCTTTTTTTTTCTTTTTTTCTTTTTCTTTTTTTTCTTTTTTTTTTTTTTTTTTTTCCCTTTCCCCAGACCTGAAGCATGTTGTGTCAGGTTGGTCGTGACACTGCAGGGCTGTTTTCCTTTCTCTTGCTATCGCTGCTATCAAGTAGGAGTTAACAGCTCTTGTTTATACAATGACTATCTGGCCAGAGGCTGATTTAATACCTCCCACTTCTTTTAAGTGCAAATAGACTCTAATGTGTGTATTAGGCTACTTGAATGGCTGTTCTGGTGAAATACTCGCTTTCCAAATAACTTATCTGCAGTCAGCGCTGGGGAGAGGGGAGAGCAAACTTCTTTAGAGTTTAGCAATAATAAAAAGAAAACAATCCGCTTAATATTTCCCTATTTGCTTGGCTGAGCCTTTAGTCACGCCGAGCCTCGGAGGCTTCCAGCCGCCGGAGCCTTCTGACGGGTTTGCGGGCCCGCTCCCGCAGCACCCCCCCCCGCAGCCCCCCGGCAGCCCCCCGGCCGGGCCGGGGCCGCAGCCGCCTGCAGCCTGCTGGCAGGAGGAGAGCAGCGGTAATCCCATCCCATCCCAATCCCATCCCATCCCATCCCAATCCCATCCCAATCCCATCCCATCCCATCCCAATCCCACCCCATCCCAATCCCATCCCATCCCATCCCATCCCAATCCCATCCCATCCCATCCCAATCCCATCCCAATCCCATCCCATCCCAATCCCATCCTATCCCATCCCATCCCATCCCATCCCATCCCATCCCAATCCCATCCCAATCCCATCCCATCCCATCCCAATCCCATCCCAATCCCACCCCATCCCAATCCCATCCCATCCCAATCCCATCCCAATCCCATCCCATCCCATCCCAATCCCATCCCAATCCCATCCCATCCCAATCCATCCCAATCCCATCCCATCCCATCCCATCCCAATCCCATCCCAATCCCATCCCATCCCATCCCATCCCATCCCATCCCATCCCATCCCATCCCAATCCCATCCCATCCCATCCCATCCCATCCCATCCCATCCCAATCCCATCCCATCCCATCCCATCCCATCCCATCCCAATCCCATCCCATCCCATCCCATCCCATCCCATCCCATCCCAATCCCATCCCAATCCCATCCCATCCCAATCCCAATCCCAATCCCATCCCAATCCCATCCCAATCCCATCCCATCCCATCCCGGAGCGAAACTGCCGGGTTTCTGCTGAGTCACAGCCACCGGGGAACGGGGAGAGCAATTACAGCCGAAAACTGGGAAGGCATCCCAAACAAATTGGTTATAATTAACAAGTAGAAGAATAACACCAGCAATACCATTAGCAGGCCCAAAAGCCATTTGCAATATAATATCTATAATTAGACAGCGCACAGCAAAGCCGGGGCTGAGCTGCTGCCCTGGCAGGGGAGGGCAGGTGGGCGCTGGGGAGCTGGGGGGCTCGGGAGGAGGTGAGCACCCCCCGCACCCTCCAGCACCCACCGGCACCCTGCAGAACCCCCCAGCACCCCCCAGCACCTCGTCCATCCTCTGCACGAGCCCTGGCGCCGTGCATCCAAGGGTCCCGGGGCTGGATGCGGTGGGCACGGGGAGGCCGGCGGGGCCGGGGCACCACTGCCCTGCCTGCAGCAGGTCGCTGCTGCTGCGTTTCCCCACCTGGGTTTGATGCAGGGGAGAGTCTGATGGGGCGGCTGGGCTTGGGTCTGAGCTGTGGCTGAGCCCCGTTAGGGGGTCCCAGGCCTGATCCCTTCGTCTCCTCCTCGTGTCGGTCCCGAGCTCGTGGCCAGATCGATGCAATGAGCATGGGCCGGGGCTGTCCTGGCAGGGGGACCCGGCTCCGAGCCTGAACTCAGCTCCCCGGAGCTGCCCCTGCTGCCACGGGCCTGTCCTGAGGCTTGCCCTGCTGTGGGCACCTGGGCACATCTGCGAGCTCAAAGGTTGTGGGATTTTCTGTGGGAAACATGCCTGGGACCTCGAGGGAAGTCCACGGCCCCTTCCCATGCCAAACGAACCTTGCCTCTGCTGCCGGCCGTACCCGTTACCCCTCTCACCCCTCCTGTCCCAAGTTTGGGGGGATGGAGGAGAAACGCTTGGCTTTTGAGGCTCAGGCCCTTGTTCCGCGCCAGCACGAGGTCGTGGCACATCCCCAGCAGCTTCCCACCCGCCGGGCGCCTCTGCCTGGGCAGCCCCCGGCCGCGGCAGCGCAGCCCAGAGCCTGGGCTGGGCGGCACGGGTATTGCCCAAGCAGATCCCGCGGATGAGGGTGAGGTCAACCGGAGCTTTGCTTGTGAAAGGACCGGGTAATCGGGGCCTGTCGTGACAGCACCGGCTCCCGACGCGCTCCTCCAGCCGCCGGGTGAGGCCGTGGCCCCTCGCAGGGCGCTGAGCGTCCGCCCCGAATTTAGGCGTAGGGGCAGGAGCTGCAGGGGGGTGCCGGGGGGGGGGGGGATGCCCCTGGCTGCCAGGCACAGCCCTGCCCACGCTTGTACACACTCCTTGTAGGGTGTCCGTGTCCTGCCACCGCTTAACCTTGGTTTTATTTTTGGTTCTTTTTCGGTTTCCGTTTCTGCGGGAAAGTCATAGCTCAAAAGTTCTGCTGAAGGATTTGGTAAAGAGCGCCACATTTATAGGCTGGGGTGAAACGAAGTGCCTGAGCGCATCAGCAACCCAAGCTCCAGCGCCCCAGCCACCGGGGCCGATGGGCCCGCGAGGTTTCGCAGGTTGCTGCGTGCGCATTTCCCTGCGAGGGGCCCCGATGTCTGCTCTGAAGAGGGCAGAAGAGAAAGTGGCCCAGCCCGGCAAGTGCTAGGGGGCCCGCAGGAGGCTGGCGGTGCCCCCGCTGGGTTCGAGGGTTCAAAACACCCCAAAGGGAAGGCCCCAAATGCCCCAGGCAGCTCCCGGTGCTCCCAGTGCCAGGAGCGGCCGCGGGACCCAGCCCGCTCGCGCTGGGGGGGGGCTGCGAAACCTCACTGCCAAGAGCAGATAAAACCCACAGAGCTTCCCCACAAAGCCAAATAAACTTGCTGATAGCTCTCCTAGCTCTCCTTGCTCGGTCATTAGTATGCGTTTCAGTGCCTTTCCAGCTCTGAAATCCTTGTTTAGATAAACTTGAAAGCTAAAGGAAATTTGGCAGGCAGGGTCCTGCCCTGCGCGGAGGGCAGATAGTGTCACCTTAAATGTAAACACGCGCTATTGACTGGGGCCGGGACCGGCTTGTCAACGATAAAGCCACCTCACGGGGTGGCTGCCTTCACACAGCCGCACACAATGAGCGCCGCTTTCATGTTTGGCGAGTTAATCTATTAATGTCGTCCAGGAAATGAGATGGGAACAGAAGCGACTCAGTTACCGGCGGGGCGGGCGTGCGTGTGTGTGTGTGCGTGCGTGCAGGTTTCTCCTCTTTCCCCCGCCGCCTCCTCTGCATCCTAATGGCAAACCAACATGGTCTGATGAAGCTGTAGTGAAGCCTCAGTCAGCCTCTCCCAGGATTAACGGGTACACGGGGAAGCGCGAAGGGAAGGTAAAAAATATGGAAGAAAAGCCCCGCGTTTCGGTTCAGGGCCCGTGTCCCGCAGGGAGGCACCACGGCCCCGTGCGGGATCCTGAACCCCGCAGCGGTGCCGGGGGCAGCCTGCGAGCGGCCGGGTGCTGGGGATTTGGGGCAGGGCGAGCAGCAGGCGCAGCGGGGACCAGCATGGGATGGGGCACGGCGGCTCCTTCCCCGCAGAGGCCGATTGCGCAGGGGAAGAGCGGCTCAGTTTCCCCGAAAGGGCGGCGGCGCGGTGGGTCTGCTCGGTGTCACAACACCCCGCGCTCAGGAGCCGTGCCCGAGCTTTCTCCCTGAGCCGGGTGGGTGAGGACATCTCCACTTCCTTTCCCGTGGCCGTGAGACCTCGCGGGGTGCCGTGGCCTCAAGCATGCAGCACGTCTTGGCCAAGCCATGCGTGGGACCAGCGGCCTCCTTCAGGGGGACCTTGCATCGCCCCGGGGACCCCAAAGCCTCCTGCGCTTGGCCCATCTCTGGCGTGCTCGGCCCTACAACCCTCGGGGCACGTGGAGGGCGAGGGGCGGGAGTGGGCTGGGGCTCCCCCGCTGCCCCGAGGGGAAGGACGCGGCTCCTGGTGGCCCCACACCTCGAGCTCCAGCACAGCCCGTCGGGCTGGGAGAGGAGGCAGCCACTTCTCCCGCCGAGGCTTTCTCTGAGATCGTTACGAAAAAATCTCAGGGAAAGGAAAAAAAAAAAAAAAAACTTATGGGAAAAGATCATGGTTTCTAATTGGGATGTGCAAATATCAATTTAAGTAGATTTTAAATCAATATGAACCAGAACATTTCCTTTAACCCCTAATCGTTCTTTCCTTCTTTTTTTTTTTTTTCCTTTTCAACCAGGTGAGTTTTAATAACCTAAAATAAAACATCTGCTATTTCAGTGCAGTCCTAGCGTGAGGAATATCAATTAACGAGAGGCATTCTTGGTCGTCTGAGTTCACCACAACAGCGCTGGCTGGATGGAAATGTGAAGAAAATTACAACCTTTTCGGGGAAACCATTAAATAAAAATCAGAATTTGTCCGTAAATACCACTGGGGGAGGGAAGCAGCTCGTCTAGTGCCTTCTATTTTCAGCAGCGGAACCGAATTTCCAGCGTCGAGCGCGGTCCCTTTCCTGTCCCCTTTGTCCACCACCCCGTCGGGGCCCAGGAAGCGCTGCGGGCTGCGGGGCCGGCCCCGTCCCAGCACCCGGTGACGCACGGTGTGGGGTGGCCGTGGGTCACCGCACCGGGATGGGGACCCTGCGGGTGCCCGGCACCCATGGGAGATCGGCCCTGGATGCTCCACCAGCTGCTCCTGTCCCCAGCCTGCAGGGGACGGGGCTGTCCCCGGCGTCTGGGGGCTTTTCTTGGGGGCTTTTTCTCCTCTTTGGGGGCTGGAGGCATGACAGCGAGAGCCACGCTGTGCCCCCAGGACAGGGCTGGCCCCGTGGGAGCCCCGTAACGCTGCCGTGGTTTATCCCGATCTGTCCGGCACAGGGCAAGGAGCGATGGACAACCGAGTGCCCAGCGTGGGCTCGCAGGGCTCAGCACCGCGCAGCATCGGGCCCGCCGGTCTGCTCGGGCCTGCTGGGGGGGTCGCTTTGCCTTCCCCAGCCACGCCAAACTAACCACCGCGTGTGAACCCACAGCAGGCGCCGGGGCCAAAGGGCAGCGCTGGGGCCCAGCCCTGCGCCCTCGGCCAGCCCGCGGGGAGCCCGGGCAGCCCGGGGATGGGGTGGCCACGGGGGCTGCTGGGGGGGCCGAGGGGGGGCTGCCGGGGGTTGGGGCTTTCTCCTCCCCGGGGCCTTACGTGGCGGTGGGACTGCCGGGGCTTCGCAGCCCCCTGGGAGCAGAGGGAGCGTGCGGCCCAGCTGAGCACCGGCCGCGTTCCCCACCGAACGGCCATGGCCTTGGGTGGACCTGGAGGCGCAGGCTGCCAGGGAGAGCCTCGCGGGATGGGCACCGGGTTCACCGCCCGGGGCTCCCGAGGCCGCCAGCACCCCGAGGAGCAGCACGGGACCGAGGGCGGGCGGCTCCAAGCAGCGCGGGCAGGGGGTGCCCCAGGGTCGCTGCGGGTGCTGGGTGCTGGGTGCAGGCAGGGCTGAGTCCCGGCGCACCGAGCCCTGCCCGCATATGCTGCCAGCCACCTTCTGCTCCCGGTGGTGAAAAAATAACTACATTTGAAAATAAAATAAAAGGAAAAAAAAAAAAGAAAAATAACATAAAATCAAAACAATAAGAAATAAAAAAAATAAAATTTTAAAATTAGAATAACATAAAATTTAAAAAACGAGAATTAAAAAATAAAAAATTAAAATCAGAATAAAATAAATTTAAATAAATAAATAAAATTTTTAAAAAATAAATAAAATTAAAAAAAATAAAAGGGGGGGGACTATAAAGGTAGCAGGAAGGAGGAAGGCGAGGAGCCGCTGGCGTCTGCACAGGGGAGGCCTCTGGGGGGGTGCGGAGGGGGGGGGGGCAGCGGCGCGGCGGCTCCGGCTCCGCTTTGGGAGTCCGGCCCGGGTTTTGCGGCGCGCCCCCTGGCCCCACGTGGGGCGCGGCGGCCCCGGGCGCGGCGGCCAATGGGAAGGGGGCGCGCGGGCAGCGCCCGGCCCCGCCACGGGGCGCGCAGCAACCGGCGGGGGGGGGGGCAAGGGGCGGCCCCCGCCCCCCCCGGCCCCGCCGGGACCCCCCCGGGGACCCCCCAAGACCCCCTCGGGGTGCCCGGGGCCGCACCGCCAGGGGGTCCCCGGCCCCCCGCAGCCCCCCGGTACCGGCCCGGGGGGGGGGGTGCAGAGGAGCCGCTGGGTGCTGGCGGGGGGCAGGCCGGCGGTGGGCTTCGGCTGGGGGATCTTTCTTTTTTTTTTTTTTTTCTTTTTTTTTTTTTTATTCCCCCCCCCCCCCCCCCCGCTTTTCTTATTTAAATCGCTCCGTTTCATTACGAGGGAGAAAAAAAAAAAAAAAAAAAAAAAAAATAAAATAAAATATTCCTTTGATACACAAAAATCAAATTGATATTTAGCCTCTGCTTACTTTTTTATGCATGGCTCCCTTCGCCGCGCGGTAGTGACAGATTGTTTGAGCTGGGAGGAAAAGCCATTCAGAGCTAATTAAGCAGCCATTCCGGGCACTATTTGCAAGCGGGAGGCTGAAAAGCAGAGGCATTTGTCAGCGCTCCGGCCCGCGTGGCTTTGATTGACAGCTCCGCCGCCGGAGTGGCAGCCGGGGCCGCGCCCGCCAATGGCGTCGCAGGAGCCGGCCGCGCGCCGTTCTCATTGGTCGGAGCGCGCTTTGACGGACGGCGGCCCCACGTGGGGCGGGGAGGCACCGGGTGACGCGAGGCGCGGGAGCCATTTTGTGCCGCCGGGACGGGGCCGCGGGGCTCGGCAGGGGACGGGCGCGGGGACGGGGACGGGACCGGGGCCGGGACCGGGACCGGGGCTCCCCGGGCACTGCGGGGCTGGGGCCGGCGGCGGGGCCCGGTGCCTCCCCGGGGCCGGGCGGTGCGGACCGGGGCCCCCATTGCGGGCTGTGCGCGGCCTGGGGGAGCCGGGGGGGGGGGGGGGGGGCGCGGCGCGGGGCCGTTCCTCGCCGGGCCGGCGGCGGCGGGGCGGGCAGCCGTTCCCCGCCGTTCCCCGCCCGCAGCAGGGGCTCCGTCCCCGTGCCCCCTTCACCTTTGTGCCGACCGTTTTACCCCCGTTAAACCTCGGGCAGCGTCAAAAACAATTAAAAAAAAAAAAAAGGGGGGGGGGGGCGGGGGGAGGAAAACAACACAAAACGGCAGCCCCGGGGCCGCCCGTTCGGTGCCGTCCCGGTGCGGTGCCGGGGCCCGGCCCGGTGCCGCCTCTGCCCCCCGCGGCGGGGCTGCCCCGCGCCCAGCCCGCACCCCGCTGCCATTGTGACGTCCCCCCTCGGCGGCGCCCAGTCGGCGGCCGCGCTCGCCGACCCCACGTGGGCTCCCCGCGCTGCCATTGGCTGGCGCCGCCGAGGCCGCCCGGGTTTGGGTCCGTCCGTCCCGCCCCCCCGGTTCCCCCCCCCCCCGGCCCCCCGCCCCTCGCGGAGCGCTCTCGCGGCGGCGCGGGCCGCGTGCTCCGGCGCTGCCCCAGTCTGCGCGCGGCGGCGGCACCGAGCACCGGGAGCCGGCACCGAGCACCCAGCACCGGGACCCCAGCACCGGCGGCGGCCCCGGTCCCGGACCACCACCCCCCCCCCCCCCGTCCCCAAGAAGCGGCAGCAGCAGCAGCAGCAGCAGCATGGCCCGAGGAGTCCCGGCGCTGCCGCCGGTCCGGAGCTGAGCCGAGGCGGAGCGGCCGGCGGAGGCACCGCTCGCCCGTCGCATGCCCGCGGCAGTCGGATGTGTACGGCCTTCTCCCCCCTCCTCCTCTCCTCCATGGCCGTCGTGCTCCGGCGTTAGTTCCTGGCTTTGCTTCCCCCCTTTTCTCGCACAGGAATACCTCGGGGGTTCTCCTTCCTCACCGCTTTGTTTTGATTTTGTTTTTTTTAATTGTTGTTGTTGTTATTATTTTTATCGTTTTGGGCGATTTTTAATTTTTTTTTTAATTTTTTTTTTTTTTTCCTGGTTTCGGTGTCTGGGGCGGGGGGGAGGGAGGGGTGGGGGGGGGGAGCCCGGCGGCTCGGGCGGCGGCAGCAAGCGGCGGGGCTGGCCGGGCTCCGCGGGTGCGCAGCGCCTTCCCCGGCCGAGCCGCGCGGTGCGGAGCCTGCGCGGGGGGCGAGCCGGGCGGCCGGGCCCCGCTGCTTCCCCCCCCCCCCCCCCCCCCTTACCCCTCCCGTCCCCCGTCCCCCCCCCTCCTCCGCCCCCCGCACGGACTTTCCTCTCGTCTCTTTGTTCCAGTTCTCGGCCTCTCCGGGAGCGCTCCGTGGCCGGCGGGCAGCAGCGCACGTCGCGATCGTCGCGGCTGGCTCCAGTGACCGCGCCCCAGCCCGGCCATGTACCCCCAGGGCCGGCACCCGGTGAGTCCCGGCCCCCCCCCCCCCCCTTCCCCATTGCCGATCTCCCCCCCCCCCCCCCCCCCCCCCCAGCCGCTGAGCGCCCCCCCCCCGCCGCTCCCCGCAGGCTCCGCACCAGCCGGGCCAGCCGGGCTTCAAATTCACCGTGGCCGAATCGTGCGACCGGATCAAGGACGAGTTCCAGTTCCTGCAAGCCCAGTACCACAGGTGAGCCGGGAGGGGGGGGGGGGAGGACGACCGGGGCGGGGGGGGGGGGGGTGGTGGTATTCCGTGGCGAGCTGCGCCCCGCGGTCGCTGACGGCCCCCCCCCGGCCGCTGTGCTCTGCTCCCCCCCCAGCCTGAAAGTGGAGTACGACAAGCTGGCGAACGAGAAGACGGAGATGCAGCGCCATTACGTGATGGTGAGCGGCGGGCGGGCGGGGGGGGGGGGGGGCGGCCGCGCGGGGGGGGGGGGGGGGCGGCCCCGCCGAGGAGCCCCCGGCCGAGGAAGGGGGGAGAAATTGGGGGGGGGGGGGTCGCCACCGCCCCCCCTATTCTGCCCTGCGGCAGCCGAGGCTCGGGGCGGCAGCGCTGAGCACACCCCCCCCCCCCCCCCACGTCCCAATCGCAGGCTCCCAACCGTGGGGGGGGGGGGGGGGCGTGGGAACACCGGGATCCCCCCCCCCCCCCTCCGGCACCCCCCTCCCCCGGACCCCCGGTGCTGCCCCCTGGTCCAGCCCGGACCAGCCCGGAGCGTGTTCCCCCCCCCCCTCCCCGGGCCGGCTGGGGGCTGCTAACTCCCCCCCGGGCCCTGCAGCCCCCGGCTTTGCACCGCTTCGTGCCCGGGGGGGGTGGGGGGCACGGGAGGGCCGCGGGGTGTCCCCGTGCGAGCTCCTGGCAGGGCAGAGCCAGAAACATCTGCTGGCTGTAAGGTGTAATTTCCTCGGCTGCCAGCGCTCCGAGCGCGGCCCCGACCAGGATGCTTTCTGGTAATGACCTTATGCAAACGCCGGATGGGAAATTAATTCAAATTCACCTTGGCTCCTTCTTTTTTTCTTTTTTTTTTTTTTTCTTTTTCCTCCTCTCCCTCCCCCCCCAGTACTACGAGATGTCGTACGGTTTGAATATTGAAATGCACAAACAGGTGAGTAATTGGAAGGGGGGAGGTGGGATGATGGCTCTGCTGCTGCCCTTTTCTCAAGGTGTGGGGGGGTGGACGGATCCGGATTGCAGTGAGTGGGGATAAGGGCAAAGGCGGGGACGTGGCTCCAGGGGAGGTCTCGGGGCCCGGCAGCTCTCTTTTGAAGGGCGGGTTTCTGGCAGGCCAGCGGGATTTTGTGTGTACTCAGGAGAAACTCGGGTTTTGAAAATATGTTTGTGCGGGGAGGTGGAAGCGGCCTCGGTGCCGGGAGGCGCGTACCTGGAGCGGCGCGTTCCAGGCGCTCGGAAAATGCCGCTGTCTCCTGCGTTCCCCTCCGGTTTGCTGTTGGTACAAAGCGCCTCTCTCTGAGGTCGTACCCCGACCCTCGCAGCGCCGTGGCGTGAGACTTGCAGGGAATTATCTTCGGGATACCGATAGCTAGTGGTGTGTTGCTCAATGGCACGGATTTGTCTTTGCATCTGGAAAATGAAGCAATGTTTGGTGCTTTTTTTTTTTTTTTTCCTTGGTTCTCCTCTAATATGTAACTTGCCTGAAGGAAAAATATAGAAGGCCAGAGCAGAATGCGGTGTGCTGCCTTGATAAGATTATAGTTAAAGAGCCTAAAGGCTGGGCACATGATGGTAAAACTTAAAGGAATAAAGTTATTATTGAGATTAGACCTGATTATTTGTGCTGCTGCTGCTTACTGGTTTTAGAAGTAGCTCTAATTAAGAACTGAAGGCAGATACAAGTTGACATCGACTTTGCAACTCACAGATCAGCCCGTTCAGCTCCAAAGTGGTTTTGCTTAATAGCAGCATCGCAGTCCTGCCTATGGAAGTGTCGTTAGCAGATGATTAAATTCAAAGCAGCGTGTCTGTGAATCTGCCTCTCCTTCACACACGGTTCCCTTCGGCTTTTTGGTGTGTAGTCACAGAGTAGCACAAATAATTACTGCTTAGCCGTCAGGGCTTTTTGTTGTGCTTTTGTTTGGCTTGGGTTTTCGGTTGTTGTTGGGTGTTGGTTTTTTTTAATGTCTTCTTCCATGCAGATTATCCCAACTCCCTTTTCTCTGTCGCTTCTGCCCGGCCAGAGGTGTCCGTGCGAGGCCGCGCTGCCTCGGGTGCCTTCGGTCGTGGTGCAGCCCGGGATGCCCCCGTGTGCAGGATTGGTGCCTGCTGCCCTTGGAGAGCTCTGCCAGCCTTGCTTAGGAGAGGCAGTGCGTTTTGTCGCCCGCTCGCTTGGTGCTCTGATGGCTTGGCCCCATGCAGGTGTTGAAACGTCGCTCTTTTTGCTGATGGGAGCTTTGGAAAGCGGTTGCTGTTCTCTGAGGTGCACGGGGTGTTTTGCACCAGGGATGGCTGCCTGCAAAGCCCTGCTGCAGGAGGGGTTGTGCTGCCGGACGGGGGCTGGTCGCTGGCCTTGGCTTCGTGGTGTGTTGATGGGACGCACTGCTCCGTCCGTGCCATGATGCGTAGCCGTGCCTCGCGCCTTCCCCGTTGGCCTCAGGTCTGGGGCAGTTTCGGAGGTAACGGAGGAGCCCCGCTGCACCCATGGGTGCTTTTTGGCAGGGAGGCAGGGGTTGCCCTCTCCATCTCCCGCCCGGGTGCTGCAGGATGGCAGCGAGGGCCGGTGTCAGCACCCTGGTGCTGGGGACCCCGAGACGTGCCGGGGGCTCCCCCGTCGGTGTGAATCGCAGCGGGCGAGCGTTCCCGGGGTGCCCCCAGCCCGCGCCGCGCATCCCCGCCCGCGCGCGTTGCTCCCGGTGCCATATGCTGCGTGCCTCGCGCTCACTGAGTGTTTTTGGGGAGGCGAAGTCGTCTCCTGCTTCAATTGACAGCGGCGTGCGTGGTGCCGGAGGGAAACAAAGCGGCGAGCCCGGCGCGCTTCCAGGCCAAGACGGGGTGGGAACGGGCACGGGGCCGGGAGCCAGGACCCGGGGGGCTGAGCCCCTCCTGGGCTGCTGCGTGCCCACGGCGGGTAGCCCCGTGCCCACCCGAGCCCACCGCTGCCGTCGGCGTGGCCGTGGCGGGTCGGAGCAAACAAGTTTATCGGCTGACCTGTTTAGCGGTTGACTCGTGTTTATCCGCGCACAATCGAGTAGGCTGAAGCGCCTGAATTATTCATGCGGTGTCCTGCCCTCCAGACTTGACTGCTTGTGATTACATCTGCTTGAGACAAACATTGATGGATACTTCATCTTTAAGCAAAAGGGGATTGTCTGTCTGTGGGCTTATATAACAGATTATCTCTTCTACGCTGAATATTAAGCGCGTGCATATGCGCCCGGGTGTGTGTTTTTTGTTTTTCTCCCCCCCCCCCCCTTTCTTCTCGTTTTGTTTCTTGTTAAGAAAAAAATGCAGTTTCATAAACAACTCCATATGCAAGGAAATATTTAGGAAGTGACTACCCACTTTGTTGCATGTCAGGCAGTCAATCGCTCCTTACATCGGTCTCGCGGTGAATGAAGCGCTCTGTTACCCCGCTCGGCTTCCCCAACGTGAGGCTGCTCAGGGCTTCCCTTCCTAAACCCCAGCGAAAACTCTCTTTAAGGTTAATTGATTTTCACAAAGAACCCTTCTTTCCCGTGTTGTTTCTGCATTGTTTTTGTTCAGATCTCTGCAGATAATCGCCAGATGCCATCTGAGGGAGTAACGATTCCAAAAGAAAAACTAATTTTGCGTTGGGAAACAGGACACCTCCGAGGGGGAACCTTTGTGTCGCGTGTTTTTTTTTTTGTTTTTTTTTTATGGCTGAGAACTCTCCACATAAGCACTTCTTGTTTTCGTGCTTAAACACTTAGTGCTTTGGAACAAACCTAAACCCTCCTGACACTTCCCTGGGAAGAGAGGCTTACTTTTTTTTTTCCCTTCTCTAGAATATTCCAAGAACACAATATACTTTCTGTCATGCTTGTTAGCGAGGAGTGCCAGGTAATAATTCGCTAAATTCTTCGGAAGCCAAGTAATTTGCTAGGGTGATGCTTTCAGGTCTCCCAAGGTAGGAGCGGGCCCGTGCCAGTCCGTTGGAGCTGCGGGTGCCCCCGGCCGGGCGCTCCCCGGTGCTGGGGGCTCTGCCCCCCCCCCAGCCCGGCCTCTGGCAATGCCGTAATGAGGGGGGGGGTGCCCGCCCCGCCGCGCCCCCTCCCCGAATTTAATTCTCATCAGCGAAGCTCTCCACTTTGCTAATAACGATAGCAGCCACAAATAGCTTTCAACATGCCATTGACAGCCTGGTTGGAGAGAGCACTTGAAATAGTGGTAGACAGCTGAAAGTACCCATAATTGTGTGCCGGAGTGAGAACCACACTGCTCAAGGGCCTGATTTTCATGTGCTTAAAGAGACAATATCCTGGCTTCAACAAACGCTTCTGGTGCTTCGCGGCCGGTGTGATTTACTCCTCGTCCTCCTCCCGCGCTGGGCTGGGGCAGCGCGCCGGGTGCGGAGCTGGGGCAAGCCCGGGGGGCTCCGGGGAGGCTCCTCGCCCTGTCCCCCGTGAGCCGGGGTGCTGGGGGCTCACAGCAGGGCTCTTAAAGCTGTTGTGGGGCGCTTTGTGGAGGGGACGGAGGGCTGGGGCCGCCTCGTGCTTGGCCGTTCCTCTCCGGTGTTGTCCCACCTGGTTACGTCGGCACGCTGGGGTGGGTTGGGGTTCAGCCTGGTGTGGCCCGAAATCTGTTCTGAAGTGGCACTGGGGGCACGAGGCTCGCTCCGCTGTGCTCGCCTGCCTGCCTCCGTCCTGGCATAATGCTGCGCTGTTCGAGGCTCGAGGCTGCTCCTTGCAGCTCTCTGCTGCGTGCCCTGCTGCCAGCAGCGCAATTTTTAAGGTCCCCCCTGCCGTGCCCAGGTGTAATGGCAGAGGACGAGGGGCTGGGGGGCCACCCGCAGCTGTTTAACACCAGGCTGGTGCCCACTGATGTCCCTTGACGTGGCTGTCCCTGCCCTTATCCCTGCCCTTAAGCGCTGTGGGTGCTGGGGCTGATGCGGGCACCGCAGGCGTCTGATCAAAAAATCACAAAAATCACAAAAAAGGCTCACAAAACGCCGAGCCAGAAGCATTTCTGGCGCAGCAGCAGGTCGGATTCCTGGCAGGGCTGGGGGCAGAGCGGGATTAATCGGGATTTTGGGTTTTCCTCACCCTTTTTATCTGCCGTGGGCATCCCTGCCGGGGCTGAGCATCCCTCGGGGTGCTCCGGTGGGTGTCAGCGCTGCCACCACCCCCCTCCCCGGGCACGGCTCCCGGCTCTCCGTCCTCTGCCGTGGACAAAGCACACGGTGCATGCCGCGGGGATGCGGGGCCAGCCATCGCCATGGCAACCCCGTGCCACAAATAAGGATTTTTCATGGCTGGATCTGCCCGCTGGGGCTGGGGGGGCTCCGCAGGGCACGACGAACGGGCCCTGGCACGGGGAAGGTGTCGGGTGTGGAACCCTGCCCTGTTCCCGCAGTGCCACAGCACCCCTTTGTGCTGCCAATTAAACTTCTGCCTCCTCTAAACTGGAGTGTGACGTGCTGAGGAATGGGAAAAATGAAAGTGATCAAATATTTATAGATTATCGAGTCTCCTGCTAACAGGAAACGTGGCAGTTGTGGTATTTTGGACATTAATATATTCTTGCTTGCTGAATCCCACGTAGGAGGTCTTTTTGTAGGGGACGAAGCTTTTCTTCAAATCTTTGTTGGAAATTTGGGCAAAGTTGGGCTTGAATGGCTGTTCTTGGTGCAGTTTGTGTGTCTGGGTGGTGTCAGTGCTCGGCAGCGCCCAGGGAAGACCCAGCAGCAGCTTGCTTCTCCCTGGGCCCCCCGCAGCCTGTTGGGGTGCAGGATTCTTCCCTCTGCACCTAAACAACCTGCCCGACACTCAGCCTGAGGGGCTGCTCTTGCTGGCACCGGGGTTCTCTGTTCAAATTAGGACTGAAATTGTTCTGGAATCTGTCAGGAGCCAGCAGAAAGGAGCTCACGCATCTCCTCACGGAGAGCAGTCGCGCTGGAGGAGCGATACAGAGTGCTCGTGGCATCCAGAATCCGATCGGCTTCATCAGGAGGAATAAATATTTAACGGGGCTGCAGTTTATATAGAACCCAATCGATCTGTCAATGCCAAAAAGGCCTTGGGAGAGGTTTACCTATCGCCGAGCAGCGGGTGGTGCGGGCCCCGGGGTGCTTTCCCGTGGCACTGCCGCTCTGAAGAAGCCCCGCGCGGGGCTCGGTGGGGTTTTTGTGGCTTTATCTCGCATGGATTTGGCGTGAGGACGAAGGTGCTGCTGCCTGGGAGGCACGGACGCTGGCAGGCACTGAGAGGCTCCCGCTGGCCGCAGCCCTGCTGGGAGGAAGGAGCATCCTAAGTGCACCGCGTGCGAGGCGAGCGCCTTCGTCCTTGCTTTCAGGTCCATTATGGCCCCGGCGGCCGCGGCGCTCGCGTAGCTGTGGCTAATGCACCTGAGCCTCAAAGGCAGGAGCTCGGAGATGCCTCCTGCTTGAAACAGAGCACCAGCCGATTCCCATGACCTCTGAAAGGGCTAATAAAAGCATCAGGTGTCATCCGATCGCCGCGATGCTTTCTGAAAAGCCGGCGTCCAGAAATACCGCCGTCGCTTTGAAGTCGGAGCAGGCAGTGCCCGGTGCAGGTGCTGCCTCGCTGTTGGTTATTTACGAGGGTTTATTAGGAGGGTTTGGGGTCCTCCCTGCGCGTTGCCGCCCCTTGGTTTTCCTGTTGGTTGTTCCCCTGCTTCTGCTCCATTCCTCAAAGCGATGCTGAGATTCTGTTGTGTTTTTTTTTTTTTTTCCTCCCCTGTAAACGATCACGTTTGGATTTCTCGCTTTTAGTGCGGTGTTTGGGGAGCAGGCGGGGGTGAGCCCCTCTCCGGGCGGCACCCACAAGGGCTGTGGCTGCAGCTGGGCACAGCGAGGGGGCTCTGGGGAGCACGCGGGGGGGCTCTGAGCTGGCGCTGGCCGATGGGAGCGAGACCAGGTAATCGCTTCTGCCCTACTGGTAAGGAGCTGCTCGGGGCTGTCGGGAGGAATTCATCGGCGTTTGATTGTGCTCCAGGGCTCTGCTCCGACCATTGTTGCGGCGCTGAATCCTTACGGCTGCTCAGGAATTGTTTGAGTTGGACCAGAAGCTGTTTTAACAGCTGCTGCGGCCAGCGAAGCGGCCGGCGTTAACTCTTGGGATCCGGGGCATGCTCTGCCCCGGGCCGGCCGCTGCTCTCCATACCCTGCTCCCGCAGAGTTCGAGCTGTGCTGGGCACCGGGTTCCCGTGTGGAGGTGCCCCCGGTGAGGATGAGGCCCCTCTCCAAGCCTTTGTCCGCGTCTCGGGTGCCTTCACCCTGCGGGGTGGGAGCGTCCTCGGGGCGCACGGTGCGGGCGGCTCCCGGCACCGGGGTCTGAGACGCAAACTGCTGACTCGCCTGAAACGCGCGGCAGGGTTTTTGCTCAAGGAAAACGTTATTCCCAGCTAATGGAGACGTCGCAGAAACCACAGTTTGACAGCATAGGCTGTTATTATTAAACTCCTAAATAATGTGGTCAAGCCGACAGGTGTGAATGGTTACGGGTTGAATATCTGGGGTGTGACGTAAGGACGGCAGAAGTAACTCGAACAGTCTCCGGTTAGGGTGGGGAAGGAGCCCGGTGCAGCTGGGATCAGAAAAAACCGTCGGCTGCATACGGCACCGGCCAAAATCGCTGTTGGCAAACCGCTCGGTGCGTGGTCCCATGAGAGGAGCGGGACTGAGATGTCAGAAGGGGGGAGCAGCCCCTGCCCCCCCGTGCAGCGGGCACCGTGCACCCCGCGCGCTCTCGCTGCGCTCCGGGGAGTCGCTTCCTCCTGCGCAGCGGGGAGGGGACGGGAGGGGATGCAAATCGCTGCTGCTGGGAAGCCCGGCGCAGTCTGCAGAAGGCTGCTTCGTGCTAACCCGTGCCTTTTCTTCTTCCCTTTTTTCAGACAGAAATTGCTAAAAGGCTGAATACGATTTTAGCGCAGATCATGCCTTTTCTGTCACAAGAGGTAAGGACGTTTCCGCGCCCCGGGTGGGGGCTGTACTTCCCTAGGAAACCCGCCCCCTACAGGAGCAGCTTTTTAGGGGGCTGGGGTTGGTTTGAGGGAAGCGGGGCTCAGCCCCCCGCGGGTGCTGTAAAACCTTTGGTGGGGGAGAGCGGGACCCCGGGAGAGGCTTCGTGGGCTCTGCCCTGCCCAGACCGAGCTGGCAACGCAAAACCAGCCCCCAGTATAAAGAAAAAATGAAAATAATAATAAATAAATAAATAAATAAACAGAAGGGGGGGATCAGGGTGGCCACGGGGCATGGGGGGGTGCCGGCTCGGTGCCGCGTGTCCTGCTCTGACCCAGCCTTTGTCCCCGCAGCACCAACAGCAAGTTGCACAGGCTGTTGAACGTGCCAAGCAAGTGACAATGACGGAGTTGAATGCTATCATCGGGGTACGTGGACTTCCCAATCTGCCTCTCACCGTGTGTATACCCCTTTTATTCCTATCATTTACCATAACCAGAGGCAATCCTGCGCTCGGGCGGCGTTAGGGAAGGGCAGCTCGAGGCACCGCGGCCGTCCCAGCCCCCCCCGATCTGGCACTGGGCGAGGTGGGGTCGCAGCCAAATTCCTCCCCCCGAGCCCAGCACTGGGCAGCACCAGGAGCCCCTGCCGGCCAAATGCTGCTCGTCCCCGAGGCTGGGAGGCGTCTGAGGGGAGCCGAGCAGGGCCCAGGTCCCCCCAGCCCCCCGAGCCCAGGCTTGCCTCTGCCTGTACTGTTGATGTGAAATGTGCTGTAAGCTTGCCGGAGTTGTTCCATGCTTTGACTTACCCGCTTCGGTGTCGCCGGGGTCTGTCGCGTGGATCTCGAGCGTTTTTAAGACTAACGAGTTTAATTGTCTCTTTAACTGATGTAAAGGTCTCGGTCCTGCAGGAAACCTGCTCCTGTCGGAGCTCCCCCACATGGGGCAGCGCAGTCCCCGAGGAGTGTCCCGGCCCGAGAGCTCTTTTGGGTCTAGCTCCTGGTTTTCTAGAGAACATTTGATTTTTTGGAGCACTGTTTTTGGTTTTTCTATCGAACATTTGATTTTTTGGAGCACTGTTTGCACTTCCGCCTTACGGTACAAGGGAACTCCTCGACTGTTTGCACTTAACCCGCTCTCGTTCTCCCGCTGCCGCACGGAAGCAGGGGCAGAGAAGCTTCTTGCTGCTGCAGTGGGGGAGCGTGGAGCGCTCTCTGCGTTCTGCACGCCCTGGGAAACGTGCAGACCGTGTCCGTGGTTTTTCCCTTTTAACGGGCAGCCCCAAGCAGCTCCAGGCCAGGCGGCCAGCTCTGCAGCCCGGGCAGGGGCTGGGGAGCCGCTCGGCGCTGCTTCGCTGCTCGTAGCCCTGGCCAGGTGGCAGGCAGCTAGAGGCAGATATTGGAATTCAATTAAGGTAAACGAGCGGGGCCTGTGACCCCCATTTTCAAGGTAATTGCTTCCTCAGAGCAGAGCTAAGGCGAGTGTCGTCCCACCATTAAGCAGCCAGCCATTTAATGGCTTTGCCTGACAGACGTGCACGAGGCAGGAATTACGGGCAGAGGAGAGCGCGGGGCCGCTCGGCGTCCCTGGGGAGCGGGCACTGCTGCCTCGTGCCGGGGCCTTTGGTCACCCCGTCCCCAAAACCAGAGCTTTTTGTCCTTCACCAGAGAGAATTTCTCCCCCGTGTGCTCGCGCACCGCTTTGTTGTTGTAGGGTTTTGGCGTGGGGCGGGTCGCTCACGCGTGTCCGTGCTTCTGGGGTGGAAGAGAGCAGCCCATGGGGCGTGCACGGCCCCTGCACCCCGTGTCCCCTGGGGACAAGGTGGGGACAGCGGGGACAGGGTGGCTGTGCTGTCCCTGCGGGGCCTCGCGGCCAGAGGAGGTGGCTCTGTTTGTAACCGCGCCAGCGTCTTGGTGCAGGTGCCCAAAACAAAACCGACCGGCACAAAAAATGCACCAAACCATTAAAACCTTTTTTCGCCCCTTTTGAGGTCAAGAACTGTTAATTTTATGCATCTAGGCCATTGTCTCACAGTTCCTCTGCTTCAGGCTTCTGTGAAATTGAGCCCTTGATTTGGTTATAGCTCTGGAAATGATTAGACTACTTTACTAAATTTAACGCAAGTGGTGAACTTAAGTGGTGAACCATTAAATCGGTTAACAAAGGCATGAAGCATGATGTACATAATCCAATTAAAAACACTCTATATACAAGATATTCCTTGCCAGCCTTTCTCGTAAACCGTAACCTCTTCATATCTTAACCATATTTGTCTGGCACACGCCGGGAGACCCCAGGAGGAAAAGGGCTCTGCGCCTGCGCATCCCTCGCCGCCTCCTCTCATTTGGCAGGGACCCGGGGCGAGGGCTGAGCAGTGGGATGGTTTTTGGGTGGTGGAGGTGGCCGAAGAGCTCCTGCACCCCGTCAGCCCCCAGCTTGAAGCTTCACCCGTGGGGCTGCTTGCCGATGAACCCCCTGGTGATGTGGGGTTTGGAAACTGCCTTTTTCTGGGAAGGAGTGAAGGTGGGGAGGGATGGTGCTTTTTGGCAGAGCGGGCACAAAGCGAGGAGCGTCGCTGGACTCCGCTGCGTCCCTCTGCTCCGCGGACACCTGGGCAGGGTCCCCCCCTGCTGCGGGGTCTCCAGGACGGGATTCCTGGTGGGATGTGTGCCTACAGCTCCGTGGGCTCGCCTGTGTGGATGTGGCAGAGCAAAGCACCCTGGAAGGACGGGAGCTGGGAGCAAAGAGCGGGCACCCTGGGCTCGTCGTCCCTTCGTCACCTTCCTGCCACGCTGGGGGCGAGGGGCTGCAGCCTCCCGGGAGCCAGCGAGGGAGCTCCCAAGGTGCCTTCTGCTCACCGGTTCCTGCCTGCCAAAGGGAAGGAAAATGACTCCTAAACATCATTTCGAGCTGTGGCGGGACGTTGTGGCCTGGTGCTCATTTCCACACCTTTGCCGGGTGGCTCGTACCCCATGGGGCCGGTCCCACGCAGCTCAGCGAACCGTTGGATGGACGTGTTCGCCAGCAGCTTAAAAAAAAAGAAAAAGAAAAGAAGAAAAGGAAGAAAACACCGTTTTTCTGCTCCACTGGAGGGAGAGGCTCAGGGGGCCGAGCCGTCCTGCCTGCCTCGCTCTGCCCCGCCTGGGTGCTGCTGGGCTCGGTGGGGCTGTGCCGTGTCCCTGGGCCGTGCCAAGGCTGCGCCCTCAGCACCACGCAGGATCTGCCCGTGCAGCAGGGTGCCCAGGGCACCGTCCCCTTCCTCCAGGGCTGCTGCTGCCACGTGGAGTTGGCTGGAGGAGCATCACGAGACCACGCTTCTGCCCGCCGAGGAGAAAGCATCGGATCTTGGTGCTGGAAAGCGTCCGGGGAACGCTGCGGTCCCGCGGCCAGCCCTGCTGAAACGGGTGGAAATCACGTGGGGTTGGGGCTGTAAAGGGCGCATTGATTTCCGCACGAGGCCAGGCTCTGTTCCTCTCACTTGGAGACGGGAAGGATCGATCTCGGGATGCTGGCACCGCTGGCGGAGCCGTGGGGCTGGGGACCCCCTCGTGAGCCGTGGCGGCCCCCCGGTCCTGCCAGCGTGGGCTCCTTGCGCTGCTGCCTCGTGCACGCTGGACTGAGGATGTCTGTGGGCTTTTGGAGGGCCTGAGGATGCCTCCCCCTCTCTGCACCATGGATGGAGCAGCCCGGCAGAAGTCCAAAGCTCCTGCTTTTGAGGATGAAACGATTCGTGCTTTTTCTCTACCGGCGCTGCGGATGCCTAATTGCCTTCTGGATTTGGCTCCTGCCACAGCCGAGACCTTTGCGCTGCCCGGAAGAAGCTGCACTTGGAGATAATGCATCTCCTCTGCCTGAAACTGCAACTGCTTACTTTCCAATCTGACCCCGGGTCGCGTGCTGGGTGGGGATTTCCCTCTTGCCTCGCGTGAGGTTTAGAAACCTGGGCCAGCTGCGAGGTGCGGGCAGGCGTGGGCTGCCCACCCCGTCTCTGCCCGGGCAGGGGGAGGCAGCTCCGTCCCCGCGGGCACGTGGCAGCAGCTCGCCAGCCCCACTGCCCCTGTGGGAGCTCAGGGGGCAGGTGGATCCGCTGCTTCCCCCAGGAATTCTTGGGGCCGTGTCCCAAAAAGTGGGACTGCAGGGGCTGCTGGGCGCTTGCAGTGTGCCCCGAGGGGTGTGCAAGGTGCCGGGTGTGCAAGGTGCTGGGTGTGCGTGGACGTGCGGCTGCTCTGCTTCTGTGCCATGGGCACGTGGAGGCTGCGGGCTGGAGGGCACCGTCAGTGCCCAAGGCTGGGAGCCCCATGGTGGGGAGGAAAACGTTGCAACCTCAGCAGCTGCGGCCGCCCTTCCCTTTGGGAGCCCTTTCCCCCCGCTGCTGACACAGGGGGTTCAAAAGGCTCCTTTGGAGCTGTCGGGGCTCAAAGCGCTGCTATCTGGGGTACTTCCAGGCGCCTTTTACACGCGTGACCTGGTCCCGCTGCCCTGAACACAGACCCCAGCGTCCCTCGGGCTGATCCCCCCACTCTGTGCCTTCCCAGTACGTTTTGTGAGCTTTGGGCTGTGAGCTCTGTGCCACCCCATGGGGCTGCAGAGCGCGTGCTGGCATGGGGCGCATCCCCTTGCAGCGCTGGGGAGATGAGCTGGGTGCTGGAAATGCCCCTGCTGGAAGCGTAGGATCCCCCTGAAGGGCCCCGCGTGGCGTTTGCGCCTTGTTCCCGTGGATTAAACCGAACCATGCCGTGATGGTGCTGGCGGGAGCCCCGTGCTCCCTGGGTACCGTGGTGCAGCAGGGGCCCCGGTGTCGGGATGCGGGATGGCCCCTGCCTACTGCCACCCCCTCGCTCTGTGCTGGGGCCAAAGCCCCTCTGGAGCTTGCACGAAGGACCCCTGCCCGCCCTCTGTGCGTGCCCCCATCAGGGCGCACATGCAGGAGCGCAGGCTGGCGGTGTGTCTGCTCACCATGCTGCGGGACCTGCATCCCCAGCTTGCCCCCTCGGCGACCGTTTGTGCCGTGTTTGGTGGCACCGGGGAGGGAGACGACGTGGCCAGTGCCAGCGCAGGCTGGCAGGGGAGAGGTGGGGGCTCTGCTGGTCCCCCCAGCCCTTCGTTCCTGTGGCTGGTGCAGCAGAGGCAGGAGGGGTGGAAATGCCAGCACCGGAGGGCATCCTGGCCAGCCCGCTGCTGCCCGCGGCGTGGGGAGCTGGAGCAGGAGCTGTGGCAATGAAATACGGCGCTTGGAAGTGAGCGCTCTGAGCCAGGCTTGGAGCAGTAGCCCGCTAACTCAGGTCTCAGCTCGCTTTCTCCAAGTGAGTTTGTGTCTGACCCAGAGGCGCGAGGAACGCGGCTCCTTCTGTACCTTCCTCTCCCCAGAGCTGCAGCTCAGCTGGCCCCGGGCACACCATGGGATGGCCGGGCCGGTGGGTGCTGGCCGGGTTGTGGTGTGGCAAAAGGGTCACCTGCAGCTCAGCTGGCCCCTGGGCGCTCTGGCTTTGTCCCTCTGGTCTGGCTGAGCGGCTGCTGCTCCGTCCAGAGCTGTTCTCTGCAGCCTGCATTACACCGATGCTTTTGCTTATGGCTGTCGGAGAGCAAAACCAGGTCTGCAGCGACGACGCAGGTCGCCTCGCATTAAGGATGCGTCCCGTGCTGTGGCTGGGACCACCCCTGGAATCCCCCCCCCCGGGGTCCCTCCTGCGAACGGGGCTTCTCCTCGCAGCCGGCAGCTCGCGGGGCCTCAGCTCCCGGCGCCGCGCGCCTCGAGATCCTGCCGGGCGGCCCAAAACCGCCCCCGTCCCGCTGCCCCCTCCCTCCCCGGCTCACTGGTGGTCTCATTGCAGCAGCAGCAGCTCCAGGCTCAGCACCTCTCCCACGCCGCCCACGGGCCCCCGGTCCAGCTGCCGCCGCACCCCTCGGGCTTGCAGCCGCCCGGCATCCCGCCCGTCACCGGCAGCAGCTCGGGGCTGCTGGCGCTCGGCGCCCTGGGCAGCCAGGCACACCTGGCCGTCAAGGACGAGAAGAACCACCACGACCTGGACCACAGAGGTGAGAGCCCAGCCTGTGCTGCCTGGGGTGCGGGGTGGTCCCAGAGCGGTGCCGGAGCCCCCGGTGTGGGGTGTCGCTGCCTCCAGGCCACCCCAAAGCTGCTCCTGCTTCGTGTGCCCGCTGGGGCGCCCGGTGGGTCAGAGCAGCCTGGGGCTGCTGGGGTTTGAGAGGTGTCGTCGGGCGGGGGGGCTGGCTCCAGGTTGCTCCTTTCTTTGCCCGTTTAGGAGAGGGAATGCAGATTGCCCGGGGAAGTGACACCAGCAGGTTGACCTCTGTCGGGTTGATTTCCTCGTGTGGCCCTGAGCTCGCCCGCGGGGCTGAGTCCCTGCAGGCACCGATGGGGCCTTGACGCAAGTCCTGCGGCCCCGTTGAGCCGTGCAGTGATGGCTGAGCACCCCTCCTCCTCCTCCTCCTCCTGCATCCTCCATCACCCTCAGAGCTTTGCTCAGAGGCTTTGGTGGCCTGGAAACCAGTGATGTTCACTACCATGCGTGTTCTTTTTATTATTATTAGCAATAAATCAGTCTTTTTGAGAGAAAAAAACAACGCACGGGTTCAGTCGCAAACCAAAAGCAGCGAAGGTTTTCCCTGCAGCCCCGTGTTACCACACAAGACCTGACCTTTCCCCATCGCGCCTGTTTGCAGGGTGGATTTGAGTTCAGGCAGGGGACTGCAGCGAGGAGCTTCTGGGTTTGCTTTTTCTGTTCTAAGCCTTATTCTAACCGCTGCTGTTTTTGTGTCTTCTTTTTGTTCGGCTGCGACCTCGCCTCTGACACCGGCTTCTCCTAAAAGAGCGCGACTCGAGCGCGGTGAGTCCAGTCCCCCCCTTTGTCTCCCCACTCTCGCTTTCCGATGGCTGCGCGGTTTTGCTCCACCTATCGCTTTAAAGAGCAGGCTCCTGGGCGTCAGCTCGGGGGACGCCTTTCCGATGGGTCTTACGAAAAAGAAAAGGAAAAAACCGGGCAAAATCCCCACCCCGCTAAGGGATGCGATCACGCCGTTGGGCTCGGACCCCCCTGGGGCTGCGGCGTGGCGGCGCGCTCCCCGATGCCGGAGCTCCGCGAGCGAGCGCGGTCAAGTCCGCGCGGATAAAAAAAAAAAAAAAAAAAAAAAAAAATCCTTGGGCGATTAGGAAAGCTATTTTATTCCTGATCACTCTCCTATTATCTTGGGTCATCTAATCTGCCGGGCTGGTTGGGGCTATTACGCCGTGTTAAGTAGGACTTGGAAGGTCAGGCAGTTAACTAACCAGCTAAATAACCGTGGTCGAGGGCAACTGCCACCTCCAGCGCTGATTTTATTTTTTTTTTTATTTTTTATTTTTGGCCCTGATGTGGCTGCGTTAATGGCAGCGGTTTGGCTCTCGCTACGGCCGGGCGCTGCTTTGCGGCACAATGGGGGCTCAAACAGGCGGGGGGGGGGGGGGTTCAACCCGTGCCCCCCACCCTGGGTGCCTGCTGCCTGCGTCCCGCAGTCGAGCTTGCCAGCACAAAGCCCGGCTGAGCCGCGGCTTTGCAGCGATTTCCTGCCATCCATGCACGCCCCGGCCCCTCGCTGCGGAGGGGCCCTTGGAGAGCCGAGGGCGGATGGGAAGAAAAGTGCTATTTAAGGGGGGAGAGGGGAATCGGGCATCATTAACCTGCCTGCTCGCAGGGGCGGGGAGGGGGCCGTGAAAGATGGGAATGTTCCCGATCTATAAAATAAAACACGGGGCATTCCCCGGGGAGGTTTAATGCGCACGATAATCAGAGTTAGTCATTCATATTTTCCTAGCCTTGCCTGAGCAATAAAAAATATTTAGTTTCTTGGCGGCGCGCCAGCAGAAGGCTGAATGGATCGATGCCTCTAAATGCTTGACATGATTCTCTGGTAGCTCCGAGGTTTTTCAGCATGACTGCCTGAGAAGAAAGACCCCGGTGTTATCCAAAGCTGCTTATTGGGTACCGAGGAGAAACATGAACTGCTTTAGTTCTCCCTTTCAGAAGGAAAAGAAAGGCAGGCAGAGGGGCTTAGAAACATTTCTGCTTAGCAGGGGTGGCGGGCTCTGCTACGAGACACGAAATGACGGCGATTTCTCCTGCAGCTCGGAGAAACTAATTGAATCCCATCTGCGCGGGGCCGTCGCTGTGCCGCGGGGACGTGGTGGGGCCGGGCTGCCGGGGTTTTGCCAGCCCCGGCGTCGCTTCCCCGCTGCTGTTTTTGCTCCAAACCCAACCCAGAGCTGGTGGGCGAGGAGGGGCCCAGGGGTGCCACGGGCTCGGATGCACCCGGGGCTCCTGCGCAAAAGCCCAGCGAGCTTGGCGTCGCCGCCTCCAGGCTCCTGTTGCCGGGTGTTTTTCCAAACATTTTTTGAACACCCTTTGGCTTGGCGGAGCTCGGCTGCTGCTGCGGCTTAGCCGGGGCTGAGATAAAGCAGCTCCCCAGCCACCGGGCCCCACTCTGCCCTTTGCTCCCCTAATAAAACCCAGGGACGAGGTCTTGGCTCTGCTGCCACCGAGGAGAAAGCGGCCGCGGGCTCCCCTGGGGCCGGGCTCTCGAGGGCGCCTGCCCTTGTGCCGAGCCCAGCCCGGGGCTGTGGTTTGGTGTCCCTATTTACCAGCAGCCTCCCGGGGAGGTGCTGTAGTTGCACGGCTTCCTCGCAGGGTTTTCCTTTCGGAACACCAAACAGCTCCTCCCTTCTCCCTGCTTTTGTGGCAGGCGGGCTCGGGTGCCCACGAGCGGCCGCGTGGGGCTGGAGGAGGCGATGCAGGGGGCCGGGGGCTCGCCTGCCCCTGGGGTTTTTATGCTCTAGGGCTGGGTTCTGGGCTCGGTGCTGGCCGGAGGCTGTGTGCTGTGCCCTTCGGGCTGCTGCTCATGAAACCCCGTCTCTTTGTGCTCGCGACTCAGCCGTGCCTGCTGTTTTTTGCAGAATAACTCCGTCTCGCCCTCGGAAAGCCTGAGAGCCAGCGAGAAGCACCGGAGCTCCACAGACTACAGCATCGACTCCAAGAAGCGGAAAGCGGAGGAGAAGGACAGCATGAGCCGATATGTGAGTCGTATAGCGGCAGGAGCTGGGCTCGGGAGTGCCAGCAGGGGCGGGCAGCGCTCATTCGGGCAGGGCTTTGGGTAAAAGAAAGCTGGGTTTGGGCAAAACGTGGCGAACGCGGGGCGGATGCGCCCTGCCTGGTGCTGCCGGGGGGGTTTGGCTCTGCGGGGGCTGCTCCGGGGTTTCGGGGCGCTGACTCCCGCTGTGTTCCAGGACAGCGATGGTGACAAGAGCGACGACCTGGTCGTCGACGTCTCCAACGAGGTGAGTCGAGGGGTGTTCCGGCAGGTCTGCCTGCTGGGGTGGGGTCCAAGGGGGCGATGCTGGGGTGCGAGCGCTTTCTCCCGTCCTGCAGGACCCCGCCACCCCCCGGGTCAGCCCGGCCCACTCGCCCCCGGAGAACGGCATCGACAAAGCCCGTGGGCTGAAGAAGGGGGACGCGCCAAACAGCCCGGCCTCGGTCGCCTCCTCCAGCAGCACTCCCTCCTCCAAGACTAAGGACCTGGGCCACGTACGTGCCGTGCCCTGTCCCCTGTCCTGCCATGCCCTGCCCTGCCTGCAGGGTCCTGGGCTTCCCGAGCAGGGGATGCTCTCCCATGGGTGCTGGTGGTTGAACCTCATCCTTTATATGATTTTTTTTTTTTGGTCCCTTCTCCATCCAGAATGATAAATCATCGACGCCCGGGCTCAAGTCAAACACTCCGACGCCGAGGAACGACGCTCCCACCCCGGGGACGAGCAGCACCCCGGGGCTGCGGCCGATGCCCGGCAAGCCGAGCGGCATGGACCCGCTGGGTGGGTACCACCGGGGCTCCCCTGGGGCCGCAGCAGCCTTGGGAGGGGGTTATCGGGGACCCAATCCAGCTCGGCACAAGCTGCGAGCAGTTTGCGTGGGGATGGGGGCCAGCAGGGGGTGGCACACCCGTCGCGCCACATCCCCCTGACCGTATCCCTGACCCCCCCCAGCCTCAGCCCTGCGGACGCCCATCTCCATCGCGGGCTCGTACGCGGCTCCCTTCGCCATGATGGGGCACCACGAGATGAACGGCTCGCTCACCAGCCCCGGCGCCTACGCCGGCCTGCACAACATCCCCCCGCAGATGAGCGCCGCTGCCGCCGCCGCCGCCGCCTATGGCCGGTCGCCAATGGTGAGCTTTGGAGCTGTACGTAGCACTTTTAGCTCCTTTTCTCGCTCACGGTGGGCGCGGGAGGGGCTGGGGATGTGGGGGGCTCCCCTGTGTCGGATGGGGGAGTGGGGGCACCTTGCTAGTCGTGGTTTGAATCGGCTGCTGGCGAGGGGTGCTGGGCATGGAGTTCGGGGTGCGCAGCTTTGGGTGCTGTGTGCCCCTCTGCAATGGGATATCCTGACCTCTGTCCATGGGAAAACCCACTGCACAGCCGCCTTCCCCTTAATTCAGACCCTCGTGGTCTGAATTTTTGGGTAGACCCGTGTGGAGCCAGGACCTGATGATCCTTATGGGTCCCTTCCAACTCGGGATGTTCTGTGATTCTATGATTAGTACTGCTAAAGCCTCATTGTGTGTTTTAAGGCCCAAACACGGTCAGAATGAGAATTAAACCACTGCCATTAATGCAGAGTTTGGGGTTTCTGCAGCACTAGGGCACGGCTTGCCTGCTCCCATCCCCAGGGACTTGGGGAGGGTGGGAAAGTCCCATGCTGCTCCTCGAGGGCCTAAAATCTTTGGTTAACTCCCCAAATCCTTCCCCTTTCCGGTGGTGTGGGGGGTAAAATTGCAATAAGCCGTTTAGCAAAGGGGGAGCCGCAGGGCTGCGTGTCCATGTGCCGGGCGCGGGGATGGGGCCGGGAGGCTGACGTGCACCGTGCCCGGCTCGTGCCCGCCTCACCGCGTGTCTCTCGGCAGGTCGGCTTCGATCCACACCCGCCCATGCGAGCCCCCGGCCTGCCCACGAGCCTGGCGTCCATCCCCGGCGGGAAGCCGTAAGCACCTCTGGGTTTGCTGCGGGGTTGGGTGCGGGGTTTCGCCGCGGGGGGACCGCGGCGCGCCGCTTGGGCTGGGTCAAGTGCCGGTGGCACCCAACTTGGTGGTGCCCCTAGAAAGGCCGTGCTGCGTTTCGGCAAGCCTGTTCCCCGGGGCTGACCCCCACGTGTCCCGTCCCCCCCCCCCCCCCCCACTTTCTGCAGAGCCTACTCGTTCCACGTCAGCGCCGACGGGCAGATGCAGCCGGTCCCCTTTCCCCACGACGCCCTGGCCGGCCCCGGCATCCCGCGGCACGCCCGGCAGATCAACACGCTGAGCCACGGGGAGGTGGTGTGCGCCGTCACCATCAGCAACCCCACCCGGCACGTCTACACCGGCGGCAAGGGCTGCGTGAAGATCTGGGACATCAGCCAGCCGGGCAGCAAGAGCCCCATCTCCCAGCTCGACTGCCTGGTAAGGGGCCGGGGGTCCTCCCCGGGAGCGTCCCCCTGCGTCCCCGTGCCGCCGGCGCGGCGCGCGGTCCCCCCACCCTCGTGCTAACAGCAGCTCCGCGCCTCTGCCTCCTCCAGAACAGAGATAACTACATCCGCTCCTGCAAGCTGCTCCCCGACGGCCGCACGCTGATCGTGGGCGGGGAGGCCAGCACGCTCACCATCTGGGACCTGGCCTCCCCCACGCCCCGCATCAAGGCCGAGCTCACCTCCTCCGCCCCCGCCTGCTACGCGCTGGCCATCAGCCCCGACGCCAAAGTCTGCTTCTCCTGCTGCAGCGACGGCAACATCGCCGTGTGGGACCTGCACAACCAGACGCTCGTCAGGTGAGCCAAACCCTGCCACGGGCTCCCTGTGTGGGTTTCCAATGCGTTCAGTGCGGGGACGGCCCTGGAGGTGCAGCCCAGGTGTTGGTGCGCACGGTGATGCCCTCCCGCCGCGAGCAAACCCGCGTCCCGCAGCTTCCCCAGCTCCCTTGAAGCGACCTCCGTGGGTTGTGCCATGCGTTCCCCCTTCAAGACTTGAATTTTTTTTTTTTTCTCCCAGGCAATTCCAAGGCCACACGGACGGTGCCAGCTGCATAGACATCTCGCATGACGGTACGAAGTTGTGGACGGGGGGGCTGGACAACACGGTGCGCTCCTGGGACCTGCGGGAAGGGCGGCAGCTCCAGCAGCACGACTTCACCTCCCAGGTGAGCCGGGGAGCCCTTGGGCTACAGAGAGGAAGGTCCTGGCCTCGTGGAGCCCTCGTGCAGGGGTTTTCTATCCGTGAAAACTGGGCCTGCCTGCTCTGGATGGCCCCAGAAGTGGCTGGTGCCTCCATAGCGATGGAAGGAAGCTCTTCCTGCTGGGCACATGCTCTGCACAGCCCTGGCTCGCTTGGTGCCTGGGTGTAATGCAGGAGTGTTCGAGGCAGTGAGAGCTGTAGGGCTACCCTGGCTCTCATTTTATTCCCTTTTTTCTTGCTTTTTCATTTGCTGCAAGACTGGGCTGCCATAAGGAAAGCAGTGCTTGCATCGGGATGCTGGCAGGCCTTGCAGGATGGCTGGAGGAGCCCAGTGTGTGGAGTGGGAGCAGGGCGCGGGAACCCGTGTCCTCCTGGAGACCCTCCCATAGCCCTTCTCCAAAAAAAAAAAAAAAGAAACTGGGACCTCACGTCCCCTTAGCAAACGTGTCCATCCCATGGGGCTGGCACCCCCAGAGCTTTGCATGGCTCCAGACCCCTGAATGTGCATCTGTGCTTCTCCGAACCCTAGGAGCCAGGACTCGCAGCTCACGTGGCCGTGCTGCCGTCCACGCTGAGGCTTTCTGTTCTGGACACGCCAGACAGACACTTTTTGTCCAAAGACATCAGGGCCCTGGCAGGAGCGCTGTCCCCGCAGGATGCTGCTGGGTGCCTCGTCCAGACCCGCAGCAGGGCCCGCGCTGCCTTCCTGCAGCTCCCGGCTTTGCCAAGCCCTGTTCGGCTCTGGGGCAGGCGATGATTTAGGAGGACGGGGCTCCGTCCCTGCCAGCCCGTTTCTCTTCTGAACCGCTGGCCTTGCTGTCAGCTCTGTGAGCAAAACCGCGCTAAAATCAACCAGAGGAAAAGAAAGAACAGAGCGGGGTGGGCGGAACTGGGGGAGCTGCGGCACGGCGTGCCTGGCGCTGTCCCCCCCAGGCGTCTCCTGCAAAAGCCGGAGAGACGCAAACCCCGCTGAGAGCACCCGTCTGCCCCCACAGATCTTCTCGCTGGGGTACTGCCCCACGGGCGAGTGGCTGGCGGTGGGCATGGAGAGCAGCAACGTGGAAGTGCTGCACCACACCAAGCCCGACAAGTACCAGCTGCACCTCCACGAGAGCTGCGTCCTCTCCCTCAAGTTCGCCTACTGCGGTGAGTCGGGGCAGCGGGCGCCGCGCTCCCGTGGGTGCCTCGGGGAGGGCTGGGGCTGTGCACAAGTTTTTGGTGCTGGGCGGGCTGAGCGTGGAGGCCGCAAGCAGGATGCATCCCAGTGAGGGTGCCGGCGGGGTTATTGCCGTGGAACAATCCTGCTGCTCCACCTCGTTGTGGTTCTGAGCTGCCACGACGCGGGGAGGGCGAGCCGCAGGCTGGCGGCGTGTGAAGGTGACGCGGTGCTGGGGTGGGCGTCCAAAAACTCCCCATTTTCCAATGTTTCCCAAACCTTCCCTTTCCCAAGAGTGACCTGTTGGGGCCGGGAGAGGGGCGGCCACCCGGGTCTGGCCGGTGGCTTTGGTGCCGGGGTGGGCAGCTTGCCCCTGCTGACGCCGTCTTGTCCGGCCGCAGGTAAATGGTTCGTGAGCACGGGGAAGGACAACCTGCTCAACGCCTGGAGGACGCCCTACGGAGCGAGCATCTTCCAGGTACGTGGATGCTTTTTGGGGAGGGCACGGGGGGTGGACAGCACCTGGACCATCCTGGGGGCTTCCAGGTTCAGTGCCGCCACGCTGACCCATTTTCTGTTTTTTTGTTTTTTTTTTTTTTTTTTTCCCCCATTCCCCGCTCCTTCCAGTCCAAGGAATCCTCGTCTGTCTTAAGTTGCGACATTTCAGCGGATGACAAGTACATCGTAACGGGCTCTGGTGACAAGAAGGCCACGGTCTACGAGGTCATCTACTAGCCGCGGAGCGGAGCGGGGCTGGCGGCGCCGCGAGCCGTGCTGCAGCCGGGCGGTGGCAGGGCTCGGCGCACGGAGGCAGCGGCCGGGGGCTCGGCCACCGACGGGCGGCCTGGGATTACACACGGATTTATTTGGAGGTCTGCAAATATGGCACACATTGAAGCCCTAAACGAATTTTTTGGTTTGGTTTTAGGGTTTTTTTTTTTTTTCCTCTTTTTTTCCTTTTTTTTTTTTTTTTTTTTTTGGTTTTCTGGTTCTTTCCGTCTGCGCTTTGGTGGCACTATACAGGACTTATTTTTTATTGTGACTTTTTTTTTTTTTTGTGCATCCTGCATAAGACTTGTGAAAAATGTAAATACCGGACTAGTAAATAGCATTGGAAGGGTGGGGGACCCCTCCCGGTACACTAGGTGTGTATTTTTCGTCTGCTGTAATTGTATTCCACTGATGGTTTTGGTGGTGGCAATTTTTTTTTATTTTTTTTTTCCTTACCCCCTCCCCTCCCCCCCTCCCCCCCCCCCGAAGCGTCCGTTTGGGACGCGACCTGGACATGCAGCGTGTAACCAGACTGAGCAAAGATGTCCACTGGTGAAAGTTGTTCCTACTGTCGTACACGTGCGTTGTTCGGTGTGTTAGTCGTGTTCGGACGCTGTACGGACTGCGGTGAAGTCGGTCGGATCCTCAGCTACTGACGGGACATCAGCAAAACAATCACGTTTTTATATGGATTTTTGTGCTCGTATGTTTGAAGAAAAGGGGAAGCCCATGATCCGGGAATCATCTGCTCAAGCCCTTCTTGGTCTTCGGACATAAGCAATGAGGAGTGATTTCAAAGAAAGCATAGTAAATTCAGCTCAGGGAGCCACGAAAGATAATAGCAACTTATGTGTTTTGTATTCAAATGAAAGTAAAGAATTAGAATTGATAACCTTTAAAATACAGTTTTTTAAAGCAAAGTTTACTAACAAGTAGGGTTTGTGTGTGGTGGGGGGAAGGGGCTGGCTTTGGTAGGGTCCTGTGGCTATATGGTCTTGTGTCTTCTGGTATATAGGTTCTGATGAAGCAAAACCCATCCCCGCACAGGCCTGCATTTCAGCATTTTGTACTAAAGGGTAAAAAAAAAAAAAAAAAAAAAAAAAAAAAAAGAATAGAAAAAAAAAAGAAATAACGGGAAATAAAAGTATTTGTGTAGCAGAAGTGCTCACCCTGTATTGTAGCATATGGAAGAGAATTTTTATACTACGTTTTTATGGATTAGTTTTTAATTTTTTGATTTTAGCCTGGTCAAAGCCCACTTAGGGTCGAGGTGAGAGCTGCCCGTTGGGGACGGGTGGCCCGTGGGTGCCGTAGAGCGGCCGGCGGCCGGCCGTGAGCTTTGGATGTGACTCCAGCATCGCCTCCCTCCGGCCATCGTGGCTGCTTTGGGGGGAGAGGAGTTGGGGTGGAAAGGAGATTTCGTGGAAAATGTATCTTTTCCCCTTCAGGACGGCGTTTCTGAGATTTTTGCCCTTTTTTCTGTTCCAAACCGAGGGAGACGTCCCAGGCAGAGCGTGC
This sequence comes from Cygnus olor, assembly GCF_009769625.2. Classification (NCBI taxonomy): domain Eukaryota; kingdom Metazoa; phylum Chordata; class Aves; order Anseriformes; family Anatidae; genus Cygnus; species Cygnus olor. Next base: position 21,058,801 of record NC_049179.1, on the reverse strand, counting down.
CTGCCCTGCGCGGCTCATTAGTGCTCGCTGCGCCCAGCCGGAGGAGATGGGATTGATCTCGTGCGCTAATTACCCGGCAAGGAACGGAGGAAAAAAAGCTCTTTAAAACTGCATTTAAGGAAGGTGGCTCTAAGGGCGGTTTGGCTGAGAAAAAGGACTGAAAAAGCCCCTTCCCACCAGCTCCGTGCGCTCTTGGGCTCGGTGACGCTGTGGGGCTCCACCAGCGGGGACGGTCCCAGCGGGGGCAGCTGCGTCCCCCCGGATGTGCCCCCAGCCCCGGTACAGCCTCCGGGAGCATCCCCTGGTCTGCAGCCTCGGGAAAAGGGTCAGTGGCTCCAGAAAACCTCGATAGCAGCTGCCCCCTGCCCTAAGGGCACTGCCGGCTCCCCTCCTGCCTGCTCGCTGGGTGCAATCGACGCTTGGTTTCCCCCACGAGCCCCCCGCCAGCGAGGAACTGCGCGTGGTGGAGGGCGGCCGAGTCAGACTTCTCAACTTCACGCCAAAGGATGTAGCAGAACGTGTACAGCTGTTAATAACTACAACTGTTTTGTTTTTTTGTTTTTTTTGTAAAAAAAAAAAAAATAGAGGGGGAGAAAAAAGAATAAAAAGTAAATGTAATGAAGCTCAAATAGAGGCAAAGTGTCTATGAACGATTTGACCTCTGGAAACCCGCACTGAGTTGGTAATAAACGCAACAAGCACAGTGAGAGGCTGTTGTTCCTGCATGGGGGGGCCAGGGTGCAGAACCCTCCCCCTTGCTAGGAGGGCCCTACCCCTCTCGGCAGCCTCGGGGTGCTGCGGGATGCGACCGCCCGTGGAAGTGGGCTGGGACCACGAGCTGCGCTGCGTGGGAGCGGCTGGACTCCGGCCCCGGCGCTCGACTCCTCTTTTTCCTGCTGTGGATGCTTTCGGTTGCCGCCGTGCCCCAAGGATGCTGCGTGGGGGCTCTGCTGCCTCCTGTGTGGGCGTCCCCACCTCTCCGGGGGACCACAAAGCTCACCCCGACCCCATCCTTGCTTTTTTCTTCTCAAAACGAGCCTGAAGCCATCGCCTGCTGCTTCCTTTTCGCCGTCGGGAGCCCGCAGCAAGGACCCGCAGCCTGATGGGGATTCTCCCTGGGTGACACGTGGGGACGGTGGCACTGCTGCTGTGTGGGGTCGGGGGCTCCTGTGTGCTCCGAAATTGCCCGACGCCAACGTCCTGCATTCCTCTGCTGCCAGCCCGGGTGCCCCGGCAGACAAAGTGCTTTCCTTGAGCAAGGACACACGCACCGTCCTGCAGGGCTCTGCCCCGTGATGTATTGAACATGACAGAGCCTGCTGCGAGGGAGAAATAAAAAGCAGGAGCAGCACTCTAACTGCTCGGGCTTCCGATAATGTACGGCGGTAAATGGTTATGAGTGCATTTAAAGCTGATTTTAAGCTGGATGGAATGAGGGGCTTGCACAGGGGACCATTAAAAGATTAAAAATTGCAAGAACTCCTTTGTTGTCAGGTTTTGGAGAGCCCAGCGCACGGCACTGGAAGGGTTTGCCCCGGCCTGGGGGCACCCGGTGCTGCCCCTTCGGGCGACTGAGCGGCTCTCAGCAGTTCCCAGCAAACTGTTGCCCTTTGCAGTTAATTTGGTTTGACTGCAACCTTTCCAGAAGTGCTGACGGAGAAGGTGTTGAAGCCAGGCACAGTCTCTCCGATTTCCATTTACGTTATCAGCCAGGCGCCGAATGTGTGGACTTTGAAGTTGAAGTATTCCGAGCCCTGCACACTTTTTTTTTTTTTTATTATTATTATACATTCTTAAGGCCTTTTTTTTTGTTGTTGTTGTTGGCGTTTAATGCTTTCAGTGGCCGAGGCTGCTGTGACCCTTGTGCAAACCTCGGGTGTCAGGCTCCTGGATCCCATGGGCATCGCAGTGGGGCACCCGGAGCTGCCCACGCCGTGCTGCGGGTGCGCTGCATCCGTCCCCAGCACGCAGCACCCAATGGGTTGTGTTACCTGCTTTTTTGTCAACGTCTGCCTTCTGTGAGCACCGTAGCAGCACTCTCATGCAAGGATGGGCTCCCACGCAGGAGGCACATGGGGTGTTTGGTCCCGGCAGCTGCTGAACCGAGCCGCTACCCTCTGGAGGTAGCCCACGCGTCGCGCCCGCACCGCTCCTCCTCCCCAGCCTGGTTTTCCGGGGCGGCCATCAGGTGAAATTACACTTTGAGTAACCGATAATTAGCAAATTACAGTGCTCAGGTCCTGGCGCTGGGGCAGAGGTTGTTAGCTTGCCTCGAAAAATATAATAAAGAAAATAACTGGGGTGGGTGGCTGCCCACGCTGCCGCCCAGACGCACCCCCTCCCTCCCCCCAGCTCCGGGCTGCTGGAGCGGGCTGAAACCTCGCTGGTCGTGGCTCTTGTGCCACCCCATGGGAACGCTGTCCCCAAGGAGACTTTTGGCCATGTGCCTTTTCCCATGCTGTGTCTCTGGTCCCTACAGGGCAGCACTGGGCATCGGTGTTGGTGTAGGGAAGCCGTGCTGCGCTGTGCCACCCCGTGCTGCGATGAACTGTGCCAAACCGCGCCGTGCCGCGCCGCACCGTGCCCACCCCGGACACCAAGAAGCCACTCTCAGGCTGGGCTCCCTAGGAGGGCAGCCACCCCCTCCGCACCTCAGGTTATGGGGTGCCCCCTTCAGTCACCCCACAACCACATCTGAGGCTCCGGGGACACAGCGGGGTGCCCGCAGCGAGCACGCGTTGCGCCTGCAGCCGTCGGGCGCCGTGCGTTGCGCACGCGGTGCCGGGCAGGGCCGAGAGCCCCGTCCCACCCCCTGCACCCCCCCGCGCGCTGCTGCGGCACCTCGTGCCATCCCTCGGCGGCGGCTCTCCGAACAGATGGCAGGAGGAGGCTCTGGGACACCATCAGCTGTTGTTATCGCTAGCTGATGACACGGAGTGTAAATTCTGTTGGCACTACTCCCTTCGTCTGTTCTGCCTCTGCATCCCACCAGTTTTAATTACTGTAATTGAGTTATAATGAATGATTGTGCATTACCATTGTCTGTAATGTGGCAGGGAGTATTCTGTTCGTTACACACTCCATCTAACAACATGCCCCTCCTCGTTGCTTTGTTTATCTGGTTGAAGGGTGTCATCACTTCAAATGGCATAGATAAAACAGTACTCAGAGTGTCTGCGTTTAGATGTTTATCGTTTTTCTGTTCTCAGGCAATGGTGCTTCACTGAATCCCGATGGAAAACTGCAGGAACAGATAAAAACTAATTTGGCTTAATCCCTCTTTTAAAAAAAAATAAATAAAGGGGAAAAAAAAATAAAGCAAGCAAACCACCACAACAAAAACCCTGCAGGGCTTTGGCCCACTGAAAAAGCCATTGGCACACCAGGATTCCCGGGGTGGGGGTGGGGGGGTCTCCCCTGGGGGGGCTTGCCCAGGGCTTGGCTTCCCTGTGCTGGCTGTGTCCAGGCACCCAGCGAGCCCATGCCCACGCCCATGCCCACCACCTCAGCGGATTTTGGGGGCTGAAGCCACGATCAGCGGGCACAGAAGCTCACACGTTCAACACCAAGCACTCGAGCAGGGACCCTTTTTATCTTTGAGGCAGAGGCCAGGACCATATTAATTTTTAAAGGCAGAGCTGCGTCCTGAGAGCGCCCATCGCGCTTCTTGGCCTCCCAGAGGGTAACAACTCGCTCGTGTGCACCTCATGTGCTTCTAGGCTGCGGCTGGCTTAGGAAAAAAGTGTTGTGTGAGCATTTTTTGTAAAAGACTTGGCCCCATCTGCACGCTGTCAGTAAATGGCTGAGCTAAACAACACGGTGTTATGAATAGTAGCATTTGGTAGTTTTAAACCTTTTTCTTTTTCTTTTCTTTTTTTTTTTTCCCAAGGTAAATTCCAGCGGGATCAACACTACACAGGAATTGCCCCGGAGGAAGCTGGCTGCTCACCAATTCGTCTTGTAAAAAAGATTCATTATTACCGTTGAGCCGAGATGAAACAATTCTCTGGAATTAACCAGTCTAATTTTGACCAGCCGATGTTTTGCTACAATGAAAGTTTGGATTGTTACACATAAAAGCCGACCCCCGGCTCCCCCCGGCGGGGTGAGATGGGCGAGATGATAACGCCGGCGGCGGGCAGGGTGCACGTGCATGCACGCACGCACCTGAAAGAGATGCAGCCAGTGCCAAAATCCGTGCCAAAAACACCGGTACAGCACCCGGTGTGGCCACCCTGGTGGGCCGGGCTCAGCCACGCTGCTCCCACGCCCCAGCACCACGGGGCTGGGGGCACGGCGGGGGGGCACCGGCACACCTGGGACGCTAACGAGGCTGATGAGGATAACCACCGCGCCCGGCTGATAATTGGTATTTAGTGTGTGCAGGTCTGATAGCTTCTGCTGAGAGGTTAATTAATGGTTCATTTAGCCATTAGAGGCACTAAACGGGAGGACACTGAAAGGCCTTGCTCACTTCGTGCTCACCTTTCCCCCTGCGCCCCCCCCAGCCTTGCTCGCACCGGGGACCAGACCCCTGCTGCGGGAGCAGGGCTGCTGAGGGTCCCCGCATCACATCCCCCGGCCCCCTGGGGGCTCAGCCCCCCCCCCCCATCTGCTCCTCGTGGGGTGGGCACAGACCCAGAGCATCCCCACGAGGCGCTTGGAGCCCCAGCCACGGCCGCTCTGATCCCCCAGCCAGCCCCCGCCGGGTCCAGGAGCTCTCATCGAGGCACCCAAGCAAATGGCCCCGCAGTTTCCCAATGCTTTATGGCGGCGCAGAGCAGCTGTGCTGTTCTCAAGGCATATTGAAGCAGTTTAATTACATTTTGACACTAAGAGCTGTTTTATTATCCCAATTTCTGTTGTGTAACTAGAACATGCAACGGATTGCAGAGGCATAATCCATTAATACTCACTTGTGAGGATTTGTGGCTTTGGACTCGTGGCCTTCTACCTTACTCGCAGATAAATATATTATCCCCCTGTGCAGCCTATCTGGGGGAGGCAGCGGGCTCCAGCCCGCTGACAGATGCGGTGTTTATGGATGCTCATTACTCCAGGCAGAGCACGGTGGGGACGCGTCCTTGGAAGGGGCTCGTGCCTCCACCTCTGGTGCCCAGCAAGGACCGAGCTGGCCGTGGGCTGCCCCACAGCGGGTGTGTGCAGTGGGTCTGGCCTCCACGGGAGGCTGCTCGTCCTTGCGAGGCTTCAGCCTCCCATCAGGGTGGGTGAGGAGATGGGTGGACATGGCTCAGGAGCACAGGGATGGAAAGCAGGTCTTGTGTTGGCTACCCAAGCTCATGAAAGGGACGGCGTCTTCCACTGATGCCGCTAAATACATACGTTAAGTTTCCGTGATGGTTTGGCTATTAAAAACCCATGAAAAGGTGCAAAACTTCCAGGCAGGGCTGAGTCCATCTTCCTCAAGGCACGGAGCAGGCGGCTCTCCACCGAGGCACTGGCAGTGGGGCTGTGAGCCCCTGCCTGGCCCTGGGGGGGCAGCGGGAGCCAGAAAGGGCAAAGCACAAAATGCAAAATCCCCGCCCGGACAGGTACACGGAGCACGCCGGCATCTCCCGGCCTGGCTCATGCCACAGTGGGAGGGCGGCTGTCCTCCGCGGTACATGAAAGAGGCAGAAAATAGCAAATCTGGGGTTTGGAGGTGCAGTCAATAACAGGGAATTATTGCCTCTGCACCTGCAGAAGGGGCAGCCGGCCCTCGCCCGGCAGCTGGGCCCTGCTCATGCTGCCAGCACCCACTGAGCTCACCCGGAGCTGGGGGGAGAGCTGCCTTTCCCAAATCTGACCTCCCCCCCCCCCCCCCCCTCAGGCTGCCAGCAGCGAGGCTCAGACTCACGGACACTCCCTGCCCGCTGCTTCTGCAGGCCTGGGGGCCCTGGGGCTCCTTCTGAGCTTCTTCCTTGGCTATCCCAGGTTTGGCTGTGCTGCCTTGGGCTGGAGGTTGCTGCTCCCCCCCCGCTCCCCGAGCACCTCGCTGCCAGCACCGAGGGGCTGCCCACACCCCTCCACCCAGCCGCAGGGAGATTTCGCATTCTCGTGATAAATAACTTGCAGGGAACAGGAGCCATCTGAACAGAAAAGCAATCATCCCACCTAATAAACCGCTCAGGAGCTCTCCTGAGCCGTAAAACCCTGCCTGCTGCTTTCTGAGGGCGGGGAGCGAATGCAAGAGCAGCCCAAGGCAGCACACGCTTCCCGCAGCAGGAACGGGGACCGCTTCATCTGTGCGGGTCTTCATCCATCCTGCTGCGCCCCTGCTGAGTCCCGGCGCAAAATTCGTGTGGGAGAGGCCCCGGTGCTGCTCCACAAGTTTACGCCATTTCTCCCTTTGCAGCTCTTCCCTGCAGCCCCCAGCGTCTCAGTAATCCCCGAAAGCAACCAGAAAATTCCTCAGCACAGGAGCACGGCTCCGCACGCTAGCGGCCGGGATTATCCCAGCCCTGCCCCGGGGACCCCGTGGGTGCCCGGGCCGGTGCAAGGACCTCTCCCTGCTTTGCCTGCTGCTCTCTGAAATAAGTTACTTTTCTCCTCCCCTTTCCCAACACTTAACCTCATGATCCTCTCTCTTTGAGCACACACAATTTTGGCACGCAGCTCTGCAGACCACCCTCAAAAGCAAATCTCTTTCATTTATGGAGAGACTCAGCTTAAAACACGAGGATTTCTACCCCCCCCTCCATCCTTTGCATTTTGTCCTGACTGTAAATTTTTAACGACAGTTTAGAAAACACGAGCAAATCATCGGTGACGTTTTTATAACCTGCCTAATACTTTAAATAAAAGGTTCCCCAGAAGTGCGTGTCGGGAGCTGGTGAGGGTGATCTGCGGGGACAAACGTGTCGAGCACCAGGGGCCCCGCGCTCATGGCCCGGCCACAGAGCCTGGAGCAGCCCAGCCCCACAGACCCCAAATCCACATTTCCAAGCCCCTACCTGTGCCGTGTGCCAGGAGCAGCCCAGCTGCAGGTCCAGGACAGGAAGGGCATCAGAAAGCCCAGGGATCTGGTACAAAACCAGCCGGTCACATCTGTCTGAAAATAAAAACATAAATAGGGATTTTCTTTTGAAGATGTTCGTGTGTTTTGTTTCTAAGCATGGTAGTTTAAAAATGAAATTTAGCCTTTGCATTTACATTTTTTTCCCCAATTTTTAAAATTAAAAACTGTACGAGATTTCAAAGGTTAATGGGAGGGTTAAATAAAGCACTGTGCTTGCTTCCTCCTAGCTGGGCACTACGCTCAGCAGCCCAGCCGTGCTGTTCAAACAGGCCAGCCTCCTGGAGAGGTGCTTTGACCTGCCCTGGTCCCGATCCCCCTGACCTGCCTCTGGTCCTGCAGGCAGGGTTTGCTTTTCCGTTTTTTTTGGTGGAAATGCACACGGTCTGCACTGAGACTCGCCCACCCCTTCCCTCCCCATGTGCCATCCCCTTCATCCTGCGTGTCACCCGCCGACGCCAGGAGCGATGCCCGTCGATCCTCCAGGTCCCTGGTGGCCACGTCCCACGTCCCCAGCACCCACAAGTGGGGGTCCCGCTGGAAACCCCGGCGTTCCCTGGGGGAGCAGCCCTGCAGCAGCCCCTCCACTTGCCACTGGGCTTTGCACTGCTCTGCGCCCTCACGTGGGGTGACATTGAGGAACACGTTGCCTCGACATTTATGATTAGTCACCAAACTCGTAATCTCATCAAAGAGATATCACAAGAGCTTGACAGGGGCTGTTTCCCATAAATCCACGCTGATTGGCATTAATTGCACTGTCCTCTTCTGATTCTCTATTAATTGAGTCCCGTATCAGCTGCTCCATTATTTTTCCCAGGATCGATGTCAGGCTGACAGGCCTGTAATTACCTGGGTCATCTTGTTTGCCCTTTTAAAATACCAGCACAACATTAGCTTTCTCCCAGCCCTCTGGAACCACCCCGGTGTTCAAAGACTTATTGAAAATCAACATTAACGGCCCAACCACTCTCCTTGACCAGATGTTTTAAAACTCCTTGGAGCAGCTTAACCAGAGCCGCTGATTTCCAAACACCCGCATTTAGCAAGTGCCCAACGTCCGTGCGAGCTGCGGTGGGTGCAGGAGTTCTTTCGTCACCAACCACCGCTCCCAGGCCTCGCTTCCCCCTCACCGCAAAGCAGGAATACATCACCACGACATCCTGCTCCAAACAGCTCTTCTCAGCCTTACTCTGCTGGCCTCCACTATTCCTTTAGTTTGGGTTCCCCGGCTCCTTCCCCAGCTCCTGGTGCTGTCTGAGAGCAGCCCTGGGCTGCTGTCCTCTAGGCAAGGACCAAGTTGCTCTCCTACACCTGCAGACACCTGCAGCGGTGACTCGTAAGAGCTTACAGCAAAGCCAGCAGTGGGACCAAAAGAGCAGCTCACAGGGAATAAAGGACAAGCCCCGTGCACAGCACGGAGAGCAGCCAGCCCCTGGATCTCTCAGGGCACCACCGACACCCTCGCAGGGACACCCGGCGCAGCAGCGAGAGCAGCGCAACAGGCAAAGGGGTTACTGCCTGTCCTCCAAGCACCCAGCCAGGGCCTGGGGAGGGGGAATTTCTCTGCCACGCTGCGATAACATTCGCCTGATAACATCCATCTGTCTTCATTAGCCGCAGGAAGCGCAGGGAAGGAGCGCCGGTGCGGCCCAACACGGGCCCTTTTCAAGGATCATTGTGCCCTTCCTGCAGGTAATAGAGATGAATGCAAATCGCCCTTAATGCCTGTAAGGCATCCCCACTGCACGCCTTACCGACTGCTTTCCACCAGAAGAGCACCCAGGGGTGAGCGTGGGCAGCCCCCAGGGCCGGCTGTTCCCCCGCAGGGTTTCATTAGCACCCACCGCACAGGATGGGTGCTGGGGCCAGAGGGTGCTGAGCTCTGTCCTGGCACTGCCGGACTCACCGCGTGCTCCTCAGCAGATGTTTGTTCATGCCACCAGGCCACGGTGACCCCATAAATCCCAGCCAGCCCAGCAAGCACAATGAACAATTGTTATTTAAGAGCACCGATGGCGTTTGAACCGTCACCCAACCTGCCTCGGCAGGAGGCCAGGGCTATGACCACATTCTCTTCCAGGGACATCACCTTCCTGCAGCCCAGTCTGGTGGTAATTATACCTAGGTACAGCTCTTCTTAATTGACTGCTAATGGCTAGCCACCTGAGGACAGCCTTATGTTAAGAAGGTTAATTGGGTTGGGCCAGGCACATGCTTTGGGGGATGCACAGCTCCGAGGGACTCACCTGGCCCATGTGTGCCTCACTGGGACTTGTTTCTCTAGGCTTCCCCAAATTCATTAAAAATAAATAAATACGTGCCCTTTGACGTGAACCTGATGAAAACGTGCTTGCTGTTTGGCAAAGGGGGAGCTCACCCGGGGTGTCTCTCTTGCTGCTGTGACGGCACCAGCACCCCCGGGGCGCAGCGCTCACCCGCAGCTCCTGATGGCTGAGTCAGGGACTGGGGCAGAGGATGCCACACCAGGTGCTCCTGGGTTTGCATGGAGCAGGGATGGCTTTTTTGGGAGAAGATTTGGAAAAGCACCAAAAAAAAAAAAAAAAAAAAAAAAAAGGCACCAGAAGCCAGGGCGTGGGAAGCCATCGCAAACAGGGGACCTCTTCCAGCTTCCCCGGGAAGGGAAGTCTGCAAGGGATGGATGGTGCCAGTAGCCCCCAACCCGAGCCTCACCCACCATGGCTTTGAAAGGGACATCACAGCTCTTGCACAATGTCCCCGGCACGGAGGTCTCTGATAGGCAATGCCCCGGCTGATGGGGTCTAAAGGTACCGAGCTGTTGGCGTAGCCGTCCCCTGTCCACCACTGCGGAGTAACCAGCAGCATCTAAAAAACCAGATGTGTCACTGAGACCGACGGACAAACCAGTGTTTGCGCCCAAGGCGAGACAAAGGGCAATCTGTTGGGCTCCCGAGCTGACAGACGAGGGCTGTGTTCTCCCCGCTCGCATTTTATCTCTGCGCACCAGCTCTTCTAACTGCTGGGAAAAGAACAAAAGTGTGCACAGCAAAGGAAAGAAAATATTTATGCAGCGAAGCGCAGCATCACCGCTGCTGGGAGGAAGAAGGGGAAGGAAAAATGCGAGCGCGCTGCTGTGCACGGCTCAGCCTCGTGTGCTCGCAGCCCCAGCACTGCACCAATGGTGCTGGGACGGGGCCGGCGTCCCCCTTGCTCCCTCCCGGAGCAGTGGCGTGAAAGGAGCAGCAGGGCCTGAATGCGCGTCCACGGCCATGTGAAAATGGATTCCAGCAATACTTGGAGACCGAGCCCATTATTCCTGAAAGCGGCTGGATTGCAGCAGGGTTTGATGCGAAGCTGCTGCAGAGAGGTTATCTCCTCCCTGTGGGATTTTTTATTTTATTTTTTATTTTTTTTGGTAAAAGGCGAGCCATTTTGTAACCTCACCTTGGGTGTTTTATTCTCCAAAGAAAGCTTGAACTGCAGGAATGTCAAACGAGGCTAAGTAGTTGCCCTAGCATCACCGTCAGACAAAAGCCGACACTTTCTGGCATTAAATTGCTAAGAGACAGTCAAGGACTCTTCAATGCGGCTGCAAATTGTGTGACCAAGCTGGAAAACACAAGCCACAAGATATTCTTGGCCTGAACGCACCCATAATCAGATGAAACCATAATGGTGCGCAGACACCAGTCCCTTGTTTTCAGCGTGGTGAAATGCCTGCTGAAACGCTCGGCTCAGGCCCATGGGCTGGCTTCCATGGCTCGCTGCTGGGTTGAGGTGCGGTGCCCGGAGGTGGTGGGGTGTCCGGAGGTGCTGGGGTGCTCAGCAGGTGCTGGGTGTTGGGGTGCCCACAGTGCCAGGGTGCTGGGCAGGTGGTAGGGTGCCCGGGGTGCCTGGTAGGCAGTGGGGTGCCCTCAGTGCCGGGGTGCCCAGCAGGTGTTGGGGTGCTCAGCAGGTGTTGGGGTGCTCATAGTGCCGGGGTGCCCATCGGGGACCGGGCAAGGTGGGTACAGGCACCCCGAGCAGCTCCGCCGGGGTGGCTGCGTGGCGGTGCCCGGCCGCCCCTTGTCGGCGCCGAAATGTTTCGGAATCAGGCATTTAATGAGAACAAAAGAAATTAATTGGTGGTTTAGGCCTAATGAGACTGCTGTGCAAATTAACAGTCCTCATCAGCAGAAACAAACAGAGTCCTTAAATGAATTGCTGCGCAGCATTACACTGAGTAAGCTTTTGCCGGGATGATAAATAGCGGGTCAGGAGGGACCATCTGTGCTCCCCCTCCCCGGCACAGGCAGGGAGCGGGGAATGAGGCTTAGGGAGAAAAATAGATCTCAATAAAGCATAAATTCTCCGTTTTATTCATCTAGGCCCAGCTTGACACCACCATCTTACTAGCGAGATAAAGAAGAAAACCACTTGCATTTGCATCTGAAAAGAGCAAGACTGCGGCCCCTCCACTCGCGAAGCCAAAGAGTTCTGATTTCAAGGGATATTTAGCCCCTATTCAGGCGGGCACAAAAGCCGGGCCCCCGGCACGGCAGTGGCAGGGCCGGCTGATTGCGCTGCAGACAGAAGCCCTGTATATCTGTCACACAACCCATTTGTTCCCTCTGTTTACTTAAGACGTTCTTCAATTCCCAGCGAGGATTTGTATTTCTGGGTTGGTTTACTTATGCTCATACGCTGAAAAAAATCTGTCTGATCTTTAATAATCAAAGTAATTAGAATAATCCTTTCAGGGCTGAATGAAGGATTATTTCTTCATGTCATTTTAGTTTCATCCTCATTTGGGCTCGTAAAATGTGGAAAAAGCACTTCAAAAGCCCCACTGTAGTCCCCGGCCCTTGATGCTCTTGAAAATTCCCACCCAGACGCCTGCCAAGCCCCGCGTTCTCAGGGAAATTTCCAGGCCCTTGCGTGTTTGTCTAAAGCAAATTTATTTATTTCAGCGGTGGTCAAATAAACACTGGGTCCGCTGAGATTTGTGGATCGTTTGTTGTTTCGCTGTCTTGGGCAGATAAGGAAACCTTTGATGAAGTGAAGGGACTTTGTGTGTCTAATCTGGGCCCAGCAGCTACACGCAGCGATTGTAAAATGCTGCGGTGTCTGCAGGGAACAGTAATTACATAGGAGGATTAAAAGGTCCTAAACCTCACCTATATTTCACTTTTGTAAACTAGCGAGGAACAAAGAATTCTTGGCTTGCCAAGAGGAAAGAATAATTGACACAATTCGCAGACGCTGGATTATTATAATGTAAATAAACGAATGGAAGAGGACAAAACTAATTTAGGCCTTAAACTTTTCATCTGGCGTTTAACAAGGGGGATAAACACAGCTTTTAAAAGCAGTGTCACAAACCCCAGAGCCCCCCCTCCCCATCTCGCCCCGCCGGCCGCCCCCTCCCAGCCGTGCTCCTGCTCGGGGGGGGCACAGCCCCAAAAGAGGGGCTGGGGCAGGGCTGGGGGTCTGGGAGGGGGGAGCGCTGCCCTGTGCCACTTTATGCTGATTTTATGCCTTGGGGGGCTGCTCTCCAGCCTCAGCCTTGTGCCCCCCGCTGCAGCCATGGCCCCCGCTGTGTGCACCATGGAGGCTGCAGGGACAGACAGAATGGAGGCTGCAGGGACAAGCCTCATGGAGGCTACAAGGACGAGCCCCGTGGCGTGCAGAGGCAGGGAGCTGCAGGTTTTCCTCCTGCCCCATGACCTTGGGCCCTCACCTACTCGTGCACGCGTCCAGAGGAGCTGCGTGGGAAAATCGAGCACGCAGCTGACCTTGTTTTTGCGCTCAGCTGGCAGTGCCTTCCTGCTTTTGAAAAGCAGAAGCTGAGTTTTAACAAATGTTAGCCTTCTCGTCAAAGAAATAATCTCTTCCCCCCCCCCCCCCCCCCCCCCCCGTCTATTTTCCAATTGCCACATGAAACATAATAAATCGATGTTTATAAAATGCTAAGTGGCACAGGAGTGCAAATAGCCAGCAAGCAGCTACGGCGCTAATCCTGCTTTAAGACAACAGATACCTACGCATAATGTGCACCAGAATTATACAAAAACAGGGCCAAAAAAAAAAAAAAAAAAAAAAGAAAAGAAAAAAAAGCCACATTCTTTCTTGCCAGCTTGACTCCTGATTTTGGCTAATGAAAAGCACGCAGGCTCCATCCAAGGGTGCTCAGGCCAAACCCCAGAAGCCGTTTGCAGCAGGAGGAATGAGCGTGGCTCCTCGCCTCCTGCCAGCCAGCCCGGGGCACCAAAAACAGGGCTGGAAAACCAAGAAGAGCACAAATCTGCACAGCATGTGTGCGAGAGCAGCGTGCACGCGCGTGTGCATGTGAGCGTGAGCGTGCACTTCCATGCAAGTGCTCCCCAGAGCCGCTCTCTGGCTCCTTCGCCCGGGTGCTCAGGGTTGCTACGGGCAGGGGGAAACACTCCGGGCTCGGGGCTTTAAATTATGAACAATTATCAGCGGGAAAATGACAAGAATGAGAAAATTAACAAAGAGCTCAATACATTCGGCTAAATGACTAACATAAATGCATTCCTATTAGGCAGTCAATATTGGGCTGGCAGCTCCTGTCTGTGCCTATTTCTCATTAGACAAAGCCTTGACCTTGACCTCATTGTCCTGTTTGCTGGGAGACGGAATCCCATAACAACTCGTTTGGCGAATGTATTGGACCAGTAATCCATAAATATTGATTCATTGTTTGCAGTGTAATTTAAATGTCAGTTATAAGCCCAGGGCAGATAAAGATCTGTATCAACAATAAAACTGGATAGAGGCTATAAATCCCCCGGGGCAGCCTGGGTTAAAATGGATATGCAACGCATGCACCCTCTAAAAGAAAAAGTGAAAATGAAATGAAGAAAAAAAAAAAAAAAAAAAAAAAGGAAAGCCACATTTCCTGTACATTAAAAGGAAGGAAGATATTGATTATCTGGGCAACCAGCGTGGTTTTGCAAACCCCAGATTGCTTGGAACTGACCCTGCAAGCACACCCCTGCGGCCCCTTTGCCCCTTGCACGCTCCCTGCAGGATTTTCCAGTCCTCCTCCACACCAGCCGTGTTCCCGAACTCTGCTGCATCCCTGAAGCCCCCTCCACTTCCTCACCCCGTGCCTGGAGGCTGTGCAGGGGTGCCCAAGGTGTGGGACTGCAGTCTGGGGGTCCCCAGCACCCCATCAGCAGCTCAGCACCACTGCAGCTCGGGTGTGCGGCATCACCCAAGGGTGCAAGGCACCTGCTCAGCGCCGCTCCCTGCCGCCGGGCAAACAGCCTGGGTGCTGGGCTATTCCCCGTTAAGGCTGCATGCTGTGTTCTCCGCCTCCCCAAAGCCTGTCCAGCTCTGCCTTCTGATCCCAAATTGGCCCCAAGCCGGGGGCCCACCAGTTCAGCCCCGCTGCCCACCCCTGAGTCTCTCCCAGTGCTGGGGGGTTTGCAGGTTTGTCAGGAGAGGAAAAACCTTTCATGGGCTGCTCCCAGCCATAAATACATCAGGTTTCCCCCATGGAGGTTGTGATTTTGGTCAGGAACCATGCTTGGCAGCAAAGGAAGGGGAAGGTGGCTGCTGCTCGTCTGCCAGGCCCTGGAGGTTGCTTGCAGGGCTCGGGTGCCATGGCCGGTGCCAGGACCAGGCTGGGACCCCCGGGGTGCTGTGTCTGCTCCCGGCGCTGCCCGTTGCCCTGCCCAGCTCTGTTTGGCTCCAGCAGGATGCTCTGGGAGTATGTGAGCACCCAAACCAGGGATGGGGACTCAAGGAAAGCCGGGCAAGGAAGGGAGAGGTGCAGAGGAGCAATCATATGGGGTTATGTTTGCTTAAGAATTAGTCTCTGGCCACATAACTGCTTTGCAGCCGCTCGCTTTGCAGCTTTACCTTCCACATTTGTAATTTTCTCCAAGACAGAATCCAGCTCTCGCCATGCACTGGTTAAAATGCCCCTTTTGTACTCGCTGTGTTTGCATGACTCTCGTAACAAGAATAGCTGGGTTTCATCTTTTTATATTGGGCCCATTGGCAAGTCACAGGCTATGCATAAAAACATTTTTGCAGCCTTCTTTTTGTCTCCTGGAAATGAGACACAAATTCTTGGCTCTCCCTTTCAATACAGTCTTCTTTCTGCAAATGTATGTAAACTTGCAGCTCAAAACCATTATGTATTCAGGTATGAATAGATAGCAATTTGAAATGTTTCTTCTTGCTGTAGACAGAACTTCACATTTTCTCCCACCGGTATTGTTTTTATGCAATACACTACAGTTTCTTTATTTATTTATTTTACTTTAAGTAACAGCCATTTAAATTTTTTTATAGTCTAATATCTCTGTGAAGCAGCCTCAGACACCAAGCTCATTATTTATTGAGATCTATCAGTGACTTTAAAAGAAATCTTTTATATCACATTTGCAGCGTGGTAATCTCCTTAGTCTGTTTGACAGGAAGAGAAACCACAGTGCATAAACTCCGGTGGTGCCTCTGAATACGGGCTAAATGAAATACACTTTTTGTGGGCTGGAGGGGAAAGTCCCAGAGATTAACCAGCCCCATGGGATCTGCGCTCACCTGGATGGATGCTGGCGGCAGCGGGGAATGCTAACGGGGTTTAAATCTCCTACCTCTGATAGCCAAAACACAGAGCCTGTTCCTTTCCATCTCCCAGACAATAAAACCAAGTCTTTCTTCACCTTCCTCCCCAGCTTTCTCTGATAGAAGTGGCAAAACTTTATATCTAAAGACACAGAGTCAACGTGGGATGAAGGGAAGATGTTTGGGCGCAGCAGTCCTGCCTCCATCCACCCAGCCGGGTGGCAAAGCCACCCGAAAAAATCGGAGAATGAGGGAGCTGGACCGCGAACAAAGCCCCTTGACCTCATGGCCACAGGCTTGGCCTAACCCTGAGCTGGAGCACCAACTCTGTGCTGCGAAGGATTTCCCCTAATGGGCTTTTCTGCCTCCTAGCGAGTCCCTCTGGCATTAGGCTGCGCTCCTGGCAGCAGAAACCCACTGATAATAGCAAAAAGCTGCGAACAGCCCTGCGTAAAGGGAAGGCGCAGGGCTCGGGTCCTGCTCTGAGGTGTGCCTCGCAGTTCCTCCTCTGGAATTAATATAAACGTCCCCTGCAAGTTTCATTAGCATCCAGTTTAATACAACGCCACCGGAGGCTGGAGCAGGACGGCACCGAGCGCGCTGCCGAAGGGCGCGGGCAGCGGACGCGACCTTTTAATGTGGCATTGAGGTATGCACGCTCTAATCTTGTTAGGCTTAGGGGCTTGAAGTTTAGAAGTTTAATTCAAACCCACATTATTATGACTTACCCTTTATGCTCCCCTTACGATGATTAATCCATGAAAATAAATTTAAAAAAAAACGTCCCTCCCCCTCTTAAGTTTGCAGGACACAAAAGAAGCAGTAATCCATCCTCTGGAATAATTTAAAGTGGGTCTGCAGAGAGACTTTGCTCGGCTGCTGGGGCAGACCAGAAGGACGCAGGGGAACCGTGGCTGGCTGTAACCTTTGAATTCAGGGAGTTACATTTTAATCCCATATTTGAATAATGTGACCGAAAGGCCTTTTCTGTTAAAAAAATATAGAGCAACAAAACACCAAACCCAACCTGGAGCTGGTTAGGCAGGTGGCCAAAACGGTTCAGGGTTTAATGGAGAGTTCTCACAGATGGGAGCCAAATTTAGCACAATTCGGGGCCCTGACCCGCGCAGGAACGCGTGCTCCTCCAGCTCCCTGTGCACAGCACCACTGCACCCCGGCGTGCAGGATTAGGCTGGTTTGGGAAGCCTGGGGCTCTGCAGAAAGCCAGCGGCAGGAGGTCGGTGGGGGAGGCTCTTGGTGCCTTTCAGGCGTTAGACCAGATCCAACGTGGAGAAGAGCAGGAGGAACTGAAGCTCCGGGGGAGTGAGAGCAGCCGCTGGAGGAGCAGCTCCCTGCATCCCTGCTAGGTGTGCTGAACAGCACAGAAATGGGGATACTTGGAAAGGGAAGGCATAAAGGCTACGGGGCGGCTGGTTTTTGTGAAAGAGAGCAGACAGCGCCCGTGGCAGTCAGCAGTCGGGAAAATCAGCAAAGCCCTCCGTCCCTTCTCCTGTTGCAGCCGCTGCACCTTGGCTCCAGCCCCTGTAAATCCTATTAGTGGTGTGTTAATTACTGTGTGGAGCTACCAGCAGCGAGCAGCACACCACACTCTGGGACTGGAAGCGCCACATCCTCAGTGATAACCCACCCCAGTCCCAACGCTGCTCTCCCCTCTTCTGGGGTGCCAATGCCCTGGTCTGGGACACTGGGGAGCAGTGTGGGGCTCCCGTGCACCATCTGGGGGAAAAAAAAAAAAAAAAAGATTTTCTCATCCTAAGCATTAATATACCCTGGCTTTGGGATGATGAGATTGCAGACATTACGGAAACTCCAGGAGAAATGCCAGGTGATTGCTGAGCACCACGCTCCAGTACCTGAGAACAGCATTTCCCCCGCATCTTAATCCAGTATTATTTATCTAGTGTCAGCTTCTCAAACATGCTCTGGAGGATGCTGAAGGTGTACAGCTCGCAGGGCTGCTCTCCCTGACAACTACCAGCTCCGGTATCGAGTCTTAGGGATGCTTAAGTCACGCTAACTGGAGGAGACACTCCGCATAAATGCATCCCGATGCTTCAGCTCCGCTCTGCACAGCCGGGGGCCCGGCAGAGCCGCCCTGAGTTTTCCTGAGCTTTGTATCAGACCAGCTGTGGAAGCCCATCCCAAAATCTTGCTTCTCCATGCACAAATCCAGCAGACAATTCCCAGGGAGAGGAGGCCATCGCTCGGAGCCCAAGAGGCTCAGAAAGCCAATGGGGCCAGTGGAGAAGAAGATTTTCCCCCCAGGCTGGGTGTCACTTCTCAGAGTTTGACGCAGGTCACTGCCCTGATTCCTCCTCCGCTTTACCCGAAATACAGCTGGCCCCTCTGGTACAAGGGAAGGGCCCTCGCGGGGTGGGAGATGCCCTGGAAAATGGGAAAAGCTGAGGTCAGTGGCGAGCTGATGGCAGTTACGTGAGCCCCCTGCAGAAGATGTCCCCTCCTGTGCTGCTGAACACCGGGGAGCCTGGTCTTGGGGGGGTCTCCCTGGGGCAAAACTCCCCCCGTGTCCCCAGCCCCAGCCCTGCTCCCCACCCCGTGCAGCCTCCGCCAGAGCCGGCCCCGCCGCGGGTGCAGCTCCCCTTGATGTCGGAGCCAGCGGGCCGGGTGCCCGCCTATCGAGCGGCAGGATTTGGCCCCATATGTTTTTCCTCTGCCTTAATTTACATTCCAGGAATGGATCAAAAAACCAAATAAAACAGCAAGGCCATGCCAGCTCATACATCTGCCTTTGGAAACCCTCAGCTGTGGCCACTAATGTTGCCTAATCCTGGCCAGACAGCGCAGCTGAGGAGCTCGGCAGCGGCCGCGGGCAGCGGTCCCTGCCCAGCGCTCGCGGGACGAGGTCTCCTAACGCGTCTGCAGAAAACCTCCCCGCTCCGGTAACATCGAAGGCAACCACACATGGGTACCGGGCTCACATCTGGAACATGCGAAGGGGAGAAGCTCGGAACATGCTCACGCTTCCCCGCTGCTCTAATTGCCATGAGACGATGGCGCTGGGTCTCACCAAGGGCCAGCATCATCCAGAGCCCACCCCAGCCGCCACTCGGCCCCGAGCCGGGTCATTTTTGCAGCGAGTTCACGGGGAGGTCGTGTTCCCCCTGTGTTTTGGAAGCGCTTCAATGTCGGCCAACGTGTTCTGCTTTGATCAACAAACTGCACAGGCACCGGAGCTGATGGTAATAGAAAACAAATTGAGCCGGGCTGGAAATGTTTAAAAGGAAACAAGGAGCGCGTGGGAGCCAAGAAGCAGAGCCCGGCGCGCCCTGTGCTACACGCAGCAGCGTTTCGCCCCACACCTCGGGACATTAAGCGCCGGCAGAGCCGCCGAGAGCAGCCCTGCCACCCGCACCCGCTGCCAGCGCTGGTGTGGTGCAAACGGGGAGACTGAGCTTTGGTTTGGGGCTGCTGCTTCTGCCCTGCCTGCCTGCTCTCCCTTTGAAGAATCCCATAAAATAGGGCTGACCCGACTGGCAGGGCAAAGCAGGGATCAGGTTTGGGGCTGCTTTTGGTGCGCACACCGAAAAGCAGCTCCCAGGACACCTGCACCCATGGCACCACCGGCTGCTGCTGGGACCACCCAGATCTTTTCCCAGCACATGAACGCGTGGTTCCTGGGGTCGAGCTGCTCGCTGGGACCCTGCAAACCAAGGGAAGGGTCCCCCCAGCCAGTTCTGATCTCCCCATAGCTCTCTAAAATCCAGCACAATGAAACATCTGGCTGCCCTGGAGTGTGAGGGGGTTGTTCCCAGGGGATCTGGGTCGCAGCAACCCCCACGACGTCCCAAGAAACCCCGCAGAAAAGCCCTCACGCCCCAGACCAGCGGGAATCTCGCCGAGAGCTCCAATGGGACGGCCTTGACTCACAGCCCCAAACCGGGAACCGTTTTCCAAGTGGCGAGGAGCCAGCAGAACACGGAGTTCATGAGCTGCGATCCCGGGCTTTAAGAAGAAAACAGAAAATAATGAGGCCTAATGAACATGAGAACGTCAAAAGGGGTTGATGATCAGTCAGAGATTTGAGTGATTCCCAGGCCGCCGCCGCGAAAGGCTAAATCTCAGCCTGAATAGAGGAGCGCACAAAGGGTGCTAGCTGCGGGACGAGGCCCGTGGGGAAACGCCGGCCTCCAGCGAGCGCTGCCTCTGCTCCCCGTTGCCTCCATGCCACAGCGATGCCCGGTGCCAAACCTCCCCTCATCAGGTTTCTCACCTCCCCTTATTCTGCTCACCATTTCCTGGGTCAACGCAAGCACACCCTGAGCAATTTCTTGCACCCAGCTTGCCCAGCACCTCCGAGACCCCCACAGGAGCCGTACCCTGGCTAACGCTGCCTTGCTTTCGAGGCTGCTTTGCTTTCGAGGCCAGGCACGTGTGTGTCTGCCGAAATTCTGCCCCTAACCAAGCGCTTTGGGGTCCCCCCAGCACACACCACAGCTCTGCCGCGTCTGCCTGCCAAACCCCACAGAGACTCCTAACTGGCCAAAACGTATTTTCCACGACAAATTCCTCTGAGTCATGGAAAGACTCCGATTTATCTTTATTTATGTTGTTCCTCGGAGATTTGGTGCGGGCTTTCTCCCCGGGTCTGCCTGCTCTTCTCGTCCCCACCACCATTGTGCCTGACCCAGCGGTGTCCCCGCGGGGGCTGACGGGCTGCCCCGTAACCTTTCAAGTCAACAACAAAGCCACTTTCATTTCTGTTTGCTTTGCTGCACCCATCTGTGGGTGCGTGGCCACGACGGGTTTCTGCACACACAGGGGGAGCGCGGCTGGGGCTTGGTGCTGCGCCTGGGCTAATTGTCGTGGAAAGAATACAGAGCACCTGAAAACGAGATCGGTTTGTGGGGGATTACAAAACGGGGAGCTGCGGGGACTGTTAATGCCTTCCGTCCTCAAATCCATCACTCAATATGTCATTGCCCGGCTATGGAACAAAAGAGATTAGAAAGACATAAAGTAACCCAATGTGCAACTCCAGCAGATCCCTGGGCGCAGAGCTCGGGAAATTTAGCAGATTTACGTCTCTGTCCGCGCCCGCAGCAGCCCGGGTGTAAGGAGCAGTTGTCAGGAGCACTAATCTGCTAAAAGCCCCAACGCCGACTGATCTGCGGGCCAGATATAATGAAAGCCCTGAGCCGCCGCATGCATAATGCGGGGTGGGAGCGGGCAGGCAGAGACATTTCAGTGCTGGCTGGGGTTTGCTCCCAGGAAATTTCAGGAAGATTAGCCCACCAGCGGGATAGGGTACCAAAGCTGTAAGGCGCCACGCAAAGTAGCGGAGGGGTATTTTCTGTGTGGTTAAACACCAGAGCTGGAAACGCTGAGGAATCACCTGTGGCTTGAGATCTCGCGTTCCCCGATTCATTCGGAAAGTGTACCTGCTAGGCCAGGCAAGGAAAAGTTTACAGTTTCCAGTATTTTAACCCTAATCTCCGACAGAAAATCTGATTTGGGATGTAATTTGCATAGCATGTCTCATGATTTCATTTAATCTGCCCAATCCTCTTACGGAGCAGAGCAGCATAAGTTATCACAGACAACGCGGCTGCTTAGGAACTGCAAATCCGCCCTCCCATCCACCCTGGCAAACCCCTAACTCTTGAGTTAATCCCACTCCTGAGAGGACATGGCACCTGCCAGCACACCGCTGTGCTGGAGGAATGGGAAGGGGAAGGGGACGGGGAGACGAGCCCCTCTGGCTGGTTCCCCTGGCCCCATGTCCCCCCAGCAGCTCCTCTTTGGGGGCAGCAGCGACGTCCCCATAGAAGACCTGGGGCCACGTCCCATCTTTTTGGGGGGCTGGAGGTGCCAGGAGGTGCCGACGTCCCTGCCCTGCCAGTCCCAAGGCATGCAGCGCCATGGCCTCTGGGTCAGCCTCCAGCCCCAAAATAGCTTGATGGGTATTTCAGGGCTTTCAGTCACTTCTTTTCTTTCAACCAATTTGCCTATCCCCAGATCGTATTAGTAACTTAAATACCGCCGTGATTGACGTGCTAAAGATACGCGTTCAACTGCGTCTGCCTTCCAGAATTAACTTAACCCAAAATTTCCTGCCATTGGGAAGCCCACGCAGGGCTCAGCTTGAGAACATTTCTGCAGTTCAACTTCTTCAGTTAACAGAGCATCTGAAAAAGCCTTTAGGCTTCATCTTTAATTTGTCCGTATAATTGCAGAGCAAATGTATGCTTTATAGCAATCAGATTCCAGATCGATACCGTGATCAGAGCCACGTCCTATTTTTCAATTAACTCTTCATAATCAGTCCTGCTCCCTCACACTCAGAAAACCAACCAGTTGCATAAAAAAAAAAAAAAAAAAAAGAAAAAAAAAAACGAACAAAATACTTTTAAAATGATTTGTTGTGATCGAATAACTCCCCCAAATACCACAAAGTATTAAAATCCCTACTTCAATATCCTTTATCCTTTAAGGTTCTTTATAATTCAATAAACAGGATTTCAAATCCTTCCCAGCCCAGGGTGGACTTGTTCTGCACCGCCGTTCCAGGCCACTCTTCTAATGCATACTCTTATTAAGCTGTGCAAGCTTACAGCTCTTTAATCTTTTTGAACACATGTTGAGAGGAATAAAAGCAATTTTGTTTGGGAAACTGAAGGCCATGTTCAGCTGGAAATAAGCTTTTTCTATAATCTCACCTCTTGCTTTACAGAGCCAGCTCCGGGGCCGTTACCCAGTAACCCTGAAAGGCACCACCTCACTCCATTCATTTTTTCTCTTTTTTAATCGTGGGAGGGAAGCATTAAGAAAAATCCTAATTTTGGCTCTTTTTCCCTGGGTTGGTACAATTTTATCATTTCTGTCCTCAAAATAATCTCAGATCTGGGCTTCTTTTGGCTCAG
This sequence comes from Cygnus olor, assembly GCF_009769625.2. Classification (NCBI taxonomy): domain Eukaryota; kingdom Metazoa; phylum Chordata; class Aves; order Anseriformes; family Anatidae; genus Cygnus; species Cygnus olor. The sequence continues at coordinate 21,036,322 of NC_049179.1, read as the reverse complement.
AGCTAATCTGGATGTAATTCCCCTACCTCTGCCTCTGCCCTTGGCAACACATAAATACAGATTAGAGGGTTATATAAATGTAATTTTCTAATTAATCATTTCGGAGCCAGCCACTGCATTTTTAGTATACCAACAAACGCACATGAAATTCAACTGTTAGCAAGGGGAGGTTTTATGTAACAGCCAGGTTTCGGCCCTGGAAGACAAACCACCGCGGCGCCCCATGATGGCTCCAGCGTCCCGTTGCCAAAACCCACCAGTTTTCACCCCAAACCCGTCCCGTGGTGCCGGGTTGCTCCCGTGCCCTCCGGCAATGCCTCGAGCCTGAAATGCTTCATGGAGGCCAGTAAGAAACAGGGTTTTGTCTTCTGTCTAAACATTGCAAGGAAAAATACTTGCATGGCCTCTTTAAAAATAAACTGAAGTGTTCATTAGTTGGCCTATTTTTTCAGGTGTATTCTAATAGCACTAATTAACTCTAAGGTAGATTTTAGCACTTCAGCCTCCCTTTCTGCCTTCAAATGCCAAAACAAATCTTGCCATAATTACCAGCAATCCTTTTCATTACCGGCTGCCTAATTATCCTATTAATAGCACATCCTAAGAGACTATATTTGCTTGGCAGGCAAATATTTGTTTTTAAATTAGCAAACACAAAGACAAACTGCTCTGTTTGCTGAAGGATTTTGAAATGCAAAATGGTTTATATTCATGGAAAAAAAAATAATCCAAGTAAAACCAAATGCTTAATCCATTTGAAGCATTTGAATCTTTCCAGTGTGTTCAACAATGGGGAGAACTGTGCCAGGAGAGGTGTCTTTGAATACCTTTGTGATAACTCGCCTGGGTCTGTGCGGGAGTTGTGTTGGCTTTATCATGCGGGCAAAGATGGGGTGGCTGCAAATATCTAGAGGAACAGGAGTGTGCCTGGGAGGCCGTGGCCCTGCAGAGGACAGGAGAAGTGGATTTTCCCCATGCAGCATCCCTGCACGCCCAGGGGGCTCAGCCCAAGCTCCCAGCTCCAGCTTGGTGCTGCAGTGGGGCTGCCCCATTGCCTCCCCTTCTGAAATTGTACTACAGGCTGATTTATTTTTTTCCTGTGCACGGAAAAAATAATTTTTTCAGCATGCCCAGCTGCCTTCTCCCAAATTCCTCGTTCGGATGGAAACACGTGGGAAGCGAGTGGTGGCTCCCCACGGAGCACATGCCAGAGGTGACATCTGGCACGGGTGCATATGGGGTACGAGGCTGCAGCAAAAATCTGACCATGGGGATGTGGCAGGCACACATCTCCCCTTCTGCATGGGGGCGATGCCCCAGCCGGTGCAGGAAGCTCCGTCTCCAGGACTGAAAATAAACAGGGATCAATAGGTTTATCTGCAGCGGAGGAACTCCTCTGACGTGCCTGCAGTCTATTTCAGAACAGCTGAATTATTTATGGCCCTAGAGGGGCTTTTTCCCTGTAGGCTTGCAGAGCATCTACCTTCACAGATACAATTACAGGCAGCTCTCTTCAGAAAACCAACACCCCCCTTTCTTTTTTTTTCTTCTTCTTTTTTTTTTTTTTTTTTTTTTTTTTAAAAAAAAACTAGCTACTTCTTTCCCAGGTTATAAAAAGAGAAATACAACCTCATCCTGTGAACCGCTGCGATGAAGGAGATAAACGGGTGGCGCTTTGCAGCTGCCTGCTGCCGCGAGCCCGAGGGGTGAGAGCAGGCTGGGAGGCTGAGGGCAGGCGGTGCGGGGTCTGCGGGCTGTGGGGTGTGCTCGCAGCACGGGTTCATCCCCGTTACGCCTCTGATAACCCCACCGGGGGCTGGCTGCCTCCCTCTGCTCCCCCCAGCCCGCCCCAGCCTGCAATGGGGGGGCTATTTGGGATGAAAGGACGCAGCAATGGTGCTCAGTGTTAAGTACCACAAAAAGAGGGCAGCTTCAGCCCTGGAGCAGCTCTGCGTCGTGGTGGTGGCCCCTTCCCAGGCCAGCCGGGCAGAGCAGGGGCCAGGCAGGGCTCAGGGTGCGGGGCCACGCTGCGAGGGAAAATGAGCCAGCTCCTGGGGAATGAAAGGTTAATCAGCCCGCACAGAGCACTGCCCAGGCTTTACTTGAATGACTCAAGTCTAAAATATAGCAGCGGCCACACCGAGCATACAAAGGAGGCTTTGCAATCCATTATGCCGCATCAGAGACCTGGCCGAGACCACACATGCGAGAGCAGCAGTAAATAATGCATCGCCGCCCCGGCCAGCCTCGCTCCCTCGCTCTTTTTCCCTTTCATTTTACCCTGTCAACCTCCTTTTCAGATCCCAGTGCCAGGCTGCCCGTCTGAATGATCGCCGCGGGAGAACAAATATCACCCGCCTTCCAGCAGGACACAAGAGGCACCGTCCTGCCCCGCTCCTTGCGGGGAAGGGGATGGGATGAAGCTCTCCTCCCAAAGCTGCACCCCATGGAGTGCACATTGGTGGGGTTTTATGGCCTCTGGGTGGCTCAGGCCATGGGGCAGGGCATTTGAAATCTTCCCCGCAGCCAGAAGAGACGGAAACGTGCCTTTGCACAGCCATGGATCCTCTTGCCCACCGAGGGACGAAACGCCAGCCCTGGCTGTTTGCACGGGGTTTTATTTCTTTTGTGGGGGGTTAGTTCTGCAAGATGCAGCCCCCAGGAAGCTCTGGGAGCGGTGGCAGAGGGCTCTGCACCCCCCCTGCCCCTCCAGGGCGCATCCAAGTGACGTTTCCCGAAGCAGCAGCGCCTCGGCCTCCCTTCCTTACCTCATTCCTCACCACTCTTCTCCTGGCCCCTCTCAGCTGAGCGCACCCAGAGGCGTCCTCCTCCGGTAAGCATGGTCACTGAATCACCTCGCTTGGAGCAAACTGAAATTAAATTCATCCCAGTGGGGCAGCCCACGCCTGCACCCTCTCCTACCCAAGCCCCATGCTGCAGGAGAGCCCCCCCCCGAAGTCGTCACACCTCCTGCTCCGGCTGCTGACCCCCGCCCTGGGCATCCAGGGGCTGAGCCTCCACCAGAGGCTCCAATTACCTGGGCAAAAGCAGAGCTCCAGGCTCTGCTGGCTGACTTTTCCAGTTCCCAGCAGAAAGATTTTGGGTCTCTCCTCTCATGGCACCAAGAAACCCAACTGGGTTTCCAGCTACAAAGCATCAGCAAGCACTGACAGCACCCACTATACCCGAGCACCCCCAAAAAGGGCACAAAACGCCACAGCCAACAACCCTGAGAGTTTAGACATGCAGGAAAAGCCCAGCTTGTGCAGGACACCACGTTGTCCCCGAGCCAGCAGGGCCATGTCCCTGCCACCAGCAGAGGGGAGGTGCCAAGTCCAGCGAGGGCCCTGTGCTATCTCCCGTGAGTCAGGGCCACGAGACAAGAACTGGGTGCGAATCAATAAAATGGCTAATGGATGAAAACAATAAATCAACTAGTAAAACTCAGCAATAAATCAATGAAACAGCCGGCCAGCTGGATTTTTGCATGGCAGCTCATTTGGTCCTACATTAACTAGTGCCTGGGGGAGAGCCGAAGGCTTTTGCAGCCTCAGAAAGTCGTTGCTGGTTTGCAGAGTGCAGCTCAGACGGGGATGTGGACACACGCAGGGCATGGGGAAGGTGCGAGGGGAGCAGAAGGTGCGAGGGCCTCGTCCAAGGCAAGCAGCTTCCCCGCAGAGCCGGGCCCCCACTCGCTTTTCCCAGCAGAAAAGCAACGTGCACAGTGCTGCAAAAGCAAGCAAGCGGCGCAGCCAGCTGACAGCTCCCCACCTCCCTGAAATCTGGTGAAAATTGGGTCAAGTGCATAGATCAATGCAGCAACAAGATGTTCACCCAGAAAACGTGCCTAGGAAGGCCCCTTCGTAGGGCAAACGGTGGATTTCTGAGTTCCTCGTAACCCCCACTGTAATTTGACATGGAGCAAATCGCAAGCTTTTTTATCAGACATCCAAAACTCATCACAATTCTGGGAGAACTGTCGAATCCCTGCTTTGAAGCAGAGATTTCCTCTATCTGCTCTCGCATTTCCCCCACGGACCGAGAGGATTAGCAGACCCCGAGCGCAGGGGGCTTAATGCAGCCATGCAGAGGCCTGGGGGCAGGGGGAGGACGGCTCGGGGCCCTTCCCAGCTCCGGGGTCTCGCAGGGACCCGCAGCACCGCTGCTGCTGGGGCTGTTGGTGCCCGGAGCCTCCCCGGCTCTGCCTGCGGCAGCGATGGGGCTGCCCGAGGTTCTCCAGGCGCAGCGTGTTCGCTCTCAGGCGCTCAATTATGATTCCCCTTCTCCTCGTGTCCTTTCAGGTCAAAATCACACGTCTAATTGTTTCGGCGATGAGAGCCATTCCAGCTGCTCCTCAGCACCTTAATTACCTTATAGCACGTGTCCTGCTCTGCATCTCCTGCATGCACTGCGCTCGGAGCAGCTAAAGCAAGGGGCGAGGGACCATGAGACATGGCCAGCCAAAAAAATGGGGGCTTTCTGGGCTGGGAGAGCAGCTCTCATCCCCTTGGGGATGGACGACGCTCGTGTGGGATGAGCACCCCATACATCCGCAGGAGCTCCAGAGCCTGCAAGCCATGCAAACGGGGCAGGAACTCTGAAGCAAGAAGAACCCCAAACACTGCATGCACCAGCAGCAGGAGAGCAGCGGTGGCTCCCCCAGCTCTGCAGGCTGCTCTCACCTGGGGCCTGGGAGCAGGTGGTGCCGGGGTGGGCACTGAGCACCGCGGTGCTGAGCGGGGCGCACGTGGAGCCCCAACATCTGCAGCGCCATGTGGCGCGTGCACCGAGCGCGCAGCCGCCCGCAGTCTCCAAACAACGCCGAGCTAAACACGATAAATTATTCATGACCGAGTTATTTGCGGTGCAAAGGGTCCATCAGCGACTTTGATTAAAAATCCAATGAGTAATGAATATGCAAAAGCAAGTGACTGCTCGGAGGAACAGATTTGTCAAATTGTCCATACTTCATCCAGATAAAGAAAAATCTCAAGAGGTCCCGAAATTGAAAAACTTGCCATCAAATCACAGCATTATCTTAATGATTAAATCCCCTCTGCCACACAGACACTTTGCATGACTCTGAATAGGAAAATATTTGTATCTTAAATTCGGAGTAAGGGCAGCAAGAAGAGTGGCGCGCACACAAGAGGAAATGTGATTTTAATTCACATTGTGACTCCGCAGCCATTTAATTATTTTAATTAGGCTTAATTAGTGGTAAATTTACAATGATATGCTTGATACCTGGCATTAAATCTTTCATGCATAAATGTTTTGTTAAAATGAGAAAATAGGCACGTGGCGTTTTGCCAGCAATTAGTGCTGAATGCTCTAATGAAAGATTACTGCTCTGCCGTGATTCATGATGACAGGCAGAGCAGGAGCGGTGCTCGTGCTCCGCCGGGCAGCCAATAACCCCGCCACCGTTACCTGCACCCCGGGCCTTCAGAGCACAGCTGCTGCCAGGCTGGAGGCATCCCTGCTCCCCGGGGAGCTGCGTCCTGGTGGCAGGGGGACGTTGGGTGGCCCAGGGCCTGCGGGTGACACGGGGAGGGGACCGGCCGGTGCTGCTCCCACAGCAGAGACCTCGGGGACATCCCAGAGCCGCTCTCGGGAAACGAGGGCAGCAGGAGGAGATACTGGCCCGCAGTGGAAGGTGCCCACGGTGCCCGCAGCGCCCGTGCTGTTTGCAGTGCCTGCAGTGCCCGCTCCCCGCAGCCGGTGGGCAGGCGGGGTTTGGTGAGCCGCCTTTCCATGAGCAAACCTTATGTTTGCATTATAAATGTGCCCTTTGGGGTGTGCAGCCGTTGGGATGCAAATCAAGCAGCTGATGCTCGAGCGAGAGAAATAAAGCCAAGGACCAAGAGAGGTGTTAGAAATCGGTGTGGGATGGGAACAGCAGTTTTGGTGCAACTTGCCAGCACGGCTCCGAGCCGGGCATGCCCGTATCTGGATCCACAAGGGTAACCCAACAGGCGGACTTTATGGTGCAAAGCAGGGCCTCTGCAATGAGCAGCCGATCGATATGCATGCTTTTCAGCTTGCGAAGTGACGGGAAATCATTTCACTAATCTGGGCATTAAAGGTCATAAGTTGCAAATTGCAAAAAAAAAAAATCCTGTTTATCGCGCAGGAAGCTGCAGCATCCCGTGGTACGGCGGGCTGAAGGGGCGCTGAGTTCACGGCGTGTGGGGAAAGGTGGTGAGCTGGGCGAGCATGAAGAGGAGGGGGCAGGAGCAGCGAGGCTCCGAGACCCTCCCAGCAACCTCAAACTGGTGAGCTATGCGAATTAAACGGAGAACGAATGCTTGTTTGCGGATGATGGCGCACGATTTCCTCATTACTCAGCAGATACAACACAACCCCCTTGTTACTGAGCAAATGCAGCGGCCAGGCAAGAAGTTGGTTTGGAGAATGAGGGAGAAGGGAGATGAGACCTAAAGACACCGCTTGTTCTGGGGGAACATTTGGGTCTTCCCTTTTCTCACACGCTGCCTCATCCCACCTCTTCCCGGTTGTATTCGTGGGGGAATGCTTTAGTGAGAAAATCGTCCTAAACCCTAATCTTAATCCTAATCTTTTAGTCTGAAAGAAATGACTGCTTTATACCGAAACCAACGCACACAGCAGGCCACAATACAGGCACCTAACATTTCAATTACAAAGCTGCTAAAAATCGCAGGAAGAAGAATTCCAGTATTTTCTAACTACAGTTAAGCACACCGTGAGGATATTAACTATCTCCCCAGCCCTATTGATCTTCCTGTCTTCTGCTACTACTGGAAACAATTAGAGGTCAATAAGCAACATGAGATGAAATTTACAGCTGTCAGATAAACCATTTGGAAATATTTCCTTGCCCTTTTACATCAGTAGTTCTGTCAATACTGCAATCAAATATTTTTTATGGAAAAGAAAGTATCTTAAAAAATATATCTGTTCTGTCCCGTGGACTGGGAGCACAGCGTGTAAATACACAGCCAACGGCTGGCCGCGAGCAGCCCTCAGAGCAAAATCCAGTGTACAAATAGCAGGAAGACTTTGTTTTAACAGCACCATCCGTCCAGGAGTAGCATTAATGCATTTACCCTCTCGGTGACCCTGCGAGTAGAAAGAAGAAATCTTCCTTCTGGACTAGCAAAGGAAGAAATCAGGGCATGAAAAGGTTGTGGGTGCAGCTTCCACGTGCAGTGAGCCAGCTGCCCGTGCATGAGGATGTGGAAATGGCTGCACGGCCTCGCTGCAGAGCCCCAGGCTGGGGGCAGAAGCTGGGCACTGTGCTGGATGCATGCATTGGGTGCTCGTGCTAGATGCGTGTGGGGGATGCACGCGTTGGATGCACGTGTTAGACATGTGTGGGATACAGATGCTGGACGTGCATTGCCTGCACATGTTGGATGCATGCATTGGACACATTTGTTGTACACACACGTTAGATGCATGTGCTGGACTCCGTGTTGGATACACACATTGGCCACGTGCTGGATGCACGCAGACACCTGCAAACTCAACACCTGCAGCCACACCCCGGGCCCATTGCATTTGGGGCAAAATCACAGCACCTGAGGCAAGCGCAGAGATGCCCCAGGAATGCAGGCCCCTCTGCCCTAGCCCCCAGCACGAATACCAGGGATTCAGGATGATGTGCTGGAATCTAATCTTGCTCATGGCAAGAGATATTCCACCTGAAGAGATGCACAGTTCTTACATTAAAAAAAGCCATAAAGTCTACGCGTACATGACAGATTTACTGAAGAAGCAATTCACTGCAGTGCCATCAAGCAAGTGTACATACATCTCAATTTTGCAAGGAATCATTCATGGTACATTTAGTAAGGGTCCAGGATGAATGGGCTGAAGCATTCTTTTGCTATTTATCTCCTATTTTCCTTGCTTGTTAGCTCCTCCTCCCCAAACTCAGCTGTCATTGCCTTCCCTCCCTGCCGAACCAAGCAGTGTGGGGGCTGGCAGGAGGGACATCCCTGGAAGGGAAGGACCAGCTCATGCTAGACCCTGTTTTTAGGGTCGTTAGGGCACACACACTGCTCCACCAAGTCCCACCAAGTCCTCGAAAACAGGGGAGCCCACCTCCTCCACCCCCGAGGGCCAGCTGCTGTGGGGTTCCTGCTGTCTGAGCACAGACCTGGGTGGAGGCAGATGCTTGGTCAAGGTTTTCCGGCTCAAAATGAAGCTGGAATTCCTGCCTTCACCCTCCTGATCCGCTGAGTTTCGACAGGGAGAGAGACGTGCATCTGTGCCTACATGCCACTGGGAACAATTTTGTCAACAGCACTTTAACATCCAAGTGATTCTCACAGCAGCTGGTAGTCGGAGAGCTGGGAACTGCAATAAATATAGTTTTATAAAACAAATTACCTGGCATTTGCATACGCTGTGCATGAAAGCACACACTTGGACGCTGACACCAAGCACTCCGCTGGTCCAGGTCTGGTCTGAAAACGGCAAGCAGAATAATAAAGAGTGGGGAAAACAAAACAAAACAAAACAAAACAAACAAAAAAACCACCATGCTTTCTCTGTGCTATACCAGATGGCAAACAAGGGCTGGAGTGGAGAACTTTGCCCTTCTGAATCAAATACCACCTCAGCTCAGAGGTGCAGGGAGCAAAACATCAGCTTTCTCTCGGGGGCAAGGGCAAAGCCGGCAGGCACAGATCGCAGTGCTGGCAGAGCAGCAGCAGGTTTTTTCAAGCCTGCAGGCTACAGTGAGCAACTCACGGGCTGAGAAACACATGTGCAGCGGTTATAAGTGCATGACATGGCATCCAAACCTGCCCATCTATGCTGGATATGGAAACCTCCCCTGAAGCCGGTAATCCTCAAGTACTTGGTAGCTGCTCCGGGCAGATTTCCATCGAAGTCGTGAGCCCCGAGTAAGCCACGAACATGGCAATGTTTAGCCCCAAATCAGTCATTAGAAAGCCCACGAGTGCAGCCCCAAGGCACAGAGCCCCGCTGGCCTCAACAGCCTCACCGCTGGGGTGACCTCAGTTTGTTCATTTAATCTGGAGTTTATCTGCACACAGGCACTCTCTGCCTGTCTCCGTGATGCTCTGAGCTCCCCCCCCAGCTACACGGCCACACCACCCATTAATAAATAAAATTACAAGTGTTCGCACCCAGTGCCTGCTCTGCTCAGTAAAAGCTAATGATAAAAGGCAGGGCGGTACGGTAACTTGGCGAGGTCGCAAACCCTTCCCAGCTTCCTGGCAGGTCTCTTTGCCAAACCAGCACCAGGCAGAGAGAAAAGCCCCCCCAGACACCCCCAGCCCCATGGGTACGGTCTTGCCGGGGCGCTGCGGTGGGTCCGGCCATGCAGAGCATCACAAGCACAAGCACAGGAGCACGTCTCTCATCTGACATAAATCATCAGCGCCCCCCAAAACTGGGGCTGCGGCAATCTCCAGCACCACTGCACCTGCCCCCACCTCCCTCTGTGCGCTGCCCAAACCGCAGAGCTCGGAGGGAAACTTCTCTTCTTGCAGGCCGGTAATGCAATTTGCTTTCCAAAACTCTGGAGCAGTGATACATAGGAGTGCTAACAGCCTGCGAGTGTCTCATACATCATCTGCTTTTTTCATTATTAAAGGGCTGTGTGTGTTTTTGGAGGGCTGGCTGTGGAAAAGGCACGGCACATGTGCTTTGTCCTTAAGGTCTGAGGATGTTTAAAGCCACTTGGGCAGACAAGATGAAAGCGAATACACACAATATTCTTATCTGGATGTTTTGGATTACGCCTGGCATTACGCAGTTCAGTTGCCCTATTCCTGTTCCTTTTAAAGAGATCGCTGGCAGAGAAAGGTGCACCTTGAAACTCAAAAAAAGTCAAAAAGCTTTCACAGATTAAGATAAGAAGGAGAAAAGACAATTCAGCAACTCTTTATTATTCAGGATTTTGCCCCAGGCAGGGGTAATGACACCATGTGTGCATGCTGTACAGACAGAAGTCTTGGTCCCTGCTTCTCGGAGCTGATGCCATGCCTGCCTTGGGAAAACCCCGTACAAACCCATCCCGCAACGAAACCTCACAACGAAGCCTCCCCCAGGGCTGCAGCCCATCAGGTGGAAATGGAGTGGATACCCCGGTGGTGTGTGATTCTGCAGGCAAAAACCTGCAGGACTTCTTGGCTCCACGCTCCTAAAACCGAGGGTGGACATTTTCAAAATGCCAAACCTGGTGACGGTTGTATGTGAGCAGCATCAGGAAGGAGCCGAGACATCCTGTGCAGAGACAGTCAGTCCTTCGGCTGGTCCGAGAGCAAATGTCACCGTTTCTGTGGGGAGGCGCTTATTTGAACAACAACAAAACCCTTATTTTACCGAATCTTTTCAATTTCAAAAACAAACTCGCAGCGAGCATTCGCTATTTGACTAGCAGGAAGCCGTGCAGATGCGATAGATGGACACTGAAGATACAGAGGAACCCTCAGCACAGCCTGTGGAAAACTCCCCAAGCTGGGGAGAGGCAGGACGGGAGGGCTGAGCACAACATCCCCCTGCCCCCTGCATGCTCCCAGCTCCTCGCATCCCCCGGCTCCACGCCTCCTCCCAGCCCCGTGCACCCCACCAGTGCCCCCAGTCTGGCAGCCCAGCTGGTGCCATGGGGATGCTTTTCACCAAAGGGGTGTAGCTCAAATGTCACCGTGCAGGTGGCAAGCAGGGGGCACAGAGCCCGTCCCGTCCTGTTGCTGGGTGCACAGAGGGGTGTGCACCAGCTGTGGGCACCATCCTGCGGGTGCTGAGCTGCCCGTGACGCCCTGCATCCCTTGTCCTGCCTGTGCCAGCTGAGGGCTCGCAGCACCTTGCAGGAACAGCAAAGCTGGGGGTTAACAGCATCCCATTCAAAGGGCTTTTTCTAAAAAAAAAAAAAAAATAAATAAAATCACATTATTTACAGCTCCTACCTCCTCAAGGGTGAATTTGCAGCCACGTCATTAAGCACAGACAAAAGCCTTTAAGCAGGCTCTGGGCAGGGATATTTACAGCCCAGGCGGGATGAAGCTGGGGTGAAGACCTGCGCCCCCCCCATGCGTGCAGCCCCCGGGGCAGCTGCGTGCCCTCGCGCTGCAGCCGCGTATCCAGGAGCAGCCTCGTCCCCGGGAGACACGCGGGGCCACGCTGACCCCGGACACCGCTGCGTGACCGCCGTGACACGGAAACCCATTTGCAGTCTCGCCGGGGGACACCCGTTAGCTGAAAGGGAGGCAGGCCCGTAAAAACAAACACCGCTCCTTCCCCTGCGCCCGCACGCCCGTGGGACCCTCCTGCAGGGCCACATCCTTCCCGCCCGCGCCGCTCTCGATCCTTCCATCAGCTGTCCTGGCGGGGTGTAAATCACCGAGCATCCTCCCGAGGCTGCGGGCACCCCGCAGAGCAGCGGCTGCTGTCGGTGGATGCCCACGGAAATTAAACGTTAATGGGCGAGGCAGCATCGTGCCGCAGCAGGCAAACGCGGCGTGCGCATTAAATCTTGGATTGCCTTTATTTTGGGGGGGAACAGGGATGCAGAAGGGAGACTGTGCCCCCCAAGGCACAGCAACACCGTGTCACTGTGACTGGCTATTAAACCATGGGCACTTTAGGGCAGCGTCCAGGCTGTGGGGGGCTGCGAGCCTGCAGAGACCCCCAGGGGCTCCGGGTGACAGATCACCCCCGGGCACGGCGCTCCTGCTCTTTTCGGGTGCAAGGAGCACTTTGTGTCCTTCTTCCTAGGGCAGCCCAGAGAGCCCGTGGTGGTATCGTGCCGTAATGAGCCCCTGCACTCCCGTGTAAAATGATGTGCTTCTAACACTCCGGTTAATTCTTGCGTTCGACCTTCATAACATAATCAGGTTAATGTGGTTCGGGGGCTGAGCAAGCCCAATCTCCCCGCACATAATTCAATAACGGTTTGGAGAGCGAGATCCTCGGATGCTCGTGTTGTCATGGAAGCCGTGAAATAAGATTAATCGGGGCAGAGGAGAAGAAAGTGAGAAATCAGAGACTAGTTGGGAGGATAAGAGGAGCCGAGGAGGATTGCCATCGAATACCAATAACGTTCTCATCTGAAGATCTCCAGACCTCTTAAAAGCACCGGGAGATTTGCTACTCCTTCGCAGAAGGAGCAGCGTGCCGGCCTGCACAGGGTCTCACACAACAATTCATGGGTCTGGCACTTGCAGGGGAAAGAAAAGGCACCAGAAAATGCTGTGGGTTCTTTCCACCCTGCCCCGTGGCGCAGCCCCCGCCGTGGCACAAATCCAGCTCCTGGGGCTGAGCCCGCGCAGCTCCCAGCTCCTCGCCTGTGGCAACGGGCTGCACAGCCCTGATTAATTACATTAATTAGGGCAAGATGGGAAACACGAGAAATGCTGTAAATCTCCTCCTGTGCAGAAGAAAATCATTCCTGAATTGATTTTGAGCCACCAGAGAGCTATCTGTGGAGCAAAGGGCCCCTGCCCTGCCTGCACCCTGCAACAAGGGGCCCGCCTCGTCCCGTTGGGTTAATGAGACATCCTCATCCCATTGGGTTAATGAGACATCCTCGTCCTTTTGGTTAATGAAACAGCCTTGACCTATCCACGCTCACTCCCCACCACCGCAGGACCCCTCTGCCCCCAGGGGAGCAGGCGATGCCCCACCATGGCCAAGCCTGCAGTGAGCCCCACTCAGGGGTGGAACCCTTCCACCTCCACCTTCCTCCAGCCGCCATCAAAGCAGCACAGCTACACCCCCAACATGTGCTTTTCCATGTTTTTTTGTTTTTTTTTTTTCCTCTGGACTTTGACAATACCCTGGAGATTCTGCATGACCCCGCTCCAGATGCGCAGCGCGGACGTCAGGAAGGTGCATTTCCCTCGGTAAAATTGGGATGCTGCTGTTCCAGTGTGGCTCTCGGGCTGGGAGCTGTGCAGCAGCAGGATGGGGTCTCCCTGTTGCCGTGAGCGTTGGGCTCACTGCATGCACCCGGTGGGCCCTGGGCACAGCCATGGCACGGGGCATTCGGGGATGGAGCGGGCTTATCGTTGCTTACCCCTTGTTTGCATCCCAACCAGCGGTGATGCTGGTCAGCTTTAGTTGCTGTTATTTTACAGGGGCAAGAAGCAGACTCATTAACATTCTACCTTTAGACAGCACCTTTTTGTCCCCCGTGAGTTATTAGAGGCTGAGCTTGCGGAGCCTGATTTCCATCCCTGAAAACTGCAGTAATTAAAATGTTTTCCCTGTGCCACCTCGGACTGAAACAGAGCACTCCAGAGTTCTTGTTAAAAATATCAGATGGATAAAAAAGCATCTCACAGGAGGCAGAACCACGGAGGCAGGTGTTCAGGGCCACATCTGCAGGCAGCCGCAGTGTGTGTGTGTGTGTGCAGGGGGACAGATCCCTGCCCCCAGCCCACCGCTGAGCCTCAGCCTCCCCAAAGGCATCCTGCAAACAATTTATAGGGCACCCACCCAGCAGCCGGTGGGCATGGCTAAATGGTATCAAGACAAATTATGGTGCATGATCTAATGGCAGGAGTAGGCACTAAATCAAACCCGCTTCTGTTTTACGTATTGGAGCCATAACATTTGGATATGGGTTGGCGCACACCCTGATTTGGGGAGGGATAAGGTGTTGTTAGAGCCCCGTTTCCTTCACACCCCACCTGACAGACACACATTGAGTGGTTAGTTTTCTGGGAGGTGCAAAAAAAAAAAAAGGGGGGAAAGCATTTTAAAAGGAAGGGGAACAGCTTTCTTCTTAGACCTCTTTAATGTTGCTCTGAACATCTTACATCAGAAATCACTCCAGAGATCATTTAGACGTGCTTAGCTGATAATTTAAGCTGATAATTAAAAAATGATTTATTGACAGAAGCTTTAGTGGAAAAAGATGTTAGAGTTTCATGTTAAATCCATAAAAGTCCTCATTCACCTCCTTTAGACTCAAGTATTATTTATAACAAGCCCTTCTACCTAGAGGGGTGGGTGAGAATAAAATCCTTGTAGCTGCTGTTTCCCCCGGGGGGATAAACCCTTCTCGGTGAATCCTTCGCTGGGATAGGACCCGAGGAATCACTCACGGTTCAACACTTCATCACGCGTGCTCTTACTCACTTTGTCAGGGTTTCCTTTGCTCATCAGAGAAGGAAAACCCGAGCATCTCAGCCACCTGTGCAGTGCGGGCTGCACGGGGTACTTGCTGTGTAGTCCGACAGGACAAGGCACGGACCCAGGAGCAGCAGCGTCCCTCGGCCAGCCCTGGCCCCGCTGGAGGTGAGCGGTGACCTCTGCTCGGTCACGGGAAGACGGCAATTAAAGCAAGCATCTCCTGCGAAATAAAGAAAACGTTGTTTCCTGCAGACTCGACAACACATTCTGCTTTTGGCAAGGCCAGAAGAAATCCAGGGAAATGCCACTGATCGCAGCAAAATTGCTGCTATTTCCTTTGCAGCAGTTGTTTTGGGTCAAAGTCTTCCCTTGCACGCTCCAAATAAGCTCTGTCAACAGCGGCGATGCAAGCAGAAGGGATCGCCTGTGGTGGCCTACTGCTAAGCAGCTCCATGGTAGTTTAATTAACATTTACTCTACACCGTGCCCACAGGTTCACCTGATGGGAGAAGACAAACATTTTCCAAGCTGAGACACTCCCGGAGGAATGCTTGCGCGCCAGTAAGCTGCGCTGAAAACGAATTATCGTTCAGATATTTGCTTTATCTTTCCTCGCTGTATAATTGCTGCCTCTGCTCCCCCACCATTTGTATTTTGTCACTTGGCCTTAAACCCACGACGAAGGCTGCAAAGCCTGGGAAGGATTAGCAAGCAGAGGCGGTGTTTGTAAGGGAGGAGGAGGAGGAGGAGGAGGAGCAGGAGGGCTGTGAGCAGCTCAGAGCGGCGCTGGCGATGCCGGGGCACCTGGACTACAGCTTCCAGCATGCTCTTGCCGGCCGCTCGCTGCGCTGCACGCCGGGACTGCCAGCTGAGCATCACCCCTGGTCCTTCCCTGCAAAACTGCCCAAAATTGAGGAAGAGGAAGAGGAGGAAAGCTCCGTGCCCCCGGCCGGGGGTGCCCAGCTCAGCGCCCTGCGGCGACTGCACTCCCCTCATCCACGCTGCCAGAAAAGTTGCAGCCTGTGCAGCCTGTAGCACCGCATTATGTAACTTTAATTAGTATTTAATTTAGATGGGAGGAGATAACTGTTACGTGTTTACTAAATATCAATTAATTGTCTGAGATATATTTGTTACCGCGCAGAACAATGCTACAGATGTGTATCGTGCCTCTGCTAAACCTTCGTAAATACTTGCTTTTAACAAACAATCAGCTTTCAAGGCATAACAGCTATTCCACGAGATGAAATTAAAAGATTAGCCCCAGCTGGTGCATGGTTTCGGGGAGAAGCGAGGGGCTGGAGAACGGCATCGAGCCCTCCTCCTGCCACCCCGTATCCAGGTCCGAGGGGGGCTGTGGGCGTCCCAAACCGCTCCCTGCAGGTGGAACTGGGGGCAGAAATCTCAAGCCTGCAGCACCCCAACACGTCCCCTGCGCTGCCCCAGCCCCAGGATTTGTGCACACCGCGTGCTAAAGGCAGCCGAGTGTGAGGCAGAATATGAAACCGATGCTCTATCAGCTCTGCGCGGACGAGAGCGGGATTGTCACAAACAATGACTTTCTTTATCCCCTTGTGTTTTGTTCCCATGGCATGAAGGTCAGGAGGAAAGTAGATTTATTAAAGCATAAACAAACTGCATAAATGCTTATGGTAATTCCACTTCCGTTAAAAATACCGGTTATTTTTAAAGCTACTTTAAATTATCTCCTTTCTAATGAAAACTCACATGTAATCTGTTAGTGAGGGATGTCTGTTGAACCATGAATTATTCAAAGAAGTCTCTGTTCTGTTATCTGGAGTCTCTGGAGATTATTCCCACCATTGTCCGTTGTGATGGGTCATTATGCACTCTGTGAATTTAATCTTTTAGGCTATCCAGCAGCACAGAAAAAATGTATGAATAACAATTTTCCTGTAATAACCTTCAACTAACCTTTCAACCAGAGTGAGTAATTCCAATCCTATTTTCACATCAATAGAAGAGTCAAAGCTAGGCAATTATCTCTTATCTGTTCCATAACCCTCCCCCTTTAATTTTTAAAAAGGATGTTAAAGTACTTACTGGAGGCAAGAAGAAGAAAGGAGGCTGGAATGAAGTATGGGCAAATTTTGATGAACAGTGATAGGGGTGCGCTTTAGATAATTATTAATTTCTGTCCTCCCCCCCCCTCCCATGCTACCGCATTCCTCCGCGCCTGCTGGCACACCAGTTGCCTCCCACGTCCCTCCTGCAGGAGTGGCTGCGGCCCCCCCCAGCCCCGCAGCCCCCCTGTTTCACCCCCAGCAGCACGGGAAGCATCCCCCTGCGGGCGCAGCATCCCTGCTCTGAGCACCAAGGGCTCCGAGCAGCGGAGATGGCTCTGGCACGCACGGGCTGCCTTCTGAAGAGGCCATGAGGGTGGCTCTTTCTAGGAAAAAGTGAGCAGAAAGTCAGTCACCAGCATGCGCCGGGCCAGGGGAAGCAGAAAATGCTGCCCGGAAAAGGCATCGGCCTCCTCAGAACCCAAACCCCTGCTTCATGGGAGCTGCAACGCGGGGAGCAAAGGGAGAGATGTCCCAGGAGACGTCAGGCATGGGCTGGGGCCACCTGGGGGACCCCGACCAGCTCAGCATCCCTGCCTGTGCTGCATCTCTGCCCTCTCGCCCAGGGCCATGTTGGAGCCCCGGCCGCGCTCCAGCACCACCCAGGGACCAGCACCACTGCTGTGGGACAAGCACCACGCGTGGGACAAGGTCGGGAACCTGCAGGGAGGCGGCCGGCGGCGAGGGAGGGTGCAGAGGCCGCGCGTCGCAACACGGGAGCGCAGTGAATCACCATCTGGTTTTATTTTAGTTTGCTCAGCCGGGCACTGCACCAGCGATGTTTGAAGGTCAGAGGTTTGTGATGATAAGCGAAGAATGAGTAAGCTGATTGCCAGCCTCAAACTCTCCGGTGGGAATTTATATCAGCTGAACTCCGGAAAAAACTCTCCAAGCTTCAGGAAGAGACGTTTTATTGGTGAGAGAGGCTCAGGCTGGGGCAGGAGCAGGGCAGGGAGCGGGTTGTCCTTGGTCCCAGCTCCAGCTCCCCGTCCTCCCTCTGTGCTCAAAGTGCTTTTCTCATCTGGTCGGAAATGGGGAGGAATAAACAACTCCCCTGTGGCTGCCAAGCAGCATCCCGCGCCCCGGCACATTGTGCAGAGCTACCGGATTTAGAAATGTTGATGTTTCGCTGTGTCTTTCACCTGCCTTATCCACCCACTGCACCCAGGGTGACCTCAGGATGAAATCTTTTTTTGTGGGGCAGTGCAGCGGTGCCTGGCCCCGGCAGAGCCCCATGGCAGTGCTGCATCCCCGTGCTCCTGGCCTCGTCCTGCGCCCCTTCCCCCAAGAAATCCAGCACCAAGAGGCCACCGTGAGCCCCCCAGCAGCCATGGATGCTTCTTGCCCCCAGCACCTTCCTCTCGCAGATGGATTCACCTTTACGGAGCAGGAATCCCCAAACACTTTGGGGTCCCGTTGTGCCTCTGAGCTCCCTGCGATGAGCAGCTCCAACCCAACATGCCCAGGAGGACTTGGCATGGTGCCTTGTGCACCCCACATCATAGCTGGGTGCCTGCCCCATGCTGAACTGGGTGCCCCACCTGTAGCTGGGTGCCCCATGCTCTGCTTGCACCCCGTGCCACAGCCACGCAAACACCCCAGCCCTGAGATTCATGCCTCTGATCCTCTCTGCTTCTTTCTTTCAAAGGGGATTTCTGCCGTGACTTTGCTCTTGCAGAAACCTGCAGCATCTGCTCTCAATTACAAGGCCCTGCAGTTTCGAGGCCAAGCACTGGCAGGGTTTGGGGGGAGCGCGGCACTGCCTGCGCTGGCTCCAGAGGAATTTCAGGCGCACACCTGCAGCAGGGCATCCCTGGCAGCTGAGCCCAGACCGCCTTCAAGAGGAGAGGGTTGGCCCCTGCTGAAAGGTGAAGCATTGCACATACATTTGTCTGCAGAGCGAGAGTCACAACTGCAGCCCGAGCCATGTCCTGGCAGATCCCCTGCGTGCCCTGGCCCCAGCTGTTATTGCTGCAAACACAACAGCATCCATCAGTGCAAGGCCCCTTCCCCAGCCAGCGTATTAAATTACCCTATTTGCACTTGCTATTTCCTTCAGGAACAGAAATATCGCCAGAGTAATCTGGGCCGGATTGCCAGTGCTGTGCTGCAACAGGATCGCATTTGAAAGTCTAATGACAGACATATTCCTCCTAATCAGAACAGTAATTTCATGGGCAAAACACCCCATTGTTTTGCAGAGAATGGCAAGCAGGAAACAAGAATGCTGCATTAAACATTAATTGTATCAGTGCCCAGGCATTTAAGAGAGCAGGGACTTCTCAGAGCAGCGCACACCCGAGTTTCTGGGACAGTCGTCTTTAAGAGCCCTGGAAGTGGATGAGAAGGCTGATCTGCCGCCAGCTGGCAGGCTGTCGTGCTCTGGATAAATGCAGGCTATTGTTCAGGCGCTTTTACAACAACACAATCAAGCAAAAGGGGAAAAAAAAAATAATAGAAAAAAAAAAAAATCAGCTGGCAGCACAGAGGTGAGGCAGGAACAAGGATGCTCAGCGCGGGGGGCTGGCGGCGCGGCGCTGGGTGCAGGCATGCTGCTGGCAGCCCTGCTGCTGGCGATGCTGCGAGGCCGCATCCTGCCCGGTCCCTGGGAAGGGGGCACCCAGCGAGCACGGTGCCCCCCTGGCGGGGAGCTGGCTGCCATCCTCCAGGCCGGGCAGCGCTGCGGGCGCACGCGCAATAAATCAGCGCAGGAAATCAGTGCGGCCGTGTCGGGCCCGGCTGGTTGCTGGATGGGGAAGGTTAACAGTCGGGCCTTGTTTTGGGGGAAATTCTTTTACCATGAGCTTCATCGGCAGCGCATCTGTGCGAACCACCCAGGCTTTGCCCATACATGGCCAGATGCAGCCCGAGAGCGGCCGCAGCGCAGCATCGCTGCGAGCGGGGGCTGCCGCCACCGCAGCCGAAGCGCCTGGCCGGAGCCGGCCCCGCAGCCTGCTCGTGTCGAAAACAGGTCGTGTTCCTCGGCCTGTTTATTCCCTGTGCTGCCAGCGCTCCCCGGGTTCACACCGCTGTAAGCCGATTAGAGCTCTGTAGGTGTTGCTCAAATGCACTTGCTGCACGTGTCCCGACACGTCTGCGTGCGGTAATGCCTGTCTGGCCAGCAGAAATGTTTGAGCGGAGCTGGCCAAGTCTCTATAAATGACTTGTTAGTCACCCAGACTAGAACTCCGTGCCACATCTCCGAAATAGCTGTAGGCTGAGAACAGACTTCTAAAAAGCAATTAAAAAACACACACGCAGAAAGTAAATAGAGCGGGGTGAAAACTGAGAAGTTCCTGAAGTCAGAGCTTTTCTGGGCTCGCTAATAGATTAAGTGCAATTTTCTATTGAGGGGGCTGGAAATAAATCACCAGGCTCGTGAAGAGATGGACTAGGTATATTTATCATTTCATCTCATCACGTTTGTTCTCGGACAGTCAGCAGGAGCTCGGCTCTGTGGGCATGGGGAGTGGGCAGGGTGACCCCAGACCCAGCCGGCAGCAGAGCAGCACCTGCCTGCGAGCAGAGGGGTCCCAGCCTGGTACTTCTCTGGGGCTCGGTTTGCTTTATTGCTTTTTTCATTGACTTAGGCTTTGACTTAGTCTTCAACTAAAACTGCAGCAGCACCAGGAATCCTGTATGTAGGACGAGCATCAGCATGGATGAGCAGCCTGGACCTGCTGCTCGGGGGCACCCCAGTCCCCAGCCGTGCAACCCCACCTGGATGGAGACCTCGAGCGAGGCCCTGATCAGCATTTACCACAGCCTCATCTCGCTGGCAAGCCCTTCACTGGTGATCCAAGCGAGGAAACATCAGCTCCCAAAGATCCGAAGAGCACCTGTGCTCCCTGGTATGCGGTGCCCAAGCCTGGGTTTGGAGCGGTCTGGGCTGGGGCAGTCGGACAAGGCAGCAGCCCCACCGAGTGAGCACCGAGCTCTGCCCACGTCCCCGACGCTCCCCGCAGAGCACGGCTGCTTCCCCGGCGTAATTCGTCCCGGGAACCACCGAAGGACTCACAGTTTGGATCTCTCCAGTTGATATTTCTGGACTCCTCAGACGTGAACTTGTACAAAAACTTACGTTGGATTAAGACCCAACACTTGTGCTGTAAAATTATGCCCTATCAACAGCTATGTTTCCTCCAGAGGAATGCAGTATGTGTTTTAATGACTCCAGTTGGCTTTAAAGCCTGAAACACAATTGTGCTGCCTGTGGCCAAATTTCCACTCAGACAATTTTTAAAAGTGCAGCCGCACGTCTAGGATTAAGGTTGTCTGGATGCTCGTCCTCGAAGACCCCGCGGGAGCCGACAGCCGACGCGCCGAGCGCTCGGCACATCTGTGCTCCTTCCGCCCAGCCCAGGAGCAGGGCGAAGGGCTGGGACCGATGGTTGTGGATCATCCCTGCTCCTTCAGCACAGGGCAACGGGCTCAGGGGGTCACCGGAGATGTCCCACCATGGCTGGGGGTGCTGGAGATGCTGTAGAAGATGCACCGGGCAGAACTGGGGTCTCAGTGGATGGGGGCAGCCGGCGACCTGATGTACCCAAAGGGTGGCAAAAGAAGGAGTGCCTCAAGCAGAGCTGGGACCACAGCGCATGGTTCTCCCCAGCGAGATCTGCAGAAGCTCCTGGGCTGGGAGATGCCAGCATCATGCAGCTAGACTCCACTTGGGTGGAGGGGAAGCAGCAAGGCCAGGTGGAAAAGCACGGTGATTTTGCCATCTGATAGCAGGGAGGGCTGCGCAAAGACCTGAGCAAAGCCAGCTCTCCCAAGGCAGTGCTGCAGAGGAAGCCTGCAGCAGCACGGATGGACAGGAACGACTGAAGCTTCTCTTTGGGCTCACCTTCACCCATCTTCCTTGCGAGGGGGCAAGCAGAGTGCCGGAGCCCTGTCCCTCTGCACCGCGGGGAGATGGGGAGCGCCCACCTCGCAGCCAGCCGGGGGCCTGCTGTGCCCTGCCTGGCTCCCCCCAAGCATTTTACAGCAGCAGAAGCAGTGTGAGCTGAGGCAAGCTCACCCCCTTCCCCATTTCCATCCTCCCCAGCAACTCACAAAGCAAAATGCCCGAAGTGCTTCATTCCCAGGTCCAATTCCCCTGCCCTGCTCCGCACCCATCCGTCCCACCCGCTCTGGTGCTGAGCGCCTGGGTCACAGCAAACGCTAATGAGGCAGCGAAGACAAACATTTTGTCAGCACTGACAAAGGTGAGCTTTTATTAAAGCGGAAAAAAAAAAAAAATTAATTGGGACAGCTTCCAAATGAGCCGTTGCAATGAAAGAGAGGGCACGGCGGGGAGGCAGGTGTACTCACCCGCCGAACGAGAGCCAGCTACAAGGGACTGCGAGCAGGTAATTTTAGAGACAATGATTTAGAGCGAAGCGCAGAGAGGATTTCGGAAACCATGGCACCGGGTCCCCACGGTGCTCATTAAGGTTGTACAGATTGCATTTCCCATCTCCCCGCTAGCCCTCCAAAGTGCCTGTTATTAATTCATAAAAACATCGCAAGAGTGATTGAATCCAATGATTACTGGAGCAGGCAAACATGAGAGATGGTAAAATATGCTGTGTCTCTCTATCAAGGCTCTCCAAGCACAAAAAAAAAGGAAAAAAAAAAAAGTGTTGTGAAATATTAATCAGAGCTGTTTGCCCCTGGGCAGAAAGTAGGGAACAGTGCAATCAATGTAGCAAGAGCTTTCCCAGTGACATCTATTTGAGAAGCTGATTACTGTGGGTAAACATAACTAAATATTCTGGATCTTAGGATTTCACCTCTAGTGTCGCCACTAAAATCCGATTCCCTTATCATCACTCCACAGGCACAACCCCAGGGGAATCCGGCAGCGCTGCTCTCGCTGTCTTTGGCGGAGCGGAGAGCAGAGGGACAAGGCCTGATATGGATTGCTTCAATTGCATTATAAACATTAGCTTTGGGGATGATCGTATGAAAGACGTTGCAGGAGCCTTGGCAGACCAGAGGATTTATTGCCTGCTACGATCCCGGAAAGTGTAACTAATGGATTGAAGACACACAGGGAGTGCAAACAATTAATAGAAAATTACCAGAAAGCAGCATATTAGCATCATTACAGCCGGATCGAGGAGCACCATCCCTCGAGCCCGCCACCAGTGCAGAAGTTCGCTGGCGAAAATATTTCCCCCAGCTGCACAAACATCGGAGGGTGCGGGAAGGACGCCGCTGCCGCCCGTAGCAATAACACGGCACTCCTAATGAAGCTCTCACCACTAAGGTTGTCATTAATTAGCTGTGTAGTCTAATCTAATTGTTTCCAATATAATTGAATTGAATAGAACCATCCACGCAGTTTGTTCCCCATCGCTGATGGGTGCACAGGGGCTCCAGCAGCGCCGCCGGGCACCGGAGATGTCCCCAGTCCGCCCGGCCACAAGCAGACCTCAACGGCTCTCCTTGTCTGGTGCCTCTGCAACTTTTCTTTTCTTTTCTTTTCTTTTCTTTTCTTTTCTTTTCTTTTCTTTTCTTTTCTTTTCTTTTCTTTTCTTTTCTTTCTTTCTTTCTCTTCTCTTCTCTTCTCTTCTCTTCTCTTCTCTTCTCTTCTCTTCTCTTCTCTTCTCTTCTCTTCTCTTCTCTTCTTTTCTTTTTTCTTTCCTTTTTTTCTTTTTTCCTTTCCTTTTTCTTTTTTCCTTTCCTTTCCTTTCCTTTCCTTTCCTTTCCTTTCCTTTCCTTTCCTTTCCTTTCCTTTCCTTTCCTTTCCTTTCCTTTCCTTTCCTTTCCTTTCCTTTCCTTTTCCTTTCCTTTCCTTTCCTTTCCTTTCCTTTCCTTTCCTTTCCTTTCCTTTCCTTTCCTTTCCTTTCCTTTTCCTTCTTGTCAATCATCTCCAATAAAAGCAGAAAACTCAGGAGTGAGAAAAGTTTTTTTTTTTTTTTTCCAGCAACCAAAAATATCTCAGTATCCTTTTTTCCTTTTTTTTTTTTTTTAAGAAAACCTCCTGAATTGTCAATAGAAATAAGATTTGAATTAAAGAGAAATTATTTGGTCAAAAAGCAATTTTTCTTAGGGGGAAAAAAAAACTTCAGCAAAAATTTCAACTGGTTCTAGTTTTCAGGAAGCTGTTAATTACTTGTCATGCACTTTTAAAATAATTCTCTCCTCGCACTTCCAACTTCAACAGAGCTTTGGCCCACACAGGCTCTGCTTCCCCGCACAGCGCCTTTCCAAAATGCCTGCACGCAGCCAAAGCAAATGGCTCTGGGAGCGGAGCGTGTATCTCTCCCAGATGTTCAGGCATTAAAATAAGCATTAGGAAATGTGTGCGAGAGTGATGATGGAATCCTTTCATTGTCAAACTTTCCTGGCTTGGCAACAACACACGGGCTGGCGCTAATCAGACGAGAAGCCGTAACGATGTTGATGGAGCAGTGCATGAGCACAAGCCGTTTCCAGGAATGTTTTCACTAAACATGGTATTTTGCTTTCAACCGAGCTGGCTCGACCAGGAGGGCTTTCCCTGAGCAGAAAGGGCTTCAAAGAGCAGCGAGAGGGGCTGAAACACTGCCGGTTGTGGCGGCTGGGGCTCCAGGTGTGCCACCACGGGGGGACTGCTGCTGCCCCTGCACTCCCCTCGTGCCGAGGGATGTGCTGGGGGGGACGGAGACCATGCTGGGCACAGGGAGGAGGAATCACACCGAGACAGTGGTGGGAAGGAAGCCCCCTTCCCTCCCAGAAGCAGAAATAGCAAAAAAAAAAAAAAAATGTGGGACGAAAATATTCACTTCCACAGTGAAAGATGAATTTCTGTGCAATGCTTCCGTCTGCCTAGGGAGCAATAGATAACTGGAAGCAGCTGTGTGTGTGCATGTCTGGGAGAGCTTTTTTCCCTCTTGCTCTCATCTGTGATAGTCAGAGTTCTCTCCAGTCGAGCTATGAACCCCCCAAACAGGCAATCAGGGTGCACGCACACAAAGCCCAGGCAAGCTCCTACCTCTAGGTGTTCGCAATTCCTCTGAAACACAAATGAGCATTTGTGTTTTGCCTGGGGGTGAGTTTCATGCTGGACTTACAGCCATGGAAACTGAGCTCTCCTTATCCAAAGTAAGTACATAACCTATTTATTATCTCATAGCTTTTCCCCACTGCCCAGCAGTTACGAGTGATCCTTTCTTGTTCCGACCCCACTATTCTCCCAGTACACCCATGTCTTCCCAATTTGGTCTTGTTCTGAGCCCCCTGGGGACTGTAACAACCAAAGTGCAGCACACACAGGTACTTGTTACACAGGAGGGAACCTCTGTTGGCTGCCTTCTCCCCTTATACCCCCCCAAGAGCAGCCCCTTCCCCAGCCCCACCAGCCCCGGGAGGGCTGAGTGCCCACACCTGGGCTGCTAAACACCCGCCCTGGTGCCAGCACCTTCAGCCTTCCCCTGGGTTGCTTCGAGTTTGGGCTCATCCTTAACGTTTTCACCATGGTGGGGACAGTCCTCCATCCCCAGCAGACACAGCGGAGGGCAAACAGCACCCATTTAATCCCCCAGCCTGAAAACGAGCCTGGATGTCTCCGCCAGGTACCTCAGAGCATCTCACCTTCTGCAGAGCGGTTCAAATGCTGCACTGCCCGGATAGCACTTTGTGTCTAATTGCAGAGGAGTGCACGTTTTATATAAAAACCTGTACCTTTTAAGTCTGAACAGGAGAACACGGCCCCCAGTGTGAGGAGCACCATTATCCTTATGTAACCATAAAAGTTAAGATTTAGAGCAGTAAACAGAAATGGGCGGATCTGAAGAGGTCTGGAGATGAAGTCCAGCTCCGTAAGTGCTCGGGTGATTTAAACCACTCGTGTGTGTGCAGGGCCAGGTCGGGAATCCCAGGGGAACCCGTGGAAAGCTTCGCCTGTCCTGGTGGGCGGGCGGCCGCGGCTCCTCCCCGCGGCTCCGTGCGTTGCGCTCCAGGTCCCCAAAGAAAACAGGAAACGTGCAGTCGGAGGGAAGAAGTCAGCCACATTTTTGACCTAATAAAAAGGTCCTTAAAATAAAAAGGACAGACAGGGGACTCGGCTGTCATTGCAAGCAGGGAAATGAGCCCGGGCAAGGGCTTGGTCTCGACTCAACATCCAAAGCCTGGTGCCTGGCAGCGCTGCCCAGCGATGGCACCCACTGGTGCAAGCTCACCCATCTGAATAACGCTGCTCATTCACCTGTGGCTCTGAATTAGGCAATCAGGTGCTGGGGGATTTAATGGACTGGATGTCGAGAGGGCAAAAGCAACCTACAGGTGCCCACTCCCCCTGTAGGGCCACATGCCCAGCTGGGATCAGCCCTTTGAGGGACAGGCGGTGCTCAGGGTGCTCCCCAGGAACCGGGGATTTGCCCAGCACCTTGCTTGGCTCCTGGCATCCTGGATAACCTCAATGAGTGTGTGGGGACCCGTCCTGGACACCTCTGCTGAGCAGGATGGAAAGATGCCACATAGTGCATCAGATCCAGCATCAGTACATGGCACTGTTCTGGAGACACTTTGTATTTCGGAGAGGCATCATGTTTTGGGGAGCTTCCCCAGTGGGAAGCCAAACTGAGAGCTCTAAGACCACAAAGGGGCATCAGCAGTGATGGATGCAACCTGCAAGCTGCAACCAGGGCAGCAAATCCCCCGGCAGCCCCGAGTGCCCAAGACCAGTTCTTCCCCTCCCAGCTCATGCCAGCATCAGGAAGCCTCTCTCAGTGAGCATTTCTGTTCAAAGAACAACTTGTATAAATATTTTCCTAAACAAACAAGGCCAACTGTGAGGTATTCCCTGAAGAAACTTTGAAAAGCAGGATCGTGTTTGTACTTGGGAACACGGTATGCAAATGCAGCAGCTGTCTGGAGCTGCACACCGCGATTGAGATGCATTTAATATCTGTGCCTGGTGATCAAGTACAGTCTAGACAAAACCGCTTAAATCAGTTAGCGCACGGTTTAAGTGCTGAACTTGCTATTACTGCTGCTAATGGGAGAACAGCCCCATTACCACCCATCCGAGAGGGTGATGCAAGCTGCTCCCTTGGAGATCTGCAGAGAGAAAGAAAGAGAAAATACAGAAAAAAAAAATAGAGGCAAAACTAAAATCCTCCAGGAAAAGGGCATGAGGCAGAGTGCTTGTTAGCAAGATGAAACGCGCTTCCAATAAAATGACATTTTGCTTTTTAATGCGTTCCACTCAAAGGAGTTTCTGTCCTTAGCAGTTGATTTGCAGCTTGTAGGTGCTTTCCCTTCTGGTCAGTCACCAAGCCCAGCCTCAGTACTGTTTTTCTTTTATTATTTTTTTTTCCTTTTTATTTCTTTAAAGTAAGATTACAAATTAAGTTTCTACTCTGAGGTGGCTGGAGCGCATAAGCCATGATTTGTGGATATTCCTGCTAATAAAACACGGCGTGTTTTGTCTGCGGTCGCTCACAGCCCAGCCATTGCATTGGCTTTCCTCAAGGAGCAGGATGACTGTTGGCTAGGTTGTCCAAATACTGGTGAATCCCCAAATACTTATGACATTCGGCATGTCTGGATACTCGTTTAAGGAAGCAGGTTCATCATTATTTAGCACTCTCCCATTTCAAATGCCTCATCTGGCCAATCAATGAGTAAAGCCAGGACAACGCTGCGAGCATCAAAACCGACACAGCTTGGACAGCCAAAGCCGAATTCCCAGACTACAGTAAAGCTCATTCATCCCCAAACGCTGACTGCGGTTAGAGGAATCGTGATCGGTTCACAAATGACTTTCAGAATAAACAAAAGACGAGAGTCATTAGATAACGTATTTGCAATTAATGGTCTGTCCAGTTCCATGCACAATGGAAAGAGAGAGAAAGGGGAGCTATAAAAAGTCTTCATCTTGTTTACTGAAGTCCTGTCATGCGTTTTAAACGACGAGTTAAAACCTAATATCGTAGCTAACCAGTAAAGAAATCATGTTCAGCTTGGGCTGTGCAGGGCTTTAGAGGGAGCATGCACAGCTTCAGCCACTCACAAATCCCTTTTTTACCAAACAAAAACTACTTTTCTGATCAAAACACATTCCTCCATGATAAATATGTACAATTTAAGGAAGAAAACCTATTTTCAGACTTCTTCTTATTCTCCTTTGTTTTGAAAGATGGGAAAAGTTGGAGAAACTGGGGCATGGTCCTTCCAAGCTGAAACGTGAAGCAGTCATTCACATTTTGTTAGAAGAATCCGCCAGAGGAGATGCTCACCTCTCAAAAACCAAATTCCCCTCAGGGAAATGGCTCTCTTGGGAAGCTGGAGACTCACAAACCAGGCTGCAGAGTCAGTGTGAAATGGGCAGAAGTCCTGCCTGGGTTTCACCACCAGTGCTGGTCATGGCTCAGCCCGATGAGGCCACGTCCATTTCAGCAGCATCCCCATGTCTGGGGCTTGCTCAGATGAATGGTTCCACTTTTAGGCTGCGTTAAATAAATATGTTTTGAAGCTGATAAAGTGTTTTAAAAATTCATTAAAGAGAAAGAAGCTGGCGAGAGACAGCTGAGAGTGTGGCAGCACAAGCAGAGATTTCAGTCTGAAAGCCTTTTGCAAACATTGGTTACAGCTTTGATTTGTGCTGAATAAAATGGTGAGCTCTCCCTGCAAAGCACCACCAGGCAGCACCAATCCTTGCCATATGGGCTGGAGAACATTTCAAGGGACATAATTAATAAGAACTAATTAACCTCATGAAATGTGCTTGTTGCTGGTGGCCTGATGTGTTTATTGACCGAATCCTATCTGCAGTGGTTTTTACTCGATCTCCCTTTTTTCTGTTGCCCACACACGTCGCTGCAGATAAGGGAGTGGAGGCAGCTCCAGCACTTTACAGAAACGTGGGGACACAGAGGGGATAAGACAGACAAAGCACTTCACATGGTCCACTACACCTTTAATGTACAGAAAGTAATTAAAATGGGAGACAAATTCATCATCAGTCAGTTCAGTTCAAAGTGCAGCCAGGCTGTATCTTCCTTATGCATGGGTAGCATGATGTGCATATCCGTCATAAAACCTGCATTAAAAATTAGTCAGAGCTGTTAGTACATCACAGCAGACCAGATGGTTTATGCTCTGAAGTGTTTCAGGAACCTCATTTTATTATACATGAATGCCTCATGTCATAGGCCTGGGCTGATATTTTCATTAAACACACTCCACAAAGCATTACAGCTCTGTTGTCATTTTATTCAGCACGGATGATTTCCTGCACACAGGGTTTATGGTTGCGGGCTTGTCACGGCTGCTCCCACGGCTTGGCGCAGTTTGGCACGGCTTGGCACAGATTGCAAATGGCTCAGCTTGGCATGGTTTGGCACGGCATGGCTCAGCATGGCTTGGCGCAGCTTAGCATGGCTCAGCTTGGCTCGGCACAGCACGGCACGGCTTGGCACAGCTCAGCTCAGTATGGCACAGCATGGCACGGCTCGGCACACCTCAGCATGGCATGGCACAGCTCGGCATGGCTCGGCATGTCCTGGCCACAGCCCTCAGCACGGTGAGCAGCGTGGAGCTGCCTGCAGCACCATGCACGCCTGCACTTCTGCTGCTCCCTTTGGGGGGCAGGAGCTGGAGGACCCTTACCCACACCAAGCTGCCATGGGGCTGAGCCCCCCAGCTCCCTCCCCATCCCAAGGGACTCAGCAAATGCTCCTAAAAGAGGAGCTCCCCAGCTGCTTTCAGTTTAGGTTTTCCTTTGACCAAGCCAAATGTGTTATCAGTGCTCCGAGGCTCTCCCAGACCCATCCTCTGGGAGCTCAGTCTAATCCACTTGGCTGGGGATGAGTATCTGCAGGAGACAAAGAGCAGCTGGTAAAATCCTAATTAATAATTGCAAAGGTGATGCTTGGAGGACCGTCAGCAGGTGATGCCAGAGCAGCCCTTTAGCATGGCCCCAGACCCGAGCACCACCAGCTCGGTTTTGTGCTCCCACAGCTCTGCTCACGTCAGGGCAGCAGCTCCTAACATAACCGGGCGTCACCAAGCGATGTGTTGCAGCAGCCCACACAGAAACCTTGTGTTTCCACAGCCCAGATCCCAGGAGATGATCCCCGGGAACAAGGGGACCAGACCCGACGAGCAGGACTCCGTGCTCCATCCTTGCCCCTCCGGGGTGCTCTGTGTCTGCACACAATGAAAGTAATTCAAACCAAAACCCACAAGCATGGACAACCCTCCTTGGCAGAGGACAGCACAATGGATGCGTGACATATTAAATCAAGTTGCTTAATGAGTTACAGCAAGGCCTCGGACGCCAGTGATGAGCATCCTGAAGCCGAGCGCTTCCCTGGGTACCCCACCTCGCAGCAGCGTCGCGGGCTGACCCGAGCCTGGGTAATCTAATGACAGCCTAGACACAAATGGACACTAAAAAAATAATAATCATATTGTAGCAGCCTGCTTTTTAATGCGGCTTGAGGAGACACAAAAATATTTTAATTGAGATTTTGGTCCACGCAAATCTGCTTTAAACATCCCTTCTCCATCAAGTGTCTGGTGATTTACTCGATCAAGGCTTCCTCTTCCTTGTGGGTTGGAGACCTTGCTCGCTTCACTGCAATAACTTTCTTTGCACAACATTTCTGTGTGTGTGTTCTTTCAGCCATTTTGAGCAGTAGCTATTCGGCATTTTAGATTAAGTTTAAATTGGCTCAGGTCATGTGTGTTATAATTTAAAATTTGTTATCTGAGCTCAATAGTCCATTAAAAAAAATACCTCACTGCTGAGAACAATTTGAAATGATCACTTTCAGTGAAACGAGCCCCAAGATTGAAAAAGAGGGAACAAAATAACATTTTATACCTAAGACATAGTGATCCCTTCAGGTCACAGCGAAGCGCATTGGCACAGCACCGAGCAAGCAACGCCACGTGGCTGCAAAGTCTGTGCTAGGTCTGAAGATAATACAATAGAGGATAATAAACACTGCAATGAATTCCACAACCATGATTTGATTTTTATTTTTTTTTCTAATTTTCTTTCTGCGGTGAAGATAAACAACCTAAATTAGATTGGGGTCACGGAGATGAGCAGTTTGGGCTCCCTCAATCTCTACAAGTTTGCCGCATAACGAGGCGCTCCATGGGGGGACGCGAGGAGGATGGGGC
Source organism: Cygnus olor (assembly GCF_009769625.2). Lineage (NCBI taxonomy): Eukaryota > Metazoa > Chordata > Aves > Anseriformes > Anatidae > Cygnus > Cygnus olor. Next base: position 21,006,035 of record NC_049179.1, on the reverse strand, counting down.
ACGGCACGGTGCGCACGGCTGGGGCTGGGTGATGGAAAGCCTCAGCTCTGCCAGCAGGTTCTGCACTGGGAGCACTGGTTTTAGGGCAGGGATTTCTGGTGGAGATGCAGTGCCACAGTCCCCAGGGCTCGGGGAGGGGGGGGGAGCTTGCCACCTAGACATCGCCCAAATGCCCCCTTGCTCTCTGTACCACTGACGGAATGGTACCTTTGGGTTGGCCAAAGATAGGGACACAAACAAGCTGCTTCTCCATGTAGCAGGTATATGAAGGCCAGTTTTCTTCACACAGGATTGGAAGGGCCGCAGAGCCTGTTCCCGGCCAGACACACCGTAAAAATCACATAATCAGCCTCAAACTTGAAACTTCTCCAAGGCGATCCCAGTGCTTCCCCTCTCAGAGGGCTGCAAGCCTTCTTCTGAAGTCAAGCCTACATTTATTCACATCTGCATTACAAAATTTCATCTTCCTTCATGCTTCTGTCCCTGGTATATCTATTAATCTCAAGCATAATCTCCTCCACAGGCTGTTTTTCTTGATTAAGCAAGCAAATTCTGTCTACCCGTGTAAAATGAGCTCTCCATCCTCCAAACCTAATAACCGTGTTCCAGACCAGCTCTGCTTTGAACAGGCTTCCCTTGTGGATGAAACTCAATCCAGTGCTCTACCTGTGCCCCGGGCTTGCCTTGCGTGCTGATACCTCCACGACACCCATGGGCTGTGGGCAGGCGTGGGGCTCCGAAAGCTGCTCTGTCCTTAGTTCACCTGGAGAGAAAGAGAAAATGGTGAAAAACCAAGGGGCAAAACTCAGGGAAAGAACCGCTGTGAGACATGGGATGGGCAAGCAGCACACATCCGCTCCTTTACACATTCCCACACGGTGACTTGGCACCAAACCCCCAGCGAAAACAAGCCAAAACCCTTTCCCCATCCACGGTCACATGAAGACACTCGCCGTTTGCCAAGCTTCCAGCTTCTGAGATAAACATCTGCACATTCGCACATCTTGCAGGCTTACACTTCCCACCCCGTCTGCTCAGATGGAAAGATCTCCAGGGCAGACACTCGCACCCTTCATACCTCTGGATAGCATCGGCGTGTTTGGGGTAATTCCCCAATTAATAACAGCAGCCCCTCCCCGCTGGCATTGACCAACGTGGAGCAAGAGGAGACTTTCCTAAGAGAAGGCGTGCTCCACGTCATTAATCAACCCATCAAAATGTGCCTTTTGAGCAGGATAACCGCCCTGTTTGCTTCCCAGCTGTGTGGATGAGCACTGGAGTGATGTTAGCCCCGGGCAGTGCATGCAGGCGCTGGGCATGCTGTGACCACCGATGTGCACACCCGTCCCCGCTCACACCACCGCCATAGCACCGACACCCAGCCTCTCACAAGCAGCACCATGGCTCTGCTCGGCACTCCACCTCTCCTTCCTCCTCGCCCACCAGTGCACGCCCTCCAGCCCCTTCCAGACAGTCACCAGATCCTAAGAAAGCAGAGGATGTGGTTGTGAAGTCAGCTGTTCTCACAGTTTCCACTGTAGATTTTCACCCCTGGAAGTGCAGAGATAAGGACAGCTGAGATGCTCTCTGCAGTAGGAGAGAGCAGAAGGAGGACACCTTCCACAAGAAGCCTGCCCTTAAATCCCGACCAATGCACTACGGATAACTCCCATTTTTATTATGAAGGATTTTGCTCCTTTCTTTCTGGCGCTGATGGATCAGAGAGCCTGAGCTAAGGGGGAAGGGCCAGGAAAGCCAGCCCTGCCACAGCCATCCCACCATGCCAGCTTGAGTAAGAAATCCTCATCTTCATGGACAAAATGAGGAGTGAAAACCTGTAAAGAAACAGCTTTGCAGGAATGCAGCCAGGCATGCTGCATGCTGCAGGAAGAGACACAGGGGGACCAAAGCTCAGCTTGCCCAAATGCTGGGACTTTGCAGAAAGGCAGTGGTGCTCAACCCAACCATGGGCTGAGACACAATGGAGAGGGCTGCTGGAAGTCAGCATTGCTCCCAGTTCATCTCCCGGGATGCTGAACGGGCAGCAGCTCTCTACTCTCATGAATATATTCAGAAAATCATAGAATCACGAAATCACTCAGGTTTCAGATGAAGCTGACCCACCCATCTTTTCTATCACGCTTTTTTCTCCGAGCCTTACATGTAACCATCCTCTACGGCGCATCCCTGCACCTTTCCCTCCAGGGCTGCTCCAGGGAGAGGGTCGGTGGGGACCTGTGGGACACCCAGCTGCTAATATCCAGAGCCCTGAGCTGCTGGCCCAAAGGGCTGATGCCTGCAGGGTGCCACGCAGCAGCCCGGGGACAATTCCCCCGGCAGCTGGTTGTGAGGCTGCCCAAAGCCCTCCGTCAGCACTTCCCCCGTCCCCGTGCGGTGCTGCTTCCGAGCCAGACGGAGATTGAAAGAGCTTCTGGCAATTTCCAAGGCCACTGCCATCAATCAGGAGCCTAACAAGTCCATTACTGCCGGCTGGCAGCTCACAACACGCAGCTCTGCTTTCACAACGTGTGCGGACAGAGCCCGAACCATTTGCTGCCTCCTGCTCCTGGGCGTCTCCGCGGCACCGCTCAGCACCCGGCCGCTGGGTGGGCGCAGGGCAGCGCCCTGGGGCATGCAGCCCCCTGCACAGGGGGGCACAGGAGGGGACGGGGATGGGGAGACAGGAAAACAAAGGGTCATCAATTTTAGAAATCAGAGAAGTGCTGATAGGAAGCCCCACTGGGGGTACCCTCCTCCTCACCAGGTTTGATATGTACACAAAAATGACAAAAAAAAAAAACGTACAGATTTGCATAACAAACCTGCGCGCACACTCTCGAGAGCGGTGTGATTAATTGCTGACCATAAGTCCTTATACACAGGGAAGATGTGCTGATACACCAGCAGCAGTTTTGTCTCCTAATTTCCCTAAAGCTTCTAATGATCTCTAAAAGAAACCTCATGTGAGTTCTCTGCCATTTCCCCTCTTCCTTTTATCATGGTTACAGTTTACGGTTATGTATCTGCCTCTGGACAAAGCAAGGTCTAATTAGCTACAAGCCCCTGTTTATCATTTATCATCAGCTAAAGTATGTAGCAACAGAGAATAAATTTGATATTTTTTTTTCCAAGGAGGATCTTCAACTTCTGCCAACAGCATTAACAATCTGTAAAGTAATGAGGTGCTGTTGATGGTCTTAGACAGGTCTAGACAAAAACATAATTGCCTTCTGTGCTGTTGTAGTTCATTAAGGCAGACGCGTCGTAGCCCAAACCTCTACATCGCGAAGTGTGGCTCAGTCCAAAATATTAACAGCGGAGGACAGCATGGACCCCTGACCTCTCCTGCTGTCCCGTGGATAGAGCCAGAACATTTAATGGGGCAGTTTCATGTCTCTCTCGGAGCAATTCCTGCAGAAAAACAGGGCTATTAGCCTGCACTTCTGGTCGACGTTTTCTCTGTGTTGCTGCAAGTCACGGCTACATTAAAAGGCCCATAAAAGAGCCTGCCGCATGGGCTGTGTGTGATTATCAGCACGCAATTACAGAGCAGGGAACACGCCCAGGTCAAACCATATGCAAAGAACAAAGCTCCACCAGCCCCGAAGGTGGCCCTGCTATCGGAGGGTATGGTCGGTGCCAATTAACACCAATTACCGGTGCCACGTTCCTCCTGGAGCGAGGCTTACGGTAACCACGGAGCTGGAGGATCTGCTCAGGGACCCAGCAGTGGGATCCGTGGGTTGGTGCCTACAGGAAACCCTCTGCAGGGAGAGATCAGCTGCCCAGGTTTGGTTTTCCCTGATGCTATCTCAGCCTGCTAACCCCAGAACCGCTTTCCTAGGCTGAAACCATGGGGCAGCCCCACCAGGCATGCTGGGGGCTGGATTGCCAGCTGGGGCTGGACCAGGACGGGGTCTGCATCCCCCAACACCGTCCGTGTGTGCCAGAGCAGCAGGAAGGGACAGGGGTGCTGCCCAGGCCTCCAGGACGGGAACGCCCAGGGCAAGCTTAGGATGCATTCCACAGGCAAGTAACAGGTTACCTGGGCTGGGGGATTTTTCCCCTTACTTTCTCCCAGGACCTATTAACCCCATCCTTTCTCATGCAAAACACCTGGTCGCTTCACAGAAGCTTTCACTGCACAAGGTTCTTGGAGGAGAGGGTGGTACAGGGAGCTGGAAGCACAGCCCCTGCACCTACAGGCACGCAGGGTGGCTCGGTGTTGCACCTCGTCCTGCAGCCACGGGGCTCCGGAGCCCCAGCCCTGCACGGTTTGCACACACCAACAAACACTCGCAGCTCCCACCCCACTGAAGGGACGTTGCTTGGCCACTTTTCCACTAAAACACAATTGCAGCCTCAGAAAAGTGCTGTTGTGTCTGGAAACAAATGTCTCCAAAAACTCATGAGCTCTTGCAATTTATTTTTTTTTTCCTCACAGAACGTCAAAAACTGCTCATGGAAAAGGGAAAGCAACCCAAGACACTTCCATCTAATTAACCCAAACCACGCTTTTAATCAGAGTTTGCCTGATGAGACCTGTTTACATGTTTGCCATTGTTCACGGACCGCGTTCATTAGGCGAGCGGCGTTAATGACGATCCCATGTCAGGAACTGGAATCAGAGGGGAGGGCGAGTGCTGGGTTTCCCTGGCGTTGGCCCATGGAGCTGCTCCCTGGCTGCACGGAGGGGCTGCCAAGCACACGGCCATCCCCTCTTTGGGAAGGGAACAACAAGAGGCAAACTAACACAGATAAGCAAAATGCTTTAAAGGAGGAGATCAGAGGCTTTCATCTTGGATGAGAACAAAGCTGTGCCCTGGAAAATGGAAAGGCAGCAAATTTAAAGCTGAAAAAATAAACGTGCTTTCACCCAAAACAGAGCTGGGGGCAGGCTCTGTGCACAGTGCAGGCTGTGAAGCCCCCAGGCGGGTGCTGCCCCCTCCCCCTGCCCCAGCACGCAGAGAGAAAGCGGGATGCCCCTTGTCAAAACCCAGCTTGCTCTTTTCCTGCTGGTTATCTGGGATTTCCAGCCATTCGGAAGAAAGCGTTGCCTTCCCCTTTGGCTTCACCAGGCCAAACAAAGTTGTGTCCTTCACCGAAAAAGGCGCTGCAGAGCGGGACGTGGGCTGTGAGCCCCCGGCGCACCCGCAGCTCCCTGCAGCAAGCTGCTGCCACCGGCTCAGTCTCCGGTTCCCCCACCGGGATTGCAGCCTGCTCTCCTCTGGACACAGCACCAGGACCTGTTCCTCCCTCCCCATCGCCACCGGCACCTTAGCTGGGCCCAGCCCCAGCCCCAGGATTTGGGAATTCTCGGGGCTGGAAGGGACCTGGGCAGGGCGCGACGCCCCGAGCCCAGCCAGAGCTGCAGGTGCTGGAGGTCCCAGGGGCTCACCGGGGCTCAGCCTGCGGTGACAAAAGCTTCCTCTAATAAGCTTAATAAATTACTTTCATACCCTACACAGGCTGGAGTCCCATGCAAATTCATCCAAGCACTCCATCGTTATCTCTGCGCTCTAATTAGGCTTCCCAGCACCGAGAGCTGGGTGGAGCCCGTGCAGGGCCATTCGTTATTCCTTAATGATGCTCTCCCTTCATGGTGACAGCTACGAGGGTTGGCGGTGTGTACAGACATAAAGGGCATCTCATTTTGTTAAACGCAACCCTTGATCTTTCCTTTTAATAAATAAATAAATAAATAAAAAGAAGTCTGGGATTGGCAAGGCATACAGGGATCACCTTATCGCTGCATCTCCCAACAAGCAGCTCAGCCTCCCGTGGAGCTCCTCGGAGCAGCACTCCCAGGCTCACAGCTCTGCAGCAAAGGAGCCCCGTAAGGCAGAGAAAGCAGCCGCAGCGCTGCTGGCATCTCTGGGGCCGGCACTGGAAAAACACAACCGGATTTTGAGACCATAAAGTGCACAAGCTTCTGTTCCCATTAGCGCCACGCGCTCCTTCCCTGAAAGGTTTCCTGTGATACAGCTCGAGTTGTAATTAAGACGACCACAGTCATTTGCCTAATGGTTTTAAAATTGTTGTCTCTCCCCGCATCTGTTGGCTTGTTTCTTGTGGACTGCTGGTATCTCGGGTCACGGACCGTGTGCCAGAATCAGCGGCGCAGGATGTGCTGCCCGGATGTTCCAGGTCTGATAAACCTATCATAACCTATCATAAACCTATAATAAACACATCAATGCCAGCTCCAGACAGGTCATGAGAGCCTCCCACATTTTCCCCCTAAGAGCTTGCCACCAATGCCTCCAAGCTCAGTGGAAAAAAAATATATATATTATAAAAAAAAGAAATCTTATTATAACTCAATAACCAGGTACTACCAAAGAAACCCTTCCTTATGCTCTTCCCTACAGCTAGCAACAGGCAGATGGCTGCAGCCTCAATGAGAAATTTTGGTTGCAAGTGGGAGAAGAGATGGAGCCACAGCCGTGCTCCCACCCCAGCCCATGGGCACCCAGCCCTCGCCCTGAAAGCCCCACAAAGAAACAAGACACGGCAGCACTTTAAGTGAAAATGGCATAAATCATGCATATGCAAAGCCCTTCAGTAATTAATGTCACCGGTGATATGTCTGGGAAAGTTGCACCTCAGCCTTGCCTGATGTTCTGCTAATTAAGGGCTTATTTTGTTATGGGAAGCCCTTTGTGTAAGATGCTTCACACAATCCAGCCTGCATTTTATGACCTGTGGGCTTCACCAAGTGAGTAAACTGATGATCCTGGATTGTGCAATGCTCATTAAATGTTAATGCTATGTGCATTTCCACCCCTGCATTTGGAAGGCTACTAATCATTTTTCTAATAATTGTCCGAAGCGTCTGTTCACCCAAAATTCTTTACCGAAACGAGAACACAAGAGACGCCGCCGCGCGGCCCTGCTGGGACCTCTGATTTCATGTAAGCAAATTCTGCAAACTTTATTCACTTGTCTGATATTCCGCAGACGAGTCCTTGCACTGATTAGGAGCCCGCTTTTGTAGACCTCGGGTCTGCAGGAGCTGCAATTAAGGCACGGCGTGTCGTACCTGGCCGAGGGTGAGCCCCTGGTTGTTTCCTAGGACAGCGGGAGCAGATTCTCCCCAAAACCAGGGCTTCGGGGAGCCCTGTGGCTGCACCCTGCCCCAGAGCAAGCGGTGCTCATAACCCAGGATCTTTTCTCTGCTGGTGAGATAAAACAAAACCTGCAAAGGAGGGAGAGCGGAGGAGGCCGAGCGGGCTGGGAGCAGGCAAACTGCGCGCAGCCTGCAGCCATGCTGAGTAGGAGCTGAGGCACTGAGGACAACGCGCCGCCCATCTGCATTTCTGGGGAAATGGGGAAAAAAAATTAATCACGTAAAAAATGCCACGAGATGACGTCGTCGATGGCTACCTTAACGTAGATGCGGAGAGACCGAAGCGAGGCTGCAGCCTCCCTCTGCAACCATCCCCAGCCGCCGGCGCTCGCTTTGTTTTGTTCCAGGCACAATGTGTGCGTATGTGGGATTTTATTAGACTGTGCCAAACAATTCTAATTTATTCCTGCCAGCTAAAATGATAATTTCTCTCCACTCCTGTTTTACTAAATTGCTACCTTTATTTTTGCAATGTGTATATAATTACCAAATGTTACTAGATTATACCCAAAATTTCTCTCCTTGGAATAGCGGGGATGTCTACTCAGTGCTGTCAATTTTTTTTTAAATGTTATGATTGATAAAATTAAACTGTGAAGCAAGGCATGAAATCTGTCTCATAGATACAATTTTTTTTTGGCAATAGGAGAAAACAACGCCAGTCATAGAAAATTTCACGAAATGATTCACTGGAGAACGGAGGGAACTTGTGTTTTTTGCTCGAAGAACTTAATAAGACATCCACAGCAACTCCAAGCTGTATTGTTATATTCAATTACTTATGAGGCCCCAAGTTTCTCCACTTTAATTGCTCGAAGCAGGGAAGCTTTAGTCACAGTGTAATGTACCCAGGCATGTATGGGGTTTAATGAATCATACTAACTCTGCACTCTAAGCAATTAGGTAAATCTAGCTGTTAGTTAGTGAGGCATAAAATAAATTTAATCTCTCTTCTAAAAAATCAATTATAGTGCTGTAATGTATAATTCAATTTGGGTCATGCTACATAAATTTTCTGTTTTTAGTATGTTTTTAAACCGGTTGTTATTGGATTTCGCAAGCCGCATGTGTGCGGGTGCGCCGGGGGCACCTCGCCCTTCGGGGCGCACGGTGGTGTCCCCGTGCCCATGTCCTCGGGGTCACTGGAGGATGGGGGTGCTGCCACCCCATCACTCGTGTACCTGCTGCTTGCTGTTCTCCTTTACTGAGCCCAAATCCACGTCTGGGCGGAAAACCACCCAGCATGTTGCCAGAAGTGCGGCAGCGCACCCTGCACCGCAGCGGTGGCACCGATCCTGCCCCACCTCCAAGGTGCTGCAGCATGGCCTGGGGAGCCTGGGGGTTGCCCCAGCACCACCCCCCCGCCCCCGATCAGTTCTGGGGACCCTGCAAACCATGAGCCCAGCCCCGGGGCCGTGCATTAGCAGTGGGTTGGTGCTTGCTTCGGGCACCCTGAGAGCCCTGGATGAACGCTGGGCAGTGGGAGCTGCACCGCAACACCATGCTGCGCCTCCCTGAAGAGGTTCTGTGCACGGACATCAGATACACGGACGTCAGATAAAGCCCTGTGGGAACATAACTTCAGCTCGTAGCACCCAACGGAGCAGGGTGCCGGGAGGTGTGACCCTCAGGGGATGGTTCATGGGGCGCTGGGTGCAGAGGGCAGTGGTATGTGAGCAGGAGGCACCCTGGGTGCGGCAGGAGCCGCTCGGCAGCTTTGTCAAGAGGCGAGCACATGAGTCATGGGCTAACGCTGCAGCCTGGGAGATGCTCGGTGCAGAAAGCACCCACGCTGGTGGCGGTGTGGGAGCAGCAGCGCTTTCAAGTAGCACGCACAACTGCAACAGGCTGCGAGTGCCCTCCGGCATCTCTTGAGCATCGCCACTGCTCCGCCAGGGCAGGATGAGGCCTCCTGGCCAGAGGACGGGCCAGCACCTCGCTGGGGGCTCCCTGGGGAGCAGCACAGAGTGACCTGCCTGGGGCATGTTCGGCTCCTGACGGCTGCCTCTGCTGCTCCTCCTGCCCCCGGGTCTCCCGAATGGATGGAAATGTGCTTTATTTTCACACGAAGGAAAAGAAAGCCTAAGCTGGCTCCTTGACAAGACCAAATCCTGGAAGACTGTGCTTTTAAAAACACGCTTTTCCAGAGCGGCTGAGATGCAATGTCTGCAGAGCTCAGGTTTTTCCCAAGCAGGTGAAACTCCGGCATCTCACCTGGGTGAGGCACCCGTGGCCACGTGCAGCCCACGGGGACAGTGCGAGGGGGCTCGGGCACCCCATGGGGCTTACACCTCTGGTCCTGCCGGGCTGCCACGCACGTGTCCCAGGTGCTGCCGGTACGTGAGCTCACTGGCTTCGGCTCTCAGCATTTCTGATGTCTGGCTGATTTGCTGTTAAGAGGGAAAAGCTGAGCGGGGACCTCAGCGTATGGAGTTAAAGAGGGTTCAGAGCACATTAACAACTCTGGCATAAAGATTAGCTGGCAATACAAGCAAGCCTGATTCACCACTAAATGGAGAAATTGGAAGCATAAATTCTGCATCATGTTGCTCGACATAATTGAAATCTACATTGTGACTGGCGTGCCGATAAAGCAGCGCACCGCGGCGGCATTTCAAAAACTCTCAGGGATGCGCCGTTTTGCTCTCCAAGCAGTCAGCGGAGCCTGAGCAATAAAGACATATGAATTGTCCCGATTTATATCCTTCTAAAGACAGCTTCTCCATTTTGCAGGCACTTGGGTAAAATAAGCAGGCGTCCCGACGGCAGCTGATGGTGCAGACGATGCAGAGGGAGCCGGGACAAGCACAGGGGGAAGGGGCAGCGCTGAGGTGTGCAGGGAGAACCCGATGGTGCCCCTAAGGTGGGCACAGCACAGGGGATGGAGGTGGGACACCCCCAGCTCCGTCTCTTTGGCCCCATTGCCAGCTCTGCCTCACACGGCGCTCGTGGGCATTTTTGGGGTGGACGGAGTCATCTCAAACACACCGGGGTGAGAGGCTCCGAGGAGTCCCCACGGTGGGGGCACGGGGGGGGCTGCGCACCCGGAGAGCTGGAGCCCGCCTCTGCTGCCAGCACCGCCGCACGCGCAGCCCGGGCACGCAGGCAGCACACTGCTTAATCTTCTAATTAAGCTTCACTTCTCAGTGGGTGAGCAGGGCTTCGCAGTTTATTAAAGCCTTTCCTCTTCTGATAATCTTCTCCTCTGGTTGCTTTTTTTTTTTTTTTTTTTTTTTTTTTTTTTGGTGGGGGGAATGTGTCTAAAGCTCTCTGCAGCTGTCTCGGTGATGACAAAACAAATTCTGCCAGCCATTTTTATACTGACAGGTATTCCCCCCCGCCTCCATGTCTCATTTTGAAATTAAAATAATAGTAGATATTTACGTTCATTCACGTCAGACGTATTTCCCACACCCTGTCCACTCTAAAGCTTTTCATAGAGCTTCGCGCTCACTTTTGTTTAATACCTTTATTGGTTGGTCAAATTCTAGAAACTTCTGTTTGCGATCTGCAGCCCCTTCAGGGCTTCAGGGGGAGCGGCTGGCTCACGAATACCCGAAATAGGAGGTCAGAATAATTAAAGGACAGACTTGCTGCACGCGGACCTCAGTGTTACATACTGTCTGGCTTGATCCATGAGATAAGTGTTATTTAAAATCCATCAGCCAAGTGCAGTTTTTATTATAACCTCCCAAACAACCAAAAAAAAAAAAAAAAAAAAAGCTGTCAAAACAAGCACTTGCTATTGTCAGGCCATTTCAACTTGTTGCCTAGCACTTTTCCCACCGCACTGCCTGCTCCTCGGTGAGCTTCGTGGAATTTCCCCCGTGCCTTGCGAGCAGCGGGCAGGTGCCGGCTGTGGCCGAGGGCTCAGCACCGCTCCTGCAAACACGGCGTGTTCAGGGGCTCTGCGGGAGCAGTTTTCAGTGATGTTTCCACTGAAAGGGCTGAGCGAGAGGGGAATGTTTGCTTTTATAATGTAAACTTAAATTACAGCGCTCCCCCCGCTGACACGTACAGATTTGGGGCACCTTATCTGCAGCTGAGCCGGGGCGCAGATCCTGGCCCTGGGCTTTGCTCTGTCTGCAGCACACTGGGAGAGGTGTTTTCTGCAGGGGAAGGGAATCGCAGGGATTTTCCTCAACCCAAAGGGCTGAGAATCGTTCTGCAGCTGTGAGCTACAAGGCAGAAATGTCCCTGCACAAGAAAAGGCAGAAGAGAAGAGCCAGGGAAACGGCACGGATTTCTGCGGCTGCAGCGCACCCAGGGACGCCAGCCCAGCCCACTTGGCACCTGAGCAATTGCACCTCAGTTTGTGGAGCTCAGGGGCATCCGCTCGCCATCCCCAGCATGGGAACTGCGGGCAGCGAGTACCGTGACGCCCCGATTTCGGTAACTTCGTGATTTATGATTTAAAAGCTCCCAAGCTAAAACACGTGGCCTTAAATTACAGCACCAAGCAAGGCTTCCTGGAGGAGACAGGCATTTGCACGCTTCAGAAGTCGGGCTTACGTGGCTTTATCCCTGCCGCTGTGATCTAATTATAACCCCAGATGAGACCGCGCGCCCGGTGTCACGGTGAGCGCCAGGTCGGGCCCGGGTGGGTCAGGGCACGAGGAGCACGAGGCAGCGGGGCTGGGGGTGGCAGCAGCAGCAGCAATTACACAACAAATGTGTGGAGAGGGCTCTCAGGAACGGGAGCAGCCCCATTTTCCTGCCACGCTGATATTGCCAAAAATCAGTCTTTAAAGGCAGCCGGTACCTTCACCGCTGCTGTCAAGCAGGGGAGCTTTTAATCAGGGCAATAGCGGACGATAAATTAGGAGGGAATTATTGCAAAATAATTGTTAAGCTCTCCAAGTTCCTAAACTCGGGCAGACCTTTCCAATCCTTTGATGTCACTGAGTTTTAATAAGCCCTGGATGAGATCCAGGACCACAGGGTATATGTGAGAAATTTTGCGTATAAATACATAATTGGCATGTGTAGAAATGCCTGCACGGATGGACACACACACACACACTTGTATTGTGCTGCAACATTAATAGCACGTCCAGAACTGATATGCTGCTAAACAGCATTTCTTGTCCTAGGATCCTATTTTCACACTAGCAGCAAATATGACCTTTGTCTGCGGCTGCCAGCTGCTTATAATTTTGACAGATGCAAGCACATTTCTGGGAAGCTGTATCCATTCAGTGGCTAAAGATCAACAGGCTCTGCTCAGGCTTTAGTAAGATTGATTGGCTCAGGAGAATCCCATTTGCAGCCCTAACTGAGAATAGGTTTACCACGGAGAGGCGTTAATGACTTTGATATCAGTGATCTAAATATGTCAACCTGCGACTCGTGTTGGTATTAAGGCACACTATATTTATACAAAACAGCCATTAGCAGAATGCTAATTAATGTGATTCAGTTTCCAAGTAAATCTCAGCTCTTCCAAGCGGTGTAATGCTAGACTTTATTTTAATCTCCCTGGAATTGCAGGGTTGCTGCTGCGCCTGGCCATTCCTCGGGATTAGCCAGATTTATTTTTGCTGACGTTTCACCGAGCACCCTGGGTCGGGAGCGCCCGCTGCCGGGTGCCGTGCAGGGAGAGGCGGCTGGGTGCCCCCTGGCAGCTCCTATAGCAGCACCCAGCTGCACCTCAGCACCCGTTGTCTCCTTGCACAGGGGTCCCCGTACGCTGAACACCTCCTGGATGCCTGCTGTGGTTGGGCTGAGTGCTGGGAAAGAGACGAGCTGGAGGTGACGGTGGTGCCATGCAGTGTGCCAGGGGTAATTTTTCTGCACTGTGCTCTGGAATTTTCCCCTGCACTCATGACCTGAGTTGGTCTGCAGCTGTAAGGGGACATCTGTCCCCTGCCCCATCGTTACAGCTCGTGGCTTGGCCCCCACACCGGGAGCAGGATTGGCCCTGCTGCCGTGGGCACCCAGGGGCAGCAGCAGCAGCTCCAGAAGCGTAAGCGAGCGTGCGGAGCCCGGGCATCCAGCTGCGCATCCTTCCTATCAGCAGGTCATTTTGTGCCTTGTTATAAAGCCAATGAGACCTGTGGGAGAAGAAGAAATAAAAAGCAAACACATAGCACTGCTGAACACATTACATACTGAGGCGTCAGAAAACTGGTGCCAGGAAGAAGATTAATGGAGCAGAGCTGCAAAAATAAGAAAGAAAATGAAAACTGGGTGAGAACAGAGCTGGTAAAATGTTGTGCTGCTGCCAAAGTGCCTGCCCCCAAATACACCGGGTCACAGCCACAGGCTGGATGCTGCTGTTAATGGAGGAAGCTCGACCCCCCAATTCTTGCTGATGTTCTGGGCAGCCTCTGACATCAATCTCATTAACAGCGTTAAATTAGGACAAATGAAAGATATTTTTCCCCTTACAAAAAAAAAAAAAAAAAAAAAAAAAAAAAAGTGAACAAGTGGCTTGGAATGGGCTGGAGCAGCTATCCAGAAGCAAAACAAAAGCTGCTTCTTTCTACAAGCTGCACACATCCTCTAATTCAGCTGGTTTGGGAACAATGGGGCAAACTGTTATCGGGGGTGACTTTGCTCAAGAAGCCTTCAGCGTGTTGCTCCTTTTTGCTGAACTTGGTGGTGATAGATGGCGTTGGCTTTTTGCATTGCAATACTGAAGGATGCTGTAAGACTTCAAGAAACGTATATGTTAGGCCAGCGTATCACTTGCTCTGCCAAAATCCCTATTAGCAAACAGACAAATTTGGGGTCGCCGATGCCGGCGCTCACTGCACCTCCTCTGCAGCACAGCCCAGCACCACGGGGCGTGCTGCTTCCAGCCAGCCTGGGCTGATCTCATCAGTGTGCTAAAGTCATTACTTTAGGAGGGAACTGTGGGAAATATTGGTTTTTCATTACAGCCGAGACTTTTTTTCGAACTCATGGTGTTTGAGAAACACGATCCATATATCATGCTATTGTCCGGCCGCAGGACGAGTGCCAACGCACGGGCACGCGCCCCACTTTAGTGGTCGAGGAGCCCCATGTGCACGTTGGAGCTGACACAGCATGTCTTCAGCCCGGGGGGGGCACACGGGACTGTCCCACCATCATGACGAGGTGACAGCAGGCGAAGCCCAATCCCTGCTTGTACATCAGCAGCCCCCTGGGCTTTGCTGCTGCTCTCTGCAGTGGGGGCTGCTGCTACGCCCAGGGCCAGCGCTGCTCCCGAAGGTCTGCACAGGTTTTGCGTGAGGATGCACAGAGCTTTGTCTCGGGGCTGCCTTCAAGCCACGCTCCCTTCTCACCACGATGCCTCTGTCTTTGTGGCTGCACCAATGCAGCAACGGTGCAGGTGTGGGAGCGGCAGCGTGCAGACCCGAACACCCAGCAGCCACTTTGCTCAGAGCAGAAATCCCGATTGCTTTGCTTCTGGTAACAATCAGCAAAATAAAAACCTGATTTTTCTACCGAGCCAGAGGAGCCTGGAAAGTGCTGAGGCACTTTAACAACAAGAAGTGTTGGGGCAGTTCCAGCATTCCTCCTTGTAGCCAAAAATAAAATTATAAACCCCGGCAGGGCTGCGTGTCCGAGGACGTGCGGGAGCTGTGGCGCGGCACCGCCGGGGCACCGGGGGAAGCCCAAGCCCAGCTCCCCAGCCTGGGTGTCCGAGGTCTGACAGCCCGGTGCAGGCAGTCCAAAACGCTTTCTCCTTAAATGACATGTTTAAGGGAAGGTCTCCTGCTGCTGGAGACGGGGCCAAACCCCTGGCTGACGCCCAGCTCCGGCCCGGCCAGCGCCAGTAAGCGCGCGTTTTTGGCTCATTACGCCGCATTTTCACCCAGGGCAGTGCCAAAACAATCCTCCGCGATGGGAAAGGCGCAGACTGTGCAAGCCTCTGCCCTGGTGGGTTGGGGTGGCTCGGCCAGGCTGGGGGGCCAGCCGGGGCCTGGGGGATGCCAGCTGGGGTCAGCCACCCTTGTCGTCGCTGCCACGGTGCGCGGGGATGCTGCCAGCGAGGTTTGCGCGTGGGGCTGTCACTGCACGAGCTGTGACGTTAGAGGAGCCCGGTTCCCTCCCACCTGGAGCATGAACCAGACCAAAAACCTCCAGACAAGCAGAGCTGCAGCTGCTCGGGGTAAGCAGGGAGTCCCCAGGGGTAATTAAAGGTGTGGGGTGCTCACGGGAACCCTGGAGGCAGTGCGTGGGGACGGACACGGGCTGCCTGCAGGGATGGGCGCATCCTGCTGCAGCTGCTCGCTTCGGCCCTGGTGCTGCAGGGGGAAACGTGCTGGTCCACTGCAGAGCAGGACCATGCGCAGCCCTCTCTCTGAGCCCCTTTATTCCCCTCTCCTGGCAGGGACTTCTCCGGTGTTTCCCCTTTTTAGCAGCTCCCACGGTTCTCGGGATGGAGCCAGGTAACTGCAGGGCCCCCGCCGTGCCCGGCACAGCCCCGCGGGAAGGCGCAGCCATCAATCTCCTGCGGATCTGCCGGGGCTCACCGTGACCCCAACGTGTGTCTGCTTCCTCCTGCTGCCGACACGACTACCGCCGCACCCGGCAGCCGCTGCACGCTGACAAGCTGCGGGAGGGGAGAAACATCTGGCTCTGCTCAACGCCTCAGCCCGGATGTATATAACATAGGATCCCCGCTCCAGCTGCACTTCAGCACTCGTGCTCGCTGCCTCCCCAGCCTCGCAGCCCTCCAGAAAACAGCAAAAGAAAATAATAAGGTGATTTAATGCCCCGAAAGCTGCAGAGAGGCCTGAGAGGCGGCTGCAGTGCACGGCACAGCGTGGCTGGAGCAAATATGGGCTCAGAAAACAGGGAGTAGGAGCGCACAATCCTGCTCTCCATGCATCTCTGGGCTTGAATCAGCCTTCCAGCTCCTCCAGTCGTGGGCCATGGGACAGGCGGGTGGCCGGGATACCGATGGCTTCATTCACAGCCCTGCCGTGTGCTGGACACGGAGGGAGGATGGGGAGGACCCCTCTAATCAGGGCCAGCTCCCCGTTAGTGCTGTGGAAGAGAGGCCCCTCTTATATCACCTCCACATTCCCCTTCCTGGGCTCCTCAGGAATGAGAAAAATTTTCCTGGGAAAACTGATTACAGAAAGCTGACATCTGGGATACACCCCTGGGATAAAATAAAGGAAGGTGGGGCGGCGTGGAAGGAACGGGCTGGTGAATCACCGACCATGCGTCCGTCACCGGTAAAAACCTTTTCGAAGAGAAACCACCCTAAAATTCAGCA
The DNA here is from genome assembly GCF_009769625.2 of Cygnus olor. NCBI lineage: Eukaryota > Metazoa > Chordata > Aves > Anseriformes > Anatidae > Cygnus > Cygnus olor. The sequence continues at coordinate 20,989,689 of NC_049179.1, read as the reverse complement.
AGTTTACGCAGCCCCCCACAGCACCCTGCTCCCTGGGGTCCCAGCAAAGCCCCCACCCAGTTCACCGGGAAAGCCCTGGCTTTTGACGTCCTCTCTGCGCCCAACGCTCATCAAAACCTGCCAAATCCCTGCCACCACCAAAAAGAAAACGCAGTCACAGCCCCGGGTTGCCTCGCCACCTTAAGGGACCCGATGCAGACGCTGGGGAGAGGTGCATCAGGAGTCATTTCTGCGGAGGCCATAAAGTTACACGTGTGTGGAAACAAGATCAAAGGCAGGAGCGTGGTTTCCAAGCAGAGGCTTTAATCCCGACCTGGGAATTGCGCCCCGCGCCCCGCTCACGTGCAGGGCGCCTGAAGCCAGCTGAAACCGCCGAGGTCCCAGCAGCGAGTGCTGGGCACCGACCCACTCCCAAGGGGGTGCACAGCCCCAGGGGGCACCCAGCTGAATGCTGCTCCTGAAGGCAGAAGCAGCCCCCCGATGGCTTTCAGCACCTCCGCATTCCCCGTATTTTCCACGTGAGGCACCGTGGCTGTGGCTCGAGGCTCTCCAGTTCCTCGAGGCTCCCCCTGCACAAGCGGCAAGATGGAAAAAGTCCTCAAAGCACGAGGCGAGCGGGTGGCAGCCGGGGAGAGCCCACACCGAGCCTGGTGCTGGGGGGGCTTCTCATCCCGTACCCCCACACGGTTCTGGATGGGAAGAGCTGGTACCATCAGAGGAGCATCCCCGAGCTGCCAGCAGCACCGGCACCGCCTGACGAAGCACAAAGACGCTTTTCCAACCGCTCAGACGCAGCCAGCGATGTTTTCAAAGCCCTTGCTCTCCTAATTGTCTCTCCGCTCTGTTTTCTAATCTGAGATGTCTTAACACAAACAATTATAGCCGAGTAACTGATTAATCATTCAAATGAAATTGAAATTGAGTAAGTGATTTAATATATTTAGATAACGCACATGTGCAACAGAAAAAAAAAAGTGATACTTATCTACAATTGTCACTCAGAATGGATGAGTTTCAATTATTTGTGTGGGAGAAAACAGAGGTATAAAGATCAGAATCCAAATTATTGTGTAAACTGTTGACATATTCTGAACACTGTTATTTAAATGCCATTAAATAGATATTCAAATGAGAATGAATAATTGCATCAATAATTCATTTGCAGCTTAGAAAGAAACTTTTGCACAACGTTACCCAGTGGGAACAGGGCACTTTGGCTCTGGATCTTTTCCGCGTTGTGGTGGAGGAAGGTTCTCCAAAATCCTTGCTGGTCCCTGTAGACCCAAAGGCAGACGGATCCCCAGCCTGCCCCGATCCATCTACACAGATCCAAATGCACGGCCAGCTGGTCAATGCCCACGCACCGTCGGGTTAAATCCACCTGGCTTTCAACCGGGGGACCTCAGAGCAGCACGGTGCAGTGACTCACAGCAGTGCATGGTAAAGGTGCTGTATTTACGCGCACACAGAAAAAATGGAGCTGGACCCACAGCTTGCCTCCCACGGAGCCTGCCGGGCCCTGCAAGGCGGCTGCACTTGATGTCAGCTCCCGTCTCTGAGACATTTTGGGGCACGAAGGCAGCCGTGCCATTCCGCCCGCCTTTCCCCTAGCAAAATCACTGCTCGCTCGCTCGTGACAGCCGGGGACTTGCTGTGCCACAGGGCGGTGCGTGCCTTGATGGGGTTATTTGAAAAGTGATTAGAAGAGGATCCTCGTAACAGTATGCCAGCTAACGCGTGTGTCCTCCGCCTGCCTGCCATCACTTCGCTGCCTGCCCGCAGGGGAGAGCGAGCGCCGTGAGTCACGGCACAGCAGCCTCTGCTCCCTGCGGCAGAAAGCCCCGCCAGCACCCACTGCCTGAGCAGGATTGGGAAAGACCAGCACGTCAAAACAACCCAGGGGCTGATGCATCCCTTGCCTACAAATTACTTTTTAATCTGGATCTTATAAAAAAACAAGGCCTTTAAAAGAAAAGCAAGCCCACCCGTGTTTACAGCGTATTACATGATGGGGCAAGGAGGTATAATTTGCTAAGCGCTGCTTCTTTAAATAACGCACGCTGTCACGGAGGTATGTGGCAAGAAGTAACCCAACACAGCCTTCTGCAACAAGACGCAGCATCAGACATTTAATAGAAATAGCTTTAATGCCGGCTGTCAGTGAAAAATGTAGATAGCAAGTGTGTGACTTCAGTTGCTGCAACGGGTAAGGAGCGGCGCAGGCGAACGCCCGCCTGCCGGTGGGTGCAGACAGCCCTGAGCCCGATAAGCCGCCCGGCCTCGCCATCAAATTCCTATGTGAACATGAAAGGCCTTTGGCAATGGGCAGAGACGGACTGAAATGCAAAACTGTTCGAGCAGTGGGGATCTTCCCAGCCGGCCTAGTAGGAGAAAAACAGGGGGGATGCTGCGGACACCCCTCTCCTGCAGCAGGAAGGAGTGCGATGCCACGGCTCATGAGCAGAGCCACCCAAAAGCAGCAGCACTGGAGCTCGGCAGCACCCGAGCCGCCTTTCTGCCACTTTAATGACACCCCGGAGGCACCAGCGGGAGTTTTCCCACCGTATTACGCTCACAAAGCATCCCGCAAGAGCCCAGCCCTGCAAAAGGCACCGGTGGCTGCGGGGGAAAGGCGGCTCACCGCGTGGTGTTTGCTGTCCAGAGGCAGGGGAGGAGGCACAATTATTATGAAATAATTGGGAAACCATCGTCTGCTGTCTCAAACCAGGCATCTCTGTTGAGCAACAGTGTTTCTCAGGTATGAAGACCCACAGGTCTCGACACAGCGCGCCGTCTCCGAACGGCCGGGCGCTGCTCCTTGGCTGCTGCTTGGAATATTTCAGGCTCTGCGCACGTCTTCCCAGTGGGGAGAGGCCACCAGCGGCTGCGGGTTGTCAGCTCCTCCAGCAACAAATAGCTGCCCAAGTTCAGAGATGGACAAGATCAGGCCCCGATGTTCCCTCCCAGGTGAAGCACGAGGGCACGTACCTGCTGCGCTTCGGTGTCACGGCAGCCTGGCAGGAGAGCTGTGTGCGGCACTGACCCAGCCTCTGATGCTGCTGCGCATTGGCACAGCACAAGAAACAGGGTGAATGCTACGGAGGTGGGTTGGGGTTGGGTCTTCGGAGGCGAAGGAAGCAGCAGGGACAGCTCAGCCCCAGCACGAGGGCCCTGCCCACGGCGGTGCCCAGCAAGGCGCTCGCAGTGCACCAACCCACGTTTCCACGGCGCAAGGTGGATATATATTACTTAGCACTGCTGCGTTAAAAATATGATTGTCAGCCTCTGTAATTTTCCAGTGACAGCTCAAAAAGAAACAGCTGAGCCACAGAGCTCCAGCTCCACATGCCATCTATTTCTACTGTCAGCTCCAGAGAGATCTTAATTATAATGGCTTTTGGTGCTCATTCCTTCCTAATGCTGTAACAGGGAGATGATTGCAGCCGTAAATGAGCGATCAGTCTATTCCCTGCTGGGTAGTAAAGCTGGTTGTCAGGCTGGGGAGGGACGGCACGCACGAAACTGTTCCCCAGTTACAGTTCACTTTGCACACTCTATATAAAATTGAATTTGGCTTACTCATAGCTGCAAGTTACAGGGCGCGCAATGGTAATTGCACCAGCAACGGCGAGTGAGCGAGAGGTTTAATTGGCTGCACAGTCTGGAAACTGCACGGATCAATTTTGCATCGGCTATAAATACGGCCGATGAGCCTGGCCCCGAGTCTTGGGCTTTCCAAACACCGGGTCGGGTTTGTTGTTCCCTTATCGCTCCTCCTCGGAGCTCAGGAGCAGCTGCGCCAAGTCAGCAGCTAAACTTATTTGCTTTGCCCAAATTAAGATGAATTGCAGCCAGGGCAAAGATTTCCAGTGCGTGGCTGGTGCCTCTGCCAGGCGCCCTGTCCCCGGGGAGGTGACGGCTGCGCCGGTGGCCCCCGCCCTGCCATGCCGGATGGGACCCGCGATCTCCTTGCACAGGAAAATGCAGGAAAAAATCACTGAACGCCACTCCCAGACACATTCGCTGTCTTCAAAAATAAAACATGCTTTGAAAATATGTGTTAAAAGAGCTGTGTTATTCACTGGCCTAGACTGAGTCTAACTGTGGAATTTCCTATGCAAAACCAGCAGCTCAGGTCAGAGTTTATCTGTGAAAATCAAGCACAGACCTCTCCAAATCAGACCCACCTCACCCCCTGCTTGCTCCCTGCTCTGGAAACAGGGCTCAGAACCAGGGCTGCTGCTTCTTCAGCCGCACCTGGCCACGCCACGTCCCGCAGTGCTGGATCCTGCTCTCTGAACTCCTCTTCGCAAATGGAAAGGCTTTTACGCTGTACGGGAAATCACTGAGTGCGTGGTCATAGGATAATTATACCCAAAGCCATCTCTGTCCTCAGCCTGACAAGGAAAACCAGGCTTCTGTGCCTTCTTCCTGATGCTCATGGGGCCGAGGTGACGGATCACAGTGCAGCCCCCACTGAGACGAGTTATAGCCAGGTGGGCATGGAGCTGTCCCAGGGGAGGACACAGTGGGTTCAGATGCCAAAGTCTCCAGGCATTTGCATTTTATCTCCAGATGGGTTTCACTTGCAGTTGTGGGCTGGGTTACCCTGGGAAGTGCTGGAGCCTGGCGCTGTGGGGCGGTTTCACATATCCCTGCCCCTTGATTCCCACTGCAAGCAATTTACGGCTCAAAGGCGTGGACACAGCATTGCTGAGAGCTTCTGCCCCGGCCTCCTGTTTTCACTGGACCTCAGACACACGCACAGACAGCCCTGCAGCAGAAGCAGGAGGCAGAACCAGCTCTCCATGACCTGCTGCACGGCGTTCAGTCCCCAAATGTTTCTGCTCGCGCTTTGCATCATGCTTGTATTCGCCCCTCTTACACTGCTTATTTAATTCTGTGCATCCTCCCTGTACACAGGACCCGCTCAGCTCTCCCATCCTGGAGGAGCACAGCCAGGATGGGGCTGTGGATCCCTAGGGTCCGGCCACAAACCCTCCCCGCAGCCAGCCCGCTCCTCCAGCACAGCCCTGGGCACGGCTCCTCACACCACGCACACGTCCTCTTGCCTGATTCGGTGCCAGGTTTATTGCCTTCGCAGGAAGCCTGCTATCAAAGTAATAAAATGATTTGCAAAATCTTCAAACGCTTATAAAAGCAGTGATTGATATGCTCATCTGCTGGGCACTTCCTATCTTTAAAAGTCTGGCTCGTAATCAAAGCATCTCAAAAAAATAAAATAAAAAAATAAAAAAAATAAAATAAAAATCTGTAAACACTCCACTCGACGTTTTCGCTGCTTTCTGCTGGCGCCGGCAGGATCTGCTCCCTCCCGAGCCGTGCAGCCCTGCCGCCCGCATGGGCAGGCCCCAGCAAATTAACTCAACATTAACTCATTAGCGCCGTGCGTCTCCTTCCTTCCAAGGGCTCGGCAGCCACCAGCTGGCTGCCCCCTTCCCGCTCTGCCCATCCAGAAAGGGCACAGCCCTAAAGATGTTTGCTGTTTACCCAGGCTGAGCCGCGCAACATGGGGTGTTTATTTTCCCTCCTACTCCCGCACCATCCATATGCTTTCTCTGGCACTCCTCCCCTTCCTCCTCCTCCTCTCCCCCAGATTTCCCCATACCCACGGCCCAGTGTTTGCAGGGCAATCCCCGCACCTCCTGGGGGTGGGGGTTCCACGTGCTGCATCCCCCAGGCAAACACAGCGATGGTGAGGGCTGCACAGGAGGTGCTGTGCCGAGACAGAGGTTTTCAGCCTTCAGTATATCAGGGACTTCATGGTCTGCACAGCCAGAAAAAATAACCAGCATCGGGACCCCAGAAGCTGCCACCGCCGCACCCCGGTGAGGGATGGGGAGCAGGCGCCGGTTTGCGTCCTGCCAAAGCCGGTCCCAGGCGACTGGAGCAATTTTACAGATGAAAAGAAAGCTGTGAAACCTCTCGTGGGTCATGGGCAGCAGAGCAAGCTAGCTGCATTACAGCTATTTATGCTTCGGGGCTGCCACAGACTTATATCTTTGTCACTGTATATTGTAAAAAAAATAAAAAAGGAAAGCCGCTTGTCCCCTTCTGAAGTTACAAAGTCAGAAGATCGCTGACTCAAGCACTGAAAGTCCCCGAACAGCCGCTGCTCGTGCAGATTTAGCATCAACCCTAGCCAACCAAAGAGAATAATTATTTCTCTGCTCCGCTGTGCTATTTAAAGTCTGATGAAGTACAAAGACGCTGAATTATGCACAGAAGAGTTATGCTCACGCGCCGCAAGGTAGCAGCCCCCGATGATAAATAGGCTGGAGGTAAGCACTCCTGTGCCCGGCCCTGCTCTCCCCAAGGACTTTGGCCGGGTGGTGCAGAAAGCAAAGCCCAGACGGGGCAGGGCCCTGACCCTGCTCCTGGCATCCCCTCGCTGCCGGGGACGTGGGACGTGGGCAGGCAGCGTGGCTGCGGTGACAAGTGTGGGACTGGCCTCAGCATGAGGATGCTCGATTCTGGCCCCCTGAAGGCTTTTAGTACCAGGAATAGCCCTGCCCTTGCACATCCCTGCAGCACAGGGATGGGTCCTTGCACCTCTGGAGCTGCAGGTTCATGCCAGAGAGCAGGGCTGCTCCTGTCCCTGCTTTAACTTCTGGTGACAAGTCAGGACGCCGGTGAGAAGTGCTCTCAATGCCTTCACCCTCCCCAGGCCTCAGCCCCAGAGCCGTTTCTCACATCAATATTACAAGTATGATCCCTCTGTCTGGGTCAGCACAGCTGGAGAGTCCCTCTTACCGATGTGCAAACCAGACAAATCCAACTGCAGCGGTGCAGGGGCATTGGCGTGGCCACGCACGAGCACTCAGAGCCCACGGGGCTCAGCACCTCGGCTCCGGCCGTGACACCCGCCCAGCACGATGTCCTTCCCTCCAACCGCCCTGAGCCTCTCGGAAAAGTACCTGGGCTTGCAAAACCAAGCACAGGATGCGGCCCACGAAGTTTTGCACAGCCCGGCTGCCTGGCTGGGGGACGTTTCTCTCCCAAACCCCTTCATCTGCCCCCAGAAAGCCAGGCACTGGGCACGGGGCGGGCGCAGCCGATGGCAGCACAATGCACAGCAAATATAAAACGTTTCAAGGAAGGGGTTTGCTCAAAGTTTGACCACTGCCACATTCCCAACAGCCCTTTGAGAAGTGCCCAGAAATGCCTTGGGACTGCACTATTACAAAAAGAGCACTCAAATCCGTCCCCCTACCACCACTTTTTTTTTTTTTTTCCCTACAGTATTTTATGGATCATTGTCGGTTTTCTCATCTTCTCATAATTTATAAAAATGGCCTGCTTGCTATACTTGGCTTCACCTCAAGTTCAGTAAATCGAGGTATTTAATTAAACACAGCAATTTACCGGCTCTCAGCCCAACTCATAAGAAACTCACGCATCATTTGAGCAGCATTTTCATATACTTTACTTGGAAAAAGTGCAGAGCCAACTTTAACGGAACAAAATACATTTTTCTGGCAAAGCACAAAACCACTTTTCCTCCCTCACAAGCACGTTGCTGCCTCCCCGTTAGCTGCCCGGGGGCTACCTGATGCGGCCGGGAAAGCCGCGGAGCGCAGCTGCAGCGAAGGCAGCAGCAGGTTCTCCATGCACAGGAGCAAAACGTCACCAGAGCAGCCATCAGCAAGCACTGCACCTCCTGTGCATGTCCACAGCAGCATGAAGAAGCCCTACAACACAGTCTTGTCCTGGATCACTCAACAAGAATAAAGATGTTCTGTGGCACACCAGCAGAAGCCTTAGGAAAAGTCCGGGTTATTAAGTTTTGCAGGAATACATCTCCCTTTCTCTAACAGCAGAGTCTGATAGCACAGCTAACATCTGCACCTGGGCTGGCCACCCAAAAATGAAAGGCAATGAAGGTTTCAGGGTGCTGTGTGATGGGACAGACTCGGGAACCACCTGAAATGCCCTCCTGCTTGGGGATGCAGGCTTAAAGCAGCACCCAGCAGGGATGCAGCTTGGGCCAGCCTGGCTCAGCTGAAGGTAAATCAGCTGTGATCTGCAGAAAGGCACCAGGAACATCCAAACATGCAAAGAGCTCTCGCTCCTTGTCCACTGGGATGGTCCCGGGGACCGTATTTGAGTCACATGAAGAGCATCTGCTGGAGATTGCACACTGCTTGGCTCTTCTAGCCTCAGGACAGAAGCTGCATTAAGAACAGGACTTGGTTTTCTTCCAGCTTTTTTAGGTTCCCAGGACCATGCTGTCCCGTGCACAGCTTGAGTCTGGGGCAACATCCAAACAGCAACCTGCCCAGCCTCAGCAGCACGGGCTCAGGGCCTGAACAAAACTGAAATGCAAGAAGAAAAATGTGCGAGCGACAAACATTCCAGTTTTCACCTCTTGCTTTGAACAACAATGAAGCCATTTTATAAATAAACTCATTAACAACTGCTGTACAGAACCTGTCCAAACGCCTCGTGTTTCCGCATTAGCAGCTGCCGACTCTCGGACGGCTTCATCAGCAGTGCAGGGATCTGCAATGAGCAAAGACGCCATGAGAAATCACGGAAACGAAGAGAGCGAATTAAAACTTGGATCTGGCTTTAAAATTCCAGCTCGGATCTGTATAAATAAATAAATAAATAAATAAAAGACAAAACATGTCTAGATTTTTTTTTTTTTTTTTACTCTTTCTCTCACGGAGACAAAAGAGCACGATGCTTCGTGGTCGCTAGCCCAGGGAGAGTTGGTGGAGTCCAGCTCTGCACCGTGAGAGCCGTGGCTTTGTGCTGCCCCTGCCCCAGTGCTGCTCTCTGCTGCACGGGGCCCGACGGAGAGACGGAGCCAGCACAGGGCTGCTCGCTTCTCGATCAAAGAGCTGCGCGTTTCGAACGAGGGACCCGAGCAATAACACAACAACAACATGTGCAACTACTTAGAAGTCAATTAATATCAGAGGAAGGACCCTTGTTGAATCCAGCAGAAAGAATGATGGCTACATTTCCGGAATAATGGCTGAAATTTGCCATTGTGTGTCATCAGGAATCATTTAAAATAGTTTTGATCTAAGCTCTTTCTGTCAGGGCTCTAATGAATTAACAGATGACAGATTTCCGTAATGAGAGCCTATGTTTTAAAGACAAGGCTACATTGTTTTTGCTGTACTACTCATATAATTTGGGATGTTTAAAAATAATTACGGCACAAGATTAATACCTTACAAGTTTGCAGATATTTCTCACACGCGGCGGAAAGCCGAGCCTTCCTTTTGCACAGGTTTAGGGACGTGGCTGGGAACAGGGGCAGCACCCCTACACCCCCACCAGCATCGTTACACCCTGAATGACAAAATCCGCAGTTATACCCAGAAAAAAGGAACTCGCTGTCCCACGTCCCCAGGAGAGGGGGGGGGCCTTCACCCTAAGAGCCCCGCAGCCCCTTTGAAAGCCTGCGGGCCGCGCCAGGGATGGATGCAAGAGGCAACGAGCGGAGCAGCCGTGTCCTCGGGCCTGAGCCGCGGTGCTCGGACTCATTAGCTTGGTGCTGGATCACATTTTTCTGCTGTGCAAAGGGACCACAAAGGCATATTATATTCAATGTTAAGTAAACAAACTTTTGAAACTGCCTTTTATTGATTCCATACGGCCATCTGGTTTGAAGGAAAAGGCTCCCTCCCTCTTCCCCCTCCCTGTGAAAATATTCGAAGGTTAGGGACTGGCAGCGGCTCAGCATGGCTGAAAACCACCTAGTTTCCTTTGCGGTTAACAACACAGGAAAACGTCTAACTTTCAGATAAATGTTGGAGGCTTATTTGGTTCACCCATCTGGTAGCCAGCCTGTTCTGCGAAAATTAAAGATATACATATGCAAATATTCACAGTCTGCTTCCAAGATCTAAAGAATTTTTATGATGTAACCACAAAAAGAGGTTATTTAATGTTGACAATATGTAGCAGAGCAAAGCACTATAATGCTGCATATGGTAATGTAACTTATGAAAATGAAGCCGCAGTGCCCTTACAGAGTAATGAAAAGCAGATTTCACCTTGAAGACTATTTGAGCTGTTTAGCTTGTAATGACTTGAAAAAAAAAAACCAAAAACATTGGTGTGAAAATACAACTTGCCACACAGCCACACGAGCCCCAGGCTGAGCGTGGCAGCGTCTCGCTGGGGGCTTTCTCTGCCGAGCAGCCTCAGCCCCAGCAGGCACAACCCGGGTCCCTGCTCCCTGGCAATGGCACAGGACAAGCCACCCGTCACCGCCACGGTCCCTGCGGGTCCCCGTTCCCACCTGCAGGGCTGGCGGTGTTCGTGGGACCAGCCGTGCCAGGCAGGAGCTGGGCTCGGTGTTGCTGGTGCTGATAAACCCTCCGGCTGCAGCTGGGCTGTGCTCCCATTTTGCACCAGCAGCTGCCGCAGCTGGTTGCCGAACATCTGATGGGAGCTGCCCGTGGAGGGCACCGGACTTCTCCCAGTACCCAAGGACACCCCACAGCACCTTGAGGGGCTCCATCCCCATGGGGCAGAGCCAGTGTGAGCCACACATCACCTTCCCCATCACCTCTTGGGGCTCATTGCATCCCCAAGGCATCAGCAGGTCCCCAGCTAACATCTCGTAGCCTTGCTATGAGCTGCCAGCGCTGGGCACACACCTCCAGGGACCAGCATCCTCCCATCTGACAGGGACACCAGTGCCACATCCCACGAGTGAACATCCCACGGGTTCATCCGAAATGCCAACCGAGCTGCGAGGCTGCTCCCAGCCAGCTGCACGGTCCTCGGGCTGCCTACCATGGAGCAAAGACTTATTGCTCCTGCTAAAATTAATTATGTCCTCTTTCTGTAACGAGCACCTTTGTATATTATGCGAGCTCTTTGCCTGTCATCAGCGGCCTCAGAGAAAGATAAAGATGTTTGAATTAACAAAATATTACTGTGATCTTCTCTCTGACAGTATAGAAGCAATAATATTTAGTGAGTAACTGAGTTTCCTTTAATAATTTAGTAGACTTTAAAAACCTTGATCATCCAGCCGACTCTGAGAACAAAATAGGCAAGCTTTGTGCATCCTAAGTTGAGATAAAAATGCGAGCAGACTCCATAAGAGAAAAAAAAAAAAAAAGTTTAAAATTATATTTAAAAAAGCTAATGAAAAGCCCAGCCCACATGAAAGAAAGAGGCCAGGGAAACGGTTCTTTAAAGCAACCAAAGCCACAGGTTTCCAAGTCTCTGTTTCTCCCTCTGGGCGAGCTGCCCTCTCCGTGGGCGCGCAGGCACGGCGCGCTTCCAGGGGGCTCGGCTGGGTGGCAGCAGAAAAGTGGTGTTCAGAGGGACCAAGGCAGAGGGGAGGGACCGGGTGGTGACACAGCAGTGCCCAGAGCTGCCTCCTGTGTGCTTGGGCAGGGAATCACCAGCCGGCTGCAGGCAGCATGGAGCAGTGCACGACGCCTCCTCCCACGGGGCACCAGGGGCTGGCAGAGGCAAGGACGCGTCGCAGGGAAGGTCGCCCCTAACTAAAACCCATGCCCGAGGTTACTGCCCTAAAACATCTGCCATAGCCCTTCCTGTGGGCTCTGCTGTCACTAGCTGTCACCTGCTTTTCCTGCTCCCTCTTCTTATCCTGAAGACCGCAGCCACAAGCCCTCCAGCAGCAGGACAGTCGGGTTCTTGGTACTGACCGTGTTGTTACAGAGCACTCGTGTGTGCAGGAGAAGAGAGGAGAAGCTCTCCAGTGCTGCAAACCCCACGCCTGGAGCTGGTCGGGCCCGGAGCAGCAGCAGTGGTGGGGCAGAGCAGAGAGGCTGGCGCGGAGCAGGAGGCACCCCAGGAGGGCTCTGCTCAGCCCCACACCGCCCTGGGGCCAGGCACGAGCCTGCGGGTCCCAGCACCCCGCAACCGACAGCAGACAGATTTTCTTGATTTGGGTTGTTGTCACGAAGAGGCTGGGCTTCTCCTGGGAGCCCCCAGTCATCGGGGCAAATGATTTGACATTTTTGAGCGTCACCGTTGGATGCTACGTTGGATGCTATGGGTATTCCTAGCTCAAGTTCAGTGAAGCACACGGGCTTGGAAAGCTTCTTCGCAGGGAAAGAACTGTCAGGGAGCCTTGTGGAGGGAAGTTTGGAAGAAACAAGAAAGCGAAGAAACCTCAGCTTCTCTGACGGGGGGCCAGAACCATTAAAGGAGCACTTAGAGCCCTTAACATAAAAATGCATCAAAGAGGAAAACCAGATGAGAACAGATTCATTTGCCTTGGAGAAATCCTGGCTCTCTGATATGCTGCCTTCCTCGCACTCTGCTCGCTGTGGATTGAAATGCCTTCGGGCAGGAGGGCTGTTTTGTCTAACACACGTATTTGCAGAGGGCATTTTAAAGAGAAGCCTCTCCAGAGAGTCTCCAGCAGCCCACAATAGCTGCTTCCCACTTCATTGTTATGCAGAGCAAAAAGCCCCCAAATCCACAATAATGAAAACTAGATTCCCTTTTAGATAAACACGTTATATCAATGACGAAAAGATGAACCAAAGCTACATCAATGCTCAGAGCATCAAAGAGCTCGAAATCAGGCCTCAGACCTGCTAACGATGCCATCCGCTGCCTGCTGCTGCTTGGCGGGCTGCATGAGCACCAGACCTGCTCAGATGTCTCCAGGACCCCTCACCAAACCCCCGGTGGCTGTCACCCTTGCAATGCCACGGGGGTTAGGGGGCTGCACAGCCCTACTGAGTGCATAGGAGGTTGCACCCATCGGTGATGCCAAACCTGGTGAGGATGGCGAGGCATTTGGGAGCATGTGAGCACAGCCAGAGCATCCAGACCCTGTGAGCACCAGCTCGTGCCGAGCCCTGCCTGCTCCCACCGCGCTCACCCCTACCAAACACCCCAAGGACATGCAGGGGGTGACACCAGCGAGGGGAGCAGCACAGACCCACCTCCACCACCGCAGCCGGCTCAGCATCAGCCCCATACCGCCCGCACGTGCCTCTTCCAGCCCTGCAACAACCCCCAAGGAAGCCCTGCCTCGTGCAGTTTTTCTGCAGAAACCTGGCACCTCCGAGGAGGCCACGTGAAGTGCACTCGTGCAAGCCCCTGCGTGCCCCTAACCCAGAGGTAACGCGTGTTCAGCCCTCCGACTTTAAAACCCACCTCTGTTTATTCCCCTCCATAAAAGTATGCGGCCGAGGGAGCGCTGACACACTGCAACATCTGGGACTCATCTCAGCCCCTTTGTTGAGCAGTGAGTCAACAGAAGGTGTGATGAGAGCCAGATGTTCGGCTCTAGCCATACATCATAAGTGGAGTGGATTACAATAAGGGGACAAATAAAGAGGAAGGCCTGTGAGAATATGTGGAGCCCCTGGAGGCCTTTAAAACTGATTTTAAAAACCCATTTCCCTGGATTCAGAGGGAATTTTATAGAGTAGAACCAGCATAACGCGGGCTGTTTGTTGCCAGGCCAGGCGACACGGAGCCGGGGCTTCAGGCAGGAATAAACCCCCGGTTTCCTGCAGCGGATAACGTTCGCCAGGACCCAGACTGCTGGGAGCAGGCTCCAGGTGCTGCGCCCATGGCCAGCATACACCTCCAGTGGGGCTGGGGTGCTGCTGGACCCCAGATGTTGGATGGCAGCAGGGCAAGGATTTACCCACTTGCAGGCAACAAGGGAGATGGCAACCAGCAAGGCATCTCCTCATCTCTCCTATTTCACAGCAGCTTTTGGGCAGGACGGATCACTCCCTCCTGCAGCTCCAACCCCACCAGAAGCCCATGGGGAGCCTAAACCTAAACCTAACCCTAACCCTAACCCTAAGCCTAAACCTAACCCTAACCCTGACCCTAACCCTAACCCTGACCCTAACCCTACCCCAGCCCTAACCCTACCCCAGCCCTAACCCTAACCCTAACCCTAAACCTAACCCTAACCCTAATCCTAAATCTAACCCGAACCCTAACCCTAACCCAAACCCAAAATCTAACCCTAACCCTAACCCTAACCCAAGGGCAGCCGCTGGGCTCAGTCCCATTTCCTGAAGCCCCCCTGCCACAAATCAGCCCTCGTGCAGGGGGTGGTGGTGCTCACACCGCCCGGGTTCCTGCACAGCCCTGCTCCGGCTCCGTCAGAGCACTTTGCGCCCTCCCCGTGCCACCGAGAACTGCGTGCAGGAGGAAATAAAATTAAGCCTAGTTTTAATTGGGACAAAAATTGCAGGATTATGGGAAACCGCAGAGCAGGCCCGTCACTTAGAGGTCACCAGCAGTGGCAGTCTCCAGCACAGGAGGGAGCTGGGGGCAAGAAGTCCCTTGTCATCAAGGTAATTAGAAAAGCCCTGGTCGTGCGTGGGCACTTCTGCCTGGCACGGCCTCGGAGGGGCCACAGCAGGACTGAGGTGCCCGAGGTGCCCACGCCTTCATACCTGGCGTGCCTCTCCTCCCTTCTTACTGCAGCCTTTCAGACAAGCTCAGACAGGCCACAAAAGCAGTCTCGGCCTTTGAATGTCCTAGGAGTGCCTGCAATTCCAGCCGCTAGCATCTTTCAGAAACCAATGCGATGTTTTCCTGCGTGATTCCCATGTGCCTGAAACCTTGTGGTTCACCGGTAGAGTTTAAGGGTGAAAGAGTTTAATTTAGGCAAAGCAACTCCTTAGAACCATGGGGTGAAAAAAAAAAAGCAAATGTGGGTGCTGCTTCGGCAACATGAGCAGGACCCAGGGTGATGGGAGAGGATGGGGCCCCGAATGGTGTAGCTGTAGGGCCACCGCCTTGCCTCCTGCTCCAGCAGCCCGGGTCCTCTCCCCAAAGCCATGCAGGCTGGCACTGTCCCACGCTGTCTCTTGGGCACCTTTGATGCAAAGGCTGCACCTTGGCAGGCAGAGGTTCACCCACATCACCTCGCCGTGGCCTCGTGAGCCTCCAGGGGGCTGCAGGATGCCCCTCAGCCCCACTGCCCCCATGCACCTCATCCTCCCCTTCCCCAAGGCAGGCAAACAAATGCATTTAAGGAGACAAATGGGATTTTGTTTACAGCTCGAATCCACTCTTTCCTGTGCCTCATCCAAGTGATAATTTCAAATGGAATAGAACATCACCCCGGGATGATGTTTTCCTGTTGCTACACGAACGCTGAGGCTAAATCAAAACATTTATCGGAAGTAGACGCTGCAGCAAAAATGGGATGTTCTTGTGAAAACCAGGAGACGTCTGTTCGGTGACAGCCTCCTGTTCCAAGGGCTTTCTTCCGACTCCGCCAGACTGCGTAAACAACAGCGGAGCAGCACGTTAAAGCATCGCAGGTTTTGTTTTGTCTCTGCGCCGAACGGTTGCTCAACGCACCAGGGTTGAAAAACCGCATCCCCTCGTGCCGTGGCACCCCTGGATCGATGATTCCTCCCCGTGCCCCCTGCAGCCCCAGCCCAGTTGCTCGCCAAGTGCCCCACGAAGCCCAGCAGCCCTCCAAAGTCCCCCGTGGGGCTCAGGAGCAGCTCGTCCCTTCGGTGGGGGTTTGCTCTGCTCTGGATGCTGAGCACCTCCAGCCCTGTGGGCACCCACGTGGGCACCCTGAAACCCAGAGCCCAGTACCCACATTGCAGCTCAGGGAGACGAGCTGATCAGAGGTGGGCCTTTACCAGGAAAAAAAAAAAAAAAAAAAAAAAAGAAAGAGACAAATCAAAGCCCTGAAAAATGAGGCAGAACTTGGAGATTCGAACTCAGAGGTCAGGGGCTGGTTCGTAAGTTAAACCCAAAGCAGCGCTCTGGGGGTCATCGGAAAGCTTTGCTTGGCTCCTGGTGGTGTTCGCGGTGCTCACAGGGTGCTGTCGGGGAAAAGGGCAGCTTGCTGCTGAAAAGCAAAACGAATCACTTGACGGAGCTGCGCTGCTGGCTGCACAACCCACTGCTTGCAGGCACTGCTCTGCTTTTCCCCACGTGGCCCCCACACGAGGCAGGGAGCACACAGGACTGCTGGTGCCATGCCGAGCCGTGCCAGGCTGTGCCGAGCCATGCCTGGGTCGTGGTGCGAGGCGCCCCTTCGCTCCCACACCCATTTGACCTATTCCCAGTTCCTGACCTCACTGCCCCACACCCCAATAAAGCCCCGACCTCTCCACTGCTCCCCAGTTCCCCGTGGTTCTGCCAGAGGTGACACCCAGGTAGGCTCCGTGGTGTGACCAGGCTGGGAGGCACCGAGCCACCCAAGTTCTGGGTGACTCCTAAACTGGCCAGCAGGGCATTGCTGCATTCGCCACCCCATTTAATTCGGATTTCCTGACCCGCAGCAGCTCTGCTGCACCCCGTGCATCATTAACGATCACTCCAGCTAATGGGGGATCCCACCCTAATAAGGGACACGGCTGTTTCGAGCCTGTTGGGCTGCCACAAGGAGCTCCCCTGAGCTTGGTACAAGCAAAGCATTAAATAATCCTCTGTGATGGGACACTGGAGAGGAGCCTTTGGGTGCCAAAGCACTGGGTTCCCGCAGCAGCACCACGCAGTGCCTCGTTAGGTCCGGATGCGTGCACCCAGACCAAGTCCTGATTGCCTGGGGAACGCGATGCATCTCCTGCCCGCGTGCATGGATGGATTTCATCCACACGCCGGGGCTGCAGGGCGCCTGTGCATGGCTGGGGTGCAAAGGGAGAGCCAAAATCCCCGCAGAGAACATGGGGTGACCCCAGCACTGGGACGGAAAAAATAAGGGAAGAGCAAAGCGAACTTTGGGCACCAGCAGCCAGGTGCTGAATGCCGAGAGCTGCCCGCACCGCCGCCCATCACAGCCGCCGAGTGGCTGACGCTGGTTTATTTTTAATACTTAATGAGATAAAAGGTTGGAATTGCTTTTAAGCCTTAAATTGCCTTAGCCCTTTTTATCTTTAAAAACACAACAAGCAATTTCGGAGGGTATTTTTTTTTTTTTAAAGTTTGTTATAATGATTCCTGGTAGCTATTATGCTGGAAATAAGGCTCTTTCAAAGACTGTTGGGATACATTAAATGTTTCATTTTTCAGTCTCCATTTCTTTTGTTTTTGATCTCCATTCAGATTGATTAAAGACACTGACTGCTCAATTTTGATTAAATCCTAAATCATAACTGGCTTACAAAACAACTGTGAAAGCTGACATTTATGAAGTTCAGTAAACTAGTTGTAAGAACAGGAGTGCGAGATGGAAAAAAATAATAAAATTCCTTTCCAAACAAACATCGGTTGACAGCAAACAGATGGTTAGAGGCTCTTACTTGTAAACTGGAAAAATTAAGATTTGGCAGGTTCTGTTAAAAAATAGTTACAAAACATCTTAAAGTTTTCCCCTTCATATCCTGGTGTTGCTCTGGGCATCGTTTCAATATTTTCATAGGCTACTGCACGGAAAAGGTTCTGAATACATGAAAGCAGCTGGCATAAAAGGGCTCAGAAATACTGGTTAAGATTTATAGGAAGCGAGGTTGCCAGCATCCCAAAGATGCAGTATTTAAAACCCAGCTCCTCAGCCCACCAATAAATCACTGTAACTTAGCAGCCTAGCTCCAGTTTCATCTCCAAAGGTGCAAGAAAAGTGGGCAAAATGTAACCTTGGTAGATTTTTCCATATTTGTTGACTTACCCCGTGATAATGTTAAGCTAATGTTTTTGGGCTTAAGCAGAGCCACGTAAAATTAAAAGTCCCCAGCGCAGGTTCCCCGGCCGGAGGGGGGATTCCAGCCAGAGACCTGCTGCTCGCAGACGAGTTTCCTCCTCCTTGGAGCCGCGAGGCACAAAAGGTCCAGGGGACGCCTCCGTCATTTGCTGGTGTGAATTAAACCTGCTTGTGACTGCGGCTGCTGCTACAGCCCCCCTGGCCCAAACCCCATAGCCCAAACCCCCCGGGCTGAGCCCCCCAGGACCCCATCACCCGGGGGGACGGCCGGGTGGCCACGCGTGGTCCTCAATTTCTTCCCCCCCCCCCCAGGCTGCAGGGGCTGCCCCGACGCTGCCCCAGCCAGCGGGCAGCGGCCGATTTTCCAGCGCCAACAACTGAACCGCTCTGTGCTCGGAGGAGAGTCAATGGGGCCTTGTCTGCAACCTGAATTACTGGCCTGCAAACAATCATTTCGGAGTCGGCATCCGAGGCCAGTTCCTCTCCTTTTCTCCCTCCCCCCCCCTCCCCGTCCTGCTCTGAAGCAACCACCGAAACCATTTGCAAACTGTTTGCGATTGCTCTGGGCAAAAGCAGGAGGTTTCGGCGGCTCCCTGCGAGCTGCTGGGGAGCCAGAGCCCCTCGGCTGGCGTGTTCCAGCGCACACGGAGCGAAAATATACGTGCAGGCTGAAAACAATTTTAATTTTAAGATCAAAGCGAGCTGCAGGAAGGAGGCAGGGAGGCGGCCGGGAGGCAGCGGGTCCCGCCGTGTCTCTCCTCCCTAACGCAAGGAGAGCTGTGCTGCTGCAAGCGAGGAGACCCCAAGGCTGAGACATTAATTTGGGCTGTGTCTGAGATTTGCCGTGGGTCTGAGAGACCAAAGCCTCCCTGAAATTTCAGCAACAGACGTGCCAGCCCTGCTGTTGGAGCCGGTGGGTGCTGGGTCACCAAAACCCCCGGCAGAGCCAGCGAGGGAGCGCGTTCACCCACAATCGGGGCCAGAAATCACCCCTGGCACAGCTTACCTCCTCCTACTGAGCCTACAGGGCACCGGGGACACGTGTCGGTCACCTAGCAGATGTGACATTCCTCTTTTTCTCCCCACCAATGCAATGGCCCAACCGAGTGTCCCCAGGATGCCCATGTGAAGCTTCTTCCAGAGAAATCGTCGCGTTTCTCCATTTCTGTAGGAGCAAAAATCCCTGGAGAGCCGGGGCTTCGTTGCCTCTGCTTCCTTCCCAGTCAAAGCATGCTGTAGAGAGATGCAGAAACACGTTACAGGGAGAGGAAAACATGCAGGCAAACGTTTTTGAACCTCACAGCAAAGCTTTGATCCTTGTTTCATCTCTGGGTCAAGCCTTCCTTTGGCGGAACCTGGTTTATCATTCTTACATCTAAATCCCTGGAAAAGAAACCCCCATCCCATGAGACATCAAAAACTGTGCTCAACGGAGTGCTAAAAATAATCTCCTCCAGGGAGCAATCCTGTTCTACCCTGGAGGGGAACGGAAAGATGAGTTAATAGGTCTTTTCCATCTCTGGTTCCTGTAATTCTGCAAAAAAACAAGGCTGACTCTTCTGTTTACTTTTCGGAATATGCAAAATTCTCCTCGCATCAGCTCCGTGGGTCTCCGTCCCAGCCTCAGACCAGAAATACCAACTGCCTTGCTGCATTCCAGCTTCGCAAGTGCCTCGGAGGTGTCTGCTTTTTTTAATCTTCCTCTTTCCCTACTACAGCTTTTTCCTTTCTCTCCCTGCTCCTTTGAATGAATGCTCACACCAAGCGCTGGCTGCTTCCAGGGGACTGCTCTGAGCTGCCAACTTTCCTCCCCGTGAAGAATCCCCTTCTCTGTGTGCTGAACAGAGATAATAAATCAGGTGAGCAGGAACACTGCCGTCCCCCTGGCCAGCACAGCAAGCGGCTCTGGGTGACTCCATGCACCAGAGGGGAAAAAGACCCAGAGATTTATTCTGCAGCTGCTTGTCCACTTTGCAGACACACTCCATGGCACTGGCTGCATTTGAGCTGGCAGATGGGAAATGGGCTGATTTTCCTTTAAAAAAAAAGAAAAGAAAAAAAAAAGGCAAAACAGCAAACCCAACAAATGTCAAGTGCATTTATAACCGTGCCTCCATCCCTGCTGGCTGGATGGGAGCTGAAGGCTTCTGCCTGGAGCCACAGCCACCGGCTCGGCCAGGGCTTGCCTGCAGAAGTGCTGCAGGGGCTCGGGTTTGAGCATGGCCACAGCTGGCCCCGTGCTCACCCGCACCCCGCCGTGATGTTTGTGCAGCCCTGGAGCTTGCTGGCTGCATCCTGCCACGTCCAGGCCATGCACAGTGTGGCCGGATCATCACCAGCCTGGGCCAGCCTTGTCCAAGCTGCAGCATTACCAGTGCCCCTCAGCCTGCTTCCCCATCCACATTTCCACTAGTTGTTTGCTGCATTTTGCTTTGGTTTTTCATTTTATTTATTTATTTTATTTTATTTTATTTTATTTTATTATTTCATTTCATTTCATTTCATTTCATTTCATTTCATCTCATTATATTTATTTTATTTTATGCCATCCTGGTTTAGCTGCCTGCATCCTGCCACCCCAAGGAAGCAAGGCCGTTGCTTCCAAGCCCCGACCCTTGCTGCTCATTTGTCTCAGCCCTCCACGAGCACATCCACTGGACCGAAGTGGCAGCAGATGCTCAGTGCCCCGCGGATAAATGCCCATCCAGTTGACCAGACCGACGGTGATGGCGCAGCACTGACAGCCCAGCAGGTTGCTCAGAAGTCCCTAACAGCCTGGAGCGATGCAACACGAGCCACAGCGCTGCCCTGTCTATAGATTTTATCCTCAAAATGCCACCGTTACCCAGTGCTTAATTAATCTACAGAAATACAGCTGGGTTGCCCTGAAGGAACTTATCACAGATATTAAAATGATATCACAGAAATTCTGTGGCTTTTCAAAGGGTGCTTTAAAACAAGGGACTGAACCCAGAGTAGAAAAATTGAGGTTCCTGCAGGGGAACGGCCCTGAGATGCGCAGGGGGCTGAGCTGGGGCTGGGGGCACGAAGCTGCCCACCTCCAGCCAGGGATGTGCGCTGGGTCTGCATTGTCTGAAAGTCTCTTGTCGCCCGATGGTAAGGACTGTTGAGTTTCGAGGCGAGGAAACAAAACCAAGCCCCAAGCTCACCCTCCACTACAATCCAATTATCCGTCCAAGAGCAGAAAATCACAGATGGTTTTGCATGGATTTTCTGAAGGAGTGATACTCCAAATGCTGTTATCTGGGGAACCATAACAAAATGTACACGGGCACTTATAACTGCAGCATCTGGAAGGAAAAGGATAAAAATCTACTTATGTGCACCGGCAGACTTTCCAAGAGCAGAGTGCTTCTACAATTCATCGCCTGAATAGGAAGCAGAGCGAGTATCAGCCGAGTCAATGAGCACGAGCCACTGGGAGTCAGCCTTATCCACCACATCCAGGCTGGAGCTGAAAGTGAGAGCAAAAACCTTCCAGGCCCTGGGATTCAAGTGCTGCGCAAATTCAAACCCTCTGTGCGTATGTGGGGCAGCAGTGATTTGCAGCCTCAGACGCTGGAGGGGAGTTTGGGAACAGCTGTAGAGCAACAGCGAGGATGTAATCACGGAGGATGCTGGAGGGAGAGAGGCGGGGAGGGAGGGAGGGAGCGAGGCACTGGTAGAAATCTTTGTACTTGGGATTCCTCTGGCAGGCATAATGGAAAGGGGACCGGGCTTAAAGGAAGCAGAACAAAGGACAAAAGTAATGTAAAGGCTTGGCAGAAGGGAGGACTTCTGAAGGCTGCAATATTGAAGGGGTTTTTTAAAGGAGGCATTTGAAAAGAAAGCTGCCTGCACTTCAAAATCCGACGTATCGCTCTGCTTCTCGCGTGCTTCAGCTCAAGAAGGACCGACAGCAGGCAGAGGGGAACAAAGAGAATTTGTAATAAGAAATCAGAACTATGGCCCAGCCGTGAGGGGCACACAAGTGGTGTGATGTCTGGCTCAGGAACTCATTACAAAACTTCCAGGGGGATAAAAAAATCTCTTAGAAAACATTAGCATCAGGCTAAACTGGTGCACTGGCATGTTGCCCACAGAACAATTTATCTTATATATAAATAGCATAATTAACCTACATGGTATATACATTGCGTACCACTAGGATGACTTTCAGTTGGAAAACAAATAAATCTTTAAAAATTTAAACCCTATTTACAGAATTGCCGCTCCATAAATCATTCAGATCATCAAGGCTACTTTATTAACGCCCTTCTGGCTTCATGCTCGCAAGGAAAAGACAGAGAGCTGCAAATAATTTGGAATTATAAATGTTCCCCATCGCACAGCAACTGTCTTTCAGCAGGTAATGAAACATATGACATGCTCCCAATCTATGACCGAAGGCTATTTCATGCTAGTTTCCTCCCAGAACACAGTTCCAGTTGTGTTCTGCTCGCACGTTGGGAAAGAGACTGGGATATCTTCGGTGTGCGTGGGAGGGGAAAAGTGGGTCTGCCTGATTCGGGGCCAAGGCTGATGTCACTTATTTAGGAGCAGCCCTAACGCACGGCCAGGTAATGCTGCTGCTCAGGCGCTGAGGACAGAGCACGGCAGCAGGATAAGGGACTGCTGTAAGCAGGTCTGAGCTCCCTCCCCATGAAACGACCCCAAACACATCGCTTTCAGCACCGCAGCGTGCCCGTCCCCCACGCTGCTGCTCCTTGGAGTGCAGCAGCTGCAAACACCTCGCCCTTCAGTTGCGATGAGTCAAGCTTAATTAAATCCCGCTAATTTCTGTGACGTCCGGAACAAACCTCGGTCTGTCTTACAGCCAGTCTGGTAACTGGTGGTCGATTTATGGGGCATGCAGAGAGGGACGAGCAGGGGAATTACTGCTTTATCTCCCTTGGCCCGTGGCTGCTGCAGGAACGAGGTCGGCCGAGTCGTGAATCCAGCCCGAGTCCTGCAGCTCTGGGGCCACATTTGCCTTCACGCCATGACCACGAGGACACCACGCTGGGATCTGCAGACCACTGAATGCCCCAAGGGCTTCACACGGTGCAGGGAACCCATGCAGGGTGTGGGGAGCCACCTCTGGGCGCAGGGTGCTGCAGGCTCCCCATGGGTGCCATCGCTTGCAGAGGGGGCCTGGGACATCCACCCCACCCCACAGCAGCTTCCCACCCTCCATGGTCCGTGAGATGTGTCCCACAGGAGTTATTAGCCACTTGGCCACAGAGTCCAGCATGGAGTACTTAATTAAGTTTATCAATCACCTGGTATTTCCATTGTCGCTTCTTTCTTTTTAAAAAAACAGACCAGGCTCGCAGCCATATGGAAAGCCTTCTCCAAGCCACGTGGCCCAGCACCCCGACCCACCTCGGGCATTTCTGCAGAGTTCCTGCGGGGACCCCAGGCAGCTCTGCGCCCCCCAGGAGGCGCAAAAAAACTGCAAAAATGTTCTCACAGCCAGACGTTTCCCTGATGTGAGCACATCCCTGCCCCATACACACAGCTGCCCATTTTCAGAGCTATTTGCAAACACCAAGGGAGCAAGCCTCACCTCTCCCTCTCTTTTCTTGCCTCTATCATAGAGGTGCACAGGGGAGGCAGAGGAAGGAGAAGCCATCCCTGAGAGCAAGGGCATCTCCTGGGCCAGGTTGTCCCCTCCGGTGGGGTTCAGCAGCTCGACCCTCCACAAAATCAGCACCCCCTGAGCACCTTCTCCTGTCTTGCCCCTAGCGGCTGCCCAGAGGCCATTTGGTGCCTGTCTGGGGACAAAACCCCAATCTGTGCATCCACACGTGGCCACCAGCCCGGTACGTCCCCAGCGCCAGGGACCCACGGCGAGGCTGCCTCTGCGTCGCAGCTCCCCCTGCGCAGCCGCCTCCTTTTATTTTTAGTTGATGGGATTTAGCATAAAATAGTGCTGACCTAGCTGTAATCTAAAAAATTTGCAATCGACAGCTATATCATCATGTGCCGTATTTTTGACTTGCAAATAGCTTCCATGGATAGCGAGGGTGTATTTATTAAACACAGCTAGTGTTGCATCTTTATTTAGCTCCTTCTGTTACCACACTGTATAATTCATGAAATTGCCTTATAAAGTTAGGGCGGAATTAAAACGTTGACCAGCCTGTGAACCGGCGCTGACACTTTAATTATTTTAAAAGGAAAGCTGAGAGAAACTCAAACCTGACAAATAACCTGGTGCTGGAGAGCAGGACCTGCCGCGGAGCTCCCTGCCCTTGGAGCAGGCTTAGAGGCAGCTCCGGCGCCTGGTGCCCTTCTGAATGTGGCTGCAGGCTCCATCCCGCACCTCCAGGGGAAGTTTTTCCATCCCGGATGAGCTGTTTTCCTGCTGGGTTCTGGGAAGCCTTCCCCGAGCCCTCCTTGATGCATTGGCAGCACTTCTCCCTTCTTGCAGGTGGCACTTTGCGTCTCCTACCGAAGCCAGGAGGTTGCAAGGGTGAGAAAACACCAGTGGAAGGGCAAGGATGCTGGCTTGGACAGCACGTGCTCTTCCCCATCAGCTGTGTTTCAGAGCAGACCCCGTCCTCAGGAGGATCTCAGCCCCGTGCACAGCACCGCGAAGACAGGTGAGGAAATGCTTCTCTTTCCAGCTCGGTGCCGGAGCCTTGCTCCACGGGAGCGAAATCACGCGCCGGCCTCTCCTGAATGCAATGTTTTACAACAGCATGCTCTCTAATAAAATGTTCCCCTCAAGTTCATCTTCACGATAAAAACAGTTCCTTTCCTTGCATCTGAGTCCTTGTATGCCTTGACTCATGAATATTTCATTAGCACCTGGAGACTTTCCAGCAGAGAGCGATGTGATTTGGGTCTCCAGATTGCCGGGGCGTTGCACGGACACAGGCTGGGCGCAGCAATGCACGAGTGTTGCTGACACGGGGTGTGCTGCCTGCAGCGGGGGGCACGCCTTGCAGCAAGATGCATGCTGTGCAGCAGGACGCATGACTTGCAGCAGGATGCATGCCGTGCAGCAGGGTGCACGCCTTGCAGCAAGACGCATGCAATGCAGCAGGGTGCTGAGCTCGCAGTGGGTCGCACGTCATGCAGCAGGGAGCATGGCCAGCACATCCTGGCCGTCCTTGCAGCATGCAGCACAGGGCACGGAGCCCCAGGAAAGGCTCCCCATCCAGCCTCGCCCAGCCTCACCTTGGTGCTGGTGCACGGCAGCCCTGACAAGTCCTGGAAAAGAAGAAAAAATGCCAGTCAGAAAACAGCAGCTTGCATCTATGTGGGAGGTGTTTTTATAACAAATAGCAAAGAAACTCATAATTCTGAACTTTAGGAAAAAAAAAAAAAAAAAGGCATTTTCTCATCTCCATTTAGAAAACAAAAGCTTGTTTTCAGGTGGTCTGGGGGCTGGCGGGGGCTCGGGGGGCTGCGGGGCCGACCTGCCACTGCCTGGCCCCCAGGGGCATCTCCTCAAAGCGTCTCTGCTTCCAGATGCCACGCGCAGATGAAAACCAGATTTCACCAGAAGTGCTCGGGCCAGGACGTGCTATGCGGCCTTAAAAAAAAATAAATAAACATCAAAACAAAATTAAATACTAACACTGGCACAAAACATGACACGAAAGACTTAATGCAAAACATTCCCTCCGTTGGAAAAAAAAACTTCTTTTCCTACAAGAAACATCAGGCAGGGTTTCTTTCAGCCAGCCACGTCTCAGAGCTCTGCCTTTTTCCCATCTTTTTCCCATTGCAACCTAGCAGAAAGCAAAGGGCAGCCACCTTCAAGGGTGATGTTTTTGAGAGTGAATAAAGCAGAAAAGAGTAGAAAGGAGCCGGGGATGGCAAACCCTGGGTGCAGGAGGAGGCCCCAGCACCAGGACGGGCGAGATGTTGTGGGTGCCCATCAGGCTGAACCTCCGAGTGTTTGCCGACAAACATCCCTTGAAAAATGCCCAGATCACCTTGACTGACCCAAAATTTCCTTCTGCCCTGCCCTGCCTCCAGGCCCTAGGAATGGCCAGGAGCAGCTCTCACCCTGCTCAGACAGAGCTCGTTGTTACAGCACAGAGGAGAGATCCCCAGTCCACTGGGGCACATACATTAAGTGGTGTGGGCTGAATAATTTACAGTAAGCAATTTACTCAGTGTTACCTCTGCTCCCACACGGAAAGGCTGCCTGCAGACTAATGCTGCTTCTTAGACTTATCAGTCATTCAAAACTGTTTCCTATATAATTTCCGTGAATGATGCTTGGTGCGTCTGATTGTTTGCAAATAGCTCCCTGCGAGCGCCGGGCACGTGGAGCCCGGGCTGTGTTTGCTCAGCTTGGAAGGGCCGGATCGGTCTGGGGGAGCACCACGGCTCCCTCACTAGGTGCCCGCAGTGCTGCAATCAAGTCTTGTGCTTCGATTCATACACCTGCTTTTTTTCTCGAGGGTTTGCCAGTGTTTGCTTAGAATTTATCGTTATTTCCCAAGCCAGCTTTGCCCGGTTCTCAGGTGGAGCCTGGCGTGTGCCGGGGGGGCACAGTGTGGGGCTCCCCCCGCATGCACCCGCCCCGCTCCCCCCGTGCCACCCATCCTGAGGTGGGTAGGAGGGTCCCACCTCCATCTCCGTATCGCCTCCATGCTTTTCCTAAAAATATGCGTATTGGCCAGTGCTCAGAAAGGATTTCCCTGGAAAACCAAGGCGGGTGGGGGGGGGGGTGTTATAAAATTACTTCTGGTGTTGATGTCTCCGGGCCAGGAGGGGGAAAGCGCTGCCGCCCTTCCTCTGGCCAGCAAGCCTCCGGGAGGTGATGCTGCCAGCACCAGCACAGGCAGCAAGTGGAGGCTCTTGCACACACGAAGCCCCGGCTGCTGTAAATAAATGATCCCCGAATGCCCCTGCGGAGGGGAAGGAGCTCTGGGGGTGTTAACATCACCCCCCACGTTACCGCTGCCCGCGCTCCTCCGCGCTCCGCTATTCGTGGCGCTCCATGCCTGTAATAACTGGTGTTTTGGCAGCTGACGCCGTGTAATCGAACCGGGGCTGTCAGGGAAATTTGTAGCTATTTGCTTCACAGGGTTTCTTCATTCCACTCAGCAGCTGTCAGCCCGCGCCGCGTGGTTATTGATGATAGGCGCTAATCATGCAGCAGATTCCCCACATAAATCAAGAGGCAGTAGAAAATAAAGTTTCTTCACACTGAGGTCATTTGCCCCCCTCCCAAGTGCCACAGACAAGAAAAATACAACAAACTCTTACTCCTGCTATTAATAACCCTCCTCTCCACCCCCCTCCCCCCTCGTCCCCTGGGAAAAGGAGATGGTGTCAAATTTTAAATTACAGCTTTTGTTACATCAGCCCAATTGCGTGTTTATAAAACTAATTAGCGGGTACGTCCTGCGTGTTGCGGGCTTGATTTGTGGACTGTCACGTGCTTGCAGAAGGGATCCTATAAAAGGCTTTTTTCTTCCCTTTTTTTTTTTTCCCCTCCCCTGACACGCAGCAGAGGTCAAGCAGTGGATCGTGCATATTGTAAGTGACAGCTTAAAGTACCTCAAGGGTGCTAATCCTCCATGAAACCTTTTTTCCACCCTATCTGTATTGCGCTGAAAATGGAAGGCACTTCTCTCCCCTCGCGGCTGTCACTCCTCCCGAGTGCAAACCGGACAAATATAGCCCTGCTTCGGCCTCGGAGGACTCAGAGGCAGCCCCGGCACCGCTGCCCTGCTGCGGGCACTGCGTGACAGCCCCTGGACCCTTCCCTGGGCCATCCCAAACCGCTGTCCCCAGTGCCGTCGCTCGCCCCAGTGAACACGACCCAGCTCAGCTCCTGCTGTGCCCACAGTTTAGGGTGGGAAACGTGTGACCGAGCAGGAATAGGGCTGTCTGGGGACGTACCACTCCGTCCTTGTTGGTGTTCAGCTCTCACCATGCCAGGGCAGGGGAGCAGGGGGATGAAACACCAAGAAGGTGGCCCCACCCTGAGCTCCCACCCAACATCTTGAGCCTGGGAAAAAGTGTTTTTTTTTTTTTTTTTTTTGCTTTTGCTCCAACCCCGTAAGCCAAGCTGCAGCACTGGGGTAGAAGCGTGCGCTAAAGCACTCCTGTCCGTGGGGAAACACAGCCCTGTGCCCGATTGTGCGGGTGCCAGTGCTGGGCACGGGGTCCCGGTGCCACCCACCTCCGTTCCTCCGCCAGCACAGCACACGGTGACATTGCTAACCCAGGTCTCATTTTGGGGCTGGAGCTGTAGATTTGATGATTCAGCTCCCTCCTCCCCCGTCTCTGCCCGCTCGTTATTGCCGCCCAGGAGCGGCAATAACGTGAAGTAACACGTAAGTAACAGTGAGCACACGGACGGCTTAATTAGCTCTTCGTTAGCTGCTGTGCCCACCTGGGCCAGCCCGGCTGTCACACCACAGCCAGGACACACAGCTGGTGGTGGAGAAAAGCCTCTGGGATGGACAATGATCTTGGAAGGGATTGTGCCTTTGGTCTGGAGACAGAGGAGGTGAGTTATCAGACGTGTGTGCCCCTGCTCCTGACACCCCAAAGCTCCCACCAAGGTCCCAACCTGCGCCTGCTCCTCCCACAGGGGGCACAGGGATGCGCGAGATGTGCCAGCAGACTGCAAGAAAACAGCTCGTCCTGACTTGTTTTTTAATGCAGATACCAAATCACAAGCCTCAACACTCGCTAATTAGCTTCTAGATTGGCGTGTTCATTACCAAAATGGTTAATTCGCTCGGCAGTGGCAGTGTGTCTCATACAAAAGAGGAGCCATCCTTTGAAGGCAGAGCTTTTATCCTTTTCAAACACGTCCTCAAGTTATCAACTTCAACACAACATCAAGGCCTGCTTTTGTTGGAATAATTTAACACTAATAGTTCACGAATGCTGCCACCGCTCTTGCTGCTGAGCTGTCACTGGCTGCAGCGAGACATTTGGTTCAAAGGCAGTGCCAGCACAGAATGAATTTGGACTCATTTATTAAAAAAAAAAAACTTGTTTTTTCCCTTTCTCTTGTCATCTGGTGGGGTTGGCAGCTCCAGTCTTGTCCGTGCATGAGCTGATGTTGCACGGATCTCCTGCAGCAGCTCAGAGAGGTGAGCGCAGGCATCGCCGCGGGGAGCTGCGCACCGCTGGGTGCCACGTCCTGGCGCAGGCAAAGGAGCTGAACTGATGAGCTGCAGACCCAGACACAGTAACTAAAGTGTGCAAAGAGGCAAATCGATGCTGGAGTGTCCAAAGAGGGAAATCGATGTTGGCAAACATGAGCGCTCGTAGCTCTGTGCTCAATGATGCCCTGGGGTTGTGGATGCGGGGTGCAGGGCGCATCCCCTCCTTCCGTCCCCTGCCCTGCTGCAGGTGCCCCAACCACTGCCTCCTTCTTCTGCCCTCCCAGCACGGTGTCACCACTCTCAGCACACAGTGACAGTGTCCTGCTCGCCCCCGTGTCACAGCCCCGTCACCGCAGATCGACGCCGAAACGTTGTCCCTGTCGCTGCCTCTGCAGCACCCCGGGTGGGACGTGCCTTGACAGCGGCCGCGTTTCCAGGCTGCATCAGATAAATGTCTGGAGTGCAGCTGGGAGAGCGTGGCAGCGAGTAAATCGACAAGATCAGGGGAAATAACGTAGGCATTTCGGATCGTGTCGCTCTTGGGGACGCCCTGCCGAGCAGCCCCCCATCTCCACGGGGACAGGGCCAGGACAGAGTCCAGCCGGGGAGGGGACGTGCTGGGAAGGGACAGGCCTCGCTCTGTAACACTCATTCACATGCTCACACTTTCCAAAACACCAGCAGAATAATTTTATGCCTTTCTAAGGAGACAGACACCCCAAATTTGTGACAGCCGCCGCTGCAGCAAGGACCGTAGTGCCCTGGAGCTTGCACCCCTTGGTGATGTGAACCAGGGGCTCGGGGACCGGCCGTGACTTCGCAGCGGGGTCCCCACCCTGGGGACCTCCTCTGCTCCCTGAGCCCCCACACAACCCGCTCCGTCTGGGAAAGGCCGCCGCCTCGCCACCCTGATGCGCTGAAACGCTCCCAACGCCTTGGGCCGGTTCCAAGGTGGAACAAAAAACAGATTTCCAACCCCCCAGTGTTGTCACGAAGCGGAGCGGCGGGCCCCTCGCCAGCTCGCGGGGTGACGCGAGCAGCGCTTTGCTTTGTCATATGTTTCTCTTGGCAGCGCGGAGTCACCCGCAGCACAACAACAGTGCTGGGCCGGGTGAGTCAGAGCCGTTCCTAGGTGAGCAGTTAAATAATTCAGTGAGGTTTTATTTCAGAATTTAATTATTTTATCATTTATTTATCGGACTAAGGAGGGCTCTCTTGCTCGGCAGGCTGTAAATCCCCGTTTCCTCCACCCTCCTCTTGCCTCTCCGTGGTCGAGCCTCGGGGCTGCCTTCGCCGGCACCAGCACACCCAGGCGCATGCGCTTCCGTGCGTTATCCAGGATGACCTAATGCCATGTGAACGGGTCTCTCCAACACATTTCTCTGAACCATATTTTCTTCCCTTTGTTTCCATCCTTCCTCTTCCCTCAGATGCTGAGCGATTTGGAAACAAACCGCTGCGGAAGACCCAGCACCTACGAAACCAGAGGCAGGAGCGGGCGGCAGGCGCCGAGGCTGCTATTTGCGAGGCGGAGCTCGTTCTTGATGTACGGTTTTGCCACCGTGTGTGTCAACAGGAGCGAATGCACACGGAGAGATCCCTTTATTTTATTTTTCCTCAAGACTGTTCTCTCCTCTGAAAAAGAGCAAAACTTTAATCATGCACACACGCCCCAGATGTCAAGCCTGCTGGCTGTGCTTGTAAGACGAGCCCCTGTTACGGGCTCTCACATCGCTCATGGTGCCACCACATTGTCTTCAGACAACGGCTGTCTACTCATAAATTATCACACCTACTTCATCCTTTTCAGGTGTAACCAGTAATTTAGCTTTTGGAAAGAAAAAAAAAAAAAAAAAAGTGGAAAGGGGAAAATCATCTCGAGCAAGAAATAACTAAAAAATGTGCAAAACAGAATGAAAATGACACTTCAGCTTTAACATCACATCATTAGCAAGATATTTTATCATGCAATTCATCTGCCTACCTACCTGCTTCCCAAACCACAATGTTCCCCTCAGAGTTCTGTTCCTCTTTTGCAATGAACCATAAATTACATGCTGACAGCTTTAATTTGTGCAAAGTATGCCTGGTTGCTTCTGGCACAAGCAGCCGGCTGCTATAATAAGGTCAATATATATTCATTGTCGCATTGCTTGATGTGCCAGATAACACAAAAATGCAGAAATGTGGTAGTTTCTTTGGGGCTACAAAGTGGGAATGATAGAAAGCGAAGAACGCTGCATCTCATCAGGGCATCGCAAGCAGTTGGCTCATCATTTATGCATGGCAAGAGCAATGTTATGATTTAACTAATCATCATCAGTTATTCATCCCATTGCTGTCAGGGGACCATGCAACACTTTCATTTCTTGCCAGTTCTAGATAATTTATGTTCCCCTATCATTCAAGGGGTTTTCTGTTTGCTTGTTTCCTTCTTTTTTTTTTCTTTTTTTTTTTCCTTTTTTTTTTTCTTTGCCTTGTGGTTGACCAGCATCAGGTAAGCTCCAGCGGTTCCTCTGCAGCGTGGGAGCCGCGCGCGGAGCTGCTGCGCGCTCTGGGCAGGGGGCTGGGGGGCTCGCAGCGGGGGCAGCCTGAGCAGCGCCGGGACAACATCAGAAAGTGGTGCAACCTGGGCAGATGCTGTTTGGGAAGCTTCAGCTCCATCGCTGCCTGCTCCCAGAGGGGCTGGGGAGGGCGGCAGCCGCCTTGCAGAGCCACTGCTGCAGCCGGCAGAGCCCCCGCTACGGCCGGTGCCTGGGGGCAGCTCTGGCGCTGTGCGCACCCAAGCAGTCCCCACACCCAGCCCTGCACTCTCACTCTTTCTGGTTCCATTTTAAGCAAATTAAAAGGCAGATGCTGAGGCATGTGGTTCCTGACCGGAGTTACAGAGATGTCGGCAGCCAGGACTGCTGCCGCTGCCCCCACCAGAGCCGGAGGGACACGGCCAGGGCCAGCGCGCGGCGCAGGTGGCTGTGAAACTGCAAGGGCCATCGAGCTCCCGATTTTTCCAATGCATCACCATTAAGGAAGCACCTGAGTGAAGCAGCTCTGCACCGTGCTGCTGTGAACATCTGCAGCGCTCAACAGCCCCCGGTGACCCTCCTCTGAAAATTATCACCAGGGTGGACAGGAAAGAGCATCGCTGCCCAACGGCCTCGGCACCAGGGAGGGAACCCCCCAAGCATGCAGGGGTGATGAGCACAAACATTGCTCCCGGGAGTAACACAAGCAAGTTTCGGGGTATGACCATTGAAAACACGCATTTTCAGGGCGGGAGCTGCCGTCTCGCTGTGGGGAGTGACAGAGGCGCAGGGATGGGGAGCGGTGCTCAGGAATTTGCCAGCCTTCACCTCAGGCAGGGGCTGTTCAGCGACGTGCTCCAGCGGCAGCAAAACCTCGTTGCTTGGAAAACCCAACTCCACACCATGGAAACCCACCGACCCCTCCGAGGTCTGCCCTGGCACTCGGACAGACCCTGTCTCTGGCACCACTGTCCCCAGCACCAGTGCTTACAGGTGGAAAAGGAGCCCAGGGATGTGGAGAGGTGGAGTTTAATTGCCTGACCACCCCAAAGGCAGCCTGCCCGGTGGGTTGATAGGTGTGACTGCACAACAACCACAAACGTTGCTGTTACGCTCATGGACATTTCTGTAGAATACGTATTAAGGGAAGTAGATTAGATGGCTTTTCCCTGAGATCATAAGTATTTAAAAAGCAATAAGGCTTAATGTCTGTTTTTCTTACTTCGTAAGGTGGTTGGGGATGATAAATGATAGGCAATTTCATGGTCGGAATTTCAATTTCTCCAAATATTAGTGCTATTCTCCACTTCCAAGAGATCCCTTTTGGCAGCCTCCTGCGTTGCCTCCTCCTCCCCTGCTTCCAAATTCATTTCTAGGGTAGACAGACATTTCCCAGGCCTGGAAATGGAAAATGGTCTTGGGAAGCCCATCAGCACCACGCAGCCCCATCCACATCACATCCATGCACACAGGGGGGGTGGCAACTGCTTTTGTGCAAATGGGTTCTTCACCACAGATACCCAGGTTGAGGACAACCAGTTATGAACCCAGCAAATGGTTTCGGGAAAAGAAAGGAGTTTGGAAAGCTGAAAATGTTTATTTGGATTTTTTTTTTTGTAAAGAGAATGATGCTTCTCTTTTTTTGAGGTATGTTTAGATGCAGCCAATGCAATTTAAAGAGAAATAAAAATCCCAACCATGGTGAAAAAGCGCTATTTCAGAGTGATGAAATATGATCATGTCAGTGAAGAAAAAGGTTTCACCTGAGACACATTTTTGATGGCTTTTTTTGTTGAAGTGAAGAGGAGAGGAAAACAAGATGTGCTCAGGTCAGTGCAAATGGCTGCCTGGCCCCAAAGCAAGGAAAACCAACAATGAAACATCCAAAAACCCCTGAGTAGCCGCCCTAAAACAAGAAAACATTCATCGCAGCCCTAGCACTGATGAACACTTCCATGAAATCTCCGCACGTTAAGCTCCTGGACTTCCCTCCCTCCACCCAGACAGAGGTTGAGGGGCTGCGGGGTGTCCCCAGGGGTATCCTGCTGGGATGTTTACTCCAAAGGGTAAACACCCACCCCGTCTCATGGCTCATAGGATGAAACCTGAAGTTTTACCGTGTGAGGTGAGGGTGGCATCGGGACCGTGGTGCAACCACAGACCCACGGCCACCCCCTGCCATAGGAAGGGACTGGCTCTGCTGCCATCAAACCGCTCTCGGAGGGAAGCCAAGACAGTCCAGCACCCAAAACCCCCCCGTTCCCCCGTTCCCTCCCGTATTTCCTGCAGAAAAGCAGGGAGGAGGCAGCGGCGTCCGGCTGCCAGCAGCTCCTCTCCTCGGTCCCCGGCCCCCGTGATGTATTATTGAAATCCATTACGGCGCGGCGGCTCTGACAGCGCTCGGCGGTAATGTGTCACGGCAGCACCACTCTGGTGATGTACTTACATAATATATCAAAGCCCCATCATCCTGATTATGTTCTAATACAATATATCAAAACGCCATTGTTCTGATGATGCACTATTATCATACATCAAAGGGCCGGGGCCTGCTGATGTGCTATTACCCAACATCAAACTCCTGTCAGTCTGACGCTGCGCTGTCACGCAATGGCCACTCAGAAGACGGTAATAAAATTAAGCTTATTCTTTAAAATTTATCTCTCTATCCATCTGTGGAGAGATATTGATTTAGAATGCATTGCGAACTGCATATATATCCCATAAGTTAGGGGGCTGACTGATAAGCCTTCATGTGTTTTAGAGCTTTTAAAATGCAAGGAGAGCTTGATTTTTTATTTTTATTTTTTATTTTGAGCTTGTGGGTCTGCAATGCCAGCCAGAAAGGGAAGAACAAGCCCTCCTCTGCTCTGCAGCCACACGCACCCCTGAATTTTGCAAAGCATCCGCGCGGTCTGTGGCTTCACAAGCGCTGCACTCCCCGTGCTGCTGCGGGTGCAGGAGGGGAGCTGAAAGCCCAGCCAAGCCCTTACAACCAACAGGCATTGGGCCTTTTCGAGAAGCCCGAGTGCATCTTTCTTTTGATATTTTCCTGAGAAGAGAAACACAGACGCAGAAAGACACGGGGCACGTTTTTAAGCTGAAACCTCATTGCTCCCACCTCACCTTTGCTTAAGGAACAGCGCTGCACGAGGCCAATGCAGGGGTGATGCGCCAGCGACCTGGGGTGATGGGGATGGACACGTGCAATGCTTTCTGCAGCTCCAGCCTGGGGCTGAGAGGTCTTCTCGCCCTTCCCCAGCCCAAGCCCACAGCGGGGTGAGGACCCCAGCCCAGCTGAGACCCCCGTGCTCACGGAGCCCCAGCACTCGGGGCCACCCCGGCTCAGGCTGCGCTGCGCCTCGGGGAAGCTCTCGCCACCCTCGCAGTTTGATTTGGCTCCCGAACAAACCAGAGGGTGGTTAAAGACATCTGCGCGCTCTCCAGCTCCCTCCCTGTAATTAGGGTTGCCCAGAGGTGCTGTTCTAACGAGGGCTGGAGGAATTTCCCCGGGTGCTGAGCAAGGAGACCTGGCAGAGGGATTTTGCCTTGGCTCTGGGAAACCTCTACAAACGCCTCAGGGGGGATAAAAAACAAGATAAAAGCCCTCCCCTTATGGCACTGGAGCTTGACTTCGAGCGAGGCTGAAGCTGAGGAGCACCTGCCCGGGTAGGAGGAGTGGGGGAGCCTGGTTTCGTGGGGGGGCAGAGCAATTCGGAGCTGCAGAGGCAGGTGGCGAAGGGAGGTGTCTGCCGGGGAGGAGAGGAGACCGATAAGAGCCGTGGGACAGCCCGGGGTCATCCTGGCTGCCTCCCCGGGGCTCCTCAAGCACTCGCATCTGCAGAGATAACAGCGCTCAGAAGAGGTGGGCAGGGCAGAAGGGAGAGCA
Organism: Cygnus olor; assembly: GCF_009769625.2. NCBI lineage: Eukaryota > Metazoa > Chordata > Aves > Anseriformes > Anatidae > Cygnus > Cygnus olor. Next base: position 20,954,559 of record NC_049179.1, on the reverse strand, counting down.
GTGGGGCAGGCTGCCAGCCCCCCATGGCGGGGGCATTTTCAGCAGAAGAGCAAAAGCTGTTCTCTTCCCATGGCGTTTGCCTTTGCCCCCTTTGGGTTTCCCACTAGTTTTCCCCTCTCTCTGGAGCAGGCTATCAGCCCTTCCTTCACGACCCAGGCACGGCAGCGGTGCCTTTGCCCCTCCTGCCCTGCCCATATCCAGAGGGCTCCGGTCCCCCCCTGCTCCCCGACAGCACAACCCATGCCCAGTGATGGATCTGTGTGCCCGTCTGTCCTCAGGTGCTCCTGGCTGTCAGGCAGCGTGAGGCCAACAGGCAGGTCCAGCAGGCTGCAAGGAGGTGCTGAAACGGGAAAATAATTTCTAGCATCCCAAAAATTGCTCAGGGACAGAGAATTGGGCATAGAGCACCGGGGAGGGTGAAAGGAGGAGGCTTTTCCTTTCCACCCAGTGGCCAAGTCCCCGCTTTGAGAGAAGGAGGGTGAGAGGGAAGGGGCCAAACCCCGGTGGTTTGGCCGTGCCACGGAGGTGGGGACACCAGGGTGGGGACACCAGGCAGGAACAAGAGCAGCATCCAGCACAGGGCTTTTGGCGCTGCGAGGAGCGGGCAGGAAACCACCCACAGCGGTGCTGTGAACGAGGAGTTTTTCCAATCTGTCTAAAACCGATATTAAAAAGAAACCACAGGAATGCTGGATGCCTTCCATCCCGCTTCGCACCTTTCACAAACCAAAACATCCCTCGGAGCAGCTGGCACCGGAGGGGGGCACTTTGTGGAGCCCACACGTTCGTCAGGAGCGATGCTGAACAGCAGGAGCCTCCTGCGTGGTGTGCCAGGGTCCCTGCTCCCGTCCCCACGGCAGCTGCACCTTCCATCTTCCATCCCAGTGCAGCCAGTCTGAGGAGAAAAGAAGCAATTTCGTTTTTTTTTTTTTTTTTTTTTTTTTTTTTTGTCTTTCGTGCTTTTTGTTTGTGTGTTTGTTTTCCCCAGGGCAGCAGCACTCGCAGGCATCATTAGCGCAGCAGCCACCGCCTGCACCCCAGTGCCCACGACCCAGTTTGCAGACCCAGACCTGCAACGACACCTCTGCAGGTCGGCCCCAGGGCAGGATCTGGCCCAAGGTCGTGCCCTGCGGCTCTCCTGCCTGGCTCACAGGTAGCTTTTTGCAGTTTGTTGTCCCTCAGGTTCTCAGCAGAGATGTGCAGCCTTCTGTACCCCTCTTTGCCCCTCCAGGCGCCCTTCCTCCATAGCATCGGTGCCCGGACCGACCACGGCTTGGGACGAGCAGGGGAAGATGCTCTGGCACAGCTGGGAGAGCAAACCAAAAGCGAGATAAGATGCACACGTTTTAACCCGTCCATTGCAGTGATAGCACAATAAAGTTGCTCAAGAGTCAGCTTAGGGCTTGTTGATTAATGAAAAGAAAAATACTCCCCAGCACCGTGTCACCTGCAGAGCGTCCCCGGCACCGTGTCCCCAGCCTGCTCTGCTGGGACCTGCGCCCACGGCTGCCCCCACAGGGTGAGCGGGCAGGATCCGACCGGCAGTGTCACGTCCGAGCCGCCCCAGGGCTGGCAGCGGCTGCAGCACCTCGCCTTCAGACGCCCGCGGAGCGCGCCGTGCCACCCCGAGCGCTAATTACCTCTAACGAGAAACCAGCGCGCTTCTATTCCACGGGCGGCAGCGGATCCAAGACCCAGCTGCAGATTTTTCTGCATCTTCCAGGCCTTTTTTTTAGACTTTTTTTAATTATTATTATTTTTTATTGAGTCATTCCTTACTAAAGCGGCGTCCCCTCCTTGGTGACACGGCTGCAGCATCAGCCCTGCAAACTGCACCGGGCTTCAGGCTGGCTTTGCTCGGCTTACAAAAAACGTCACTTTTAGAAGCAGATCTTTCTGGTAGGGCTGGGGTGACGAGGCTCGTCAGCACAGGAGTGCGAGGATGCAGGGGAGGCTCCCGCTTCCCTCCTGCAGACCCTCCCGCTGTTTATTTTAGTGCATCTTTGGGAAAATGGCCATTGGTGGCAGGCAGCGATGTTTAATCAGGTTTGTGTTTACTTTCGGAGCCACTGTACAAACAACACACTGTGGGTAAATTAAACAAACACCGGTTATAAAGTCTACATAATCAGCTTAAACTCAAAGCATAATTACAAGAGTCAGAATCTACAGTATCATAAAGATAGGCAGCCAAGGACTGGCTCCAGCACATGACAGAAATATAAGTTAGCTCTGAAAGATAACCTTGTGAGCTACAATTAACTCGCAGGCTTTGACAGTTACCGAAACCCTAAATGAAAATAGCCCAAGGAAAACAAATACAAGGTTTGGCACTCCTGAAGAAATTTAAACCTAAACATACAAATTAAAAGCACCTCGAGAGGCAGGGTGGGATTTAATAACATAATGTCTCCCATTCACTTGAAAGTAATTGATGCACAATAAAAAACCCTTTCTGTCAGCACAGGCAGTGGGAAAACCCACCGAGTGGCTGTGGAAATCAAACCCTTTTCATGTAGGGGTGTTTTTTTTTGTTGTTGTTGTTTTTTTTGTTGTTGTTTTTTTTTTTTTAAAGCAATGACCTGACAGAAGAAAGCCCGCAGGGAAATGGCTGGTTTCAAGAGGTTGTTAACAGACAAAAGCGCCCGCGCCAACCTGGCCCACGCACGACGCCCGCCGTGGCCCGGCCGAGCTGCAGCAAGTGCCGTGCTCCTCGCTCCCCTGCAGCACAAATAGCAGCCGTAATTAGCGTGGGGTAATATGAAGGTGCTGGCAGCCCCGAGGAAAGCAGTGTTATTGCGTGCAGGGGGTACGTGGGGTGCTGGTGGCGTCTCCGTCCCCGCGCCTGGGGATGAATACGTGAGCTGTGTCCGGGCCACAGCGACCTGCCATCCCCACCGCCCGCGGGGCCGTCACTCAAGGACTCGAGAGCTGCAAGGCACGCTCCAAATCCAGGGGCTAAACGCGAGAACATCTTGGCAGCGCTTTCTGCTGACTCCTCCCGGGTTCCCAGCCGGCTCCGGCTCGGTGCACCAGCTCGCCCGGCGGCGCTGCTCGCCCCACTCGGATGCCAGCACAACCACGGGTTTCTGCCACCTGCTCCCGTGGGACAGCTCGGGCACAGCGAGCCTGCCCCCGCTCCGGCTGCTCCTGCAGACACCTCCCCTCGTCGCACCGGGCTTGGTGCAGGGGCTGGCAGCAAGGGCAGGGAGCTGCAGCACGCAGCTGGCACGTGCTGCTCGCGGCAAAGCTTCGGGGAGCAGCAGGCTTCCCGGCGAGGCTGGGAAACGAATGCCTTTTAAAATAAAAGCCGATAAACTGCCGAAGTTAGTGCTGCTCCTCGCTTATAAATCAGAGCGCTGTGCCAGCTAATGGCTCCGGCAATGGGAGTTCAAAGGAAAGAAGTAACCTAATTATAAAGTTTGTTAGATTTATTGTCAGTTAATAACAGCATTTCCAAAGATGCTATGAGTAAGATCAGTGGGTTTCTCATGCTTTACGCATTCTTCTCTTCCCAACAACTATTCTAGGTCAAATTCATTGTGCTGCGTTTCGTTTTCCACCACACGGAGCGAGGACACTTACAAGCAAACCTCACAATGCTGTGATTAGCATAATGAGGGCAGGTGAATATATTGTACTTCCTTTTGGCTTTTTTTGGATTATATAGTGAGCAAGAAAAGATGTCAAGAGCTGCTGGCAATTTTTGCAAATATTAAGGTAATGAAACAACTAGAAGATGCTGAATTATTAAAGGTTCCCCTGCATTTCTGATATTTTATTCCTTTTATTAAATGTGTAAGTGAAGTATCACAGAGCTGGGCTGCCTGCCTTCTCCCACGCCTTTCCCAAAAGTGGTGGAGGGGAGGGAGAGCCAAATCCAGCCCGGTGCCTGCTGCGGCACCAGCTTCTGGCTGTGTAACAAGGGCTGGGTTGCTGCGGCAGCCCAAGGCCCAAAGGCAGAGGAGACAGGGCCGAGTTTCGGGTGAAGGAACGCAAGCGTCCCACGGCAAAGGGCTGCAGGAGCTGCAGGAGCAGCGGGAACATCTCCTGCGGTCTGCTCACAGTTGGGGTCTGAGGGCTGGAGCTGATGGCCGGGGTCTTTCTGGCACAGGACTGCTTGAAATAAACGGAAGGATGAACAAAGCAGATGGGAGCAAAGCCATGCAGAGCAAAGGCTGCCTGAGCAGCAGCAATCATCTCCCACCAGACAGACTTTTCAAGGGTTTCTAAAAAAATCCTTGATATGGCCAAACACTGCAAAAGGGGGCGAGGCTGCGGGGGAGCGGCGCTTCCTCGCCAGCTCCCCTTTCCGTCAGTGAGCTGAGCTTCAAGCCCTTACCATCAGGCACAGAACAAGGGCTGGGTGATTTTGCATCACCACGTGCTGCCAGAAAGGTCCGGGGGTGGCTGCAGGAGCTGCAGCTCCCCCAGCTCTCCGCAGAGCTGCTTGGGGAGAAATCCCAGGACTTGGTGGCTCCACGGCTGGGAGCCCCTGCAGTGCCGCAGCACTGGGGGGGGAGCTGCTGCAGCACAAGGGTCCCCATCAGCTTCATCACTCATCTCCACCACCACCTCCACCACCACCTTCATCTATTATCTCCACCACCACCTCCAGCGCCACCTTCACCCCCACCCAAAGGTGCCCCCCTGCCCCGCAGGGGGTGCATCCCAACTGGCCGTGTCCTGTGGGTGAAGATGCTGAGCAAAACCATTGCCAGATTTTTCCTGGAAATATAAATCCACCTCCCCTCTCACCCGCTCCAGCCAGTGACTACGGCGTTAAAGCAGCATTTTAGCAGCAAGTAGAGGCGGATGGAGGAGCTCAGCCCAGGTGCGCTGTGCCCACTGTTGAGATACCGTGCTGTATGTCCCCACCGCATTAGCAAAACTATCCTGCATTAAGCACTCCAAAATAGGAGTAATATTCTAAGCTTAATTATCATTTAAATATAATAGGAATCTGATGTTTCCACCAAGCGAGCGTGTGCCAATCAGCCAGCAGTAAGCACCGCATTTTCTAAACAAATCGTTATTAACTTTAATATATTGCAGACATGTAGCAAGCTGGATCCAATTTTAAGTGAAAATTAATGGCAAATTCTTGTAACCACATTAAGAGCCATCTTAGTTCATTTGAAATCAGTTAAACATGAAAACAATATGAAAGCCATCTTGTGTGCCTGGAATATAAATATTTGTCCTTATCCTTGCCAGAGCAGCAAGAAAAATTAAGAGACGTTGGCATGTAAGCTTTATATAAACACACTCACAAAAGGCCGACATTTGATGGATTAAACTATTTGTCAATTTTTCCATTTCCTTCGTCAAAAAGTAATTAAACATTAAGCAGATGTCAGAATCTAATTGGTTCTAGAGAATATTGCACAATAGGATTTATGGCAATTGTGAAGTTGTATTTACATGTGTGTAAACAGGCAGCCGTTTGCCAGAAGACAGTGGTCACAGAACTCTTACCTCTTCTGAGTTTAAAAAAGCCTGGTTTTGAAAAGCTATTTCCAGATTTGCCAGCTCAGCACCGAGGGAGCCCAGGAAATTTGGGAACGGGCACCGGTTTGGTGATGAAGCCAGCGCCCAGCTTTGCTGTGATGCTCTCGCTCTGGTCACACCGGCCTCATCCTGCTGCGATGCTGCAGGTCTGTGCCCCGCTGTCGCCACACAGCACCATGCCACCCACACCACCTCCTGGGCACCTTGCAAGGAAATGAAAGTATTCCCTCCCGTTTGAATCCTTTTTCTCCTCTTTCTTCCATGGAGGAATAGTGGCAGGGAAAACAAGTGGGGTAAAAAGTTCTCCTGGAGCTCTTCTTTGCATTTATTTTGTTTTCCTTTCCTGCTTTCCAAAGTGAAGGGAAACCCAAGTACAAAAGAAGGAAAGGCTTCAAAATGTTTCTAAATTTTCGGTCAGAACTGCATTTCTCTTGGTATTTTCTGCCCGGGTTACTGACCTCCAAGCAGCAGAGCACCACGCAGCCCTGCAGCCCCGCACTCCCCATCCTGCAGGAGCCAGGAGGGGACTGTGCGGGGCCTTGGAGCCCAGCAGTCTTAAACAGCAATTTGCAACCACATTAGTCACTGCTACCAGAAACCTTGCATCTGAGCCCAAGGACTAGGGGCTGATTTCGGCAGCCAGGTGCTTGGGAGAGACACGCACCCTGTTTCTCGCAGCGCATCCAAGTAGCGGCTGCTGGCTGCGGTCCCAGCAGCTCATTACCGGCTGCCACGCGCTCTTGCCCACCGCTGTGCAAGTGCTTTTCCTTTTTGTTTCTTCCTAATTGGGCCAGTGCACGGAAATCCCTGCTGTATCACGACACGAACAGGCAGAGAAGCGAACAGGAAAGGTTGTTACCCCAGAGGATTTTGCTTATTCCCCAGGTGCAGTGGCTGGGGCTGTCGATGGCGAGTGCTGGTGCCCCCCATGCGCCCACGGAGCCCCGCTGGGCATCGCAAAGGGGACACGGCAGGGAGGAGCAGACAGACCCCAGCTTCTCCCTCCGGCATTTCCAGAGGAGGAACAGCACCCGAAACGCTCTCACCTGCAGGATGGGTGCAGCCCTGCAAGCCCTGGCTGAAATATCAGGGCACTGGGGAGAAAGGCACCTTGCTGCCCCAATGGGATTTATCTTCCGAGGAACCAGGTCATCTCTGAGGCAGGTGCTGGTGCCAGTGCCAGCAGCGGAGCACTTCCCGAGGTGCAGCACAGCTCGTGCCATCCCGGGCATCACAAGCAGCCACCTCCTTGGATGGTGGAGAGCTCGGGAGCTTCCCGATGAGTTGCTGGGCGCAGGCAGCGCAGCCGCTCACAGCAGGGATTTGGTATGTGGGGGAGCCTGAACATTGCCCCAGGCTAGCTGGAAGCCAGCACATGTGTCTCTGCTGATTATTTTTCTGCTTTTCTTGAGAAAAGCCATGATGACTTCTTGTTTTCATTGGAAAGACATGCATCTGAGACACGGGGGGTTTGTTCTCCAGAAAATTACGGCGGGTTTATGAGCAGTAGAGCATCCGTAGATGATGTGGATGTGGAAGGCTCCTCTGAAATCACCAATTCATGCAGTTCCCGGACAGGTGACACCTCTGCAAGGCCGTGTCCATCCCAGCCAGCAGCCAGGCAGCCCCGCAGCAGGGCAGGACACGAGGCAGGGCCGTGCCTCAGCACAGGAGGGGCAAGAGGGGCTCCGTGCAGGGATCCCAGGGCTGTGCACATTTGTGAGAATTGCCATGGAAACTGCTCGACAGCCGGCGGCTTCGCAGCAAAACCTGCCCAAGTTCCCCAAAGACACCTCCGAGGACGAGGCAGCGAAGGAGCACTGATAACAAGGGCAGTGAAGGCGGCTCGATGTGCTGGGGCTGCGGGGACACGCCGCTGTCACCCTGTCCTGCAGCAGAGGCCAGCATGCCGTAACCCAAAACAGCCCTGGGCTGGCTGACAGGCAATCTCTTCTCTTGCTGCACATCCCGGCCCCAGGAGTCACCGCCCGGACCAAACCATCAGCCCAGGAGAAGCCACTCCTGCAAACCTCACCAGTGCTGATGCTCGGGAGTCAAGCTACAAAGGCAACATGCTGTAACTTTGGGTGATGGCTCAGTTTAAAGAGGATTTGGTTTATTCCTGGCTTGGCGTGCACGGGACCTGGTGCAGCACCAAAGCACAGCCTCCTCTCGGAGCAGGGCAGCTCAGCCCAGAGCTGGCGTTTCCCCTGCCGCTCACCCACCTTATTTAACGAGAGAAGCCAAGCAGTGGCACGAGCTCTCCAGGGATGGGAGGGAATAACAAAAATTCCCCCAGGAGGGGAAGTCACCCAAGCGTGGTCTCGCTGAGGGCAGCACACCAGGGCCAGGAAGAGGAGCAGTTCTGTGAGCCCAGATCCGGCCGGCGCTCCCGGGGCTGAGCTCGGCCCTCCAGCAGCCTGCGCGGCCGGCATCCAGGCGGTGTTGCCTAAAACGCACATTATAATTTACAATAAAGACATGGGAACAGTGACATTTACTGCAGACCTTACGCTCATTAAAACAGTCTCATTGCCTCATTAATTCCATTTTTCAGAAATTATGTTCATTTTTATGCACTGTATTAGCTCCTCATGCATTTCACATGCTGCTATTCCACATTTAAGGAATATGTCTTGGAGAGATTTCCAAATCAGCAATCCCAGTGCCCTAGAAGCAAAATAATTACTTTTTCCATTGCTAGTTCCTGCTAACCCACTCAAGATAAATAAAATTAATGCAACTACATTTGTCATGTGAATTTAATTATTCCAAACAGCATTAGCCTGGCCTATAATTGTACAGTAAATGTGCTTCACGATATCAAGGCTCACCGAGTGGAATGGAGTAGCGGGCATTTTTACATTTCCAAAAGCCCCACGGAAGCACGATGCCAAAGCTGGGGAGGGAGAGGAGGCTGCTGTCACAACACGAGTGACACAAGCAGCCAGCGATGCCACCAGCCAGAGCCGGGATGCTTGCAGGAGATGACAGCAGGCACACACTGAATTCAGCCTCTAACTGCAGCACGGGACGTGGGACCGTAGAGCTGAATGCAGTTCAGCCATTTCAGGCTGCTCTGGTGGAGAAACCCAACTGCTTCGTGTCTGTCTCGGGAAAAGAGGGCTTTCATCCAGCGTGGAGCAAATCTGGGAGGTGCACGTGGTTGCCCCAAGAGCTGTTTCTCCTCCTCTTGCTGGGTGCATGAGCCCAGCGCAGGGCAGGCTCTTTGCAGCCCCTGCCATGAAGACAGAGGAGCAAAGTGGACACCAGAGCAGGTGGGTGCTGGGCCTGAAAGGTGGGGGGCAGCAGCACAGGGGAGCTGTGGGCACGATCCTGCCCCAGCGGGCGATGCCCCGGCTGTCCCCGAGGAGCCCGGCTGTCACAGCAGGGCGAGGATCAAAGCTCAGTCTTCAATGGGGCTTGAGCCACTCAGTGCTTTGAAGGCTGAGATCAAAGCTTTGCACTGGCATTAGGTGCTGCGAGGCCTGATGTGCTGCAGGCAGCTGGGATGGCCGTTGCCAAAAAAAAAAAAAAAGTGCCATCCCCATCCCCATCCCCATCCCATCCCCATCCCCATCCCCATCCCCATCCCCATCCCATCCCCGTCCCCATCCCCGTCCCAATCCCATTCCACCACCAGCCTCCTCCAAGAGCACCCCACCAGCATGGGGCTCCTGGATCCTCCTTCTCTTTGCCCCCAGCCTGCTCGTTTCAGAAATAAGTAAAAAAAAAAAAAAAAAAAAAAAAAAAAAAAAAAAAAAAAAGTCTTCCTAGCACTTTCCTGGTCTTCTCTGTGTTGGAACGCTGCTTGTGCCCATCTCCCAGCAGCTCCCAGGACACAGGAGCACTGCAGGCACAGCAGGTGCTTGGTTTGCCCTTCCCCTGGGAATTGCTCGGCCACCTCGCCCGGTGCGTCCCGCTGCAGGGACAGGGTGACACGGTTTGCCCCGCAGCAGCCTGGCACCACCATCAGGGCTCACCCCGCTGCCCAGGGCTGAGTGCCTCTGCCGCAGGGCTCCTGGGAACTGCCCAAAAAGCCAGCAGGACGGCACAGCCTCCAGATTTCAGACATCTCCCAGACTTCTTTATTTACCATCTGCAGTGGCGTACTCCAGGACCACCTGCCCTCTCTCCCAGCTAAGCCTGCAGGAGTTTCAGGCACCCTGCGTGGCCATGAGCATGCTCTCGGCTGTTAGTACCTGCAGGAACATCTCTCCCTGCCCTTATCCCCATCTCATCTCTTTCAGCTTTTTACCCTTCCCAGCACGAGCCCTCTTTCCCGCGCCTCCCAGGAAGAGGCAGCCTGCACTCCACCACCCCCTGACACTGCATTTCCTTCCAGCTCGGCCAAAACCGCCGTGTATATTTAATCCCTTGCCTATGCCTCACAGCTACTCTCCTTTGGAATTAATTATTTAATCCCCTAGCTGTATTATTTAGCTCTCTGAAGCATCCTGGGCTGGAGATTGCATGAACAATTCCCTGCAGATGGAACCAGCGACGCAGCACGTCCCGAGGTGCTGGGCACCCTGCGGAGAGCACCCAGTGCAGGGCACGGGGGGGGCAGGACCTCGTGCCCCCCAGCCAGCCCCCTCTGCACGTGCCTTTAGCAGCGTTTCCTGCAAAGGAACAGGCCTGGGATGAAGCCGGGCTGTGGCATCCCCTCTTTAACATGCACGCTGGGTGCATACGTCGAGCTATCCAATATTAATGAGGGAAGGGTTTATTGCATTTCGTTCCCAAGGCTTCTTAAAGTGGCACCGGGCCACAGACAGCTGCTTATAAATAGGCAAGTGTCATTTAGAAGGTCACGCAGCGAACCTCGAAAAGAGCCAGAAACTTAACAGGGAACAGCGAAATGCAGACGAAATCAGAGGGAAACGCGCTCCCACACTCGTGGCCCCCCGTCCCCTCCGCGCAGCAGCACCCTGGGGGCAGCGAGGTGCTGCTCAGGAGCAATTACAGCTCCATCAGGAGGCACCGAGAAGCCACAGAGCAGCTCCTGCAGCAGCAGGCCTGTCTCTTAATGGATAACTTAATATCGTGTGCTGCTTCAGCACCCGGCAGGTCCCCACCCATCACTCGCAGCGCGAAAGGTCGGCGACCACGCGGTGCCCGCCGGGGTGGCACGAGGGGCGGCCGTGCCGCGGGGCCTGCCCAGCTCTTTGGGAAGCGAGCGTGAGCTGTAATAAAAGCCAACTCCTCTACCCTAAATAAAAAAACATTCCCTGCCTTGAAGAACAACATTTTTTTTTTATTATTTCAAAGTACCCTGTTCAGCAGCAGAGCATACAAATACTCATAGCTACGCAAATAGCAACTCTTTATTTGCTTTGTTTGCTCAGCTAATATTGACTTTCCAGCCTAACACTGCTGCTATTGAGTTTGGCTATTCACAATAATGTTTGACGAGCATTAGAACAGCGCAGTGATAACAGCATGTGCAACCGAAAAAGCAATCCATCACCCCTCCGTGGGATAGTGCCATTATGACGGGGGGGGGGGGGGGAAAACCCGTCTGCTTATTCAGTCAAGTACAACTGTTGAATATAATGCTGGCAATGACACTCCTGGCTAGTGCAAACAACCCAAGGTTACAGTGTTATTGTGTACTGGAGCAGAGCAAGCACTACAGAAAGGCTGCATTTCTGCTCGTCACCTCGGGTGGGACCACGAGGGGTTGGTCTCTGGTCGGGTCGGTGCCAAGAGCAGCCATGGAAAGGGCAAGGAAGGTTGCCTGAGGATTTTGGCTCATACAGGAGCTTCAGCACGGCACCCCGACGTGGAGGTCGGTGCCGTGGGCATCCCACGCCGCCGCTTTGCTGCCCTAAAAACCCGGGGCTGGGCGGGCAGCCCGTCCCCGCAGCAGTGCCTGCCGCGGCTGCGCTTGCCGTGCTCCCCTTCCCGAGTGGCTGCGTTTGTCACTCTTCCCTGCTAACACTCAACTTTACAGACAGATTTTGTTTCCCTTCCAGATTGCCGAGCCAGACTGATTGCCTTGTTTGCCTCCCACGTGCGTCCACTAGTTTATAGAAAATAGATGCGCGTGCGGATCAGACGTACACACAGAGGCAGGGAGCAGCCCTTGTCTAGCGCGCTGATCAGCCTGCTCCCTGCCTGGTGCGATGTGAGCAGAGCGGCTGGCCGGGGACACGCAGCCCTGCCACAGGACCTGCATGCCCTCCAACTCCCACGCTATCAACGCAAGCCCCGGGTTTAGCTTTTAAAGGCTCTTCTGCCATCAGGAAGCTGTCCCCCCTGGGGCAGGAGCCAGAGGTGTGCAGCCCGGAGATGTTTTGGAGCTGCTGCCCCAGCTCCTTTCCTGCCTTTCCCTGGATCCTGGAGAGCCCCCGGACACGCAGCATCACTGGGACAGCAGCTCTGGGGTGCAGGATGGGGACAGGGCAGGTGATGCTGGCTGGGGCAGCTGGGTTCAGCCCCTGCCTCTCTGCCCCATCCTGGGCAAAGTCCGTCCGCCCTGGTGGGTAAGAGAGGGCGAGCCAGCTTGGGAGCATTAATTCCTTGTTTCTGTGACAGCATTTTCATGTCCTGACCTTCAGCCTTGCAGCACCCCACCCGGCACAGCCTCCTCTTCCTCCTTCTCCGCCCGTCAGCCAAAGCCGCGGAGGCACGGAGAGCAAGCACTTGAGAAATGACCACGCGGATAAACACAAAAAGGCAAACATTGCTTCCCACCGCAAGCATCTCCAAAATAACGAAACAAAGAGGCAATTATCATTAGTCAGCTGCTCGGCGGGGCTGGGAGGCAGGGCAGGAGCTGGCTGTTTGCTTTGGCTGAATCATCACCACCGAGAGGCACCCAGCACCTGCGCCGCGTGCACGCAGGGACCGCCACCCCTCGCAGGGGACCAGGGCAGTGCTCAGGGGACGATCCCTTGGGGTCCCTCTGCTGCCAGTGCCTGACACAGGGCCCCAGCATCCCCCTGCTTATGTGGCTGTGGGAGCTGCGGGAGCTGGGTGGTGGGAACACCAGCGCCAGTCGGGCCAGGGGAGGTCATTCCTACGCACAAGCCCCTTTGGATGCTGCAGAAAAAGTAAGGTGTCTGCATGCTCCTTTACCCTCACACTGCCTTTTGCGCTTCTCCTGGGCAGCCAAATTGGCCAGGTCGGTGTGCACAGAACTTCCCAGCCCAGCCAGGGCCACTCAGACAAGCTCAGGAGGGAGGGCTGTGCCCTGGTCCGTGCCCACCGGGACCCTCGGTGCCCCGGCTCACCCCCACTGCACTCTGCCGTGTCTCCAGCTCTGCTTTCCTGCCCCACTGGGGCAGGAGGGCGCCGGGACGGGGCAGCACAGCCACGTGTAGATGGGGCACAAGCCGCATTTCTGTGCGCACAGACCTGCTGATGAGCAAAACGCGGCCGAATGCAAAGGTGGAAGGCAGACACGCTGATGGCAGGACGTTGCCGCAATAAGTTAATGATTGTTAACGAAGTTGGCACTCTGTTTTAGGGAGCCGGCAGTGCTGCAGCTGGGAATCACGGAGCGGGAGGGCGGCGTATTCCCCCAGCCCACAATGGGGGCTGGACACCGGAACGACCTTCTGCTCCCGATGTCCGCAAGTGTCAGGGGAGATGACGGGTGCCCCCCTTTTTTTCTGGTAGAAAAATGGAGAAAATGCATTCAGGCAGCAAATGACTCATAAAAGCAGCAGCTCACTCATGAAGGCAGCAGAATAGCAGGTATCCGGTTTCCACGAAACCCCGTTTTCGGCTGTTTGTGTCCCAGGAAAAGGCCCAGGGAAATGTAGCCGGCCACGGAGGAGCCCCGAGCGGGACGATGTCAGGTTTGGGGGAGCAATTTTGGTGTTATTATATGACATTATTCCCAAAACGGTGTGCAGACTGGAGCTCTCTGCTCTTTATTAGCCTGCTCTGGGCGTGCCTGGGCCTCGGGTCTGCTCGCTGACAAATAACAGCCTGTTATTAATGTCATTACTATTACACACGTATTTCTATAGAGCCCATCACGCAGGCTCTCAATTATGCTTTGTGCTTATGTAGCACCTTTCCCTTCAGGTCCCATGCTGCTTTACAAACATTAAACCAATGTTGGAATTTTTGCCAAAGGCAAAAAAAAAAAAAAAAAAAGAAGGGGGGGTGGGGAGGAAATCCCAGCGTTGATGCCTCCAGTCTCTGCCTGCCTCGCTCACTCACAGCGACAGGGATTGTATGCAGGAAAATATACAAAACATCTAATTTTGGTGTGTGAGGGACTGGTGTCGGGGCTGTGCCCGGTGCTGGGGCTGGATGCGGCCCCCGTGGGGCTGCAGGGAGCTGGGAGGCTCGGTGGCCTCGAGCGGCTGCCGGGGATTCCTCGAGCCCTGGGCGTGCCGGCACCCAGCGCGTCGTGCATCAGCGCCTTTAATGAGCAGGGCAATTAAACTCTCCCACTCCCAGCCCGGAGTGTTTTCTCTCTGCACCGTCACAGGGGAAATTTCCAGTGCCTGCTGCAGGTTTTTATTCCTCTGAAAGATGAAAGCACCGAGTGCTCCCATGGGGTTCACTCCCGGACTCCCGTTGCAGCTCTGGGACCCGGGTCCTGCCCCTCCTGGCGCAGGGGAGGTGCTGAGTCCCTCCTCCTTATGCAGGTCAAAGCGCCACGCCATGTTCACACAATTACCTTCCGTAATTAGTTACAATTAGCCTGCTGTGGTTTGGAAGCCTCAGCAAGGGCTTTATCCACGAGAATGCTGGCGGTGCTGCACCGGGAGAGGCTGCGCAGCCTTCCCCTTGGGCTGGGGGCTGTCGGTCCCTGCCCCGGCTGCGTGCCACCTCCTGCATGCCCCCTCTGCCACCTCCTGCCTCGTGTCTTCCCCATTTCCGAGGTCAAATCACCTGCAGAAAAATAATCAGCTCCTGTCGGTAACTTACGGTGGGGTTTCCCAGCCTCACCCCGTTCCTGATGGCTTTCCCTTTTGGCTACTTTTGCTCTCTGGCCACCGAGGGCTGGATCCTATGGGAAGTCCCTCTGAGGTCTGGGTCGGACTCCTAAATAAATAGCGCTGCAGGCGCACACAGGCTCCTAAACCTCACGGCTGCTTGAGCACCCCTGGAGCACAGCCCAAGGCGATGGGGGCAGATGTCCCCAGCTGGATGCGGCAGGAGCTGAGGGTGCAAGCCACCAACAAGCCAGGCAGTGGCCCCGCTGTCAAGAGCAGTGGCCACGGGGATGGGGCTGCTCTGCGGAGGAGCCCCCCGGCAGAGGCAGGCCACGAGGCTCGTGCTGTGCAGCAGCTCTCCAGCTCCCTGCCCCAGGAGGACCGATGCTCTAAGCGGTGCCAGCGAAGAGATGCTTGCTATCACACGTGGCACTTACTCTCGAAGCACTTTAAAGCTTCAGAGCCGTCTCCTCTGCCAGCGGAGCAGCGCTGCTGGCAGCTCTCTCTCCCAGTTCACTCCGATGATATCACGGACACGCAGCTGCACCACTTGTGGATCAGCTCGGCGTGCACACGGGGGGGCACAGGGCGATGGCTTGCAGGTCCGGGGGCTGGAGGGAATTGGAGGGGATTTCAGCCAGGGGCAAGTGTGGCGATGCCTCGAGGGCACCCAGCACAGCAGCTCTGCAACAGCCTCACACCCAGGCTGCGTCCACATCTGGCACTTGTTCTCCCCTTACCAAACACCCAACATTTACCCTCAGCCCCATTCCCATCCTTTGGCCCCGCAGCATTCTGACTTCCCTCCAGTCCCTCCTCGCCTTCCTCCCTGTCACCCCGTGCAGGGTCTCTACAGTGCCACGATGCGCGCACTCATCCCTCCCTGGGTGTTTCCTGTCCTTCTGACGCCCGTCAGCTGGCTTGCAGGCACCAGGGCCTGTCCTGCACCTTGTCCTGCACCCGCACAGCACCCAAAGCGTGGTGGGGGCTGCTGGGGGGGACCAACAGACCGTCTCTGGAGCCGGGAAGGGCACACAGCCCCGGCTCCTCTTGGATGCACTACCCAAAATGTTTCGTGCTGACTTTCTTTCTCAGCGAACTGCTTTGGATTCAGGGTGGGGAAGAGCTCTGGAGGAATAAAACCTCTCAAGGGCTGGAAAAAAAAAAGGCCCATTTGGTGGGAGCTGTCACATCTATAACCGATATTCCCAAATTGTGCACTTTTGAAGATTTTTGAAGAATTAAAGCAGAAAAAAAAGTCACTTCAATGAATAATTCAGACTTTTTTCCCATCATCTCTGGACCTTTCCGAGCTATAATTTCAAAGATAAAAGAACAAACGAGCTCGTTTCATACCCTGGCGTTTGCACTACCGTCCTCCCGAGCCGCTCCCAGCCCCGCAGCCGGCGGCAGCAGCAGCAGGAGCTCGGTTCCAGCACATGAACCGGCTCGCCGGGCACGGCAGGGAGCAGCGGGCAGGGCGAGACCTCGGCCCAGCCTTCTCCATCCAGGAGTTTTGCAACCGACTTCAATGGGGCCGGGGTTTCGCCACGGCGGGCGGCCGGGCAGCGGCTGGCGTTCATCTCCAGAGCTTCAGCTGCAGGAGCTCGTCACCGGCCGCTCGCTTGTGCAACGCCCCGAAAGGGCACGTTTGTGCAACGCTGCTGCCCCTCGCCTGCTGAGAGCCATCTGGGTGCATGGTCCAAGCAAAGCTGCTCTGTCCTGTGTGCCCGGGGGGGATGCTCAAGGGGATGCAGCTCCGCAGGGGAGCCGAATCACGCTCGCCTCTCGTCCCGTCGCACAAGTCACACCCAGCCAAAACATTTCCAGATCCCTGGGGAACAAACCAACGCGTGGCTTTCTTCCCCAAGGCCTTCCCCCCCGCTGCTGTTGTCACAGCGAGGAAACCTGCTTTGTTCTCACAGGTGCCGAGCCCGGCCGCCTCCCAACTTCCGCGTGCTGCGCTTTCTCATGATCAGGGAACGCCAAGCAGCTTCCAGCCCAGAGCACCCGGGTTAATTACTCAGTAATAGCAGCAAAACACCCTTAGCATTCTTCCGGAAACACACTCCAGCCAGCACGGAATGTGATGCAACGCTCTGATTCATCTCAGTGTCTAGGAAAATATCAGAGCAATAAGCTGATAAGGAAGAACAGGCCCAATGCAGCTCATTTTCAACGGGTAATTAGAACAGTCTGGGTAGGAATTATGACAAAGTTCCCACTGGTGTGCCTCAGGGCAGGCGTCCCATCCCGTTCCTCTGCAGGTGACAGCGACAGGACCCGAGGGAATGGCACAGAGCTGGGACAGAGGAGGGTCAGGCTGGTGTCAGGGAAAGGTTCTGCACCCAGAGGTGGTCGGGCACTGGACAGGCTCCCCAGGGACGTGGTCACGGCACCGAGCTGCCGGAGCTCAAGGAGCCTTTGGGCAACGCTCTCAGACACACGGTTTGATTTTTGGGTGGTCCTGTGCGGAGCCAGGAGTTGGACTCGGTGATCCTGGTGGGTCCCTTCCAGCTCGGGACGTTCTGTGCTTCTGTGATTCTTCCAGACCCACCTGCGGGAGCCTCTGGGCTGCGCTCCAGGGCACTGTGCCCACGCAGGAGCGGCTGGATGGCACCGTGCTGGCATGTCGGGGCTGTCAGTGCCACTTTTGGGGTCCCAGGGTTGCAGGAGATGCCACCCTGCAGCCTCTGCACCGAGCTCCCAGGCAGGCTGTGGTGTCAGATCTCATCCTGATGGTTCTGCCTTGGCCGCCCAGATTTCCCCAGCAGCACAGCGGTGGCTGTGTGTGACCTCCTGCTCCTCCTGGGACCCCAAAACCCCTTATGCTTGGCTTTCCAAGTGGCTGAAGCCAGGTGCTAACAGCCCCCAGGCCCCTACAGCAGCAGTACCAGCAGTGCTGGAGCCAGCCCAGGCATCCCCATGGAGCCAAACCCCCTCGATGGCATCCGCACGCCAGCTCAGGGTGGGCTCTGCTGCCGTCAAAGCAATCCCCACCTCTCATCCTCTCCGCTCGGGCTGAATGTCAGAGCCCCAGGCTGTGCCGTTCCACGCAGACACTTCCACCTGGCATTCAGCAAGGGAGGAGAGAGTTCATTTCAGGTCCCACAGCCCCAAATCGTGCCACTCTCCGAGCGCTCGCCGTGTTAATCAGCACCGAGGGCTGCCCGCGCGGGCCCCGGGCCTTGGGCTCCCCAAAACCTCAGCAGCTTTGAGTCCCTATCGGCGCACTTTGCCCACGCACGCCGCATGCACGTGTCTGCGGTGCTCTGAAAGGTTCTGTGCCGGGGGTTTTACTCCCTGAATAACCTGCGGACTTTCCTTTCGCTTATGCCTGCTTAGCAAGTCCTGCGCGAAGAGGCTGCTGTGACCCGCAGCTCTCCCGAATTACCATCAGGACAGGCAGACAACACCCTAAATGCCACCAGAAGGGCTGCTCTGAAGGCAAGGAAGCTCCAGCTTGAACCTAGGCGATTTTTCCCAAGAGAGGAATGGTCAGGCTCAGCCACGTGAATGCGCCGAGGCCATTCCAACGCAGCGCCCAGGGCTGGTGGTGCAACAGCGGTGACTCAGGACACGGCGTCTGCACCCTCTCACCCCTGCTGGCGGGCACTGCGTGGGCTGAGCTGCCACGGGACGCCGGGCACGAGTGCTGACAGCCGCCCACCAAGCAAAACTGGGGCAGAGGAACAGCACTGCTCAACCCGAGTGGCCGGCCGAGGCCACCAGCGCCGGCTCGTGCTCATTTACTGCTCATCCCCCAGCATCGCCCCCATCATCTGCAGCGTAATCTCCTTTGCATGCCGGGCAGCAAGCCTGCTTTCTGCTTCACTTGTTTTCCCCTGCAGAAAGCGTTCTCTAACCACCATTATCTAATATTTAGCAGCGCACTGTAATAAACAAAGTGTTAGAGATGAGACTACACGTCGCACTTATTGTTAGGCTGTGCATTCGAAATGAAAAGGCTGTTAGCTGGATGAAATATTGTTCCGTGCAGCTTTTAGGTATTTTCTGCTCTCGATCAGAGCCCAATTAGATTCCTTTCCGAGGGAAAAACGACTCTTTGAGGCACGGGAGCTGAGCACCTTAGCTGCAAAAAAAGAAGCTTTTAGAATAATTGTCACTTAGCACAAAGATACATTTGGTTACCAAAAATGAAAACTGTGCAGATCATTATCTGTCCCACTTATCCTCCTTCCGCAACACGATGAATTAAAGATGATTTGCACTGCCACAAGCCGCCACCCAGGCAGACACCCTGGTCCGAGCCGCGGTGCCCCCCTGGGGGCTGGAGTGAGGTGCTCCGAGGGTGCTGGGTGCCCCTGCAGGATGGGACCCGACGCTCGGTCCCAGCACACCTCTTGGGTGCTGATTCTGGCCCTGCTCTGCTTTCTTTCAGATGCAGATTAAAAGCATGTCCCGGTTTTATGGAAGAGACTTGAGCCAATTTCCAGCCGCCTACCCCAGCCTGGCAGCCACTCCAGAAAAACATTTGGCCTCTATTGTTCCTCTTTGTTTTAATCTGGAATCCAGATTTGCCTGGAGTCCTCTGAGTACTTTTTCCTTTTTTTTTTTTTGTTGTTTGTTTTCGAGTCAGGTGTTTTCCATTCACTGATAACATCACCGTGTTTGTTCCAAGATCACCTGCATAAACATGATCTCAGCGCAAGGGGCAAGGTTCAAGAGTTGAAATCTGCACCATTGTGTGCCTGTGTGTGAGCGTGCCTATGTCAGCCAAACCTGTATTTTGTCCCTTCTAATTATACCTCACCATATTAACAGATAATAGCTGTACATTTAAGCAAATTATCTCAAATAAAAAGAGGACAATAATTACACTGTTTGTTTTTGCTCCTTTCATTGCTGGAATTATTCTTTGTTTGCCTAGAGTTAAATATTAGCGAGAACCTTTCTGCACTAATGTCTGCTCAGTTGCCTTTTACTGTTTTAAACCAGCAAGAGTCAGTAAAAGTTTGGGCAAATATTAGATTTGGCAGAGTTTGCTGTTTGTATCAGGAAACCGATTGGTGTTATTGATTGACAGATGTGACCAAATGTTTAGAAAGTCTGTCCTCTATTGGATTCTGCTAGGTGTTTCAGCAAACAGTCCTAATACAAGGCAAACAGAGTTATTGGAAGAAGTACCAGCCTGTGTTAGCACAGCAAACTGAGGGCTATGCAAACAGCTTAAAAGAATCTGGCCACCTTCATATAACCTTTGATGTAGGTATTGATCCTTCTGAAGGTGGCAAAAAGTTTGAACAGGGAGCAGATTGAGTGGGATCAGATATATATAAACACCGTAAGAATGTAAATGTTATCTTTAAGCTACACTGTCGCTTTGGTAATGGATGTCTGTTTGGAATTTATCTTCTTCCAAATCTCTAAATCCATGCAGCAATAAAAATTAATAATAACTTTTAGATAGACTGCCTCCTAAGTCTCTCTCTCCTCCCCTGATAAGCACAGCATCAGGCATCTTTAATTCTTCTAAGCCGAGGACAGGGGCTTGCGGCGAGCAGGAGCCGCGGCCTCGAGGGCTGCTGGCGGGTGGCCAGGCTGCTGGGGCGGCACGTGGCCGCGCTGGTGGAGCTGCATGGGGGTGCACAAATGGGGAGCACTGGGGTGTGCCAGCATGGGGGTGCATAAACGGGGAGCACTGGGATGTGCCAGCATGGGGGTGCATCAGCGGGGCGCACGGCGATGTGCCAGCAGGGCAGCACTCGGGTGCTAATGGGGTGGTACAACCCCAGTTTGGCGGTGCTCTTCGGGGCAGGATGAGGCCATGCCTTCTCGCTGGGCTCCTGCACGCTCTGCAGAGGAAACTGCCTTGCAAAAAGCGTTCGGAGGCAGCCCTGTCTCAAGCAAAGTGCCGACGTGGTGGCACCCCATCAGCACCACCGAGCCCCAGCAGCCAGCTCGCTGCCAGACGCAGGAGGCATCTCACAGCAAGGGCACACATCCGAGCAGCACAGCCTTGTGCAGGAACCCGCAGCTTCCTCACACCTCCCCGTTTTTGCACCCTAGTCCCTGCACCACGCATCCACGGGCGGGCAGCCGGGCGGGGTGGCCATGCAGCGCCCCGTGCCGTGCTCTGCAGCGGGGGGGTGCACGAGGTGCGCACTCAATTTGCATCTGCAATTACCCTGGTGTGGTATGTGGAGCGGCTCTGCATGCACAAGTGACCATTCATGCATCCCAATGCCATCTGCGGTGACAATTACCACAAGCACACATGTAATCAAGGTAATTACGCACACAAATTGGGCGTGTGATTGCATGGGCATTTCTATGATTTTTTTGTTAAGTTAGGCCTCTAAAAACTAAAATAGATTCCGAGTTATGTTTTAAATTATCTGCCCATCTGGCTATTCTTGCAAATAATGACTGTTTATAGTGATATATATTAAACAGACACTGTTGATAGGTGGGTTAATCATTGCAAGAGAAGAAAAGGGATTGTTTTATGCCTGTGTGTTGACCCACGATACCTAGTAACTAATGACGTGTTTGACTACAACCAGGTAACAACCAGCTTTCGCTTCAGAAGTACCTCCTAATAAAAATTACACTGTACACATTATAAGAAGTTATCTGATGAATCATTACTGCAGTGAAGTGATGGACTTAAATAAAGCCCCGATTAATTATTAAACCTGAGTAGCGCACGTTCGCAGTCGCACAAAACCTGTGAAGAGCAGGCGGGGACGGCGGTGTGCCAAGCCCTCGTGTTTTGGGGGGGTTTCCACACCTCGGGCTGTGCCCACCCGTGCCATGCACACACCTCCAGCCCTGCTGTGGGTCGCATCCTGCTCCCTCAAATCACCGGGGCACTTCTGTGGGGCTCCAGGGACAAAATGGGACCAGCACGAGTGAGATTTATGTCTCTGCTGGGCTGTGGGCAGCCTGTCCTTGCCACCTTAAAATGTCACCCCTGGCACAGAACAATTAACAGGCACCTAGCGGGGGCACAAGGAGCCCCTACCCCTTTCCCCCCTGGCATCAAAATGTCCCCTTCTCGCTTAGGAATTGCCTGCTCTTTGCTAGCCAAGCAGAAGTACACACTGCAATCAAAAAAGCCATTAGCACTGCCATCTCTTAAGAAAAACTAGCATTATTCTTTAATGCCTGGCACTACTTAGGTAGGACTCCGCGAGTGTCTCGATGGCTCCAGTCGCAGCCGCTTGTGCAACCGACCATAAAACAAACTGCTGCTGGAAGGGAGCCGATAACGCATCTCCCCCACCGCCTCCTGCAGCAGCAGGAGCTAGGAACAAGCCGACCTGCTTACTGCAAGCCTCACCGAGGTGTTTTGGTGTGTGCTCACCCTCGGGGGGCTGCCCGGGCCAGCATGGGGCCGCGGGCTGCCTCCGGGTCCCCATGCACTGCTCTGCTCTGCCTGGGTGAAGGCCTCCCATCACCTGAGACCTAAACCACCAAGTTTTGTTCCTATCAGGAAACTGATTTTGGAGGGTTTCAGATCGATGACAAAAGTTTTGGGCCAAAGTCGAGCGTTTTGCAAAGCTGGGAGGGGAAACGTGGAGCGATCGCTCCGTCAGTTGGAGTGCAAGAAGGCCGGAGCCAGCGGAAGTGATCTGGGTGGAGACAAGGGGCAAGGGCCTCGGCTCTGCCGGGCTTTTCTTTGCTTCTTGCACAAAAGCTCTGCTGAAAGGAGCTTTCCCCAGTGCTTCACCTCATTCCCCTCAGCAGACCCAGCGTGGACATTACGGACATTCCTCAAAGCACGGGCAGGGAGGCCGGGAGCCTGGGGTGCATTCCAGGGCAGGGCGTGCTTTAACACAGGGCTGCTGGGTTTTTAGCACAACAGCCACTCGCCTTAGGGGAGATGCCGCATGAAGCACCCATTCCTGCTGAGAGAGGCACAAGCGGGGAGGGAAGGAAGGAAGAAAAGATGCATTGCTAATGCACTGCAGCAGCAGCCAGCAGCAGCACAGGAGTGAGGTTGTCCTAGCACTTCTGCTATACATCCAGTTTCCATGGATTTAGTGTATAACTAAGATAGGCAGAAATAAAATACGTGCTGCCCTGGATGATGCTCTAATGTTTCCTCATCTGGAGCAATTCTAAATCTCTCTCTGGCCCTTCCTGGAGCAGCGATACCACAAAAACAAAAGAGATAAGATTACTTCCAAGCTCACTCGGAGCACCAAAGCCTCCAGAAAGTTCGGGCCACTTCCAGTGCTGCTGCCACCCGCAAGCACCTCCGCCAGCCTCGGCTCGCACTGCAACCATGCTGTGCCCATGCCCGCCGCCTGCCCCACCGCTGCCAGAAGCCCGTGCCTTTGGAGACCCCAAAATAAGAGGGAGAAGAGGAAACTTCTCCAGCTGCCAGAGCTGGTGGCCAGTGAAGGCTGATGAGCGCCGTCTTTGCACCGAAGGTGGCTCGTCACCAGCCACGCACCCAGCGTCCACAAGCAGCTGCTGCGAGCCACAGAACAGAAGGGGTGTTCAGTTCTGCGGCTTCATTTTCCTAACAAAGCCCGGAATGAATAGAAAATGGCAGGAGCCACGGGAACCTATTTACCCTGAGAGAGACCGGAAAAGAAAGCAAAATGGCAGAAAATGAATTCACTCCGCTGTATAGTCTGTAATTGTTGCTTATAGCTGCCTCCCAAAAAGTAGCTGGCAATTATCCTGTTTTATCATATAACAACAAGTGATTACTGGAATGACGGGTGCAAACAAGTGGCGGGAGCACTCTGCTGTTCCCACGTCACGTCACGCTCGGTCGGCATCCCGCAGCCCTGTCATTCTGAGCCTGCAGCACTTCAGTTATAATAGAACAATAATTTATTAATGCGTGCACTTTATGTTCTCAAAATATCATGCATACATTGATTAACTCGTGTCTCATCTCGTCTGGCAGGTGCAGACGTCTCTTAACCCTTGATTTTGCAGGTAGGGAAAGAGAGCCGGAGGGAAGCAGCCTCCTGGTGCAGCGAACCCCACTGATCCTTAGGATCACCAGGACTAACCCCACAAAGACAGCCAGCAACAGCATGGGGGCTGGAGACATTCGTAGCCATCCCCAGCCACGTCTCTGTGCCGTGATGCAGCAGCAGGAGGAGTCTGCAGCTCATGGGGCGCAAATCTCCTGCGGGGTGCCTCCCTCCAGCGCACCCCAACGCAAACAGGGGGGCTGTTATTCCCCCCCCCAGCTCTGCCAGAAGGCCACGGGGGAGCAGACAGCCCCAGACACCACCCCAAAGCCCCAGGGGCTGTCAGGGGGAGACCCCTGAACGTGGCAGCGGTGCCGGGGCCAGCAGGCGGCTGCCCCCCGGAGCCCCCATCGGGGCTCCACCAGGAGCCAGGCCCGGTGCAAAACACAGCTCACGTTCTTCAGAGAAACTCCTCGTTTGACAGGCTAATTCTCCCGGAGCCATAAATAAAGCCACAGGGGACAGCTAAGTTACGTTTTTACAGCGTAAGCTCCAAATTGCACACGCCAGCAACTTCTATTAGTTTAGTCTTAAAGTGCAGCGTTCCAGCAAAGCTTGCAGCGCGAGTGGCACTTAGCACCTCGAGGGGGGGGAGAGGAGCTAAATTTACCTTGCTGTCTCTATTCACCTCCCGAACACTTCCACGTTCAGCAGCTCTGATGGATGCAGCATTGGCCCCTCCGGCTGCAGGGTAACATGAAATTCCCCCCTAAAATCATTTCCCTTCCACAACAGCCGCTCTGTTTCAATAGAGGACGCCCCACCACCGCTGCACGCACAGCCTGCACTCTCTTGCCAGGAATATAACCCCCTTTATATTTTCTCATGGAAAAAAAACAAAACAAAACAAAACACAACACCAACCTCTGATTAGTTCCTTCGCATCCCAATCGTCACACGGGGATGCTTTAGAGCAGGTTTGGGACCACCTTAATTTTGCAGTCGTGCCAGCCACGGCAAACTTGGCGCGATTGCAAAATTCAGACGGTCTCAAACTTTCCCACTTTATGTAATTTATCGTGCACTCTCCGTTGGGTTGTAAAATCAGGAAGTTGTCTGAGCGAGCAGGAAGCCGTTGCTCCCTCGGTGCTCCCCAGGGTCGGGGACCGCAGCGGTCACCCCATGGCTCTGCTGCCCTAGGTAAACCCAACCCTGCTTCCACCTGCTGCTGGGCTTCCAAGCATTGGCCAATATTCATCTTTGTATAGCTGGGTTCAGCATGACTTCGGCCCAAATTTGCAATAAATTTCTGCTTTGGGGTATCCCATTGGAGCCAGAAGGGAATTCCCAGCTGGGGTGCAGGGACATGGGCAGCAGCAGGCGCTGCCTCGGGTGCAGGAGAGGCTTTGCTCCTGCTGCTGCTGCTCGCGGGGCCGTGGGCTGGAGGCATCCCTGCCCCGTGGGATGGGATCAGGGCACAGCGCACACCCCGCTGCCATCCCACACCTCCCTCGGGAGAGGCTCTGCTGCCACGAATTGCGTTTGTATGGAAGAATATCCTGCTGACAAAACACTACGGGCTCTGCAAGGTGGAACTGCTTTAGGAGGTGAAAAGGCTCCATCCACGTCCAGCCCCATCTCCCCCATCCCCAGCCAAGCAGCCACCCGCCTCCCTGCTGGGATGGGGTCCAGCACTGGTCCAGGTCCTGGGTGCCAAATGGGTCCAGCAGGCTCAGCAGTGCAGGATGCGGCCCTTCCACCGCCAGCCCCACGGGACCTCAGCTCCCCGGGCTCGTTTCGCCCAGCCCCGCACACCAGGGCACCGCTAAGCACCAGGCTGAGCTTTTAAAGTGGAGCCTCTTTGTCTTTGTTACTTTTTTTTTGTTGTTGTTTCATTTCACGTCATAATTTCAAACATTTAGCATACTTTTTGTGCTCCTTATTAACGGAGCATGTTTTTTAAAGGATTTTACAAAAATGCATATTTATGAGACAACCATGGATCAAGAATACTGATATTTGAAAGACGCAATTATCTTTAAAAAGTTTGGCTTTATTTTCATGCTAATAAAGACAATGTTTTAAAGCAAGCTAATTGGCTTGCCAGTCATTTAGTTCAGTTGCCTGCTCGTTACAACTTCGATATTTCCTTATAAGTAAATTTAAAAGCAGCCTGTTACGCCAGCTTTAAGTATTGGGCCTCCAAGGAATTCAGAGCTTTTTTGTACCGTGCAGTAAAAATAATGCTTCCTAAACACTAGTGGCATCAGTTCTTCATTAAGCGAAATATCCTTCTGCTTTGATTGGAAAACCCTGGACATGGGATTAAAAGTAACAGGGGAGGAGAGCAGAGAACGTCCTTTATAGATGCTGCTGCCGCAGAAGATAACACGGAACACATTCTCGCCTGAAACGCGGGCTCGCTAATTAATATCGCGAATTCGGGCAGAAACCAGAGGGGGTTTGGGGCAGAGCTGGGTTTGGTGTGTGTGTGGGGCCGTGTGCTGTGCCCGCACACCTCCTCCAGCCGTGCCCCCAGACCCCCATGGAGAGCTCTGGCAGCACGAGCCAGATCATCACACTGGCTGCCGTGTTTGGAGGCATAATTGGCTTTAGCTTTATCAGTGCAGATTTGATTATTTAAGAGATTTTTTTTTTCATTGAGTAATTATGTTCTGCTGAATTAGATTTCATTAAACAATGCAGTCGTGATGACAGAAACAAATACATTATTAATTTCATAATCTGGTAGCTATTTCTTTCAATTTGCAGCATCAATACCGAGGGTTGCAGTGGAAAACCAACCACAGACGTGCACAGACGGAGACTTGGCCCAGCCAGGAGCTGTGGGACGTCGCACGCAGGTGACACCCAGACCCCAGATGTGCCACGGCCACCGGGCACTTCTGGGGGATGCTGGTCTGCATCTCGGAGGCGTTGCTGGCCCTAGAGCTGGCTCAGCCAGCAGAGCCCTCCTGTCCCAAATCCTGCAGCTGTGCACATCGCTGTGAGCAGGCACAGCACCAACACAAAGCCCAGCGCTTCCATAAAGCCCCAAGAACACTTGCCATCAGGGCTCGAGGTGTCCGAGAAGGCACCGCTCGAGAAGGACCAGAGAGCAGAGGGTGGAGGGCGCAGGCGAGGGCTTCCCCAAGGGGCTCCAGGCTCAGCCCCAGAAGCCTTGAACACCAAGAGATGCCATGAAGCTCCGGGTGCTGCTGTGTGCTGGCTGCACACGCACATGCAAACAGCCCAGTGCACTCTTGGCAGCCCACTGCCACATTTCCACCAGTTGCAGCCCACCCACTTCTCTTCTACAACTATTTACAGCTCTTGAACGGGCTTTGGCAGCAGGGTGTAAACGGAGCGTGCTCAAAAGGCAAAAGCCACATGTCAGAGAGGGCTGGAGATGTTTCTGGAAGGGGAAAGAAACATCCCTGGTGTGAGCCAGGAGCCCAGCCCCCGTGGCCATGAAGTTAGGATCCCGCGCTCATTGTGCTCAGGTGGACGTCCCAGCCCGTCACTGCAGCGCGTGCTCCTGCCTGCTTGCCTTTGGCTCAGGCCATCATCATGCTGCATTGATCAATGGGCATTCACGCAATTAAAGGGAGCCAAAAAGAGGCATCCTACCCAAAAATGCAGTGCTTGCCTGAGCAGGGCTTTAGCTGCAGGTCTGCACCTTGAGACGAGCTGTGCTGCCCTACCTCCAGCCATTGGCATTCCTGGTAAAGCCACTACTAAAAAAAAACCAAGACACTTAAATTACATATTAATTTGATTTTCCACAGGGTTTCTAGGAAATGTTTTCAATCAAGAAGTAAATTCAGATTGTAATAAAATATTACATAAATATTTACATCAGCCCTGGCTTTACTTTAAAAGGAGGGATTTTTTTCCCCTTGCACATGCTGCCAAAGTAGTTAGCTGGCAAGCCTGTGAAAAAACAAGGTCTGAGAGTCACTTTTTCCCCTTGCAGATCCATCACGGAGCGATCAGGAGGTTTATTTTTCCCATGTCTCCCCCCAGATTCCATCATTTCCCTTCCTAAAAGATTCCATGTGTATCCCGAGCGCGTGGTTGCCCAGGTAAGGCAGAGACATCAGCTATTTATACAGATTAGATGTGGGGAGGAGGGGAGGGGAAAACGTCTTCAAAGCTGCAGCACATTAAAAGGAATTTATTAGATGTGTTGTGTGGGCAGGATGCCAGCTAAATTTAATATGGATCTATATACAAAGAAACTGTCTAGTTACACAGAATGAATATTTAATCATGCATGGATCAAGCAATTTCACAGAAGTAATTAAAAGCAGGCTTTGTTTATTGCTAAAAATTATAGCTACCCTATTGACCTGGTGCTGGAGTTCTTTTGCCATATTGAACATGTTACCTGCTGATATTATGTTATTAAATGGGGATTAAGACTATTTTTTTTCCTTTGCAGATAAGAGCTCTTAAGCTATCTTGTCTGTTTGTGCACAGCGGAGGGGGGAAAGAAAGCCCCACGATGGAAAAAACAAGCCCGCACAAATCAGAAGGGTTAGGAAAGCACTCGTACCTACAAGGGGAAGGCAGAAAACGATGAATCAATTAAATACCCGACGGATTTAAGTCGGATGGAAGTCCGTAGGTCCTTGCCCTGCTTTCCATGGGAAGCGGCTTCCAACAACCCACTGGTGCGGCGCCGCGCCACGCTGCGCCCGCGGCCGGCACCCGCTGCAGGTTTTGGGGATCCCGGCCTTGGGGCTGAGCCCAGGAGCAAGGCAAGGCAGAGCTGAGGGTGGGCACCTCCACCACGGGGAGCAAAATCCTTGATACTTCACCAGCCACTTCCCCAGGGCGGTGCTCAGCAGGGCAGGATGCTGCTGCCCAGGCAGGTAGCGCAGGGGCTGCGGCGGCTCCAGCCTTTGCTGCTCCAGAAAGCCCTCCCTTACCTCTCCCCCCCCCATGCGAGCAGCTTTTCCACAACAGAAGGAGGGCTTCCAACAGCTTGTAGACAAAATAGCTGCTAAAGCACAGCAGCTTCAGCAATCTTCAGTGTAAAAGTATCCCTCGAAATGCTAACTTCGCTTAAGAGCGTAAGAAAAACGAGGAGCTCAGGGTGCAAAGGACTGGAAAAACAAATGAAAGACGTTCATTGCCAAGGCTGAGAAATACAAGAAGCAAGGAAATACGCCCAAGTGGAGAAGTCTTAAACCTCGGTTCACTTTCAGAGCCCAGGCTGCCAGGCCTTGGGCGTTTTCAGGCTTCCTGCTCCTGATCCACCTCTCCCGCACCCCTGTGCAGCCGTTGCCCTCGACAAGCCGCTCGTAAGCTATTAGCAGACGAGGATATTACTATTTTACCCTTACTTTGCATAACTCTAAACGACAGAGCAAATTGCCACTCTGTGAGAGAACAGGCCTGATGTATTTGGGCTGACAGCGTCTCTTTCCATTATGATTATTCATCGGGCACGGGCAGCTTCGCAGGGCGCTACCCGGGGCCGGCAGACACGGCGCTCGCGGCCCGGAGCTGCTCCCCATCCCAATAAACCACCACGTTTTCCAGCCTCAGAGAGTTCACGGAACAAAATAAAAGCCAGGGGTGATGACATTTATAAGCACTAAGATCTTAAAGACAGAAAAAATACTACCATGGGTGAAAGCTTTGAATCAAATTTTAATAAAAAGCTGGAATTCTGGCCAAGAGCTGCTCAGCTGGAATATTAAGAAAATTCACGCCCTCTACTAGCTCTATTTTTGCTGTGGGACACTTAAAGACACTTCCAATTACATAAACGCGTACATATAGATATGTGTATCTATATAGATGGACAGAGACAGAGATGGAGATGAGGGGAGAGTTTTATTCCCTATCCACCCGATCCCTATCCGAACGTTACCCCGCAGCACTCCAGCTGACCCCACTAAATCCTGGAGCCTTAGACGAACTGCTTAACAGCTTTGTCAAATGAAATTGCAGCGTGATCCCAAACCCCTGGCTGCTTGTAACCTGACCCTGCCCGTCCCCTGCCCGCTCCCCTCATGCCCCGTGGTGACACGGTGGCTCTCGGCTTGGTGGCACCGCCGTGCCCACTGCGCTGCATCAGGGCAGGTCAGCAGCGTTTCTGATCCCACACCATGGCCAGAGGCTTCGGAGAAGGAGGATGAGGTGCCACCATCCCTGGGACGGCGGTGGGGTGGCGCTGGGATGCCACAGGGCTGATGGCACGGAGCAGGAGGAGCTGGTGGTGGTGCGTTCTCCTGGGGCAGGGGGGGATCTGAGCAGGGCAGAGGCACCCTGACCCGCAGGTGTTATCGTGTCTATCCCGCGTGTTAACATCCGCTAATCTGCACATATGAAAGGGAACTCGAATCACAGAGCGTAATTAAGATATGAATTCTGATTTGCGGGAAGAAGGCGGGGGGGGACACGGCCTCTCAAGGTCAAAAAACAAACCTAGACAAAAGTGTTATCTCCAGTGTTGTGCAGTTGATTGCATTATCTGCATATGAAATGAAATATAATTAATATTTGTCATGCATAGACTGTTGCTGAACTCCCCTCACCCCCACCCTCTCTTCTTCATTAATCTCTTAGTAACATCCAGAAAGTTGTATGTGGTAATAAAATACGAAAAGCCATCTCCAGTGATCTGAATTGGAGATAAATCTATTCTCTTGTCAGCAAGCCCAGAAGGCAGAAACTGTAACTTCCCCAGGAGTCAGCGACCTAGCTTGCAACAATTTGCTTAATTAGGAGAAAACAATATTTTTCACTAAATTGGGTGGCTAATGTATATCATTATAATCTGCCAAGGAAGTGGATTTGCCCTTATCCGCTGTGCCAAGAAGACAGCTGAACGTTTTATTTACCTAGAAAGTATCCCTCAGCCCTGTGTTAAAGAGGATGAGAGACAAATTATTCCTTCATGTTAATGGCTGATGGTTCTCTTACGGCGTGTCTAGAGGCCTCTTAGGTCTTACTTCTCTAAGACATAAAACAATGATTTGTCCCAGGTATATTTTTCATCAACCCCATAAAAACTTCCAGTTGATGTTAATGGAGAAAGAGTTTATCTCCAACGGGCCCCAGACAGACTCGTACCAGGGATGTGCCAAGTACCCGTTAAACAATAAGACATAACAGGGCACGTGTTGGAGGGCAATAAAGACACACCTAGCTGGGCTAGAGCGATTACACTGCTGATGAGAAAGGCTCCTTTCAAGCAGTTTTACGCTGAAGATGGGCTTGGGGGAGGAGGGTTGCTCCTGCATGGATACAAAAAAGATTTCCCCAAACCCCTTTTCTGTAGGCACCAAATCTCTTATTTACAGTAACAGCTCCTGCAACGAGACCTGCCAGCACAGCTCGGTGCCGCTGTCTTCAGCTCCTCCAAAACGAGAGCGGAAAAGGCACCAGCTCCACCCCAAGTGCTCGCAAGATCTCTTGAGTGCACACAGCGAAGGTGCACAAAACCCAACAGCCAACGTAAGCGCTGAGCACGTGAGGAGTTCAGGGCTGGGACTTATTTTAAAACCCAAACTTAAACGTGCCGCCGTGACCCATCACCTGAAGGTGCACGGCTTTTTGCACAGACCACGAGCAGCTCAGAGGCTCCACGCACCATGCTGGCATGCACACGAGGCTCCCCTGAGGGACCACCCTGCCCACCACAACCCGCTCTCCCCATCCATCCACTCATCCACTCATCCACCCACCCACCTACCCATCCATCCATCCATCCATCCATCCATCCATCCATCCATCCACCCACCCCTCTGCCCCGAGGCATGCAGGAGATGCTGCTCCCGGCATGAGGAGCAGCAGGAGGGTGCTCAGCAGGTGCAGGGTGCTCAGCAGATCCCTCCCCTGCGAGCAGAACCAGCCTGTCCCCACCAGTGCTTGGGCTCTCTCTGCCCAGCTCAGCACCCATCTGATATCCAGATAGGGACTTTGGGGGCGAGCCAGGCCCAGCAGAAAGCCCTGCTCGAGGTCTCCAGCAAGCCCTCTGTTCCTTCAGCCTCCCCGACCTGCCTGCTCACGGATGCTTTGCAGCACTAAATCCTGAATTTCTGCATGGGTTTGTGTTAAGATGAAGTTTAGCAGCTCTCATTAAAATTCCCTTGCCAACTCGATCCTGAGCACAGCTGAGTTTTACCTTTCATGCGGTGTTCCCTGGTGTGGTGTCTCTGCACTAATTAGCAACCTTCCCAAATATATGCAAAAGCCCTTTTTTTTTTTTTTTTTTTTTTTTTCCCCAGGCTGTGATTTTTCCACCTCCTCTGCCTTCGTCTCTCCACCACAGCTCACCCTCCCCTTGCACGTCCCCAAGCACACACTGGTGCACCTACTCTCAAAGCAAAAAAAAAAAAAATGATTAAAACTAGACCCATAGCCAAAAAACTGTAAAGACCTTGCAGGAAATCGGCTGGGGACCGAGCTACCCAGGGCCTGCCAGCCTCAACGCCCACCCTGGACTGCACGGCTTGAGCAGCGTTCGCAGCACTGCACCTTGCCCACGCCTTGACTCCCCGGCTGGGCGTCGGTCTGCTTTATTTGGAGCTGAACAGGTCTGAAGTTTCAGCTCAGGTCCTGGCTCTCCCGTGCCCTGATTCCACTACATCTTTTCCCTCTCTTCTTAACAACTTTTATTAGCTCAGCAGAAACCATTGAGGCTTGGAAAGCACCACTGTGTTCACCATGGCACAGACCTCAGAGGAGACCGCACTTTCCTAAAGTTTACTTTTAACTGTAGCTTGCGGCTCAGAAAACTCCAACTTGATTACTAATTTCTCCTCACTAAACCAGTCAAACCCTGTTTTCCCTCCTGTTTTATAACAACTTTGTTTTTATGCTCCTTTCCTGCATTTACAGCCTGCACTGGCCTGGCTTCACAGTGTGCAAAGTGCCGCGTTTTTCTGGGGACGCTGGTGTGTAACCAGCATCTTGCAGGTCTCCAGCTGTTACCAAACCCAGCCCCGGCGCATCACTTACAGTGCTCATTGCTGGGTAGCGTGCAGAAACAAGGCTGGTGGCATGGAAAAAGAAATCTCCATGTTAGACACCCACAGCCAAATTCGCAGCCAGTCCTGGTCTCCGTGCACCCGTGCTGGGGAGCTCGCCGAAGGCAGCCACCTCCAGGTGCCCCGCTCCATGCAGGGGCAGCCCGTCCCGAGCCTGTCCCCATGCTCCCAAGGTCAGAAAAACTCCACATGCTGCCTCCAAGGCTAGTCACTGCCATACCGAACCACACAAAAGCAGCACAGGGGTCTTCAGGGGCTTGGTGTGAATGGAAACTAAGGACTTTCCATGGCAGACTGGAGAGCACATCCCTCTCGTGCCATCTGACATGGCTTGGAGAAGCGGCAACTCAAGAGCCTCTCGTTAACAGCAAGCACCATGAGGGCTAGCTCTTCCTTTCTACTGGGCTGTAGTTTTGTAAGGCTCTGTATTAAAGATAAATCAGCCCCAGAGAGCAGCCCTGGTCCTTGCGCCCATCATCCCATCTTCGAGCGCACCCCGTGAGGCACCCGGCTGCCAGCTCCACAAGCAGCACCACCACAGCTGGACGAAGTGAAAAGAAAATACCCAAGTGCAGGAGAGAAACCAACGTGAGAGCAAGGAGGGTTCACGCATGTGGATAAGCGGGATAATGAGGGAGGAAATTGGAGAGGAATTCCTTGGAATGGAGCGTGCTCCTAATGGGTTCCCTCTGCCCCGCCGGAGCGCAGCCTCTCCCCATCTGGATCCAATGCCGGTGCTATCGCAGCGCGGGGGTGCCAGAGGCAGCAAACGGTGCTGAGCCACTTTGTTCTAGCAAAGAGAAGTGAACCGCACTAGCACAAGCTCAACTGGAAATTAATGAAGCTCCTGGATCCCTCCCTGTGTAACTGCAGCTTTCGGGCTGACGTCCCAACGCAGCCGAGCCCGTGCAGCAGTGGGACCGCAGCCACGGAGCCTCCCCGCTGCCTCCGCTCCCCCGGCGCCCACCTCGGCAGAGCCCGTGGCCGCTCTGGAGGTGCTGAGGTCGGTGCCGAACGGCACCCGAAGGGGCTGCCTGGAGCAGGACGGGTGTCGCTGCCTGCTGGAGTCAGCCCAGCTGCAGCAGGGGGGGACGCGGGCCCCCCGCATGGCAGCAGGGACGGGCACGCGGCCGCTGTGCACCGCGCCGTGACATTCGTGATCCGGGCAGAGCCGAGCCTCTGCCAGAGGTAGGAACTTGGCATTTGCACAAGAGCAGCGTTTCTAGCAGCGAAGTGGCCATTTTCCAGAATGCCATTATTTCTATTTTATAATGTTGTACGGAGGCCAAAGAATGGATCCGCGGAGTCTCTTTGGCACCAGGGAGGTTAACATTTCCCTTTTGGCACTTGTGCATTGATAGCTGTTAAGTGCAGGCTGCTCCTAGGCCAGAGATACGCCTTTCAATAATCTCTTCCTTTACCATTTCAAAGCCTCGACAATAAGTATTGCTTCCTGGCAATTCACGTTAGCAAAGCAGTACGTGCTCTGCCTGGGAGACAATGCGCTCCGAGCAGGAGAAGGCTCTTTGCTGGAGCCTCGCTGTTGCTGCTTTTGTGGTAAAGGAGGAATTCATCTGCTATTATATTTTCATCTCTTTGTCATCTGTTGGTATTGGAAAGCATACTCCCCAGGCTTGCTGGACACCACATGAGCTAGTTAATGTTAATAAAAGATTAAATTAACTATGGGATCAGAAAGGCTTTCAAGAAACATATAACATTATATTAATCCCAGACACGCAGATTATTGCGTGTATTAGTGGATTTAAATACCGACTTGAAACTAGAGAAGGAAGAGGACTGCGCAATATCCGAGCCATCCAAGCATGCCCATTACCCGGGGAGGAAATAAATACCCTGGGCCCCCGGAGCCGTTGGGAGAGCGGGGCCGGGGCGCGCTGCTCCCAGCCCTTTGTCTGCCATTAGGCATCGATCCAGCTCTTAATGAGGTCAACAGGAGCCTCTCCACGGCTTCAGCAGCCTTTGGACCTGGCCCTTAATAGCAACCGCAGCCCCGAGGAGTGCTCCGGGCTCGGCCACGCGCTGCGACCAAGCCCACAGCGGGCAGCGGGAGCGCAAGGGGTTGGGGCACGGGGGCTGCTGGTGCCGGGCTCTGTTCCCCAGCTCGGTCCCACGTCTGGAGCCAAACCCTGAAAACCTTCTCGTGCAGCGGCAGCGACGCAGCCCCGCGCTCAATAAAGCTCCCCGCCGCGCTGCAGCCGCAGCCTGGTGTGGTGGCTCCTTACGGATCGTGGCTCTGAGCCCTGGCTGTTTTTCTCAGCTCTGCCTTTCCTCCCTTTGCCAGAGCGAGGGATATTTCTCATAATCACCCTGACTTCTTCCTCCGGGGTCAGCAGCGGCTCCGCCAGCAAAGCACCTGGCTCCGAGCACGGGGCTGGGAGCAGGCACTGGCCCACGCGAGGCCAGATCCTGCTTTCCCCACACAGCCCCTGCAAAAGCCACAGAAAACATCGCCCAAATGCCCTCATTTGCCCACATTTACGGCACCCTTATGGCATTCTTTTCCTCTTGGACCAGTAAAGGCATACGGTAGCCAAAAGCATCACTAGTGTAATGGGCGTTAATTGCTCCTAATTTTGATTATCTCTGCTGTACAAGAGATATGCAGAATACTGTTAAAATACCAACATTTTTTTCCAGCTTATTGTTTCATACGTACAGAAAGGAGGAGAAAGCATTTGGGGCTCCATTTTTTGGGGTGTGAATCAGTCGGATGAAAGCGCTGAACAGGCAGAGGCAGGGAGAGGAGACCTCGGCCGGCCAGGCACATCTCACACCCATTTTCTGGTCCCTCAGCTCTTCCTTACCCCACTGAAAGCGAGCGATCATCTTTCCACGGTACCGGATCAGCGCAGCCATTCCCCCGCCTCTCCACCAATGGAAAAATTAATGCTGCAAGCCGTAAATGAGCTGAAACTTGGTGACGGTCCAGAAGATGGCTTTCCATCATTTCCCCGTGATGGATTACTTGCACAAGCAACAAACAAGCATCTAAACTCCTGTGCCACACTGACATCTTATGGAAAAAGCATTTGTTACAATTGCAGGGCTGGAGGAGCAGGAGAGGCACCCGACCGGGCTCTCCTTGATGCCCCAGGTTCAGCACAAAGTGCCGAGGGGAATTTCAAAAGAAGGCCCAATTTTTCTCCTAAGAAAACCGTTTCCGGTTACCATAGCACAAGCTGTTCAAAACCAGAGCATTTTCTCTGCGGTTAAAGCAACGTGAGGCCCCAGGAACGGTCACATCCTCGCACAACCTGGAGGAGGACTTGTAGCTGCAAATCTGGCGTTTAACCTCCGGCCTCACCCATTTCCGACGGTTTTATGAAAAAAAAAAAAAGGCCTTTGGGGGACTGATCTCTACAGCAAGGCACAAAATGGATTTGTTAGAAATTAATGAGGGAAGCAAGAGGGACTAATGAATCTCCAGGCACGGCTAACGAGGAGCACAGGGACCGCTGGCGCACTGCAGCCTGCTGGCGGTCGGCATGAATAGGAGGACGTACATCGTGCAGAAGGGTGCTGAGGGTGCTGAGCACCGCTGGGCTGCCAGCTTCCCCAGCAAACTGCGCAGCCTGGAGTCTTCTCTTTTTCTTTTTTTTTTTTTTTTTTCCTTTTTGTTTTTTTTTTTCCTCTCCAGGAAGTAATCTCACTGCAAATTTTTGGGAAGCGCATCTGAACCTCTTGGCTCGCTCGCAAGGTCACCGCTTGTGAGTAAACAGCAATAATCCCCGATGTTTAGCCAGATCACTGGTAACAAACATCACAGCGAGCAGACATCCAGGGAGCAGATAAAACAGGGATGCGTCAGCCCCGGGGGAGCCCTGCTGCCGCTCACCCAGCCAGCCACTGCCAGCCCCCCGGGCTTTAACGCCTGCCACCTGGAAGCCCCATCCCACCAGCCAGGCACGGAGGTGCCCTGGGAGCCAAAACTCCTTCAGACAAAAGCTGGCAATAAAACCTTTGTTAAAAAGCCTTCACCAGCTCAAACACCGCTCCCCTTTTTTTTTTCTTTTTTCTTTTTTTTTTTTTGCAAACGACAGCTGGGAATTAATCCTCCTTGTTACCTGCTGTGGCCACGAGCAACGCCATCACAAGTGTCCTCTAGATAAGGTTGCTGCCACTTAATTAGCTAATATTTGCACAGCGGTAGGAAGATGTAGACAGCTTCCTCGGCGCTAAGCGATGCTATTAGGCGATGATCTGTCCCTGGCTGGGTAGCAGCAACAGAGCAAGTGCCCACGGCATGGCCCGGGAGGCGCAGAGCCAGGGGACCCCCGCAGAAAGTCACCGCTGCCATCCCCAGGGGCTTCTCCTGTCCCCGAGCAGAAAGGACAAAGGGTGCAAGGGGAGATAAAACACAGGCACACGAAGCCACTTCCACCTGCTCAGGCACCCGGTGCATTTCCCAAGACACCTCCCGGGCTCTGGCTTAGAGACACGGACAGCGTGGGGAGGGAGGAGGGAGGCTGGACACGCTCATCCCCCGCTTGTCCTTCCCACCCCGCTGCTCCCAGCAGCCATGGGCTTAATCCCCAAACCACTCCATGCCTTCCCTTACACCACTGCGGGTCGAAACTTGGGGAGACTGCAAGCACGTTGGAGAAGAGCTGCTCCCAGGGAGGCACTTATTAAAGGTACCCGTGGCGTTACCCAAATCGCAGGGAAGGCAGCAGATCCAAGGTGATGACCCCCACCAGCGACCTCTTGGTTGGTGCAGAAAATTGTGAACTGGAGAACTCCCTGGGGCACCTGCAACAAGAGGAGATGCACCACGGAGGATGTCCCATGGGCTGAGCAAGGAGGGCACTGGTTTAATTAATCACACAATTCAGGTGTGAAACAGGACGGTGAAAAATCCTGAATTTTCCTCTGCGTTGGTCCAAAAGGAATGCCTGGGAGGGACTCACCGGTCTCGGTTTGCCTCCTCGACAGAGTGACGGCCGCCGGGAGCAGCGCCTGCTCCCACCTCTCAGCCACGAGCAGCTCCAGGGCGCACGTGAGTCACTCCAGAGCCTGGCTCGTGACGCCTGCGGAGCACCGAGCGATCGCAGGAAAGCTCTTGCGAAAGCGTAATCAGGCAATCGTGTTTTTAATAAGAAATTAAACCAAACTTGCTCGCGGCTATCCGAGGTGGAAGGAGCTGTGCCAAACCTCGCCGCGGGTTTCTGCTGGGTTTTTGCCCTGGGTTCAGCAGGATCTGGTTCTCTCTGGAAATTTCGGAGCGCTGAAGCAAGCGGGTCTGGTTTTGGTTTTACGTAACGCGCAGCACTGGAGCAGGGCTGCCGCCCGCAGATGTGCGCGCTGGATGACTGAAGCCTGGCTGTAATTTATGCGCTGGTTTGGGAACCCGCAGCCCTCGAGGGAGCTTGTCAGAGCCGCATGATCCGCCCCACCGCCAGACCTCGCGCTGGATCCCCGCCGCGTCCCGGGGCTGCGCAGCTGCAGGTTCCTGCGCTCGCCTCCGCCCCGCGCCCCCGGCCTGCCCCCGGGCTCGGCGCGGGTTGTGCGAGGCCAATTCCCAGCTATCGCTTCAAGGTCTCGCGCGAGACGTCTGTGGGCTTTATTTATTTATTTTTGCTAACTTTGGGATGGCCTCTTGACGCGATCAGCTCCTCACGTGCCGCTTGGCACCGAGACGCACTCGGCGCGTCCGGCTGCCAGCTGTGCGGGGACGCAGCTCCCCAAAAGCCCCCAGGGCCAGGGGGCTGCTCTCCTGCTCCCCCCCAGCTGCAGCGCAGGCAGGACGCCGGCTCGCTGCAGCCTGCACATCCCACGTGTCCGAGTGCACCCTCACGGAGGTTTTCTGGAAAGCTGCACCTGGGCACGGCCAGCGAAGCTCCGCGCTGCTGCTCACACGCCCGCAGCCCCTCCGGCGCAGCTCGGTCACCTTTTCCAAGTCACTGATGGGTAACCGTGAGTTCACCCAGCCTCTCCTGGCAAGCTCCCTCGGATCTCCGCTCCAGCCCTGGCGATGTGGCATGCAGGCTCTCATCCATCTCAGAAGAGAAAAATAAAATAAAACCAGATTTCCACGGTGTTATGTGAAGGCACATCTTGGCCCCTGCCAGTGCGGATCCTTTTACAGCAACTTTGCTTCATCCGGGCTTCTTGGCAGGTCCAGCTGGGCTCAGTGTTTACACATCTGGATCCATTTGCAGCACCTCGATGGGACTCCAAGGAAAACAACGATAATTCAGCGTGGCACAGAGACAGGCTCCAGCACCACCACCTTCAACAGCCGGGGCAGGCAGCTCTGCGAGGAGGGTCCCGTGCTCATGCCCAGAGCAGGCAGGAGCCTCTCGCCCCCCCGGCTGCAGCATGGGACTTGTAGAAAATGCGTCCTGACACACGCACAGATCCACAGCACCAGAGAGCCCGGGTGCCTAACGGGACAGGGGATGCGATGTGCAGGATGATGCAGAACGTCCTGGCTGGACGAGCGCCCGCCGCCACGCTCCAGGAGGCGCAGGACAAGCAGCCCGTTCTCTCGGCTTGGTTTTTGCGGCTTTTGCTTGCACAAGGTGCTGGATTAACAGCCCTGAGTCTGAATTCCTGCAGTGGCCCGGAAAGGAAAGCAAAGAGTGCCAAAGCAATCCTTCCGCGGGCGCCGCCGCAGCCGGCCCGAAACCGCTTGGCCCGAGCGCAGGTGCAGGGGGCTGCTGCTCCCCGAGCTCCGGGCACCCAGCGCCAGCGAGGACGGGTGACAAAGCGCAGGGCCCTGCCCCAGCGTCCTGCCCCCGGCACAGCCCAGGGCACCTGCCCAAATCCTGCATCTCCACCCGGTAATTCCCACCCTTTGGCACCTGGCTGCCAGGCAGGGACCCAACCCCCTCAGCCTTATTCCAGGTATTTTAGCAGGACACAGATTTAGGGGCACAGCCCCTTGCTATCTCTCGATAGCTTTGCTCGCCTGACCGATGCCCCGCAGCACTTAGTCCCACGCAATGGTTGTTATTTCTATATGAAACGCTGCGTGAGTTTTCTTAGTTTTGGCAGAATTTCCTCCCTGTAAAACAAACAAGCGTGCCAGTATTTACCAAAAGTGTCCTGAGCACCGTGTCCCCAGCAGGGCTGGCCGCAGCGCCTTGAATGAGAGCCAGCGCCGCTCGCTCGCTCCGGCTGACCGGCACGGCTCGTGCCTCCTCCCAAAAACCCGGGGACAGGTTTGGAGCTCAAAACCCCACAGCTGTGAGCAGTGCTGGTGCAGCGGGTCCCGGTGCCTGCTGCCTCTGCACCACGGACAGGGCAAGAGCAGCAGGGGTGAGTTATATCCCAAGCGGCAAGGCAGACCCCAAACAGCAACAGGTCTCTCTCCTCGGATGGCTTGTGCTTTGCCAGCATTTCTGATCGTCTAAGCTGGAGCTGGAAGACCACAAGATTGATTTACGAGACCCGGGGACCATAGAAACCGAAAGGCAAGCCCTGGAGCGGCTTGGCCAAGGCAGCCACTGACTGCATTAGCACCTCGCTCGCAGCCAGACCACACAAACCCAGGCCGCCGCATCTCCCCGGCCGATAACCCCAAGGGCCGTGGATGGTTGCAGGGCACAAATCCCTCCCTGTGCAAGGCCCACGACGCCGCCAAGTGCGGGGGCACCCTGCGGACCCCACACCCTCCAAAGGGGTCCCACGGCCGAGGGCAGCCTGCAGCACAACGCCTCCCGAAAGGTGCAGAGGAGGCAGAACGGGAGCAGCCCCAGCACGGAGGTGCCCGAGTTGCTGCAGCTCTGCCTAGCGCGGGGAAGGCTCGCCGAGTCGCAGTTTATTTGAGAGCGTGCTCCTTCAACGTCCTTTAAAGCACTTGCCTTCTGATTCGGAAGGGAGACTTTAAATAAAAATTAAAAGGCAAACAAAAGCAGTGTCTCCACTTAAAAGCCCTTTAAAGGCTTGGAAATGATTAATGTGTTTAAACTATAAACTGTAGCTGTTTTAAGAGGAGATAAATATGAGATCAAGACTTCTGACTACACAAACAGTGCGAAAGCGTAAGTAAACAGCCATGACAAGTTTAGCACTCTCGTGGCGACGGAGTTCTGCACAGAGCGCGTGTGCTTCGTGCCACCGCGACCGCCGGGGCACGGCGAGAGGGAGCCGCAGGCGGACGCCGACACGAGCATCGCGCGGCCCCGCCGCCGTCCAGGAGCACCCGGACACCGGGGCTGGAGCAGCAGGGCAGCAGGGCACGGCTCCAAGCAAGAAGCAGAGAGCACCACCACCTACACCCGCTGGACACGCCGATGGTTATTGCGCAGGGCTGGCACAAAGTGCCCCCGCCGCTCGGAGAGGCGCGGCGCCGGTTCCTCTCCCGCCGCCCAGGACAGGACGATGTCGCGATGCTGAGACAAATTTCTGCCCAAAGAGTAATTGCTGACAGCCACCAGCTCCTCAACGCAAATCCAAACGCTGCCTGCCCCAGCCCTGCCCACCCTGCGGCTGGCACCTGGTGCCACCGCGGCACCCACAAAGGTGGCCACGGGCCCCTGCTCAGCCCCTTCGGGGAGCGAACAAAGCATGCCAGAGCATCGGCACTTTTTGCACGACAGCACACGCCCGTGAGGATCGTGTCCTTAGAGTGCATGGAGCCCATCCTCAACAGCATCACAGGAGTGTGATGTTTGGTATGGCAGAAGGGGTGGCAAGAGGGACAGGCGGACACCCGTGACCCATGCCAGGAAATGCCCACATGCCCAAAACACAAAACCCGAGGCACCGGTCGGCCTCTTCCGTATTAAAAATGCAGCGGGGACAGAAGGACCTGAGCGTCTTCCGCCGCCCTGGCAGGACCACGCTGCTCTGCTCCCCAGCCTGGCGATCAGGAACGCGTTCCTCCAGCCTTGGCAGGTGGTGAAACACTCTGTAAGAGGAGGAAGGAAAAGCAGCAATGACAAAGCCGTTTCTGCCACAGATGAGTAAAGATCCTTGAACTCCCTCCAGAACCAGGCACCGTGTCCTCCAGGGAGGCTCGCAGTGCTCCGCCTGGCAGCTGAGCGCGGAGCCCACTTCTGAAGCATCCGACTGCCATTAGCACGAGCTGCCTTGCTGCCCATCTCGTTCCGTAATTGAGAGCTGTGCCCTGGAAACACCAGGATTTACATTCGGGTGTTGTAAATACCCCGGCACAGCGATGCCACGCTGTCCCTGGAGCTGCCGTGCCGGGCTGCTCGCTCTCCGGCTGCACAAAGCAATCCTCAGCGACCTTGTGAGCGCTGGATCTCCCTGTGGGGCTTGAAATCAATTTCTCCCCTCAATATAAGTACTCCTCACCCTCTGTTTTTCCCCAGGAGAAGCACTAAAGCTGCTCCATTTAACCAGATCTGCTCCCTAAGCCCGTTCTCTCCAAGCCCCTCCATGTGGAAGTCCACGCGTTGGAGACTCCCACTCTGCTGGGCTCACCACGACCCAGACCCAGGCTCTCTGGTTTGCCGTATTGATCCTGGAAAACCACACGCCACTCAAGACAGAGCTGCTGGGGACAAACAAATGGCACAAGAGATGACGAACATCAGATCTGAGCGTGGGGAATCTCCTTTACCAGCTTTATCACAAAGAGCATCACGCAAGAGACGAAGGCTTGGAAGAGCTGCAGGTTTCTGGAAACCCTAGCATTACTTCTGCCGTGTAACACACAGCAAAATCCCCAAACAAGCCCAGCAGGGATGTTTTGGGGAAGTGACGAACGTGTGTGCACAGAGGTGTGATGAAAGGGGCTGACACCGATGCCCTTCACTGTGCCCAGGAGTAATTGTGGAGAGGGAAGGGAAGGGAAGGGAAGGGAAGGGAAGGGAAGGGAAGGGAAGGGAAGGGAAGGGAAGGGTAGGGAAGGGAAGGGAAGGGAAGGGAAGGGAAGGGAAGGGAAGGGAAGGGAAGGGAAGGGAAGGGAAGGGAAGGGAAGGGAAGGGAAGGGAAGGGAAGGGAAGGGAAGGGAAGGGAAGGGAAGGGAAGGGAAGGGAAGGGAAGGG
This sequence comes from Cygnus olor, assembly GCF_009769625.2. Taxonomy (NCBI): domain Eukaryota; kingdom Metazoa; phylum Chordata; class Aves; order Anseriformes; family Anatidae; genus Cygnus; species Cygnus olor. The sequence continues at coordinate 20,912,251 of NC_049179.1, read as the reverse complement.
AAGGGAAGGGAAGGGAAGGGAAGGGAAGGGAAGGGAAGGGAAGGGAAGGGAAGGGAAGGGAAGGGAAGGGAAGGGAAGGGAAGGGAAGGGAAGGGAAGGGAAGGGAAGGGAAGGGAAGGGAAGGGAAATGCATCGGACTTCTCTGCTGAAAGATTCCCGTGGAGTTCAATGGGCCATTTAGCAGGTAACTGTCACTTCAAACACCGCGGATTATGCAGACAACAGGAGACAAGCCAGGGTAATGCTGCTCGTAATCCTGTGTATGTTCAAACAAGTCAACGGCTAGATAAATAGACTATTTAATTAAACCAACAAGTCATCGTTTATTTTCACATCACAATAGGTTAAATGACTTTTTATTCCCATTTTCCATATCAACAGAGCAGACTTTTTGGTAATAAAAGCTAAACTCTAATTAACAGCTGGTGTGGTTGTACTTGGCAGCATTGTGAGTAATTCAGCACAAAGCAAACACATTTACTATAAATGGCTTTTGATTGCAGAGACCAAGGTAATAGATGTTACGCCAGCGAGCGCCAGCTACCTCCTGGTTATTGTTCGGAGGCGTTGCGACAGGACCAAGGGCGAGGTGAGAGCGGGCATTGTCCCGGCCAGGAGGATGGAAGGGGGAAGACGTCTAAATTAGGGCCCGGCTGACTTCAAAACCGGCCCTGGCACAGCGGCAGAGCCCACAGACGGTGCCAAAACCCCCGTTTGCCCCTTGGGAAGGGCAACCCGCCCCGCGCCCCGGCACCACCCGCGCACGCTGCCACTGACGGCTGCCCCCCCCCCTCGCTGCTTCTCGTTATTTATGCAGAAATATCGACAACAGCTTCAAGTCCCCAGCCACGAAAATTATTTGAGATCAATCTCGCGTGCTCCCCTCGCCGCTTCCCCAGCAGGCTGTCTCTGCGGTGATTTAAACACCACGTCCTCACCCAGGGCCGGTATCGATCCCCGGCTCCGACGGGCAGAGCGCACGCACCCGATGGCAGGAGACAGAGCGGGGGGCCCATAATTTGTCCCCCCCTAACGTGGCAGCTTCCCCATCAGACAAAGTCACCCTTTATCACGTCGGAGCAGAGGGGAGGCTTTATCCTGGGGTGCCCCAGCAGGGCTTTGAGCCCCCATATCGTGGCGCCGGGGAGAGGTGGAGCCGCGGGTGAGGTTTTAAGGCACCCCCCGAGCTCCTCTCTGATTTCTGCTGACCTTGAAGGCCGTGTAAAGGGGAACGTAATTCTGCGATATTTCACCGCGCTGAAGGGACAGCCACCCCCGGATCAGGCTCGGTTCTCTTCTTCCTGCTAAACAAGCTCTTATTTCTCTTGTCACCTTGCATTTGCTCGGCTTGGCTTTGAAAACGTGCCAAGAGAGAATAGGGACCTGCATTCAGGAGAGATTACCCAGCCTCGACGAACAAGGCAATGCTTTTAGAGTGACATCCGCTCTGCTGATTCAGAAAGGCAAGCTCAGTGATGAGAGTCAAACCGGAAAAAAAAAAGGGGGGGGGGGAGAAAAAAAACAAAACCAAAGCGCCACCTGCATTTACTTTGTGTGACCTCTAGCTCCGTCTATCGCTCGTGCAGAATAAATACAGAGGGGAGAGAAAAACACCGTGTCCTAAAGCAAACAGCAAGGACAAGCTTGATGAGAGTATTTAAGCAGTTATTAGAGAGCGCTTGATTGCAAACCTTGTAGGAGCCCCACAGAACATGTGATGTTTGTTTTACCAGCACTTAGCAGCTGTCCTGTTAAGGAAGAGAACAAAGTGTAGGTGTTATAAAGTCAATATTGTTACAGGAAGGCGTGTGACAAAGGTCCACCGAGCTGCAGTTAAATGAAATCACTTTCTCATTGCGTTTATACAGCTTAGCTGAAGTTTATATTATTTCCCCGAATTACTTTTCCAGATGTGTACGACGTAAAAGATTAGGATCATAGACCCCAACGTGATTATTTCCACTGATGAGATTAATGTGGCTTTTTTTGTTGTTGTTTTTTTCTTTTTAAAAATCTTAAACAGAAGGTGGATTTTTGGATTGATTCACGTTCAAACAGCACAAGTTGCTGCCTTGGAGCCCAGCCCTGCACCAGGCTGCTCTGCCCCCCTTCCATTTCATCCCAGCCCCAAGAAATTATCCTTTAAGCTGAAATTCATCCTGTTTATCACTGCCAAGAGGTGAACTGAAAAAAAAAGGCCACAAATCCCCTTGGCATCTCCTTGGATGACTGGCCACTAAATAGCAACCCTAGGAGAAAAAGAAAAACTATTTTTTTACAGCTGGACCATTAGGGCCTTAAAGCCTCTACTCGCCTGCGACTCCAGGCCCCAGGGCAGAAATCTTCCAAGTCACTAACCTACCTCGAGTTTTATTTTAACACTTCCCTTTGGATTGCCAAACTTTCGGTGGCCTTTGCCAGAAATGTAGGCTTGCAATAAAGAGAAACTCGCAGAAACACCCATGCCAATAAAATGAATATTTTTCTACTATGAAAATTCGTTACGGGATTGCGACTCCGATCACGTAGAAGGAAGCTTTCCTTGCCTTCGAGCACCCCGGGCAGGGCTCCTGCTCTGCAACCAGCAGCTCCGTGAGGGACTGCGGGGTCCCGAAGCCATCACGCAGCACCCAAGAACAAAAAAGCACAGCCCTCAGTTCCTGCTTCCTTCGTGGAAACCCCCGTGGCAGGGCCCTTTGAGCTGTGTACACTTAAATTCTGCTCTGCTGCTGCAGTCCCAGCTTTGTGCTTCCAGGAGGGAGGATAAACTTTATCCTTATTGCAGCTATTAACCTCTGCTTGCGAGGACACCAGAGGTAAATGAGTAACTTTTCATTTCTTGGGTAACAAGAAAATACACAATACTGTCGCCAATGCACACTGAGAAGTGATTTTATTTCCATGTGTGAGGGTAAACACTTTTTTCCTTCTTTTAAACACCCTGGTTATTTTTTTAAGCAGTCTCCCAGTTTGCAAATTTTCACATTTTTATTAGGTACGTATATCCATCAGGGGCTTGGCACCCGCCCCAAAGCAGAGGCACATGTTTTAATCGGTAAGTTTGCTCTCATTATAAAACTGGAGGTGTCACAGGCAGAGCCTGCGAGGAAGGTGGAAAGCCAGGCTTGAAAGCGAGCACCACCCCCTGACCTCTCCTGCATTCTGCACCTCTGGAAACGCCATCAGCCAGAGGCTGCCTTCCCCTGCACGCATCATTTGGAGATGAAGCTGGCTGTAAGCGGTGCCTAGAACAACACCAAGGCTCTTCCAGTACCTGCCCTGCCAGAGGGGGCTCAGCACCCCGAGCGCGTCTCACCTCCTTCTCCGTGCTCTGGGCACCGCAGCGAAGGGCGCCGAGATGCCAGGGAGCTGCTTCGAGAGACACGGGAGGAGAAACGAGAGCCCGAGAAGCCGAGCGTTTGTTCTTTGTCCGGGCCTCGCTGCATTTTCCTCCTTTCCTCCAGCCTCCCCCCCCGCCTCTGTAAAGAGCAGCTCTGCCTTGTTTATAAAGGCAGTGTTGACATTTTGTTATAAATGGTAATGTCAATTTGATAAAGTTAATTACTTATTATTTGGAATCTCATTTGCATTGAAGGTTGGATTCATTAAAAGAGCCCAACCTGTGTTTAAACAAGAGGGTTGGAAAGCACCTGGAGGGGCTGCGGGAGCGCGCGAGCCCAGCACCGCCAGCCCAGCTCCCCGTGCCGCGCTCCAGCCCCTCTGCCAGAGTTTATTACCACAACAGATGAAAGTATTAACGTACTAGAGCTAAGAATTCCCAATGCAATAATGCATTCAGCTAGTCCAAGCTCAAGTAAATATTTACTTTGTCTTATTTTTCAACTGAATTTCTTAAAGTGGCTGAGGAATTACGCTCTCCAGCGCTGCTCGTTCCGAGTCCACAGCAAAGCCCCCTTCCTGCCTGCACCCATTTTCATATCTGTATCGTTTAAGTAGTTTTATTATTGCAACACTTTCGCTATTGTTTTTTCGTATGGGTTCATTCTAACCGTACTTCTTCTAACGCCTGGAAACCCAAAGCCTTGGGGAACACTCACGCTGCCAGCTGCATTCCTCAATTTTCAGCCTCCTATCGCCCACCCCATCCAACAGCCCTCAGATGATTTGAGCCCCTATATTTAGCATACACCACACGCTTATCACACAAGAAAGCACACGTCCAGCAGCATCCCCAGCACAAGTCCAGGGGCTGTGGCGACATCTCCCACAGCAGCGCAGGGCTGGCCCTGTGCCCTCCCCTCCGCACGAGGGCTGCGTTCGGCCCCTCCTGCCGTGCCCGTCCCTTTCCACAGCGGGCACCCGGGAGCTGGTCCCATCCAGGAGCAGGTCCCGTTGCACCTTTCAGCCTTCCTCCCTCAGAGAGAAGTCGCAGACGGAGGTGCCTGAAGGCATCCACCCCTGGCGGCCCTGAAGCAGGATTCAAGCACAAATGCCAAGCCCGGACCCTAGCCCAGAGCCAGAGGCACCCTGCTCTCCTTCCCCTCCAGATCTAGGCACAACGCGTTTCCTAGCGAGCACGTGTTCTCCCTAAACCCTCCATGCTGATCAGCCGCCGTTACTAAACCACGGCCAGCAGCACATCCAACAGAACACTTCCTTAGCAGACACCCATCTCTCCTTACACAGAGGTCTGAACGATTTGGAAGATTCCACGCTAGAAAAAGTCCGGAAACAGGGCAGAAAAAGAGAATCGCCCTCGGTTTGCAGGCCCAGGCAGGAGAGGTTAACGCCTGCGTAACTCACTAGGATGGAATGGGATTCTCCTCGTGGCTCGGAGGCAGGAGCAGTCCCTTCATCCCTTCTCCATGGCCAGGATCCCTTCACCTCGTAGCCTTCAAGCCTGCATCGTGCTGGAGCACCCAGAGCCCGGTGGGAGCTAAGCAGGTAACCGGCGTTAGGACAAACGCTGCCCAACCCCGCAGGCACAAAGCTAAGCACCAGTTAGTGCACAACAGCCACGGTTAATTAGGCACACTGCAATCGGTGCTGGTAGCATCGCAACAAGCTCCGAGAGGGAGCCTGAGCTGGTCGCGAGGAAAGGTGCAAGCGTCCATGGGGACGCCGAGACATTTCACAGCATCGGGCTCACCATCAGCTCCTAGAAAGGAACCCAGGGGAGCAGGATGCTCATCTGGGACCCCCGTGCTTCTCTTCCAGCTGCCCACGACAGAAGTTTTCCCGTTTCTCCCCTTTTTCCACGTCCTCCCCCCGAGGTGCATCAGCCTCGATGCACGCGTGCTGTCAGCAAAGGTCGCTGCTCCCGATGCTCTGTGCGTAGGAGCCTCAGCACGCCAGGGAGGGCTGGATTTGGGCAGCCTCCGGGCAGGCACGAACCCCACCAACGTCCCACGAGTCAGATCAGGACAGAAGCCAGCTAGCTCAGCATTCGGAGCCGCCTGCCTTCCCTCCTGTTTGTCCCTACGTGCTGCCAAGGCTGTCAGACCCCACGAGCAGGGCGCTCCACCGAGGAGATGCGTTTTACTTTGGACACCTTTGGCTGTCAGCGGCTTCTACAAGAGCAGCTTTTTCTCTTCTTGCGCCAGCCAGGCAGGAGGGTCGAACGCAAACATTTAACCTGCAACAGCTGTGCGTTTCCAGCAGCGCAGAACAGAGGCACGACCCATCCCTCCTACATCCGGGCCCTGGGGAATTCACGTGCTGAGAGCACCGCCAGCACGTGATGAAGCACGTGGAAGGTCTCCATCGTGCGGGTCTTCCCCGGCGCGGCACGAGGACACGGCGTGCCAGGAGCAGGCAGGGTGCTCCCCGCAGCCCCCCTTTCCCCTCAGCATCTCCCAGCGTCCTCGTTAGCAGCTCCTGGCATTTTTCCTGTCGGTTTTTGAAGGCCGAGTCCCCAGCTGCTGGTGGCAGCACAGCCCGGGCCAAGAGCACCATCTGCTGCCCCGCACCGGCTCCGCGCCGCCGGTCACGCCGGTGCTGATGGAAGCCACCAGGGTCACCCCACGGCCTCCTGCCCCAAAGAGCCCCGGTTTGTTCTCGAGCTCTTGCTGCTTCCCTGGAAACCCTGGAGCCAGGCAGGAGGCAGCCCCCGGGCAGCGCTCACCCCCGCGGGGCTGCTCCTGCCCCGGCAGCCCTGAAGGATGGAGCAGCAGCGGGGGGCTCCCGCCGTGCCCCGAGCCCCCCACGCACCCGTTTGCTGGGTGATGTGGCACAAACGGCTGCCAGGACTTGGCTGTGCGCAAGGGAAAGACAAATCCGAGCCCCAGAAGCTGCAGAACCACTTCCAAGTACAGCAGAAGGGCCACTTCGCTTAGAAACGCCGCAGGATTCGAGATTTACTAGGCAAAGCTGACGTTACTTACCGTGCGTGTTCTGTGTAAAGGTTAAAGCTCTTCGAGCCAATGAGGGTTTAGGGACTTCGCCACGACCCACTACTCCACATGCTCATTTAATTTAATTTCTCTGGCTTTTGTCTGCAGAACACCTTCTACCCCTTTCAACAGCAGAGCGCCAAAAGCCCAAAGCTAATATTTATGCCTTAGATCTCCTTGATGATGCAATCCAGTAACAAATCACTACTTAAATAATCCAGCCATTTAATCATCCAGAAATGTGTAGAAATAAGAGGATTAGCCTTCTATCCTAGGGAATTGTATTTTATGGACTCTAGGTTTTTCCTAATAAAACAACAAGAACAGCTCATGGCATTTTCAAAATAAATCCAAGTATCCAAAGCTACAGAATAAGCAAGCTGTTGGAGCAGGAAGGAGAGGCTTCTTCACTGCTGTCTAAAACAAAACTCCTGCTAACTAATTAAAGAGTTTTCATCTGACTTGCAGATTAAGTTGTGCGTTTAACTCCTGTATTTCGTCTTGAGGAACTGAGCCGAACTCTTTGCAGGGGGCTAGCACGGCTAGGAATTGATCTGCTGCCTTCTCCTGGGCGCAGGCTGCCTGCCTCTGGGGCAGGGGAGAGCGGCTCCGGCCAAAGCAAAGGACAAGCTTCTTTCCTCCAGCAAACAGCCGACGTTCTCCCGCCACCCCACCACGCGCTCCGTTCTGCTCATCTTTTTATAGGCGCTCCGTCCACAAAGCTGAATATAATCAGAGACGATATAATTTTAGCATGCGGGAGGATTATTTTTAACAGCATCTGAACTCCCCATAAATCAAGAGAGACACTGGAGGCAAACGCTATTTCTGGGAAGCAGGGAGCAGCTCGGTGGAAAAAGCTCGTTACTTATGCGCCATTCGGGGTGGCGGAGCAGAGCGCCGGGCCCCACGGCTGCCTGCGGGGCAGCTCCTGCCCCGACGGGGATCGAGGATCGCCACCGAGGCTGCTGCGGGGAGGGAAGGTTCCACGGGGGGCGTCTGCGTGTTAGCATCTGTCCTGTTTGCAAGGGACAAAGCCCCGTCCTTCGGAGGCAGGCACTGCCAAGCAGTCCCAGACACCAGCAGACACAGGCACCAGCCGTCTTTCAAGCCCGCTGCCCTCCCCAGAAGAGGAATGTTTTTGCCTGCAGCAGTAAGGTCAAAGGTGGTTTTCATCACCTGCCCCGGGAGGGGAGCACAGCAAGCCCTCGGGCGCTGTTCCCAGCGCTGCCCCCGTCCAACACCACCCTGCTTTACCAGCACAGGCACTGCCGTTTGCCAGCAGTTCATCTCCTTCTACAATTTCAAGAGGGTTGCTCGTGCCTGCCAGGATTATTGCTTATAATTATTCATGCTGTGCTACGAACAGCAAGCCTTCTCTCAGAAGAATAGCAACTCCAAGCCCCATTCCTTTGGGCAATCTACAGCTTATTGCTGCAGACTCTGAAGAGGCAGCTTTCCACCTTCATACCCAGCCCCTAGGTACCACTCGCACACCCTCGCTGCCAGGGGGCAAGCTGGGGAGCTGGAGGCTGCCCCTCGGCCGTGGGCCACCGCAGGGCACCAAGCACTGCCTGCCCCACCAAAAAAACAATAGAGGCCACACACGCTCTGCAGTCATCCGAGTTAGAGGCGACAGAGGAGACCACAAAAGGGAGTGGAAAACAGCGGAAAAAAGAGAACAGTTCACTGAAAAAGCATGTTACAAGCAAAAATAATCACTAAAAGTGGCTGCGTCTTGGGCACCCAGCAGTAGCCGTTCCCTGCTCCCAGCCTCTGTTCTGGGGATGCGCTGCTCGGAGCCAGGCGCCTGCGTCCCTGTTGTAACACACGGAGGAACAGCAGGGAGGTCTGATGGGAACAGAGCACAACTCCGGGGTGATGTCTCAGCTCAGCGCCTGTCCCCACAGCCCATCCTGCCTGCCCAGCACCGCAAGGACGAGGCGGCAGCACCCAGCGCCCGCTGCTCAGGCCGCAGTGCTTGTCAGACGCTGCCTCAGCGCAAATGTTCTGCGCTGACTTCCAAGCAAAGGAAGATTTCCACCTCAGACAACCCCCATTAGTCCCCAAGCAGTCAGTTTTGTTGGCCATACCTTTGATCCCTGTCTGCAAATAGCTTCCACCAGGCAGCACACCAGATCTGCGGAATGACAGGCCCTGATTGAGGGGCCAGCCTGAGAACAGCTGTAGCCGCTCGGGTCAGGGTTGGAGCATGTTAGCATGCAAGTGTGAAGCACGCACAGGAGCTGCCAGGTCCAAAAGCAGACAGGCTCCTCCGTATCAGCTTTTTCATCCCCTGCTCGCTGGCAGGCTGCCTAGCGCGCACAGGCTGAGTTCAGCCAGAACGCTTTTCACAGGAGCAGAGTGCAGGCACCTTTTTTTTTTTTTGCAGAGCACTTGGCAAGAAGAGCCGGCAGGCTAGTGAGGTAGGCAGTAAAATCCTGTTAACTTCACTGGGAAGAGTTCAGCTAATCCTACAGGCTTCTGGTACTTACATGCTTAGCCGTGATTCACTGCCACAGACGCAAAGGGGCAGAACATGACCTGGAATGAGATTGGTGTCCTGAACTTTCATACCGTATCTTGACCTGTTTTGAGACAGCAGATTTCAGGCCAGCCCCGGTTCAAGAACAGACCCACTCCAGCTCGCTGTGAGAAGTCTATGATTTCAGGGCTGAGCCTGCATATTATTCTTCTGCTTTTCATTACTCAGCAGAGGCTGCAGCCAATTAATGCCAAGAACATCCAAGCAACACAGGCAACAGAGCCCAGAGCCTTCACCTTTTGCCAGTAGGAAACTCTGATGTTTCAGAACTGGCAGGCAGAACGGGCAGCATTAACTGCAGACTGCAGCTTATTGTGGGAGCAATTTGTTACCTCAAAAGGTAAACACGAATTCAGTTGAGCGAACTGCATTTAAAACAGCATTTGTCAGTAATTCCAAGGAACTTAACTACACGCAAACTGACCAAGATTCTTCTCTGACTCCAGGCTTGCTCACACAAAGCACAGGGCATCCGCTGCTCATCAGTTCTCTCCCAAAGAGAAGCTGACTTGAAGTACTGAAATCCCACTAGCTTCTAGCTGCGCAAAACAGAAATCACAGAAACAAGACTCGGAACAAAAGCATCGAAGAGCTGCTTTCACCAGCAGGCTACAAGCCTCTGCGAAACGGAGTGATGCATCCCACTGGAACACGCTCTGATCCTGCTTGCCAGTGGAAGGGCTGGCAGAAATAAAAGCCTGCAATAAAACCGAGAGCTCTAAGAGGAAGATCCTGGGGAAAATAAGTTACAGATTTTCCATTTAAATTACAAAAAAAAAAGGAACCTCAATTTATCATGTTTTTGCATCACACTGGCTGCTTTGTTTCCATGTACAACTGAGCTCTGCTCGCAGCAGGTTCAAGTCTCCTAACACTGAGGCTAGTGGGGCAGCTGACTCCTGCATGCACACAGCAAATGGAGCCAGAGCCCACCACCCTCCAGGCAAATATTCCTGCTGCCTACAGTTAGCGGCACCCTAAAAGATGTCCTCAGCTTTGGAGCCCCTGCTTGGGCAACAAATTCAGGGCTACCCCCTCCAAATCTCACCCAATAGGAACTTGGGCTTCAAGTCTCACACCAGAGGGCTACTTTCTTACCTGCTTTGGGTAATATTAGATGCAATCAGTGCAAAGCTTAGGGGAAAAGTAAAAGCAGGCATAAGTACGCAGCAAAACTGAACAAAAACCCGGATTTCCAAAAGATTAAATTTTTTCCCAGAAGCCCACTTCCTACACAAAGGCTTCTCCAGCCTCGCTGACAGTAACTGGTAGAAGCTGGCTCTGGCCAACATCAAGCAGAAGGCCTCATTCAGCTATTTCACAGAGGAGCATTGGTACAGGCAACCCTCCTACTGCGTGCTGCTGTTTGTTTTAACGCTTCCCACTGAATGTCAACGGAGACTAAAGAATGACAAGTACACAAAGATACCCACAATAAATGCCAGCCCTTGTTAGCTGAGTAAATTGTGTGCTTAGCTGAGTCTTAGAGGAATCTTTGCAGAGTAAACACCGCCAGTGCTGTGTACTAGAGTAAATATGTGAAGAAGACGCAAAGACATGAAGAACGACTTCAGAGGAATGCAATTGAGTGGCACTGAATGCGATTCCTCTGATGGAAAAGTGTTGCTAGAACTGGGCCAGGAAACAGCTTGATATGCAATGAAATCCTACCGTCGTTGCGAGTGGATGAGCCCGTGTCTTCTCCTTCCCCCAAGCTGACAAGCCTTGAGTTCCATCCAGAGGAGTGCTCTGGGCTCTGCGAAGTTCATGTTTGGGAAGAAACGGAACCAGAGCAGCTTGCAGAGACAGTCCTCACACATCGTCAGGTTTTGCTCTTTAAAGTTGCCCACTCTGCCCAGCACAGGATGTAATACCAGCCTTCAGGTAATTAAGATGCCACTATTTAAGATAGGAGGGATGTAGCATGGTTGTGTTGGCTGCACAGGGGTGTGACTTGTCAAGATTTCAAGTAGCACAGCCCAGCCTTCGCCTCGCCTTTGAATTCTGCTCAGAGGCACAACGCAGCGCTGTTGGCTCAGACCTCACGGGCAGCTTAGGTACATGAAGAACAAGTCACAGGCTTGACACTACTTGTTCCCATGCCGCCACCGGCCTCAGCACTGTCAAGGACACACATCCTCCTTTGCAAGGTCTTACATTTGCTTTTGATTAACCTTTATAATAGGGACAAGGTGGCTGCAGCAACTATTTCTTCGTGCTTAACAGCATCCTCATTCAAAACAAGAACTTTTGCTTTACAAGAGCTTTTCTCAGTACATTGTGTGTCAAGATACAGAACTCGGGAAGGACTCACGCACTCCAGCCACACATCCTTTGCCACCAGATACAAAAGATAGCATTTGGAGCGCTAATTCTGAATGCCTCATTCACATTGCTTTTGAAGCAACCTAAAAGAAGCCACGTTCTGCAGCTAAATATTTTCTTTTACAAAGTTCTGAACATTCATTTCTCACGTCTCCCTCTTGGGTTTCCCCAGTAACACTTCAATGATTTATGAAGATGACAGAATGATTCAATCTAAATCAAAGAGATAATGTCTTTGACAGCTTGCTCATCATTAATAGTAGATTAATTATTTTAGTGCTTGCAAAGGAGTTAATTTAAACACCAGAAATAGGAGCACGGGCCTTATTTAAGTTTCTTTCATTGTTACTGCTGTTGGCTGCCCTCCCCATCCTCCCACCGGGTTGCAGTGGATAAGGCAGGAGATGGGTGGTAGCAAGGACGCACTGCACAGGTTAGCAGTATCCCAAAAACTCACCAGTGCCAAAAGGAGGAATTTGTTGCCACGCAGCCCAGGCAAAAAACCTCCCTCCCTGCGGGGCACAGGATTCAGACACCAGCACCCAACAGCGGTTATTTCATACCACCTAGTGGCACCAGCTAACCATTACAGCCGCAGAGCTCCCCACTGCTCCCTTCCTGATGCAAGGTGGGATTCGCCTGTTAAAACTCACAGAAACCTCTAAAACAAACCCACGTTTGTTCAAGCTGCTTTTCCCCCTTTTTCCTTATGTCATTTATGACTTAAATGACACGTCTTCAGATAGCGCTATTAACTAGTTACAAATTAAATCAAAGCAGGGCTGTACTTCAGCCAGCATCCTGAACGTGCATTTAATAGCTGTGTGTGTCAGGCATGCAGTTATCTCTGCTTGTAGCTCTTCTAGCTAAGACTTCTCATTTCCCAGACCAAGGTGGAAACCCTCTGAAACCATTGCACAGCACTGCCTGCTCAAGACAACAGACGGCACAACAACTCTGCTACACATTTTGTTAGAACAAGTACGATCAAGCCTGCTCTTAGCTACTTGAACATTAATACTACCATAGAGGACAGCATTAGCTCTAAGCCACTACCAGTGCCGTACAGCTTTCTGCTCTAGCTGTGGGTCAAAAAGACCCGCGGAAAGGCTTCTTTTATCTTTCCAGGATAAAGCATTTCACAGACCACCTGAACATAAAGCTCAAAGTTTCGAGATCTTTTAACCAGGCAGTCATTCACTCAAAACAACCAACTGCCCTTAAAAGCAGTTTGCAGACTCGAACATAAGCTTGTCCAAAACACATCTTGGGATCCAAGCAGATTCCTTGGTTTAAATTCCAGAAGCTTCCCAAAAGCTGCGTTCATTCATAGGTCTTTGCATAAGACTGTCATGATGCTGCAAAGCTTACCTTCGTTTCTGTAGCTTAGTGTACTCCTACGTAACAAGGACATGGTTGGTAAGAGCCATTGAATAAAAGTATTTATTTTAATATGCTTGCAGAGCCACACATACAAAGTTCTCACCATGTCAGTGAGCACACTACCCTTTTACCCCACGTCTACAGATGTAAAATATTTAATTACTAACTTGCACTACAAAATAAAGTAGCTATGATGTCAAGACATCATTACTCATCATCTCAGTATTCTTGCTCTGTTACAACGAAGGCAGGAAAATTGAAATTGTTTTCACAAGCTGATTTGCATATTAAATAATCAAAGGTAGCTCTTCCAAGAAGAGATTCATATTACCGAGCTGTTGCTAACTAATAAAATATGAAATGGCATAGGAACACTCTTAAAGTGCATTACTGCATCTAAATAAATAGCAGCGTTTATGCCTCTTCAAAACAGAGGACCTGACAAGGAAGGGGTAGTGACCAGAAAAGAAGTATATTATATAAAAAGCTGAAAAAATACCAAAGGCAAAAGCCTTGTGTCATTACTCTATAAAGATACATCTTAATAACAAAAGCATCATACGTACAAGACAGAAGGTGTTCCTCAGAAGTCCACAGCACATAACGGCAGGAGCCCTCCCACCCACCCCCGTCTACTGAAGATATATGCACCCATTCATATGCTTCTTTGGGATTGCAGACAGTATTTCCCATTTAGCTACCGCCTAGCACAGGCCATTATAAAAATAGAAGCCTGCAGTGATAACAAACCGGTTAGTTTATCACTGGCAGCAGATAGCATCAGTCTGATAAAATCAACAGGACTCCAACGCGGCAGTACATTACGTTCATGGCTTTCTTCGCCTAAAAGAAAATAAAGTCAAGTAACTTTCAGATTTTCCACGGCAGCAGTTTTCCAAAACAGCAGCCTATTTACCTATCCTGTTGAACATATACATATCACAGACTTCCTACGCTAACAAATGCTACAAGCAAACAACTTATTTATCAAGAAGCAGTTGTTTTTCCCCCCCTCCCAAAATAGCCATGAGCTTAAAACTCATTAAACTGAAATAAAGCTTTGTTTAAATAAACACAAGCTTCAAATCAATATGCAGGCAAACTAAATGATTTACTACCATTTTACAAAGCTGTAGCAAGGCTGCAAGTAGTAGCAGCCAACCTGAACGGGTCCAGTTTCCAGTGAGAAGTGGAATAGAGCATATACTAACACGGTGACAGACATTCATGACCTTAGCTCAGAGACTACTCTCATTTCAGGATACTCCTCGAAATACCTTTCCCACTATAGAGTTTAAAACCTTAAACTCTATATCCAAACAACACACCGCACAAAGTGAGTGTAAGTTTTACTATTTCAATTCTAAATGCGATCAGCTTGGTTCATTTTGGCCTCTCAAATACCTCTTTGCTTCTCCAGCCCTCTCTCCTGCCTGTACACGTCTTGCAAAACTGCAAGTTTTCTTCCCCTGAGTTGAACAGGTGGCTTCCACAGCACTGCCAGCACCTATCTGCAAGAGGCCAAGTCTGGATATCGAATTCTGTTCTGCAACACCTAGTTTAGCAAAACTATCATATCCGAAGCATTTCTTTTATAAGTGAAAGATTTTATTAGATGTGGGGCTCAGATGTTGGGCACTAGCTTTACGAACTGCAAGATCATTTCAACTTTTACTAGAAACTGAGGCTTCCGATTTGGTACACTTGCTGCGTGATTGCCACTCTGACCCCACCACGTTAAGGAATGATAAGAGAGCCCTGAAAAATTCAGTGTTATCTACGCATTCGAAGAGGAAAACTTCTTCTAGCATGACTAAAACCTGTGCTTCCTTAGCAGATGCCTTGGCAGTTGCACAGCAGGTAGCAGCTGAAATATTAGCTACTTTCAAATATACTGTTGGGTATATCCCAGGATTGCCTCAGCTCCCTCTGTTCCTTCAAAATGAATGCTAGCGTATTCGTAACCTTTAATTTCAATATATCTGAAGGTGCAAATGGAGTACATTTTGCTACAGCAGCATCTGATACAGGCTAGAGAGACTAGAGAAGGATACAGCTTAGAATTCTGCCACTGCCATCGCCAACCCCATACCAGTTTTGGCCTGTCAGGCATGCTGCAGTCCCATTAGTCAACTCTGATTTGCTGCAGAAGGACAAGATCAAACCCTGACATTCTGCTCACTGCAATGAATACAGAGACCACGCAAGACCATGTCTTCTGGGTGACAGTCCCCTGCAGATTCATACAGTCAGGGTTTCCAAGAACTGAACAAGCCTGCCATCTTAAAGCATTAAAGGTGTACGCATCCCAAACCTAAAGCAGGAAGGGCAGCAATGTCATGGGGGAAAAAGTGTTGTCTCACTTTAGATGTTGCCAGGAAAGAACACAACACCCAAACTAGAGAGGAGAGACACTTACTTGGGCTGAGCATGATGCTGATACCCAGGTCCAAGGGCAGACCCTGCCCTCATCTCCACTGCGACGGAACACTGAGAAGACACAGAGGCAGTTAGTTCTCTTGCTAACCCCACCCTAGCTCTCAACATTAAAAATCCTCATCCAGATCAAACATGACACGTTCCATCCTTCCCCGCCCCCCCCCTTCCTTTGTAGCTTACTCTGGTTTCCACATCAGTCCATTCAGAGTCTGCAGCATCCTCTGGTGGATCAGGATTGGAAGGTGATGATCTCCGCTTTCGACTGAAGGATGAGTATGGAGGGAAAAAAATGTTACTAGAGCGTCATGTATTTTGATAGATTCCCGTATGCAAGAGAATACATTTTATACTTTCCAATGAAATACGTGTCTCTCAGCGACAGATCAGCCTTACCAGCAGCTCCAGTACCTGAAAGCTCCTCCAGGTTACTTTTATATGATTTCAGGTTACACACAACATTCTGCTATTTAATCATTAGGACAAGAATCAGCTACTTGTGCACTACTGAAGTAGTGTCAGAACCTAAAGTTCAGAACAACTCACCCTGTTGGAGATTCCTGCTTCAGAGTCTCTATCTCTGTGAACTGCACAGCCTGTCCACCACCCCTGGTTTTGAAGACATCACCCTGGAAGCCAAAATCATTTAACAAGTTACAGTTACTAAATCATTACGCCAGCAACAGTGCCAGTTTCCACACAAAATCTTTAAGTGCTTAGAACAATAATTTCCTTTCAGTAGCCAGTAAGCATACATGCACAAATACATTCTCCCCCATTATACGTAAAATAAGGCACAACCAACATCTACCCTGATTATCACGCAAGATACACAGAGAACAGTCACTATGACGGGCTTCTGTCTGTTCAACACCTAGTTATTGCTATAAGATATGCAGAAATCATGTCACAGGCTCAGTTTCAGTGCTTCCACTCAACAGCACGAACAGGTATGTTACCTATGTGAGGCTGCTCGGACCTACAAGGTTACCTTACAGGAGTGAGGTTTTTTTTATTTTTCATTTTTTTTAATAAAACTCAAAAGAAAAAAGGCAATATCGAAAGGCCCGTGACCAAAGGAAAAATGAACCAAAAGCTTCTTGCTATGAATTATAAAGAGCTCTCAGTTTGCCTTCGGTAAGCACAGTCAGCATTTTGGGACACAACCATTGTTAGTGTTCAAAGCTTAGGTGACCTCACCAATTTGCTTGTTAGTTGACTATTAGGAATTACATTCCGGAGCATTTGAGCATCCATCACTGCTGCAAGCTTACTTATTCCACTAATGGAAATCAAATAATGTTCCAACAAGACTGACTCCACAAGATCAGCTGCAGCCACAAGTCTAAGAAATTCTCACTATAAATGGATTATTGTGTTTTACTGGGGGGAGGGAACGACATGGACACACGATACACCACTTAATTACTTTCAGGAAAACTGGTGACTGGGAAACAAGCTTATAACGGTAAATATAAAGTAACAACAAAGTTCAAGAACAGCATTTTCAGACTCTAAAAGCTCCCTTGAATCCAACTGCACAAAACTTCCAAATCCGATCTCTTAGCACAGCGAGTTAAACCTACCCTCCTGCAAGCCTGCAGCACAAATACATTGCCAGACATGGGATTTGACAGGGTTATCACAAGTTCACCACGAAGGTGTTTGCGTTACCTTAATTAGTTTTGTTTCAATCTCCCCATCAGAGGCTAGCTCCTGGTGCGTCAGCATATACTTGTCACACTTAGCTAGTGCCTTTTCGCTTGCAGCCGCTACCGTGATGGCATGAGGGACGTGCGGCTGCATGACCGTGTCAGTGGGCAGATTAGAAGGTGGCTTATGATCTACCCATCTCTCCCCAGCTGAGCGCGACCGTCTGTGTCTGAGACGAACCGGAGGTGCGTTCTGATCAGAGTAGAAGAGAATCAGAAGAAATCAGCACGCAGGAAACATCTCAAAGGATATCATTAGCAGAGTGAATTTCCCAGGTCTGGTTAAGATGCGTTTATCTGAAGTTCAAAGCTTCGTTCCCAAACTGCTTTCAGAATCCATCCTGAAAGGCAGCATTACAAAGAGCCCTGTAAAGGATTCTTACTGGTTTATTTCTGTGCCAATTCTTGTTTCTTGGAAATTTTAGGTGTTATCCAATCAGTTGCATTCCCTACATAGTAACGTTTCCACAAGGAGAACATCTTTATCTTTGGTAACGCTTCTCCTAAATTTCCAGGTTAAGTCTGATTGCTATAAACATATTAACCAACCTGAAGAAAGACATTTGGAAATGTTTCCGCAGATTCATTCATGGATCAAGGAGTTTTGAGGTAGCAAAGGAAGCAGACCAAGTATGGATTTCCAACGTCTCTAAAGGATGCTAGGTCTCGTAATACTTCTGAGTAAACAGAGCAGAGAAAAAGGAAGCGCCCCCTGTGCTAGTGTTATTGCTTCTAAGCTAAGCTGCTGGAAATCCATGAGAAGTGATTGAAGTTTGTACATTTTTAATCTTACGGTCACGAACATTTTCAGTTGCTCAGGAAAGCCAGAAAATTCAGGAAACTTGTTTAAAAAAATTGGGTCTCTTCAAGACCTTTGAGCAGGCATTTGAAAAAGTACTGCAGACTTATTTATACACTAAATTTTGCAGACCTCTGTAAGTCATAGTGAGGTTAGATAACCCAAAGCTATGAAAGCAAATCCCATCCACTGTACTTTTAGATTATGAGCAGCAATTGGGATTTCTTTTAGCAATAGACTTGAGACGGGCCGTGCCCTTTACAAATATAAAGCAGCTCTTAAAAATTAAATGTGCACAGAGACATGTGGCTTTCAGAAAAAGTTTAAATTAAAATTGGAGAAAACACTCAAGATCCCCTCCTCCCCCTTTTATTGGGCAAGTACTTATTGTTAGCACTTTGGGGAAATAATTCTGCCAGGGTGCCTTAAGAGTTATGTTCTAAAGAGAGGACACTGCTACCAGTCACACGTTACTGTGGGAGAGGCCACATCCCTGATGGTTCGTTTACTGGTTAATTGGAATAGCATCTGCTTAAACACCCATTTCATATTTCAAAGGGCTGGCAAGTAACAAACTTCGAAAATGTTGTCAAAAAAAAAAAAGAGTTTACCATAAGTTTCCCCCCTCCTGAGAAGCTCTCTCAAGAAGGCTGATTTGAGGGGGCAGGGTGTTGTACAATTCTCTTGGATTTACCTGAGCCACTGCGACAGAGCTATAACGTGATAGAGACAGCACCGATACAAATAATTTGCACACATCGATTTAATGAAAAATAAGCAAAGCCCCCCGCTTTTAACGCAGACATGAAAATTTGGGAGAACTATTCTAAGAGAGCTAAATTTAACAGTTAAAGTGAGATATTTGCCCAAGCTCTATTTCCAGTAGACATTTGCATATATGGCTCATAAGACCACCAATTAAGCTGCCCAGACTATGGTAAACTGCAGGCTGCAAGACAGACTCGAGGAGACAGACAAATCAAAACAAAGACACTCATAGCTAGGAAAAAGGTCTAGCTAGTTCAGAATTCCTTACAAGAGCTATCTACACACTAACAGGAAATAGACTCACTGCTTTTAAAAAAAATTAAATGCCAAATTAAGAACTTAAATAGAATAACAACGAGACTAGGAAATAGTACTGTGCTATAAGAAATAAATTTAGGGAAAAAAATCGAATCTGTTTTAGGTGTGCTCAATGTAAGAGAGCAGTTGTGATGAACTTTTGAGCCAGACTAAGCAATGCTACATTTAGCTTTTGACGGGATCAGCACTAACCCTGCAGCATTGATCCTCTTCTATTTCTAGCTCATCTCTACGCCTGGGAACCTCAATGACTCCAGTCCAGCACATCCCTCGCCTTCTGTCTGAGGTGTTATAGTCTCTACTTTGTTCTGGTTCTTGTTGTCTACTCCTTGCATTAGAAGTGCCACCGGTATGCTTGTGCGAAGGGGTTTTCTGCTCCCACTCCATAACACAGGAAGCCACAGAAATGCTGCTACAAGAATTAGAACGTCTGTGCACCTGGGGGTTGCTCACGAGCCGCTGGCTGCTAGGGACTTGAGTAATTAAATTACTAGAAGGCTAGAGAGAACGGGAAAGAAGTTAGTGAACATACAGAACTATCAACTTGTAAGGCAATCAAACAGTGTCACTCTGCATATTGTCAGTATTCAATTCGGCTATTTGAGCTTAGGGGTTTGGGGAGCTCCTGTGTTGCAGTGACAGCATTAAGAATCGGGTGTTCTTCCAGTTCTAGGAGCATTAGGAGACAGGAGCACAAATAAAGAACACTGATAAATACAAGAGGAGAAGGAAGAATTCAAAGAAAGCTTAGTCATCCAACTTCTGTGCTCGGGAACTATTTTCTAGCCACTAAAGAAAAGCAGTCTGCATTTTAGTTCATTCTTATAAATAAGCTTGTCCCCATATGAAGGAGCATTTTAAAGGTAACTTACAGGTACTGGTGAAGGAGACACTGATCTCTGGACAGGCTTCTCTCTGTCTCTCTCCCGTGAAGGCCTCTCTGGCTTTTCATTCTTTGGTTCAGTAACAATGGCCTTCAGTTGCTTCAGTTTTTCATCTTTGACCCAAAGTTTGTTCTGCATTTCCAGCTGCTTTGCTGCTACACGACGCTCCTACAGAGAGGAGAGAGGAAAAGCATGAAGTATATTATACAAAAGCACAAGTAGTGCTGAAATTTTGAACAGGAAACACAGTTTTTCCCCATTTAGATACAAGCTACGGAAAATAATTATATATCAAGCTAAAAAGATAGACTTCTCAGATTATAAACCAGTACCATGTTTATAAACCAGTTTATAAGCCTTATTATAAACCAGTACCATTTTGCTTCCTAAATTAGTGGCAAATTGAAGCATTGTCTAACTATAGTTCCATCAGTGGTCCTGAAGCAGAAAGCAGTCCTACAGTAGTTTAAGGTAATCCTTCGGAATTCCTTTGCTTATTGCTCATCAAGGGCATATCTGAGCAAGAGTTTACATGAGGATAAAGAGGAAAGTCCAATATTGGGCTTCTACTGACAATTGACAGAATGAAAGAATCACTCCCCAGAGAGCCACAAACCCAGAAGAACAAGTTCTAGATATTGAAGTAAAATGGAAGTACTCAGGAGAGCTACTCTAGCTGTATCACAAGCCCTTGAGGAATTTATCCTATCATACCACGTTTATAAAAGTTAAGATGGAAATGTCTGTTCGAGTTTGTCTTTTAATTACAGACTTATCTTCAATCTTAACGCTACTACAAAAGAAAAAAACACTCAAAGCCCTCACAAAAACAAGCTCCCCAGCTCCCCCCAGCATGGCTCCATTAGACAGCTCTAATATTTATGGCAGTGTACTTACACACTCCTTCTCCCATTTCATGGTCGTTTCTGCCACCATGCCTTGCAGTCGTGCCTCCAACCTACGCTTGTCGGAAGCCTGACGCTGCAGTTTCTGGCTCTTGCTTTCTAGTTCTTGCTGAAGATTACGCTTGTCTTCTTCATAAATTGTAGCAGTTTTCTCTAAAATTTCAATCTGGAGGAAGAAAGGACGAACTTAGCTACGCACAACCATCTAAGCCCAGAACACCAGGTCAAGATATACTAGAATATATTAGCTGTTGTACCAATATATAAGATAAGAAGTCCAGATTCCAGAAAGTTTCAGATTTTACAACTTCTAAGAAAGTTGCCCTTCTTAACACATTAGGAAAGGCCTTTGGGACACAGGGACATGGTTTAGTGGTGGACTTGCTAGTGTTAAGTTGATGATTGGACTTGACGATCTTAAGTGTCTTTTCCAACCTAGATGATTCTAGGATTCTAGTAGGAAAACCAGAATGCTAGAAGTTCATCAGAAGTTTCCCACGAAGTACTTTTAACCTTGCCTCTAATATCCATCTTACAAGCACTTCTGATGTCAAGAAGTTTGCCAAACAAGAGACAGAAAATGCATATTGTGCTTAGGTGTTGTACAGCTTAGAGCAATATAAAAACTAACCTTGTATTCCAAAGTTTTAATTTTCTTCTCCAGACGTTCTAGCTCCATTTTCTGTCCTGCTATTGTTTTCTCTTTTTCAGACAATTTTCCTTGAATATAGTTTTCCTTGGATATAACACTGGAATCAAATTCTTGCAGTGTAGTCTTAAATGCAAGCACTGCAAGAGAGACAACACACTTTACCTTCTCTCCCTATCCCCATAGCATCAAAATGAGTTGTTCTCTTCTCCTACCAACTTAATGCTACCAGCTACTCCATTACCTTCAAGTTTTCTTTTTAAGCTATCAATCTAGACAAGAGAAGAGAAGCTGTAGTAGTAATAAGGGCATCAAAAAAATCTAACTCCACATCGATGTTAAAATTCTTACCATTTTTGGCAAATTCTTCTGACAACATTTGTCGTAGTTTATGGCGTTTTTCCAGGACTTCAATAAGCTTTGGAAGTGTTTGATCATCATTAGGATCCAATAGCTCACATGAAGGCAACGGAGGAAAGTTCTGCAAAAATATCTCAGAAGCAGATTGCTCTTCTGTTTCTGTAAGATTTAAAGCCAAGAAAGTCAGTCAACAAGCTACAGAGCAGAAAGTTTCTATTTGACAATGCATAGCCACAGATCATTCCACAATATTCTACAGCAGACAGAACTTAGGATAATTAAAACTACATGTTTTTCAGAATAGATGACAGTATTGAGAAAAGACTAAGTGTGATATTTTTGATTCACTCTCTTATAACACCTTCAGGCAACTCTTGATTTCTAAGGTGGGTCCAGAGCATTCAAAAATAAAATAAATTGAAGTTTCATCTTCAGCACAATTTCCTTTCCAGAGCTGCAGTAATGGGACCATGAATTCAACTCATCACCAATAAAGAATTGGTCTGAGATTTGTAGTGTAAGCCCAATTACTGCTTAAGTAGTACCACTGTATGAAAAGAGCAGCTCAGGTGTAACTGTTACAAAGAAAGCTCACAACTAACAGTTTGATGCAGTTCCTTGTGTGCCTTTACGGCTCAAATAATTTGTTTTAAAGACATCTTCATCCCCTAAGAACAGCACAAGCCAGTGCTGTAAAGACCCAGTGTTCTTGTATTTACCTCCATTGACTGGGCCACCCCGCATCTCCAACTTCCGCGCGAGTTCTTCTCTGAAGGCCTGATTCCTAAAGCGCCGCCCTGGTGTTAGGCCGCACAGAGGTCTATCAACAGGTCTTGCCACTTCAACTTCCTGAGTCATTTCTGCAAAACGCATGACTTGCTGCAAAAGAACAGAAGCAAGCTCAACAATTAAACTAAAGCAGTCCAAATTAAATTTGAAAGTGATATTTTAGATCAATAAAAGTTTTAGCAGAGACATTATCAAGCTATAATCTCAACTATTTCCCAGCCAGATAGCTTGCCAATCCAAAGCTGAGTGTCTAAAAATCTTACCAGTTCGATCTTCCCTACTTCAGCCCCCAAGGAATCATGAACCTGACTGTGCAGGTGCCTTAAGTTCCTGCAAGTACTGTCATAGTGGGGATAAAACACCTAAATATGACTATTTAGACAGCTATAAATAAGAGAAGCTTCCTACCTATATTACATGCAAGTAGTAGTTGTACTTTTTAAGTGGACAAGTAAGATTTAGAGGACACATTTGCCCTAGAGTATTATACCTGATTACCCGAAGTGTCCAAGCAACAAAAGTTATCACTCCTGCCACCTACTAAACAAGTACAGTAATTCAGTCATAAACACGAGACAAGAGGAGGTGAGGATGAGATAAGAACTGCAAGAAAGTTACCAAGCTTTCTTCGTAGTCCTCAGCTTTAGGATTAACGCATACAATCATACGCACTTTTCCTTCACCATCAAAATAGTTCTTGAAGAGATGAGTCAGCTTGGAATCTCTGTATGGAACCATCTTAAAGTAAAGTAGAAGAAAGGTCTAGTAAGGTTACGTTACACCAGCTCTTCATCAGATCAAAAGATAGTTAGATGATGGGTCGCATACCTTATTTGTTCCATACATCTGGTTTTCCCGTAGAACTTCAATACACGTTCTTAATGTCATTAGTGACTGATTAATATTACCTTAAAATAATGAAAAAAAGCTCTGTAAAAAGCTATTTGGATCATGTTCTCGAATTATTTAGCAGTTTACTTAAAGATAAAGCCCCTGGACCCTTAAGTCGTATTTGTTAGATAATCATTCCAAATAATCTGAAGCATTCATGAATTTAATAGCTTCTATAAAGAAGCTTCTAGTTTCCAAACTGGAGGATTAAGACTGTCAAACCAGATAACTGAACATCATAACAGAACGTTCATTGTTCCTACAATTTCTTTACCAGGAGACAACACTAATGTAAACATATCCTAGCATATAAAACTAACAGGCTTTCTAAACACGGCACATACCTGCTTCTCGCAACCTGTTCCCTTCAGCTTTTGTTCTATTAGTCCTTTCACTTCCAGCGAGATCAACTAAGGACAGCTGGCTTAAAGTGATCTGTTCTTTCTCCTGTTACAGACAAAAAGTAAGACAAATTATTAGCATTCTATTCCCTGCCTTCTAAGGGGGCACTGGAAGAAAACACGCACACCTCACGATCCAACTATGCACCACTTCTTTGTGTGTGAATAAGTTTTATCAAATCCTTTCTGTCTTAGGCCACAGGACAGATTGTAACAAGCGTGCTCACTCAAAGCCTCAAAGTCTTATATTCTTACATTTTTAATGTATTTTGTTCAAAACAGAGGTGAAGAACAAAGGAACGGGCAGCTTTGTTGACCATTTTAATGCTCTACTTTAATTATAAATAGGAGACTAACTTTGTTAAAGACTTCAGAAATTTCATAATTTTGATTCGCTTCAGAACGAAACTTCTAACGATCAAGATGCATATTCCTGAGACAAGGTAACTGTTTCAGAAGGCCATATTACAAGATTCTCTTTTTCTAATTTACCTATACATACATACACACACAGCTCTTCTTTAACAGCCTGCCCCAGAATTCACCTGTAGCACATTATCTCCGTCTGCATCCAGGGGTGCCTGAGCCAACTTTATTATAAAAACACTGTGAGATCGGCTAGATTCTCGATTCAGCTGAGTGTTTGCAATACGCCTCTTCTTTTGACCTGTTAAAAAACAAACACATTCCCTCCAGAAGTCTGTTTCATTTAACAGACTTGTCACCTAGCAAAGCCAGTTCTGTTTTCAGCATGGCAGCGTAAAAGATTACGAGTCTGTACTAGATGTAATAAGTTACTTTTCAAGATTATTTACCTTTCCAAAACACTTCAAAAGCTTCTTCTGTAGATTTCACCTCTACTTCTGTGCATCCTGTGACATACATATTGTGATTCTGGTCCTCACGAAGTATTTTGGATTGTGGAGGTCTTAAGGGCAAGGAAGGAAAGAACAATAAAACTGAGTGGAGGTGTATATACAGCAGCACGTTATGTCAAGCAAGTTTTCTTTTAAGTACAAAATTCAGACTGAATACATCAATCATCCATACAGCAGATGTAAGAGGAAGTACAAGTACAGGGACACACATTCAGCAAGGATTAGTTACACTTCAGCTACTGCTTTAATTTAGAAGCCAGGTTTAATTGCAATTCTTACTAGAAATCATTGGTTTGAACGGCAGCTATTGTTTTTCTACATGCATATGCTCATACAGAAGCAAGATGGCTTCAAGAGCAGTCTATATTTGCTAGTTAAGCAAGAAGAGATAGAGAGTCAGTCTATTTTCTGCTTCTACTGAAAGTAAATTTCACTTTTCAATAGTGGGAATATGCTTGTGCACATACATAAAGTCACCATTTCGCACAGGAGTGTTGCAATTGTTCCACCTAGCAAAAAAACAGCGTTAAAAATATTAAGTCATTCAGCTTGTCTGAAATCATTTCATATTTAATGCACTGTAGCTTCCGTAAGTGGAAATAATCCAAGATTTTTCCTAGGCTGATTTCTGGACATAAGCAAGACACTAAACCCAATTATAATTCTTTTTTAAAAAGCATTTGGACATTCAAACTCATTTGAAAGCAGTACCCTGGAGACTGCTCTCAATGTTTTGGTGCAATAACTTGTTTTGCTCTAGCCGGTCTTTATAGATTAGCCAACTCTTTAATTAACACATGTACCAGTAGATACCCATAGTGTTTTCTTTAACGGATTTAGAATTAAAAAATACGTTCAACTAAGTTTGATTTGCAGACTCTTTTCCCAAAAGTCACAAGATTCACTGATTTTAGACAGCAGCCAAGTACACACCTTCCCCAAAAAAATCAGTAATTCACTTATGAGACTACTCATTTCTGTTTCTATGGAAATGACTGGCATTGAGCGAAGAGATACGCAAGCTTACATCAACTGTAAAGCAACAATAGCAACTTTTGCCCAATACAGTTATCCAGAGAAAAACGTCAGCTATGGAATGGCTT
The DNA here is from genome assembly GCF_009769625.2 of Cygnus olor. Taxonomy (NCBI): domain Eukaryota; kingdom Metazoa; phylum Chordata; class Aves; order Anseriformes; family Anatidae; genus Cygnus; species Cygnus olor. The sequence goes on along the minus strand of NC_049179.1, from coordinate 20,886,752 downwards.
ACTCTTCAAGTTGCACTCGCCAGCCAGGAATAGTACTTGCAGAACGGTATGAATAGACTTAGAACCTCAGCAGGATACATCGCTGCCTAACAAATATTTCTTAGCATAGTGGGAGGCAAGTAAAGGGAGCACTAAGTCTTAGCATCAACAGAACAACCACCAGTACTCGGCACACTTAAACACTGTTGTCTGGACTCCTTACACATCACCTTTTCCTATGTGATTTTTTGAAGCGATTCACATGAATGAATTGAGCCAGACTTGACAACAGCCACACAGACAACATAGCTCTCACAAAAGCGTAACCAAAGCTTACAAATATTCATACTGACTTTGGTTTTATCAGCTCAAAGGGAGCTTCCTCCAGGAGGTCATATATGTAGTTGTTGTAGATCTCGATATAAGAAACAAAAACACTGTAGACATTGTCTTCATCAACTTCGTCCACTTTGCAGTGATCTTGCACGTTTATCATATCAGCAAATTCCGGGTCCATTTGTCGCCTGCTGATAACACACAACAATTGATTGCAGTGGAGCATCCACAGACAGTTAACATGGCAGACAGCGACTACAGTCAAAACGCAAGTCTACTGACAGGTGGCACGATCCGAGAACAGAAAAGCTCACCCTAGAAACTAAAACCAACACATCACTTTGCGGTCCCATCAGATTAAAAAAGTTAAAATAGATAGATTTTCATCCAGCAGTGCTGTACTTGGTCGCAGTAAGAATTTTTGCCTTGCAAAATTCCTGGATGGTTAGCATTTGGATCACCCACCATTCAGCAACATCACTTTTTGCAAAACACCCTTAAGTTCACAGTATCACTACTTTATCAAATCACAGCATTTTATTTATCGGAAAATGGGTACAAAAAATAGCCTTAGTCTGCCTGATTCTAAGTTTTAGAATCTAAATATGTCATTATGCAATTGCTCAAACCACATGAAAAGTAATATACTAACTTTTCATTAAGATATTTTTCTTCTTTCAAAGGAAGGCTAAAGACACCAAGGTAATTTAAAATCGCAATTCCAGATTAACATTTACGTTAAGTAATTTGTTCTGCACGTTACAATAGTTACTCACTTGCCAGATGGAGTTTTGGGAACAGGCATGGCATCTCTTTTCTGTCGCTCTAATAGAGCATCTACTTCGCACTGAACATCCACACCATTCTTGTCATCAAGCTTAAAAACCTGAAGAGGGAACACGTTTAGACAACACAATGATAAACACTAGAGAACATGAGGTGCTGGCCAGCAGAAGACAAGCTATTTGATCAGGCTGTCTGGCAAGCAGCAAATACCTGACTAACGCCCCCTCACTAACACTCAAAGCGCTGGCTAATTCCAAGCAGATTTAACAGGTATTTCCAAAATACAAAATTTTCACAGAAGCTTCCAAGCTAGAATACTACCAAGGAAAACGCTTCCAGTATTGCTTCAAATATATTTAAGTAGCAAAAAATCAGAGAGGCCTTACCACAAGAAAAACTTAACAGCATCTCCTATATTATTTTAGACAAGGAACGAAACCTAGTCACAAGATTCAAAAGCCACAGGAAACCAAGAAATTAAAGAATAAGTGACAATTACAAGGACAGCCAGACCATAGGCCTTCTTGAAATGTCTGTCCCAGACACCAGGCCTGCCTCTTCGGCCGCCTTCTTCAAATGTCACGGTTTGGTTTTTTAAGACAGGAGTTAAACATTTTAAACTTTTTAAAATGCAAAACTACTCACAAATCGCTTGGCCTGGAAGGGTCCTATGCTGTTGAAGATCATATCCAAACACCGTGGGAGAAGTCCTCCGTCACCAGGAGATCCTGTCATGGTGTGCGTTTTCCCACTGCCTGTCACCCCGTAGGTAAAAAGGAGACCTAGGAGAGACGGAAGAGTCTCAGAAAAGCTTGATTATATTCACACTCCGTCTGTCTCGGGTAAAACATACTTGGGAAAAACGATGACTCCCTTGGAGCAGCTACCAGTAAGCTATCCCAGCCCACCAAAAGCCATTCCTAGTCAATACCAACGCGTGCATCTCTCATTGAGGCACACTTCAACTACAAGTCACGGTACTTAGCCTGTATTTGGAAGTGAAAATGGAAGGAAGCCACTAAGCCCCAGGTGTAGAGATCTAATTTATTTTGGACATTACTGAGGAGATTGACATTAGCCAGATACCCCAAGGACCAACACTGAGACATCAAACTGTGCCCAGGACAGATTGATTTGTCTCTGTGGTCAGTCTTCAGGTGAAGAAGTCATCCCTTTCTGCAGAAAAAACGCTTCTTCTGTTAACAGTGTACAAGATCACTCCTTGACGCACATAACATGCGCTCCATAACACAGGTAAATAAGTTTACAAGTAATGAAAAACAAGAGCAGCTCCCAGGGAAGTCGTACAGAGGAGCTGAACCACAACAGTTTCACTGCAAACAAGGTGTGTACATTTTTACCTAGACAAGCTAAGAAACCTTAAGACATGCAAAATCATAGCAATACCAAAAAGGTGCAGGGTAGACACACAGAAGCGGTAGAGAACAACTACTTCCTTACCATTTTTCCCACGAATGAGATCTTCCACTAGAGGTTTAGCCACCACATCAAAAACGTCCTTCTGAACAACGAGGGTGCCAAACACCTCTTTGAACGAATACTGCGTCTGAAGCAAAGAAAATACAGTGCCCTAAACCTTCCGCTTCCCCGTCCAGAAGTCATTGCTTCAAAATGCTTCACTCTTTAGAACAGCTTTCCGTCAGCTTAACACAGCGACAAAATCTACGTTAGGATCACGCCAGTGTTCGAACACACGCAGCTGCTCCACCACAACTATTCCAGGAATAAGCTACGATTTGCAAAACAAAGCACAGCAACCGTCCAGTTTTCATAGAACTTAAGGCCCCCAGTAACTGGAACGATCACAAAGCCTGACCTCCCGCGCCAACAGTTTTCAGTGTCAAATTTCTGCGTGAGCTGCAGTCGTCATCTAGGCAGGCACTGAGCAAAGCGACACCCACAATGGCCAAAGCCAGATTGTTCCAGGTTTTAGTCACCTTCTTTTAAGTTCATGTCTTTTTCCAGCCAGTTCCAGGATGGGTTTTTAATACATTCCTGAGCAATCCGGCCACTTTTCATCAAAACGCTTATTCACATAAATAGTTGAACTACGAGTTTTTGAGCAAAGGTTTGTTTACGGAACTTTTGATTAAACCTTTGCCAATTTTATTTAAGACTCTGAAGACAACTTTATATACTTCAAGGTTCTTCCATACTGAAATCGGAAGCAAAGTACACTGTATTTTATTGAAATATTTTGTTTCAATAAAATTATTTTATTTTAAATTATATAAATAAAATAAATATACCAATACAAATATATAAATTATAATTTATATAAATTATATGTTTATATAAATTATAATTTATATAAAATATAATAAATGTAAATAAAATTATTATTACATAAATAAATAAAATTATTTCTTTTATTATATATTTTATTGAAAAATTTTTACTGAAACAAAACACTTTTATTCACAGAAAGCCGCAGTCATTGCCTCACGGAGAGCTACATGGCTGTGCTGGGGACCTGTAATTAACTGTTTCACAACCAAACGGTGCTCGGCACTACAGGGCTTCAGCTCCTCGCTCTGTGCATGTGACCTAAACCCTTCTTTCCTAGGAAGGATGATATTGGTCCAGTAACAGCACAAACTGCTTGGAATAAGCGACCCGCTACCTGCTTCCCACTTTGTGCCATTTCACTACTTGAATAGTTCAGTTGAAAGGGACCTGCAAAGACTAGGCCCAACTGCCTGACCGCTTCAGGGCTAAGCAGAAGTTAGAGCTTGTTAACGAGGGCATTGTCCAAATGCCTCTTGAACACCGGCAGGCACGGGGCATCAGCCACCTCTCCGGGAAGCCTGTTGCACAGTTTGACCACCCTCACGGTAAAGAAATTTTTCCTAACGTCCAGTCTGAGCCTCCCGCGGTGTGACTTCTGTTCCGGGTGTCCCCTCATCAGTTCCCACGGAAGATATTGGCACCTCCCTTCCATCTTCGTGTACATATCCTACAGCTTCCCCAAACCCAGTACACGCACAGGCGTGGAAGCGCTGCTCTTCGCCCAACTTCAGTTAAGGATAAATCACCCGTTAATTTCATTTATGCCTGGTTTTGCATAGAGCTGGTTTCTGTGAACCAGCCCTTTGCAAACAAGTCCTTCCAGCAGTCCACGGATTTGACAGCTTTACTTTTGTCCTTTCACGCTCACCCCTCCACCCCACAAAAGAATCCTTATGCGCGCAGGGGATACATCCGATGGCCAAGGAAATCGTGCCTTTTTACTCTAGGCGGGCTTCTGAATTCGGAAACCGGCTCCCCTGAGCACACAAACCATATGGGAGCTCCTCTGCAAGCTGTGACGGACGCCGTGAGCCAGCAGGGAACCCCGACAGTGGGGAAGGGGCTCCCGCCCACCCCCGGCAGCCCCGGGCCCTTACCTCCCGGTACTCCCCGTTGCGGAACACCCTGTACCCGTCGGGCGGGTGGATCTGCACCGTGGTCTCGTTGATCACCTCGATGCAGCACTCCTGGTCCTGGCGGCTGAGCGGCCGCACCCTGCAGTACACCTGGGGGGGACGGGACGGGACGGGACGGGGGGGGACAGGGCCCGGCGGGGCGCTCAGAGTGGGACCGGGGGAGGGGACCGGGAACCGGGGGGGGACGGAGGTCGGGGGACAGATGGACAGGGAACCGGGGGGGCTGAGGCTGACCGGGAACCGGGAGAGGGGGACCGTAGCGGGGCGGGGGGAAGGGACGGTCCGGGAACAGGGAGAAGGGGACCGGGGGCGGGGGGGGGCACCGGGAAAGGGGGACCGGGGGGACGCACGGACGGACCGGGAACCGGGAAGGGGTGACCGGGGCCGGGGGGAGGGGGGCGTCTGGGGGGGAGGGAGGTATCTGCGGGGCCGGGGGGGGGGGGGGGGGGGGGGGACGAGTTCTGGGGCCCGGCCCCGCTCCGAGCAGCCCTCCCCCGCCCCCCGGTCCCCCCCCCTCCCGCACTCACCCCCACGGGATCCTTGGGCCCGGGGGCGGGCGGCTTCTTCAGCGCCGGCCTCCGCGGCGTCTTGGCCCTACTGGGAGAAGGAGCGAGGCGTGAGGGGAGGCCCGGGGGGGTGGGAGGGGGGGGCGAACCGGGCCGAGGCGAGGAGCCGAGGGGCCGGGGGCCGACTTACGCCGCCTTCATGGCGCGGGGGGCCTGGGCCGGGGCCGGGACCGGGGCCGGGGGTCGCGGTGCGGGGGCGGGGGGGGGGAATCGGGGCCGAGGCCTCCCCGGAGCCGCTCTCGGCGCTGCCTCCGCCCGCGCGCCCGCTCGGATTCAAATGCGGCCAATCAGCGCGCGCGCCGCCGCGTAGCGCCGTTGCGTCACGGGGGGACGCCGCCCGCCCCGGCCCCCGGGCGTTGCCGTGGTGACGGGCCCCCGGGGCGCGGCCTGCAAGCGCGGGCGCCCCCCGCTGGGCCCTCGGGGCCTGCGGGCCCGGCTGTGAGGAGCGCGGGGTTGTGGTCACACAATCACGGAATGTCCCCAGCTGGAAGGGAGCCGCCAGCAGCCCCCCAGTCCAAGCCCTGATTCCACACAGCGCCACCCCAAAATCAGCCCCTGTGTCTGAGAGCGTTGCCCAAGCACTTCCTGAGCCACCAGGCCCCCGCCCCGCAGCCTCCTGTGGGTGCCTCAAAGATGGGGGTGGGAAGCGGCCCCTACGCACCTTGCCTTACACCCCTGTGGGGGCTCTTCAACAGCCAACAAACATTTCCTTGAGCCCAGATAAAAAAACGTTGCTGCAGCGCAGGGCCTGGGCTGCCCTGTGCATGGGAACCTCTCCTGGAAGGCTGCGTGGGCTGTTCTTACCTTGTGTTTGTTCATGTGCTTAGTTCAAATAAAGGTTTGGGATCAGGAAGGCAGGTCTAATCCAGCAAAATTCTCCATGCCAGGGCCTCTCTTCGTACCCGGTGTCTGAGCTGCTACCTGCCTGCAGGTCGCTCAGTTAATTCCTAGCCCTTAGGAAATGCTTAGTGGTGGAAAAGGAGGCAAGGGTAAAGAGCCAGGCCAAATGAGCCCATTGAAAGACCAATTTCCTGAGAAGGAAACGCACTCCTAAATCAACTGGGGAACTGGGGCAAAGGATGAAGTAGCTTGGATTTTAACCCTGGTTTGCAGCTCAGAAATCCTCCAGCGGGCTGAATTCAGTCTCACTTAAACCACTGACTCCAGCCAAGTTCTTCGTTTTAGTGTAAATTAACTAAATAACATTAGCTTGCCCATTTTAAGAGAAAAAAAAAATCCGAAGGAATCATGCCAATAAGCTGTTTGGTGTCCTGGGTAACCTTCAGTTCTTAAATGGTGTTTTACAATATATCAGACAATTTTTTTAATGTTCCCATAAAACATATCAACAATATAAGCAGTTAAAATTAAGCTGTGCAGAGAGTGCTACAATGTCAGATGCCAGGGCGATAAAGACGTGCAAGACAGAAGGTCTGCAACCGAGTGTGTGTTTGTTTTCAGATATGCACAAGTTCCTCTGTCTCTGTAGGTGGAAAAAAAGGCTAAAATAGCTCTGTGCTGGTTACCCGATCAAGTGGCAGGAGCCAGGAGTCTAATCAGCCTTAGAGATCACAAACCTCAGCGAGTGGAGGTAGCGATGCAGTCTCAGTCACTAGGGAAGGAATAACTTCCCTGCTGTCCAGCCAGGCACCAGCAGTCTCCTGCACACTGATCCTCATCCATGCTTCCATCCTCACCTCACTGATGGCTGCTTCACCCAGGGAGGACTACCAGAAGATAGCCCCACACCTCCCACTGCAGACACTTACACCTTTATTCCAACTGACTTAAATCCCTGCTCTGTGTTATACTGTTATGGGAGAAAATGTGTGCCTGTTGGATTAAGCATTTTTCAGAAATATTCAGAATCACATTTTACATTAACCCAAAGGAATTTGATAGACCTAAAATCCAGCCAACTGCCCTGCTGAATAGGCAAGTCGCAGTTTTCTGTAACTTCTGCCTAAGGTGTAAAAGTTAGATCAGCAGACTGCAAGTGTGGTAAAGCACACTTTGAATACCATTATGGTCGTTGGTGTGGAATACTAGAGTTCAACATAAATTAAGATTAAATTGAAGAGTTTACACAGCAAACAGGCTCGGGTTGGGCACGGAGTTCAGAGGTGAAAACCAAAGAGGGATTCCAGCCAAAAATCGCCCTGAAAACCTTTTCCAGGGAGAGTCATATCATGTACATCACGTACCTATTGAGTCTGACCCTCCTTCATATCTGCAATATCTGCACTGTTCATCAGTGCAGTAAAACCTCAGCTGAAGAGCAGGGTAGTGATGCTCTCTTAGCTTTGTTCCTAGTGGTAACAGTGGCGTTTGTGGCTTCAGGCCGGCGTGCAGCTGGTGCAAGGCCCCAGTAGAGCAGGGTTTGCACAATGTACAGGGAGTGCAGCCGCAACAGAACAGCATGTTCCAACAGATAAATATCCTGTATTGTTTACAACTTGACACAAAGCTTTTATTTCTTTATGTGAATAAAATGAAGTACATTGAACAGCTTTCTGAAGGCCTGTCTCCAACTGAATAAGAAATCTGGCTTGGCTATGCTGCTCCAAGATCAAACCACATTCACTCACTTGTTGTGTAAGGTGTGCACTGGGCAGAGGATCTGTGCAAAGGGCTGCAGGATCCGGAGGGATTGTGGCAGTATAGAAAGTAGTGCTATATTTTCAGTGTAGTTTTCCTGCAAGTAAGTTCACCTCAAGAGCACCAGAGAACTTCCCAAATTCAGAAGTTAAACAAACAACTAAGAAAAAAATTAGAGTAATTAATGTAAAGTTTACAGAGCTTAAATCATGTCTTGCAGATAGAGCCAGATTCCTTTCCAGTTACACATATACACAAGGTAAATAAGCTTTGCAATTATTAGCAATTATCTCTGAAGTGATTATTTTCACAGACAGAAACGGAACTATCCAAATCAGGTTAGAATACATCAGTGCCATAGTTATATTAGTTTCCTCTTTTAATGAAATAAAACTGTTGAATAAACAATTATGTTCCAGTGCTTATAAATATTAATATAAATCTTGGTCAGTTTTCAAAAGAAAGTTTGCTTTCAAAAGACTTAGTTGTCCCATAATATCTTTAACGAGCCATTGTGTTGTCACTCAAAAGTGCATCTAGTATACCTTGAGAGAGGTAATTATACGCGAAACAAGTTATACACCCGTATGATTATCAAGGAGCTTGATAACATTCCATAGCAGTCATCTGCATCACATGCACCTCCTGTAAGGTATCGGGTAAAACCAACGTGACAGCCTCGTCGGAAGCGTCCCCAAAGCCCTCAGGACCTCTCTTGGAGGAGAAGCGATCCCCTTTGGCGGGCTGCTTGCGCCATGGAGCCCAGCCAGGCACGGGCACGGCTCCGTCGCTGGAGCCACCAGCCCTAGGGGAGCCACAAACACTTTTCTGTGCAAGAGGGACCAGAAGGCAAGGAGGGGCAGAGGTGCCCCCAGCCGTAGGGTGAGAGCTGAGTTCTTGCACGGAAATTCACTCCCCAGGACTCATCTATGCACTGCAATTGGGCAAAAAGGGCTATTCTGGAGGAGCATCCGCATGGAGAGATCCCTTGGAGTAACACTTTCCGGATAATTATCAAAAATAGCTATTTCAGTAAAATTTAAAGTGTAGGCACGCCCTGGTCTCCCTCAGTCCCGTATCGGGTAGGCACTTGGGTTTAGTGCAAGGACTCTGATATCTGAGTTTTGGCCCCCCAGATGACAGGACCTGCAAGGTGAGGGCCCTGGGCTCAGCGCTCGGGATGTGGCGCACAGCGCGTTCCCTTCCCTGCCATCGGGGCCTGCTTCAGGACCAAGCCACCAGCAGGGACATTCGTACCCCCGGTGCTCCCCCCTGCCCTTGCTTCCCCACGTCCTCCATAAGGCAGAACCGATGAATGCCTATTGCTTTGGAAAGTATTAGCACTTATCTCCCTTTTGCAGGAAACGTTAAGATTATTTTCAATATTTCTGGTGGTGAAAGACCAACTTGATTAAAAGCATTGCATAATCTGTTCCCAGCTTTAAAGCTATATGTACAAAAAACAGTGCAATATGTTCCGCTCTCGAGAAACCGTAAATAAACATTTTCTCCTAGAGCGTATGCAGATAAACTCCTCGTTCATCCCATCCACGTGCTGTTTAGGCTCTGGCTTGCAGAGCAGCACGGGTGCCACCTAGACCCGAAGCCTAGTGCCCGTGTGGCTTGTCTTTGTGCCCAGGCTCGGGCATGAAGCGGAGGGACGCGGAGCAGAGCCCGATGACGGCCAGGCCGATGGCCATGCAGGTGCCCATGGGCACCAGGGTCTGCAGGGCGGAGGGCAGCAGCGAGGTGGCCAGCAGCCGCTCGTGGCGCTCGCTCATGTCCATCATGATGGCTTCCATCTGGAAGTGCGTGCCCAGGATCCCGCACACGTGGAAAACCTGGTGGCTGTGCCCTGCAAGGAAGCCACAAGCACTGGAGAAACTCCCCAGGTTTCACTCACAACACAACCACGGGCTCAGCAGGCCTCCTGCGTGGGAGCCGTCGCCTCCTGGCTTCACATTCTTAAATATTTATTCCGCTTAATGAGCAAGCAGCGCCGGCTCGGCCTGCCGGCACTCACCGATGTAGTCGAAGTGTCCTGGCGCGAGCCTCTCCGGCAGGTGAGTGGCGAAGATGAAGCAGGTGAGGAAGGCGAAGGCGGTGTGCTTGTAGTGCAGCGCGACCGCGGGCTCGGCGCAGCTCCGCACGGCGCACAGGTAGAACTGAGCAGGAGGGCAGCGGCGGGGGAAAAAGGGAGAGCACCACGTTCCCAAACATCCCATCGGCTGCCCCCGCCCCACACCTCCCGTCCCCCCCCCCCCAGCAAAATGCCCACCCCGCGCCGGTGACCCGGCGACTCGCAGCCTTCAAAGAACGCCGCCCTTTGACCGGTGCGGGAAAAAATAACCAAATCTCTTTTCCTGCAGGACTTTGTTTTCCCTTTTTTTTTTTTTTTTAAATAAATAAAGGCGGACGTATTTTCCCGAGTATTCTCAGAGCGAGACGGAGCAGCTGATCTTTCCAACCCTGCAGCAAGCAAAGGTGCGGGTGCCGCGAACGCCGCCCGCAGGAGCGTTCTACGTACCCTGTAGAAGAGGGGAATGCTGTCGAAGAGGTAGGGGTACACGAAGGCCAGGGTGCGGGACGCCTTGCTGAGCCGCGGCCGCTCCACCTCCAGGAACCTGCGGGAGAGCAGAGCAGGCATTTCGCACCACACAGCAGGGCAGAGCCGGCTACTGCAGGCGCTGTTTGCCCCTATTCCCATTACTGAATCGCACCTGATTTGCGGCGGGGCGCACGGTGCCCTTGCCTGTTATTAAAAAATCACAAACCGGAGGGAAACGACCGCTCTGCCTGCCTGCCTCCACCTGTAGGTATGGTTTAGGATGTACCAGGAAGCAGCTTGGAAAACAATCGTTTTTGCACCATTTTTTCGTGCCTGGTTTTGCTTCTTTTACCACTGCTCGCTCACTGTTGCCCACCAGCCGCTGAGAACAGGGCTTGTTGTTAAACAGCTGCTGCCCCTGCACTTTCTAACTGAGTTTTTACTCTCGGTTTTTAATCCAAGCTTTCAGGGTGCAGAAATTCCCTCTTCGCTTTGGAAGGCGTCGCAGGTACTGCAGCGTTCCGGCTGCATTCGTGGATGTTTGCTAATGAAGCTGTGTTGCAGCGTGTGTCTGAGATGCATGAAATGTCTCTGCATGCTTCTTTTTTACATCCTGACAAGACTTTGCAAGCGTCATTTCAGAGAATGCACGGAGAAAGTTACTGAAACCAGAAAGTAAATTAATTTAACAAGTTACTTTTTTATGAAATCCCGGTTATAATGGAGCAAGAAGCCTGTTGGTTATATTCATAGTGCATATGAGGAGGAAAGCATATGTCTGGGAGGGGAATAATATTCTGCATTGTGTTCCACAGGAAATTAATGCTGTTGAAATGTTGGAATAGCTGAAATCATGAAATAATTGAAGACTTAGATCCCCCACAAAAAAAAAAAAACAACATTATTAAAACTGGAGGAAGAGCAGCAGGGTCGCAAGCCAGGTGCCGAGTCCCCAGCCTGCTCTCGCCACCCGAGGAGCACAACTCGGATGCAATCTGGAGGCAAAAAGCCCACGGAGAGGCACAGGGCAGGCACCGGGATGCTCCTGACCACGACCCATGGGCAGCTCGAGCCCAGCCCCTGCCCGCCTGCCAGAGCCACCGGATCTATTGGTATGACCCCAAAAATGTGTTGAAAGCTCATCAAAGACAATAAATGCTCAACAGCTGCCAACTGCACACGGGCTTTCATCTCAATCCTCTCCCTCTTGGCCTTCTGCCACGGCTGGTGGCTCGCTCAGCCCTCGGAGGGAGGCGTCCTGCCGATGTCAAGACGCCTCCTGCTCTATTTTCACCCATTTCTGCACTCCCCCCGCCGTGTTTTCCTGCTGTGGTTTCCCTGCCTGGCACTGCTCTCTGCTCGCCCGCTTCCATGCCCTCTCCTTCGGCCAGGTCCGGGTCCGAGGGGGCCGCGGGCGCCGGCGGAGCCCCCGGGCGCAGGGCCAGGCGGCGGGGGGACACTGCCCCATTCAGCCAGCACGGCGCGGCTCAGGCGGGCTCTGTTCTCCCCATGAAAAGCCCATGCAGGTTTTTCTGCTTTCCTGCACAAGTCGGCGGGGAAATGCCAAGCCCACAGGCATGAAAGGAACCTTTTGTGGGGCTGCTCATCCCGCAGGGCGGGGAACGCGGGCGGGCGCGCTCTGTTTCAGCGCTGCGAGGGGAGGTAGCGTCATGCAAAGGGCAGGCACCCTTATTTCACTCCGTCTGCATGGGTTTCCCTGCTTGGTGACTCCGTGTTCTTAGGGCAGAGGTTAGGGGCTCGATTTCGGGTCTGTTCCCTGCTGACACCCCGCCTCGGGGTGGCCCCAGCGCTGCCACTGTTGCCTTTTGCTGATTTTTTTTGAGCTGACATTTGACGGATTTTCTCCTTCTCTAACAAAAATTCCCGAGTCCCTAGGATCTGCAATTCTGTCATGTATCAATAGTTGTGTGGTTTCGACAGAACTGTACTTAAAGTTTCGTAGCTGAAGGATGCTGACAATTACATTTGAGGATGAAGAATTAAAATAAATCCTGGTTAATCTGGAGCTGATCTCAGGTTGCTGACATTTCCTGGTGGTAAGTACGAGGGTTAGCACATGGTCAGCGAGCTTCCTTTGCTAAGCCCCTCTAATGAGACCATTAAGAGACGCACAAAAATAAGAGGGGGGGAAAGAGAGGAAAAGAAGGAGAAAGAAATGAGGACGAAACACCCAGCCTCAGCTGGCACGATCCACAAAGTGACCCAGGAGCAACCCTTGGTTTTGCAGTACTGCTCGGTACTACCGCCACAGCTCCAAACCCTCTGTCCCGCGGGGCTACCCAGGTAACCCGCAGCCCAAAGGGCAAGCAAATCCTTCTGTTCCCAGCACAACAGCAGCCAAAATCGCAGGACCCACAGGGAACACCAGGAGGTACGAGTGCTTTGCACACCCAAGCCTTCAAGGGGGTACCGACCATGAATGAACTGGAACCAAACTGCAGCCAGAGACCTCGCACAGCAAGTACAGCTGGAAACCATCTGAGTACTTTAAATATTTTTTAAGAGTTATTCAAAACAAATTGTCCAAGCCGGCTCAGGAGCAAAATACCACACACGTAACGCTGCCCCTGCTTCAAAAATAACGCAGCTGGCTGCGGGAGGTTGAGGTTCCTCCTCTGCAGGTCGGTGGCACACAGACACATCCGTGCACACACGGAGCTCATCCTCAAAATGCGGCACATGCTCGTGGCTCAGAGCCGCCCCGCTCGCAGGTGATGGCAGAGAAGCTGCAGCCCAAGCACGGCTGGAGCTGTGCCTCCTCCTGCCACACCACGAAAACACCTTTGGCACTTCCCAAAATTAAAGCTGCTCCGGTTGTTTTCATTTCTGTTTGCCAACCTGCCCCAGTGCCAGCCACACGGAGCAAAAATCCTCTTCTTCCCCTTCCTGAGCGCAAGGCTCAAGTTGTTACAATAGAGCCATCAGTTCAAAAGCTTCATTAATAGCGCTAATTAACGATTACGCTGTAGCGATCGCGGCAGATAAAGCAGAAGGCACCGTACCTGGAATAGCAGGACAGGCTGGTGCTCACCACGGTGTTGAACACGGCGATGGGGACGTAACAGTGGTGGAAGGTGCTGCTGACCCACTCGTCTGGGAAAACGTACGCTGAATACGCCAGCGCAGAACCTGGAAAGGGAAAACGTACCGGGAGGGTGCTGCTGCTGCTGCTCCCCCCGCTCCCACAGGTTACCGGCTTCCCTGCCGTCACTTGTCTTTGACGTGTTTCTTTTTTCCCTTATTCTGTTTACCTGGAGCACCGCAGAGGGCCACACCACCAGGGCTCTGCCCTGAGGACAGCCGGGGATTAAACCCAGCCCCAAATCGTTATTTACGGTGGTGGCACGGGTGCTTCACGCCCCCCCCCCCCCCCCCCCCCCCCCATGCTCTGTGATCACCGCAGCATTTTGTGTCACACGGATCCATATCTGAAACGTCTCACTGAGCGCAGGAAGGCGCCGTGCCATCGCAGCTGGAGCCGCCGCGTCCCACCGAGCGCCCTCCCTCGCCAGCACAAGCAAAAGCCCGGGCACGGGGGCGAGCGGCGCTGCACCATCTCCATCCCATCGGCAGCCCCGGCTCCACCTGGCGCCAAACCCCAAACCCCATTTCTTTGGCTTTCGGGCCGGATGTGCTCTCCAAAACCACCCGCACCCCACCGAAATCCTCACGGGCTTGCTGCCCCAGGGTGACGCCACCCGCCCTTACCCAAGCTGTACATGCTGAGCGCCGCGTAATCGAAGAAGTAGCAGATGTGCCTGGCGCGGGTGGACATGGGGCTGAAGGTGTGGGCGCAGCTGGAGGCCAGGGGGTAGATGCAGCAGGTCAGCAGGTAGGCGAGGAGGGGCCAGGCGTGGGGGTCCTCCGGGCCCCCCGGCCCCCGCAGCCGCCCCACCAGGGTCCACACGAAGTACCTGCGGGCGGAGGCGGTGAGCATCGCGCCCGGCGCATCCCTGCCCGACCTCCCCCGGCGGCACGTACCAGGCGGGCACGAAATGCGTCCAGATGTTGAGCGTTTCGTTGGTCATTTGGAAGACGCTGAGGAGGCAGTCGGCCGCCGAGCTCCGCGGGGGGCGGTACCCGCAGAGGATGCCCTGCTCCTGGTAGCCCTGCAAGGCAAGGAGCGGTGGCGAATCCTCCCCAAAGAGCCGGACGGGCCGTCAAGGTGCCAGGGTTCAGGATCCGGGACCGACGGCCACCCTGGCACGCTGCTGCCACTTGTCACCTCCCCAAATCCCACCGTGCCTCGGGCTTAGGGACGAGGAGCTCCGCTCTGACCTTAGGCACTTGGTTGATGCTGAGCAGCCGGGGTAGCTTGAGGCTCAGCATCGCGCGGTCGGGACGGCGGCTCCGAGGGACGACGTCGGCTCGGCGTCCTTGGGGACGAGCCCCGGCGGTGCCTCACACCCTGCCTGGACACATCGCTGCCTGGCCAGGCACCAAGTGGCACTGGGGAGGTAAAAGGATGGGGACGTGGCTGCCCCGTGACGGCCAAGGTGATGTCCGTGTGCTCCGGACGGGTGGCCTGGGGGACACAAGTGTTCACAGGGACGCGGTCCCAAACCCAACGGTGCCAAACACTTCTTTGGGGGGGGGTCCCATGGTGTGGATACTGGGGCTGGGAGATGGCATCCATCCCTGCAGGGGTGGCCTGGCAGCCAGCCTGGGGCTTTGTGTGGGGACCCCCCCATTGCCACCCGTACCTGGGAGGAGCATGGGGGAACAGGGCAGGGACAGATCACCCCGGGGATGTGGGGGGATGTGGGGGGACGCCCGGACTGGTGCCCCCACCTGCTCGCCACCGAACACCGCAGGGGCACGGAGCAGCCACGACGTCTCCAGCACTTACCCACTGATGGCCCTGGCAGCGCCGCCGCTCCCCTCTCCGCCTCCACCCCTGGGCTGTAAAACCAAGGTGAAAAAAGGTCCATTTTGGGCAAAGAGCAGCACCGAGGCCGCAAGCAACACCCCTGCTGTTTGCCCCACTTGTGCCCGTGCCTCCGCTCCCTCCACGTAACTTCAGCTTCACCAAACGGAGCTGGTGGCAGCTTCGGCACAGAGCCACTGCGGGGTCCTGGCCCAAGCCCCTTGCTGCCCTTCCCCACCCCTGGCACTGCCCATCAGCTTCACCTGCCCGTGCCCTGCCTCTGTGCATCCCACGGGCATGGGGAACACCGTGGCATGGGGTGGGGGGCGGGGGGGGTGCCCGGGGAGGGCAGCGGCTGGTAGGTGGTTAACAGAAGGGAAAAAATTAACGAGGCAAGAGAGCAATAAACCTGACACAGAATAAAGTTGGAAATGCCTTTAGTTAAAGATTAGACTTCAATCTTTAAGACCTTCTCCTCGGCTGCTGCAGTACCAGCAGTGCCCCAAAGCAGCCCACCCGTCCCCCAGTGTCCCCAGTGGCTCCTCGCCCCGCGCAGCCCCCAGGGACCCCCCCGGGCCGCCAGGGGCTCGGAGAAGCAGGGCCCTCGCTGCTTGTTTGCATTCCCCACCAGTAAAGGCCAGTCTGGCACAGAGCTCTGCCTGTTCCTGTCCCCGAGGCACGTCTGATATAAACACAAATGAGGCCGACAATGGGACGGAACAAAAATACTTTCTCTTATCTGGGCGAAGGCGCGGGAGCCGTGCGAGCTATGCGGCGAGGTCGGCGCCCAGGCACGCCGCGGCTCTGCGGACCAGCGGGGTCGCAGGGTGCAAACCGGGGGACAGGGACAGGGGCAGGGACAGGGAGAGGGGTGCCCAAAGCGTCTGCGCCCCAGGTGGAAGGAGAAGCCCAGTGCAGGCGTGGCGGCACACCAGAGGTCGGGAGATGAGCGCAAGGTGCCCGAGAGCCTTCCTCTCAGCGCACGGGGCAGCACCCACCACGTTCACAAGTTCTCCAAGCTGGGAGCAGCACGGGGTGCTGCAGAGAGGCCTGCAGGGTGACAGTGACCTCGGCAAACCGAGGGAGTGATGGAGGAACGCGGGTCCCCGGGACGGGGACTTGGCCCCTGGCAGCCGGGCTGCTCCCTGCTGTCCCCGCGGGGGCCCTCGCCCTCCGCCCGCAGCTCCCGTGCCAGCCCCAACCACGAGCCTGTGTTTTTAAGAGCAAAATGAGTCACCCAAAATCCAGGCTGCGTGAGCAGCCCGGGCACACCCTGCAGTCCCATTTCTTCCTGCTGCCTCGGCTGGCTTTTTTCGACGTGGGCAGCATCGCCCCTGCAGCCGCGGGCAGGGGCATGGCAGCGGCTGGCGGGACGGCCGCGCGTCGAGCCGCGACCTCTGCGAGTGGCGGCTTTCCAAGCAGCGGGTTACGAACCCTGGAGGCTCACCCAGCTCGCTGCAAACACACCCTCCTCCTCCTCCTCCTCCTCCTCCTCCTGCTTGTCTTCCTCCTGCTCTTCCTCCTCGTCCCCACAGCCACGCACGAGCCCTGTACCCGTCCCTGTCACCGCATCCGCTCTGCACGCGCGTGAGCCCAGAGCCCAGCAGGATGCAGCCGTGTATTTCAGTGGAGGGAAAAATATTTTAGCTGTTAATTATTAACTTTTACGGCTTTCTTATGGCCGCACGGGAGAGGGACCGGTTGAGCTGCAAAACAAGCGCCCGGGCTCCTTGGGGTGCTGCTCCCCGGGGTGAGCATCGCGGGACGTGCCGCTGCTGGCAGGCCGTCAGCTGCTCCGGCGCGGAGACAAGCGAGCAAGTTCAAGTACGCGCACAAGCTCAAGGCTTTCCCAAACAGCTGAGACTCAGGCACGTGCGTGAGCTCCTTGCAGCCCTGGCGCTCCCATCCCTCCTCGTCCGGCTCGTAAAAGGCTTCGGGATGCAACTTGTACGAACTGCGGCCACGAGCGGCAGCGACAAGGCGCCTCCCCGGCGGCACCACCGCTCGCCGCTCCTTCCCACCTCCAGCTGCCCACGGCACGCGTGAGAAGCTCCCGGCCGCCCCGCGCACCCCGCATCACACAAATCCCGTCTTCCCCCGGCTGGAAACCCCCCCCCAGAGCCTGAGCACAGGAGCACAGCAGGCAGCAAGGAGCTGCCAAAAGCTGCTGGAGGCAAGGAAAGAGGAGCGAGCGTGCCCGTACTTACGGCGCTGCTGCCGGCAGCGGGCTGGGTGCTGTGCGAGCGCCGGAGCTGTTACTCATCTGTGTACAAACACAGCCCGCATGGCTGGGCCGGGGCCGGGCAGGCTCGCGGCGAGGGAGGCGAGGCAGGAAGGGCTGGGGAGCTCTGCCAAGAGCCGGGCTCGCAGCAGGCACCGGCAGGACGGGGACGGGGACGGGAACGGGGACGGGGACGGGGACGGGGACGGGGACGGGAGGGTCCCACCCGGGGACGGTCCCCGCTGGGCGCAGGGAAGGACGTGCGGAGGTCAGCCCGGCCGGCTGCACGCCGCGATTAGGAGCGGATTAATTCTGGCTCGTGTCTTGGTGGAACAGGAAAAAAAAAAAAAAAAAGGAAAAAAAAAAAAAGAAAGAAACAACAAAACAAAACCGGAAATTGCTGCGGCCAAACTCTGTCGGATCGCGCTCTGGATCGGCTTCAGTGAGGCTGTGAGGAAGCAGAATAAGGGCAGGAAAAAATATTAACTCACAGGCTTCTCCGTGCATCTTCGGCTCCCAGGGCCCTTTAGCACCGGAAAGCACCAGAAAGTTGCTTAACTGTCTCCAGGGAGACTGTAAAAGTTAAAACCGTCACGGGGATGGGGAGGGAGGTGCTACCAAGGAGAGGATCCTCGGCCCACGCCACGCAGCGTCGCTGCCCTGACGGCTCCGTCCCCGCACTGCACGGGGCCGCTCCCGCAGCCGCATGCGAAACCCGGCGCGTTTCCCCTTCCCCTCCATAAAGCCTCATTTTTTTTTTTTTTTTTTTTTTTTTTTTTCTGCGTCCCGGGCAGCCGTGAGCGATGTTTCACAGTGAGTGGAGGGTGGGTTAAGGGCTGTGAATTGCTGCCGAGCGATGCGTGGCCATTCCTGGAAGCAGCCAGCAGAACCGCATCCAGGCGGAACGCATCAGTCTGAGAGCCCGGGGAGAAGGGCCAATGGTGGTTTAAATCGGGTCGTTTCACACCAGCCCTTCCCAAACCTGGGCAAGGAATTCCTCCCGTGGAGGTGAGTCTGTGCCAGCAGAAACCGGCGCTGGGGAGCTGGACTTAGGCAGCTCTGGGTTTAGGAACACCCCTTCACCCAGACGAACGGAGTAACGCCGTCCCCAAACAGCGCAGGGAAGGTTTCATCACAGCGCAGCGCCGAGGGGAGGCTGGAGCGGGGATGGCGAAGCCCGTGAGATGTTTTTCCACCCTTTCTGGCGAAGCAGCACAACATTTGGATTTGCTTTGGGAGCATGGGGAGGATGCGGCCGTGGCCGGGCTGGGCGCAGGCACGTCTGCCTCCAGCTGCGGAGCCCCCGGGGGACACCGGGGACACCGTCACTGCCCGCACCGCCCGGGGCCACCGTCCCCAAGGGGCCCAGCGCAGCGGCGCGCAGCCGCCCCCCGTCCGCCTCCCGCTTTTGGCATTTAGCGTGCGTTTTAAACCATTTCCTGTGCTTCTGCCTCTTTTCTCCTCCAAACAATTTCCTGGATGTTTCTCCGAGGCGTCCCCAGCCCGCTGGGACCCTGCGCCCACGCCGCCTTCAGGGGCAGCCCATGGGGCACGCAGGATTTGGGACATCTCGGGGGGGGGGGGGAATGCCCCCGTCTCGCAGTGCCCCCGTACTCCCCGGGTGCCCAAACCCAGCTTCTCCTGGGTGGCACCGTGCAGCCCCACAAGGACCGAGGTGAAGACTTCTTCTACTCACCCCCTGCCTGCCCGGGGCTAAGCCGGAGCCGGTCAAATGAGCCGGAAAGGATGAAGTCCGCTGCTGCGCCGTGATAAACCCAGGAAAAAACTTGAAAACGACTCCTGTTTTTTTTTTTTTATACGATCGCCGACACAAACCTATCCAGCCGTTCAGTCCGGCGCTCTACTTATTAGCGCTGGCAGCAAGGAGCTGCTCGCTGCCAGCCCTTCCACCTCGCAGCTCTGCCTTAACGGCGGTGCCAGGGGAGGTTTCGGTCGGGAACTTTGACCCCGCGCCGGGCAGCGCGCACCCGCACGGCGATGGCACCGGCCCCGCAGGCTCCCTGCTTCCCAGCCCCGCTCAGGACGTCGGCCCCAGCCCCGTGCCCGCCCTGCAGCCCAGCCTCGTGGTCCCAAATCCGGTGGGTTTCGCCCTGCCGTGCTCAGCAGGGCTGCGGCAACACAGCGAAGCCTTCCGGCAACTGGTGCGGCCAGTTGGAAACCAGTGGAAACTTCCCAGCTGTAAAAGGTGTTTTACGAGTTTCGGGCAGAACCCGGCTGTAATTTTTTTTAGATAGGAACGGAGCTGGAACACAACTGTGCTAGCAGGGCGGCCTGGGGATCTGCAAAAACAGCCGCAAGCACAAATCAGCTTCTGCTTTCCCGTGTTCCTGGGGTCAGACCAGCAGGACAAGGCGTTTGCAGGGGGAAAGTTACAGGATACACATCATGCAGTCAGGCCACAAAGCAGGGAATGGGGATGGGATGGGGATGGGGACGGGATGGGGATGGGATGGGGATGGGGATGGGATGGGGATGGGGATGGGATGGGGATGGGTTGGGGATGGGGATGGGGATGGGATGGGGATGGGATGGGATGGGGATGGGGATGGGGATGGGGATGGGATGGGGATGGGATGGGGATGGGATGGGGATGGGGATGGGATGGGGATGGGTTGGGGATGGGATGGGGATGGGGATGGGTTGGGGATGGGGATGGGATGGGGATGGGATGGGGATGGGATGGGATGGGGATGGGGATGGGGATGGGGTTGGGGTTGGGGATGGGAATGGGAATGGGGATGGGATGGGGATGGGGATGGGGATGGGATGGGGATGGGGATGGGGATGGGGATGGGGATGGGATGGGGATGGGGATGGGATGGGGATGGGATGGGGATGGGGATGGGGATGGGGATGGGATGGGGATGGGATGGGATGGGATGGGGATGGGATGGGGATGGGGATGGGGATGGGGATGGGGATGGGTTGGGGATGGGATGGGGATGGGGATGGGTTGGGGATGGGGATGGGATGGGGATGGGATGGGGATGGGATGGGATGGGGATGGGGATGGGGATGGGGATGGGATGGGGATGGGATGGGGATGGGATGGGGATGGGGATGGGGATGGGGATGGGATGGGGATGGGATGGGGATGGGATGGGGATGGGGATGGGGATGGGGATGGGGATGGGGATGGGTTGGGGATGGGATGGGGATGGGGATGGGTTGGGGATGGGGATGGGATGGGGATGGGATGGGGATGGGATGGGATGGGGATGGGGATGGGGATGGGGTTGGGGTTGGGGATGGGAATGGGAATGGGGATGGGATGGGGATGGGGATGGGGATGGGATGGGGATGGGGATGGGGATGGGGATGGGATGGGGATGGGGATGGGATGGGGATGGGATGGGGATGGGGATGGGGATGGGGATGGGATGGGGATGGGGATGGGGATGGGATGGGGATGGGGATGGGGATGGGGATGGGTTGGGGATGGGGATGGGGTTGGGGTTGGGGATGGGGATGAGGATGGGATGGGGATGGGGATGGGGATGGGATGGGGATGGGATGGGGATGGGGATGGGGATGGGATGGGGATGGGGATGGGGATGGGGATGGGATGGGGATGGGGATGGGATGGGGATGGGATGGGGATGGGGATGGGGATGGGGATGGGGATGGGGATGGGGATGGGATGGGGATGGGGATGGGGATGGGATGGGGATGGGGATGGGGCACTGCCAGAGCACCCGGTGCCTTCTGCCAAGATCCGTGTACCCCAAAATCTCATGGGGTGAACATGCAAGTGGCACATCTGTCCCTGTCTTGGTGCAAATGCCCGAGCAGCCCCGCTCAGGGGAGCTGGAGCCACTGAGCTCAGCCCTGAGGCGTTGCTCCAGAGCTGGCCGGGATTCACCGCAGCAGCATCCAGCTCCACGCCGGCCAGAAGCGAAGTTCAAAGCCGCTGTCAGAGCCCAGCTCCCCGGGAGCTGCGCTTTTACTGAGCGCTGCTAAATGCCAGAGAGGATGAAAAATGAAAAATCGGTATTTGAGTGTTGGCCAGGCCCTGCTGCCCGGGTCGGTCGGTGCTGGAGCCCCACGAGAGCCCCACGCGGTTGGGCACAGGGAGCGATGCTGATCTCGGGGTGCGCTGCAGGCGAGGGGCACCCCTGGGAAAGCACCAGGCGGGTTTTGGGGACCCAGCTGGGGCCAGCAGGCAGCTGCTGGGAGCTGGGGTCTGAGCGGTGCCGGCGGAGACGTCCAGGGGCTCGGGGACAGGGACAGCGCCGGCTCTGCTGCCACTTCCCCTCCAGTCCTGGAGCGCCGTGCGTCCTGGGGAGCACCGGGCACGCACATCCCTGCAGATCACCCCCCAGATGTGCACGGACAGCACCCTGTGCGGATGTGCACCCCAAAGCACCCCCGCGCAGCCCCTGCACAGCCTGGGGACAGCGCGGGGCAGCGGTCACAGCAGGCACATGGACGTGTCCGAGCTCACCAGGGCCGTGCTCTGGTTTCGGTCACTTCCCAGCTGTGGCTTAGAGGCAGGCAGCAGCAGCACAGAGGTGACTTTTAGCAGCCCATGGTACCGCGGGACACGGCGCGTGTTTGCTGAGCTGCGGCCAGACGTCCGCTGCCCAAACGTGACTCAGCCGGGAGCTGCGGGGACGCGGCCGGGGTCACATTCGGACCCGTGTCCGAGCTCCCAGCAGCTCGGGACGTGGCCACGTCAGGGCGCTGAGCTGCCAAACGCCCCCACGCAGCCCCAGCCGGGGACACCGCGGCTGAGCCCAGCTCCCTGCTGGATCACAGCGGTCAGGGTGAGCAGAATCCGGCCCGCACAGGGACCCCGTCCCACCGCCCCCTCCATCCGGGTCTGACGCAGATGCTGGTGATGGCAACGTGCTCTGAGCACATATATATATTTTTTTTCTATTATTTTCTTTAAATTAATTGGAGGGTCTGGGCATGGGCTTTCCCAAAATTTCAGTTGATGGGGCGAAGACCAAGTGTGGGAAGTTTTCTCCCCAGCGCTCGCAGCTCCCCAAAACCTCCGAGCAAGAGAAAATGGTCTCAGGGGAGAGCCGAGCATCCCTCGCCTGCTCCCAATCACTGCGGCGCCACAGCGGAGCTGCTCACGGAGGTGCAAAGGGAGAGCTGGTTAATATTTAATTTAGCCCCGAGCCCGCATGTTTAATTACGCACATTTAATTCTTCTCCACCTTACTCGTGGCCTGCCTCAAGCTCCGCGTCCGCAGCGCTGGGGCCGCAGCCCCGCGGGGCCGGATCCTGCCAAGCAGGGGGGCTGCGGCCCCTGTTCCCAAGAGCCATCGCAGGCAGGAGGCTCGAAGCAGCAGCCGAGCAGGATCCTGCCTCACCCCACTCCGTGTCGGGTGGGAAAAGCCAGGGACAAGGAAAAGGAGAGGACAGCAGGAGCAAAAGCGGAGGATTTGGTGGGAAACCGTCCCAAACCTGTCCGGGGCCACCAGCAGGAGGAGCGAGGGTGGAAGGGGCTCGTGGGGGTCCCTGTGCCCCGGAGCCCGGCCCGTGCCTGCCTGCTACTTAAATAAGAAATAGGGGGCATCGGTGGGAGCTGGTGGCCCCGTGGGGCTGCAGGGGGCCCATATGGAAAGCCCCAATCCCCCCCCGACACATCCCTCGACCCGGCACGCAGCTGGACCCGGCTGCTGGCACCACGCAGCGCCTGCGATGGATTTCTGGCTCCGGCCTGTCTTAATTAATATTTTTAATTACAAAATGGATGCGCTGACAGGTTCTGCTCGCAGGGCATGGCAGAGGGAGGACGGTGCCAGCGCGGGCGCTGCCGCCGCGCTGTGGGAGGAGGAGGAGGAGGGGGGCTGGCGCCCGGCCGGGAACAAGCGCTGCCCTCGGGGAGCGGGTGCTGAGGGGGAGCCAAACCCTTGCGGAAACCCGGAGCAAAAACCCTGCGGAGCCAAAGGATGCAAGGCTGCGATGGAAAAGGCCTCCTTACACCCTCCTCATCCTCGCTTTCCTGTAGCTGCTGCGTGCCCGTGGCACCGAAAAAGGGCACAGCTGGTTCTGCCGAGCTGCGTGCTAGGGCACCACATCAATGTTTAATGCGCCCTAAGCAGCTCATCCCTCGATTAAGCACACGGCAGCCAGCCCTGCGGTCCCCGGACAGAGGGAAATGGCAGTTTACCACCAGCTGCTTCTGCTGACATTTGATTGTTCAAACAAGGCCCGGGGAAAACAAAAAGACACAGCGGCAGGGCGGAGCGTCCGTCAGAGCCCGCCAAGCCCTGCCAGCGCTTGGGATACAGAAGGGATTTCAGTGAGAAGGGCTCTTTATGATCAAATTAATGGGGTAGTATTCCCCACCCAGGCAATGCCATTTGGATTCGGTGGTTTTTTTTGTTTTGTTTTGTTTTTTTCCCCGGTAATGGGCTTTGCAGCAGCAAATCTATTTCGATGCTTCCTGCACACAAGGGGCCACGCGTGCCTGCTCGGTGCCGGAGTTCCCTGAGCCCCGGCGATGCGGAGGCGACCCCGGCCGGGAGGGGAGCTGAGCAGCCCTGCGGGACAGCGCAGAAGGGGCTCACGGAGCACTCCCAGCTTGGGCAGCTGCAGCCCCCGAGCTCGCCCCTGGGCTGCCTTACCCCTGTGGCACAGCTACGTCCCCTCCAGCAAAATGCACACTCCTCGCCGCCCTGTCCCGGAGAAGTGCCATCCCCTCCAGGTTCTCTGGTTTCTTGGTCCCAAAAGATGCCCAGCCTTCCTCTGGAGGACTGCTGAGGACACGACAGCGTTAGGAATCAGCTCCGAATCCCCAGGTGCTTCAAAAGCCCAACCCCGGGGCTGGGGCCTCGCAGGGTGAAGCCCTGGCTGGGGCAGCCCGGGGAAGCTCCGTGCATTAGGGCTGCCTCGCATCTCCCCGCCAGGGTGGCAGCACGCCACTAAACCGCGATGGATCCATTTAGAGGGGAGCGCCTCGAGGCCACGGCATCGCTTCAGCTCAGGAAGGCAATCAGATGTCTGCAAGCATCTTTAGAGCAGGGTTTGTGCTGACAGAGGGCCAGGAGGCTGGCGGGGGTTGGGGGGGGGAGATGTGCTCTGTGCATTTCGAAGCTGGCCTCGCTGCCTGGCTTTGGGGAGGGGGGGATGGCGGCACGGGGTGGCGCAGGCGGGTGGCTGCACGCGAGGCACTTTCCTACCGCAAAACACCACTAAAAAAAGCCTTGCTTTGGGGACACGCAGCCCACCTTCACCACCACCAAGAACACGACGTGCTGGCAGCACTGCAAGGGTGAGAGCTCACACGCTTGGGGCCGCACCCCCGGCACCGTAACACGGGTTCCTGCACGGGTGCCTGCAAGGCACGTGCTGCTCGCGGGACGGATCCTGCGCTGGAGGCCAGGGCACGGCAGGGTTCCACCACTTCTGGACAAGGTAAGTGCCTGCATGTGCTCCTCCTCCCTCTGTGATGTGAAACACACAAGAGAAGGAGCAGAGGGCTACCCCTGTGCTCTTTAGCCCGTTATTGCCCTGCACCAGATGCCGCACGCTGTTCGAGGAAGAGCTGTTCATCTTCACTTAAACCAGCCGAGAGCTATTCAGCGAGTCGCTCAGAGATACAAATTCAACGAGATGAGCTATTAAAATATTCACCGCCCTGAAGGCAGCGAGTGCCAGGACGTCTTTCAACATTTGCACTTCACCGTAGCAAGACTCAGCCCTGTTGAATACACTAAACTGCTGAGTGCTCGACACTTAAATAGCTCCTTCCATTTTGGGAAGAGATTAGTAAAGTATAGAAGCAGCTATTTAACATTCAGCAAGTGCAATGCATACAGGGGAGTTATCAATCACTCCCGGCAGATGGTAAATGTATCTCCTTTCACCACAAACTGAGCAGCAAACATTCAAATTCATCACCAAGACAACATGTTTAAATCCTCTTCTATTTTCAATTCATACGTTTTTAAACTGCTAAGTAATGAAAATCAATATTTTCGCCCACGCCGCTGGGAGAGAGCCTCGGAAGCTCTGCCCGGCCGGGGAAGATGTGCTCTGCGTATTTCAGCCACGCAAAGTTATCCGCGACAAAGTCAGACGTGACGGCCCGCGGGCAGGTCGTGCCTGCGGCTACGGCAGCGCCAACTGACCACAGCCCAGCGAGCTCCGGTGGAACAGCAATTTAACAGCACTTTTAACAGCACTTACACATCGAGGGAGGATGCAGCGCGTCCGGCACGGAGTGGTGGAGATGGGCTCAGGTGACCTCAACTCCCCTTCGGGGGGGGAATTTTGATAGAAAGTAGGACTTGCACGCTTTTAGCTGAAAACAGGAGGAGACCGGTGCTCCTCTTGCACAGATCATTACTAAATCTCAGCTCTGTTAGGGTATTTCTTCGATGACCAGTTATTTAAAACTCACTTCCCAAAAATTACATGAACTCCAAATGAGATGCATTTAGCAGAAATAACTCACGTCAGCAACACACTGTGTGCACTTTACTTGAGCAGACAGAGAATATACACCTCTGGCCCTTATCCCAAATCAGAAACTCTTAACTGCTGAAGTAAAAACATTTTTCATCCTATTTTGGATCAAAAACCTTCCAGAATTCCCTAAAAGGAGAAATCTCAAAAGACACCAAGACGATTGCTAACCAGCACTCACCTGTGGCCATACGTCGGGGGAAGGTATACACCGAAATAACGAAAACACTCCGTGTTTGTCTTAAGATAAAAAATTTATTTTACAATCTTATAAAGCAGCTTTACATTAAGCACAAACGTTGATCCATTTACTTTGTATATAAACATAGTAGAACCTTTCCTTCTGCAAAAAGTCTTGTCTTGCCGTATATAAAACTAACATGTGCACATTGTGCTTAAACTGCAAAGTCTGTACAGCTTTACAAAGGACTACCCTTTACAAGAGCATCCTGTAAACAATTTATTGCATATTTAACACATGGTGTATATCCCACATGTAAAAATGTAGAAAAAATAAAGTACAATTACAAGGTGAATGAAAATAGCAGCTTTCAGTGAATGTCTTGCACAATGGCTGAGAAAAACAGCACTGCCACACTTGTACAGTTGTGCTTGTGTCACTGGTTTGCATATACCCATGCGTACTGTGTTTCCAATGAAGTCTATGTACAGTAAGCCTCATGGAAAGGTAAAACAGATCTTAGTCTCTAAGACCTTTGTCAGCTTGAAGACTGAAAAAGCACAGGAATAAAAATTTAAGTGAATTCGATGACATTATGGGCACCGATGTCCAAAAATCCTCTCCCACTGCACAACTCTATTCAAAAAAAAACCAACCAAGCAAACAAAAAGGAGAAGCCCACACGCTAATTCTCTTCACTTCTACAACCTCTGATGGTGGGTGGTTCAATTTGTACATGTGCAAAGGCCAACAGAAATGCAGTGGAGATATTAAGGATAAGGTGGTCTGACACGACCGACTGCGCTGGCATTGCCAGCTATCGCTTCTGAGCTCATCTACCTGCTGGGCTGATTCCAATGAAGCATCGCTGCACTTTTAAACTGGCATTAAAAAGGGGAAAGAAAAACAGAACAAACAAAAAAAAGAGGAAATTGTGGCCTCAGTAAGGCACCGGTACTGCCTCTTGAGCAGTACCCAAATAGTCTCTCTATTTTCCCCAAATCCAAAATGGGCAAAAGACGGAGGAAACACGCAGGAGAAAGATGTTTCTGTTTGTAGTGAGGACCAGTCATTTGGAAAGGAAGCACATTTTTCTGGGTTGTTTTCTGTGTGTGTGCACACATGTAAGTAAAAGAAAAAATACATATAAAAAAATTCACCTCTGCTAACTTTGGTATTGAAATTTCTCCTGTGACATCCACTTTTCACATTAATTGATATGATCATATAGCATGCGTTTGCAGAGATCAAGTAATTATAAAGTTGCTTCAAATATCTGCAAGAAATAGAAAAAAGCATTATAAAAGAAAGAAAACAAACCAAAAATCAAGATGCACATTGTCCTTGTGCCCAGCGTTTTTGTGATTTGAATCAGCTTTGTTCTCCATACAAACATCTTAAGCTCAACCCCTGCCTACACATACAACATGTAATAGGATCAGTGGAAAAACCCCAAAGCTAGTACATGTCCTTACCACGCTGGTGCATGTCGGGAGCTTTCGAGCCCGGGACTCGGAAAGCAAACACCAGCATGCCTTAACAGAGCTGATGACCTGATATTTGCTACGCTACCAAACTAAACAATACCGATCTAATGATGCAATCAGTTGGTTTTACTCTTCTGGATCAACCAGGAACCTCCATGCTGAGAAGGCAGACCCGTGGTGGGTGTAAAGGATTTATAAATACGAGGAAGAAACCGCCTGGTTTCTCCTGCATTACAACAGTAAAGTAAAAGCGTTTGGGTTCTGACGCATTTGGTTATTGCACAGGTCCCCTTGCTCGCTCGGCAGAGCCACGACAACAAAGCACACCGAGTAAACCAGGGCTGGGGACGTAACGAGCCCTGATGTTACGAGCGAGACGGCCAGCAGAGGCGAAACTTGATGTTAAAGCACAGACGGAGCTGGAAAGCCCTATGGGGTAATTTACGTTTTTAAAGTGCTGGATATACTTAAGCAGGTTAAAAATGAAAATCACCATAGGACAACGTTAACTATCTCAAATCAAATTTCCTGTGCGCTACTCAAAGTGAGCTCCACGTCACGTTCAGGAATTTACTACAGGTCTCCCAGCGAATGTAGTTGCCAATGTTTGCAGAAACCTCTCGGATGGAATTAAAAAATACAGTACAAAACACTGGGCTCCACGACACGAGATTCCAGCTACCAGGGAGGACGTGACACCAGCAAACCTTGTAAATTTGGCTTCATAAAAAAGGGGGTGCCATGGTTGCAGGCTTTCCACAGCCCACGTGCCCCACCGAATTGTGCTTAACGTGATGTGACTCTGAAGCCTGAACGCTGTCTGTGGGTTTTCTGTCCACACATCTTTAAAGAAACCATACAGATAAAGGATCTCCATATAGAGAATTAAAAAAACCTGTGTATTTCTCACCCCAAGAAAAGAATCCATATAAAAAGAAACACTTTGAAAAAGCTACGCTGTCCACTACCCAGGCTACAAGTAAATACACATTTACTGCATTACACCACATGATCCGTTACGCTGTTCCAACATATACACATAGAACTCCATTTTTAAAGAGGCCACATACTAACTTTTCAGGCAAGTGCTGGACTTTAGAGACCTGTATGGCTTCTGTAAATATTTTCCTGCAAAACGGAAAAACAAAGACGTCCCCCAGCTCAGGAGCACAAACGGGTTTTGCTTCGTGCGGCTAACTTCACGGTGGAGCACTAAGGACAGGTGAGCGAGCTGAAGTTCCCGAATCCTACCCATCAGACCCAAATATTTTCACACTGGAATGCAATTATTTCAGGAGATCAGTTCTAAGGATCACTTCTTTGAAACGGTCTGTAAAAATTTAGTATGCAACCTTTTGAAATGTACCTCCGCCGAGCTCCGAGGAGCCAACCCTTCCCGCCGACAGCAGGCACGGGGGTTTTGGTCGTCAGCTCTAGTTGTGCTTTGCCCTGCCGCCCCGTAGGTAGCTCTTCCACCGCTTGACGAACTCTTTGAAAATCGGGGCCTCGTCGATGGTGCTGAGCAGCTGGAGCTGGTTGATGTGGGTGGTGTGATAGTCCCAGCGGGCCAGGTTGGGAGCGGTGCCGAGCATGAAATGCCGGAGGTCGTAGATGGTCCCTGAGCCGGTGTCGTAGAGGGGCAGCATGGCCTTCAGGGACTCCATGCCCCGCTCGTAGAGCACCCGCGCCTCCTTCCCCAGCTTCTCCCCGGCCGTTTCCTTCAAGTCATAGAGCCCGATCAGCGAGTACATGAACCCGTTGAGCACGAAGGAGCTGGGCGAGGTGGGGTACTCCTCGTACCAGTCGTGCCTGTTCATGAACACGGCTTTCACCCCGTGCTGCTCCGACGGCAGCTTGTAAGGCGCCGTGGCCCGCAGGGCCGAGCTGAGGAACGTGTGGTCCTTCGTCAGCAGGTAGGCCCGGACCAGCGTGGAGATGGCCTGGCCCTGGGCCATGGCCGAGTACCAGCCCGGGTCCAAGGACTTAAAGCCTTCCCCCAGCTTCCGCGTCACCATGATGGGCCAGCCGCCCCGCTCGTCCTGGTTCCTCACCAGCCAGCTGCTCGCAGCGAAAAAAGCTGCCATGTGAGCCGTGGCCGATATGGTGACGTTGTCGAGGAAGCCCCTTCCCTTTGCTACCAGCCTGACCACCTTCTTAGGCATGATTTTGGTCTGCTTCACGGCCTTCGTGTTGGAGAGGCCCACTCCCTTCCGCAGGTCGGTCACCAGGTCTCTGGTGACGGTGCTCCAGCTGGTCCGGGGCCCGATGCCGTAGTAGATGTCCCGGTCCTTGAAAGCGATGAGCTGCGTGTTGGAGACGTAGTGCACGGTGAAGAGCTGGTTCTTCTCTGTTGTTTCCAGAACCACGGAAATGCTCCCGTTCGTTATGAATTTGAGATCGAAAGAGATAATAAAATCTCTGCTGTTCCCAAGCTGCAGAGATACCCCCTCGGTATTTTCTGCAAAACAAACACATAAAAAATTGTCAGTGGTAAAGCCCTCATTTTTTCAAAACTATTTATGATAGCAAGTGCAGCTTCCAGAGGTAACCAGCTACCAGACAAAATCCAAATGCTTTTAGGGTAGCTGATCAATAATTCAAGCGGTCTCTTCTTTCCGTACATATATTATTTAATTAAGCATAAAAGTAAACCCGTGCGCGACGGCTGACTCCAGCAGCAGCAGGGAGCATCCCACGCTAACGCGCTGCCACACCGCACCGAGCAGCAGGAGCGCCAGAGGCTCCACAAATTGCTTCATCCGACACATCTGAAAAGTGAACGACGGAGGGGCGCAGCAGGGACTGGCAGAATTTGGGGTAAAGGAAAGCTAAGGAACGGCGGGATCTTACTGCTGCCTTCAGTTGGTCCCCGGAGGACACAGAGCTGGGCTTCTGCAGCGCACAGGGACAGGATGAGGCTCAGCAGCCACGTTGCACGAACATAAACCCCAACCAGGCATTAGGGTGACAACAGAAAGACAAGGGGAGAATAAATTCCCCCCTTTGAGCGTGCCGGACACCTGAAGCTGGTGTCTCGCTGCCTCTCCTTCAGTAGCTCAAAATATAAGCCAACAACCACCCTTTTGTTCCAAACTGGAAATTTAACTTGGCAGAAAGAAAAACAAAACCGGGGCGTCACTCGTAGAGCCGCATTTCTGAATCAAGCTCTGCTTTCAGCAAACAAGCTGGGAGTGCTGAGAAGCAAGTATTTAGGATCCTGCTGGGACTAACATTTACATCTGTGATTTTTTCTTTCCCAAGGTGTTCCAAAAACCAGTGCTCTGATTATTTTAACGGAAAGAAAAAGAAAATAATGTAGAAAGACTAACACGTTAAAATTATTTATTAACCTCTCCATTGGCAAAACTCAGTTTAATTAAAATATATATATATGTATTAAATAAAGCTCCTAGGCAATACCACATAATGAAACTCGGTGTTCTCTCTCAGGCTAGATTTTAAAATGTAAAATCAACTCCTCCCCAAAAAACCTCCACTAGAAGATCAAAGGGCTAATTAGTTTGTAAGGCTGTGCGCAAATCCTATAGCTTTGAAGGCACAGAGGGATGATAAACACTTAAAGACAGTCATTTTGAATTAACGGCTTTTCACGGAATAAAACTCTCCTGTGTGAGGCAATTGTTTTCTTTTTCGCTACTTCTTGATGTGTGAAATATCCCATAAATATTTCTGTGCGCAGAAAGTGGGTTATGGTCAGCCTTCCCTGAATAACAGAGGCTTTTCCCTATCTCCCCAACTAATCTATTGCATTTTGCATCACGACCGTTTCCACATCTTGCATTGTAGGCTGCTATCGTAGTGTACCTATTATTTTGACTGAATGTCATGTTTTCAAATCTTTGAAAGTAAAAGCTTCCCTCCTTTGAGTTTTGGAGATCAGCATCTGCTTTTGGAAAAAAAAGCAGAGCGCTTTGCTACACAACATTTTGCTCCGATGAAGAATCTAATTAAAAAAATCACACAATTCCTGCCAACCAAGCTTTACGGTTCCTTGTAAATAAATGCTTGTGTGATAACAAAGTGAATTATAATAGAGGAAAAGTTTTCAGAAGCAGAGGAAAACCAAAGGCTGCCTGTTCTCTGTACAGCCTTAAGCGCCCATAAATCCATTACTTAAGGCCATCTAAGATGAGTGGATGCATACTGTGGCCTTCAAGCCCCGCAGATTACTCTGCCATCAATAAAGGATGAGGAGAGAATACATAACAGATCTTTTAGCCTTTCCTCTCCCTGTATTTATCTACTACAAAGACACAAGAGTGTTCGACATTTTTTCCCTGGAGACCCAGGCCTAAGGTGCCAACTGAAAATTACTTCATTGTCTTTTTAAGTAATGGACTCATTAATTCTAATGGGTATTGATTGAAGAAAAATACATTACGTCCTTATTAATGAGCCTGTCCTAGCACAAAGGAAACTCTTGCATGAAATAATGAATTTCTCAAAATAAACCTCTGCTAAGTACAAAACAGAATATTTTAGAAGTCAAGAGGCAGCAACAAAATGCACCTCGTGCCCCTATGGGCGA
The DNA here is from genome assembly GCF_009769625.2 of Cygnus olor. NCBI lineage: Eukaryota > Metazoa > Chordata > Aves > Anseriformes > Anatidae > Cygnus > Cygnus olor. The sequence goes on along the minus strand of NC_049179.1, from coordinate 20,854,719 downwards.
CGAGAGCCCGTGTGCAGCCCCAGACCTCCAGGATCAGCCGGGACGTGGTAGGGGCGGCTTTGAGCAGCACCTCGAGTCACAGCAGCTGCCACAGGGGAGTGTGGCCTCACGGCGGCGAGCAAAGTCCCACCAACATCACGTCTGTGTTGGCCAGGAGTCACTGGAGGAGCTTTTGGTGCCCGTCTAGCCGTAGGGGTTGCTCTCCTCCCCTAAAGAGTGGTGTAAAAACCCTTAGAAAAATATTTGTTGCCTATGCATGATCGCTCCAATATAAAAGCTGATCTAATTAGAGAGACAGATCCTTCCTGAACCAGCAGCTCAGGGCAGAAAGCACGAAAAGCCCATCCCCTGCCCTCTGAAAATACTGACACTGTACGTGTGTTAACCTGGGTTAACCAGAACTGAGGGCTGCACGGCGCTCCAATTTTGCTAAAATAATTGCATCCCAAAGAAGAGAGACACAGGGTCCAACCGGCCGGTCACACGTGCTACATTTGCTCAAGGCTGAAAATAGCCTTTATCTGTCATCTCTCAGCAGAGGCTTACCACACGTCAGCACCATTTCCCAGCCTTCACAACTGGTTAAATGTTTTTGCTTCTATTTTGGAACAGAAGCTAAAAGGCTCAGGAAATGCGAGCGCAGCTTCTCTGTCAAGCTGCATTGCCCTCCATGTGTACATCCACACATTTTTTCATTAAAATAACGGTATTGCAGAAAGCAGTGCTGGAGAGACAACAGAAGAAAAGAAAAACTCCAGAGGGATAGGAACTCAATGGCGTTTTCAGGAGAGGTATTAAGGGTGGAAAGTCACTTAGGATGTACAAAACCACATTAATCGTGGAAAGTTAAAGCTCCCTCGGTACCATCTGAGCAAATTAACAAACGTGGCTGAGCTGCTATATATTTACGATAACCCACCTGGAGCAACAAACTGCTTAACGCTTGTGAACTTGGCTTTGTCGGGCACCGTGGAAAGAGAACAGCCTTTCGGTACTGTCCACTCCGCGGACCTGCCGGCCTTGTCCTTGTCTTCAGCTGTTTCGTACACCTCGATGTGAGGTGGCTTCTCCGTCAGGTTCTTGCTGTAGTGACTTAACCCATACTGTGCAATCTGGATGGGATAGAAATAGCCTTGAGGTCCCCACTGGGTGGATAACGGTACACCTACGAGAGAGGGAGAAAATGAGTATTTTAACAGCGCATTCTCAAAAAACAGCGTTTGCAGCCCTGCACACTCCTCCTCCTCCATTCCCCATCACTGCTTTACTTCTGGCGGATGATATTTGTAGGCGTCACTATTATTTAGGCTCAAGGAAAGTCCATCTCAAAGAACGAATTACTCCCATTTACACTGGGATCCGTGACCAGTCAAAACTGAGCAGAGGGGAATGGCAGAGAAGTCCTTATCGTGGCCTTCCATGCATTGTCATTTAATTGTTTACTGAAGCATCATGCTTATTTTAAAATACATTTAAAATGCCCTAATAGATTTTTCCCCCTACCCTGGAGACCACTAAATCTCCAGACGACGTTACGTATAACGCAATCCCTTTAACGCCGCATCAATCTTTTCAAATTAAGTGTATGTGCTACGACTAGATTTCGGTTAGAGCTACTTGATGCTCGAAGAGCAGCCTACCCAGCATCCACAAACTGCTCCAATTACCTGCTCCCTAAGAGGGCAGTCGGAGACGATGCTTGAGCCAGGCCCTCCACGCAGTACCAGCAGAATACACCCCGATTCTGCCACCCAGAGCTGTCCCCACACAAAACCCATCGTACGAGCTCGATGCCCCACACCACGCTCGGTTAAAACCTCCGCCTCCCGTGAGGATCGCTAGCAGAGATGCTCCTGCAGAAACCCTGCCGAGCTCCGGCCTCTCCTGCCTGCCCTTCACCAGCTCCCCAGAGGCCCAGCCTCAGATTTTCAGCGGAAAAAACCCAGCGCCACGAGCTGCCTGCTGCATCAGTGCTGCGTGTGGAACGAATACAAGCCGCACGGCAGAGACTTTTTTTACACACACACCTCCACAAGCGAGCAAACACACGATACTCCGGATAAAATGGATGAAAACAGTACTCTCCCAAAGTCTTGAGTTTTATTTGGAACAAATACCCAACCTCAGCGTATAAATCCAAAATGGGAATCCATCACCGCGACCCTCTTGCAGGAAACCAAGCGTATTTAGCACTGTAAGCCTTTGCACGCACATAAGAAAAAGGAAGATGGAAATAAACAAGTTGGCATTTGCACCATTTTCCCCTTTGGCAATGTCAAGCTCAGAAACTAATTTTGCCTGAAACCTGGTGCAATGAAAATATTGCTTAAACTCAATGGAAAAAGATAGATTTTCATACATATTTCTGTGCCTTGTGTTGCTAATCGATATTACTGATGGAGATGTGATGGTTGCCTACTGCCTGAAGAGAAAGCCATCACGGGAAATATTTAAATACCGTGTATTATCTCAACTCCTGAAAGCCAGCGCGCTCATTAACATTAAGCATTTTCAGTTAAAGAGTGCATTCATTGAGACTGAAAGATGCAAAAAAAGAAGTCTGCCGTAAGAGCTTTACTTGAAATTTATACAAGATGACAAGATTAAATTCTCTAGGTCATAGGACATAACAACACATTAACCTTGCAAAAAGAGAGAAGGTGAAAACATAACACGAGGCTTTTATCACGCAACACTATGAGAATTTCTAGGGCTGGAATGATGCAAGGCAAGAGCCTAAAACTACCTGAGAAAATGTTTTAATATTAAATCTCCTTCTCTGCAACACACAACTATTTCTCAAACCTATTTGCTGGATGCCAATAACTCTCCTGCCTTTACAAAAGCCAGGCTCTGGCACCACATTTCACGATGACAGCTCTTAAATCACATGCTACAAAAATGCAAGGTTTATAAATGACTAACCAAATTGTCCAGCGTTAGCCCCGCTTGTTTCTCGAGGCTTAAGCGTAAAGCAGCAAAGCACTGAGCCTTGCGGTCCCCAGCGTGCACATTTGGCAAGGCAAGAGGCTGCAGGATCCACCGCCTCGGAATTAGTTCTTACTGGATTTAGTTTTTTTTGCTGAAGCACTGCAAAGAGCACAGTTGCAAGAGGCACTCCACACATCTTCCCCATTTCACACAAAAACTGGTGGTGCTTCAAGACCCACGTCCTACCCTCCAACAACAAAAGAAACACCCGTAGCTATCATTTATATTCCCAAATTGTATTTAACCAGCAATTACCCCAGCAATAAGCAAGGCAAACCCCTCTCCTCAGCCTCTCGCAGCCCAAACCTGAGCAGGACAACGCTCACACCGGGGGATTTGTAGCTATCAGGGTAAGTTTGCACCTTCGGTAACAAAGATGGGCTGGGGAAGTCCCTGCTCAGAGCAGGCTCATCCTGCTCTCAAGGTGCGGTGCATGTTGTCAGCACCTCCTTTCTCCTCCTTTGTATGACTGCTTTCAGAGTAATTCCTTCAAACCCTGCCTTTATTACAGGAGCATGGGAAAACCGCTGTGATGGTGTTCTCCCTCTCTGCTGACACCGAAATAGTAGTAACAGAAATGCCGGAAAACACTGCGGTAAGGCTCTTAAAAACAAGCGTAGGTAAGGTTCAGAGGTCGAACTAAGAAATCGCCCATTTTAATACCCTAATTTAATCGTCACAGTGTTATCACATCTACCAAAAAGTTTGTGAGCTTCCTTTCTCCAAAACAGATTTGAAATTCAAAAAATATTGAACGAGAAACATGCATTTGGGTGATGCCCAAGCTAAGAAAACAAAGAAACCTTAAAAAAGACTGGCGTGCCCCGTGCATTTGTTTGTGTGAACTCTTCACAGACAAATTAATTGCTCGACATGGCAGCTCTCTGCAGTGACCGTACCAGGGGAAGAGCTCACATCAACACAGCAGAGTAACACCAATCACTGAGATGGGTGAAAATTAATGTGTTTTAGTCCTTAAGCGAAACCTGGTCTTCAATTTACAAGGGGTCACAGTATCACATTCTATAATAGTTTTTTTTAAACCATTAACTTTTAAATTTGAAACCCAACAAGCATTTCCTGCGATTAAATCTTTGCCAAGACACGGGAAGACCTTGCCTACTAATTACCGATGGCGCAGTTTAGCAAAAGCACCAACCGGAGAGGTGCTTTAATTTGCTGTGGGGACTTAGGAGAGGAGGCTCTAAGTACTTTTCAGCCCACGGGCAGTTCTTCAAAACCTCCCGGCATTGCTCAGGGTAGCACAGCCTTTCCCAGCCCCCGGGCAGCAGCGCCCATACCATGATTACTCAGAGCTTGCACAGGGCCAGGCATTGACAGAGCTAATCCCACGCTGAGCAAAACATCGTCGGCTTTTCCGGAGCAGCCCACAGCGGATGGATGGTCTGACCGGTATAATTTGAGCACCGCCCTGGCCACACAGGGAGAGTGGATACTGTTAAAGCACCGTGAGCACAAAGACAAAACCCGAATGTGGAGCAGCCAGGCGGTGTCACAGCTGCCGCTGGTGCCATTTGGCTCAGTGAGCATCAGCCCTGCTGCTGCATCCGTGTCCGCAGGGAAGTGGGAGTCTCCGCAGAAACCAGGGCCAGGCCTGGGGGGTTTTTTTGGTTTTGTTTGCTTGTCTGAAAAATACTTTTGGCTCCCTGACAGATACTGCAAGCGTCAATGACCATGCCAACACCTGACAGCAGCGCTGCAAGAGGAGTGTCCTGGCCCTCAGGAGATGGCTGCAACCAGTAACACCAGCGAGGCAGGAAGGAAGCTGGTAAAATCTCAAAACTCAGTATGGCGTTGGGACTTCCAAAAGACTTCTCTGAGTAAACGGATTTTTATCTGGACCACCATGACAAAATTAAGAGCGCTGTGCATCTCAAGTAACAGTAAATTTAAGAAGCATTTCAACTATAAAAAAAAATGCTGAACACAAACCTTCAACACCACTTATGCACTTTACTCTGTCTCGAACCTCTACGTTGTAGCCCTCGAAGGACATAAAGACCCCGTCCGGGTGGTAAGGTGCTCTTTGTGTGTATACTTTGGAGTAGCTATGAGAGAATTCAAACCTGTCATAACCATCGTACTGAGCAATTTTCCCATAAACCTCAAAGTATTTCTCTACCCAGCTGAACGGCAGGAAGACCTCGCTGCCTTCCCTCCTCCCTTTGATGGTATGCTCGTCGTTGATCAGACAGTCAATCTCCTCATACTTCAGCCCCGGGGCTTTGTTGAAGCCTCCCACGACAGGGGGAGCCTTCTGCTGCTCCTGGGGCGAAGCCTCCTCGCTCTGCCGGGCCGCGTCGCGCACGGGACCCTTGCTGGCGGCGGCCCCGCGGCGCTCGAGGCTGCCGGGGCTGCGGGGGAACGGGCCGGCCCGGTCCGAGGAGCATCTGTTCCACAGCAGCACCGTCACCAGCGTGAAGAGGGCGCAGATGATGATCAGAGTCTTGTAGTTGACCCGAGCTGCCAGGCAACGCATATTCACACCATACCTGAAAAATAAATGAAAAATGTCGTTAGGCAATGGTGCTGAGCAGGCCTGACACCAGAGATGTTCACAGAATCACTCAGGTTGGAAAAGAACTTCAAGATCATCATGGCCAACCATCAACCTGACCTGAATCCCATCACTAAAGCACGTCCCTCAGTGCCACTTCCACATGTTTCTTCAATACCTCCAGGGATGGGGACTCCACCACCTCCACGCTGTTCCCTTGGGTCCTGTCGCTGTCCCCAGAGAGCAGAGCTCAGCGCCTGCCCCTCCACTCCCCGTGAGGGAGCTGCAGGCCGCCATGAGGCCTCCCCTCGGCCTGCTTTGAGTGGAGCAAACAACCACAAAATGGCTGGGGTTGGAGCCACCTCTGGGCACCTGGCCCAGCCCCGTGCCCAAGCAGGCCGCCCAGGACCATGTCCAGGCAGTGCCAAGTATCCTCAGCCATTCCTTGTACACCTCACCCTCTAGATCTTTCACCATCTGTTGCCCTCCTTTGGACCTACTATTTCTACATCCCCTGACACTGTGATCCAGCATTTGTTCCTGCTAAGTTTCATACAGCCAGCCATCGCCCCGAGGTCTGATCCATCACCATCTCCCTGTAGGGCCTCTCTACCCTCAAGGGAATCAACGACTCCTCCTAATTTAGCATTGAATAAAGCACCAGCAGAGCCTTGCTTCAGCATAAGGTGCTGCCATGTGCACCCCATGACAGCATTTTGTGAGAAGTGGACAGGTAGGGGCACCTAGGAGAGAAGTATTTTTTTTCCAGCTCTCCCCTTCATTCTTTCTCCAAACCACGACAAACGTACCGAGCAACGATTCACCCTGGGTTGTGACAACAGAGCAGCATGTCACGCTTTGTCAAACACAAAGGGCACATCGGAAACAGCAGCCATGGCCGGCCGCGGCGCTGGGTACAGTGCTTGACGTTGACAAGAGGCTGAGAAATCCCTGGGGAACTGGCGAGCAGACCCTCACCAGCACAGGAGGAAGACAGGCCCTCAGCAGAAAGCCACCACCTCCAGCACAGCGAGAGGGGACTCCCAACAGAACAGCCCTACGATCAAAACCTGTATCAAAACTAGCCGCAATCGCTGACACGAAAAGGGATGTGTGTTTTCCCTCTTTATTATTTTTTAACAGCACAACAGCAAGCTATAAACAGTTTTGGAGATGAAACTCAGTGCTGGATCGATACACACCTCAGATGCACTTCCAAAACAGCAATGCACGTGGAGAGGAGCACGGTGCCGGCACCAGGCATCTACGGTGCTCTCGGCTCCCGCAGCCCCTGCCGAGGCTGAGGACAGACCGAGACAGCGCGAGGCTGTCCCAGGGACGGACAGACTTCCACAGACGTGCTGGGGACGCACCGTGCTTGCTCCCCGAGCAGGAGGCAGAAGCCACAAAAAGTCTCTCTGTGCTTTATTTTTCCCTGCGAGATGAATCTCCTGCTGCATGCAGTGTGCCCCAACACCGCTGTCACACCCCAGCAAGGAGCAAGGCTGAGCAGCACGAAGACAAAACCCAGAAGTTTGAGTGATTTTTGAGTGATTTTGCACAGCCCCACTGACCCTGGGGAGAGGGACGAGGAGGAGGACCGAGGGCATGGCAGAAGCTGGGAGATGCCCTCCACCAGCTGTACCCGCCCACTGCTGAATGAGAAGACAAAAAAAAAAAAGGATTAAAAAAAATATTCTGCCTTTCTGTGTTTTCTAACTGCATCAGCTGCTATGGGGAGCCAAGCCCTGAGCTTTTATCAGCTCCAAGGCCCATCTTAAGATGCTCACCACCAGGTGCATTTGGGCTTCCCACACCGGAGCCAGAACCGAAGAGGGGAACCAAAACCCACGGAGCTCCTGAAGCACAAGTCCCCCTGGTGCCGTCCTGTTAAATGAGGAACTCCAGAACCCATCCAAGTCCGGCCGACAGACACGCACACAAGTTCACCACACACGAGGAAGAGGAGTTTCACCTCAAGTTGCCCCCCCACCTTTTTTTATTTTTAAATGGAAACAATTCTCTCTCACCAGTTTTATGCTTCCACACCGTAAGCACCATCTGGTCATTTAAAACTGGACTTTAAAAGATAAGTGTCTTATTTTCTGAAAGCCCAGTTTACTGCAAGCTTTTAGAGAACATAAATTTATATCTAATTGTATTTTTATGGAAATGCTAGCATAAGAATAAATCCAATTTTCCGCATCAGCAGATAATTTTTAGTGATGATGCTTTCAGGATGACCCCAACAAATATGCTCTGCTCTTTTTACACACAGGGATAATTCACTTTTAAATAGAGAATAACATTTCTGACACACTTCACCCCTACCTATAAAACTCCAAATTAATTAAACCATCTGCATCACCAGGGGACAGCGAGAGGGAAGGGGGAACACCAGCACCACACTTTTTATGCTCCCATTACCCCGTGTTTTTAAAGCTGTGCCTGGGTACGCTGTTACGATCAGCTCTGATTTTATTTGGGTTGTGCTTGGGAAGCAGAGATGCAATTCCTCACCCTCGGAGAGCTGGTGGGATGGGGCACCCTTCCTGCCCCTACTGACTGGGTGCTACAGCCCGGCCCCAGGGCCGGAGCCCAGCCTCATCCAGCACTCCATGGTGAGGCTGCTGAAATATTTAGCTTTTACCAACCAAAAACGAACTAAAGAGGACTCGGAAAGAAAAGTGGAGTATTTGCAGAGACCCATCGCGTTAAATCTCACCAGTCACCGAAAAATCTAGAACTATCAGTGCAGGAGGGAGGCTTATTGCATGTTAAATGAGTAGATGGATTTTTTTATTCAACTGCAGAAGAAAGAATTCAGAATTTCCACAGCAGAAAGAAGTAATTTAAACCTGCAAAGGGACTGTGTTAAATTGCTTTATTCCCTTGCTACTCTCATGAAAAGGATTTCATCACATAATACTTAAAAGATTTAAGGAGTGCGAGATGGGAAAGTATTTTAAGGTATGAAATAACAAATCCACGAGACCCAGGTTTGTTTTCTCCCCTTTTTGCTAGACAGTGTAAAGGCTGAGGCTGCGCACCCGAACACCCCTAGCCCGAACCTCGAGGCGTGGGTTGTTCATCGCCTCGGTCCTTATTCCCCAGTAACGCTGGAACCACGACTTTTGAAGTGCAAATGCTTCAGTGCAGAAGCCTGGCAAAAATTCCTCCAATTCCTCTGCTGAATTACGACTCGGGGCTACAGGAGCTGCCGGCAGGACCCAGTGTGTTGCTGTAAGCGGCACAGCCTCAGGGCTCACGCTCCTCCTGCAAGAAGCGCCCAAGCAATCTACAAATTAATACTGCCTTAGTTTTCCACTGCTTCTGCACTTGCTCTACAAGCCATCATTAAACTAATTAAAATGCAGGGAAATAACATTTCTTACAGAGCGAACTGGTTTGCAGCCCCCAGAAGGGATGCATTTAGAGACACTTATTTTGTCAACTCAACTGAGGTGTCAAGGCCTCAGAAACATCGCTTTTAGCATAAAGAGCAACGGAGCTACATAAAAATAAAGCCTTGCTACCGCTGCTTTCTTACTCATACCTGGAAAAAGGACAAGCCTTGGTGCTCCGTGCTGTGAGGTAGGAACCAGCAGTCCCTGCTGCGTACCTGAGAGTGACAGGTTCAGCTCCGGTACACGTTTCTTAAATAAAAGCAACTTATTTGCTGCAATATTTATTAAGAAGCCTCTTTGTAAGACAGCTTTTTGAACTGCAGAACTGTGTTGAATGTATTAAAAGTAGGAATTTCTCTGAAGCCCAAATCGTTGTCAGATTTCCGTGTATTCAAGGGGAAACGTTAATATATACACACATTTATTTATATATATATGTAGCCAATATATAAATGCATTTAGAATTGTCAGACTTCCCGGGAAGCAGGGACACATCTGGGGACACCTCCTTGACAGCAGCTGGCCGTGTGTGCCCTCACTCCTCGATGGCTAACACTGGTTTCTGCACTTACTCTTTTCCCCGAGCACTGCCTCGGCCGTTTCCCTTTGATCATCACCAGCACCAGCTGAGGAGCCTCCTTCTGCAGTTCAGCACTTCGCTCCCGGGTCCGGGAACAGTCTGGAGAACTCCCGCGACACTTAGCATTTCTTTGGTTTTCCAGGAACCATTAAAAGAAAACTATTTCGATAAACCGTTCCAGTTTTTTTTTTAAGCTCAGTGGGAGTTACACAGGGGTGTTAATCCGAAAACACTGAGTTACAGCAGATGCACATCACATCCTCCCCCTAAGTTTTCCATTGCGGCACGTTCGGGGATTGATGCGATGCTTCCCAAAGAGACGTGTCCACTGAACGCTCCCCACTTTCCTGTAGCGCTGTTTCTACACACACAACGCCTGCATCTATCGAAGATCTTCAGCCAAGCCTAACTCTAGCTGAATGTCAGAGCCTCTTGTGATTTTAGCTGTTCACCGGCATTTCATTCCTTCCTCGAGGGTTTGTGGGTTTTTTTTGGAAGTCGGTACTATCAACACCAAAATGTCCTTCAAACAAAAGGCAGGATCTTATAATGCAAACCTAACAACTATTGTATTTACTGTCACAACCAGTAAGAGGACTCTCTCTGTTTGAAAATCCCAAGATGACAGCGCAGAATTTCCAGCCCGGGAACTCAGATGCCTTTCCTCCCCCGTCACCGCACCCGGTAAACAGGACAAGCCTTTGAATCAGCGTGAGCATCCCTGGAAGAAGAAAGGAAAGCAAACAGAAGAACGAAATCTGGAACCAGAAGAAGGAAACTGGCACAAAAATGAGAAAGTGAGTTTCTGCAAGAACCCCCAGTTTCCTTCAAGGGATCATTCTGGTTAACCCCTCTTAGGAGATCGGGACGGCGCTGGGCACCGCGGGCTGGAGACGACTGCTCCCCGCAGCCCCACGGAGCAACGCTGTGGCCCCCTGGAAAGTCAAACACCCCCCCACTGCCAGGTAACTCGTGTTCATTGAAGGACCAGCCCTTCCCAACGTCTTTAAGAGGTCCCTTCCCGTGTGTTGTGCTCCCACCCCACGCAGTGCCCTCTGCAGCTCACTTCGCAGCGAGCCGGGCTCAGCGGGACGCACCGTCCGTGCCAATTCCCACATCGCACTTTCGAAACACGAGATAAAATAATTGACGACTTATTTCCATCCGGAAGCTTGCCTTTCCACTGCCCTGACGCAAGAGCAAAATGCAAAATCCCTTTTCCTGCAGGAAGGCAGGGCCAGCTGCGGGCAGGCTGGGTGCCCGGGCAGGACGGTGCCACACGCGCCCCGCAGCCGCTCGCCTCGCTGCCTTTATTTTCGCTCGGTGCCGCCCCGGTGAGCCTGGCACCCACCACCGCAGCTCCATCTGGGTGCAACCCCAGCACCACCAGCCCTGAACGCATGTGCCTTCCTAAGCAAGTGACCCAAAATAAAAAAACACAACCCCAAAAGCACCCTTCCCGGAGCAAGGCCGGCAGCGAGCGAAAGCGCCCGCGTTTACCTTGGGTGCGCTTAACCAATAATCGGCACGCAGCCGCCCGCTGAGACCCGGGAGGTCTCGGAGCAGCCAAACGCACCGGCTCTGTGTTTGCTCGGCAGGAGGACGGGCAGTATTTTTACTTAAGACCAGGGATTTCTGCCGAATAGCGATAAGCTACCTATTTACTTTGAAGCCTCTACGCCGGGCTAAGCCGTTTAGCGCAGGGAGAAAAAAACCCGAGCAGCGACTGCCAATCTGAGATACGTTTAACCCAATATTTAAAGAAGGGACACTGGAACTTCAATAATAGCCTGATGTAAAAGTCATACGCGGCTACACACAAATTTTCCCCCCATTTCCCGTTCATTACACGCAGCAAAATGCTGTTCAGTCCAGTCATTAGACTAGCCCAATGTTTTGTAACAGAGAGAGAAAAAAAAAAAAGAGCTCGGGGCTTGTTTTTAATAACTGCAGAAAATTAAATCTTTTGGATAATTTAATATCAAAACTCCTCATCCTTTGCCAAAGCTTACTTAGGCCTTAAAATGAGACATTTACGGATTATTGAAACTTCCTGACAGCTCCACGCTTCCCAAATGTGTTTTGCCTGCGTCCTAAACCTGCCGGTGTTGGCTCCTCGATGCCCTGCCTAAAACCCATGCCTGCTGCCCCAGGCTGCTGGCAGGCTGGCGGCGTTCTGCACAATGCTACACACCGGGGACAACCGCTGGAAATATTCTGACAACATGAGAATTTATCAGGACCCGGCCAACTGGTCTGAACAGCCAAGCCTTGTTTCTAACATTTTGTGTACGCGTGATTTGTACAGAGCCCATGCTCAGCTGGTATTCTAGTACCCGGCGTGCTGTCAGGGTGGCTTCTTTCCTCCTTAAGCACTAGGAAATTGCAGCAGAGTACAAACAAATGAACGTATCTGCCGTAATTGAGCACAGATTACCAGCCTCCGCCGCGGCTCTTTAGCGCAGATTTACTGCCTAATCCTCGCTGCTTCCAACTCTCCATCTGTGGGTTGCTGGACAGAAAGGATCTAAAACATGGGGAGGAAACTTCATCCAGAAATTTATTTCGAGTTTCCCCTCATGCTACGTGTAACAATTAACTGCGGGAAAATCCCAAAGCAACAAAACTGTTTACGTTTCTTGTCCTATAGAGCGAGCATCGGTCTTCTTTCTTACTTCCAGAATATACTGCGTGCTTTGTAAAGTATTTATCAGGCTGCACTAATTAAAAAGAAAATCTACTACGGCTCAGAGCGTAATTGCAATCTCAGCTACACATGAAATAAATAAATAAGTGTCAACGACGCTGGGCAGGCAGCCACTTGGCTCGCGGTGCAAGCGATGAGCTTATCGGGGTTTCTGCGCATACCCACTCGGTCTGCGTGCCCCAGCCCAGGCGGCCGGTCCCAATGCTCAGGAAGCTCTCGCTCACCCAGGAAGGACTACCAAGGCGCCTTTCTTTTGAATTTCAGTAAATTTAGTACAGGGTACCGCTACAGAACTTTGATGAAGTTGCTTGTGCATGCCATACTTCCCTGCCTTATCAGGACGACCAGTTCGTAGGACTGCTGCTGTAATTACGAGCCCATTCGTTGTACAGTCCAATAAATCTACTCACTTTGCAGATGGATTAAGCTATTAAACCCCTCACTAACGGCACAAACAATAACTCTGAAATCTAGCTGCTGCTCACAGAGGCATTACGATGCCTCCTTCCACGCTATCAAGTATTACAGTGTTACCACACAGATTAACGAAGCGAAAGACAAAACCTTTTCATCAGTCTCCTTATATTTAGGCTCTGGAAGCGACGCGTAAATGCCCTAACGAGTCTCGAGGCAGCAGCACCAAGGGACGGGGCTCTCGGAGGAGCTGCTGGTGCCGTGGCAGGGAGCTGGGCTCCCTCCTTGCCAGAAGCGAGCAGCCGGGGCAGCTGCACCCCAGCCCCTTCTGTGGCTGTGCCTGCTGCAGACGGGACCCGCTTGTCCCGGATGCTGCTGCCGCCGAACGCAGCTCAACCCGCTTTCCAAAAAGCCTCAGCACGTGTCCGCTCCAGTAGCTGTGCCCTCCTGGAAGCCGATCACAGCACCAAGGAGACGCCAGCTGGAGGGAAGCAGCTCTCAGCACGCTTATTTTGGTGCCGGTGACTGGGGAGTTCCCACCAACAGCCCCGGGTGACTTTTAAGCAGCACCCGAGCTGTCGTCTCTGCAGAGAGCCTGGGACCTGCGACTGCCAGCGGTGCTGAATTCACAGGAGCTAGTGCAGGTATGTGTGCCGACCGCACCGCAGGCACAGGGGTTGCAGCTGCTCCTTTTTGATGTGCTCCCCAGCACATCCCTGGCTTCTCACTTCCACGTAAAATGTGTCAGCCCGACCATCTGCCTTCATGACATAAAAGCCCAACCCCAAAACAAGGAGGTGAAGCCCCTCGCTCGCACCTTTTCCCTTGCAGCGCTGCTTGGTGAGATGCGACGAGCGGGATGCCCGCGAAGTTAACCCTGTTAACCGCTGGGTTAACGTCCCAGTTAACGTCCCCATAAATCCACTGCGGGCAGCGGCGCTGATTTGTGCGCGGGGACAGCACCTGCTCCATCCCACAGCCCTACAGCAGAGAAAAGCAGACGCCACAAATCCCTGCCCACACTTTGCTCTGCCTCCCGCCGCCCCCTGGCCTCAGGGGCGACGCTGCAGCCCCTTGCCGAGCAGCAGCACCCCGCTCGCACCCCACGCCTGCAGACTGCTTCAACCCGCAGCTGCAAGCAGCCCAAGAGTAGCAAGGAGGGTTCACGAGGGTGTAATTCCACCAGTTATTTACATCAACAAGCCGCATGTTTTTACCTGAGCACCAAGTCTGGCTTGATTAGCACAGTTTTTGTCCCCAAGGCCAGCCTCCGTGGTAACGCTGCAGCCGGCTTCTCCAACGCAGCCATCGCTCCCGTCCCGCCGTCTCAACACCAGTCACATTTAATCACCAGCGCTGGCAACCACCCCATTACCATGTCAGCTCCTATTTGTCACCGCCTTTGTAAGGAAGAGACACGTTGCATCCTGAAGACGGAGAGCGGCAAAATTTTAAATGCCCGTAAAACCCCGTGCCCGCCCGGCTCCCGCAGCACTTCTCACGTCTGTGTGTCATGGAAGTGCTGGTGGCTGCTGTCACGGAGCAGCAGCGCGGCGTTCACTGCAACCGTTTGCCTTTCCCAAACTAAAAGCATCTGAGCACAAAAGTGATTTTTGTCCAGAAGTTATTTTAAGCGCTGTTTGGAAGCGGCGTGGCACAGAACGTTTAACAGCTGCGATCCTCGCAGCACATCACATCCCCAGCACCCGTGTGCAAGCTCTCTGTTAGGCAGAATTATTATGAAAAAGTGTTAATGTATAAAGAGTTTTCTAGTGTTTTTAGCCACGCTGTCTCTAACACCCGGGCATCGCCACCGCCCCACGGCCACCCGGTGCAATGGGAAGCTCGTGGCCGGGATCCCAGCTCTCTGCTGGAGGGCACAACTCCCGTAACCTCATTTCCCGACAGCGAGGATGTGAGGCCAAATTTCTTTAATGCAAGGACCGATCCAGTACACCAGCAGTAATTTAAATTTTGATCGTGCCGCTGGAGAGAGGATAAACCACTAAGTCAGGGTCTATTTAGCTCCAAGAAGTCGGAACATAGCTACTTCAGAAATCCTTCCTGCAGCTCAACACTCTGCGTGTACATCTTAGAGGCTGGTAAGACAAAAAAGCCCAGGTTCCTGCTCCTGCTCCCCTTCTGACGGCATGATAGCAAAGCATATGCACCTGGAGAAAGCACGGAGGGAGGCCAGGACGGGAATTTATTACAAAAATAAGGATCTTCCAATATCAGCAGGGTCAAGACTAACGTTTTTATAGCCATTTTTATTATCTGCAGTAAGAGCTAATCTGAAACACAGTGTTTAAACCAACTTCACCTAAGGTCTGCCACTGAAAAGTGACTTAATGTGGATTATGAACACGCCGAAAACTTACCATTACTAAACTTGAAATCACTGGTCTTTGAGAGGAAGAAACCTTGCTTTTCAAGCCACAAATACAGGATTTCCAACATAATTCTAGGTCAGATTCAGGAACTGTACTAAAAAATTGTGTTTAAGGTGTGCAGAATACAACAACGCAGGAGAAAGCTCCCGGCCACACGTCACCAGGTTATACTTCTTAGCATGTCTAGGGCTTAGAGTAATACTCAGAAATATAGCGATGCTTAAAAAATAGCAAACCCCCTTTGCTTAGCGATGCAGCTTTACCAAAACACAAAAGCCACGTCTCCCTTGGGTCTGGCATCGCCTGCTTCAGGACAAGCTCTGCACGTCACGCGTGGCTGCCCTGATGTGGCTGGGGAAGCCATCCGGATCTCTCGCTTGTTTACCTGTCTCTACTGAAAACACTCACTGAGCGAACTAAAACACGAGCCTGAAGCTTTGTTTTCCTCATTTTTGAGGAGTGAGGGCAACATCAGAAACGTCGCTCTCCGACAGACCCGAAGAGTCGCCAGGCTGCTGTTGGAGAGCATCGCCGCTGCTGCTTTCATCAGCAGATGTTTTTCCCCTGTAAACTAATGGAAAAATACGTAACTTCGACCAAAATGAGATTTTTCACTACCACTTCACATTTTCCTGGCTTATCAGAGACGTTTGGAGCTGTCTCACGCAGTTCCATACACGTTAGCAGCCACGACATGCTGCTTGGTTCCTCCACCCCGTTGCACGACGCAGCCCCCGGCGCAGAGCCCAGCCAGGCTCCCTCCTCCTGCGTCTTCCTAGGAACTGAGAAATCATGGCCCTAAGCTCCGAGCAGCCAGAGCAGCACAGATTTCCTTCTCTGCAGAAAACTGTGCTCCTACGTTCTGTTCTGACAGACCTTTCAACGCGAACAGACGAGGAAAGCCTGCCGCTCCTGTGCCAAGCTCCTGCCAGAGCCCCGGAGACCCTTCTTGCCGCCAGGAAGCCCCAAGTTGCTTTGTGCTTTCCACTTGTTCCTACCAGGATCCCCTTATAGCTTCGGCTAGAAAATCCCAATGATTCAATACGTGATCGTTTTCTCCCAGCCATTCCAAGCCCGACAGGCAGCGCGGGTTTCAGCAGGAACTACGGCCCCATGTTTTCCTTCCCGACAGCGCTCCACCGACAACAGGAGAGCCACAGAGCAGCGATGCTGGCGCTTCTGCTGCCAATTCATGACAATGCCTACAAGAATCCCATACAAAGCGCGCTCCAAAGTACAGCTCAGACATCTGGCATGTATTTGGCAAGCCTGCTTGCATGCAGCCTTCAAGTAAAAATAGAAGAGCCTTTCTAGTTCGAACACTGCCACCATTTAAAAACGAGCAAGTGCGATGCTTTGGAGGATGCACAGCTGACCCTAAAAATCACACGAGATTCATGTTAAGCGGATGAACCTTCAAGGCTTCGTCCAATGCCCTCAGCAGAGCACAACCTTGCTTGGTAATCACCAGCAAGCCTCATGCAGCTTCTGTAGGGGATCTCACCTCCCAGCGAGCACAGCCACGCAGGGTCTGCAAAGCACAGCATGACCAGCACCGGTTTGAGGGAGCAAACGTGCTGGCATCCCCCTTGTGCCACCCCAAAGTGCTCTCCTGGAGGCTTCAACACCTGTCAAGCCCAAAACCCTGCTGCTTCACTAATGTTTGTGGCTCGTTATCGGCATAAACCACTCTGTTACATTCCTACGTATTATGCAGGTAGGTTCCCTCTTCCTTCTTTCACTATGCAAAAAGCAGACGTTAAGGAAGCAACATAGCTTATAGCAGGTAAATAAAATTTGCTTTAAGTCAGAGAAACTGTCTAAAAGTGCCTCATTTTTATTGCTCAGCAAACCCCGATGCTGTGTGCAGATGGTTCTTCAGGAAAGAGTCGCTCACTGGTGGCAGTTACCCGATTGCTGAATTAAAGGTTTCAGCAAAATTGTGCTGCTTCCCCAAGTATTTCCAGAGCAAACAACCTGCACAACAACAAGCAATGCCACTGACAAACTTCATTAAAGGGATTTTCCCAGGAAGCCTTAGAAGCTGGGATTACAATCACTTACTGCTACTTTCCCGGTTTTCACATAGAAACAAGGCAGACATACAACCCAGCACGAGCAGGCACAAGCACCCTACAGGAGCCGAAGCAACACAGCACAAGCACGTCCCTGTTCCCAAAAATCCCACTTTCAAAAGACAAAAGCACACGTACCATGCGCTGGGGACCCTAGGCAGCGCCTTCAGGAGGAGGTTCTGGGCTTCTTTCAGCCCACCCCTTCCACCCAGTGCTGCTCCCAATAACAACCTGTCCCAGCAGAGTTTATGTTTAGACTCTGGCATTAACCCTGGCAAATGTGTTTGGAAACCTTCCGTTTCTACATTTTTTCGTATTTGGCAAGCCAGAGATTAGGAGGAGGCAGCGGGGCTGGATACGAGGGAGACCAAGATAACACACAAATCCTGTTTTTATTGAAGTTCACAACAAAGGCAGAGCTAGCTTTTACAGTAACTTGAATTCTGGTTTTTAGGATAGAGCCCACAACTGCATACAGGCAGGTAATACGGCATACGATGGAGATGGCCTTTTACTTATTTATTTTTAATCCTTTCTACTCCAGCTCCTTAGAAGAGCTGATGAAAAAGCAGGGCAGAATAAAATCAGAAACGATATAAAAGCATGCCGAAAGCTACCTGATGGCAAACTGCATCAGCTACGAATTATTCTGTACAGCCACGACAGTGAACTGTTTATTTCTGTTTTTAATACAGAAAGTGATTACTGTTAAACATCCGACACACACACACATTTCTGAGATTCCTCCAGTTTGTGCTTCCAGCAGGACGGGGATGCATACCTACAATTATTAGTACAGACTTCCACGCACAACCCAGAACGTAACGCGGGCTTGGCAGGATTTATAGCTTTCAAATTCCACGTGGGTTGCTAGAATTTTAAGTCTACCCATCAAGAAGGCTTTCCTCCGCGAGAGGTAAAACTGTAAAACCTCGGGGTTTGTGTTTGGGGATCGCAGACCCGGCCTGGGGCGCGGGTGCCCGGCTTCTCCCAGCTCGGGCCGGAAGGCCTCGCCTTGCTTTAAAGGGCTTTTGCCAACTGGAGCAATCAACCGGCTCCATTTTCGTACAGACAGCAGGAAATATCAACGTTAGAATTCTTCTGCGGTTTCAAATTCCTCATTTTTGTGACCTTTGTACACCCATCCCTGCTGGAAAAATAAATACGCATTTTATAGGCGTTCTACCCTGACATTCTCAGGGCCGGGATGCGTCAGGTCTTCCCATACACCCCGAGACATTTCATCCACGATCTGAACGCCTGTAACCGGACACAAAGGAGCCCAAAGGAGCCTGCGAGGCCATGGCCGATCCGCGGGGACCAAGGGACCCAGCACCGAGCGGGCCCAGCACCGAGCGGGCCCCTCGGCTCTCCTCAAGGCCTTCACTAACCAGGGTGGGCCTCGCCGCCACGCAGCACATCTGCAAAGCACCACAAGGACAGAGGAAAACATGATTAAGAAACCACGAGGGAGGCCTAGAAAAGGAAAAAATTCAACAAATGCAAATTATTCCAGACCAAAAAAAAATACACAATTACAGAAGTTGTCCTGTTAAACAGGATGGCTTTGTTGTTTGTTTTTTTTTTTATTATTTTTGAGCTTTGAAGGTACCTGGGGGTCACACAGCATTGCAAATTAAACTTCAGAAGGGCGATTTTTGACAAAAAGGGCAAGGGGACACAGGCCACGGAGCAGCCCCAGCACCAGGACCGCAGCAGCAGGATGCGGGCGGCAGTAGGGTGAGGGAAGGCAGGGCTGTGCTGGGAGCTTCCCCAGAAAACAAGGACGCTCAGCCACCAAATACTCGCTGGGAATGGAAATTAGGGGGCAGGAGAAAGAGCAAGAGTCCTTTTTTGGGGCAAGTTCGAATACTAGGGCACAAGTAAGGGGGCAGAAGCAGGACCGAGTTGTCTGCGAGAGCCCCTTCAAGGCCAAGTCTCCTCTATCCGACGTCTCTGCAAGCGCTCTCTGCTTCACTGCGTGAATATCAAAACCAGTTGTTACAGTTGGACGGATATTATTTTTTTTTTGATGGAACGTTTGTCTCATTTCCTGGAGCAGTTGATTTAATTTCATCCCCGTCTAATGGGACTTCAGCAAGTGTAAGTGGTTTGTCCTTAGGAGAGGCGGCATAACAGCGTGTCCATGCCTCCCCTGCAAAAACTCCCTTTTCCCAGTGTCATTCCCTAGTAAAGTGGTAATAATTGGACTGAAGTAAGAAAAAAAAATTAATATTTCACTGTGCTCTACAACATTTAGAAACGTTTAGCTAATGGAGGATAGATGTTACACTAATGGCTCTATTCAGTTTGTCTAACAGCTTCAAGTAGGAGCTTGTAAAGTTGCTTTTTGTACTTTGGCAAAAAAAAAAAAAAAAGTAAAAGTAAAATCCAGGAAGCAGCAGGAGCGTGCCCTAAAGCACTCCACAGATGGGATGCTCCCACCCAGAAGGAAATCGGCTCAAGGAGCCAACAGGGAAGAGTCACAAGCAGAAAAGTAAAAGGGCAGCCTGAGGAGTCCGTTCCCGAGTGCCATCGTGTTCTTGGAGCAACTCCCTGCACCTCGCCAACAAGTTTTCAGCCTGCAGCCCCCTCGAGACCGTGAGGCTTCACCAGAAGGAGCATTGATCTTTAAAACATCGCTGCTGCATGTCACATCCATTAAATTGAGTGCACCCACGGAGGAGTGATTTTCTCCAAAGGAGGTTTTCCTTTCCTAGCTCAATCCTGAAAACTGTGCAAGTCTTAGCTTCCCAAAAAATATAAGAGAAAATTGACTTCATCTGGATTCCCTGGAACACCAAAGATATACACCAAAGGACCCCCATGAGGGGTCCTCCACACGCTGAAGGACTTCTCGCAGGCAGGTGAAATCACTCCAAACCATCACCACTCACATCAGAGGACACGGCTTGTACAATTCTCACGTTAGAAGGAAAAGGCTTCTGACAAAGTGAACTGGAAGAGCAGTTCCCAGCCTGCACACACAGCCCTGGTCTGCCCTTCGGGATCGGCAGCTTCCCCGCGGTCCCTCCCTTACCCCACTGCTCTCCGCACCGAGTGCTGGACCAGCTGAGTCATCCCAATAAACACAGCTCTTAAACCCCCAGAAATTATAAACTTACACAGATATCCCGGCTGTACGCAGCAGCTCTGCTTACAAGACTTGTTATCCATCAGCCTCTGTGACCAAGGTTCCTCCCCACTTCCACCTCAGTAATTAGGGAGGTGAAGACATCCCGACTGCAATTTCTTATATTCAAGAGAGGAGAGGGTTTACAAAGAGACAGTGCTCGGCTCCAAATTTGTGTTTATGGTCAATGCTAACCCAGAGGGAGCCTCCAAAGACCTTTGGCTCCACTTCTCAAAATAGATTTTAGCTGCTCTTCCTGTTGTGATACACCAAATTAAAATCTTGTAACAAGACACTCGGTATTTAAGAAGTTGCACTCAAATTTCTTTGAACTCTAGTTAGCAAGTACCCTGCAGAACAGAGAGCTGCAACCCAAACTTACTGCTCTTGACAACATCATCTTCCCCATTTTCTGCTTGGGATCGGTCCCATGAAAAAACCCTGGAGTTGACCCTCGTGTCTAGCTGCATTATTAAGCAAAAGATGCTGTCAGAGACTTCATGTGTCTCAAGGGACATTATTGGCAGGGGAATAACCTTGATCCTAACAAGCACAGACTGATTTCTGTCTGAGGCTACACGATGGTTTCCATTTCCTCTCCAGGCTCATCGTTTGATGGGATTAACTTGAGCTGCAGGCCCTCCGGTGATGCTCCCAGCTGGATTTTTGCACAGAGGAGTGGGACTGGGCCATGGTGTTGTTCCGTACCTGCAGCACTGACTGTGGTTTTGAACTATTTTAGCACACGAGCAGCTGCTGTCAACAAATTCTCTTAACTCTCCTCCTGAAACACTTGAGTGTCCCAGACTAGCTGAGCCCACGACCTGGCTGTCAGACAGGCTTGCACATAATGCTTCTGGGTTACGTTTGTGCTCATCCAAACCCTTGCAGCCACCCCACTATTATCACCTGGCACGCAAGTCACTGCAGGACTTGGAACCTGGCATCGATTTCCTCTGCTTTTTAAAATCCATTATCTTTAAAAGGCGGAGCAGAGGAGAAAACGACCGGCTCCACCAGCCAAGAACACCGCTTCCCTGGGAGCGGCTCGGCACCGAGCGACGCGCTCTCCTTTCTCCCAGGCAAGCAGGCAGCTAAGTTTAAGAGCTGTGTTACAGAACGAACCCTCAAGGAAATCAGCATGGTTTTTTGTTTTTTGTTTTTGATTTTTTTTTAAATCTTTGACTCTTCAGCTCCATTTACTGTAGACTCCGCTTTGGCCTGCAAGCTGTTGTTCGAGTTAATCCAAACTCGGTGGGATCGCGGCGAGACGCGGTGATGGGAGCAGGCCACCACGCACAACTTCAGCCTTGCAGGGGCTGTTCCTGACTTCTCACTGCACCTCCTCCCCACCCCACTTTTCTTTTTTTTCCTTCTACTCTCTTCTCGTGTCTCATTTTACACAAATTAACCTATGGGAGCTTTGCTATAGATGCCAGGAGCAATGCAGTTTCACTGCTGGATTGCACACGCTTACCACAAAAATGTGACTGCGCTACAGGCTTATGTTATTTCATTCAAGAAAAAATAATTATTTACATGACACAAGCCAGATAAAGGCATTTCTCATATTCAGCTGTTCTCCTCCAAAAAGGCCCCAATTGCACCTGTCTCCCCAGTGCCTCAGGTGAAAGGTAAGACCTGCGGTAGATGCGTGCTCTTTGATCATGACTCAGACCGAGCCTCGTGGACCATGCACCAGCTATGTGTCAATAAATGATGTATGAATGCGTATTTGTATAAACACACAGTGCGTTTGGACAATGAGTCAGAACTGGTAGAAAAGTATTCTCTCTTCCAAAACAGGTTAAGTCATCACCACTCCGTGCGTTTGTTCCTGTTGCTAGAAGAAATTGTTTTGTGGTTTACCTGTTGTTTTTTTTTTCCAAAGCAACTTCAGCTCTGCAGACGTAGGAGTTGATTTTTTCTATTTTAAATAAACTGCTGTGAAACATCAACAAGAGCAATTCTTCCTCTCCCCCGCAAAGGTAGGCAGCACTGCTACCGCAAGTTTAACAGCAAGGAACATTTCAAAGAAAGAAGGAATAAACAGGAAGGATGCAATCAGGTTTGCTATTTTGAGGAGAAGCAAAGCAGGTTTAAAGAAGCTTTAAGAAAAAGCTTAAAAATTAAGTAAGTCCAATTTAATTCAGAACTCCCTCATTACAAAGCATCTCCAAAGCGATCAGCACATGCAAAAATTTACACGCAAGAAACCACAAACCCAGAATGCTTTCTCAATCATCCGAAAATGAACCCAGTCCCAAGGACACTCACGTGCTTAGCTACAGACCAGCACACTTGACCTTTCAAGTACAACTTGCAGCAAATCAGATACGACTAAAGCAATGCTTTCTTTTTCCCAAAACACACATTTTCCAATGGCAAGAAGTGCTGTCCAGGACCCTGAGGCAGAAACTAAAACCCACGCAGAGGATATTCTCCAGAGCCTCCCAGTGACTCTCTCATTCACTCCCACAGCAAAAGCACAAGTTAAAACAAGTGCTTAAGCTGAGCAGAACATACTGAAGCAAAGGCACAAGCAGTGGGTTATGCAACAAGCTCTTTCCTCACCTTTTCTCCTCCTCTCTACCCGGTCTGTTCTACACCATGAAAAATGCAAGGTCACAAGGGAGGAAGCAAGGAGGAAGAGACAACGACAGAAATTGAACCTTAATCTGAATTAAACCTTCCAATCTGAAATATTTTGATTTTAGATTCCACAGAAGACTTTTTATTGTTGAAGCAGGGAGCACATTTTGCAGCAGAAATTCCTGAACTGCACATCTAAACACAAACTCCACCCTTACTACCAATTCTTATTTTAGCACAAATATGTTTTTGCTGCACAGATTTGAGGAAAGATATCAACCCTTGAACTACACCGCCTCTTACGCTGACTCCCGATGCGCAGCAACAACCAGCACTGTTAGCTGCCTCCCAGAACACCGCAAGTTACAGAAACACAGCCTACAAGTCCTATTCTGCAGGTAGGTAGCAGACAGATTGCAAGCGTTTCGAGATTTGAACAGCTCTGCCTCTTTGGAGGAAGAACGTTTGCCAAAATAAAAATATCCTTAACAAAAACATAAGAAAGTACAACTGCTTACTTTAGGTAAACCAGCTTTCAACAAGCTTCAGCAAATCTCCGCTTAATGGAAATTCACTCAACAGGTTCGCTCCTAGAGCTTTTATGAACATCTTCGTGGTTCAGACATCGAACTGAGCTCCAAAATGAGGAGAACCTGAGGAGAGTATTTAGAAACAGGCTGAGCTGGCCTCAAAGCCTTACTCTTACCAAAGAACAGAAGACTTTGGTGCTTGGGAAGATGGACACAGTGGAAGTCAGCGCACCTAACACCAGTTTATCCCAGTTCCCTGCTAGCCAAGGTGCAAGGTGGTAACGCTGGACACGTGGAGCCGCAAGGAGAACGGCCGCAGAGGGAGGAGAGCTTTATCCATTTATATACAAATACGATTGCTTTATAGACAAGTTATGTCTATCCCACGATGAGGCCATTAATCTAATGAAAATAAATTAAGAAAAATGTGCTGAGACTGACAACGATACCACCCCTAATCATTACTCCTGACCGTGTAACATTGCTGCAGGCAAAAGCGCTGTGGAGATGAAGACTGTTAAATCACCCCACGAACAGAACCCACCACGCCACTGTAAAAATGGTTTATTAGCAGAGCACTTCAAAGCATTGTCTGAAACTTTACAACACTTACTTAGTATGTATTTGGTATTTGTCGGGGATTTATTGTTGCATCAGTTATTTTTAAAAGTTCGTACTATTAATGCTAGATTGCCATTGACAAATGTAGCACTGCAAGCACAATCTTCGCACAAGTGTTCTTTTAATGAGCAACCGGCGACGGCGTTGCCAAAAAAAAAATCTGCAAACATGCAACGATCCAGCTCGCAATTAGACCTCAACAATAGTTTCGCTGATTATACTTTTTATGCTGAACGCATTCAGCAATATGCGCTGCGGGAACAGGCTGCATACAGACGAGCTGAAACGATTCACCACATTCGTGTGCGAGCGGCTTTACTAAAAATTTAAATAAAAGGAATTTTCAAAGTAAACATTTTAAGCAAAACAACAAGCTTTCACTAATCTGTGCATACAGACATATGCACAGGAGCATGATAAGCATTTACTAGTAACGGAAAGAGTGGGTTTGACTCGCCACTTTCTTAGGGCCAGGGATGATTTTTGGAAAAGCTGCTGCCTGGAAGATTCAGAGCAAGGCACAAAAGCTGCCACCACTGCTCACCTCTGCCTGCGGCATCGCCAACACGGCACGAGGCAGAGGGCACGCCGGCCGTGCAAAACACGGGCATCCAGACCGAATCTGTTAACGGGGAGGCGTGTCGTGGGGCTGCCCACGTGTACACACGCTTGCACATAAAAACCAAGCAGCAGAACCACAGACCAACGGGTTTGATCCGAAACCACTTCGGTTTTGGCTGGAGCTAGTGCTGCGTTACGGGAAACCTGCTCAAGGCCTAACGTTGTTAGACGGACACAAAGACAAAGCGTTTGCTTGCAAGACGTACCGAGTGCCATTAGCAAAGCTGCCAGAATGCTGATGCCACATCCATCGCGTGAGGCAGTCGGCGGTGGCCGTGTCTTCCTGCCGGAGGGGCTGCTAGCTCCAGACGGGCACTCGCAGAAAGGGGAAACCCAATTACAGAAAACAGCAATATCTCCGTCAAAAAACGGCAAGCAATTAAACGTCTCCTACACACGGAAACATGTATTAAAGCTAATTATTGTACATCGGTCAATGTAATTGTGACTCCAACCCAACGTGGTCCGTGTAATTAGTTGGCACTAATGGAAACCTCGTAACGCAACAAATTACTACGATACCCTCCGTCAAGAGCATTTCCTCGGAGTGCCAGGAAGTCAGGCCACCGTTCTTGTCGACTTTAATGTGCACTTGGCCAGAAGACAGACGGATGAGCTCCCTCCTTCCCCATTACCAGCACCTGGGGACGTGCCAAGGTCCCCTCACAGCCAGGTGAAGGTGCCCACAAAGTCCCAGGCAAAAAAACACTGCTCGCTCACCCTTGGGTGCTGCTGGAGGGGAGCAGCAGGGAATTGGCTCTGACAGGATCGTCACTGCACACAAACAAAACTTATTTTCCCTTTTGCTACTCCACTTAGCTCCTTTTGTTCCATTAAATCTAACCCTTGCCACGGAAATGCTGCTTACAGAGCTCTGAGATGCCTCAAAGGGAACCAAGCGCTGATGAATCCCGAGTGCCAGGCAGCCCAAAGGCTGTTTTGTTGCAGGTTTCACAGCAGTAGTAATTAGTGGCACTGCACTACCGAGGGGTTTTTACCTCTTCTGCCAGCTGCATTTCTCCAAAAAGAAATTTAAAAAATCAGCTATGCTCTTGGCGGCTGAAAGGGCAGTTTTGACTGCAGTGGCAGACCTTTTTCTGATGACCAGGTACAAAGAATACTCTGGGTGCAGCGTGTAACCGTGCCCACCTGCGTAGGGAAAGGCCAGCGTGCGCCTGACATCATGCCAGTGTCCGTCAGGTGTGTATTATCCTACGGGCCGAGTTGGCAAGATAAAAGCACAATGGAGAATTCAGAAGAGAAATACTGAATTTACAAGAAAATCCTTCCTGAGGCAGGTTTTCCAGGGAGCAACTGGTCAGCACTTTCTTTTCCATGCTTCCTAGTTTTGAGATGTGCAAAGGCAGATTACTTGCAGGCTCTAAGAGCAGGACAGTTCAACATTTTGTCTGGCTGTGCCTCAGTTGCAGACACCTCCCTGGGTCCTTGGTGGTTTTGGGTTTATCCAACGTCACCACTTACCCACCAGCAACATGCTCTGGCCTCACAAATGTGTGGTTTAAGGCACGTTTAGTTGCTTATTTCAAGTAGGTACAAATTAACCAAACCACCTTTTTTACCATCTGCATGGAGAAACAAATCCCCACATTAGGATAACAAAATACGGTGATGTGACATTTCCAGGGCAGCTACAGAAACGTGTGCTTGGACACGGCCCCTGAAACTCTGCCCGCCTCACCTCCGCAGGGAAACAGCCCAAAACCGAGCTCGAGGAGACTTCCAGGCAGAAGCTGGTCCTTCCCAAAAAACAGCTCGCTGGGGAAGTGCCTGTCGATGAACCAACCCAGTGTCTACCACGATGGTGGAGGGAGGAGGAGGAAGGGAAAGCTCAAGCATCAATTTCCAGCGAGGGAACGGGGTCACTGGAGGAGCAGCCACGGGGCTGCAGCCATCTCCTTCCAGCAGGCGAGGGGCAGCACCGGGACAGGCACAGGACTGATGTGCTGGTTGAGTGGCAAAGCTCAGAAGAGCCTTCTGAAACGTTTTTTTTTGCACGTGTTGCTTGTTAAAAATCAGCTGAAGTCTTAATTAACACAAGGCAGGAGTAATAAACGAAAGCCAAAATCTCCTCCATAATCTAAAGGCCATCGCCGTCTCACTGAGCTGGTTTTAAACTTCAGTAGGCGTGCTACAGACGCACAGACTCAGGTATTTAAAACGGACGATAAATCAAACAAACCAGGAGGACTTCATCCTAATGATTACAGCCAAGGGGTTACCACCGAAGCGCAAGTAGAGCACGAGACCGTCAGAGAACTACTACAGAAAAAGCCAATCTAACAACTAGCTCTGGGAACATTAACTGAGGCCATCAAGAAGAAAAGACTTCACTGAAGGGCATCTGCCTGCAAAAGTCATCTAGGAAGTCCCAGCTGCATCGAAAGGACGTGGTTTACCTGGAGCTGCTCCGAGGCAGACTAACGCCCAAGCAGAAGGCAGGAGCGGCACGGAGGGGGCAGGCAGCACGCGGCTCAGCCTGGTGTCAGGGAAAGGTTCTGCACCCAGAGGTGGTCGGGCACTGGACAGGCTCCCCAGGGACGTGGTCACGGCACCGAGCTGCCGGAGCTCAAGGAGCCTTTGGGCAACGCTCTCAGACACACGGGTTGATTTTTGGGTGGTCCTGCGTGGAGCCAGGAGTTGGACTCGGTGATCCTGGTGGGTCCCTTCCAGCTCTGTGCTTCTAGTCCTGCCCCGGGTGCCTCTGGTAGCGAAGGAGGGGAGCAAACGTGCAGGCAGAACACTCCACTTTCAGCAGCGTTGTAAGAAGTTTCCTTTCCGAGTTGTACCCGCATGCACCCATGCGCCTGACTGCCAGGAACAGAATTTCCTCCCGGTGCTTCTGTCCAACAGCTGTTCGATATTGGAACATAATTAATAGGTCTACAATACCGAGCTATTTTCTTCTGGATGCTACGGACTCTTTTTTCATCCAGAAATTCAATGCATTCACTCTTTATTCACTTACAACCCCACTGAGAGCCTATAAATTATTACTTTATATTGCTGTGCATCCAGAGGCTCCAGCCAGGGTCACGGCACCGTGCCGGAGTGGAGACACCGGCTCCACGAAGCTGCTCCGTCCGGGTCGATCAAAATACCCTTTTAGTGGATGCTAAAATGCTCCTTGTTTGTATAAAATAAACTGTTCAGTCTATGTCAACAGCTTCTCTTCTGCTGTTCCCCCTGGCAGATTAATTATCAGTCCGCCCAGATCTTCTCCTCCATCGTATTAACTGATTCAATGTCATTTAAAACATATTAAATACAGCACTACAGCAGACTTGAAACGCTAAATAATTCATGACAGCAAAATAAGGTCTACGCGAGGCTAGGAAATTTTACAAACATCGTTCTTGTATCCACCGCCCTCCCCCGTATTTTTTTTTTAAAAAAAAAAAAACCTAACTTGGGGGCAATTAATATCCGATACAGTTCTAGCAGCAGCAAAATAATTTTTAGCATCTCCTTCAAAACACTGTTTCGTACCATCCATCACTTACAGGAAAACACGATCAAGACAGGAGTCTCCGAATACCTCGGCGTTTTCTCCAGGATTCAATCTAGTCTGCTTCCAAATATGTATAATGCCTAGGCTACATTAACACATTAAAGCTTTGTAGATTGTCATCACTGCTCCTGCTGCTTAATTTCATCTATCCCTCGCAATTCAGATCTCCAACTACTTTCATCACTACTTTTCAAAAAAAAAAAATCATTTCAAATATAAAGACTCATGATGCTCGCATAAGCAGATTGCCAAGCAAGTTTAAGAGAACATATATTTAAAACCTGGCAGCAAAACTCCACTCCCCAACTCAATGGGAGTATTCTCTCAGATTCTATTGCCTCGATGTTAATAAAAAGCATACTCTACGATCAGTTAAGCTTGAAAAAGTCTGGGCAGGATGATGAGTTTGACAAGTCAAACAATTCAGGAGCACACTTGCAGAATACACGAGCTGGTGGAAGAGGGAAGGTTCTGAGCAACCGATAAAACCTCCACAAGGGATTCAGAGCATTTGTTTTCCACTCCAGCTGCACAGAGAAAGAAGCACAGCACAGAAACACAAAATGGATGCTTTTTATTTTGCAAACGCTGCCTTAATTTCCACACAAGTCTGTCTGCCCAGTTAAAATTCATTTGCTACTCCAGACTATTTGAATTGCTAAATGCTCCTTTCCGCTCGTTTAAAAGTAAGTGGAGAATTTAAAGCACTCTGGGCTCGAGACCGTCCTGCTGCACCACATATCCCAAAGGACAGATCCCGTATGCCAGCACGGGCTGGGTGCTTACACACCGGGCTCAAACCCCAGCAAGATCCCGGGGAGCACACCCCAGGCTGAATTCAGCTGCAAGGCTCAGAAAACCAGAACTCACCCAGCGCCGATTAAGCACACGAGAGCAGCACGTATTAATTATCGGGCAGAAGTTTAAAGTTTCCTTTAATCATCTTGAAATGCTTTGAAACCACTTTTCTGGTGTAGCAGCTCCGAAAGGGCTTTTATCTTTCAGCTGTGACACAGGAGGCATGCTGGAAGCCCTGGGAAGCTTTCCGAGCCTCCAGTTCGGGCTCCTCTCCTTTGGAATCAGATTTCCTAAACTCGTGCACAGCGAGATGTACCACAACTAGCAGAGAAACTGCCGAAGACCAAAAAGAAATAAATCACTGTATTTACCACGAGGAGAAACTTTTGCTTCTGGAAAATCAGGGCGTCGTGGAAAGCCAAGCCCCAGTTCAACGTCTGTGCTTTATCCAGCATCCTAAATCCTCCCCACACGTACAACAGGTTAAACCCCTGCCTCTTCCGCGCCACAGACCTCGAGCTCACGGGGCAGCTAATTGCACGGCACCCAAAATCAAGCAATTAACAGCTTTCTCACGCAAAAGCGAGCAGCCAGGCTAACAGCCCGCAGACCTGGTCTCACACGCCGCCTCCTCCGGAATAATCTTCCCCTGGAATGATCTCCCGGCGCTATCTGCGCACACTGGCACGCTCCGCGCATCCCCTGGCAACAGAACCGCAGCTCCCCACGGCCCCCCCAGCACCACGGCCCCCCGAGCCAGGCACCTTTCACCACGGGCTCACTTACCAGCCACACAGGGCTGATAAAAGCCCCCGCAGAGGAGATTTTCCAGCCGGCACCTTCTGTGAACACAGCTGGCAGCTCAGCTCGCAGCCGGACGAGCGTTATTTGGGCAGCGCCAGCACGTCGCAGCCCCCCCAAACTCAGCCCCAGTTTGGGTATTCGAAGCAGGGGATCTGCTCCTTGCTTACCTTAAGCAAAGGGAGGTCTCCGAATTCTAACGCGGCTCGGGTGTTTCAGCTTCAAAAATACATCGGCGGGCGACCCAGCGAGATTTCCCTCTGCGATTTCCTACAGGGGAGATGTGGAGAGAGGAAAAAAAAAATTGGAGTACTTAAGGATCTGCAGCAGCCACTGGAGTTGAATTCCTTCCCCTCTATCTGTAGAAATCCTCTTACTCAGTCCTGTCTGCTCTTAAGACAGCACTGCTGACGAATTTCAAGGCTCAGCTCTTGACATGCAGAATCACTGAAGGATCAAGAGCATAAATGTCACTTCCTCCAGGCAGCGGCGAAGGAGCCTAATCTGCTCTCCCCACCACAATCTCACCAATTGAAGAGCAAATCCCGGCATCTGCCTCATGCAGAGCTTTCATTAGACGCTCCCGAAGAATTCCAATTTAAAGCCCATATTTAAAGGAGCTCACTTTTAGCTGCCCCATTATGTAGTTTCACTTGAGGAACTGCACGAGTGGAAGAACATAAACTGAAAAGCTAATAAAGCACAAGGCAAAGCCTAACCTTGAAACAAATTACAGCCGGCTACGTCGGAGCAGTAGCAGAGGCTCTGGAATTATTAAACGAGCTTCAGGAAAGATTTAACTAACCAAATTCCACCGCAACGCTTTATTTATGGCATGTGTGCCGGCCCCAAAATATTCGCCGAGGTTTTTCCATCTCCCTTATTGCTTTTGCATATTTCCTAATCAAGGCCAACGGGCACAAAGCCTGCAGAGGCTGGAAGGTTTCTGACAGCGTTTCGTAACCAAAAGTTTCTCGAAATAGGAATTAGGTGCGCGGAGGCAACATCCTCAACACACCAGATACACGTGGATTAAACAGAACTCGGGACGCCAGCATCAACTTGACCCACCGTATAATTAACTCCTAAAATGGCATTTTAATGGTCTCTGCCCTTCCTCAACTTGGCAGTAGCATGTATAATTATGCTCCTATTAGCCCTCCTGCCTCCTTCCCTTGCATTCCCAATTTAAAATTAAACAAAACCTCTTCTGTTGGAGCTCGCCTTGAAGTAGTCTTGTCTTAAAAGGATTACCCTCCGCTAAAAGCACACTGGATTCCACAAAAGGAGGCTTATTCGTGCATTTGAAGTCCTTTTTCTTTTTTTTTTAAAGGTACCTAATGCACACCTGGATTATTTTTTAAAAATCTATTTGAATTTTCTCACTGAATTAGCTCAATGAAGTAAATTTTATCACCCATTAAAATTTATGCCAATGCAACTTGAGCTGGCTCAGTGTTTCTTCCTATAATCCTCTCGCTGGAGGCTCAATTTAATAAACAAAGGCAGCTCTAATAATTCAAATCTTACTTTCAAAGATACGATGCGCCTGTCAGAAGCTTTCTGCAACACAGTCAGTACATTTCTCCAGTCCCTCTCCAAGGCTTTGCATACATTTAAGCCTGCATCTTGCCTTTTGAATGCTGATAACCGCTGTGTTTCTTTTCTCTCCTTTAAAGGATTAAAGGCAACCACACAGACATTTTTATTAGTGCATCATGCACCATTAAATTGTCAGCTTGTCTGCCCCGATTCTCCTTAGAAAAAATACATACGTGGCCTTGAAAACATCTTTACAACCAAATCCTCATTTTCTTGGCACTTATTTACAAATTGCAGCAAACAAAGGCAAAGCACCACGTGTATTTTCCCTACAGCCAGGTTACAGCAGACGAGCAGCACTCCACGCACAACATCGATGTTTAAATAGTGCCCGGCACTTCCACGCCAGAAAGCCTTCCCTCGGTCTCCCCAAGAGCTTCATTTTTATTATTTAATCGCTCGCCGCAGCGCCTTCGAGAAGCGAGGCGAGACCTCCCAGGTCGTGCATCCTCGGCATAGAGGAACAACTCTCAGATAAGGGAAAAAAAAAAAGTTTTTACCAGGAGAAAGCAGTGACACGGCTGTCCAGGAGACTGCTGAGGATGGGGCAGGCAGATGCTGCCTCTCCCAGGGGATACGACCCAGCGCTCCCCAAAGTCCCCTCCTAAGGGGGCTGGTTCTTCCCTGCCTCCCTCATTTTTTGTCCGTTTCTCACAGCTCCCTCGCATGCAGATTCCTCCTCTTCGACCCAAACCACGCAAGAGGCGCCCAGCTCTCCTTGAGCAAAACTCTGCCACGGCACAAACCGAGCCGCTCCGCAGCCATGGCTTGAGCAAGGAGGGCCGCAGCACAGCAGTGGTTACCTTTCTGCCCACGTCGTGCCCATTCGGAAGGTTCTGCCTGTACAAATCCATTGCCTCGTGTCCCACTGCAACATTTAAGGAGCAATCAGCACAGCTGAGACGTTTAACGAAAGGCCCAAGGTCTGCACCAAACGGGCGATTCGGATTTGCGCGCTCCTGGTTCTCTACACACAGCAGAGCTGTGTCCCCGAGCCCACCCAGCGACACCAACCCCTCTCTAAAACACCACTAAAATCCCAGGAGCTGCCTGGTTCTGTGCTGACCCAGCACCGGGTGCTGGGCACTGGCGCTGCCCCCGCTCCTCAGTCGTCCCCTGAGGGCAGCAGCGGGCTCAGGGCAGGACAGAGGCAGGGGGAGAGGGGAGCACAGCTGACGCCTGTCGTCCACAAAGAGTGTTTTTCAATTTAAATCAGGTGGGTACAGCGACAGCACCCAGTTAGCTGCTCAGCGTGAGGACGGTGTTGATATTCAGGAAACACTCACGGTGGACACGGAATTCCTAACGCGCGCGACCGAGCTGCATGAACGCCCTGCCACCCGGGGAAACCAACGCTCCTTTCCGTCCGGATTTTTGCCCAACGCTTGGCCTCGCCCAACTCGGCTCCTGCTGACAGGAATTTTGGCTGCACGGGAAGGGGAAGCAGCCCGGCACAGACCCCTGCACACCCGCAGGCTGCACAAAGCCCCTGATGTGCGCCAGCAAGGCGGTCGCTGCGGGGTGCTGGCCTTCAGTCCCAACACTTACTCCTCCCGTAGCGCAAGGCAGATATTTAGAGCAAGAACAAAGCCCCCATTTCGGGGTGCTCCTGTCCCACAAGGCGGGCACTCGATAGGTAGGGTCACAAGAAACGGGGGCAAACTAAGTGATTTTGGAGACAGTTCCCCAGTAAGCTGGCGAAACGCAGACGGGTCTGCCCGCCCCTGGGCATGGAATCGCAGCAGGATGGAGCTTGGTTTGGCAAACAGAGGACACCCTTCGGGCTCAAAGCCATGCAGGATTCACGGCATCCCGCTCCCATGCCCCGCAGGCTCACCGCCGTGCCCGGGGCTCGGTACAGACCCTCTCCCCCCCCCAGGCAAACACCAGGCCTGCGGCTTTTTACAGCGGACGTTTTCACAGCGAGCCCCAAGAGAAATGATCACCAACAGCAGGAGACTGACCCGCACTCGGACCCCAAGGGTTTTGTTTTGTTTTGTTTTTTGTGACAAGCAGCAAGGAACGCACAAGTTGTGCCAAACCTCACCCAGAACCCCTGCAGCCCGGGGACAAACCTGTCACCGCGGAGAGGGGAGCGAGCTCCAGCAGAGGGCACTCGGAGGCAGGGAGAGGACCCGGGTGGGAGCCGCAGCACCCAGCGGGGCTCAGCTGAAGATGCCAGGAGCGCCCAGCCCGCACCCGGCTGCAAACCCAGCACCGTCTGCGGCCCCACACACCACACTCGGGTTTGTTTGCTTTAAAAGCAAAGGTTGGAAAATAAGAAAGCCTGCTGCAGGCTGCGAGGAGCCCTGCCACTTCGGGCAATGCCTGTGTGGGGGCGTGCGCTGGTCAGGCTGCTGGAACGGGAGGAGGGCAGTGCCAGAAGTCACACCAAGTGACATTATATACATATATATACACACACACACATATGTGTATAGATATATATAATACACACACACACACACACATATTTTAAACACTGCAACATTTTATAAAGAAAGCTTGCATCTTACAGGAGAAGTGGAGAACAATAACAGACCCAAGACTCGCGACTCCCTGGCACGCAGGCAGAACTTGGTACCAGCCCCACGTGTATTAAAACACCACGTATCGCCCCTCAGCGAGATAACCTCCTCCATTTACACTCATGGAAACCGAATGCAAGGGCCGAAACCAGCAGGAGCAGCTTCAACTGTAGTTGCTTGGATAAAGTTAAGTATCACTGGTCAGTATTTTTTCTTTCGAGCAAAACATTTTACCACAAGGTATTTACTACAGGTGCTCGTTTTAAAGCAGCAGTCCCAATGAGGATTAAGCTCACCGTTAGAGCATACGCCTCCAAATAAATTCGGTGAGCTGTGCACCTGGGATTTCACCCCAAGTATCTTGTACTGTATGTAAACCGCAAGCCCTATAACCCGTGTCAGAGAAAACGCAAATATTTACATGTATAAAAAAAAAGAGGGGGGACTGATAGTACCATTTCTTTCCTTTACAGAGGTTTAACAACTGTTCTGTGGGATTTAAGGCAAGGCCAGAGTGCTCGGCTGAGAGTCCCTAAGGTCAAGATCCCGGCGTTCTGCTCTGCCATCACAGAGCCATGCCCCAGCAAACACCAAGAGCAAAGAGGGTTGTTCCAGGGCTCGGACACCTGGGGCTTCCAGGCACTGCTCAGCCCAATGTCTGACCCCTGATACGACGCACACAGGGCAGGAGACGAAGCAATTAAGTGTCAGAGAAGTGCAGCACCACCTCGGGTCTTCTGAAAACCAGAAACAGCCTTCGGGAAGCGCTGCTGCTGTGAGTGACCTGTAAGCTAACCCCAACCGCTGCTTTCAGCTTTCATTTTCCCAAGCCACCAATACCATAAAATAGAAAAAAAAAAAAAATGTCTTTAGGTAAGAGATTGAGAATTCTGTTTTTTAAAAGGTGAGAACCTGATAAATCTCACTCCTGCAAGAAAGCCAATTTTTGCAAACAGCTAAAAACATGTCACAATTCTGCATTACTGCACAGCCTTCAGAGTCGTGGCAGCACATTTGCATATCTATTACTCTATAAATTTTACAGCCCACGTATCCCAAGAACACTGCTGCTGAACACCGATGCCAAGAGCCGGCTTTCTAAGAAAACTCAGGGCTCTGCAGAACCCTTTGGCCACAAGATCGCGTTCGCTGCTGGTGTTTGATTCTCAGCTCCAAGCCCCACCTGCCTCAGAAGTCTCAGAGCAAACTCACCTCCTGTATCCGTAAGGCTTCCCTACGATATCAGTCACCAAATATTTACTTCTAGGCACAGTTCAAATACAAGTTTAAGAACCAGACGTGCCTTGTGGCCAACGTGCCCCACGTCACACCACCAGGGATCCGTCCCCTCCTGCCCGGAGCTCTAACAGACCTCAGGCAGCACCGGGAAAGCACCGCGGGGGCACCTGCTGGAAACGGCCCACGACCAGTGAAGAGAGCATCTGAATTCAACACAAAATCCTGCTTCTTCTCACCTCCCAGCCAGGCGTCGATCCCGTTCCCACCACCAAATGTTCCAGCTCTGACACTCGAGGTTACACACGCGTGCGCGCGGGGCAATTTTTGCATAATTCAGCTCCCCCCGTCCCCAACGCGCTGCTGCTCTGCGCAAAGGAGCCCGAGCCTCGCATTGTTTTCCGTAATTCGTCACTTCGCATGATAAAATATTAAAAATGCCTCTTTTAAAAGCCTAATTCTCAGCAGGCTTTAATATGAACATTCTCCGAGTGCGCTGTTCATGCTTAAAAACAGGCATTAAACAGCTGAAACGTTTGATGTTTGGAAACACAGCTACCCATCTGCCAAGGGTTTGGGAAGCATTACATACCAGGCAAGATTTTCTGTTCTAAACCTATTTAATGTTAAAGAAAAAAAAAATAAAATCTCCAGACATGCAAAGCTTGGAGCTTAAAAATAATCCTTTCTACTTACTCCCAGATCTTCCCTGCAAAAGGCTTTGTTTACCGCGAAGCACCAGTTTGCTGCTGCTGGTATTGGGATCTCCCTCGCCTCCACGAAGTAACGGCGTTTATAAATTCATTTATAAGTTACCTGCAGTGCTTGGCAGTACCTGACCTGCTCTCCTTGGCCACCCAGGGCTCGCCACGTGCCCTGCTGCGGGTTATGGTGCCCGTGGTCCAGCGGGGACGTGCAGAGAGGTGCTGGGCACGATCTGAAAGCCAAAAACTGTTGCAGGAGACAAGCGAGAGCAGCCCCAGGAGGCTTGGGGTGGGCTCCATCCATGGGGCAGCCCCAGCAGCATCCTCGGGGCTGGGGACATTAAGGGGTGTCCTGTATACCCGTACCACCGCCACACCGTCCTCCTGGGGTCCCGGTCACGCCAGGCCACGGGGATTACCGCTTTGTAATCCTAAAACCAGCCTGAAGTTAGCACTAACATATGGCAGAGCACGACGGAGCTCTTCCTGCCACCCACCCAAAAGCGACGAGCTTCGCTGACAGGTTTTTTACAGTTTCACTTCCTTGGAAATTCAAATTTGTCTGGAAGAACACCGACTGCACGAAAAGCAGAGCAAGGAGCCACTAATACCGGGAGGAACTTGGCTGTCGGGGAGAGCAGGCACGGCTGCGACACCTAAGTTCTGGGGCTGGCGAGCAACCAAGATTTCGTCTAAATTCACCTTCTGTGTGGCAGCTCCACGGGGGGAAAAAAAAAAAAAAAAAAAAGAAGCACTCAAAACCCGTCACAGAAACAGGATGGAATCGAGGTGCACAGCTCTACTTAAAAATGGATTAAAAAAACAAAACAAAAAAAACAACCACACAAACAATGCTGTCTTCCCTCTTCTTCCACTGATGCCCCATCCTTCGTCATCTTCACCTGCAGAACCACCGCCCCTGTGGCGTGAAGCACAGGGCCTGTTTTGGGTCCTCAGGTACATGGAGAAATGGTATAGCAAAAGAAAAAAAACAGAATTACATCTCCCTTTCTGCAGCAGAAGATGCTCCGAGCTCACTTGTTGACATTTCTCATTAGGAGACATCCGAAAGCCCCGCGAGGAGAGCAAAGCTTCTTAGGGTTTTTAAGGAAGCCTACATTAAACAGCAGGGATGGCAGGAGCCCATCCATCCTTCGGCTCGAGATTCACACAACAGTTAACACTTTTTTTTGTTTTTGCAAGAACTTAAAAAAAAAAATAAGGCAACATAACACGCAGCCTTCTGTACACAGCTTCATCCTCACGCACCTTTTAGCGGGACAGCTTGAGCTCTGACTTCAAGCTGGTTTATTTGTCTACTTCCCAGAAACCAAAGCTGACGTTTTTAACAACGTATGCTACAGATTTTTTTTTTTTTTCTGCCTACCAAAAAGCAGAAATACAAATCAAACTGACAGAGGCAAAAAAACTAAAGACCCCTTGGACCCGATGATCTCTTGAGGTCCTTTCCAGCCCCCACAATTCTGTGATTCTTCCATTCAAACCACAAGCTAAAATCCTGGTTTAGCTAAATCCTGCTTTCAGACTGTTGATGTGAGAAATGCTTGTTCAGACATCTCTGAAGTCGTGAAACGCTCGGCAATTAAACACGTCCACGTCAGCTCATTAACCGTGCTCTGCCCGTTTCTGACAACCGGCTGCAAACGCTACGGAGAAATAGGAACGCCAAAAAGGTAAAAATCCAATACTGTGTGAAGGTTACGTGAAACAGCCCCGTTTTACCTTTAATAAAAGGGGAAATCCCAGGAGAACTCAAAGCCTTACTGCAGACGGCAGCCGCGGGGCTGGGGGAGCCCGACCGGGAGCCTTCGGGTCTGCCCCGACAGGAGCCAGGCTCTGCAGCTGCGGGTGCCAGACCCTGACCTGGACATCACTGAAGGCTGTGACCTCGTTAGCGTGTTGTTAACGAAGCAGGGCTGAAGGTTGGCCTTCCGCTCGCCTGCTTCAATTGATGGAAACCATCTGACGGGGGCTTCTGCTCGCCGCGCCCCGGGGTAGGATGCTTTTGGGACTCCTCTGAGGATCCCCACCCACCTGGGGGCAGGAGAAGAAGGAAAAGACCAAAACCACTTCTGTGGGAAAAGCACGCCCAGGAAAAACCTGGGAAATTGTTTCCCTTTGAACACGGAAACCGAAGAGGAACAAAGCTGCCTCTGCAGTCTCCTCTCACTCTTACCAAAGGTGAAGCTGCCCTTCGGTATCTCCAACATGATCGAGAAGTAGTGAAAACTCCTGATTTTTCACCTCCAAATGAGGCTCCGGCGGCTCCAAGAGATTCTGATAAACCCATTCTTTTGTTTTGAGGCTTTCTGGAATTTCCTGCGTACCTTAATGCGATTAAGGCGACAAAAAAAACCCACGCAACAGCCGCATTTCCTGCACTGGAACGGTTCGGGGACTCTCCCACCAGATCTGCGTTTTCAGAAGGCTTCTCACTGAGGCACACAAACAACTAAACTCACCCTGCAAGGGACAAAAAGGCCGCAATCCCCTGTGACAGCCTTCGTTTTTTCAAGGCACGAAGCAGGACAGAGAACACCAAGCCTGGGCAAAGCCCCTTCAGGAGCCAAACCAGGCATCGCCCGTCCCAGCTCACACCACACGCGGGATGAAGAGCTCTCCTCTCGAGCCAGCCTCATTTCATCCTCACTTCAGCTCCCTTCTCACCTTGCTCTTCCGCAGGGCAGCCCGTCCCAGTGCCCGACCACCTCTGGGTGCAGAACCTTTCCCTAAAAACCCAGCCTCAGCCTCCCCTGTCCCAGCTCCGCGCCGTTCCCTCGGGTCCTGGCGCTGCCCCCGAGAGCAGAGCTCAGCGCCACAACCTGGTGATTTGATACTTTTCCCAAGATTTGCCTTCAACTGCAGGCACATTTACAAGAAGAGCACGTGAAAAGCCACCTCTGGTGCCCAAAGTGTGGCTTCGAGCAACAGTAAACTCAGACCTGGGAGACATCACCAGATCAATTCGTTGCGAGACCAGCAAGGTGTGCGTAAACAAGAATTTGTACCTTGGGCTCTACAAAGTG
The DNA here is from genome assembly GCF_009769625.2 of Cygnus olor. Taxonomy (NCBI): domain Eukaryota; kingdom Metazoa; phylum Chordata; class Aves; order Anseriformes; family Anatidae; genus Cygnus; species Cygnus olor. The sequence continues at coordinate 20,815,892 of NC_049179.1, read as the reverse complement.
CCACCAGCCAACCGGTTCACGTGTCAGAGGACACCAGCCAACCTCTAACTCCAACGGTACAAGCAACGTAAGCAAGGAAAAAAAAAGAAAAGGTGCCATACTTGAGATAAGACGCTAATTAAAAGCTCGTTTCCTTTGGACTCAGCAGCGAGCTTTCTTCAGCAGGATCTCATTACCATGCATTTTATCTGCCGCCTCCAATGTCTCAGACTCGATATTTACCGTTTAAAACCCAGCCAGGAAGCAATGCCTGGCCGTCCAGAGGACCTGGTTAAACATCAGCTCGACCGCCACCACGTGCTGCCAGCCACCGTGGTGCCAGGAGGCGAGGAAGGACCCGGACGCGTGGCAGGCGCCTCGGGAATTCATCCGTCAACAGGCCTGAGAACTTCCCAAATCTTATTTGGGTGCACACGGGTTTTGGTGTTGGAGGAGAAAAAAAAAAAAAAATAATAAATCATGAGATCCTACCACTGTAAAAAGGGGAACATCTGCCGACATTTTGGGTCTGCAGCACGAGATGAAGCGACGAGTCAACTTGCTTTGGAAACCGGCAGAAATTAGACCTTGAAGTTCTGGCTGCTTCGGACATGAAAGGCGGTTCATTAAAACACAGCCAAGCAGCAAAGTAACCAGTTCAAGACACACCACGAGCAGCTGCCTTTTCATCTTCCGGCTCAATTAAGTGTTCAGAAAGAGAGCTACGTAGACCTAACTTCAGTGAAATCCAACTCATCATCATCATCATCATTATTATTTTTCAGGACGAGAGATCCTGAGAAGAGAGAAGAAAAACACCGAAGGCCAAAAACACCCCAAAGAGCAGGTCCACAAAGCGCTTCGACCATCACCTGCTGAAGTGACGAGGGTACTACCAGCAACCACGGCTGCCCCGGTGGAATATTTATACTAAATGGGGAAAAATGGGTCCATTTCTCCAAAGCAGCCGCCCCGGACCCCTTGTTTACCACAGCACGTGCGCGAGCTGGTGCCTGGCTCACCTCTTGCTCCTCCTGCCTCAGCCGCGGCGTTACCGACGGGAGCGCTATTGTTAAGGAATGAGCCGGACAATGAAGGAGCTGAGGACGCTTGTCTTACAGAAAATTACTGTCAGACGCTGCCAGGCCCAGCTTTCCCTCTTTCCGGGCCAGCAGCCAGCCGCTAATCATCTCAGGGCCCTCCTAATTTTTAGCTGTGCAACACGCGGCGTGACACAAAGGGGGCGGCCTCCCCCAGGCGCTGCTTCAGGAGGCTTCCAGTGATTAGGGGAAAAAAAATACAGAAATTGTTGGCAGCCCCAGCGCAGACACCGCCGTTGTTACCTGCTGGGAGGTTCGGGAACTCCCCCGCGTGCCCCCTGGAGAGATAAGCGCCGGTATTTCCTTTATCAGAGTTTTCCTGTGCTGTCAGAGCACCACGACCAAAGGCACCCCACCGGCTGGGGCGGCCAGGCCCGGTGAAGGTGGCACTGCAAACCGGCCCTGTGCATTTCGGATTTGTCCTTCTCACCTGACTTTCGTGTTGTTTTTTTTTTTTTTTTTAAAAAAAAGTTTAAATGCCCGCCACAAACACTGCTGGATTCTGACATCTGCGTTGCCGAGACTCCCCCAATGCACCTGAAAAGCAGGGGCACGGAGCAGCCGCGGGAGTTACGCCTCGTCTTGGAGGGAAAGGCTTCCCTTTTCACTTTTTAACAGGTACGAAGGCTCCAACCAGGAGAGCCATCACCTATGGGCAAGCCCCGCACCTAAAGGAACAAGCCAGATGCTCGAGCTCCTACCAACAACACCACAACCAACACTTTCCGGTGTCTGAAGCCAGCAGGCACCGCGTGGATTAGCACGCGCACAGCAGAGATTTCCCTCTTGCCCTGCCCGGGAGGCTCCCGGCCGTTTGCCTTTGCAACGTTAAAACCGGGCTTAAAGGTGGAACAAATCGGCTAAAACCGCATCACAGCGGCGCTGCCCCACGTCCTCAGAACGGGCAGAGGCCAAACGGCCCCAGGACGCTCGGATCTGTGTCTGTATGCATCCCAAGCACGTTCACTGGGGTTTTCGTGACCTCGCCTTACAACCAGGCGCCCCAAATCCCTTCCGTTAGGGGGGGGGAATCGCTCAGAACCTCGCGTGCGAGGCCTGCGGGGGCCGCGTGGGCGCCGTGTGTCCGAAGGCAGCGCGGGGCAGGTGGTGCTGGCACAGGGGGTCCTTGTCACCCGGGTGCTGCCCTGCACCGGGGGCAGCTGGGGGCTCAGGACCCCAGGGGCTCAGGGGCTCAGGACCCCAGGGGCTCAGGACCCCAGGACCCCAGGACTCCAGGGGCTCAGGACCCCAGGGGCTCAGGACCCCAGGGGCTCAGGACCCCAGGACCCCAGGGGCTCAGGACCCCAGGACCCCAGGGGCTCAGGACCCCAGGGGCTCAGGACCACGGTGCCGCCACCCCCCGGGCACGAACGTCTCCCATTGCCCCCAACCCCCCGGTACAACCCGCGGTGCCCCGGTGCTCCCCCCGTGCCCAAGGCCCCTCCGACCCCTTCCCACCGGGCGCACCGGCCCCCGCTCCCCCCCCCCCCCCCGCGGCTCTACCGGCGGCTCCCTCCCGAGGGCAGCCCCAGCCCCGCCAGCTCCGGGCCAACCCCGGGCCGCCCCCGCCGCGCCCCCCCGGCGGCTCCTCTCGCCCCGCCGGTGCTCAGCGACCTCCGGCAGGCGGCTCCCGAGCCTGCGCTGACCCCGCGGAGCCGCCCCGGTAGCGGCCCCGGTGCCCGCCCGGTGCCCGCCAGCCCCCCCCCCCCCCGGTGCCCTCCCGGTCCCGGCCCCGGTCCCTACCTGCGGGCGCGGGCCCTGCCGGCGGGCGGAACCCCAGCGCCGGGGCAGGCGGGGCCGCACGGAGGGATCAGCGCCGCGCCCCGCCCCCGCGCAGCCAATCGGAGCGCAGCGGGCGGGGCGCTGAGAGCCCGCCGGCCAATAGGAGCGCGCGGCCCTTCCGGTCGCGGCGCGGCGCGGCGCTACCTGAGCCGGGGCGGGAGGGGGGGGGAGCGGCCCCGCCCACGCTTCCCGCGAGAGCGGCGGGAGGGGGCGGGGCTTGCCGCCGGCCAATGGGGGAGCGCGGCGGGGGAAAGGAGAGGGGGGCGGGGTCTGGAGGGAGGAGGGCGCTGCGCATTGGCTGCGCGCGGCCACGCCCCCCGCCCCGCAGCGCGCACGTGGCGGCGCGGGCGCGGGAGAACGAGGGGCGGGGCGGGGTTAACCCCTGCGCTGCCGGGCCGGGGGCGGCGCGCCCCGGGAGGGAGCCGGGGGGGGCACGGAGGGGTTTGGGGGGGGGGGTCCGTGCCCTGCCTCGGCCCGGGGAGGGGGGCGAGGCTCCGGGCTCAGCTCTGCGGGCTGAGCACACGCACCCCCCCCCCCAGCGTGCCCACAGCCCCATCGGGCGGCATTTTGCTCGATTTCGGCTTTTTTTTTTTTTTTTTTTTTTTAATTTTTATTAAAGTGACGTGCGCGGATTTTGAGCGGTCTGCGAGGCAGGTGCCGGTGGAGGGGGTGCTGGCGGAGACCCCGGTGCCGCGGGGGTCTCCCACCCCTACCCGGCCGGGTAGCCCTCGGCACGGTGCCGCCGCTGCCTGCAGCGCTGCGAACTCGGCCTTTTGCAGCTTTTCTCTCATTCTCTTGTTCTCGCCGCTGGTTCTGTGCCACGGGGACTGGGTGCTACCCGGCTGCACCCGGTGTGCCAAAACGCTGAGTTCCCCGCCGGCTCCTCTCGGCTGCTGTCAGCAGCCCCTGGGAGTTTGTTCTGCTTCGCGCAGCCTCGCGCGGCCGTCCAGGGGCTGGACCCTGCCCCGGCCCCTGCTGTGACCTCTTGGCCAAGCCTGCGCCGTGCAAAACCCTCGTTGCGTGCTGCTGACTTCCCTCCGAGCACAGCCACGGGCTCCAAATCAACCAGCACCGGGGCTGTGATGTCCTGGGGCAGGACCTAGGACTGGTGGCACTGGGCGTGCTGGCAGCGCGGGGCCGCGCGTTGGGACCGACCCCACCAGCCCAGCTCCCGCGCGGTCCCATAGGGCCCTGCAAACACAGAGGTCAGTGAAACCGGCTGGAAACGGTGCCTTGCCCTTCCACTGGTTTCACATTAACCGGGTAAATTAACCCGGCAAGTGTCCTAATGAGAGCACCATCCTCGTTACTCAGACCCGGGAAGGTATTTGCAGTAGGTGCGAGCTCAGCGCTGCCACGAGACCTTCCCTGCCTTACCCTGTGGTTGCAAAGCACATCCCTTGGCCTTGCCTTCTGTAGCACAAACACAACCCCAGCAGCACGGCACCGCATGCATCCCCCCCGCTTCTGGACCAAGCACCGGGGCTGGGGTGCCCGTGCATCGCTCCGAACCTCACCAGCAGCGCGTAAGCAAGCAAAAATGGCTAGGAAAAAGTGCAGGACGGGGTGCTGAGCTCCTGCTGCACCGCATGTTTATGGGAACCCCGCAAATGCTGTGATGCTGGCGGCTGTGCGAGGCAGGAACCCCCCCCACCCCGCCAGGACTGGCCCAAAAATTGTCTCCATGGCGACACGAACACCTCCTTCGGCTGCGTTATTCGTTAGCCTTGTTTGTCACACGCTGGGAAAACAAAACCGCAGGGCGGGACACGGCGAGATGCTCAGATAATGGAAGGTTATTGCTTTTCCCCCCTCTCCTCTCCGCGCGCGCGGAGGGCTCGCCCCACCCGTGCCAGGGCAGCCTGGCGCTGCCACAGATTTCCCATCGCAAACGAGTCCGGGTCTCGCCGCGGCTTTCACCCCGGACACGTCGTTATATGGAGCTGCTTTCGCGGCGCTGCCCAGGCGGTGTCGTTACGCGGGAAGGCCGGAGGGCCCTTCACCGAGCGGCAGCAGCGAGGGGCCGCGGAGCGGAGCAGCCCCTTGCTGCCAGGGACCCGCACACAGAGCCCCACAGGAGGGTTTTGAGCCTGGTGCAGGTGCTCGCCCTTTGAAGGAGATGCTCGTCCTTCGAAGAAATGCCGCTTTGGGGGTCCTTGCACCCATGGGGGGGGCTCTGCTTGGGGCAGGGCAATGCAAGGAGGGAGCGCGGCGAGGCACCACGCCGCCCCCCCTGAGCTTTCCCTGCGTGCCAGGGGGTGATTTGGGTTGGAAACGCGTGGTTTTCACTCTCCCGTTCTTCCAGGAACTGCTCTTGATTGTTTAAGGGCTGCGTTGGCAGCCCACCTAACAGTAAACAGCGTCCTCAAAGCGCATTGCAAAGAGATACCAGGGATGCTCTTGTTCCGATGCCAGATAAAGGATTTAGGCGGAGGCCCCACAGCGTGATGCACTTAAATAGAGCTTAAAAGATGTGGTCCTGATGCCAGTGCAAAAATTTACATTGCAATTATCATCTGGTTCCAGATTCGCTGCCGCGCTCCGCCCGCGAAATCCTTTATTTCAGACAGCCCAACGCCAAGCCCCGTTGTTCCCCGCTCAGCCTCCCCCCCGGCCCGGGCCCTAAGCCGACGATTCATGTATTAATGTGTGGTTATTAGATGACTCCTCTACCTCCACGGCTGCTATCTGTCTTTGGCGATGGAGGAAGGAAATGAATTCTTAAAACCTCAGGAACAAATGGTACGCGCGCGGAGATCAATCCTGCTCCCGCTGACGTCAGTGGAAAAATTTCCATCGGCTCCAACGGGGGCAGAACGAGGCGAATGCCGCAGGTACGCGCCTGATTTACAGCCGTGCAAAAATCCATAGGGGCCGAAGGGGGAAAGTTGTGCCTGTTAAAAATAACTCGAGGGGATCAAGCGACTGTCAGCGCTGTTTCTCTTCCGGGGGGAAGAACGGGCGCTGGGCTCAGTCCTGGTGCTCTCCGGGGAGCCGCAGCCCGTCCCTCCTCATCCTCCTCGCCGCGCGGTGCAGGACGCCCCGTGCCCCCTGCCTTTGCTATGGGGGCAGTGAATGCTTGTAACGAGCCTGTGAGGAGTTATTACCCCTTAATTAACTCGTTCGGTGCAAACCTGTAACCTCCCCCGGCCCCCCAAGCTGCGCTGCAGCGGACAGCGTTTGGGTTTTGGGGTTTTGGGGTGTGGGCAGAAGGGAAGGGGAAGAAGCATCGTCACCGCTGCGCACGGGAGATCATTATTGGCGTCCCTGATAGCAAGGGACAGCCCTAAGTCCCAGCGACAGCAGGTGTCGTGAAGAAGAGAATAACTTGGTTTAATATAAATAAAGAAATAATAAGAACAAGAAAAAAAGAAGAACTTGGTTTAATTCTGAGCAAGGACACACAGGCCAGGCTGGGACAGGCACACACATGCCAGGGTCTCACCCTGCCATGCTGCCCATCAAGGGCAAAACTGGTTTTGCATCAGCAGTAGGGGAAGGTGGGAGCAAGAAAAACTCCAGATGTCCTCATCTTAGCGCAGTGCTGAGGGGCAGATTGCTGAGGGCTCGCTGCAGCTCGCTTCCAGCTGGCTGTGGGGCTGGAAACGGCAAGAGACAGCACGAAAAAGAAATGTTCCAACACCACCGGAGCCACCACCAAGAGAAACAACGCCAAAAAACACCACCAGCACCACTACTACTACCACCAAAACCACAGCCACCAGAACGGTTTCGAGCGCCGTCGTCCCACATGTGGGCCCAGAAGTCACCACCAGCCCCGGTTTCCCTAATTGGAAGCCACCAGCTAACGAGATGTCAGCCGAGCAAAATATTAGGAGCCGCATAATAATTATATCAATGAAATCAACAACAATTTAGCAGCAAAGGTTAATTACATTTATATAAAAATCTGATAGACAAAATGATGCTCAAACAGTTGGGCAGACTAATTGAAAGCTAATGTTGCTCCTAAATTGAATTTCAAATGAATTTTACATCCATAGTTCATTTTGCTAATTTCATTCCCTGTATCCTGTAATTTGTTGGCAGTGATTGATTACTTAAGTGAATAATATCTGTGTACCAGGGCCACTTAGTGATGGAATATGCCCAATGTGATCGCACTGTTAATAAACACAGTTCCTTTAAGGTTTCCCTCCCTGGGTTTCGAGGAGCGGGGGCACGGCCCTGGCAGCGAAGGGCTTTTGGTGGCCACCAGCTCCTGCTGTGGTTCCTTTACCAACAGGTTGTGCTGACAGCGGCTGCCTGCTGATGTACCACAACACTTCATCCCCTCCCAAAATCCCATTTTTATCCCTCAAAGTGCAAGGATTCGTACTGGAGGTTTGGCACCAGAAGTTCTCCGTGCCATCCGCGAGCCACGGTCTCCCCACGAGGAGCTGGGGTGCAAAATCCCCAGGCAAATAAATGCAAACGGCCACGGGGGGTTGGAGACGCAGCCCTAATCCTTCCTCCCCATGGGTTTTTGCCCCCAAATCCTGGTGCCCACCCCGACCCCACGTCCTCCAGGCTCCGAAGGGGCAGCCCAGACGCGAGGAGCGCTGCTGCCGCGTCCCGGCGCCTTTGAAGCATCCACTGCTGCAAGACGAATGCAATTACATCTTAATAAAATTTTAATACGGGGAATTATGCTCTTTGCATCCAACCAACAATTAGCTGTTGCTATGCTACCGCCAGAGTGTAATCACAATAATGAAGGCAGCCAGGGGAAGGCATTAATCAGGCGGCGTGTGATTAGCTAACCTCACGCCCTGCCTCCCCAGCTCCCGATCCGGAGCCTCCTGTTGCTTTAACACGAAAAACAGCCACAAAACAAAGCAGACCCCAGGCTCGGAGCAGCTCCAGGCTCAGCTTTCTGCAGCATCGCTGGCGTTGGGAACCATCCCAAAGCCGAGATGGTTTGGCCAAGGAGCCGGAGCCACCTGCACCCATCGCACAGGGCCCTTTCTCCAGCTCTGCCCCCGCCTCGGAGCAGCGGCAGCGCCAAGGCACGGCGGCAGCAGCGCTCAGCATTTGGGGGGGCAGCCGCCCCCCCTCCCCGCCTCGCACATCTTTTAATCATTTCTCCCTCAGCTCCAAAGGAAACATCTGATGAGCCGGAGACGCGGGGAAAATGGCAGCTGGCAGAGCTCCCGTGGATGGAGGGGAAGGAATTCATTAATTTTTCATCGCCGGGGCTGGGACGGGAGCAGCTCAGCAGGCATCGTGTCAGCAGTGACCTTGATGCTGCCTCCAGCCCCCTCCGAGAGCGCATCCCCACCATCTGCTCGGCGTCCCCCCTGCCAGCCTGATTTTCGGGGTGCACGTCGCCCCAAAGCACGCTGCCAGCTCCGTCGCGCGGCCCCCAAGTTCCCTGCGACGAGCCCCATGCACAACCGCAAAAGGCCTGCGGGAAGGCTGCCAGTCGCAGAGCGCGCGCGCCAGCCGGCTTTGCACCCGCGGGGGTTTCTGTGCGTTTTGCGTCGTGCCCCCGAGATCTGCTCGGGGCGCCCTGGGTGTCCCCGTCTTCAACGAGAGCTGAACTTGCTTTTTGTGAGCTGCTTCGAGCACCGGCGTGCTTGAGCGCTGCGCTTTAGTGCCCTGCCATTCAGCGGGGATGGGGAAGGAAAATGGTTACCAGCACACGCGTAATGATTCATTCTGTTTATAATTGCTTCGATACATCGGGAGAGCGGGGAGATGTAATTAACTCTTCTTTATGATTGAGATGAGTATGTTTTCCGTAGCCACGTGACGCTGCCACGTACAGCCACGTTTTTTTTTTTGTTGTTTTTTTTTTTTTTTCCTGGCATCTTTGGAAACGCCTGCGTGGAAGCGGAGCTGCGTGCACATGAATGGACTCAATCGGGGAGACGAGCTGAAAGGCATCCCTGAAAGACCCCGGCTCCCTCTGCGGAGGGTTGTTTTTCCCTCGCCAGCCCCAGGAGGCTGCAGCTGCCCTAATTTTCCCTTGGACGTTGGGAGCAGGAGCTGACATCACCCCCTGCTGATGCAGCCCCCTCGGCGAGGCGCGGGGCCATCGGGGTGCTGCCGAAACGCGCCCCAGCCCGCGCCAACCTGCGCCAAGGCACGGGCAGAGCCCCCGGGCTTGGGGTCACACCCAGGCTCTGCTTCACAGCACGGACCACCAGCAAAGTCCCTAATTATGGTAAAAGTGCAGAAAAAGCAGCGCTTGCTCACCGCACTGATGTGCTTGGAGTTAAGCCCACGGTCCCAAAGCAGATCCCGGGGGATGCCACGCTACCCCAGCGCATCCCCAGGACTGCAGGGCACGTAACGGGGGCACAGCACTGGAAATGCGGCTGGGGAAGCGCTGCTGGGGGCAGTGGGGCTTTGGTTTCCCCTGCCATGGCTGGGGAGAGAGCGGGGAGAGGTGGGTGGCAAAAACCTCACCGAGGAGGCAGCCTGCAGAGCGAGCCGGGGCTGCGCAGCGCGGTGCCAGAGGGGCGCTGCGGGCTGGGGAGGGAAGGGGCCTCCTTCCCCGAGCTGGCACCAGCAGGAGAGCTCATTACATTTCCATCCCACTGCTAATCAAGGAGGCAAGAAACCTGCATTAGCCGAGGTTAAGAAAAATTGACTCTTGACTTGGGGATCGTCACCTCGCGCTGCGCTTTCGCAGGGCGCCGAGAGCTCTCTGCTGCCTGCATCCATCACGCGCCAGCGCTGGCTGTAACCCAACGGGGATCGTTAGCCAGCCCATTTATCACGCTGTCTGAAGCGGATTCAGCCATGAAGTTTATGTCATGGCCCCACGTCAAATGATTTCTCCTCTCTGGCTCCAGATTTCATGCTACGGCTGGAGCCAGCTGCATCGCCCAGCTCCTCGCCGCGCCCCGAACCAGCTCCGGACTGCGGGGCAGGGATGGGGTCCCTGTGCCTGCACCCCTGTGGTGTGACCCGGGGTTAGGGCACAGCGACCCAGGAAGGGATGTGGTTGCCCTAATCCCCTCTACAAGTGTGATTTGGACATGGCAATGGGCTAAAGGCAGACACGGAGCTCGGCAGTGGCGGCGCGGGTGTAAGCCGAGCACTCGCACACGGCCTTGGCTTCCAGGGCCACTGCTGGCGAGGCTGGCGGAGTGACGGCGCTGAGCCACGGCCCTGTGCACGGCCCTGGGGACACCTTGGGGAAGGGAAAAGCTTCTCCCACCTCGCACGGCCGGTGCCTCCTGTGGGTGCTGCGGGGACGTCCTGCTCACGGGCAGGACGAGGGGCACCGGACTGCCAAACCTGCACCGCCCCAAATCCAGGGCTGGGGTGGGATGGATGGGCTCTGGCGTGGGGCTGGGGCACTGAATCCGGGCCAAAACATCCCCAAAAGGCAGGAGAGAGGGAGCTCTCCCCCACGGGTGGCATTGCCACAAATGAGTCTTTCGTCTAAATTACTGTATATTAATTTTTTAACTCAGAAGCACCAGCAGGTTGCACAGGCGGGCCATAAAAGCCCAGACCTGCCAGGGGACACACGGGTTGTTGTCTGGAGGCGCAGCGGGGCCCCGTGGGCAGCGCTGCCGGGCCTTCGCCAGCCCCCGGCCACGATCGGTGCTGGGGGGTTTGGAAGTGACCCACCCGCACTGGGCACCCCTCAAATCGCTCCTTTTCCACCCAAAAGGGCACGAAGAGGCAAAGCCCGGCGTGTGCTGCGGGCAGGGGGCGGTGGGTGCTGAGCCCCCCGCCCCCCCCCCCCCCCGGACCCTGCGCTGCCTCCAGGCCCGGGGGGGGGCCGGGGGGGGGGTCGGGGACGAGCTGTGCGGTTGGCGAGGCTGCAGTGCCCTCCTGTGGGCACCGCTCCTCCGGCGCGCCCTGGCGCCCCGAACCCTGCTCCTCCATCCCCAAACGCTCTGGGACACGGGTCCCTACCCCCCACCCCCCCCCCAAAAAAAAAAAAAACACCGAGGTGCTGCGGGACACCCCCCTCCACCCACAGGGCTGCAGGGGCCCCGTCCCCTCCACCCCAAATCCCCGTGCCCCAGCCCCTCTGTCCCTCGCCCGTCCATCCCACCCTCCCGGCTCCCTGGGGGGCTGCAGGGTGGCAGGGCCGGGGGGGACGCGGAGCTGCCGCAGGGCGATCATGTCCTGCGTGGCACCGGGTGCCCCCAGCCCCCCCCACGTCAGAAGTTTTCCTTGAAGAAGCGGAAGCCGAAGCGCTCGCAGTGCGCTTTGATGACCTTGGCCAACGCCGGTGAGCCGCAGAAGAAGACCTGCACCTTCCCTTTCCTCTCCTCGGCCACCTTGCGAAACACCTAGCGCGAAGGGGGGGAGGAAAAGGGGAAGGCGTCAGGACCCGTGCCGGCTTTGGTGCCCGCTGCCCGGCACGAAGCGGCCGCCCCGAGCCAGCCCTCGCCTTGCTCCAGTCGGGGCGGCCGGGCTGCGTCCTGGTGCGCAGGCCCGTGATGGAGTCCTTGTGCTCCTTGGCGGCCAGCAGGTCCAGGGCCAGCTGCAGCCCCACGGCCCTCACGTCGCTCTTGCCGAGGGCGGCCGTCATGTAGAGGTGCAGCTCCAGGAACCGCCCTGCGCCTCGCAGGGGAACCGGGGCTCGGGGCGGTGCCGAGAGCCCCGGGAAGAGGGGGCCGTGCTGGTGCCCCCCGCCTCCCGCTCACCTCCCGGCTCCTGCTCAGCCTGCTCCAGCTCCAGCTTCGCCAGCAGGCTGACGAACCACTCGAAGTGCTTCTGGTCCCGGTTTATCCAGATGAAGTCGACCTGGAAGGACGCGGACCCCGCTTCGGGGCTCGCCGGCGGCACGGGGGCCGACTGCAGCCCCCATGCCCGGTGCCAACCCTCCTCCCGCATGCCCCCAGCCCGCTCCCACCTTCCTGAGTGTCATGTCCTCGTCCCGCAGGGTCTCACACTGTTTATAGTCGTGGCTCTGCTTTCTCAGGCGGTACCTGCACGGGTGGCACAGCCCTGCAGCCCCCCTGGCATCCCTCGCACCCCACAAAGAGCACAGAGACCCCAAGCACCCCACCCCACAGCCCCATAGCAGGTGCCCGGCCTGAACCCCCCCCAGGGTGAAGGTTAACACTAAAGGAGGACCCAGCTTTGGGACCTGTGCCCACAGTTTGGGAGGGAGGAACCCGAAGCAGCCTGAGCTCCCGGCACAGCACCGACCTGTGCATGATGCTCTGCAGGATGGAGGCGAAGGGGGTGATGCCGATGCCGGCGCCGATGAGCACGGCGTGCTCCGAGGTGAAGATCCTGCGCGTCGGGGTCCCGTAGGGGCCGTCGATGTAGCACTGGGAGAGAAAAGAGGCCGGGCGTGCAGAAACCCAGGGAGCCCACGAGCACTAAATGAGGGGCACGAAGCCCCCGGCAGCGCGGGTGCACGCTCAGCCCCAGGCAGGACCCTCCCTGCACGGGGGGCACGCACTTGAGGTGCTGGGCACATGCGTGGGGTCCCTGCCACATGTCCCAAGCACATCTCTGCTCGCCCAGAGCCGCAGACGGGCCGGGACATCCCTCACCTTGATGCTGCAGAGCCGACGGCTCTCGCCCGGCCCCGTGGAAACCTGCGGGTACAGAGTCTGGCGTCACCGGCGGGCCGGCGACCATCCCCTCCTGCCTGCTCCCTGAGCCCTGCGCTACGTCAGCTTGGCTCCTCGGCTTGCTTTTGGGGTTTTCCCCTCCCAGCTTGGTGGGTTAGGTGAGCTCTGCTTTACTGGGGCTGTGCACATCGCTCCCAGGGCCCGCGGGAGCCAAGCTTGGCACGGGCGGCCCCGGCAGCCCCCCCAACACCACCCGCAGCCCCCTGGCTGGAGGTTTGCAGAGGCCTGGAAAGGGCGCTCCGGGGCCCACCAGATGGGTGTGAGACACTATCCAGATCCCAATCTCTCTGAACGTTGCTTAAAAATGCAATTATCCAAATCCCCCCAAAAGGCAGGGAGCGAGCAACTGGTTTACAGTGGTGGCGATCGCCCTGGTGGCAGGAGGGGAGGTGGAGAACCCGCTCTCGGACAGATAACAGCCCAGCAGCAACAGGGAGAGAAACTCATTAAAACTGGTGCATATAAATTCGTTATCTGTAATGCCTGTTCCTCCAGCTGTGACAGAATCAATATCCTGAGAGCTTTTCATATCGGGTGATAAAAGCTGCTAAACGTGGCTCCCAGCGCCATGGCGTTCGCACGATTTATTTCCCACTTGGGGGCGGGGAGAAGTTTCCCTCTTAAGAACAGCCTTTTAAGAAGTTTTGGCCGATTTCAGAAGGAAATGGGGTTGTCTCCCTTTTCTGCGGGTTGCTCCTCCCGTCTGCTGGGAAGCGCCTCGGCTGCGGGGCCCGGCAGGGACGAGCCAGGGCGCACCCGGGGCAGCACCAAATGCACGGGGTGCCGAGTGCCCCCCGGGCATGGGGCGATGGGGGACGAACGCAGGGGACGCTGCCCCTGCAGCTTTTCTCGCTCAGCATCGCCAGGGTCGGGCCAAACCCCAAAGCCAGTAGGGCTGTGAGCGCCAGGTGACAGCGAGGGCCCCCTGCCCTGCCCCTTGGGGGCTTCAGGGGTCTCGGACGTGTTGGTGAGGACGGGGATGGTGCTTACCACCTCTGGCGACGGGTCCTCGTCCATCCTCCCCTGGGGGGCAGCGGGTGCCCCGGTGGTTCTGTACGATGTCAGCTCAACGGCTTCGTCCCCAGTGGTGGCCACGGAGCTCCCCGATGAGCCAGACCTGGTGCAGAGACGTGTCTGCGAGGCAACGGCAAGGGGAAAGGGAAAGGGAAAAAAGAGAAAGGAGAAAGGAGACGGGAGAAAGAAAAAAAGGAAAAAGGAAAAAGAAAAAAGGAAAAAGAAAAAAGGAAAAAGAAAAAAGAAAAAAATAAAAAATAAAAAAGAAAAGAGAAAAGAAAAAAGAAAAAAGAAAAAAAGGAAAAAGGAAAAAAAGAAAAAGGAAAAAGGAAAAAGGAAAAAGGAAAGAAAAAAGGAAAAAGGAAAAAGGAAAAAAGGAAAAAAGGAAAAAAGGAAAAAGGAAAAAGAAAAAAGGAAAAGAAAAAAAAGGAAAGAAAAAAGAAAATGAAAAAAGAAAAAAAAAGAGAAGAAAAAAGAAAAAGATGAAAGAAAAGAAAAAAGGAAAAAGGAAAAAGAAAAAAGAAAAAAGAAAAAAGAAATAAAAGAAAAAAAAGAAAAAGAAAAAAAAGAAAAAAGAAAAAAAGAAAAAAGAAAAAAAGAAAAAGGCATCCCTGGCTGTGATGCCCTGGGCACCTGGTGCTCAGCCTGCTGTGCCTGGGGGCTGCACCAGGTGCGGGGATGTGCGGGGGCAGGACTTTGGGGTCTAATCGGCATTTCTGCGGGAAGCAGAGCCCCGTCCTCACCAACCTGCGCCCGCCGCCACCGCCTCGCCTCTCCGAGGTTCCCGCTGAGCCGCGGCGCCTCGGGGTGCCTGAAGTACTCGTGCAGCCGGCTGGTCCACTGCCCCCGCGCCCGTACGTGCAGCCAGATGGTGTCTGCGGGACGGCAGCACCCGGTGGCACACGGGCACGACCGCGCACCGGCACCTGGGGGGGGGGGGTCACCCACCCGGCCGGTGGGCGCAGGACGTCCCCGCGGTGCCAAACGAGCACCCCGACGGGGCACTGAGCACCCCTGGGCGCACCTTGCTGCTCGGGGGCGCTGCTGATGGTGAAGGGGTGCCACTCGTAGGCGGCGATGGCCGGGACGTTCAGGTAGACGTAGTCCCCGGGCCTGAAGCGGAACGAGCGCGGCCGCTGGACCACGAGGTGCGTCACCTGCGGTGCGGGGAGCGGAAAGCTGTCAGGCCTGGAAGTCAGCTGCCCGGCGTTATCCCCCAGGCAAAGGCTTGGCAATTATTCGCCAAATATATATATTTTTTTTTAAAAAAGGTTGAAAATGAAGAAATTGCTCTCACCTTTTGCCGCAAACACTCACTAATGCGGCGTGGATTCCTGAACACTACCAAGTAACCCCAAAAGACATTTCCATACGAACCAAAGATCTATTTTCCATATAAAATCTGAGGATTTCACCCAGCCCTGCTGAAGGCAGAAGAGGAGCAGTGCTGTGCACGCAGGGAGGGGACGCGGGGCGCTGTCCTTCCCATGCATGTCTGGAAGAGCACGGCCCCTCCAGTCGCCATGCAAATGCATCGGACACATCACCCCCTTCATCTTTTATCCCCCCCCCCTCCTTCTGCTTCAAACGACCACAGCCATTGCTTGCACCCTGCCTGTCCCCGGGCTGTGAAGTGCCCTACGGGTATCTCAGGTATCTCCCCCAGCAGCAGCAGCAGCAGCGGAGGGGCCGGGGGGGGCCGCGGGGGCTGCGGACCTTGGAGGGCAGCAGGTTGACCTCCACGATGCGCAGCCCCGTGGCACGGGACGCGGCCAGGCCCACCGCCTTCTCCAGCACGAAGAGGCCCCCGGGCACCACGAACCACTTCCAGAAGTTGGGGGCGTGCAGGACGAGCAGGGCCCAGACGGAGACGTAGGAGAGGTGGCTCCAGTAGAAGACCTGCGGGCAGGGCGCCGGCGTCACCGGTGCCGGGGGGGGGGAGGGGGTGACACCAGGCGGGGGGACCCCAGCCCGGTCCCCCCCGTGCCACATGTGGGAGCATTTTGGGGTTTCCCCACGCAGGGTACACACCTCGAAGTGCCCGCCACGGCGGACGCAGGGGCTGGAGAAGGCGAGCATGGCGGCCAGCAGCCCCTGCAGCGCCAGCCCGGTCTGCGAGGCCGTGCCGCCGAGCCCCCCGCCGTCGGGACGCGCCGTCAGGAGGAACTCGGCGAGGGCACGGTGCCCGTCCCGCTGTGCCAGCCTGCCTGCGACACGGGGCTGGGACGGGGCACGGGGCACCCACACACCCAGCCCAACAGCGACCGGGACACGAGGGTGGCTTTGTGCTAAGGCACAGCCCCGTGGGTTTGCTCGGGAATTTTTTAATGTCACATTTCGCCTCGCCAGCCCCCGCTCTCTGCAATGGCACCGCAAGGGACTGAAGGGAGCCGAGGTGCCCAAGCCCCGTGGACAAGGCAGCGCTTTGCCCAAAGGGCGAGTTTCGGCACCTGCGGCATTGCGCTCGCAGAGTAAAACCCTGGCTCTGAGCCCTTCCTGCCGATTTTCCCAGGCAGGCTGCAATCACCGGGGGTCGGCTGTGGGACGCGTACGGGGCTGGGCACCGCCGAGCCCAGAGCGGAGAGCGCAACCCCAAAAATCTGGCCCCGGGAGCAGGGAGGGATGCGGGGAGGGATGCGGGGAGGGATCCAGCCCTGCTCCGGCGCTGCCCGGCTGGGAGAGCCGCTAGAGGGAGGCAGCAGCCAGCGCACGGACACAGCTCCGGGTGCCTGCATGGGCACCCCCTCCCAGGCCTTGCACCCCTCCCTGGGGCGTAGGCACCCCCCGGGGACCCGGGCAGACGCCTCTCCTTCCCCTGGGGAACGCCAAAGCCATTCCCAACGCCGCCACCTGAGCAGGGCGCAGAGCCGGCAGGGGCAGGGCACCCCTAGCTCAGTCCTCTCAGGCTGTCTGCATCTGGGCAGGGGTCCCCCCGTCCCGTGGCTTTTGGCAGGGCTGCGTGTCCGTCCCCCCCCCCAAACTGTGTTGTGCACGACACCCCTGCCCCAGCAGCAGCAGGCTCTGGGCTGGACGGGGAGCCCACCCCAGGGCTAACGGGGCGCGATGCAGCAGGCTTTGCTGGATACAACCCGGGAGCTGCGACTTACTGAAGTTGGCCACGTGTGCGCCCGTGTGGAGGGCAGCCAGCGCCAGCACCACGTAGCCCACGAGCTGGTGGAGCCCCACGCTGTGGTCCAGCGGCAGCACCTGGGCCACGGGGGTGGCGCGCAGCCAGGTCAGGCACCTCCGCAGCATCAGCACCTGCAGGGGGGTAGCTGGGGATGCCCAGGGCACTGGGGGGACAGCGGGGGCCCAGCCACCGGGTAGCATCACCCCACGACCTCGCACCCCCACCCAGCACCCCGCACTCACCGCGGTGAAGGCGCAGTTGAAGTTCAGGCACTGCCCGCAGCCCCGGGCCACCGCCACCCACCCGCCGAGGCCGGCGTGCCGCAGGGCGGCCAGGGCGAAGAGCAGGAGGTTGAGGCTGGTGTAGCCCCCCAGGAAGGCGAGCTGGCTGCCGTGGTTGTGCCAGTACGCCGCGGTCAGGCAGCGCGGCCGGCGGCTCCTCTCTGGGGGTGGCGGGGGCTTCAGCCAGCTCGCGGCACTGTGGGGAAAGGAGGCACGTTGCTCCTTGACGGGGAGCGGGGAGTAGGGGCAGCTCTGCGGCCAGGCTGGCCCCCAGCCCTGCGTCTGAACCCTGCACCCAGCCAGGCACCAGCCTGCACACATCCCTACATGCAAGCCCTTTGCCCATCTTAGCACCATCCTGGCACTGCTCCTGGCACCCAAACCCTGCACCCATCCCAGCACCCATCCTGCATCCAAGCCCTGCACCCGTCCTGCATACAAACCCTGCACCCATCCTGGCACCATCCCAGCACCCGTCCCAGGTAGGAGCAGCCCAGGCGCGGCACCCTCCCATCCTCTTGCAGCAGTGAGCCCAGGCTCGGCTCTCTGCAGGCTCCTGGGCAAAGGGGACAGGACCGGGATGCCCCCTGCAGCACTGCAGGGCTGGGGCTCTGTGGTGAGGCTGGGGTAACGTGCCTGAGTTGCTCCCAGGGCTGGCTGAGCACCTCAGGGGCTGAACCCCCGCAGGAGCCTCACCGGGAGCATAACCCCACGCTGGAGCAGGAGGAAAAAGGCTCTCACAAGGTGGGGGGGGCACAGCCCCGCGGTACCTGATGGTCAGGTTCTCCATCACCCCCGGGAAAGCCTCCAGCTCCGCCCTCAGCTCCTCGAAGGTGATGGAGCCGCTGCCGTCCTTGTCGGCGGCCTCGAAGAGCGCCAGGGCCAGGTCGTCCAGGCGCGGCGGCGGCAGCGACACGGCGCTCTCCCGCAGGCACGCCTGCAGCACCAGGCGCAGCTCGGCCGGGTCGATGGCGCCGCTGCCTGCAGGCACCCGGCGGGTTGAGAGCGGCCGCCCCCGGTGCCACATCACCCAACAGCACCCCGACTTCACCTCCCTCCAGCTCTACTGCAGAAATCGCCCCCCCTGCCTCGCCTGCGGGCTCCCCGGGGGAAGCTGTGCCAACTGGCCAGCAACGTGCCATCGCTCCTCGGTCTGCTGGTTTCATTAAGAGCCCTCGCCAGCAGTCACCTGCGGCAGCAGGGTGCTCGGATGGCGAAGTCCAGCGGTAGGAACCGCTGCGGAGCTGCTGGGCTGGCAGCCAGCCTGACGGCAAATCAGGCAAAGGGCTCGGTTCGCTCTTAGCCAGCGTTTCTGCCCAGGCAGGTCACAGCGGGGGAAGCAGCCGAGCGAAGTCAAGAAGAGCCGGACTTAAAATTGTTTTTAGCATTTCAGCGTGGAGCTGCGGGCAGAGGGCTCAGGGGAGGCAGTACTCGGTGCCCGGGGTCTCTGTGGGACCCCAGCAGCACGGCCACGATGCGGGCAGTGAATGGCCTGAGCGCGGTGGGTGCTCTGACACCCGGCTCCAGTTTTGGGAGGATGCTCCCACCTGGGTCAGGCCAGCTCGCTCACAGATAAAAGGAATCGGCACAAATCCCAGACTGAAATTCATTCCCAATTCAGATGCTGCCACCTCTCGCTTGGCACCTCTCCGTGGCCAAGGGTAAAAGCGTATTGAGGGACACCCTGACGTGAGCCGGTTAATTGCTGTCTTTCAGGTGGATTTTTGATACTTTCATCACAGGAAAAAGGCAGCAGCGTTATGCCAGTTACATGCTTACCTTTAACGAGGAGCCAGCTCCTGCTGCACAGACCCAGCTACCCTTTTTTTCAAGTTGTGCTTGACCCAGGAGGGGTCTGGACACCAGCACTAAATGCAGCGTGTGCAGCACAACCAGCACCATCTCCCACCGCATCTCCCAAAAAGCCGCAGCCCTGCCCATGCCCGGATGCCCAAAGAGCCGCGCTGCTCTGTAAATCATAACAGTGTTCAGAAAATGTGATTTTTTTTTTCTATTTTTCCTCATCTTACCATCTACATCGTACACTTGGAAGAGGAACCTCAGCTTGTCCGTCTCGCTGCCGTGCACCAGCAGGCTCAGGGCGCTCAGCAGCTCCTCCAGGCTGATGGTCCCGCTCCCGTCCGAGTCGAAGAGCGCGAAGAGCCGCTCGGCGAAGAAGGACTGCGGGGAGGAGAAATGCTCTCAGGAAGCTGCGGGATGCTCTGCGTGGCCCGAATCCTGGTGCTGCCAACACAGCTCTCTCTGCCAGCGGTGTGAATTGCCCAGCAAATGCTGAAAGTCACGGTAACGGACCGAAAGCAGGAGGCAGGAACGGAGGCTGCTTTTTGCAGGGGGATGTGGGCACCGCAGCATCCCCGGGAGGGAGGAGGCTGAGATGTGGGGTGCTGGGGGGGGCATGTTTGCTGTTCCTGCTTGCTGCAAAGTACTTGGAGGTTTCTCTCTCCCTGTCTCACACCACACCATGAGCTCTGCCGTCCTATTTTTATGCCTTTAAACTGGGGGGGGGAGGTCTTCCTGCCTGGACACAGAGGGACACTCACCTCCTTCACCTTGAGAGCCGCTTTGAACTCCTCCAAGTCGATTTGCCTGTCCTCCCCGGCGATGCTCTCGAATTGCTTCGCCACCCACCGCAGCCACGCCGCGTCCTCGCCCGCGCTCATGGCGCTGGGAGCCTGCAGGAGGAGCAGTGGGGACGGGGTGCTTTGGGAAACCTCCTCCCAAAAAGGCTTTTTTATCGTTGTGGCTACATTTCCACGACCCACGGAAAGGGCTCCCCACTGCCTCACCCGGTTTTAATTCACCGCGTCTCGCAGCTTTACGCTCACAGCCAGCTTTGTCGCCAGGCCCGCGACTGCAGCCCGGCTGTTCTGGTGTGCAGGGTATTTAAACGCAGCCGATCACAGCTGGCGGATGCTCTCCTTTTAATTTCCTTTATCTTACATCCCTTGTGCCATCAAGCAGCCTAACCTTGGGAGGCACGCACCCTGCCCAATTCAACGAGGATCTCGTCCTCCCCCTGCGCTTCAGTCCCCATTCACCGGCCGTCAGGAACACACGGGGAAGTGTCTCTCTCATACTGCCACCCTTATTCCTTTCTGAACAAATCCTACTTGTAAGGCATTAAACTGTGACTAAACTGGGGAGAAGGTTGCCATGGGAATGTCAGGAGCAGAGACCAGGTAGTAAAGCACTCGCGCTCCCCTCCTCCGGCTGCCGGGAGAGGGGCAGGGCCCAGCGGGCACGGAGGAAGCGGGGGGGGGCTTGGGGCAGGGAGCAGGGAATATTTTGAGCAAGGAGCAGGGAATATTTTGGGCAGAGAGCAGGGAATATTTTGGGCAGGGAGCCCCACAGTCCCGAGTCACCCTGAGCCACCCCTCCATCACCATTTGGTAGCACGGGGATGTGCACCCCACATGTTGGAGTTAGAAGAACAGAGAAAAATGCAGAGGAGCCAGCAGTCTGGAAAAACATAGGGATCGATCGGCCTCCACCCCAACAGGCCAAAATACATTTTGTTTGCTCCCAGGTTGGCCCCAGGCACTTCCCACTGCCTCCTCCTGCTTGGCTCACTGTGAGCGCGGGGCCGTGCCAGGCGCACGTCTGGGTTGATTTTGTTGTGAACGGATCCAGGACCTGGGAACTCCCTTTTGTTTGATGTCACCTAAATGCTCAGCTCACCTCCAAGGTACCAAGCCATCCCCAAACGCATCTCCCTGGGATGTGGCAGAATCATTCCTCATGTACACGCTTATTTCCTTAACCACGATAAAACTTTAATTTGAAATGATGCCGAACCGCTACTACAGTAAACAGATTTTAAATAGTACACAAAAATACGTGTAAATATTTTAACCCTATTAAGAGCTGACAAATAGGTGCTGTGCATACAACATGCTACAGAGCTTCACTGTGAGGTAGTGTCGTTTCAAGGAGGTTATTCTCCCGCTGTCCCAGGACGGCAGTATTTCCCCCACACTGTGTATTTTGCTTGAACTTGCAGCATTCCCTGCTGGGACCCCAGCAGAAACCACGCGCAAGTTCTGAACCGAGCTGAAGCTGTCAATTCACAGCCCAGATAAATTCACTTTAAAACTACAGCAATCCAAGGTCATGAAACTGTTTACTAGGAGCGGGTAGAGTAAAACATAAATCATCCTCAAGTACGTGCTGGGTCTTACGGACACAAGTCCCCCTTTATACCCAGAGTGCTTCCCCTAAACAAACCTACCGTGGGCATCTCAACTAGAAAAGACCTAATGTGCTAAAATAATTTACGGTCAGGCTGCTAGGAAAAGAACAGAATTCAATATAAAGAAGAAAACCTAACATACCACAGTCAGACATCTGACATTGCACGGGGCGGGATGCTGGATTACCCGCTCCCCTTCAAGCTGGCAGATGTTCCAGCCCAAGTCCGTTTTATTTCAGTTCTTCTACTAAACTCCTCATATAAGTTCATGAAAATAAGTCTGACGAGTCAGTCCTTCCAGAAAAGCCCTTCTGTCCTCCCTGCCTGCAGAGGTTCCCCTCTCAGGCTCTCCAAGCAACCCTGAGCCCGAAGCCTTCGCAGCGCTGGGAGCTGCCAGCAGACAGGAGCCCAGCACTGCTGACACTCAGAGCACAGCTCAGTGCAGGCCGCTTCCATTTCACTTACTACCCATTTAAGCTACTTTCTAGTCAAATTATACACCTGCAAAACTTTACAGGACGGTGCCCCAAACTGTCTCCAAATTTGGCTGCTTTTTTTCCTGGCATCCTAGCACTCAATCATTTCGCTATCGACACATCTCACCTGGAAAACCCCCAAAAGCACGGCTGAACAAACCTACGTTACGTCTCCAGAACTGGGAGCGTTCAGAGCTGCTCACCGCCTAAAGGTGTGCAGCTTTTAGCGCGGTGAGGGCAGCTCTGAGGCCAGGGCCGTGGCTCTGAGGCGCGTTGTGCTGCCTGCTTGTGCTCGGTGGCAGGGGGAAGACAGCGTCCCGTGGGACCGGGGCAGCGCTCGAGTCCCCGCGGCTTGGGGATGGAAGTCACGGCCCTACCTGGCTCCTCGCAGCCAGGAGACAGCCGAGTCACGAGCCACAACTTACGTGCTTTTTCATTGCGTTTATTAGCAGCTTAAGTTTTGCCTCTATTATTTTTCAGGAATCGGAATTTCGAAGCAACGCCAGTTTTTACAAGACCCAGGTTGTGATTTCAGACTGATGCTGGCAATTCTGGCAAATCCCCCGTTAAATTTTGGTGGTGTTTGGCTGTAAGTGTTCCAAACAAGTGGAGATAGAGGTAATGCACAAGGAGGAGTTTCGCGTGTTTTGCCCAAGTAAAATTTGTCCTGTACTGAATATACACCGATCTATTTCAAATTTAATACAATGCACATGTATTTGATTACGGTATAAACTAAAGTTCAGTTTGGTGGCAGCTTTTGAAAGGAGGATGGAGATAATGCAATTTATCAGTTTACCTAGAACTCAGCACTGAGTGCAGAAAGACAGTCAAAAAAGAAATAGAGGAAAGTATCTTCCTACCAAAAAAAAACAACCTATCATTTTATTAAATGAAAATAAGAAATTTCTGCATACACAAATAAACTGACCACAAATTTAAGTGTTAGATGTGAGAAATTAATATTCTTCAGCAGTCAGAGAATACTTTAGTTTTTGTTGTTTTTTTTTTTTTTAAGAAAAAATACTATCCAAAAATTTCTGAGGAAATATGATTTAAATAATTGCTTACCAGTATAATTTAGTCTTTCATGTTAAAAATATGCACAGAATCATGATGATTTAAGAGCTGTGCTCCATTTCTTTTCTTAGAACTAAGCAAAACACACTTGATCATTTTATAATTTCACAAACTTATCTATAATGGATGCTTTAAATACTCAAATGAAGCAAAATAAGGCACAATTTTTATAGATCAATCTATATCAGTCTAAAGAACTATCCTCAAAATATATGATTTCCTTTTTAAGAAAAAAAACTAGCTGATTTTGCATTTACCATCCATTAGAATATTTGCATTAAGGCAAGAAATGATGCACATATGCATATATTAACAAACTATGCAACTATATATTCATATATTTTATTATGACTCTGCTCTGATTTGACACAAATGTTTTGACAAAGAAAAAAAGTTAAAGATGTTTAAATTATCTGAAAAATTGCAAAAATGACAAAACTTTTTATTTGAAGAATCGTATACTTCAGCACTCTTAATTCTTAAACTCACCTTAAATCAAACATGTTACAGCTTTCAGTCTTCTTCATTCAAAGATCTAGAGCTCTTCAGTTAGCTGTGAGTTCAGATCTAAATGATTTTACCATGGAGATGCCTACTCTTTTAAAGGTTTAAGTTAATTTAGTCCTGGTAAAGCTTTTCATGTCAAATTAAAAAAATAAAAAATAAAATTTCAACGGAACCATTAAGGAGCATCTGGCTGTGACATCTCCATAATTACCTCGTTATTTCAGAACTACTTTGAAACTGGCTTACGGATCCCCATCTAAAGACTCTGAAAATAAAAGAGCACATTTGGTTCTTCAAATGCTAGTAATCAAGTTATTCACCCCAAAACACCACCGAACATCAGCTGAGCAAACACCAGCTGCTCCGGGGGGCAGCGGGCGCTGCTCGAAGGGCACTGCAGAAACCCAGGCTACGACCCCTCCAAATGTAACCGCCCCAAAACGAGGCACAGCTCACTCACATCCGTGATGGCAAAATATTTACGTAAGAGGGATGTGCAACCCCACTTATTTTTCATAATGTTGCCCCCCCCGGTAGGAGGTGCTCGATGGGACCCTTGCCAGCACAGGGCTGCACCACGCGAGGCTCCGAGCGCCCAAGCCTCTATCCAGCACTCCTCAGCGCGCTGAGTATTTTGGTGAATTTTGACATTTTGAAGAAAATCCAAACAGTAAGAAAACAGAAATAATGTAAGGCTCCAAAATCTGGCAACCGGCAGCAGGAAACGTAAATGTTGCATTGTCCTGTTTTTAAGTAACAACGTATTTTCCAATGATCGAAATGAAAATATGAGCACCAAAAAATAAAAAAAAAAAAGGAGAAATTGGAGACAATTTATTTTCATGCCATTAGTGTAGAACATCAAGTATAATCGACAAATATTAAAAATACGACTGACTTTGGTGGTCATCTCCTGTACAAACATATGAAACCCAAAAATTTGGGAAAGCCCACTGAGCATTTCTCTTTATTTCAGTATTTTATTTCCAATTTATCATTGTCACACAACAGGCATGAGACAGAACATTTATAAATCATAACTTTTAATTATGGGGATAAATAGTTATATCTGGCTTGGAGGACTGATTTTTTTTTTATTTTAAAACCTCATATAAAGACTATGACAATATTCCAGATATTAGTATTAAAATATATATATATATATATATATATATATATATGGAATTCCTCCATAGCTCTTATAAGCCTGGTCTAGAAATTAGTATCTTCTCAAGATTTTCTTTTCTTGCAGTGCTCTGACTTCCACTGAAAACACTTTTTTTGGAGCCTTAGACAAAGTAGCAACTTTTTCAGTAATTTCCTCCAGGATATTTTTCTCATTATAATTACCAATATATTTATTTATTAAATTTATTGATATATGTTTTTAACTGAGAGCTAAAATCTTAAAGCAGGTTAATCAAAGGTCTTACTTTCCTGGTTTCTGCTGAGCTCTCCCCTAGACCTAGTGGACAGAGAGATGGAGAGGGAGGTGCAGAGGAAGTTTTAGAAAAATTATATGATTGTTTTTGCAAATTCTCTGCTTCTAGTGCCTGAGCTTTTGCTCTCTGGATCCCAGCCAATTCAACATGCCCATTGAGATGTGGGGTTTAACACTGTCAGATGCATTCCCTACCACTATCTATAACGTTTTAATCGCTCCCGAGATGACTTTGGCTAGAACTCGATGTTCCATCTTTTTACAGTAATGCGACTTTTTTCAACATTTTGCTAGTAGGTTTTGGTTTCAAACTTAGTTGTGATTTTTGTCATCACTTTTTTTAAAACATTCTTTAAAGATTTCACTAAATCCATTTATTAACTGATCAAGAATCTTATCTTTCCCCTTTGGAACAACAGTTTGCAATATGAAGGCCAGCTCTTCCAGTGCTGCTGTCAGCTGAGCAGATTCAAAAACACAAAAAGCAACTGAAAAATCTGGGTCAGCCTGGAGCGTCAAAACTGATGGCATAGTCGATGGAGTAGGTTTTCTTGTCATTGCAACCTTTCCCGTTTTTTTCGGCTTCTCAGCATGCTTCTTGTATAGTTTTAACCAAAGAGCATCGACGGTACCATTACGAGTGGGTGTCGCTGCTGAACGCGGAGCCAGCGCGCCCTGCGAGGGATCGTTTCGCATGACGTGATGCAGAACGTCCACGAGGTTCTTCAGGGTTTCCTCTTCTTTTTCTGCCTCTGTCCTAGAGAGGGTTGCTTGAGGTGCTGCAAAAGGTAATTACATAGCTTTTACCTTGCGCATTCGTGCAAATGTCAGATGTATATTTGCTTTGCTCACCCTTCAGTCAACGTCGCAAATAAACTTTAGTACCAGTGCACTTTTGCAAGAATAATCATAATCTTTAAATATAAAGAAAATCCATTAGTGCTGCCATACTAGATGGTAACCCTACTTTCTTGAAGGATGAATAATGCAGTGAATTCTCCAGTTCACACTGTCTCTGCAGTGAAATGGAGTTTTTTCCATGCTGCTCCCGAAAGCTGCAGCTTTTTATGTCCCAACAAGCACAGGAAGCCCTCCTTAAGAACTTTTGGGTTGAAGTAAGTCCTTTAGGGTTGAAGTAAGTCCTACTGCTCAGCATGCAGCTGAACTGCGTGGTTTTCTAGGGGATCATTGCTGTGAAAGGGAAAAGTTCTTACCACGGGCTGTAGCACCGACCGTGTCCTCAGCTGGAACCTCAGTAGAAGAGTACGGATGCAACATCATCTGTCAAATATAAAACTAACTTTAATCACATCAGAATTTCCAGCTCATTCAAGCGATAGTATTAATTGCTGTATTATCCCACTGAATTTTTAGGCTCAAATTAAGACAAACTACTGTAAAAAAGTGGGATGGAGGGAGACATCTTTAATCATCATGCTGTGCCTAGAAAGGCCTGGAAACTCAAAGTTAAGGTTACCATTTTTAGTAACAAAGTAATCAAACCAGGACAAGGGGATTTTTGTGAATACATTCTTTACCATGATCACAACTCATAAATTTGCTTCTCCTCTACATGCACTACGTGGGGGATAATACAGGCTTTTTCAAGTTTAAGAATGTCTACATCCAGCTTGAAAATGAACACTTAACTGAACATTTTAATTTGCACTTTGCTTTCCTATTTTTTTTTTGGACGAAATTACAGCAGGCAGATTCTAAATGGCTATCTGGTCTGCATACCGAGATGCAAGAAATACAGTTTTCCACACATGCAAAACTTTGAATATGAATTAATGTATAGTCAAGCCTTAAAAGCCTCTTATGAAGCTAGTTGGCTCTACAGGTATACCGTATATTCTTTTATCGTTAGACTAAGTATTTTTGTAGAGTACAGCATAACTAAGAAAATACAACTTTGGAAGAGTACGTCCAACTGCAAGAATGCACACTGCATTATTTAAAATCACTTGCATCTCAGAAGCAGCAAAGTTCCTCTCCCCAGAGCTATTCTAAAACCCTGGGCAGAGCAGATCACCACTGACAACTATAATAAAATGTCACAAAATTCTCAGCATATCGCACAATTTTGAAAACCATGGAAATCCCATTATTAAGTTTGAAAAATCATGAAATCAGAAAACAGTGTATGATTATTGTTCCTACATCATCACTAAAATCCTAGCACTGGAATAGTGTGGCATATCAAAACTGAGTGACATTTTTCATAACTTGTCACTCGATGAAAAAGATGCTCTTTGCTAATAATAAATAAGCATCTTTAGGAAAGGTCCCACCTTGCAAATTTTAAAACTAAATTCATCCAAGTCTTTCCACACTCAGAACCTATTAGGATTCCCCTTTGTCTCCCTTGACATTGCTCCCATAAAAATCAACAGGAAAGCTCCCCGATAGTTTTGAGAGCAGAAGAATTTGGCACACATACTCAGCAGCATCAGAACAGTCAGTAACTAATGAGAAAAGTCTTTGGCTTTAAGAGAAGGGAAAAAGAAATGAGACATTACACTGACGAAAAGTACCCCAGAATGTCACTAATTGTGTCTATCCAGGTGGGATGAGAAAGATTCTTCTCTTCAAAGAATCTCTGCCACTCTGTGAGCACAAATACACAAAGACATTCATGTTTCAAATCCCCCTCATTAAAATTACCTTTACGTGTTTCACATTCCTGAAATTATGCTGCAATGCTAAAAGAAAAAAAAATTAGAGACATAATCAGTCACTCAACACAAACACAAGCAATGTGATGTCGGTTTGATACACAGGCTTGAATCTGCTGTTCTCTGTAGTTTGTAATCTGCTTTGAATAGAAGTTGCCATGTCACAAGCAGCTCTGGTAAAGGAAAGCTGCACAGCTCTCCGGTGAAAGCACAGAAGAGGCCGGGCTCTTTTATTTATTTATTTTTTTTAATGAATGGGGTACATTTTTTTTTCAACAAGTCCTCTGGAAATCGTACAGATTTTTTCCAAAACATGCATTCTCCCATAAAACTAGAATTTGCTTCAGAAGATCAGGGCCTCTAAAAACAAAGAGAAAATGAAATGATTTTCCCACATAGCCTCTTACCAAAGACACCACACCAAAGTTCCCTATCTAGTGGTTAAGCACCTACAATGCAATCCTGCAGAGCCTTATTATTGACTTTCTAGGTAATGTGATGGATTTCCTCTCCCAGCGCCACGCTGCCCTCGTAATTCCCCAGGTACATATTTTAAAGTGTTCAAGCACTCACAGAAACGTAGAGCTTTATTTGGGGGGACTGACTTCAGCCTTGCATAATCCACTCACCCGAACGACTTCAGAGCGAGCAGGAACAAAGCTGGTAGCAACGTGCCTACACGAGGCTACGTGAGCACAGAAAACCTTGCTGGTCCCTCCTGAGCCACACAAAAGAGCAGCTTCGGAAAAATACATGAAAGCTAATATAAAAATGAGATCTGATCGGCTACTGCTGGATAAAGGAGCTGTGCAAGTTGCCACCTGGGCTACTGGATGTGTGGCAGAGCCAGCCTAGTGGCCAGCTGGTGCTGTGATGGGATCATGACAACAGCCACGTTACTGCCAAGAACTTTTATTTTAATATATTAATTTAAGAACTGTCCTTCAGTAAGGCTCCAGAATTAAAAAGACATGCAAAGGAAAAATGACAAAGACTATAACGAACCTTAATAGTACGGTTGTGTTACAGAAACCGCTCAACCTAAAATACTTCAAATTATTTCCTAAATCTGTGCTTTCCTGAGATACCAACAATGTAAAATACCAACAGTTTCAGTTGCATCAGGAACCAAAAGCTAGTAAAGAGAGCTGCAAACAAAACTGTTATAAAATCAAATTTAAATGTTATACTTTTTTTTTTTTGGCTAAAAAACGTTGTGCAATTTTTTCTGAAAGACTGCAAATAAACTTCTGTCTTTCCCCTGTCTTTCACGAGGCTTCACAATACCTTAACGCGTACATAACAACTCAGATTCTGTAACTCAACCAGAACTTGTTTTCAGAACAGCATCCACACAAGAAACCACGTTTGGAGCAAAGGCTGAGCAGAAA
The DNA here is from genome assembly GCF_009769625.2 of Cygnus olor. Taxonomy (NCBI): domain Eukaryota; kingdom Metazoa; phylum Chordata; class Aves; order Anseriformes; family Anatidae; genus Cygnus; species Cygnus olor. Next base: position 20,787,260 of record NC_049179.1, on the reverse strand, counting down.
ACGAGTTTGACCTTTGGTGTCAAAGAGCTTTCCTCACCCGATCAGTTCTCTGGCAAGTCAGGTTTTATAGAGACTTCCACGCAGTGCCTTCAATCGCATGGAGACTTCTACCTAATTTCATAACTGAGATAAAAACCTTAATGACCAACAATTAACCTGAGAACAGGGAAAGAATTACTGCTAGATCCCTACTCAAGCAACGGAAGAATGTGAAAAACTACGGGATCTCAAAGGGTTTACAGAGGAGAAAGTATACCGATTAACCCATTTTGTCTGTAAATTAAAAAATAAATAAATAAAAATCCCCCAAAGCCCTGCAATCCAGAAGATGGCAGGTCTCTTTGGTGACTACCAGAGATTTGTCATCTCTGGAGGACAGATGTAAATTGGAAAGAGGGGAAGAGGACCAGGACTGTCAAGAAAAATATTGATTTGCACTCAGTTGTCTTTAGAATTTCCTCCAGGCCTCCCCAGAACAGCAAACAGGGACTTGATGCTGGATCCTGCTGCGGATAACGTTTTAACAGTTCGTTCAGGCAGAAATTTGCAGAGAGACTTTAAGATGTTATTACTATAGAGGAGGGAAAGCCTGTTATTGTTTTTATTTCTGCAAAATTTTCTCTACTAAAAATATGCATTCTGCAGAAAGGTGCAGAGAAGACTCTGTGCACGTGCCAGAGATTCAACCTAGTTCATTCATAGCAAGGACATAAATTTTTGGGGGCTTCTCTAACAAGTCGTTGCTGAGGAAACTCTCCAAGGGACAAAGGTGGTTTATGCAGCATGACTAATATAAGCGACAGCTTCACGCAGGCCCGCATACAATTAACCACCAGCCAGAGCCGTGGGTACAGGCAGGAACATCACATCTCTTCCTTTCAAAGGTTACAAAGCGATACGCCGTGGAAGAGCTCGCGCTCAGCTCGGCATAGATTCGTGGCTCTCCTGGGGCACGCTCCTGTCCCTGCGCTGTCCCGGCACTGTCTCATCCTCCTGGCTCCTGTCCTGCCCTCAACTTCCAGCCGTGGGGCTGCGCACCCACTTTTCATTTGACCACAGCACCCTGGGCAAAGCCTGGATGGAAGTCCTCGTTGTGAGCAGCAGCAGCAGGCAGCGTGCTGTCATAGAGCGAGTGCCCGGGGTTTGGGACGTAACCAAACCCAGCGAAACAGAGGGCACGCTTTGAGATGAGAGTAACTCAAAGAAACGGGTAGGAAGTGAGATGAAGAAAATGAAATTTACAGACGTGAGTAGCGGGAGAAGCCGGGCCGGGCTCCCATCACCTCGCGCTCTGCCTCGCGTGGTGGCAGAGCAGCCCAAGGCTCCCCACCGGGCTGCCACCGCTGCGCGCTGCACGAGAGCTGTTTTGGCTTGCCACTTCCCTAAATCCGTGCACTTTGCGTTCCTTCAGGGCCCCCGTGATGTACCGGAGGGCCAACCCTCACCCTGCAACAGGCAGGACGCAGATCTATGTAAGCACACAGGAGCACCGTCGCTCCCAGGCGCTCATCCACCTAACACGCACGGTTTCAGCAGGGTGAGGACCGCTCTGCCCAGCCTCGCCCTGCCTTTACCACGGCCACTCGGGGGCTGGGTGTGCAGTTAAGGCTCCCAACGGGCTCCCCCCGGTCCCGGCCCCACTCACCGCGGGGCGGCAGCACCGACAGCAGCCCCAGCACCGGCAGCAGCCCGGCCATGGCGCCGGTAACGGCCGGGACCCGCTCGGGCTTCGCGCACCCCCGGGGCCGGCACCCGGCCCCAGAGAAAAACCCCCTTCGAGCCGGGACGGCCCCAAACCTACCCCTGGCTGAAGGATGGACGGATGGCACCGGTAGGTGGGCACACGGGGATTCGCTCCTCCGGGACTGTAAGCAGGGGAAACGGAGCAGATGGTGCTGGGCATCATCAGCTGCTGCTTTTGGGGTGATGGGTCCGGTTAGCGTTTCCTTTAGGAAACGAGACGGTGAACAAGAGGTGGCTGCAGCCTGTATCTGATTGAGAAGGATTTAGTGCCCTTAGCCCTTACCCACAGCCGCTTGGTAAGAAGAGGCTGAAAGAGTCTGGAACCAAGAGAGCCTGGGCTGGCTTCTTCCTACCCCTAGCAATACTGCCCTAAGAGATTTCCCTGATGACAGGGGAAAGGTATTGAACGGTTAAATACGATACTGCACCTGAAACAGGAGGAACGAGCTCCGCATCATTTAAACGCCCAACAGAAACACTCACGGAGTACCCTGGAACATTTTTCTTTACAGACCGGACCCAACATGAGCACCTTTCTGAGAGGGACCACATCAGTATGCCCTAATAAAAAGGTCTCCCCTTTTCCTGCGACCTTTGCAAAGCAGCCCCATCGGTCTGTTCAACTTGAACAGCGCTTTTCAGCAGTTGTGGCATGACACAACGGGCAGCAGAGGACTGCTACAGAAATGCAAGCAACTTACGGGCACGAAAGGGGAAAAGACACCGTCATGAAAACAAGTTGCTATGTGCAACAGACATTAAAATGTCAATATCGTGATGGGAGAGAAGGCAGCTAAGAGGTGTTAAAATTCAGCTTTCTACTTGGACAGTCTCAGAAGGTTTGGTCCGGGGGAATTAGCACACCAGGAGAACAGCCATTCTCCAGGTAGCGATGACTGCAGCGGGATCCCTTGGCAGAGAATGCCAGGCTTGCGTTGCCTAAGGAAAAATGGACCATGAGCATTCATATTTAAAGAACAGGCAGGATAAAATCAGGGAGACATTAGCAGGAACTGACAGAAAAAAAAAGCAGTCTGTGGATACTGGAAAAAGATATAATCTGGACTGAAACCTGGCTGTGCAGGCACAGTGACTGAGCGCTCCACTTCTCCCACTGTGGAGCTATTTCTGGGCCTGGAAAGAAATCCTCTAGAGGGAGTTGGAAAATTGTTTAAAGGATTTTCCTCTCCCTTTCAGTCTGATAGTATCAAAAGACCAAGGGACCACGAGCCATTCCACGAAGAAAAGTAGTAATTAAAGAGCTTCACTTCATTAAATGAGGAATATTTAGAGCACAGTAGAAGCAAAAGACACAGCACCAAACACACAAAGGCGGGTGCTGTTGCAGCAAACTGCGGGCCAACGGGGAATCTGCCTCTGCGAGGAACTTCAAAGGCAGACATCTTCACCTGTCAAGAGATTCTTGGAAATAAAACCCAGGCAAGCCAGAAGAGCGTTGGGGATGAAAGACGTGCAGCGCCACTGCCAAGGCGGCGCGGGGTCGGGTCGCCAGCTCAGGACCATCAGCTGCGCCACCGCAGGGCTGTGTGCATCAGCACTTCCACGGGCCCGGCTCAGCCACCAGATATACAAGTACAGTAAATATTTAATTAGATCGCAGTATGGCCAGCATAACACCACGGCTTGTTTATAGAAGTGTTCTAAATAATTTTGAACTGGAAAGGGAATTTAGGCCCCTTAAAAATTGTGGCCCTTGTAAATCACCGGGGAAACGTAGTCACGCTCGTTCCCCCCAAAAAGTTATGAACAATTTCACTATACCCAAAAGTTACTATCCACAATTTGACTGGATACTTTTAACCTATTACAAAATTTATAGCTGATTTCAATAGCAGTGTAGCTATTTAACTTTATGTGAGCAGTCCCATGAAAAATCAATGGAAATGCACATATGTTAAAACAGGACTTCTGTTCCGGGCAAATGCTATGTATTTAGATTTAAATAAAAGAGGAATCAGGATGAAAAGTTGATATTGCAGAACTAACCAAATGAAAACACTCACTCTGCACATTGCTTTAACTTTGTTTTTTGATTACAGTACGCTTAAAACTCTTTGAACGGCCTGTCAAGCACGCTTCTTCCTTGAAATCTGTAGCTCCCTACTCCCCCAACCAAGAAAGTAAATAAGTCTCTTTACACCCACTTTTTCCCTAAAGTATCTCACACCAACTCCTCAGTTTTCATTCTTGAGGAAGGAAAGTAATATAATGATGCACCTTACAAAACACATCCCACCTTCCTAATACAGTATAACTAGCAAAAGTGAAGGTATGGCTACGCACAGATTTTATACTGAAACAACTGTTTGGAAAGAAATATCATTAATTGATAAAGCTTACCAGTATCAGCGTAATTACATTTGTATAAACATTGACAGTTCATAAAGTCGGTTAACTGCTGAGGTACAAAAATACACTCTTGGGGCTTTAACCAAACCAAAGTTAAAAGTGGAGGAGTGGAGTAAAGGTCCATACAGTGACAAAAAAAGAGGAGAAACAGCCAATACTACCTGGCAGACACGGCCTATAGAAAGACAAGACAAGCACAATAATTGCCTGAAAACACAGCACTCACAGCCACAAGCAGCTTACCAGAATGACAACTACCTGTGTCAAAGCATCACCAGGCTGTTTGGCTACAGCATGACTTGCAACAGCTTAACCCTAAGGTACCTGCAGACCGCGGGCACTCCGCTCTCAACAGCAGCTGAAGGTTTCTTAATGCAAATGCCGAGACCTGCATCGAGTTTCAGGTTCAGATGTACCCTCAGAACTGCTGGGTGAAGCGTCTTGCACGTGGTACCTTCAAGAATGAGATCTTAAATATCTAGAAGGCTTTGGACAATAAATATCTAGAAGGTTTGGGACAAAAACAGCCTAAGGAACAGGTATCAGACATGCACAGCTAAAGGAAAAACCAGGCTGCTCAGAGAAAACATTCCAAATTCATTTATTTCAGGAAAGATTTTTTTTTTTTAAATTAAGGCTGTGAATGTTCCTCATACGCTTTTTCTTTTGTTTTCAGGGTATAACCAGTTACAGTTCGTTAAAAGGAGCAGTATTCTCCTGCTTGCTGAGATCTCGCATTGGACACTGAGGTTTACTTTCCTCTGGGGTACACGTAGGGAAAAATCAGAGAGATGGTAGCAAAATTTGATCTGCAAAAGGAAATTGCTTTACCACAGGTGTCTTAAAATTATCTGGTTTCTATTTACGTTCATTAACTCAAATACCTAGGGAGAAGTAATGTTGGCTGAGACTTAAATCCCTGCCCTCTCAAGCAAGAATTTCCAGAGCTGACAGCACCCCCGCCCAGTCTCCCAACAGAGTAAATGAACAAATAAATAAGAGTCATATTTCTGTAAACCTGGGCAATTTTCATCTTGTTTTTAAGGCATGGAGGAAAGGATTTGTAAGAGGTAATGTCACGAAGTTCTTCCTCCCATTCTGTTTTATGTCACAAGCAGAACAGCTGCTTTCTGAGAAATATCCATACAGATAAATAGATCACAAAGCAATGAGAGAACTGGCAGAAAAATAAATGCAGACCATCAACAACAACAGAAAAAAAGATTTTAGAAGGAATTGAAAAAAATCCAAAGTTTATTCCTTACCTGGTTTCCCACCCACAGTTCACTGTTTGCTCCCTCCCCCCCTATCCCCCCCCATCTCTGAGGTCTGAGTCTTAGCCAACTAAAAGCAATTAAATAGAGAATTAGCTTTGGACCCCTGTGTATATTAGAACATCTGAAGGGAAATTAGGCAAATAACCCCTTTTTATTCAGAAGCCTAGCTCCATTTTCCTTTTAGAAGAGTACAGCTTCCAGTCCCACCAGTTTTCCCAGAACCTCCACCTCATTAAACCTGCCTGGCAGGATGCTGACTGACACCACCTTTCCCCAATGAAACCCAAGTTAAAAAACACTTGATCAGCAGCACATACACTGGCAGAAGGTTCCCGAGAGCATTGCAGAGCCTGCTGAGGACTGATCGGTGCTTCCTGAGGTACTACATATGCCTGATCTAGACCTGTCCCCCCTTCTGGGACCAGAGGCCACCAGTCACACCCGCAGGACTCTTGATGCTCTCAGATTGCTCCATCGCTCTGTTCCTTCTCTCTGTTCCTTCTTCCTGCTCATACACGAGGGCTATGGCTAGTGCTCCTGTCGTTCTCAGGTCTTTTGCATCTAGTACGTGCCAGAGATCACTATCAGAGGAATGGTAAACTTTGTACAAGGTGATACTGCTGCTAAATAACACTACCTCTGCATTTTCCAGCAGTAGCATTACAAAACAGTCGAGCTCGTTATTTCTGCTGAAGAACACTTTTGCGAATCATGGAGCACTGGGGTAAAGAGAAACTGCAGTGCGAAAGTCCTAGGAACTAAATTATAACTTCTATATAATTAGAAGAGCCAAAACCACCTTTCTTTCATGCAAATTCCACAGTATATGAATTCTTCCTGGCCCAAGCTGGTGTACACTAAAAATTTTACCCTATTCTTAATTCCTTCAACTTCTTAAAATCACATATAGCTAGCCAAACTTATGCTGTGCTCTATGCACATAGTCCCCGGGCAAAATACAAAGTCAAGTCTGTTTTGGGGTGTGTATTTACTAAATTCATGGAAGATCAACAAAACTGGTTTCTAGAAATCCAGACGCAGAATTCCAGAGCAGTCCTTTTGTTGCTGTTTCAGGTTCGGAATGGGACAGCCTGGTTAATTCAAATCCTTCTGTGCCTCCTTTATTGCCTTCCCCCTCTTTGGTGGGGTTCATATATTCCTGGAGAATACAACATTATGATTATAAAGTGGATTTGTGATAGAAGCAGCCCTTCACAGAAATACATGTATATCTGTATGTATTTTCACAGAGTACCTCCCTTGGCTTAAGTTTATTTCCTACTTCCAGCTCGAAGTCCCACCCATGTTTCCTTTGCATTCAGAGATGCTGAGAAAGACGTTGAAAAAGACGTGGCTATTTACAGAAGGAAGGTAGAAAGATGGAACAAGCTGCAGATTAAGTCAAGGGGGAGATATTTTGCTGGTGTTTCTGAAAACCAGAAGTTGGTGAGTCACTGTCTTCATTTTAGAGAACAAAAAGCCACTTCTAACACACACCCTACATAGTAAATTGTATACCAGAATCCCTCTTTTCACCTCACAGAACAAAGTTGATTAACTTAGATCACAAAAACCAGGACTTCCCTTGCACTAACTTCTGATACTAGACCATACATTCGGTAACCTGCATGCAGAGATGTGTCTTTTGAAGCACAACCACATATCTGAGTGGGTTTGTTTTTTAAGTTCAGAAACGTTCTACCGAATACAAAACACTCGGGCCATTTGACTTCTCCTTTGTATAATCATTTATCCGGAACTGGTGTGTGAGCTAGGTGCAGGCACAGTGGAACAAGCAGAGCTCATCTGCATGCACAACAGCTCGATTTGCATGGTCACTGCCGATGAGGACACGCACTCGGAATGCAGCTCCACATACCTGCACATGCTAATTCAGGCTTTTTGTGTTTTGGGAACAGATCCTGTCCGGGTAACACCCACCCTTCTTATGAACACGCACTCACACTAGCTTTCTGATGCCTGTTGTAAGATATCCCACAACTGCAAACATAACTTTTTTTTTTTGTATTAGTTTTCACACAAATTCAATCTCAAGTTTTGGTTGCCTGATTGACCTTAGAGAAAATAGATGGTGGCCACAGCATTTGCATGCACAGATACAGTATTTGAAAATACAACTCTACTCATTTTGATCATACTGCTGTAATTTCTACATCTTTCAGCTACTAGAACTTAAAATGTTAATAAACCAGAAACATCCATTTCCTATGGATTTCCACTCATAAGGCTATCAGAGATAGGTAAAGCAAATATTTAAAGAACAGTGACAGAAACTGAACATTTTTAAGATGACTGTAAAAACAGCACAAGTGGATGTAAGAAAATAAACAAGGTTATACCACTTTCGGTTTTCAGGAACGAAGCTATTCATGAGGTATGGAGGGAAGAAAGAAAAATGTATTTTATTCCTCCCCTCATGGGGCTTTTATGTATATACACACAACATATTGCAAGCTCTGGGAATTTTCAAAAAGAATAACACAGCACATAAGCAGTAATAACATTCAAAGCCTCTGAATATTTCCCTAGCTCATCTCCAACCACACATTCCAGCGCAAAGATCTGTGTTCTGAGCCTCATTCAGAAGACACACAGCATGCTGAGGCACTTTGTACAGCTATTATCTGAAGAGTCTGACCCCACAACGAATGGCACTATAAAAGAAAGCTAAATTATCAAAACTTTCTTTCAGCATTGTATGCTCACCACTGTGCTTTGCATATCTGACTAAGCAGCCAATTTGCTGCTAGGTAAGCAAAGAATTTCTGATCCTGTTTGTACAACGCTGAACTCTAGCACACAAGAGGGTGAACTGTGAATACTCAGTGAAACTCACTTGATTAAATCACTTACTGGTTTTTGTAAGGGCATTTGTGTTAAGGGGAAGTGCTTCCATTTACCCAACTGTTAATTTAGCTTAAGCAGAAATGGGAATACACGACCTATGTGGAAAAAAAACAAAGCAAATATATAGTGCCTAGCCAGCTTGCTTCTTTTTGGACGAAAGTCATCTTATGCTTAGCAGATGACAAATCTTTTTGGAATATTCAATATTTAATATCCACCACTTAGTCCTAGGCTTTGCTTTTGTCATATTTAAAAGGAAAGGAAAATAGCATGTCATTTTCCGAGGCCCAGAATAGTAGTATTGCACTCAACGTGGATAGTGATTAATAATAAGAAACCCCCTTTCTCTGTCCAGAACTTTTTCTATCCCCTCTGGCATTGTTTTCAGTCTGAGAATCCTTGGGAGTTTTTGCATGGCCCAGCGTTGGCATAGGCTGCTCCTCATCCATCACAGCACTCTGGGATCTTGCGGACAGATTTCAGCCACTTGGCCTGAAGAGTCACTCTTCAAAGCATCATCTGAAACACTTACACTTCTTTATGTTGCCTCTAAAGTTCAGATTCAGCAGTGAAATGGGATACCTCACATTGTAAGCGACACCCAGGATGAAAACAGTTAAGAAAAGTGAGTAAAAAATCTAATTATTCTTGTTAGAAAGGAACAAGTCAAGAGAACAACAACTAAGATTATCTTTGTAATGGATCTATCAAGTACACAGGTACTTCACTTGTTCACATTCACAAAAGCAAAGGTTGAAAAGGGATAAAATTCCTCCCTTTACATACCGAGGGGATAAACGTCAGACGTAATGCTATTTGATGTAACAGATACTGTTACGGCAAGGGTAAATCCAAAGCACCACGAAAAAAAAAAAAGATGCCTGATACCCACCAGGGACTTCCGAACAGCCTCAGCATCTTTTCCAGTTGCGTTTCCAGTTCGAAGTCATACAGCTTCCTCATGTCGATCACACGTCCCTCTAGTAATAGTTTTGCATTAACATATTGACCATCCAGACCTGGATCCTTGTTGAGGAAAAACCTGCAGCTACTTACTATTACTGCCACTTCAACCACAAACATCGTGCAGAAACTCCGCAGGAAAAAAAAATCTAATGGTTAGAGTGAAATTACAAGGTGAGCGTGAGTCAACAGCGGTTATTTATTCAGTTTGACAGCAGCGCTGCACTTTATGGTGATCAAAGACGAATATAACCCAGGTCTCACTTGGAGTACAGCACCCAGCTTTGGAATGCTGAGCCCTACGAAGGTCTGCCTAACAGAGGCTACAGAAAACTGGAAACAAGTACGAGGAAGACTGGAGAAATGGAGGTAGTTGCCCTAACAAAAAGACCATGAAACTTGTAAGTACTTTAAACGAAATGCCAACAACAACAAAAGGAAATACCTTTATTCCTTTCACGGCCCACATGAAAAATAATGGCCTTATGCTGCAGCAAGGAAGATTCAGGTCAGACATCATGACTAGCAAGGATGGCAAGGTAATGGAGCAAATTATTGGGGAGCAGCCATTTCAATACCACTTACCTCCAAAGCAGCCCACATAAACATCTGTTAGGAAGAAGAACATTAAGTGTGGCTGTCCCTGCCCTGAATGGAATTACGAACTAGATCACCTTCCATACTTGTGAGTCAATTATTATGTCTGATTATTTCATATTCCATCATTATTTATTTGTTTTACTATCATGTCTATAAAGTCTAGCCACTGACTCATGTCAAGTCCTGGGACAGGATAAACATGCAAGAGAAATTCCATAACGGGCACAAAAATGTGACATGAGAGTCAACAGCAGAACAGGCAGGTAGGGAGACCCAAAGATAAATCAAGACAGCACTGATGGTCCCAACGACACGTCAACAAATAACTGAGGACCTTTGCAATTCGTTATAGTAGAGGAAAGTTATGGGTTGTTTAGGCGATACTCCTTGTATGAAAGTAACGATCTAAAAGCAACAGGCAGACAACGGAGGCTGACACACTGTGTCAAGCAGTCTGGGATCTGATGCAAGGAAAAATACTTCCTTTTTGAAGCAATAGAGCAGAGCACAAGAAAGGGATGCAATATCAAACCACCACCCTGCGCAACACCCTCCGCAACGCCACTCGGTAAGGATGCAACACACGATGAAATCTGTCAAGGTAGAGAAAACAATATTGGAAGGAGTGATTAAATAGCTGGTGAAATATTGCAGAAGTTTTACATGTGCAGATGGCCAAGGACCTCATCTCTAAAATCTCACATAGGAAGAAATATGGAAGTTGAGACAACACTATTGAGGATTAGAGAGAATCTTATTTCAAAGACGATGCCTGATTTGAATTTGCATGATAAGCAAATAAGGCTGTTTCATCTGCTGTGCCTGAGACAGTGATGAAGGAGGACTGGCAGAGGAAGATGAGAATCTCCACTTTAATTACGTGATGCATAAGCTGATGCTTCATTTACACAGACAATTTCAGAAAAACAACATGAGATTTTAACTTCTGACAGAAAACAGAACTAGGTAACACCAGAACTGCTGGTACGACCACTAGTTTCATGCTCATGCAAAAAACAGGAATCAAGATGACTTACTCTGGTCTTTAATCGCCTACAAAGACCCAAAGAGGGACAAATATGACACGGTAAAGAAACATCTAGGAAGGTGAGAAAAAAAACACCACTGGTGGCCACCAGTCACAAATACCACAGGAAAACAGAGGTCTAAGAATGTGATTGTTTGTGGGAGAAGCAAGATGAGTAAAGAAACCTCTGCTTCGAGGTAGTGGAGAATCTTGGTCAAGGAATAAACATGTTTGCGTTGCCTTTGTACCCCACCGTATGTTGTAGACTGACAAGTGTAGGTGCAGGAAAACAGCCATCATAACATTTTAGGCTCCGAGATAAAGTTAAAAAATTAACTTGTAATGTAACATCACTTCAGTTGAGCTGTGAATCACAACCTCAAATGATTCATCAGAAATATCATCTGCAAATGGCTATTACAAGATCATCTGTCTCAAGACAGAACGGACGACCAAGCCACTTTCCAAATTTAGCAGTGTTACATGTTAAACCCCAGCATTCAGCGGGTTTGCCCACACGAAACAAACACACTTTTGTTTTCCAGTGGACCTCCAATTTCACGAAAGGCTAAGGCACCACATAAACCTCAAGTAGCAAAATGTGGTGTGTGCCAGTAAACTTGAAAATGCATTAGTCCTTCTGGAGGGCTGGGGACAAGACAATCATATCAGCATTTATATATTCCTACACAATTAAAGCAAAATCTTTTGTTCAGATCACAGAACTCAGCTGTGTCAATTGAATTGCTCTGATTGAACTAATTGAATTTCAATTGCTCAAGTCTGGTTTTGAACAGTTCTGTATGACATTCAAAAGACTGAAGACTTCATTTATAAATGGAAGTGTGTGTGGGGAGGGACAACAAATGATTTGGCTGTTACCCAGAAAGTAACAAATGTGTAATATGTTTCACTGGAAAAGCATACTAAGCCTTATCTTCCTGCGGAGGCCTCCACTTACCACAGCGGTGGATGGAGCACCCCGTTAGCATCCTCTTCCCATGAGGACGGAGGTAGGGACCCTCACCCCATCCTCTACTGAAGAGAAACTGAGCATCACTTATCCAAGTCCCACTTCACCCCTGTAGCTCCCATTGTTTCAGCAGACATGAAACACAGCTGAATTACAGCCTCAGAGGACACAAAGTACACAGAGTACTTGTAAAACTCCTGCTTTTGCTGCCCAGAAGCCTCATGCCCACCTAGGAGGGAAAACACCACAATGTGACCACCAGAGGATTAGGACTCTCAAATATTTCCAGAAAAAAAAATCTATTTAAGTTTTAATTAAATGCTAGTCTAGATCTCATTGCTGATGTCTACCAGCAGCTTCTGTACAAACTTGCTGATTGTTCTTTATCCTCACTGCAGAAGTGGAGCTGGAAGTGGCTTACGAGCCAAAACCAAAGTGTCGTGAAGTCTATGGCAGCAATTCCATCAACAAGATGAGCCAGACCACCACAACCACACTGTATTCAGCCTCCTCTTCTGCACCAATTCATTCCACTTACTCCAGTGGATCACTTCCACCTTAAAGGCATTGATGGTGTAGCTACACAAGAATCTTCCTTCATAGGTTTCTAAAGGGGCCCTTCTACTTCATCTTTAGAATTAGCTTGGTTTTGGTAACTTCCAGGCTACAGAATTTGCTTCCTCCCCTTTTACTCTGTCTCTGAGCAAAGAAAACACCCACATATTCTAGCACAAGTCTTCGATTTGTGAAATTAACTTTTCATTTTCTTCATGCAAGTCTTATAAAAATAGATGCAGCTACTTTTAACTGGGCATAGACCTGGCAGGAGACACAGCATACAAAGACCAGCCTGCGTGTCCAAGAAGCACCGAGTACTTTTGGCTGTATAGGAACTTTACAGTCAATTCGGATCTGCAAGTTCTGATGTATTTAGGTTTACCACATGATGAGCACGTCACTTACTTCATCTCAATTTACCCATCTACAAGAAAGATTCAAGTCTTCCTCCTAGTTTGTACATTTCATGGGTATTATTTGCAGTCATCTGTCCATTGGTCAGATTTCTCTCTCCCTCAGTGACGTTTTGAGCCATTAGAAGAATTGCAAAATCCTCTTTCAGAGGGCTTTTTATACATCTATATGGTAAAACATATAGACGTATAAAACAAGTTTCATATCCTGTCACCACCTGTGATTGACCTGGGAGTTGAACGGTTGAATTATTTATTTAATTGGGCAAAAAAGTGGGCATGCAACATTATATATCTTGACTTCTGGTTTTTTTCCCTAATGTAAAAGAAGCAGAACAACTTACTATTAAAGTCAGTAGGATGTTCTACCTTTTGGCCAGCGCTGAGGTGGTCAGGCAGTTGGACTTGAGTATCTTTGTAGGTCCCTTCCAACTGAATTACTCTAGTCTACTTGTTATCTGCCTTTGGGGACTACGAAGACCTAATCGGGGAGGAAAACAAAATCAGCTCTGGGATGAGCTGATCTCCTTTTACACCATCAGAAATCGTACTTCATAGGCTTTGAAAGGGGATTTTAATTAAATAAAAAGTCTGTTTTAGCCTTGCTTTCCATACTGGAAAAAGACTCAAAGAACGCATGGGAAAGTCTAAACTACCATTTTCAGGCTTAGTGTTTTCATTGTTAGAAATAAAAAACAACCACAACCTTCAGACAAAATGAGAATCTGAATTTTTAATGGCATTTTCACAACCGCCATGTGACTCTCCATAAACCGACAGCAACCTATGACAAAGAACATATGCAATACAACTTCCATAAAAAGGTCACTTTATTAGGGCTGAACCCCAGGTCATACATACGCGTGCTGGATGTATAAGATACAGAACTACACCACTTACCGTCACTCTGCTTGCAGACAGGAGGTGCTTAGGTACAAGGGTCTCCTCTTGCTGTACAGAGCTCTGCCCTGCAGCGTTACTGTAGGACTCCCCTTGTGCCTGGATTTAAGTCCGTAGAACTGGTACCATCAGTCAACAAGGACAACAGTGAGGAATCTTTCCAGAACATTTTCATGAATTAAGAAACAATCGTGTGATAATTTTGTGTAATAATTTTGTGTACAGGAACTTGTGATTCCCTTTTCACCTCTTTCTTGAGTCAAGCCACAAATGCCTTTGCTCAAGAATGCCAAACAAGCTGAAGGAGGCAAGTTTTTAAGAAACAGGAGGTGGAAATGACAAAAACGGAATGATAGGCAAATTAAAGGCAGGAAAAAAAAACAAGATCTAGAAATTCTTTGACAAGGACAATGAAGACTGAATGAAATCATGAAGTTTACCTGTTTTATAGTTGATGCTCAGAACAGCTATGTGCTCTAAGAACAGATTAGGAAGCTAAGCGTTCTCTTAAACAGGACAATGATTATTTATACTGCACAGGTGAAATTTTATGATCTGCTAACGCAACCTTGGGTTAGACAACCTAAACAGACTGCCCTTACTACAAAAATCAGCATCCCAGAATTCTAGACCCACCTTTGATGCTAGACTGATCCATGACCTTTAGCAATCCACTTCAACATTTTAAAATGGAAATTGCACTTAAAGAAATTCTTTTAGTGCTGGAGAAGTGAGTTTTGACAACTTGTGTTAGCGAGAGAAAATGTTCTGTGGTTAATATAACAGAATTCCCTCACTCTCCAGTAACATCTTTTTCCTCACTTGATCTAGAAATTTAAATGAAAAGGAAGCCTGGGTCTAGCAGAACATTCCTTCCCGTTCTTCTCTCCAAACTTTTCAAGAGCTCTTCCCCCCAAATTCTATTTTGGATTAAGTCTGAAATATTTCATTCAGCTAAATTGGAAGCAAATATTGAACTACAGGTCAGACCTTTCAAATATTAAATAATAACTAAAAGAAAGTACTATTACAGAGAAAAGTTGAAAAGCCCTACCTAATACAATATCAAAACAAATGAATTAATTACTGAAATAAAACCTTATGTATTGAAAACATTGAAATTAAAAGTGTTTAAGTGTTTTGTTTTTTCTTGCCTGAATTTGCCAGGTATTACCCATTATCAGATTCATTCAACCCCTCTGAATCTCTGCCCTTTCACTATTCTTTACAGAAAAGGAAAGAAAATCTTACTACCTCCAGTTCCAAAAGACTTCCCCAGCCTAAGCACTTTAGGAAATCCTGTGAAGGTTTTACGCCAATTTGAAACCCAGCAGAAATAGCTCCATCCGCGTGCGGCGATCTGAAGTTGGCAAGTGGAACAAGGCATTACGCCGCTGCTCCCATCTTTATCATTTACACTACGACCAATAGAGCACTGGGCATGACAGGTTTTGGTTTTTTTTAGTACTGGCAGAAGTTACTACGGCAGCTGCACTGGTAATTACGCTAGTCACTGTGTCCCATGAATCACATTCCTCTTGAAGTCCCCTGCCCAAGAACTGTCCTCACTTTCATCTTCACTACTTAAACTGTCAGACTTGAAAGCCCTCACATCCACTGCAGCAAATTTCATAGGTAGGTGTTTCTAATTTTGAGTGCAAGAAAAAAAATAGACACTGTTCTTCTGAGGTACTTCTGCTAAATCAAAACCTAATCATTCAGCAAAGTATAAAAACTGCAAGTACATTTCCTTTTTTCCTCCCCATGAATAGAGTAGAACTGGTCAAATGCTCCTGAACTTATCTATGGTAAGTCCTAGTGGATCAAGACTCCTTTACCTTCAACTGCATTCACACTCTTGGTGTGCAGGCCTTATAAACACCTGACATGACGTTCTTGTTGCTCTAAATAACTCGAACTGCTTTTTTAAAAAAGCTGAACAAAAACTTTCCTCTTATCCCAACACACACGGATACAGGCTTTGACAAGAATCTCTGAATTTTGTATTTTCAGAGTTCTCCAAATGTCTCGTCATCTTCAGGAACTGCTAAATCACTCCTGCAAGCTCTCTTCAATGAGCTTTGTTTTATACTGTTTCATTTTGACATCATCATTCACCTGGTTTTCCACTAGTTTCAAAATACATTAACACATTTTTAGCTTTGAATTTTGATAATCACGTTCTCGAATTTTTTGTACCAAAAAGTGACACTTTTCTTTCCGACCTGATTTTGTGTTTTATTCTACCATATCACAGCCAAGTTCACCAACTTTTGCAAAGGAGTTTTATTGGAATGGTGCGAGAATCTCTCGAGTTCTTTTCTTGCTTCTCTGCTGACCAACACACAGATTTACAACAGCTTAAAAATATAATGATTTTATTTTTAACCCCTCACATCACAACTAAGAAGTTATTACACTTTGATTCTCCACAAATGACCCAGGGAAGCTGCACGGCCTACTCATTCGACTACAAAGCTATGCTACATCTTCATATTATACACATCTTTCCCTCCCAAATTATCCTGAAAGTCTAATATTTTTAGCTTATAAATGTCTAACTCATGAGATTTTACAAGACTTTTGAAGTTGGTTATGGCCAGACAGCTTGGAAAAGGAAGACCAACAGCAATTGGAATGGCTGAACATTTATGTACAAAACAAGTAATAAGTATACAAAAATTGGAACCATTGCTCTTCGCAAACTGAACAACATTTGTTAAGCTCCGTACAGGAATCTTTCTTGCAGTAATACGAAGTATCAAAGACATAAAGCTCATATTTGTAATGATGTCAGCCTACCTGCAGAATAAAATGCTTAATGCTTCAGAAAAGAAACGCAGAGAAATACACCAGTTTACACGAGGAATAAATAGCTTGATCACCTGTTGAACACTGAAGGATAAACTTAAGAGTATTCATTAAGCGTTCTTTCCACAAAAAGAGAAAATATGCGATGTACCTGCTGCTAAATGCACCTGTGAAACTCATCTAAACCCTCCCCTATTAGCACAAGCCCAACAACTGGCTTTGACAATAAATGAAAAAACATATTTGGCAGCCAGAAACTGGAGAAAAAATGGTTGCAGAAAGACCTGCAGAAAACTGTTCTAAAAAATGGCGTACAAGTTACGGAAGGTTTATGGGTATATATTGATCTGCCTATGACTGTAAATCAGCAAAAGTGTGTGAAACTTGATTTCTTTCCTCGTCCTGCTAAACATTATGAATTTCTAGGCTCCACTGGTATGCCTGATATTGTGCAAACAAAATGAGAGGGAACAGTCTACGCTAAACTCAGGGAGCGAGGGGAACGAAGCCAGTTTTGAGATGCAACAAGTACTCATCTCTTCTCAATCTGGTAACTTAAAACAACTACTTCCTATTAAATACTTGGCTTTAAATTACCTTTCTTCAGTTCTTATCTCTTACTTGAAAGATTGCTAGAAAACAGAATATTGTGACAAAAAAAATGTAACATTTGCAAACAATTAGCGCAGAAATCAATGGGAATCACTCATATGCCAGAGGAGTTATACAACAGTCCCAGCAGTCAGCACTGAAGGATATATTGTTTTGAACTTGCCTAACTCAAAAGACTGATTACATTAAAAAAAAAAAAAGAGAGCAAATAATATTAGACAAAAACCCTTCTGGTTTAGACTTGAGCGCTCTGCTTGCACGTTGCTAACCGCTGTTAGGAGAAATTCAAACAACCAAGAGACAAAAGGCTCAACACCAACATCCAAGCCTCTTACAATGGCAGCAAGCTTTGGTGCTTTTTTAGCCAACAACTTGAGGTCTTCATTTATTTTCCTACCTATAGCACTCCCATATTGATTTAAAGAGTCTCAAAGCATAAATTTATGTTGTCAGAACACACGTATCGTTTCCCTATGCTCACTTTTGTCCCTTTACCCCAGAACTCCGGATACCGGTGATCAATATTGCTCTCAATTCCCCTTAATGACCCACTTTCCAGCTACACTGGAGGGGTTGGGGGCGGAGAAATAGGGGCAGGAAGAGGGAGAATTTAAGAACAGAATTTTCTCTTTCACGTTGCTGTATCTACGTACAAAAAAAGGACTGAAGATGTTACACAAAGCATGAAGGAATGTATTGTGTAGATGCAACAGGAACAAACAAGATACCAGCAGATATACAAAGGAGTATTATAAGAGGCAAAAGAACAATCAGCAGCTCATTTTAGCAAATGCTCAACTACCCAACGATATTACAGACATGGGAAATCCTTCTGGGTTCTGCGTAATGCATACACTTAATGTACAGTAGCCCTTCATACAAAACTTTTGTTAAAATAGGATGGATATAACGGTATTTCATGCTTTAAAAAAAAAAGGGGAGGGGGAAACCATCCACAGCAAACAGAAAATCTGGATGAAATCGCCTAACTGGACAAATCTAGTTACACTAGAGAGTTTTTAATGCTAGATCAGAAAATACCTAGAAGATAATCATACAGAAGTTCACGAAGACTTAACTCAGGCTCAGCAACAACTGAACAGCTTCTCCTAGAGTAAACATCTTTAGCATTTTAGATTTTGTCCCAGGATTCTGACACGTGATCAGCTTTTACGTGTAAACCTGTATTTAGAATTTGCTGGTCATATAATTAACAACACATTACTTTGAGCCACGAAGGAGTTGGAAAAACACGTGAACCACAGACAAATATTATCAAATATTAACTGTAACGATTATGGTGATTCGTCAAAATACTAACTTTTTTGTACCCAAACTTTAAAAGCCAGAAGATACAGATAAGAACAGAGAATATTTTCATCTTCCAACAGGAGACTGACCAGGGATCCTCAAGACTAATTTCCCACCATCGTAAACAGAGCTCAGATCACTTTTGCTGCTCAGCTCTGACAAGGACTCTGACAAGACAGGATTTCACACATTTTGTCAGTAGGCAGTATTTCTAATCAACGGCATCTAGAACAGATAGAGTTGATTGCTTTATTCATAGAAACAGACAATAAGAATTCCCCAAGTAAGACTTAGCATTGCTTCATCAAGATGTAACACATTCTTCCTCTATTACAGAGAGAACAAAACTGAATCCTTATGGCACAATCATAACAATTTTGAAGCAGATTTACTTTTTCCTCATATCCCAGAAGCAAAAACCCCAAATTGACCGGGCATTAAAACTGTTTGTTTTTAAGAAAATAAAATCTATGCTCTGCAAAGATATTAGTTACAACACATGTACCACTGTAAGAGAACACTTTGATATTTGACCTTTGGAATATTTCCCATGCATTTTTAGTTCTTCCAGCAGTTTTCAAGACTTAAAACCTATGCAATACAAGCAAGGTATGCATGCGCGGGGCAGAGGGGGAAAAAACAACAGCTGTAAACATCTCTTTGGTTTTGAACTTTGAATAAGTCTCCCCTGATACGTTGGAGGGGGGCAGTTTATAAAGAAAACATTTTTACTTGCCAGGAAGTAAAAGGAAAAAAAAAAAGAATCATCTCTTGACTCTCAAACTCATTTTTCCCCCCCCACGATAAAGATTTAGTTAATACTTATAGGCACTGTTTCCATGATGAAAGTTCTTTTCCAAAGATCTTCACCTGTGCCTTTAAACCAAGCTCCAGATCAGACCTTCCTTTGTGAAGCCTCAGCCCAGGGGCCACCTTTGCTCCCACCTGTAAAGAATTTAAAACAGAGCTAAAATACAATTCACTCTGATGCAGAGGTCCTAAAGCTTTGTAAAGTTTACATCCTAAAACCACTGCAGTACCTTTTAGTATGTTGAAGACAGCACCACAGAACAATAAATAAAACGACGACTTTTCCATGCCACAGACAAAGCAGAAATCCAACGGCTCTAACAGCTAAACCATAAAGAGGCTCTAAACCGCCACACAAAAATATTAACCTGCTGCAAAACACTAGTGAACAAGAAGTTATATTTTTTACCTGAAGCTGGATCCACCTTGGCCTTTCTGCCAGCTCACACTCCCGCAGAATTTGCGCTTAGCTGTCCAGTGCATCCATTCCAGCTCATCCACAGACGACGTAGGTAGTTATGTATATATGAGTTTCCATCCTACACCCTGCAACATTTTGATACGACAATCTTGTCATCTGTTGTTGATAACAAGTATCAAGCGTTTCAAAGAATCGTGAAGGGTTTTTGCAGCCCTCTGTCATTCCCAACCACCTGGCAAGCCCACCGAAACATCAGTGACCGCCCGCAGGGCCCGGCGGGGGCACGAGGCGATTTCACCTCTCTCTGCCAGCAGCCCCTGTGCCTGAGGAAGCCGGCCTCACCTCCACGGCAGCAAGCAAGCCTGGGGCTTCGGCAGCGCCAGGAGCCAGCGGATCCAAGGCCGGGGGCGGGCAGCGAGCCCTGCCGGGGCGGGCCTGGCACCTCGCTGCGAGCCCGCCCGGCCGCGGGGCCGCCACCGCCGCCCGCATAACGGGGGCCGGGCGGCGAGGCCGCGGGTGCCGCCGTCACCCAGGGCGGCTGCGAACACCGCCGGGGCCCCTTCCCTGGTCCCCTCAGCGCCTCCTCAGGCTCCCCGCAGCCCCCTCAGCACCCCCACATCCCCCTCAGGGCTCCCTCAGCCCCTGTAGCCCCCTCAGAACCCCCCCCCCCCAGGCCCCCTCTAATCCCCCTCAGACCCCCCCCCGCTCCTCACCCGACCACCGGCACCCTCCAACCCCCCCCCCCCCCTCACACCCCAGCCCCCTTCTTCTCCTCTCCCTCCCCTCATGGCGGCCGCTGAGGAGAACAGCGCCCCCCCCCCCCCCTCACCGCCCCGCTCCGCACCTTTCCCTCCCTCCTGGCTGCGTGCCCCTGCCCGGGCGGCTCCGGCTCCAGCTCCGGCTCCGCTCCCCGCCCCACAGCGCGGCGCCTCCCCCCGCAGCCGGCAGGCGGGGAGCGGAGGGGGCCGAGGAGAGGGGGGGGGGGAAGCAGCGCGCCCCGTGCCCGCCGCCACCGAGCCGCCGCCGCCGCCGCTCCTTCCCTATCAGCCCCCAGCGCGGAATGAGGCTCCGCTCCCAGCCGGGCTGTCCCCCTGGCCGGCTGCGCCGTTCCCCTATTGGCTCCCACCTCCCCTCGTCCTCCCCTATTGGCTCGGGCCTCTCGGCGCTGGGCGGCGATTGGCGGAGGGAGGCGTCGGTCAAGCCGGAGCCCCCGGGAGCGCCCGCCTCCGCAGTTATCAGGTTAGTGTTCGCCGCGGCGCTGGGCTCGGGGTTCCGAGCGGAGCTGGTGGAGCCCTCCGAGTCCTCCCGGCACCGGCCTCGGGGGGGGGGTCTGCAGCGGGGTCACCACGCCAGCGGAGCCGGGCACAGCGAGCGCCTCCCGCCAGCCGCTGCCATGGACATGAAGAAAAGGATCCACTTAGAGCTGCGGAACAGGACGCCCTCAGATGTAAGCAATGCCAAAAAAAAAAAAAAAAAAAAAATCCATCCCACATTTTATTTGATGATGATGATGATTTTTTTTTTTTTTTGAGAAAGGAAAAACAAACAAAAAAAAAAGCATCGAAAACGTGCGGTGCGATCGGGGAGGGGGCGGCGGGGGGGAAGGCGGCAGGGCCGCTGCTGCCCTTGAGGTGCCTACCTGTGCGTGGCCGTGCCCGGTTCGGGGGGGGGGCCCGGGGGTCGCCCGCCTTGTGCTTTATGGGGGGGGGGGGGACGACACGGACACGGGGACCTGCGGGGCTGCTCCTCGCCCCGCCGGCGTGAGACGCATTAACGGGGGCTCGCGGTGCATGAAATAAAAATAAGTTGGTGCTCCTCTCCGGCGTGTTTAGTTCGCAAATATTTGTACTGGGTGCTGGGCAGGGAGAGCAGGCAGAGGCTGCGAGTGAGTTGCGAATGGTTTTAGTTTAAAGTGCGTCTTCGTTTCTGTGCAGTGATCAGGCAGGAGAGACTGGGGAGCCATATTTGTAACTTTGTAGTCCTCATGAACGCGCCCTTTCTCTCTCTCTCCCTCTCTCCAGATGCTGAGAAGATAAAAGAAAAGAATTTTAAGCAAATACTTAGCGTTTTTAGAGGTCTGGTATCGCTGCCCGTAGTGTGAGCGTGGAATAAAAAATATTGCAAGAAATAAATGCACTCTCCACCCCCTCCATCCCCGCACACACACACACACGCACAAAAAGGCTGGATGTGTGTGTGTGCGTGTTTTTCTTTTTTATTTTTTCCCCCTTTTTTAAATTTTCTCCCTCCCCCCCCCATTTTGCCCCCCCCCCACCCTCCTTTTTTTTTTTTTTTTCCCTCGGGGCTGGACTTCAGGGCTTGTTGTTCGGCGCCTTCCCCGAATAAACGGCGGCGAGAAACTTTGTCAGGACGAAAATAGTCCGCGGCCGGGGGGGGTGCCCAGATGCGGCCGGGCCCCGGGCCCCGCTCCGGCGGCCGGCGGCGGCGGCGGGGCTCGAACCCGGGGCGCGGAGCGGGGGTCCCGGCACCCTCCTCCCCCCCCCCCCAGCCCCCGTTCCTCAGCCCGGGGGGGGGGGGGGGGTGTGAGGGCGGCGGGGGCTGCCCCGGCCCCTCGGTGTCCCGGAGGGGGGACACACGCCGCGGGACGGCTAGAGAAGGGGCCGCGGGGGTGCCCCGGAGCGGGGCCCGGGGCTGGAGCCGGGGCCGGGGCCGGGGCCGGGGAGGGGAACGTACCTCTCCGGGAGGCGCCCGGGGGAGGGCGGAGGCAGGCGGCTGGAACGCGGCCCCGCGGCTTTTCGGTGGCCAGCGCGACGTCTGAGGGGACAAAGGCGGGCAGATTTATGTAACCTGCTCTTTAAACTTTAAAAAGTCCTGGGCGAGCGGCGGCGGGAGGAGGAGGAGGAGGAGGAGGGCGCCCGCCCGCCCGCCCGCCGTAGCGGCACACGCCGCCGGCCCCGGCGAGGTGCGGCCCTGCCCGGCCCTCGGGGCTCTTTGTTGGGGGGCCGGGGGGGGGAGCCGCCCGCCCCCCGCCGCCCCAACCGCGCCGGTGCCGGGCCCCCCTGCGCCCCCCTTCCCGGCCGAGCCGCTCCCGGCCGCGGCTCCTGGCGTCGGCAGCGCCACGGCGCAGCGCAAGTAGGACGCGGCGCCATGTTGTGTCCTCCCCTCCCGAGCCGCCGCCGCTGAGGAGGAGGAGGAGGAGGAGGAAGGCGGCGAGGCCGGGCCGGGCCGGGTGGCAGCGGCGGAGCGGGGCCGGGCTTCTCCCCTCAGCGACCGGAGGGCGGCGGGGGGCGGCCGGGCGGCGGCTCCGACATGACGGGCGGCCGCCGCGCCTGCCATTTTGTCGCCGCTGTCGCCGGGCTCTGACAACGAGCCGCGGCGGCGGCGGGACGAGCCCCGAGGGGTAAAATCACCCCCGTGCCGCCTTCCCCGAACCCTTTAGCGTTATTTTTTTTTGACACCCCCCCCCCCCCCCCCGGGCTCGGGGGGGGCCGCACGGCCCGCCCGGGGGGGCGCTGGGGCGGGGGGCGCTGCGGCCGTGAGCCGGGAAAACGCCTTCTTCTGGGCAGGGCCCGGCGGGAAGGTAGGTCTCCGCTTTGCTTTTTTTTTTTTTTTTTCCCCCCACCCTTTTAATATATTTTTAAATCTTTTTAAGGCGGTTTTTTATCTTTTTTTTTTAATTATTATTATTTTTGGTTTTACTTTTTGCATCTCGCTGCCTCACGCGTGTGATGCCGGAGGCTTGTTCACCATTTTAAGCAGACCCACAGTCCAAAGATTTAATCCTTTTCCTTAATGCTTTCTGGACAGTGCCCCCCCAAACACACATCTGGGTTTTGTTCAGTTCGGACTTACGCAAAAGCAAGCGGAGAGAGCCCCGGTTTGGTGGTGTTTCTCTGTTCCCCTGCAGCTGAGAAACATCCTCCAGTGGGTTGTAAAACAGTGCTTGGTTGACCTGTTTTGTTTTGTTTTTTTAACCTGTCAGCCTTTAGTTCGGTCACTGAGTTGTGCACATCAGTCCTCCCAAGGTCCGTTGGTCCATCACGTCCATTACAAGAGTAAATACTTCTGGTTTCCTACAGGGGGGCGATGCCGTTTGGGAACGCCGCTCTGTTTACGATCAGTTTTGTAAAAGCATTGATTACAGACGCGTGCACGTGCTGCTGCGCTGTGGAGAGCTAAGGGTGCAGTTTGAAGTCTGTTTCTCTAAAGTCCCCGTTAAAATAACTCAGCTGAATCCGTCTCATGCTTTAGATGAAATGTTTGAAACTGAGTTTAGAAGCAGGTCTAGTGCCAGGTGTCATTTATTTACGGATTTCTATAAGTCTTTGGGCATGAACAGGACGGTTCTGTAAATTGCTTGTGTTAGTCTTTGTTTTGATAAATGCACAGTGTTTCTTGTGTGATCTGTGAAAGATCATCCTTTTCAAAGTTTTAAATATAATATATATAAATTTTGGTGAAAATAACTGCACAAGTAGAAGTGTATTTACTTCTTTCGGAGCTTCTGCCCTATACGTGCTCAACTTTTGCCATACATCTCCTGTTTAACCCATTATCAGAGCTTGCAGGATCAGAACTTTTTGTAAATCAAGGTTAGGTAAGAGGATGTCGATCAGGTGTTGGGGTTCTTTCTGATCTTACCAGACTATTTTATGCCTTGGGTTAGCTAATACAGTCCTCATGTAGAATACTATGTAATACTTCAGCTGTTAACTCATATAACCCTGTAAGGTTACATGTTAGCTAATAAAATGTAATATAAGTGTCTCAAAGTGGATTGTATAGTAGCTATTTCTTCCTCAGACTCTTTTTTTTGCTGGGTTGTGTTTTTTTTCCTCACTTCGCTTTTAGATGAGTTCATCGTTGGTGAGAGGTCTGGGGTTACATAGCATCAGAAATTTGGTTGTGGGGTGAGAAACCTCTGGTTTGGGCGCATGAAATTTGTGCTGTACAGCCACAATTGAGCTTTCACATCTACTCTCAGCCTGGTTATTTCAATTTCTTTAACCCCTTATATTACATGGTCACTTACGGTAGTGCACTCGCCATAGCCTTTGGCACTTTGCTGATCATATCGCTGTAGTCTCCTGTTACATGTAACTGCCTGCCAGAAATTGGCCAGATACAACTTTTTCAGGGGGGTTTCCTCCAGACCATCAGCCAGGAGTGGAATAACCACTGACCTCCACAGAGAGGATGCTCACCTGGGCACACTCGAGGGTGTTCCTGTTCATTCCCAGTGTACGTAGCTCGATCAGTACCATGCAGAGGCAGTAAAACAAGGTCAGTACTGAGGGGGACTCCTTGGCTGCGGGATGCAGAGGTACGTTTTTGAAATGATGCACAAAACTCCGGTGGTTTAGAGCTACCATGCCGGTTCCTTTAATCTGAGGATTGAATGCTGCTTTTGAAAGGAGCTTTATCAGCTCAAAATTGCGACTGTGATAAAATACTGACTGCAGCACTGGGTATTTCTTACAGTTCTTCCAACTCTTTGTTGCACTTTAAAGCTTATTTGAATTCTGATTTCTCACTGGTTATCTGTAGGTTTTAACGCTGAAGGGAAATACAGTGCAAGCATCCATGCAAAGTGTGCTCGCATATGAAGAATATAAATAAAAAGCTCTTTCCCCAAGCTAGTTCCTTGGTGTGATGCTCATAATAACAGTAAAGAGTTTAAAGTGATACACATCCCTTTAAAGACCTGCATTTTAAAAAAGCTTGGGTACTGTAAATGGGTACAGATACATTCTTATTCTTCCCCCAGCTGAACCACCTACAGGTGGAAAGGGGATCTACTCTAGGTGTGATACAAAGTGGGACAAGTGGGTTGCCTGGTAGTGTCTAGGGTGCCACGGGATCAGCACATACAAAGTACGCGGCACCTGCAGGTTATCGTGGATTTTTGTAGACTTCGATCACTTAACCGCTTAGGTAGCTGACAGCAGGGCGTAAATATAGTAAAGAGGTAGCTTTTGTCTAACATGTAATATCAGCAATATCTGAGGTGCAGTCACAGTTACACACCTGAACCATACAAATGACTTTGTATCCGGAACTTTTTAAAAATTTTATTTATTTTGTAACTGGCTTAATAAAAATTAATTAAGAAGAGAAATAGCTGGATTTTAAAGGATGTAATTGTATTGTAAGCCATCAGGAAATGCATCTTCTGAAGAAACAAGATTGACTTGAGGGGAAAAAAAGCTGCTTAGTCCAAACCTCCTACGGTATAGGTGATGTGGCTGAGTCAAGCGTAACTATCCTTGCAGCAGGATTTGTGCATTATGTATCAATGGATAGGATATACCTTCCTCAAAACCTACACCCAGAACTTCTGAGAGTTTTAAAGTAACATTACTTACACGCAGGGATTGAGGGCTTCACCTTAATTTCCACTGTATTTAAAAGACCATATTATCTATGCCAGTGATTCATCTTTAATTGTTCATTTAAATGGTGGTATAATTATTAGTGGTTTTCTTAAATGTTTACGGCCCAGAAGGCTGATGTCGAGTAGTTCTTCCCACTTCATTCTTTCCATGGATTACTCCTTCCTCCCCCATGTCCTCCCGCCTTACAGGTACAGGAATTGCAGAGCTGGAGAAGCCTGAGAAGAGCTGGACCTGCAAAATACGAGTGGATGCTTGAATGAATGAATGAGACACGTGGCAGGGGTAGGGATGGTGCCCTAAGGAGGTGGTCCTGGCCTCTTGCTCAGCTATCAGTCAGACGAAACAGTCAGTAAATACGTCACCTGTACTTTTTGACTAAGTTGGTAGAATCGGTCGGGAAGCCCTTGCATATGTAAGGATGACCTTTGAAATATTAAAAAAAAAAAAAAAAAAAAAAAGCCTCAGTGGTTTGCCTTCACAGCCCCGAGTAAAAGTTGTCCTCTCTGTTGCAGCACTCACTTGTCCATTGGCTTGGTCTATCAAACACTTTCCCTCCAAAGCCGTAAAAGAGCTAGGGAAAGCTTATCTTTTGCTGGCATGATTTGCTAATGCATTCTGTAGCAGCTGACATCTTCAGAGCCTGCTTCCTGTATTAACTGTTCGGCTCTTGAAGCCGGTGTTAATTTAAGCCAGCGTTCCTTCTTTATGCGTGTCCCTACATCATCTGAGGGCAGCGTGGAGCACGCGCGGCTGAACAAGGCGAAGTGGTTCAGCTCAGTACTTATCGCTTCTAGCCGAAGGATTTTCCAAGTGAAGGTGCAATGCCATCTCTTTTGGTCCTGGTCCGTTGGCTAACGGCTGGACGTGCTGTCAGGCACTCGAACAAACCCAGACGTGGAGCTGCAGTGACCCGCGTGCAGCCGCCCCAGCCAGGGGCAGAGCTCAGCTGATAGGTGACACTATCTATTGAAAAAGAAGAAGAAACCAGCACCACTGTTAAATTTAAAAAGCATTTAATGTGAAGATCGAGCAATTTAATCACTTACGAGCCTCTGTCTAAATAAATATTTGGGGTCTTTTCAGAGTTTTGCTGCTAGCAGTAGAAACCCAAATGGAAGCTAGTGACTTGCTTTTGAACGGAACAGCTTTCTGTGTCCCCAAAGTCTGTTCCTGATTTATTAATTAGTGTGCTGCTTATGCATATGGCTATAGTGACCCTTGTAAACGTGTGGAAGTGTGTTTATGTGACTCATGGGGTTTCTTGGCTGGGGGGGCTGTTCCTTGAGGAAGGCAGCAGTAGGTTATCTGCTCTGGAAGTTTTGTAGTACTGGAAAGGCTTCATAATTAGATACGAGCGTAAAGTGCGTTCAGAACCGCGACGACTCTTAACCCTTCTGCTGCTTATGTGTTTTACTTGGAGCAGGAGGGTTCTGGCAGGAGCAGAGTGAAGGGGCATTGGAGCTGTGTTAGTTGCTCTCAGGGCTTATGGCTGTGGTGTATAAAACATTAGAGGGTAGAAGAAGTAAATGCATCGCTATTCAGCCAGATTTTTCTGAGCTATGCAAGTAGCCTTATGCTGGCTCTGAAGAGCGAGTAGCTTCAGTTACAAAGACATTGAAAAGAAAAGGCACGCGTTTCCCCGTCGCTCTTGCCCTGCTCCCTCCCTTTTGCTGGGGCAGAGGAGAGGCAGGGGCCCTGGCACTGTGGTGTGGCCAGGAGGAGGTCCTCCTGTGCCCAGTCTTGTGGGAGCAGGCGTAAATGAAGCCCGGCTTTCAGGTGGGGATCCCTAGCATGGCGCTGTCTTCAGCCTAGGAGCTTAAAAGGTGGCTTTCAGCTGCTCTTGTTGCATCACGTCGCGTTTGTGTACAGCAATATTCAGCAAACTGCTAGAGCCAGGGCTGGGCCAGCAGCCCGCAGAGGTGCCCGTGTGGTCACTGGGTTGTTCTAGGTCCCTGGGCAAATGTTTTTTTTGCTGTTCCTTGGTTGCACCCTCGTCCAGAGCAAGGCCTGTTGTTAGCCTCTGCTCCCCGGTCACTTGTCCCAAGTGCGGTGCCGTGTTGATGGCCGCGTGCTGCTTCTGGTGTTGGGGCTGGTGCACAGCCCCTCATCCCCATGGGCACTCTTTGCCAGCAGAGCTTAGCGCTGGAAGGGTAAGGTTGGAAAACTGCAGAACTGTAATCTAGAAAATGTTCGGAGTTTCTTCATCGTGTGGTTGTTGATGCACACTGCTGCTTCTAGCGAAAAACGTCCGTGCATATTGATGCTGTCGTTGAAAAATGCCAGTTACCTAAACCGTGTTGGTGTGATACTGGAAGTTCTTTTGTTTTCTAAAATCTGAGGGAATTCCTGGGAAAGATACGCAGGAAAGGAATTCAAATACGAAAGTTTGGGGTTACATCATTTGGAGAAACCCTGGATGAATTTTGAAGCCCAGCGGTAAATTCACGTGATCTCATGCAAAATAGGCAAGATAACTGGACATGGAGTGGGTTGCCATTGGACCAGGCTGCAGTGGAAAGGGCTCTGCTCAGCGTCAGTGAATCGTGTAGTACCAAAAGGGGGATGGTTTGTGTTTTGTGGCCATGCTTCGAGCAGCATTTCTCCCTGCCCCAGGATTTGCAGGTTGACCAGAGCCTGTGCAAGGTACCTGGTAGCTGGCTAGGTGGCTTTCAGAGTTTAAGACGTACTGCAAGTGAGTAAAATCTATTTATCGCATCTCAGCTGCTCATAATAAAACCTTGAGGGGACATATCAAAATCCAAGGTAAAACATTGGTTTGGTAAAGGGGAAAAAAAAACAAACAAAAAAAACAAAATCAACCTTTACTGCTGTCACCTGTAGCTGGTGCCCGTGAGTTTCATTCTGCCACGTGTTCGTTGGCAGGCGGGTCAGAGGACGCCAACACTATCGAATTTTCCCTTCCCTGTTAAATTCATGGTAGGAAATACTCTACGTGTGGCTCAGTCCTCACCCTGAGCGTCTCCGCCGGGCGATCCCGAGCTGCCGATGGGGAATCCCGGTGGCAGGACGCCAGGAGGCAGCGGGTGCCCTGCCACCTGCTTCCTTCCCTCCCTGCACACAGGCAGCGTGCCAGGGGCAGGGGGGGGCACAGCCGGGGCGCACGGTTCTGCAGCCAGCCTGGGGAGGCCGAGCAGCAATTCGGGTACGCCTTCATCGGCGTGCTCCACGTTGGGTTAGAGGTTGTTCCGCGTTCCTCCATCTCCCGCCGTGTTCCACCAGGAGATGAGCTTTGTGTGGCCAGGCTCTGCTGCGTGCTGGTACCACGGGGTGCTCTCAGGTGGCTGAGGATCTGTCCTCCATGCAGCTGGCAAATGGCGTGTTTACGTGCTGTCTTTATCTAAATAAAAAATAAAGTCGGGTCTTTTAGGTTGGTTACCTTTTGGTGACCATCTGAGAGCAGAAGTTATCATATCTTTGAGCCTTCAGAGCAGTTCCGTTAGCACAAGCTACTGAATGAAATATTTTGTTCAAGCATTTTTGGCCTGATCTACTACCTGATTGCAGGTAGTACCTGACATGAAAATTTTTGCAACGTTTAACTTCTTCCAGAAGTAACTTTGGGAGAAGCTTGTAAAAGTCGAGCACGGAAAACATCCTGCCATCCCTGGGCAGCTCCGCATGAACATGGGGCTCCTTGCAAGGCTTGGGCAGTGTCTTGAGCCTTGTCAAACCCATTCTGCCCCCAGCAAATGAGAACGTCGTGGCCATGGATGGTTGGCTTCTCTGGAACTTTGAGGCACACACCGAGTGGACTAGAAACCTAAGGAGATCAGTTTCTGCTCGAGGATCCCCAGCTCTGCGTGAGAACAGATCCAGAACACAGCGTAAGCACAGGAGGAGCCCAGTTTTTGGCACTCTGGTTACAACAGGCAGCAAAGGTCGTGCTCGGTCTTTACCATGGAGCGATGCAGGGCTTTGCACACACTACGTACGCTTCTGAGACAAAAAAAAAAAAACACAAAAAACCAAAACACCCAAAGACAGAAACCCAAGTGTCTTGAAGAAACGTTTGTACAACTGGGAGAAAACAAAACTCTGCTTTCAAAAGTCCTTTGGACTTGGCTTCCACTTGGCACAGCAGGCTTCCCTTCTTCTTCCCTCCCTGCTTTCCACAGCTCTGCCCTCCTCCAGATGAAGTTTCCATTGGGTTAAGAAGTACAAAGGACTTCACTCAACGTTCCCCAGCTCATTTGGTTGGAAGCAGTGTAAAACAGAGTTAACGCCCTCTTTACCAGTTGTTTGGGTTAAAATGCTGCATAGTGGGATATCCCTGTCCTTGAGGTACCATACACAACTTGCACTTCAAAAGCATCCCGTCCATTGTGCTGGAAATGAGATGTTACAGCCTTCGCTGTTCCTGCTTGTAAAGCCAGCAGAACAGTACCTGGAAATTAGCCTTTTATTGCTGAAAAGTTGTATTCACAGCTGTGTCCTTCCATCACGCTGCGAAGCCTTCAGCCACAGACCTGGGTTCAGGACCCAAGTCCCGCTTCCCTGGATCTCCCAGCCCGTGGGCTGCAGGCTTTCTGAAGCGGAGGCTCTTCTGGTTTACGTGCTGCTGTGGGAATGTAGACTAAAGGTTAAGGCGATAACTTGCGCGGCATGGTGGCTGTCCGTGTGTAACTGAATTCCACCGCGCGCGTGCGGTGATATCTCAGGAGTACGGTCGCTCCCAGAGCGTGGAGGAGGCAGGCAGGGGAAGGAGGGTCTGCCCCGTACCTACATGTGCAGTGGGCTGTGATCTCCTTGCTGAGGCTCCCATGAAATCCAGTGGCTGCTTCCACGTGGCTGCCTGTGCTTGCCCTAGGAATAAGCTGGAGCCTCGCAGTACGCACCGGGGCTCTATTAAGGATACTCTGTGTGCGGTTGGGAATACAGCTCAATGCGGTACCCGCGCTGGGAGACAGCCCCTGGTTACCGAGCAGGCAGCAAGGCGGTGTGATGGCAGGGAAGTCCTGGAGAGGCACAGGGGATGCTGCAGTCCGCAGCTGGCAGCACAGCGCGTTACCAGCAGCCCGATATCACGATCTGAAGGCGTCCGAGACCATCGGGAAACAGCAACCAGGATGACCACGGGACAAGAAGCCCGAGGCTCGCCGTCTGAAGGCTCTGCTGAAGAAGCCGCGATCCCCTCGTGTGCACGCCTGTTGCCGCTGAGTGCTGAGGCCCGATACCAGCAAACCGCAAAGCAACGCTCCGGCAGAAAGGCGCAGACATCCAGGAAGCACCTGCGAGGGCGGCGAGGCCGAGGCAGCGCTGCCAGCTGGACAATGCAGGGTGTCCCTACCCAGGGCAGTGACGGTGCCTCGTTTGCCACCGGTGCTGCTGAAGACACGGCTGTTACGGCAGGACCCAGCCAAGCTGCACCTGCATTAGGTTTTCTGCTAGACACCTGCGGGTGCCCCCTTGGCTGCTGAGGTGAGTGTGGCGGTGTTATTTGCAGTGGCTGGCTGCCTCTGACGTGGTGCTCTTCTGCTCTTTCCCGCTACCTAGCGGTTTTGGAGAGGAGAGAGGAAAGACGAGCACGGGTTGTATGGTCCGTCTTGCTCCTAAATTAGTGCCCGCTCCCATTAGTGCTCCGAGTAGCTTACGCGTTGTGGCGTAGGTAGCGCTGGGGCTGGCCGCGTGCAGCTGCCGCGCGTCGGATCAGGACCCCAGCGCCTCCGCCTGCCTCTCCCCGCGAGGTCGGCTGCTGCCCTGGGTTCCCTCTGCACACCCGTACCCCACATTACACGGGCTGCAGCGGGACGCAGCCGCGTCGCCTCGGACCTGCTGAGGACCGCTTGTCTTGCTCCGGTTTGTGAGAAGACTCGGAAAGGGCGCTGGCTTGCGTCGGGCAGAGGCTTGTTCTGGGATTTGGTGACAGAATATGAGGAAAGACACGTACGGAAGTCACAGCCGTACTGCGCGTTGACAGGGTGTTCATGTGAAGTTCAGTGGATGTTCAGAGAGTGATTCAGGGGTCGGGATTTTCCTTAAAATTATGCAGATGTCTGAATACGGAGGAGGAATAGGTTTGCAGTCCCTGTGTCATACTTCTGTGGTGGTGAGCTGTTTCAGATGGAATGTGGCCTCACTAAGGTCACTTTTGGCTTCTCCTCCCTATGCTCCCAGTTACATCCATGCTTGTTTCTCTGTTGAGGCTGTCCTGGCTGTACTCAGATAGGGCCCAGCATCCTCAGAAGGGGGCAAAGTTTGGGGGCAGAGCTGCCTGGCAGCCAGCAAGCTGGAAAAGTGTCCCGCTGATAACCCGAGGGGCCTCCAAGAGCCGTGCCCGCTCACCGACGGGATGTCACTGCCTGACGGGCTCCCGTTAATCGCCAAATACTCATCAGTCACCAAATAACGAGTCCTAAGGAGACATGGGCGAGTTGCTGAAGGTGTCTTTAATACTTACAAAAACCGTCTGAGCTGGTGGCAGTCGTCACTGCAGGGAGAAGGACTGGCTGCGATGGCACGGGGAGCGCACGTCGCAGTGAAGTCGGGAGAAGCTGTGCATCCTTATTCTCACGTGGGTGCTTGCCATAGGATTCCTGACCCTTGGAATAAATATAAGGCCACTTTGGTTCTGCCGTGAGCTCTGCTCTGTGTGCCATGCTGTCAGGAGCGACTCGGTGTGCTGGGGCACCTCTGGCCCACGAGCCCCGAAATAACGCTGCTGGAGCGCTCGCAGCCCACGCTGCCGTTCCCTGATGGAGCCCTTGGATGCGAGCGAGCCGTCGACCTCTCGCAAACCAGTTTTATTCCATGGGAGCTTCCCCGTGGAGCTGCTTTGGCTGAACTCGTGCCTGGTGTCTCGGTTCTGGGCACAGCAAGGAAGAGAGCGGTGCGCTTCTGTGTCAGAACCGGAGATCCTGAGGGGCAGAAAGGAAACAGCGGTCCTGCCCTAAAAGGAGCAACCTAGAAGTAGAAGCCAGTTGCCTTTTCTGCCACCGTGCTGTCACAAATTTCCTTCTCGGGCCTTTGCACGGGGCCGTGGGGATGGAGGGGAGCCGCTCCTCGAGCCCCCCTCCCCGCCCCCCCCCAGGAGGTGGGCGCTGGCCCCGCGCTGCCCCCGCAGATAACGGGGCGAGGACGGGGGCAGATAGGCGCAGATGTGCTGCTGGGAGGCTTGGCTCCGGGGTGGGGCTTCTTTTATTTCGTTTTTAAAATTTTTTCCTTTTTTTTTTTTTTTTTTCTGGTGGGAGCTCTGTGTGTGTGTGAAGCAGATGTTTGAGACAGCTGAGTGTGTCTGCCCCTGAGCTGATCTCGCTGGAGGACCCTGATACTTAAATACTGTTAGAGCAGGAAGATAGGCATATTTGCCTTTAATCAGCTTTCCTGCCATCTAAATTTCAATATTTTTTTTTTTGGTTTGTTTCGCCTTTCAGTGGAATAGATGTACGTGGGAGCTGGAGCATCTGACTCGTTCCTTGGTTTCTTCTAACCAGCCTAAAATTCTGCTGGGAGACTTTTGTGTAGCCATTCCCTATCATAATTCTTCTAGGAAAATTGTAGAGTCTTGGAAAACGTATTTCCTGTCTAACTCTGATCCTCCTACTCTCAATGAATCACTTGTGCTCTCGTGTTGCTTTGGGCTGACTTCCCTATTGACTTCAGCGCTTGGGATTTAATTAGAAATCTAGGGATGTTATTTGGAGCTGTAAAACTACACAGGATTCTCCTCTGTGCAGCAGCACTACAGTAATAACAAAAAATTAAGAAAATTAAATATTTGCATATTAACTGTCCTTGGTGCGAACTGAATAGTTGCTTCATGTTTCTACATACACCCTTTTCTGCAAACTTCCTTTTATCCCGTCCTCTTTGCAAACAGCAGCATCCTCTTCCTCCTCCAGGCCTCTAAACAAAGCCCGGTGCTCAGGGCTGCTCCGGCTGCCTGTGGCAGGAGGGGGCTGCGGTGCACGCAGCAGGACGTGGTGCTCTGGGTATTTATTTGTGTGCCGGGCAGAAAGTAACCCCCAGAAATTCCTCATTGGTATAAAAACGTCTGAATATCCTCCCGTGGGTGAGGCCTTCCTGTGGAGTCACAGCGCTCGGGGCAGAGCTGACAGAGAGCCCAAAAAAGCCCATCCAACCTCTGCTGCTCGCGGCCTCGAGTCCTGCGGGGCTGCCCCGGCCCTGGGGTGAAACCCGCGGTTCTGCTCGGGGTGGGGCCCGTTTGGCTTCTTTTGCATCGATGCTGTTGTTCTGTGTCCGTTAAAGATAGCACCTGCAAAAAAGGGCAGTGATGGTTTTTTTTTTTTTTTTCTTTTTCTTTTTTTTTTAAAGAAAAAGCCCTGCCTGGCAGGTCCTTTGCTGCTCAGGCCCACAGGACATTATCTCACCCCTCCTGTTGGACCTCCTGGCTGCAATGGGGCAGGGGAGATAAGAAAGGGGGTATGCTTCCCCAGCAGCAGCTACAGTGCCTAACCTTCCCCTGCCAGCATCGTGTGGATCGCACCTTGTAATTCCCCAGGAAAGCAGTCACCTCCTTGGAGCGTGTCTTCACCTGAAGTGCAGTGGGGCAGCCCTAACAAGAAGGGCTGGGGCAGACTCTGGAGGGCCTGGATTGGGTTCTCCAGTGCCCAGCTTTGGGTTTCGGGGCTTCCTGAGCAGCCACTGGTCTCTGCACGCCTGAAAAGCCTGAATAGTTCTTGCATGGAGCAGGAAGCTATTTTAACGAGCAGTGACACGGTGTAACAGCACGCTACTTGTACGGTGTCGGAGTGGTAGGTTAGTTTAAAAATCCTGTTTTCGTATTTTTTTAGAGTGCTTTTTGCCCGCATTTACCAAAGACAGGCCTACTCCTAACAACCAAATAACTCAAGCCAGGATTAATGTTTCTGACTTGGTTCCGCCATTTATAGCACAATACAAAGGTGAGCGGTTGAAGCAAAGCCAAATAACCGTGTTCTTGAAACGCTGCTAACCTGGCATGCTGGCAAAATGAGGGCTCAGACCCGGGAGATAACCTTTTGCATACTTGCCAACTTGATGGAATACCTTTCATTTTTGCCTGAGCTGTGTCGTCCTTTGCTTGGGAGTTGAAATCTTTATTCCCCGCGCAGAGGTTCTCACGCACGTTTTTGCACTGCTCTTTTTTCCAGGTTAAAGAGCTCGTTCTTGACAACTGCAGGTCATACGAAGGCAAAATCGAAGGCCTTACAGATGAGTTCGAAGAGCTGGAATTCTTAAGTACAATCAACGTAGGCTTAACCTCAGTTGCAAACTTACCAAAGTTAAACAAACTTAAGAAGGTAAACAACATGCCCTCTCTCTCCCTCTTTGCAATATTCTGCATGTAAAATAGTTGTTTGCCTAACTTAATTAATGACTGACCAAACTGCTTTGTGATGCATGCTTGCACTAAAAACTCAAGATGTTTATGTGCCTTTCAGCTCGAGCTAAGTGACAACAGAATCTCAGGAGGACTGGAAGTGTTGGCAGAAAAGTGTCCAAACCTCACGCATCTAAATCTAAGTGGCAACAAAATAAAAGATCTCGGTACAATAGAACCTCTGGTAAGTCGGTGCGGCGTGGAGCGAAACAAAAACTTAGTTTTGTGATGAGAAGGGGCAACGTGCTGGTGTGGTGGGGACGATATTTTGGGCTTTGAAATTCCAAACGAGCTTGCAGCTGAATGTCTTCAGCTCTGGTGCTTATCCCACAGCCTGGTGCCCGTGCCGTGGGGCTGACACCCGTTCGAGGGTGCAGCATCCCGGTGGGGAGTGCAAGCTGCTGCTTCCCTCTAGCGGCCAGCCCTCTGCCAGGAGCAGCCCGGGGACCTGTCCTGGCCCCAGGCGAAGTGGGGACAGCCCCCAGGCTGCTCTCACCCAGCAGTGCCTTTTGGAAGCGCAGCAGCTTTGCACCCCGGTAATTCAAGGGAAGGGAATGACCGAGAGTTGGCTCTTGGCGGCTGGCTCGTGTTGTGGGTCTGTCTCCCATAGCCAGGGTCCCTGCTTGGACTGGATGCACCATCCCCAAAATATTCAGCCTAAAATAACAGGCAGCGCTTCTGCTCGGGGTGTGGGGTGTGCGGGTGTCGGTAGGACGAGCCGCAGCACCGTGCTCAGCCTGCTTGTCCCAGCGGGGCAGCGGTCACTGAGCCTCCAGTTCCTTCCTGCAGCTTCCCAGCACCTCTCCTGCTCGCTGCCATTACACTCCATTGTTTTACAATGCCGTTATTCTCCTTATTTCAAGTGCACAGGTCAGGTTTGTCAGGTTGGCGTTCCAAAAACCTTCAACTGTCGGTTCTAGGAGTGGTTCTTAGTACTACTTCCTAATTTTTGGTTTGCGTGTCCTTGGTTTTCTAGGAGCAAAGAGTTTCAGCTCATGCCTACTTCCCAAATACTTGCTCCTAAGTGTCTCAAGGAGCAGTTTTCAATGAGCCCATCTTGGCTCGCCTTTCCTCCAGGAGAAGAGGAGAGTAGGGCAGTTAAACTGAGAGGATTGTAACTGCTCCCACTTTCAGACTTGTTTTCTTGACATCACCATTGCTCTGTGTGCTGAACTCCAAAAGGAAGATAGTTCATAAGACCCGACACAAATCCTTAACCGCTCTGCTTGTGCTTTTATTGTTAATACTTGGAAGTGCTGCTGGCAATGCAGCCCACTTCCTCCAAAAAATAAATTAATTAAATATTTATAAAATATTTATATTTAATATATTAGAATTTATCTATTAGAAATTTAATAAATTAAATATTTTTCCCTGTTCTAAGCCTTTTTTTCATCTAGAATCAAAGGTGCCATCATCAAAAATTTTAGAATCTCTTCTAGTAAAAATCTTGTGTCTAAAGAATGGGCTGTTTCTTTTTCCACTGAAAATAGTACTCTGTATGTGTCTGGCCCCAATATTTTGCCTTGCCCTTTGGGGTAATTCACTGGACCGCTGTTTATTCTTAGCTCGGTCCCTCACAGCACGTGTGATTTTGTGCCCTTACCTCTTTCCAAACCTCAGTCTTCCACTTGCAAGATGCTGAACTTAAGGGCATTTTCCACTCAGATAGCACAGAAGCAGTGGCCAGGCATTGCAGATTTCTGTCCCGCCCCAACTTAGGAGGCAGAGAACAAAATGACCCCTTTTGTCCTGGAAGCTCTTGAACACGTTAACTCTGTCGAATTGTCTGTTCTTAGTGGTTTATTGCGACACTGGGCTTCAGAGACTTTTCTTTCCTTTGCAGAAAAAGTTAGAAAACCTGAAGAGTTTAGATCTTTTCAATTGCGAGGTAACCAACTTGAACGATTATAGAGAAAACGTATTCAAGCTCCTCCCGCAACTCACATACCTCGATGGCTACGATCGGGACGACAAAGAAGCGCCGGACTCTGACGCAGAGGGCTACGTGGAGGGCCTAGACGACGAGGAGGAAGATGAAGATGGTATGTGACTTGTGCTGCTTGGTGTGCGTAAGTTAAAAGAGCGATGTGCTGCCTAGTGCATTTTGCTTCCAGCTCTGACTTGTTGGCAAGAGAAGGGTGTTCTCAGCAGCTCCTGATGATGTAAAGGAGACGTACCTCAGTGTCCTCTGAAGGAACGAGGGGAAAGGAGAGGGGCAGGGCCTGAAAGAACTACTTTCTCAGTCTTATCTCTAGTGAAAGATCGGGACGACAAAGAAGCGCCGGACTCTGACGCAGAGGGCTACGTGGAGGGCCTAGACGACGAGGAGGAAGATGAAGACGGTACGTGACTTGTGCTGCTTGGTGTGCGTAAGTGGAAGGACTGACATGCTGCGTGCTGCGTTTTGTGTCCAGCTCTGGCTTGTTGGCAGCAGAAGGGCCTTCAGCAGCTCGTTCCTGACCGGTGTAAAGGAGAAATACCTCCGTGTCCTCTGAGGGAACGAGGGGAAAGGAGATGGGCAGGGCTTGAGAGAGCTTCTGAGTCTTACTTCTAGTGAACAATGGGGAGAGAAAGGGTGGTAGGAGAAAGGGGCCAGGAGGAGGAGTAAGATGAGCAGTGAGATGCTGGAAATGTTCAGGGAACAGTAAACATCAGGGGATGAGTACAAACGGGAGAAATGGGTAAGAGAAGATGAGATGCAAACAAACGCTGCAGTTTTCCAGGAACCATACGATCAGGGAAGCCACGTGTGGTTGTGTAGACCCTGATGGAGAAGGGCACAGTGGAGAAGCAGAGTGGGCATAGGACAAAGTGGTTGAGTGAAGGAATCGAGTAGAGGAGCCAAGGCATTACTGGGAGGGTATGGCTTATCCATGAAGAGAAAGGGAACCGGTTGGAATTGGGTGGAAGAGAGGAGAGGGTGAGTGCTGACGTTTTCCTGGGGCAAGCTGTGAAAGGCAGTAATGAAGCAGCGAGCAACTTTTTAATGCTAGGAAAGTGAACTCTGTGTCCCACTGCATGTAGGTGCCGTTCTGCCTCCCTGGCAGGCTGCACTCAGAGGCATCAGTGTACTGGCTGGATGAGTGTCGGGCTGAGTTTGGGGGAATTTGCTAGACTCTTCAAACCCAGCTGCGCAGCAAAAGCAGAATAGCTGGACTTGCACTTTTCCCTCGAGTGCTGAATGCGAGCCCTGGTGAAAGGGGCGAGTGCCGCAGCGGTGCCAGGCAGAGGGGTGCTGTCATCCAGCAGCGCAGAAATTCAGCAGGGATGGGTTCTTTTCCTCAGAGCACAAGTCTGAGCCTGTGTTGCAATGCATGAAAAAGCTCCAAAACGCCATTCCCACAGCATGGAAAACATTCCTGGTTTGTTGCTTGGGCTCGTTGAGTTTGCAACCAAGAGGAAAGTGCTTAAATGCGTGTGGTGGATCGTGTGTGACCCTTCTGTATTGCTCTGGTAGCATAAAGGCAAAGACCATCCCCCGGGGAGGGCTCCCAGTGCATGGTTGGCTTGTAAAGTTGTGCCCTGTCTCTGCTGGGAGCAGATGGACGCTTGCAGACGAAGAGCTGCAGATGTCCCCACGGGTTCTAAAATGCACATCAGTGGTGGGAGCTGGAGCAGCTGAAGCACTCCTGAGGCTGCTGTGACTTTCTGTCAGGGCCCTGCAGCAGCTCTGACCACGGGCACAGCTGCCACATTGCCCTGTCACTTGGCTGAAGAGGCACAGGGCTTCGTCCAGCCCTGCCTAGCAGCTGGAGAGCTGCCTTTAATTCTGCGCTGCCTCAAAGCAATGCTCTCAGTTCGCTCCCCGTGTTGGTAGGAGGTTCCATGTCAGACGGCAATGTTGGGAAAAAAAATAAACTTTAAGTGTCTGAGTGGTTAATCTTGTTTGACTGTGTAGAAGAGGAGTATGATGATGACGCTCAGGTAGTAGAAGACGAAGAAGATGAGGAGGAAGAGGAGGAAGGAGAAGAGGAGGACGTAAGCGGAGAAGAGGAGGTAAGGACTTTATGCAGCTAATAATGGGTGTGGAGTGAACACTAACAGGGAATAGTTGGGCAAGAAACGGATCAAAGACTGGAGGGTTTTGGTACGGGATGCGCGTGCTTGCTTTTTTAACCTGAGAAGCATCACAGGGGGGGTGCTTTGAGGCGCGCCTGTCTATGAGCCAGCTGCCATCTAGTGACCGCTGACATGAAATCATTCTGCTGCCTGGGCTGGTGTCAGTACCGCCAGGAACGTCCGCAGGCCTAGCGTGGGGGCCTCTGCAGGGCTGGATTTACACACACAGAGTGGTACCCGAATTACTGACCCCGTGCTCCGAGACCGAGGTTCCTCCTGTACCTGTATCTTGTGGTTCTTCGGGATGCTTGAATTCGTAGTGGAGTCCAGCTGCTGTGTGTGAGCTGCTCACGTTCTGCTGGGACTTCACCCGTAGCAGAACCACTGGGAATGGGGCTAAAATATCTGTTGAAGGCCAGCTGCTCAGAACCTGGAGCTGTCTGTTCATCTTGCACCTCTCCTTACCCTCAGAACACGTGCCTGCTCCCACTGAGCAATCACCCGTAGCAATCACCGCGTTTCGCTAAGCTCAGGACGTCATAACAAAATTTGCAGCTTCATGGCAGCTGAACTATGAAACCATTTACTTGCTGAGGAGTTGAAGCTAGAAGTGGCTGCTACAGCTTTCTGCAATGAAACATGGGCCAGAGTCCAGTTACGCTGCTGCAAAAAACTCCAGCAACTACACTTATATAAGTGTGTGGGAAGTGTCTGCCTTCTTGTTTGCTTTTTGTTTAAGATGCTTCAAGGACTTTTTCTCTCTGTTGTAAAATGCTGATGGATATTGCCAAATTGTGAGAGGTTCTGAGCTGAAACCAACTTCTTAAATATCTTTTTTTTTTTCTTTAATCTAGGAGGATGAAGAAGGCTATAACGATGGTGAGGTAGATGATGACGAAGATGAAGAAGAGCCCGGTATGGCAGTAATCCATTTTTTTCCTAGAGATTAAATATATATATGTATATATATA
This sequence comes from Cygnus olor, assembly GCF_009769625.2. Lineage (NCBI taxonomy): Eukaryota > Metazoa > Chordata > Aves > Anseriformes > Anatidae > Cygnus > Cygnus olor. The sequence goes on along the minus strand of NC_049179.1, from coordinate 20,746,874 downwards.
TAAAGCAGGCTCATGTTTTTATTCCTGCTCCTTTGATAGCAAGCCAGTTGCCAAAGTAGAAGCTTGTTGAACTTGTTCAGCTTCTCAGCAACATGTGGGAGCACCCGTATAATTCAAGTTGTGTTTTATTTTTCAGATGAAGAACGGGGACAGAAGAGAAAACGAGAACCTGAAGACGAAGGGGATGAAGATGACTAAACTGAATAACCTATTTTGAAAATTTCCTATTGTGATTTGACTGTTTTTACCCTGTATTTCCCCTCCCCACACCCCCAACCTTTTTTTTTCTTTTTTTTTTTCTGATTGTAATGTTGCTGTGGGAACGAGAGGGAGAAGCAGACTGGGTGGGCAAGGGAATAAAATACTATTTTTACTGCCACTCCTCCTCCTATTCATTTTAAATTTTTTCTTTTTGTCCCTCTCTTAGTCCCTGTAACTGCAATAGTAAGTATAAACCAAGTGGTAATTTGTTTCTTATTATTGGAGTGGATAGTTTGACATCTTTCAAAAGAAAAAGAAAAGTTAAGATCAGTGGATGATACCCCAAATACACATATTCTGTTCTGAGACAGCCGAATATCCTTGGTTGTTGGGATTTTCCACCGCTGCCAGTCACTAAATACGTTGTAAGCATTTTTGGGGGATGCTTCAAATCTAGGCAAAGCGTCCCTCCACAGCAACAGGTGTGAGAATGGCATATTGATAAAGTGATTTCTTTGTTGCCTGTCCGTGAATGACTGCCATTTTCAGCCAATGCTTTCCCTGCTTTTGTAGGTACCTTTTCTTTTGCTGTTTGTAAATAGTGACCAAACGTTTTTTTTGTTTTGTTTTTTTGTTTTGTTTTGTTTTGGGGTGTTCCTTTGGATCTGGTTTGTGGGGTGAATTTGCAATCCCCTCCTTCCCCATGTGTTGTGTTTTTTCCTTTGTTTGTTTTGTTGCTTTCTTTTTTTTTTTTTTGGCTAGGGTATAGCCAATACACTGAAAATGGCAGGCATTTAAATATATATATAAATATATATAAAAAGTGTTCCTAATTCCTGAGTTACTAGTGAAATGAATTTGACAATTGTAATAAAAAAATGTTTCAACCCTTTTAAATAAGGTGTGTACTATTTTGGTCTGTAATATATAACACCTAGTCAATTTTAAGTGATGAGAAACTACTTCCACTTGTGCTATATACTTTGAAAATTTTTACAAACCTAAATACAGGAGGCAGTTCAGCATGTAGGGTAGGAGGTTTCTTTTCATACACTCAAGCACGAGATACTAATACAAAATTGTATTTTCTTACCTAGTGGAAGTCAGTAAAATGACTGAAAATACCTAGTGAATGTACAGTTTACTTTCATATCCCTCTTTAAAATAGCTTTAGAAGTGACTTGTATTTCCTAGTCAATATTTCATCTGTATAAATACATTTGCAACAGTTTTTTTTTTTTTTTTTCCCAGAAGAGCCAAACTTTGAGTTTTATGTCTGTTTGTCATTGATGAATTTCAATAAATCTTTTATACAATTTTTTCTGTGGCTTATTTGAGTAAAATGGGCCACTGGGAATGAATTGAATAGCTTTTTAAGAAGGCATTCAGTAAGTTATCCTGGTAAATTCCCCGATATTTTTAGTAGCTTGATCATATGTTTTGCTCTGCAAAACTATCCTTAGCCACGGTTGGGTGAAACCAAGGGAGAGGTTACGACTTTAATGTAAATAACAGCGTGCCGTTTTTCTTTCAGAAGGAGCGTTTTTTTTTCCCTGCGTTACCACCATGAATATTACACTTGGCGTGTTCGTTTCTGCTGCCTGTTTAATCCTGTCCCTGTTTACCCAGGCCCAGAAGAAAACCCTTGATTGCGAGCGAGATCCCACGGTTCCTGCGAGCCCCGGGGCGTGTGGCTGGGACCTGGGCTACGTCACCCGCCACCATCTGGGGCAGTTGCTGCCAGGTCTGAGCTAAGTCTGTGCGTTTTCTTCTTGTCAATGAGCAGTGTGTTAGGGGTGGGGGGTGTAGTGGGCATTAAAGTCCTGCCTACGTGCTGTGCCGGAGGGCGAGACGCTGCGGAAGGTCGCATACTGCTGCTCCGTCCTTGCATCGCTTTGCAAAGATTTGTCTTTTTGTAGGTGTGCTGCTGGTTTGTGGGTTGGTTTGTTTGGTTTGATATTTTATTTTTTTATTTTTTTGAGAACCAAGCAAACTGGTGCTCCCTCCCCAGCCGGGGTCTGCTGCTGTGAAACCGAGCCCTGAAACGGGCAGGGCAGGTCGCAAATAGCAGCACAGAGGCAAGCCCAGGAGCAACAAAGCCACGACCCAAAAAGAGCCCTTGGGTCACACTAAACCAGCTTGGACTCAAAGGCTTCAGTTCAGCTTTGTGCTGGGAAACTTGACTTCTAAGTTTTTTTCCGAAGATGCACGTTTTTGCTCGAGCTGTTCAAAGGACTCAGCAGCAGCTGGCCCTGACCTTTCCTGCAGCACGAGCCGGAGACTTGGAACTGAGCGCCCCAGGTCCGTGCCCCCCTCTGCATGCCGAAGGTGCAGCTTCACGAGGTGATGCTGAAGGGACATTTGGTTTAGCCTGTGTCACCCGTGGGCTCCAGCAAGCCACCGCTGGCTTATCTTGGAAGCATTCAGAAACCCTTAAGTCATTTTTATAAGCAGCGAATGGCCCAGGTGTCACTTAAGTGACACTTCCTTGTGCTGCTAATTGTTTCGAAGCTTGCTTTGGAATTAATTAGGTTTCAAAGAAAACTGCAGCAGTAAGCCCCTTGCTGCCCAGGGGTGGAATTTGCTGCGTTCCCACTGAAGCAGGGCCCCCGTTCCCTGTTCAGCCTGCCCAAACCCGCACCGATCCTCCAGGGACCTCAGGGGGGAGGCCGGGAGCTGGAGGCCAGGCTGGGTGCCGGGCGGGGGCAGTTTTCAGGCTTCATGGAAAACAGAAAGGAGGTTTGCCCAAGGTGGATAACTTCACTTTTTTTTCTTGAAGCACACAACTGTCACCCTTCAAACCCAGGGCTTGTTTCCCCCGAGTGCCGTGTGTGTGTGTGTATGCTGGATAAAGATATTTACCAACTTGCAGCCTCCTCTTGGAAAGCAAACAAACAAAAACCCACAAACCCCGGTATTTTATAACAGTTCAGCGGGAAGGCCCACGTGGAAATAGTCAGGAATGAATAAGGGGAGCGTTCCAGCTCATTCGCACGCCCGTTTCGGTGTCACGGAGCTCTCCCTGCTGTCAGTTCTCCTGCTAACCATGCTGTCACCAAGGAGCCCTCATCCTGCGGCAGCCTTGGGGGACAAGAACCATGGAGCACAGAACCTGGGATTTTCCAGGTGCCCAAAATATTCATTTTTGCACAGCCATGCATACATGTAATATGAGTCTTGCTTTACCTGGAGCACGTTAGGGGCTGTGGGAAGCCTTAAGGCAACGTGGAGCCCTCCCTTGGTTCCTTTTTCAGAGACGTCTCAAGAGTTTGCTTCTGGGGTGTTTTTCTTTGCCTTGCTGTCCTGAACCTGCTCTAAAGCTCAGACTGCTTAAAACATGCTGCTGGGGCTGTGGAAATGACCCTTCTTTTCAGGCTCAGCTTTCCTAAATACACATTTTTGCATTCGTGGGCGAAGCTGCTGCTCACCCGGCCAGCGAGCAGTGGACGAAGGGCTCTGCCTCTGCCCTCCCAGCCGCAGGTCGATGCTCTGCTCAGTACAAGGCATTTCTGCCCCGTTCCCCGGGGCTGCGCAGTGCCTGTAAGGATGCATGCCAGGCAGGGAGGGGATGCTCAGGGGGAGATGCTCTTGCTCACGCTTGTTATGCACCCAACTGACCGATGGGGACTGCGATCCCTGTGCTGCCTTAATAACGTAATGGCCTGGTGGTTTGCATTTCTGGCACTCGAGGACAGCTTCTCCTTGCTTGATTTGATCATGCTGCTTGTACCCGAACTACTTGCAGAGTTTAAGGCAAGAGCACAGGCCTCCGGTGAAGGTCGGGAAGGGTCCCCAAGGCCACAGAGCCGCCAGCGTTACCCAGGTGGGTGGGAGGAGGGTGGCTGCAGGTGCTGGACTCTGCTGCAGCCCCTGCCCCCAGGAGTTTAAATGTTTTTTTTCCTTCATCCTTAGGACCTTGTGGCAGCGAGGGAAGGGTTCATTCCGTTGCCCACGGTAGGGTTGCTGCCGTGCTTGGCCGCATTTAGTATCCAGATCGCTTTGAGTGGGTATTTGGATACACACAGAGGTAAATCCCCTGTTCTGTAGCCAGATGTGACATGACAATCCTTGCCGAAAGTGGATTCCTAAAGCAGTGAGTCCATGGTCCTACCCTGCGCTGTGATGTAGGGTAGGAAGCATTAAATCTCCCCTGCCCAGTTCTCTGCAGGACAGCGCCTGCTCTGACCAGCATCTCTTAGGGGTTGCCTTTAAAGATGTCTTACGTCTCAGAATGAATCATCCCGTGCTGAAATTTAGAAGTCTCATGACTGCAGGCTTCATAGTGGGAAGAAACTCAGCCCTGGGAAGGAGACACTGAGGGTTTTCAGTCCACAACATGAAGGGAAGAAATGCCTTGCAGATAACTTAAAATCTGAGACTTCAGCCGAGCACTTCAACCCGAACGTCCTCCCTGGTGAGAAAACCGCCCGCCTTTACTTCAAACACCTTCCTAGAGCACCTTCACTAGAATTGCTGATTCACTCTGATATTTTCCAGCTGTCTTCAGAAGCCCGATGCTGCAGGGCAATAGCGCAGGGTGCAATAGCGCAGATGGGGTGTTACCACACTGAGCCCTTGGGTGTTTGAAAGCCTCCTTCCAGGAAAGGATGGGAAATTTGCATCTGGAGATCACCTTCTGGGGCAAAATTTTTAAAAACACAATCTTTTTGCTGTGAGAAAGTCGAGGTCCCAAGGGGGGGCCCCCAAGGACATAGCGGAGCTGCTGAACCCAGCAGGGCCAGGCTCTGCCAGCACGGAGCATCCTCAGCGGGGTGATGGGAAACTCCATTTAATTAAAAAAAAAACAACAATAACAACAAAAAAAAAAAACAAGCACCAACAGCAAACAAGCAAACAAACAAACAAAAAGCAACACATAGTGGCTTCTCATAAATTTGCTTAATTTTTAGCTTTCAAAAAGCAGGCCTTATATTGTTGTCAATAAATTAACAGGGGGTTTAATCACCAGCGATCCCTTCCGGTAGGCGCTCAGAAGACGCTGGGAACCATTGGTGCTGAGGACGGGCAGCACCAGGAGGCCAAGCTAAAAGTGTTCGCCTCCAGCAGAGGCCACCCTCCAGGAAGCAGAAAGTAGGTCAGGGCGATAAGGCTGAGCACGGAGGGATGGCGTTAACGGGGAGGGGGAAAGCAGAGCAGGAGGGGAACCCGTCCCATGGCCACGGCCGCACGGGTAGGGCTGTCTGCTGCGGGCAGCCGAGGTCTTTAATCCTTTCTCCTTAAAACCTGCTGCCCCTAACGATGTCGGATCAAGAGGTATTGCGGTGAGCAGCGTATGGGAAGGGCAAGCCCTCAGCCTGGTCTGGGAGGGGAGAGGCTGGAGGATCCTGTGGGTGCATAGGATATTGGGCATTGCTTCAGTTCTCCGGGGGGTCCTGGAGGTGCTCTGCGCCCCGGAGAGCAAGGCACCATCCCTGCTAGCACTGCGGGCCGGTGAGCATCTGCTGGCCTTTAAGCACACCGTGATGTTTATTTGTCTTCAAGAGGGACGGAAAAGAAAAGCTGGGAGGTTACAGACTCGTGGGTCTAATTAAAACCCCGGTAAAATGCTGCAAATGACCCAAAAGCACCGGAGCCCCCTGCAGCAACACAGGCTCACCCCGAGCAGTGGCCGGGGCTCGGGGCAGTGCTGGAGCTGGTCCCGTGGTCCCCAGCACACCCCAAGTGGCCCCGAATCACCCCCAAATCGGGGTGATTTGTCAGGTCTTTATGGCGAGCCACGGGGTTGCAGCGGCACGGGGAATTCAGCGCTAAAATTGGCTGTATCGAGTGCCCCAAAACGGGCCTGGCTGCTTTAAATAGCGCCCAGATGGCGCGAGAGGAAGCGGCAGGAAAAAACCCGAGCTGTTCCCGAGAGAGCTGGGGAGAAAAGGTGCAAGAGCAGCGATACCCGGCCGGGGCTCGCCCTGCGACCCGCAGCACCGTGGCTTCTTCTGGAGGTTTTGGCAAAGCCCGAGCACAGCGGGGACGCTTCGGGAGCCCCTTCTGCAAATGTCCCCCCTGCAGCCACCCCCTGCAGGCACCCAGGGGTGCGCAGCCTCCAGAGCTGCTGGCAGGGGTTTGGTGGAGCCGAGAGGATGAGCTGGGGAGCAGGGGATGGGGACGGGCACCCGTGTCCTCCTCACCTGCAGCACAGGCCCAGGGCTCCCGACTTGTGCTGATGCTTGCAGGTATGCTAATGGCCTCATTAATCATCACCGCCCGCAGCTGTAATTGGGCTCGCTTTGTGTGGATTCCGGGAGCTTCGGAGACACGGAGACACGTTCGCTCTTCCCTTATGAAGGATAATTTAGTGAAATCAGTCCCAGCACACCGCCTCTGAATAAGGCCACGGCCGTAAATAACCCCAAGCAGGACCAGGACATCGCTGCTCTGAACGTGTGGCTGAGCTCCGGGAGCAGGCAGGGCTTTTGGAAGTAATGAAGCAGCCGAGACTTTAATAATCCTCAAATAGAGTTAATTTCCTAGGGACGCGCCTCCTTCTAAATAGAGAGTGATAAAAGCAGGAAACTCCATTCCGGTTGCCAAATTATAACACACTTCTCAACACCAGGAAAAATAGAATTAAAATAAAATAAAATAAAATAATAAAATAAAAAAGCTTAAAACTCTCTTTCCAACCAAGCATTTTTACCACTGAGACTGCCGGGGTTAGTACAAGGCCAGGGGAAGGGGTACACGGGGAAACACGGCCCCGGTGGTGCAGTGTCCCCGTGCTGCCCTCTTGCTCGCACGTGCCGGCTGCACACCTTGCACCATGGAGCCCAGGGAAGATCCAGGGCCGCTGTCCTGAGCATTTGACCTGCAAATCTGGGGCTGGTCCTGGCATCCTTGGCTGCTTCCCCATCCAGCAAAGTGCCCCCATCTCACCACATCGAGCTGTGCCACCGGCCACATCACCCAGCCCCACAGGCACTGCCTCAGCTGGGGAAGAGCTGCGGTGCTGGCCGAGAACAGCCTCGTGAACACCCAAAAATGCCCTTTGGGACCCTCCAGGGTGCCCAGGGCTTTTGGTTGTTTTTAATTTGAAGAAAGAAAAGACAAGCAAGGTTTTGGTATCTTGAAAACCTTTTATTTTGTCACTATTCCGTAGTAGCATAAATAATAGGCGATGACAGCACATGTAACGTAAAGACAGGGAAGCGTCGGGTACAGGGCACAAGTAAATGAACAGGGAGGAGAAACCGTCGCACTGGCAGTTCAGCAACTGGACTCAGTGAGAAGAGAGAGAGAAAACAGCAGTATTTGGTTCTTTCCCTGTGCTAGAGGCCTAGTTCACAACCACTGTGACTGTACGCATGTGCTGCACCCGTCAAGTCCCTCCCCAGGGCACTGGCACGCGTCCCGGGGGAAAGGAGGCGGTTAAGTCCCGCTTTGCAGAGGGCTAAGGAGCAAAAAATCCCTCTCTGTCTAGGAAACCCCCTCTTTTTTTTTTTTTTTTTTTTTTTTTTTTTTTTTTCATTTTCTCTCTTTTTTTTTTTTTTTTTTTTCCTCTTTTTTTTTTTTTTTTTTTTTTTTTTTTTTTTTTTTTTTTTTTTTTTTTTTTTTTTTTTTTTCTCTCTTTTTTTTTTTTTTTTCCTTTTTTAATTTTATTGGTTTCAGAGGAGAGGGCTGCGTGCAGCCGGGCGGGTGCGCAGCCGTGGGCTGGGGACGCAGCCCTGCCCGCCCGTGCCAGCCCCGCGACCCGATCCCAGCCCTGCAGCGATGAGCATCGCTGTCACACCTTGCATAGGAGAAAATCATGGCGAGGCACCCCGGGTGCTTTCCTAGGGACGTGCAGCCTTGCCCTCGCGCTCGGTCCGGCCCCGACGGAGAGACGCTGCTCGCCTACTGACTCCGAGAAGCGAGGGGTTGCAAGCACTGCCCGGCTTCCCTTCATGCAGTAGCTGTCCGCTTAAAACCCGTGGCCATTTTTAGTGCTAGACGAGGCTACAAGGACGTTTTTTTTTCCAGTTAGCGTCTGGGCTCTTGGCAGGTCACTCGGCTTCTGCTCATATTCTGTGTAAGTGGATACAATAAAATTAAAGAGCGAGTATAAACAAGAAAGTTTATTTATAAAACGTCCCTGGAAGTTATTATTCTTCGGGCTGTTGCGCAAGTTTTTCAGCTCCAGCTGTAGCTGTCGGATCCGTATGTCTTTCTGCGAGAGCTCTTCCTTCAGCCGCCGGATCTCGTCCTGCTGCCGGAAGAACATCCGAAGGAGCTGGAAAGAAGGGGGGCAGGAGCTGGAGGGACGGATCCGGCTCCGTGCCCCCGTGGCTTTTCCAAGGCGCCGCAGCCGCAGCGCTGCAGAGGAATTTTCCCCCCTCTGCCCAGCGCAGCCAGCACACACGTTTTGCAGGCACGAGAAGAGCAGAGCCCTCTGGAAATGCCCCAGCCACGCTCCCCCAGCACCTCCCCGTGTTTTTCCAGGGGAGGATTTCAGGCAAAGCTTTCAGGAGCGTAAGGCCGCTCCGCCGGGTGCTCCGCGGGTAATGGGCTGCCCTGAGCTGCCGGCACTGTGCTGCAACGGGGTAAATGCTGCGAATGGGGTAAAAATGGGGGACACCTCGTTCCCCAAACCCATCCATCCTGTGGCTGTGCTAATGGTAGTGGGGCTGCTCCTGGGGCGCAGCGCTGGGCTGGATGCGGCCGTGCGGCGCTGCCCTACCTCGTTCCCTCCGCGGGGCGGCACGTTCTCCACAGGTCGATGCCGTTCACCACGACGCCCCTCTTCTCTCTCACCGGCGCCTTAAAGACGATTTTGGACGTCTTCTTGTAGCCCTCCTTCAGCGACATCAGGATGGGATCTGGGGGGGTGAAGGAGGGTGAGCGGGGCCGCTTTTGGGGCTTTCCCCCAAACCAGGACAATCACCCGCGACCCCATGCATCCCCGCACAGACAGACCCACGGACACCCCCGGCACCGTCACAGTTTTACCTCTGTTCATCCCGCTCAGCCACTCGTCCGGCGTCAGGGCCGGCTCCGTGCCCGGAGTCATGGGGTAGATGTCCTCTTGGTACGTCTCCGACTACAGACGTGGGGAAATAAAAGCAGCGGCCTCCATAAACGTGCTCCCAAACCCACCCAAAGCGCTGCAAGCAGCAGCTCCCTCCCTCCCTCCCTCGGCGTGCAGGAAGGCAGCCGCACAGGCTGGTTACAAATAACGAGCTGGTGTTTACCCCATTAAGTCAACTCAGAAATAAGCATCCAAGTGATGCCGTTTAGCTCGTGCTCCGCAAGAAAATGATACCAGGGCTGCACGGGGCTATACGGACCTTCAAGGGCTTTGTCCCTGCCCACTGCACCGTGGGGTTCACAGGGGCGTTTGGTCTACGGGCAGAAACGCCAGGGCTGCCCATCTGGCTGGGAACTGAAGCGACAAGGCAGGGAGAGGCAGCAGGGGGACTCCAGCAGGCAGCCAAGGGTGAAGCCGGGCCAGTTTTGGGCACCCAGGGTGCTGCTCAGCCCGCCGTGTCCTCCCCCCGCCTGCACGCTCCCCGGGGCTCACCCTCCTTGGCACGATCATGGAGATGGGCTCGATGAGCCCCTTGAGGGTGACGAGCTTGTAGAAGCGGAAGACCTCGCAGGCCGACACGTCCAGCCCGTGCTTTGGCATCACCCCTGCGGACGAGGCGTGGAAATGACCCCCCCCCCCCCGGGCAATAACCCCCCCAAGTGCTGCAAACACTGGGACCCGGCCAGCTCCACGGCGTGCAGGACCCCAAAAGCCACGGTTCTTCACCACAAACCCAAACCCTCACCGAAGGCATCCCGGGGCCTGGGGTGCAGGCAGGGCCACACCGGGGGCATTTGCAGGGGGAAGTGGGACAGGGATGCGCAGCTTTTAGTGAGGAAAAATCCCAGCAATCAGCGGCTGAGGTCCCTTGCTGCAGCCGTGTGACAGCACGCAGGGGAGTCACCGGCGCTGCTGGCAGGGACCACGGCTCGGTGCGTCTCGGGAAGGACAGCACGGAAACGTGACATTTCTGCAGCCCGCGGCAGCCACAGCACCAGCTGATGGCAGAACACAATTACCTGCACTGTTTAATTAGGCACTTTCTGCCAGCTACCTTTTGCACGTTCAGGTTCAGCAGCGGAGGGCGAGCGGCACGGCAATCCTTACCCAGTCCTTTCTGCGGGGCCGGAGAGCGAAACTCCATGAGATAGCTCAGGTAGGGCTTCTCCGAGCCGATCTCGTAGTACCGAATGTTGCCGTCACCCTGGAGCGAGCACGGGAGGAGGGCAGGTTTAGGGCTTTGTTGGGTACGGGGCTGGACAAAGACCCCGATAACAGCCCCCGGCCCCCCGGCCTCGCCAAGCGCACCTTGCCAGCCAGGTACAGCATGTGGGTGTCCGCGTCGTAGAAAGGGAAGAGCAGCCCCGAGAGCCCGTCGATCTCCTCCTCGATGAGGGGCATGGACAGATCCTCCTGCGCAAGGGGAAAATTGCAGTTAATAGCCTGGCAACGAAAATGTCCGGAGACAAACCCACCGCCTTGCCCCGCGGCACCGTGGCAGGAGATGTCCTGGTCCCCAGCCAGGGGCTGCAGAGCAGGGGGTCCCCAGTGAGGCTTTGTCCTGGATGGGGCCCTCCCGGCCCCCCAGTATGGGATTTTGGGGGTTGGGGCACCCCATTGTGGGGTGAGGGCAGCCCGAAGGGCTGGAGGATGCGGGGCTGGGATGGGGCCTGGCCCTTACCTGGTCCCACAGGGCGATCTGCCGCTGTTCCAGCGCGAGACCCCCGTGGTGAGCAGCCGCTTCGTGCTGCCCAGGAAGACCACGCGGTTGACGCGGTGGTTCTTGCAGCTGGCCTCCTGCAGGACAGGACAGGACAGGTGTCGGACATCACCGAGAAACCACCGCCTTCCCCTAAACAACCCATTTTCTCCCCCCTGATTTCCATCGCATCCCACCAAGTCGCGCTGTGAGTACCAGCGGTACCCCGCGGACGTCTCTCGGTGAGATTCCTCCCTGTGCCCCCAACCCCAAACCCTCCCCGGGACCCCGCACCTGCAGCACCCTGCCGGAGCGCGGCTCCACCACCCGCAGCTTCTTGTCCTTGCAGGAGGTGGCCAGCAGGCTGCCGTCCGTGTTGAAGGACATGCAGAGGATGACGTCCGTGTGGCAGTCAATCATCTTCACAGGCTCCCCGATGTCCAGGTTCCAGATGAGGACCTGCGGAGGGGGGGGCGAGGCTGCATTTTGGCCATCCCAAGATCTATTTCGGAGCTGAAACCGCTCGCTCAGCCCCTCCAGAGCTCCTCACCCCCCCTTCTGGGGCTGGCGTTTGTGCCAAACCCACGCAGCCCCTGCCAGGGGTGCCAGGCACCACGCCACGGGCATTTGGCCATCACCGGGGGGGGGATTTCGGACACTGAGGTCCTGCCCTGGCGCATGCAGGTGCTTCCCACTGGTGCCACGGTGCAGGGCTGGGGCTCACCTTATAGTCGTAGCCCGCGCTGAAGAGGATGTTGTTGGTGGTGGGGTGCCACTCGACCAGGCCGACGCGCCGGCTGTGCCCGTACAGCTCCAGGACGGCCTCCGTCATGTTCCTCTTCAGGCCGCCCTCGGGGATCTCCCATATCCGCACCTGCGGGACGGGGCGTGTGTCAGGGGGGGCTTTGGAGACCCCCCGAGGCCCCCGTCCCCCACCCGGAGGGGCTTTGGGCTGCTCCTCACGGGCAGCTGGTGCCGTGGGGTTAAAACTAACCGCAAAAGCTTTGGCACAGCAAGCGTTTGCTGGACAACAGGAGGCAAGGTGCTGGGGCAAAATAAGGCTTTTTCAGCGTCTCCTCGATTAAACAGCTCCAGATAAAGCCATCAAAAAGCATTTATAATGCTCTCGTTGCCATTGCAGGTCGCTGGGATGGAGCTGAGCCCCACCAGCCTCTTGGCCCCGTCGCTCCCACCAGCAAGCAGGAGTTTGGGGTTGCATGGGTTGGGGGTTGCACGGCATGCAGAGCAAACGGAGTTACAAGAGGTGCAGTTAAGAGGTCGGTCGGGCTGAATCAGATGATTGAGGACGTCAGAGGCTTTCAAACAGGGCATCACACGAGGAACAGCCAACCCCGGTGGCTGGATGCTGGAGGGGCAGCTTGTGAGAGCGGCTGGTTACAAACTGGGTGTCAGGGAACGGGATAAAACTGGGTGTGATTTGCCCCGAAATGTCCCTTTCTTCAGGGAGACGTGTGCTGCAAAGACGGCACCGCGCTGCAGCCCCCAGCATTTCAGCAGCACGGCAGCACTGCAGAGGGAACCAGGGGCTGGAGGCTCCGCTGTGCTAATTGTCCCCTGATAATTAATTAACGGGCCTTGTCCCCAGGGGGGAGCCGTTACCGAGCAGGGACCTCGAGGTATTTGTGGATGGGAGTTTGACAGCGTGCCCATCGCAGCACCCCAGGCGTGGGGTGGCATCAGGAGCAGCGAGCCCGTGGGGACCGTCCCCTCCAGCACATCCCCATCAGGGAACGCCCCACCACGGGACAGCCCCAGGACCAATTAATTGGATTTCCCAGGTTTAACGACGCAGCGGCGATGGCTCAGGAGGCCTTCCCAGCACCATCCCTCTCAGCACCTCCTCTTCCCCCACAGCTGTGTGTAGAAGATGTAACCTAAGGTGGGAGACAGCTCTCCGTGATTCACGGCCATGCTCTGAATTTTTTTCCCCTACTCAAAATCTTCCTTGACAGGCTTTGGGCTAATAAAAAACGCCGACACACCCGAGCTGAAGGGGAGGATGAGGCACGAGGAGGTCTCGTGCACTGCAAGGCTCGGAGCAGGCGCGGCAGATTTGTGAGCTGTCGGAACTGGGTCACCCCGAGCCGTGCAGAACAGGCGAGGGGTTGGGGCTGTCTCCCTTGCACGAGGCTTTTCTCCTTGTGAGACCCCCTTTGGGACGGACGTGCTTGCATCCCGAAAATAAAGAGGAGGCGAGCATCAGCCAAACACGGACAGCCTGATCCACGTTCGCTACTCGACGCATCAGCCGCCGCGCCGATGACACCCGATAGGTTTTTGCCTGCTTTTTGCACAATTTGCCCATTTTTCTGTGCCCATCTCCGCTCCCCCTCGTGAGCTCTCGCCGTGCCACCAGCGGGAGGATGAGCAGAGCCGCGGGAGGATGCGCGGAGCCAGCCCCAAACAAACGTCTCCACTCACCGAGGTGTCCTCGGAGCACGACGCGATGATGTTCTCGATGAAGGGGTTCCACTTGATGTCGAGCACATTGCCCTGGTGACCGCACACTTTGGGGTAGTTTGGCTCAATCCGGCCTGTCTGCAATTAAAAATAAAATACAGAATTTAGCAATAAAGGTGATCTTTTTAAGGCTGGATCCATTAGGAGAGCAGGCTCCGTAGTTCACCCCAGGATGGTTTTTCCCCGGTGTGGCTCAGCTGAACCCCGCAGGAGAAGAGGTTTTTGCTAACAGGACTGCTCCGCGTGAGCCCCCAGGCATCTGCAGGGGGAGACACCACCAGCTGGGGATTTTAGTAAGAAATCTCTGTATGACCACCCAAAAACACATGAAAAAAGGGCTGGAACTGACTTGGGAGGCACCGAACTCGTCCCTGGGAGGATCAGCCACTAGGTCAGTTAGGAATCAGTTGGTACTTTCCTCCTGAACTTCGCAAGCAATGTCGAACAAGGCTAAATGTACTCCACTTAACAAATCCCCCGTGACTTTGGGACCACAAATACTCTTGCTTAACGATGCTAATAACGCACCAGCTACACCAGGCCGTTTGAGGCGATCCTTTCACACGGATGGAAACCCTGGCAAGACCTTTAGGACGGTCCAGTCTCGCCAGCAGGGCGAGGGCAGCGGCAGCAGACGAGGGCGCACGGCACAGCCCAATGCTCAGCATCCTGCTGTACCAGCACAAAAGCTCCTCGTGCCACAGCCGGGACCCCACAGCCCCCCCTGTTTCCTTTCCCTGGTCCTTTCTGCACCCCCAGGCACCCCTGCAGCGCCCGCCAGGAGGGGGTGGCAAGCTTCGGAGCGTGCAAAGTAGGTCAGCGCGACACAGCCGCTGAATATTTCATAGTCCTTCCAGCTCTGACCTTTCGGAGTATCAAGCCCCCGGCTTCCTTTAACACAAGTAAAGCAACGCGGGGAGGACACCGAGCTGCATTTTACGCGTCCGCAGCCAAGGGCAATGGCCAGGAGTGCTCTGCGCAGCCGGATCAGGCCCAGCAGCTCGCCCTTGCACCATTGCTGCTGGGAGGATTTATCTGAATTAATTTGCTCCCAGGGAGACGCAGCTTGCTAATTGCACGGTGAAGCGGGGCCGGTCGCAGATCCCGGAGCCTGCTTTCCATCAACCGGTGATGCTGCTTTTGGACGGCTCACTTGTAGCATGACAGTGCAGAAAACCATCACGCGAGGCACTGGGAAACACAAGGAAAAATGGCCCGCGTCCAGCAGGCGCTTCCCCAAATGCCCCCAGAGCAAAACCCAGCCCCGCAGCTTCCCTTGGCACACACAGAAATGAGCATTTCAACTGGAAGTGCAAAGCTAACCAGAGAAGAAAAGCAGCGGGCTTTGCACACAGCAATCCCTGCGGTCTGCAGTTTTTGTGTAGGATCCATCCTGCAAAATGCCGGCAGCTCCAGGCGGCCGCTCGCTCAGGGATGTGCACCAGGCTGCTGCTGCTGCCGTGCCCGGGGAAATCTCACCCCCTGGGGGCTGTTTGTCTCGTAAATTGGGGTTATTTGTACAGCAAGGAGCCAGATCTTGCTCAGATTGATAGAGCAGCCCTAAGGCATCCCTCAGACACAGCCCGGTATGAGATGAGAACCAGCCTGGCCTTACAGCACCGGGGATGCGGATGTGTGAGCAGTTCACTTATTGGGGAAAAGGGAAAAATCAGGTGCCTGCTGCTGTTCCCTTCGGTGTGAACACACCGACACGTTCTCCATGCCCATGGCAGGGTCACCGCACCGCTGCCCCTGGTCCCTTCCCGACAGCCACCGATGCCAGGCTGGGTTAGGGTGGCCCCGTGACGAGCACCTAAGGATGCGCCACATCCTCCTCCAGGTGCCGAAAGCATCATTTCGGTGTGCTCTGAGCACCTAAACGTTTATAATTCTGCCCGCCTGCAACGATATGGCAGCGAGAGCTGCAGAGCCCCTGCGTCAGCCGCTGCCGTTATCATGGTCTTCATGTTTTCCAATGGAAAATAATAATAATAATAATATAAATAATAAATAATAATAATAAGTTCTGCACAGCCAGGGAGGAGCTGGGGAGCGCTCAGTCCTGCACCCCCATCCCTGGAGCTGGTGCACTTAGGGCCTCATCCTGCACACAAGCATCACCAGGGGCAAGGCCCAGCACGTGCAAGCTGCAGGGATGGAGCTCAGGGCCCAGCGGGCCAGGTTGGGAAGGGGAACGCCGAGGTGAACCCCTGGAAGTGGAGGGGAATGAAGCAGCCACCTCGCCATGTTACTGCTGAGCTCGGCCGCCTGGTCACAGCTGGAATCCCCCTCCCTCCTGCCACCCCCGGGAATTAATGGGATGCCAAGCACGGCTTTACAGGCTATTATATTAAGTATGACAGCAGCCATCACCTACCCGAACAGCGCGGATTATCTGGCTTTCCCCCTATTTTCCCATTTGCATTAGCACATTACTAGCACACTGTCTGGAGCAGGGATGCGCGCAGCAGCTGCCGAATTCCGGGAGGACAGACCTTTTAACTGCACGAGTTAATGTGCAGTCACTTTAATTCTGGGCAACCAGCTGAGTAATTTTCTTTGCAAAGTAGATTTGATGTTTTTTGTCAAAATTCATTAGGCTTTCAGGAGGACAAAGCGGGGTTTGGTTACTAGTAGTAGTTCCTGCCCAAGAAGCCAGGAGTTCTGATTAAAACGAGGCAAACACAGCCCGGGCAGCGGTGGGCTTGTTCCCATGCCCAGGTTCACCTCCGAGAGAGAAGGAGCCTCAGGCTGAGTGGAAGCAGTGAGAATAGCAGCAAAAAGGGAAGAAAAAAATTTAAAAAAACAGGGGTTCAGGCCCCAGCCCCCAGGCTGCCATTCCCAGAGGCACCTTGGCAGCAGCACAGTGAGCTGCAGTGAATCCTAATCCCACACCGAGGCCAGGTCCTTGCCTCGGGCTGCCCGAAGCTCCGTGACCCAAATACCAGCTCCTTAGAGGGACAGACAGGCTTTGCCCCCAGGCTCTGGCAGCTCTGGTATTTTCAGGGCAAGGGCTGGAAGGAGCGATGCTTCCTGCAACTGCAGCCGCCCAGAGCCTGCCCTCGCACGGCCGCTGCAGCAGAGGGCTTTGGATGGAGAAGGGCTTTGTACTGTGCCTGCGGGGAGAAGGGGAAATAAAGGGCAGGGAATTGTGCAGGTGGCTTAATTCGGTCACCTTGCTGCGTGATGGCTAAGGAAGCTTCCCCCGGGAACGGCTCAGATGCACCAGCAGCATGCAGAGCCCCAGGATGGGCAGACACATGGCCCCAGGACAGACACCACCACCACTGGGATGGGAAAGCCTTCTTCCTCCTTGAGGCTTTCCTTGCAAGCCCTGTGAATTGTCCAGGCCCTGCTGGAAGCGATTCTGATGCCCGAGTCCAGCCCAGCACAACCCCAAGGGCCCTTCCAGGTCCTTCTCTTCCTCGTCTCCCCCCGCAGCTCCCCGACCTCCTGCTGGTTTTGCAGGGATCAGGGGAGGTCTGCCCGAGCTGCCCGGGATTTGCAGGGTTTCCTCAGAAATCCTTGAGTACACACAGGTCTCTAGTGGCTGAGATTAAGAGTAAATACATTTGCGGCTGTCTTCTTTAAAGGAGGTCTCTCTTCCTCAAGACCAAAAGAGGAGAAAATCACACAGATTTCGCTGGCCCGGGGGAGGCCCCCGCTGATTTGGGCACACAGAGAGGTCACCGCAGGTGACTCGGTTTTCATCAGGAGCCAATTCCAACTGAACCAGCACAGGCAGGAGAGAAATTGGACAAATCCTTGGCAGGGACCCGAAAAAGCCATGGCAAGTGATGCACTGCTGGCACAAGACCCGGGGTTCAGAGAGCTGCAGGCACAGCCGGGCACCGCGTCTGCACAGGGAGGTGTTTGAGCAAGGAGCGGGCAAGTTCCTGAGCAGCTCGGCCAAGGAAGGCGGTGCACTGAGAGACGGCAAAAAAAAAAAAAATATTTTGGGGGAAAACACCAAAGGAAATTCCCACGTGCAGACGGAAGGAGATGTTCCTGCCCAACAAGTGAATAAAGAGTTGCCCCAAGCCTCTCCCCGCCTCCCTTCTGCCAGGACGCCTGTGGCCAGAGCCAGCCTCGGAGGAGGAGGTGGCACTGAGAACATGCACGCCGCCACCTCCCACCGCGCTCAGCTGGTGCACGGCCGGAGAGCAGCACCGGCGCCACCGCAGAGAGGTGTGAGAGAGCCTCCTCCAGCCTCCTCCATCTTCCACCAGCCTCCACCAGCATCCTCCATCTTCCACCAGCCTCCACCAGCCTCCTCCAGTCTCCTCCAGCGGGCGCTCCCCAGCACTGCACAAGGACCCCGTCTCCTTTAGGCACAAGGCAACCGTGCGAGGCAGAGCAGGGAAAGAAATCCACGTCGTTGCTTTGGCCAGGATGGAGGCTGAAATGGCAGCCGCTCCCCTCATGCAATATAAATACTCCGGTGGGCTAAAAACATCCGTCTTCTGCCCAGCCACACTGCGGCACGTCTGTTATCCGAATTTTGGGTAACAGAAACTTCTCCAGCCACGCCAGACCCAAACACCGAACACCAAAGCCGCGCGCGGACACGCGATGTGCTCCAATTAAGAGCCGAAGCCTCGCTGCAGAGGTATTTATCCACACCATAAAAGCCAGCTGGGATCAAGCTTGTTAATTAAAAACAAAAGCCCGCATAATGCTCCCGTTAAATGGGATTATGGACACTAAAATAACCCCCTGCCCGCTGGTAACACCGAGGCCGGGCCTTCTCTCCGCTTTAGCCGGCAGAGGGCAGGCAGTGGCCGCAGGGCTGCACCGAGAGCCTACAGCGGGCCCCCCCCGCGCTGTCCCCCGTCCGTGGTGGGCACCTCACGGCCATATGGGGCTGCAGGGGTCAGCACCCGGCCTGACCCCCCCCCCCGCTGCTCCCCGTCACCTCCCTGGGAGCTGCTGGGACGTCTGCGCCCCAGGGCAGAGCACGGCGAAGCACTGAAGTGCTGACTTTATTCTGTAAGCCTCAGGTCTTCTTTATTTTTTCCCCCCTGCTCATCTCTAGACTAAAAGGAGATGGCTCCCTCCATCCAAAATCAGGCACAGAAAAACCCACAGAAGCATCCCGCGGTGCTACGGGGCCAGGCAGACCGCGCAGATTTTGGGGGGGGGGGGGGCAGATTTTGGGGCTGCCACGCCGTCGGTCCCCGCCGCCAAGCCATGTCCTTTTGTGCCGGCCCTGGTTAACGAAGGGACGAGCGCTAATTGCGGGCAGCTCCTTGCTGCGGGGTTCGGGCTTTGCCCCACAGCTCTCCCCCGAGGACAGCGGGGACACGGCGGGGGTGTCTCCATGCCCACCCCACGGGCACGGCGGCTCAGCCCCTCACAAGCCCAGCTCCAAGAGCGGCCCGGTACGAGCACCAGCCCTGGCCTGCAGCTTCCCGTGGGTAAACAAAGCCTCCTCCTCCTCCTGCCTCTCCCCTTCCTCCCGGCACAGCCAGACAACATTGTCCAGCCGAGGACAATAAGCCGCTTTTTTTTTTTTTTTTACCCCTGCAGAAGCAGAAATCTGCAGCGCCAGGAGCCACGCTTCTGCAGAGGCTGCCCCAGGGCCCCCCCGCAGCGTCCCCCAGCATGCTGCACCTCCCTGGGGCTGCCCCCAGCCCTGCCCCGTTAATGTGAAGCTGACCAAACCCCCACCACCCCGACACCTCCAGGTCCTGGGAGGTGTGATCCAGAAACCCAAAGATGCAAAGGCTCCGCTCTGTGACTTGCACAGCACAGTTAAGCCCATTCTGTGCCAATCAATCATCCAATTAATAAAGTATTTAGAATGTGGACACAGCACCTCTGGTATTCTTAGGACTTTTGTGAGGATATTTTAAAAAATGGGCCAAAACCTGGCTTTCCCATAACCCCACGGCTCCTTCTTGCTCAGCACCTTTGCCCTCACACTCTCATTCACAGGGTACTGCAAAAGGGGGTTTCTTCCCCAAACCAGACCTGGGTAGCCCCAGGTTCGTGCTCGGGGACATCCCAGGCCTCCTGCACGAGCTCTTTCTTCCCAAGGAGCAGGGTTTGGCTCCTGCTGAGCACCCGAAGGCGGGCTCGCAGCTGAGGGCCCAGCGCTTCTGATGTGCAGAGGAACATATGGCCCGGCATATGCAAATGCATTGTCACCCCCAGCACAAAGCAGAGGGGTTTTCTGGGGAAGATTTCTGGCGAGGACAGAGGGCATAAAATAAAAAAATAAAAAAAATAAAAAAAAAAGAAAGATCGGCAAATCAAACCCTGAGCAGATCTGCGGTATCTAGGTTACCTTAATTATGTTCAGCTAAATATGGATGCCAATTAATTAGATGGCTGCCGATTTCCAAAGAAAATTAGTTTACTCTTAATGAGCTAATCAGTTCCTATTTAAAAAAAAATAATGAAATTATTAGGTTGTACAAAGGAGCGTGCAGTCACTTGACACGGAGAGCCAAGGTCTGCTCCGACGGGGGCCGACGGTCCCATGCGAACAGGTTGCGAGCAGCACCACGCTCCCTCTGCTCTCATCCCGCTGGGACTGCGCTCTGTTTGCCAGGAAAAAATGGTGATTTTCTGGCAATCCTGGGTTAGCAGCTTGGGATTTGGGGCCTCGAACAAGCAGAGTGTGCATGGGCGCACTCACAGCCCGGGGCTCGGTGCCTGCAACGCCGCAGCACGGGCAGGAGGCAGAGATGCAGGCGGCAGCGCTCCGACGGGTGAGGAAAAGCTCCTTGTTTGCAGAATATTAATAAGAGTCAAGCTGTGCGCTGCAATTAAAACGCTGATTATAATTTCTTCCATCTGTAGCCGATGCTACTCGAGAAATTAAATAAAAATGCAGAAGGGATGCGGACTTTACGTGGGGAGAAGCGGCCGCTCCTGACAGGGCGGCTTCTGCAGAGCCAGCTGAATTGTTTCGGGGGGGTTAAAGCTGCATCAAGGAGAGATGCCCAGATCCGTGTGGACACTCCTGCAAAGAGCTGAGGGAAGCCTTCGTGGGGAAGAGAAAGCCCGATGCTGCAGGGGGAGTACGTGCTCCAAAGAGCATTAATAGCACCGAAGTGTGCTCGGTGCCTGTGTGCAGTGCTCCGGGCTGGTGCAGCTGCAAACCAACCCCCAGCACGGCACGGGACGTGGCTCCCAAACACCAGCTGCTCGTGAGGGGCTGCGGCTTGGTGATGAAGTCCTAAAAATAAATTCTGCTCGAGGTGGCACTGCTGCAGCGCACGGAGCAAAAGCCCTGCTAGAAAGGCTTTGGGGCCGGTGACGTCCCTGGGGCCAGGCGTTCCCTCGCCCAGCCCTGAGGCAGGACAGAGAGCCGATGAAAAAGAGACGGATCGGGTGTGGTTTTGTTCCTCCTTATCTTCTGGAGCTGCTGCAGATGAGTCACAGCCGGGACCGGGCAGCCGCAGGCTGTGCCGAGCTGTACTGAGCTGTGCTGAGCTGAGCTGTGCTGAGCTGTGCTGTGCCAGCCGAGGATGCAGAGCTCATCTGGACCACGGCGGGCACAGCCTGGCCTTAAAGGGGCTAGGACGGGGATTTTGCAGTGGAAAATTTGGGTGCAGAGCTGTGCGCTCACACTCGCAGCTGCCCGCAGCACCACATCTGATGGGTGAGCCCACGGGGCCCAGCTCATGTACAGGGCAGGGACCTGCGACCTGCTGGGCAGGACGGGGGCTCCCAGAGACCCCCCGGCTTTTTGGGAGCCATGCTGGTGAAACACGGGGGTGGAAAACCTGTGTGGCCTCTGCTGCTGCACGAGGTCAGGTGGGGACGTGCCCAGCGCCCAGCCTGCCATCAGCCTGCGGGCACGTGCTCATGGAGAGGCCAAAAACAGGAGAAGCCTTTCGGAACCAGAAAGGATGGGATGGGATGGGATGGGATGGGATGGATGGGATAGGATAGGATAGGATATAGGATATGGATATAAATATGGATATGGATATGGAAATGGAAATGGATATAAATATGGATATGGATATAAATATGGATATGGATATGTGTAGGATAGGGAGGGATGGGATGGGATAGAACAGAACAGAATATTTCCAGTTGGAAAATTTGTTGCCCTGCAAACGTCGTGGAATCCAAATGTTGCAATTTCTTCCTAAAGAATAAACCCAACTCCCCAGGCCAGCTTCCCAGCACGAGGACACCCCGCTAAGGGAGAGCAGAGGGGGTCACGCCACGCTGCAGGGGGTGCCTGGGGCGCTCTGAGCGGGGACCGCGCCACTCACCCTCGAGCGGGATCGAGGGGCCGCCGCCGGCGCTCTCGGTGACGATGGCGAGGAAGCGGGCGTTGACGGCGCAGAAGTGGTTGTCGTGGACGTTCTTGGTGATGGGATGCCGTCAAAGCAGTGCTCCCGGCTCGCCACCTTCCCGTAGACGTTGCGGAACTTGGAGCTGCGGTACTGCGGGCGCCATGACATCTGCGGGGCAAAGAGCACGCTCAGCATCCCGCTCACCCACCGCCAGCACGTCCCCCCTTGGCCGTCCCCAGGGATTTTCCACCCCCAGCCTGTTCAGGGCAGCCCCGGACACAGGACAGCTCCTGCCTGAGGAAGCGTGGCAGGGCAGATCTGCAAGTACAACCCCCTCCCCCGAAAAGATACCAGAGGTGTCCCCGGTGCAAGATGCAACCCAGAGAAGGCATTAAATGCCTCCGTGCTGTTGCAAAATTTAAGCCAATGGCCCTTTCAGCATGCACTGCTTATCTAGAACACGCAGCACCACTACTTCATGCGCATATGACAAAGGAATTAAGGCTTTTAATGCGATGACTTGGAAATGGATTAGTCTGAGCCACATGAACATGCACTGGTGCAGATAAGAGCACTCAGACAGGGAGCGAGCATCAGATCGCGGTAGCACTGCGTCCAGCTGGCCCGGCTCTTTTTGCACAGGTCTCCCCTTGCAGCAGGGCGCTGCTCACGGGGGCTGCACCAACCCCTCCTGCTTCCCCGCAGCAAGCCGAGCCCTCCGTGCATGCACAGAAACGAGGGCACTACTGCTTGTACTGCCTGCTTTGCTCTTTCTAAGTAAAAGGAAGGCTGTTTTCATCATTTTCAGTCCTTTTTTATTTTTTTTTTTTTGAACAGTCCTCATGGCAGCATTAGTGTTACAGATAAAACCTATGAAGATTTAATGCACGTTGAGTGTGCAGAAGAGCATAAGCGTCCAGGCCACCTCAGAGCAACACAAGTACTCGGCTCTGTCCAAACCCTGCTAATTGCCTGCTGGAGGACTCGGCGCAGCTCCTGTCTTCACAGCCATTGACAAAAGCGTGCAATGCGCACTCGAGCGCTGGGCCAGCTGCTGTGAGCAGCTCTCAGCGAGGGGCACCACCAGGGAAGCATCCCCGCTGCTCTGATGCCCAGGAACCCAGCGACTCCTCCAAGCCCAAGGCCACAGGCACCATCTGCAGCATCTCCCCGGGAGGAAAGAGGACTGCAAACTGTGCCATTTCCATCCTTGACTCCTACGAGCAGCTCATCAGCAGGCTCAGCTCCTGGTTCGGGGCACTGGTCACAGTCCCGAGCAGCAAATCTCTGCCTGCCTGTCCCATGCATCGCAGGGCCAACCACACGAGGGATTCAGCACCGACCTCAGCAGCAGAGCCCCTGTGCCGACGTCCCTCGCTGCATCCTGCGCCCTGCTGCAGCAAGCCGCCCGCCGGCAGGGCCGCATCCTGCTGGGCAGACCCCAGCCCTGAGCCCCGGTGCTTTGCCTTGGCCCGCACCCAGGCATCACTCTGGGAGCACAGCCACATTTTGCAGCCCCCCCAGCGGCTCACACACGGCAGCATCCTTCGGAGGCCGTGCTGGGGCCGCATCTCAGCCCTTCTCCTTGTGCAAAGGCACCAGGGGGTGGGTGCACGGACCCTGCTCTGCCCAGGGTGCCGGGTTTGCACCCCCTGTATCAGAGGCTGTCCTTGGGTCACAAGAAAGAGGACGTGGATCCTTGAGGATTTAACCCAAAATGGGAGCAGAGAGACTTTTTTTGCATGGAAACAATTCTGCTCTGAAAAATGCAGACTCACGTCCAACAAAGCGCTGCGAAGCTTTGCCAAACCTACCCGAGCGGTCAGAGCGAGGCAGGGCAAGAAAAAGCCCCGACCACAACCCAGGCTGCTTCTTTCAAGAGTTTCACTGCTTTTTGCGTTTTCCTTTTGCTGCACAGACCAGTTTTCATTACGAAATTAACTCATTTATGCAGTTAAAAAAGCACGAAAATATCTTTTAATATTTTTTTAAGCTCTCAGTTTGCTCCCCTGTCCCTGGGTGAAGCTTTGCTCCCATTCCTGCTGCCCATGCCGCTCTGCTCCAGACCTATTTTTAAAAAAGCCCCAAATTTACCAGAAGGGCCGTTCTTTCCATACTTCCACACTGAGTTGAGTCTCAGATGACTTGCAGGGTATCCCCACGCAGGAGGATGCCCCACGTGGAAAAAGGGGCCCCTGATATTTCGTGCATTCAGAAACGGAGCCTAATCAGTCGCTGCCAAACGAAGCATCACAGCAAACGAGCTCCGAGGAGCCTGCAGAAATCCCTCACCCCTAACACAGGGCCCTGCAGGCGAGCTGTGGATGCGCCCTCCACGCCGCCCGCCCCGGCAGCGGTGCTGCTTTGGGGATTTCAGCGTTTCTCCATTTCTCTCTTCCCTTTGTTCTTTCACCAAAACTGGGCAAGCCTCCATCCCACCCCCGCCGCAGCGGAAGGAAGCAATAGGCTCGAGTGCGGGTTTGGCTGGAGAGATTCCCCAGTTTCTTTCCTTTGCCCTCCGTGAGCATTTCCTGCAAACAGCGGCCAGCAGCCCCGGGGCCGCAGGCAGCCCGGAAACGCCAGCAGAATCTTGGGAAACGTCTGGGGGCTGCCCAGAGCCCCCATTTCCTGCAGATTTATTGTTCTGGCAGCCGGCAAGGCTTTCCCGGGGCAGGAATAGCTCCTGGTGCCACGGGGGAGATCCCGAGGTCCCCCCCGCTGCTGATTTGGGGACGTGGATGGATGGGAGAGAGCATCCAGGGGAAGCTGCCTCTGGCCTTGGTCCGCGAGGGTGCTCCCGGCACTGGTGGGATCTGCCCTTTGGGGGTCCCTGAACCCCTTCCCCAGGGAGCACGCAGCCATGCAAGAGGATTTTCCTGCAGAAATAAAATGGAAAAAAATTCTGGCTGAGCAAAAAGAGCTGGCTTCCCATTGTGTCGTCCCATTTGGATATTTTTGTGAGCGATGCGTCAGTTCTGGACGGATGAAAACTCCGAGTCTTCACGCAGGCACCTGCTTTATTCTCCCATTTCATTCCAATATTTATTCCTCCGTTTGTTTTTCCCCAGGACACATTCAGACCTTCTCCGTGAGGCCCCTGCCTGCAGGTCTGTGCATTTCGTGGACGCCGCAGGGCAGAAGCAAAGCCCACCGAGGGCTTTTGGTCGCACACCTCACGCTGCAAGCACGGGATGCTGAGAGTTTGCAAGTGGGGAAGTCAAAATTTGTGATTTCACCAGAAACGCCATTTTACTACGGAAAACGGCTGCAAACAAGTGCAGGTTTCTAGCCGGCAGGAGGACAATCTCCTGTCCCATGGGCTGTGCAACCCAGCCGGGGAGGAAAGCAGCCCCTGCCCCGAAGGAATTCAGCTCGGTGGAGACAAAGGGGAGAGGAAACGCTGGAAAAACCTTGCAGCCACGCTGCTGTCCCACGCCGCAGCCCCCCGGCCCCGCTGCCTTCTGCTTCCTCCCGGGGGCTTTGCTCAGGATCGTGCCTGCGGGGAGCGAAGCACCTCGTGTCCCCTGGGGCATGGGGAGAGGTGGCCACAACATGGACACTCTGGCATCAATGCGCAGAGCCCCCCATGTGCCAGGGGATGGGGAAATTCCCTCAGAACTTAGATTGAAACACGGCATTTGCTTCCTTCCCCTGAATTTAAGCCCTTGCTTGATCTCATTTCAGGCAGCCGATGGGAGCGCTGCTGCCGGCTGCTCTCCAGGCGACGGAGGATGCTGGGAACCAGAAAAGCCCTGCTAAATTTAGCTCCCACGTGCAGCAAACCCCGGCCATCCACCTGCGTGCTCGCTGTAAGCCGCAGGCAGCCCCAGAGCCCCGGTCGGCTCCTGCTCAGCTCCGGCCACAAGCAAGCAGCCCCCGTCACCGCGCAGCGCCGAGCGAGGGGCAGCATCAACCACCCTACGAGGCATATTTTATTATGAAACTTGCTCTCTGAGTACTTCTCTACTTTCTGCTGATGCTAATGGCATTTTATTTTTCCATCACCTCACTCTCAATGGCTTGGAGACATTAAAAAAAGCAAAACTATCGATTTATCGGAGCCATTTCCATCCATCCCCCAGAATCAGACTGATGCGCCGCCACTTCCAGTGCTCACTGCAGCCCCGCGTTATTCTTGGACTCTGACTCTTCCTGTAATTGCAAAACTCCTCCCTTGTTTTAGGTTGAGCAGAGCTTACAAGAAAAATGAGAACGCTATAAAGCACTTTGAAGCACGGCAATAAAATAAATCACCTCCCCAACCACAACGTTCAGCATCAACACTGAACCTCACGGAACACAGCAGCAGAGAAATTCTCCTCTCTGCCCCAGCGTTTTTGGGATGGCTGCAATGTTTTACTTGTTTAAGTGCTTGAGGGGAAGAGCGTGTCCCCAAATCCCTCACTGGAAGGGGGAAATCTCTTTCACAGCAGGAGCTAGAGCAGAAAATAGGCGTGCTGGGGAGCTCCGAGCAGCGACACGGAGCCTTTTCGGAGTCAGGGCACGGCATCCGCAGCGCGGGGCGTTTGTGCCAGGCCAACTCAGTTCTTTCCCTGCAGCCACGGAGCTGCAGTGAGGGCAGCCTCCATCCCAGCTCTGCCTCCCGAGGGAGGCTGCCCAGGCCGGGCTGGAGCAGATTTGGGGAGGTTTTTGCTCACGGTGCCCAGCAAAGAGGTGGCTCCTTGCTGCGCCAAGGGAAACTGTTCCGCACATCCTTCCTCTAGCAAAAAGGATGTCATTGAAGATGCGCCTTTAGAAGAAAACCAGAGGAGAGCTGGCTTGTTTCAGGGCATTTGTCAGTGCATCGCTTTTGTGCTGTTCTTCAAAAGCAGAGGAAAAGCAGAGGGTCAGGAAAGACACCCAGGGCAATATTGCAGTCAGAGAGCCCCACGTTCGCAGCCTCGGGGGAAGCCTACAACATTCCCTGGCACCTCTGCAGGCTCCCATGAGTTCCTCACCCTGACACTGCCCCACAGCAACAGCAGATACGTGCAGCAGATGAACGGGAGCATGAAATGTAGGTCGGTTAGAGAGAGATTTTCCATACAGGGCGGTGCTGGATGAGGGCACGGACACCGGGGAGCTGTCGGTGGCTGCAGCCCCTGCCAGCACGTGGCTCTGGTGAAGGACAGGCAGGCTTTCCTCTCGGACAGCATCGTCTGGTCCTCGCATTGAGGATTTAGGGAGCTGCCCTGCTTCTCCTCCCCACATCTATCCCAGGAGTGGTATCACGTACCACAGGGCTGGCAGGGGAGCAAGGGATGGCTGCAGCTGCCCGGGGGCGAGGGGCGCAGGGGGCTCCCCGGGGTGCAAAGCCCAGAGAAATCCTGTGGCTGCAGGGGGGCGAATGCCAGGGTGGGAAACGGGCATTTATTCGGGTGCTGGTCTCAGGCCCTCCTCCAGTTTGATGGAAGAGAGCGGCTTCAGAAGCAGTTGCATTGAAAAGAAAAAAAAAAGAAAAAGAAAACCAACACACAAAGAACTATTTTTTTCCCCCTGTTTTCCAGGCTTTTCTCTAGGATGAAAAGCCGTTCTGGAGGTGATGTGCCAGGGGTGCCCCTCCAGCCCCACGTCAGCTGGCAGAGCTGATCCAAGCCGTGGTTGCCGCGGCCGGCGGTGCACAAAACCCCTCGGTCACCCTGGGAACGGCAACTGCGGCTCGCCTGGGGAAAGGAAACAAGCAGCAAAAGCCCAGCCCCTGCTTGGCCGCGTTTCTGATCTCCTGGCAGCTCCAGCCTTTGCCTACCAGCAGCAGGACACAGCTCTTGTCTCAATGTGTTTATTTTTAAATGCATCTTTTCAAGCATCGGGAGTCTTGGCAACAGCAGCCGGGGAAGGAGAGCTTGCGCAAAGAGCCCCTGACGCTGCAATAGGCAGCCACCCAGCAAAGGGTGCTGTAATCCCTTAAAAATCTCCGCTTCCTTTTATAGTACTGCTTAATGGGCCTCCGTGATGGGAGCTTTCAGGGAAATGAGGTTCTGCTTTCACCTGCAGGGAGCGGGGGCTGTGGCGATGCCCCCCGAGCCCCTTCCCTCTGGCTGCTGTGGGTGGGAAGGGGCCGGGGGGGCTCCGAGCAGCCACGAGGGTTTTTGCAACGGCACGTAGCGTCTGTGTGCGCTCGGAGAGGTTTCTGAAGGGAGAGCGCTGCTTTCAGCTCCCGAGGAAAACCTTTCCGGTCCCCAAGAAAATCGTCGCATGAAGGAATTGTGCTGGGAAAAAGAAAGCCTGGCAACCACCTTGTGCCTAGAGTATCTGGGGCTTTCACGAGCGGCTTTGTGGTGCTCCAGGAGACGGTGCCTTTCCAAAAGCCCATTAGTCCCACTTTCCGCGCCTCCTCCTGGTGCTCCTGTGTCCCCACCGTGTTCCCCAGGGGCAGGAGAGCAAACTGGGGCTCGCCTCTCACCCAGCTACTGGGGAGAGCTCTGGCAGGAGAGGGCTCCCCGGGGGCTGCCTTCCCCCCCTGCTCTCCCAGGCAGCGCGGACCCGCTGCCTGCACGTCCCTGGCAGTCACAGGGCAGGGTTGTTTTCCATCGGAAGGTCGGCGGAGCTGGGGTTTGACATTTGGAGTATCGATCGGCCGCTGCAGCAATGAAGTGTTACCAGGCAAGAAAAGAGCTGCTTTCTGGAGATGGCTTCATTTCCAGGCAGCAGGCAGCCGCCGGGTCCCCGTCCCCTGCCCGGGGACACTCCTCACTGCTCGCACGTGGGGAGCAGGGAAGGAAATAGCAAAACTGCTCATCGGGGCTTAATTTGGAGGGGAAAGACGCCGTGTCAGCGTCCAAGCACATCAGCATGTGCCTTTCTGGACACAGCCATCATCCCCCTAGACCCTGTGGGTTGGGCACGACCCTGCTGTGGCCCCCAAGACCCAAGACCAATAAATTAGTGGTGGCAAATGGAAAAATAAAAAAAAAAATAAAAAATGGTATTTTTATCATTTGGGGAGGGGGAAATGCACAAGCAGGAGGAGCCTGGGCAGGATGTGGATCAGGGCAGGGCAGGTGCCGGCCCAGGCTCCTCCGGACCTGGAGGATGGGACCTGCTGGGTGCCCGAGCAGCATGAGGGCAAAGCGTACAGGTGGGATCTGTGGTGCTGGAATCCGCTCCCTAAGGAAAAGCTTGAAATTAAGCAGCACTATTTCGATAAGATCCCCGGCATTGCCAAAATTAGTCATCAAACGCTGATTGTTCCATGCACATTAGATTAGAGCCAAAAAAGCGCTAGTTTTAATCTCTTCAGTGCTCCGATGCTGCTCAATTCAACCTTGAGAGCAGCTTTTGTTCACATTAATGGCTTTCATGCTAACGAGGCTCAGCGAGATTTAAGGTTTAGGCACATCCCGTTCCTCGCTGCAGTAACACCTCCGCCAGCGAGAGCAGCACACGTCCGCGGGGCTGCCCCACCACGGCCCAAAATCCGGGCTCGGGATCATCGCAGAGCCACGCTTGGACCGAGGCACGACTGCAGCCCCTACGGTGTAAAATCAGCCGGGCTGAGCAATGCTGAGCCTCGGGTGTAAATTAAATGATTTCTCTTTTGTGCTGAGGGCCCAGGGCTCGGTTTGGCCCCGCTGCATCCATCACAGCCTTATCCAAATGCCCCGCGCGGGACACTCACCAGGCTGCCGTGCTTGCTTCCCAGCACGCTAGACTTGTGGAGGTCTCTCATTGACTCGACAAGAGCTCTGTGCAGAGAGGGAAAGCAAAAACATTCAATTCACCGGCCCCGGGGGGGCGCAGACAAGCAAACACACAAACCCTGCCCACCCCTGGGGGCAGAGCCGGGGGGGCTTTGGGTGTCAGCGAGCATCCCAGACCCCCCCAGCTGCTCACCCAGGGGAAGCCACCCTGCACAGGGGTCCAGCATGTGGCAGGATCCGGCCCCTCTGCCCCCGGGGGGATGCTCTCGGGCAATTCGTGCCCAGCCCCATCAGCGCCGGTGCTGTGCTGACCCCCCCGGGGCCGGCAGCCCCCCGCCACCTTTGAGGAGAAGCGCACGGTGCCGCCTACGCCCCCTTGGAGAACAAAGCGATTCCAGCACAAAGAGTTTCCATCCCTGCCACGTGCACGTGGCAGCCGGTAGGTGCACTCCCTGACTCACAGCCCGTCAAGGTGCTTGTGAACCTCCCCAAAAACCCCGCTACAGACCCAGCTGCTCGTGCCCCATACCCCCGGAGCACCGCCAGCCCCGGCCACGAGCCCTGCGCCAGGACATGCCCCTTAACGGGGAAAATGCAAAAAGGGGAACGTTTTGGGGTGTATGCAAAAATCCGGCGCAGCTGGCGCCACAAAAGGCAGGTCTCACCAAGGGAAAAGCTGGTTAGCGTGCTGCCGCGAAGCAAATTTCTAAAATTGCACAATTTCAAAGGTCTTGGTCCTAGGATTTGGGCTGGGAGTGCTCAGCACAAGAAGCACTTGACCTTTGGATGAAGGGGCTGACGAGGCGGGTTGTGGGAAGGCCAGCACGGGCTGGTGGCCACAGCTCACTGCTCGCCCCTCGGAGCAGCCCCTGGCAGCAGGATCCCACCGAGCCCCCACCACGCCGATATTTGCATCCCAATTAGTAATAAATGTTCAAGGAAAGAGTCTCCTCCTTGGGAAGAAGCTGTCCCAGCCAGCCACAGGCTCGTGCATGTTTATCCCACTGAGGACAGGCACCATTTTCCCTGTCCCCACATACACAGCCCATGGAGCAGGGGACAGCCCACCGACCCACCGTGACACTTTGGGGACCCCAAATCCTACAGGAGCCAGCAGAGCTCCTTGTTTCCTCCTCATGGACCCATCTGGCTGACAGCACGAGCACCTGGAGCAGCAGGGAGCAGCTGGGGGGATTCAGCTCTGCGTCCAGCCTCAGGAAACACCTGGGGGCTCTGAGAAACACCGGAATAAATGCACCGAGCAGCACCTCGAGGAAGAGCAGTCTCCTATAAAACAGGCTTGCAGCAGCAGCTGTATCCACAGGGCACGCCTTGGCTTAATGTTGCATTAAAAATAAATAAAAATGGGGTTTGGTGCTGAATTTGCAGTGCCCTTATTGCAGGGTTTTGCATTTGCTGTAGCCAAAGATGAGGTTATGGATGGAATTGCCTTGCAAAGCACGAGTGCCAGCGCTGATGTGGCCTGGCTGCCTCATTCCCAGGCGGGCTGGCACCACGGGTACCGAGTTCCCGTGCACATCAGCATCCCCATGTACATCCCCGCACATCAGCATCCGCGCATCCCATTTCTAGGTGCTGCGATGGTATCAGTACTGGTGCAACAGGCAGGCAGAGGAGAGGCTGGGGAGGCCCATCTGACAAATATTAAGGATTTATCCCATTAACAGGGTCTAAACAAAGGACAAAAGACAGATGACCATTTCTGAGGCGGTATCTGCCAGCTGAGGTTTTTCCAGTCTGGAAGGAAGTGCCTGGGTTTTCCCCTGAGTTCAACTTGTCAAAGATTTCTCCTTCCCAGAGCCCGCTGGCTGCAGGGGAAGAGCCCCTCTGCCCCCCACGCTGGGGGAAACAAGCCCCAGGCGAGGCCAGACCCCCCCAGCCGGGCTGTCACCCCATGTCCCCGTCCCTCCTCGGGGCTGGATGATGTTTGGTGCTGTGCACTCAATCCTGGATCAAGCCCCTCTGGTGCCCTTGGCACCCCATCTCCCCTGAGGTCCCCACATCACAGGCGTGAGCCCAAGGATGCCATGGGAGGGGGACAAGACAAAGGGACACTCCGTGCAACGGGGTCAGCCCCAAAGCATCCTGGTGGCAATGGGGCTGCAAAGCTCGGGGCACTTCAGGCGGTCCCCCCCCATCCCAGACCACAAAAAGCTCGGTGCCGGGCCTCAAGGCAGCGGCTGCAGCTGCTTCCCTATCAGCAGGGGCCCCGTTTGGGGCTGTTTTTCCCCCAGGAAGCTTTCTGGGGGCAAAACAAACCTCGCCGCGTCTCCCGGGCCCACGTGCTGAGAAGAAATGCAAGGCTCATGCTCGCCGATAAATCATGTAAACAAGCCCGCTTTTCCTCCCACTCTGTTTCCCAACTCCTTCCCACCCTGCGAAGCCAGCGGAAACATTTTGATGGAGAACAAAGGGCCGGGGGGGGGGCTGAGCTCCCGGGCCAGCACCTCTGGGCCCCCGGAGCTGCCCCAGGTCACCCGCGCTGAGCATGGGATTTCGCCCTCCTTTTGCAGAGCTTGCAGCTCCTTGGAACAGTATTTCCTTTGGGCAAGAATATTGCACGCTCGTTCTCAGCTTGAGAGCTTTTAAAGAAACTTGGGGAGTCTGAAATCTCTTTTTCATGTGTTTAGATGAGCGGGTAACAAAGCAGATCTCGCACCGGCATCAGCAAACCGTGCCACACGTCCCCGGGAAGACTGAGGCAGGGACGCGGTCACAACAGGCTTCCCAGCCGGATTTAGGAAGAGTAAGTGGGGCTACCAATGTGCCAAGAGAAAGCCTCCGATGGGAGGATGCCATAAATGCAACCCCCCTAAACTCACCAGATTTTATTATAAAGAGGTGAAACATCACACGGATGGGTATGAAATAACTGGGGAAAAGGGGGAGAAGGGCGGCTGCTGGGCCGTGCAGGTGAGAAACCACCTGGGAAGATGTTAAAGGACTGGGGTGGAAAAAGGACCACAGGAGCACTGACATTTCTACATATGCAGCAGCCTGAAAAAGTCCTTGCTAAGCCCCAGCTTTGTATGGGAAATGAACCACAGAAACTTATTCATGAAGGGAAATGATGGTTTTCTAAAGCAGGAAGATGCCGCGGCGGCGAGCAGGTCGGGCACGTCGCTGCCACGTGGTGTTTCCTGCCTGAGGACACCGAAGGGTTCCCCACACAGCCCCCTGGCTCCCCCTGTGTCCCCGGGCATTTGTGCCGTGGTCCTGGACAGCTTGTAAGGCTGCAAGAGTTTGTTGGAAGTTTGTCCCAGCGAAGGGCCAAAAGTTTTCCAGAAGAGAAAAGGATTAAAAAAAAAAAAGAAAGAAAGAAAGGCAAACAAACGCTATCTTCTAAATATTTCAGGCCTCAGAAATTTCCTGGCCAGCTGGGAAGTGCCAGCGCCAGGGCAGGGACGTGGGAGGCACCAAGGCCGTGTCCCGCGGCCCCCCCGCTGCCAGCCCGCGCCGGGGGCGAGCGCGCTGCTCACAGACCCGGCCTTGTGCACGGCTCTGGGGGGGGAACCAGCCACGGGAACCACACGGAGCCTCCTTGTTCGGGCAGGAACAAGCCCTCAGCAGGACCTTTTTAACAAAATCGAGCTGTTTCCATCCTCAATGCCCCCCCAGGGCCTGGCTCAGCGCGGGCACAGCGAGGGCTCCTCACCTGAGCTCTGCTCCGCGGGCTCGCCGGGCACCTCCTGACACCCAGCTTCTGGCTCGGGGCTCAGGGAGAGGCTCCTGGGCCCTGCAGGAAAGGGACAGCCCCGTTAGAGCAGCACCCCCGCCCCCAGCCCCCTCCCAGTTTCCCACCAGCAGTGCAATCGCTGCGAAGCACGGGGCTGGAGCCTGCAGCCATTCCCCATGGCAGAAGCTGGTTTAAATATTGCCTTCTGCCCCTGCTACAGAGCTAAAACCATACAGATTGCCTGGCATGGGCAACTCCGCAAACACCCCGGGCACCACCGGGCGTGTAAACCCAAATCAGCAAATCCAAACCGCATTCACTCCACAATGCCCAGCGCTGCTCCCCCTGTCCCCTGCAGGGTCAACAGCCACGGCAGAGTGGGTTGAAGGGGTTTCCATAGGGCCCGACAGCTCAGAGAAGGGACCAGGACAGGGGGGTGTCAGGGGAAAACCACCACGTGAAGGGGGAGAAAGCCACATCCTCGTGGCTGTGGCTGGGACGAGGCTGGGACCACACTACAGGGCAGCCTGGGGCTCATGTCCCGGGGATGAGCCTGTCCCTGTCCTCCAGCATGGTCCCTGCTCTGCTCATCACCTGTCTTCCACAGCAGGGCCCAAATCCAGGCTCAGGCCTGCAGGGTTTTGCCCTAATTCCCCATTTTCTGCAATACAAGTGGTGTCAGGGCCGCTCCGCCCTCTGCCCGAGGTTTTGCTGCCGGGTCCCAGCAATGCTCGAGGCCCTGCAGAGCGGGCCCAAGTGGCTTTGCTAACGGCTTGGTGAGGAACAAAGGAGAGAAAGATTTCTGGGAGCCGAGCTCCGCGCTGGTTCCCTTCCAGACGGTGAAAGATTCGATTCACAGATTTGTGGGGGACTCTAGCAGCTGGCCCCGTCACGTAGGTTTTGCCTGCTGCCAGATTTCGGTAATTACACACTGACTTGGGAGATAGGAATCCAGGATCCGACTACTTCGAGCTCTCTGCTAGCTGGATAATGAATTGAACTATTCATCATTTGATAAAATTTCCATGAAAAGGAGAAGGGGGGTGGGTGACCCCGCGTCGCATTCTGCATGGTATGAATTACAGCGAGCGAGCCTGCTGGCCGCAGCCGGGCAGTAGTAAAGCTCCAGATTAATGCTGCATTGAATCACAATTAAAACTCATTAAAAAGCCGCGGGCCAGTTAAGTTGCCTTTGATGAGAGTAATGCTTCTGGAAATGGGGAGCTTCCATTTTTAGACTCAAAGCGGTCCGTTATGCTCTCCCAACCCCCAGAAATCCCAGCAAAGCCGAAGATTAGCGAACATTGTTTGAGTGCTCCTTATTATTTGTGCTTTATTAGCAGTCCCGTACTGACAGCCCTGTTCTGCTCCCACCCCAGCTGTTCCCTCCTTCCAGTCGTGGCCCCAGGCACCGTTATGGGATCTCCGCCACCCGCACGCTGCAGAACAGCTCCTCCACGGCTCCCAGCACCGCACCTGCCCCGGTCCTTGTGCACAGTTCCCTATTTATGAGCAAAGCCTGGGCAGCACAAACACAAGAGGGTTTTCCAGCCGCCGCATCGCTGAATCTCAACTAAAAATATTCTCCAGCCTTGATTCCGAGACAGCAAGAGGCAGAGAGCTCTGCCCCAAAAGCCATTAGCAAAACCCCATGCAATGACAAATCCCATTAATCTACTTGCTGCATATGTTGGTTAGCCTGCACCTACTTCCTTTAACGCGAGGCTTATTAATATGATTTGGCGCCGATCCCCAAGCACCATCACCCAGCACACGCAGCATTGCCCTAAATTTGGGTTTAGTGACCGTCCGGAGAAGACTTCCCCAGTCAGTTCTCCAGAAAAGAAGTCAAGCTGTGCTGCCCTAAGCCTATTTTCCGCAAAGCCATTTTGCCTGATAACATGGCCCGGTGCCTTCAGTCAAGCTTTGTATCGATCGAACCAGCAATCAGCTTTTCCACAGGCAGCACTTGTCCCAGACACTAAACCTGCCCTTAGTGGCACAGCAGAGGACGGGGCCACCAGGGCCAGCACCTCCGCGGTGCTGTAGCCACCCTCCCACGGGCCCTGAGGTAATAATTACTGCTTGACCATGTCTGGCTGCGTCGCTTCTTTACCATTTTTGATCACGACAGGCCACGGACGCAATTTCCTCTCCGGGTTTTTGGTTTTGGCTTCATCTACTCAGTGAACTAAGAGGATGAGCTGTTATCTAAGCAGCATAGCTTGATGACTAATACCAATTAATAGATAATAAACCAGAGGAGCCCATCGGATAATTCTGTCTAGTGCATGCCACAGGACCTCCCAAACTGCATCCTTTCTAAACCGTGCCCTTTAGAAAAGCCTCCAGTCATTTTAAAACTATATTTCCCGAATTAAGACTCCCTTGGGCCCCTGTTAATTTGTGTTCATGGTTAATTATTCTTTGGGAACAGCCTCTGGCAATGGGCAGGAGCTGGAAGCACCACACCAAGCCAGTCCCAGTCATCTGGGGTGCAGAATTGTTCACCCCCAGCAAAGCCCAGCCCTCCAGCAACGCTCCACTTGCTGCAAAACCCATGCCCGGCAGACAGCGTTTTGCTGCTCCCACAGCTAACTTCTCGCTTGCTTTTATGCGAGCTTTGCCCCTTAATGAACATGGAGGTCAGTGTCACGCATCCCTGCTAGCAGCTTTATCAAGAGAACACGCAGCTCCGGGCAAAATACCAGGCGAGTTTGGGAAAATCTGCTTCCCAAGTATTTCTCTCCTTCAGTTTTCTGCCAGGGGTCTGGTCCCAGCAGCCTGATGGGTGCCGTTGTCCCTCGCACCCCGGCGGAGCACAGCTGCGTCCCGAGGGCACAGCAGGTCCCTGAAGTGGAGACAGATGTCGGGCTGCGTCTGGGGAGAGGCGCTCTCCGTGTGTTGCTGCTGCTAGCAGATTTGTTTGGCTTTGTGGCATGGGCCCTTCTCTTTATACATAATGGGTTTGGCCTGTTTTCCTGCTTGCACGCAACGGATCCCAAACCTGTGCCCCAGACCCCCCCTAAGCCAGCTGAGCTGCAGCAGGGATGAATTTGCCCCTGACTCCTAGAGCAAGTCTCAGCTGAAGGCCATCCATTGCTTTGCTGGATCTGACTGCAGGGCCTGGAGAAAGCAGAGGTGGTGCTGGGGAGCATGGCACGGCATGGCATGGCATGGCACGGCACAGCACGGAGCACGATGCAATAACTCAGTGATGCACAGGAGGCCTCACAGCATTCAGGCAGATCCCCGAGCGGGAGGAGTGGGCTCTTTTCGCCTTGCAATCTGCCCTTCTCCATCCTATTTATAACCCGACTCAACTCTCCTGGGTAGGAAACTCCCACGGCAGAGCGACGTCTGGGGATGCGCCGCGCTCGCTTGCATTCCTCGCTGTGGGAGGGAGGGGGCGGCTCAGGATGCGAACGAAACCAGCTCGCTTCGCATCCTGACAGCACTTCTCGGCCCCCTCCTCGCCTTCCCCCGGCCCCCACGCTCCAAGAAAAGCTTTCTGTGTCCCCACGCCTCGGGCGTGCGCTGAGCTAGCTCTACCTGGCGCTGGGCACCTGGGCCTGGCTATCCTATCTGTTTTCCTCTAGATGCGAATTGCTCAGGAATGTTTGCCAAGGTTGTAAAACCGTTCCCACTGCCACTGTTTGCAGCAGCTGCTGGGAAGTGGCCCCAGCTTGGGAGTTGTTGTAGGAACACGGCGTGGGACTGTCCCTGCCGCGCTGGGGGCTGCAGGCGGCGCTGGGACTCAGACACCTGCTCCTGGGCAGCTGTGGGGAGCCCTGAGGCTCTCCTCCCATGGGCACAGGCACAATTCCCAGTTCCCAAACACTCCAGAGCCGTCCCCCAGAGCACCTTGGCTGCCAGCTCCCTGCGAGCAGCCAAAACCACACTGAAAAGGCATCTCCTGTCCCACAGGTGCCTGTGCTGCTTTATTCCCCTTCCACGTCTCCGTGCCAGCCTCGTGCCCAGGAGGGTGCCATGGGCTCAGGACACTTTTGTCACTGCAGAGCTGGGGCCTGGCTCCCAACCTGCACCGATGCCATGGCACCTTCAGGGCCCTGCTAATACCTTCCAAAGACAGTCCATATTGCAAGGAATAAAACCCACGGGGTGTGTTAGGGCTTTACAGGGCCTTAGCAGAAGTGTACTTGGCGCACGCAGTACAGATCATCCCAGTATACACCTCTGGTCCCTGAAAACCACAGCAGCATCCTCCCCCGTACTCCTGAACACGCTCTCCTCACAGCCTGGCCTTTTCTCAGTGTAGCTCCGAATAAATCTGTTTACACTCAGGAGAAAAAAAAAAAAATCACAAGTGTTAAGAAGCTCTACAAATTAATCAGCCTGGCTTAGGTCCGTGACACTTTAATATCAGCAGGTTCGCAGTTCTTTTAACCCGAGTGACCTTTTGGGCCAGCCCATCAATCCCCCTCTCAGCACCCAGAAGGGCTGGAAGTGTTTTTCCTTCCACAAGTGCTGCTGGGTTTGTCCGGCCGGCGGGGACCTCGGGGCAGCACGACGCAGCACGGCGCGCATGGAAATAGCCAACAACGGACCAAAACACTGGTGACCGCCCAGCAAGAGCGGAGCAGGCAAAATGCAAGTTGTCTGCTAAGGAGCGAGAAGCAGGGGAGTAATTCCTCCTCTCTTCACCTGGGCACGCACCAGCGCCGGCCCTGGAGCTGCTTCAGGCTCCTCAGCAGGGAGCTGCCATGTCCCGGGCACGCTGGTGCCAACACGCGTGTCCCCACCGCGTCCCCTCCTGGCAGGGAGGGTGGCACGGGGGGGTGACAGGCAGCAAGTGGGGCTCGGCTGCTGCTCCCCCCGGGAGCACGCACCAGGGCAGTGAGCTCAGCACCGCGCATTGCCAACATCTATTGCAGCAGGCAGAGGCTTTGTCTGGGCCCTGAACAGAGCGTGCTGCAGAAAGCGGCTCCATCCTCGGTGCTCGGCGAGGGCTGCCCGGGGCTGGTGGCGTTGCCCTGGCCCAGCACTGCCTGTGCCCGGCCCCTTTGGGCCACACCAGAGCCCCGACCAGTGCTGTGGACCCAGGGGGTTCCTCGCTCGGGGCATCCCCTTGAGCCTGTGAGCCCCCAGCCTCATCGCACGGCCACCTCCTGCTGGTGGGGCTTGGGCCACGAGGGTCCAGCTTGGACCACTCCGCTCCCCTGGGCCAGCCGCTCTCCCCAGGCGCTGCCCCAGCAGCCACAGAAACGGCACGGGGTGCTGTGTGCCCCCCAGCACCACCGTACCCCAGCAATGCTGGGGATGCTCTGTGGCCCCCCCCAAGCAATGCCCAGGATGCTCTGTGCCCCCCCGGAAATGCCTCTGGGTGCTCTGTGCCCCCCAGCACCACCACCCCCAGCACTGCCCCAGCACCCTAAGCCTGCAGCAGGCCGGGGGGGGGGTGGGACACTTGCAGCTCCCCAGCACCGTGAGCAGGGCCAGAACCGGGGGGCAGCCCCCGGGCACCCCGACCCTTCCCCTCGGCAGGGCTGGGGGGGGCGGGGAGTCCGAGCCCCCGGGCTGGTGCAGGGGCTGCTCTCGGGGCAGTTTGGGGACCGGGACCCCCCGCCTCGCTCCCAGGGCTAGGATGCTCGGATGGGGGGACTCTCCCCCATCTCCCCCATCCCCTTCCAGCCCGGGTTCCCCCCCATCCCCATCCCCTCCCTGCCCCCCCCCGGCCCCGCAGCCACCTGTAGGGCTCCGAGCGTTGCGGGGTGCCCGCAGCTCCCCCCCCTCGGCCTTCCCCCTCCCCACGGGCGCTTCTCCAAGGGTTAAAAATGCAGCAGAGCCGCCCGGGGCCGAGAGCCGGGAGCCTCCGGGAGCCCCCCCCGGGCCCCGGTCCGCGATCCCCGGTGCCGGCACCTGGCGGCCGGCGGGGCGTGGGAACGGGCGCAGCATCCCCCGGGGGGTTGCGGGGGGGGGAAGGACGGACGGACGGACGGACACACAGCTCCTTACCTCGGTGACAGTCATGCAGGGAGGCGAGCAGGGCGAGCAAGCTGTCGGGGGGGGGGGGGGGGGGGGGAGGGAACCAAAAGAAAAAAAAAAAAAAGGGAAAAAAAAGGGAAAAAAAAAAAAAAAATGGAAAAAAAAATACAGGAAGGTGGCGGTTTTCTTTTTCTTTTTTTTTTTTTTCGTTGTTTTTTTTTTTTTTTTTCCCCTCGTTTCCCCCGCCCCGAGCCGCCGCCGCTTTCTCCCCGCGGAGCTCGGCTGCAGGCAGCGGCCGGGGCCAGCCCCCGCCCCCGGGCTGACGGAGCTGGCGGGGCCCGGCTGGCAGCGGGGGGGGGCCGCGGGAGGGGGGGGGGGGGGGGGCGGGCGAGGAGGGGAAGGCCCCCGGGAGTTAACTCCTTGACAGCCAAACTTCCCCTCGATTTGGGGGGGGGGGGGGGGAGGTGAGCACCTGCTACGCCCCCCCCCCCGCACCATCCCTCCACCCCCCCCCCGCGTGGGACAGCGCAGAGCAGCCCCCCCGAGGGATGGGGGGGCCACGGCTGTTCCCCCCCCCCTCCCCCCCCCCGGTGCTGTCTGTAGTGAGAGCTGGGCTGTGGGGTTTGCACCTTGCTGCCTGCCCCCCCCTCCCCCCCAAAAAAATGAGCGTTTGCAGCTCCTGCAGGGGAAATTGTTCCCGTGGCCGTGCGGCGCTGCTCGGTGTGCCAGCGTGAAGCAGCCACAGCCAAGGGGGTTTTCTCTGCAAAGCAGGGCTGCACCGTGGGGCATCCCCGTGCACTGAGGCTGCTTTGGAGGGTCAGGGAATTCGGGGGGGGGGGGGTCCTACAGCATCCCTAACCTCGGGTGCGAAACCTGCCCGGTCGTCGTGCTGCGTTGCCGAGGCTCCGTGTAACCCTCAAACCCAGGGGAGCGCCTGCACATGAACTGTGGCCTGGGGTCAAAGCGAAGAAATCCTGACCACCAGTCACTGCCAGCGCCCTCCACTCTGTCCCGGAGCTCTCGGTCCTGTTTCCTAGGTGAAGGGCACTCGCATGCACAGGGCGACTGGGGAGGCGGGTGTCCCCTAAATCCCATGGGGCTGGGTGCCTGAGGACCCCAACAGGCTGGGGACAAACAACCGCTAAGAGGTCACTGGTGCAGGAAGAAACGTGGGTAGTCTGATCCCATTTCCTCTTCCCAGCATGGAGCAAAGCGACTCGGCCACGCTGCCCAAAGGCTGGGCCCTGCACCCTTGCACACCCTTCCCCACCCTTGCACCCCCTTGCTAACACAGGGTTTGCACCAGCGGTGAGACACGGGCATGTGGTCACTTTTCTAAGGTTCCCCACCGCTGGAGATGAGAGGCAATATTCAGAAAAAGTAGCGTTTTAGCCACTTTAGCTCCTTGTCTCCAGGCGAGGTGGGAAGGAAAGCAGCAGGCTACAAGCTAGGCAGGGAATTATCCAGGCAGTAGATTAGACATTGCACCCACTTATTTTGTTGTTGCTGAATTCAAAATACTCGAGACCAAAAACAAATGCATTTCCAATTCCCCTTACAGAGAAGTACTCCGCCAATAAACAAAGGATTTCCTTTTCATAAGGAGATTATACGGCCAAGAGTCTGATGAAAGATTATTGAGTTTCATTCTTGTGCTGAGCTCCCCCATAAGATACCAGCGGGTCTGATAACGAGCGAATACCGAATAACAAATGCCCATCCGCCCGGTCTTCTTCTGAAAAGCAACTCTGTGTGCAAAGATAAACCATGTGCTGGACTGGGAACTGTGGGAAAGGCTAACGCAGTTAACGTGGAGCTCATGACGTTGGCCAGCAGAACAAGCCACCTCTAATTCCCGAGCCCAGCAGTGACCTCTCCCAACAAAAACCCCATTTTTCCCCAAACGGAGGCCGGAGCAGGAGGCTCGGTGCAGATGGACGATGCTTAAAACCAAGCAGCACCTGGGAATTGACACCGAGGCCCACGTAAAGCCAAGCGGGGGGGAACAGGAAAGAGGTTCCTGCAAAGCCCTGGAAATGCTGCAGGGAAAACTCGCTGCTATCCCAGGCACATCAAAATCCGCCGCTTTGAGAGCGGCCCCGTGCCTGCTGTGGAAGTAGCAGCGCCTCTTGCGCTCAGCTGGAGCTGCTGGGATTAATTAGCACCAATTAGCTGATGGAAGCAACCCATGAACCGGGACAGCTGATAAAGGTAGGGCAAGAGGGAAGGGTGCATGGCTGGGGGGCCATGAGCTGGGGCTGCAGCCCCATGGGCACCCATTTTGGGGTCTCTGCGTGATTCCCAGCAGGAATGGCATCGATGGGTGCGTGGGGCACTGCTGACAGCAAACGGGCCCTGGGCTCTGCCCCCCGGCCAGGAAAATAGCAGCTCCAAGCCCAAATCATCGGGCTTTTGGCAGGCTGGAAAGGATTTTATTATATTTGGGGCTCAAATCTAGGTGGTAATAGACTGCATGGGCTTTGCTGCTGCTTTTTGTTGCTTTTTTTCACGGTGCTTGCTCCCCTCCCACACCACGCATGGGCGCTGCCGGCAATCCTGGCACAGCCCCTGGGGCCAGGAGGTGCTCAGCACCCGCAGAATTAACACCTCCTGCTGGCGTGGTGTGGGTCCCCTCCTGGCCTCCTCTGGGGAGCCCCCAGGAAAAAAAAACGAGGCCCTGTGCTGCATGCACGGCTCATGGGAATGTGTCTAGGAGGTGTCTGGGATGGTCACCGGGGAGGCTCGCGTGGGGCTGGGCTGGACCACGCAACCCAAACCCTGCCTCTGCTGCCCAGCAGAGCCCTTGCTGGAAGGGAGCCTGGATCACCCACGCACAGCACGTCCCATGGGTGATGCTCAGAGAGGAGCTGGCGCAGAAGCCTGCGGTGCCACGAAGTCCTCGAACCCCTCTGAGGGGCTCCGCCCTGGTGTTATCTGCAGGTGAAATTTGGAGCAGGATGCGGGTTGGGGTCCCACAGCCCCGTGATGGGGCCATCCTGCCCGGGGGCAGGGTGCTGGGCAATGGCCTTGCAAGCCCACAGCACACAGCTGCTGCGCAATGGATGGTGCAGGGGTGGAAAAGAGTGGGAAGGGGGGGTGGGGGTCTTTGTGCAGCTGGACATCAGGGGACCCTGGGACATTGTGGGAGGAGGCACATCCCTCAGGGCGAGCCAAGTCCCTAGGCATTGCTCTAGCAAAGCACACCCACCCCAGGCAGACGGTGCTCAGGGGCCTGAGCTGGGCTAATTAACAAAAGATTTTTGGAAACCCGGCTGGGGGGGGGGGGTATGCGCGTGTGCCCCCCCTCCCATCTCGCTGCATCTGGCGCCCAAGCGCCGAGCTCTGCTGCGTTTCCGCCCTTCCTGCCGCACCGCTCATCCCACCCCTTTATTTATCTGTGCCTTTAAGTCACTGCTGCTGCTGAGCGGCAGAAAGGAGATGCTGCCTGGCTGGATGCGAGCAATTAAGCGAGAATTGGGAAGGTTGGAGCCTGCCTGGCTGGGCCGCACGGCGGTGGGCACAGTGGTGCAAGGAGCACGGCCCCAGTGCCC
Source organism: Cygnus olor (assembly GCF_009769625.2). NCBI lineage: Eukaryota > Metazoa > Chordata > Aves > Anseriformes > Anatidae > Cygnus > Cygnus olor. The sequence goes on along the minus strand of NC_049179.1, from coordinate 20,704,382 downwards.
GTGGCCGAGCCGTTCACACTCCATCCCCAGCAACAATGCATCACCTTGCTCAAGAGAAGCTCCGGAGAGAAATATTGCTGAGGCCCATCCCGAATCGTAAGTCTGCAGGACTCCACCAGCCCGTTACTCAATATTTGGCAGCCTGAGCTGGGCTCAGCTCCGGGGTAGACTCCAAGGCTGACCCGGTTACCCCAGGGACCAGTTTGGCTCTTCGTTTGATGAAACCCTTGGAAAGACACAAACTCCTGTGCATGGGTCTGTGCTCGCGGATGTCTGAGGCTAACGGGGAGGCAGCATGTAATTCACTGTGCCCCCAGAGGCCCTGGTCATGAGATGATTCACGAATGGCACGGGCGAGTCGCTCGCTGCCAGCCCCCAAGGCTCTGCTGCGGTGACACCGGCCAGGTCCTCGTCCCTGTGCCAGGTGTGCCGAGCTCCTGGCTGCGGGGAAGCAAGTCCTCGACTTCCCAGGTCCGTGCTGGGTCTCAGCAGCACCAATCCCCCTTAAATGAGGAAAGTCTGCTCCTCCATCAGTGATTCTTAAGGAGAAATCCTCGGTGTTGGGTCCTTGCCCTGCTGGAAATGAAGTGCAGCGCCCAGCGATGCTCCCACCACCAGCCTGGTGGGGTGGCCAAAACCAGCGCGTTGTTCGCACTGGCTAAAATTGCATTGAAATAAATACAGTGTAGAGACTACATGCAGCCTGTGCATGGCAAATTATCCCGGATTATCCCCAGAGTTAGTGCAGCTGTGAGTGATATGGAGGTTAATGTTTGGGTTTCATACCAGATAATTTATAGCGAAGTCCGGGGACGGGCTTTTATCTGCTTTGATGAAAGTTCATCTGGAATAACAATACTTGGTAGAACCTAGTGCTTGGATCGCGCTGCAAACCCATGCCCTTGTGCCTGAAAGCAAGATGTTTCCATTTAAAAACACTGTTAGCAAGAACAAACATCTCCCTATTGCTGCTCTCGCTGCTCTTCTCCGCTGCAGTCATCTGGTTTGGATTAGGACTGGATAAGGTCCCGCTCTGCTCAAGGAAACGAGGAGGGGGACTTGGAGCCTGTTCTGCTCATTCGCAAATGTGAGCTGAACGTGGCGCCCAAACGCAGACAAAATGAGCTTCGACAGGCGAGGGGAATCAAGAGACGTCGCAGCTCCTCCCGGTGGAAAGACCCCTTCCAGCAGCACTGGAGGTGGATAGTGGGAGCTCGTCCACCTCGGAGCAGCCCCAGATGACAGAAAACCGCCAGGACCGGTAGAAATGATCCTTGGCAAGGGGATGCTGCAGGCGAGGTGCAGGTTTGGGGGTTCCCTGCTCTACCCTGGGAGGCTCCCGACCAGCACCCCTGGCTCCCATCACCATCCTGGCCCCATAAGGCTCATGGCAAGCTGCTGTTCCCTACGGGCAGGGTCCAGGAGCAGCCCCACAGCCCCCCCCCCTCACCCCACCTCTTTGGCTGCTGGGGGCAGAGCCTCGGGGAAACGCTGCTCCCAAGAGAAGCCAAGGGAGAGGGAGCCTCCGAAAAAGCTCCGGCAGCTTCTTGTGGCTTGTTGTTTACATAGCGCCTGCTCCGAGCCGGCTCTTGCCATAGCTGCTAATTTGATAGCATGTGATGAATGGGAAAGGCTGTGCAGGAAACAGGGGAAACCGCCACCGCGTCACGGAATGGAGCACAACGAGAGAGGGTGAAAAGAAATGCGTGGATTTGGGGGAGATGGAGGGCTAATAAATCTGTATTTATACATATATCCCCATTATGGGTGCTCAGCTTGGCCCATATGCGTAGGTCGGCGGTCGTAGCAGTGCCGCTGCGCGTCATACATGTAAAGCAAGAGCCTGCAGAGCAGTGCCACCTCCTGCACCTGAGCAGCAGCACGGGAAGGGAAGGACGGTCACTTGCTGCAAGTGAAGAGCTGAAGTCCTCGATCCCCAGGGGAGCAATTCAAACACGTGCAGCGCTCCTGAAACACGGCAGAAATAGCGACCTGCTTGGAGTCTGTGTCCTGCCTCGGGTCGCTGGCCTGGACGTGGGGTCTGAAATGGCCCCAGCTCTCTGCAGAACAGCCACGGCGTGCGTTACCTGCAGGGCAGCCGTTGTGCTTTTAGTTTTCCACTCTACCCGAAGCCAATTGCGGGTGTTTGGGTGTTGTTTGCAGCAGGCAAAGTGCTCTGAGCTCAGCTTCATCAGGTGCCAATTAGCAAAGAAAACTTGTCCTGTTGGCAGTGACTTTTGACAAATATCTCGGGGAGAGAGATTTCTCCAGCAAGACAAGCTGGTCTTCAGCTTTGAACCTGTTTTCACCCTGTCCCCGTGGTCACAAGATGTCCCCACCCGCATTCCCCCTGTTCAGGCAGAGCCCGCTGGTTTGCAGCAGCACCCATGGGTGGCCCTGGTGGTGGCTTGTCACGGTCTCCAGGTGCCACATGGAGCATCCCTCTGCTCTCAGGCGTTCCTTTCCCTGTATCTCAGAACAGGCCCTGGCTGCTGTGATCTGTGGGCTCTGGGCTAAGCGGGGTGAAACCCCCCTGAGGTCGGCGTGTTTTCCACGGTTTTCAGGAGGAGGCTGGGCTCTTCCTGCTGAACCGGGGCTTTGTGGCTGGCGGCACACAAGACCTCACAATTATTTCCCAAAAGGAGCCCTCTGACAGTGCTCGCTCTCTTTTGATGTGCTGGGCGGTTGTGGGTTTTTGCGGCTCCGTGTCCCAACAAGGAAACACGCTGTGTTCCCGGTGACCTCCCCGACACACCGCCAGGGATGGATTTACGGCTCCTCCCGTGCACAATTGCTATTGATGTCGGCAGCTCTGGTCACAGACAAAGGACCGGGCAGCATCCCCCTGCGCCACCCGCCCTCGCTGTGTTTTGGGGAGGTTTGCTGCCCTTCGGCAAGGAGAGGGCTGCTGGGCGTTTGGTGGGAAGAGCTTTTCTGGTTCGGAAAACCCAACGCGTGCAATGCTGAGAGCTGGAATCAGATCTCACGTCTGGGTGCGGGTCAATGGGTGCTGGATCCCAAGCCTGGGTCAGACGCTGCTGCCCATGGAGGTGTGAAAGCAGAGCCCCCTCCTCCTTTCTGCCTGAGGTGCAGCAATGCCCTTCCTGCTCCTGTGCTCTCCTGCTGGAGATGCTCCGGCCAGCAGCCGGGATGGATGAGCTCCCCGGGAGCACAGACAAAAGAGTAAATGAATACCGAGTGGGAAAACCCAAGGCATTTAAAAAGATCATTTGGAAACAGCTTTTCCCCGGTCTGCCCGAGGCGGGCAGCCCTCCTCGCACTGGTGGCTGTGCTTGGTGGTACCCCCAGCGTTTCCCTTGCATTTCTCCTCTTCTTCTAGTGCCCATGGCTGAAGCACAGGAGAACAGGGGGAAAATATCAGGTTAAAACCATGCTCCGGGCTCCAGCCTCAGCCTCTCAGCTCTTACAGGGGCTGTGCCCTGCCCAGCAGCATTTGGGTGACGTGGGACCCACGGGCTGTGGATGCATCCCGAAAGGTTCCCGGGGTCTTAATATTGTCTGGGAAGAACACGCAGAAGTGACAGGCAGGTGCAAGGCAAAGTCTCCCAGCGGGACGCAGGCTGAGTCCCCGTGAGCAAATTTTCTGCCCCTCATCATTCTGCGTCCCCCTGGCTGAGCTGTGACGGCTCAGACAGTCGCATGCCTGACGGTGATTTATATTAAGCAGAGGCCAGATTCAAGGCTGCTCTGAGCCGCATCTCCTGCTGGGGAGAGGCACGGGTTGGATTTGGAGACATGGAGGATCCAGTGGCAGATCGGAAAGTGGCAGGACTCGGGAGCTCTCCCTGCAGGGAGGAGGATGTGGAAATAGGACTCCATTTTAAGCAGAGAGCCCTGGCAGGAGTCCTGGGCTGTGGGAAGCCAGCCCGGGCAATTTAAGAAGGGTTTTCCATAGCTCGTGTCTGTTGTTTGGTGAGCGCGTTTGGCACTCGCATCCAACGCGCATTTTAAAGGGAAACACGAAACGCCTGGCCCACTTGCTCTTTTTCCCCTCACAGCACGAGCAGCCCCAAACTCCCCGGGCTCGGGGGCAGCAGGGAGTGGTGGCACCGCTGACAATTGTCCACCACGTCCCTGTCAGCCCCTGGGGGGGGCGAAACGGCCAGGCCCACTCCATCGCTCCTGCTGGTGCCCACGGGCTGCCCACCAAGGATCCCTGGGGCCGTCACAGGGCCACATCCAGCACTCAGGAACCACCCCACTGAAGCCCCTCGTCCCCCCAGCTCCCCCAACCTCTGCAGCGTCCCCACGCCTCCCCATGACGTGCAGTGGGATGGAGACGGGGATGGCACCTCCCGGTGAAGGGTTGCTCAGGGCTGAGGTCCCGGCACTGCCCGGCCCTGCCTGGGAATCCGGCTGCCCCAGCCCCTTGGGTGCTGAGCACAAGCCCCAAACCTGGCCCTTTTCCCAGCGGCTTTCGCGTGCCGCCCCCTCGGTGGGGCAGAGCAGCCCTTGGGGCTGATGCAGCGCCTCGGGTGCTGCGCCTACACGCGCTGCGGCACCTCCGGTCCCAGGGGGCTGCTCCGGGGTGCGCAGCACCGTGCTTACGGGGCCGATCGTGGGGCTCAGCAGCGTTTCGGGGGGACCGAGCCCAAGGCACGGCAGCGCACGAGGCCCGAGCCCGGGCTCCGCAGCATCGGCGGCCGCGTTTGCCCTCTAGCGCCCGCAGCCGCCCTGCGCAGCGCCGCACCCGGACCGCCCGGGGGGGGCTCGCTGGGCGTGTGCTCCAGCCACCACAGCGCCCACCGAGGCTACGAAAGGGGTGGGTATTTTTAAGGAAACTCTATGGTTCTAGGATAAAATGCATCGCTCTTCCCCCGCCGGCAGGTATTTTAAGCCAGGGAGGGGAGGCTTGAGGCAGCCGGGCTAATTGTGCGTGGGGTGATGGCACGGGGGCAGAGCTCCTGCAGGGGCAGGCACGGGTATGGGGCTGGTATGGGGTGGGGATGGGGGATGGGATGGGATGGGATGGGGATGGGATGGGATGGGGATGGGATGGGGCAGGGATGGGGATGGGATGGGGCATGGGGATGGGATGGGATGGGGATGGGATGGGGATGGGGGATGGGGGATGGGATGGGGATGGGATGGGGATGGGATGGGGATGGGATGGGATGGGATGGGATGGGATGGGATGGGGATGGGGATGGGGATGGGATGGGGATGGGATGGGGATGGGATGGGGATGGGGATGGGGATGGGATGGGAGATGGGGATGGGGATGGGGATGGGGGATGGGATGGGATGGGATGGGGATGGGATGGGGATGGGGATGGGATGGGATGGGGATGGGATGGGGATGGGGATGGGGATGGGATGGGATGGGATGGGGATGGGATGGGGATGGGGGATGGGTGGGATGGGATGGGGATGGGGATGGGGATGGGGATGGGATGGATGGGATGGATGGGATGGGATGGGATGGGGATGGGGATGGGGATGGGGATGGGGATGGGGGATGGGGATGGGGATGGGTGGGGATGGGGATGGGGATGGGATGGGATGGGATGGAGATGGGGATGGGATGGGGATGGATGGGATGGGGATGGGGATGGGGGGGGGATTGGGGATGGGGATGGGGATGGTGGATGGGGATGGGGATGGGGATGGGGATGGGATGGGGATGGGGATGGGGATGGGGATGGGATGGGGATGGGGATGGGGATGGGGATGGGGATGGGTTGGGGATGGGGATGGGGATGGGGATGGATGGGGATGGGGATGGGGATGGGGATGGGGATGGGATGGGGATGGGGATGGGGATGGGGATGGGGATGGGGATGGGGATGGGGATGGGGATGGGGATGGGAGTGGGGATGGGATGGGGATGGGGATGGGGATGGGATGGGGATGGGGATGGGATGGGATGGGATGGGGATGGGGATGGGGATGGGGATGGGGATGGGGATGGGGATGGGTTGGGATGGGGATGGGTTGGGGAGGGGATGGGGATGGGACGGGACAGGACGGATGGGATAGGATGGACTGGGATAGCATGGGACGGGACGAGACAGGATGGGACGGGACAAGATGGGATGGGATGGTACAAGACACTCCAGGAGAGTCCTGGCAATGCCACAACCTGATGTTAAATACCATTCACCGCATTCCCACCACACCTGACCCCATTGCTATGCGGCCATTTGCATTTCCAAAGGTATTTGCCAATACTTTCGAGCAAAATAAAAGCAAACAAGGCTCCTCCCAGGAAAGCCACAAAGCGGGAGCAAGGCGCTGTGATGCTGAGGTGTGTTTCCAGCAGCTCCGCCAGCCCTGCCAGAGCTCAGACGTGCTTCACACATGGTAACTGCTGACCCAGTGGTGCTGCGAGCCCTCCCATGCCTCAGTTTACCCCGACAGCCCCCAGGAGCCGCAGCCTTCAGGCACTGACTGGGCAGGCGCAGGGTTTCTGCAGTGCCTGGGACATGTTGGCTGGAGAATCCTTCACACACACAAGTTCTGAGCATCATTGCTAGCAGATGTGTTTATTTGCTAAATGATTTATTTAAACACACGCTTTTGCTGCCCAGGAGGGGCGAGTTTTGTTCCTACTGTCTGCAGTCTCCAGGCCAAGCCAGGCAGCGAGGGCAGACGTTTGGTGCCTAACACGTGGAGAAAGCGCATCAGCTCTTGCCTCTCCCAGCAGCTTTAAGGCTCTTTGACCCCTCTCCTCCACCAGAAGTGCTCCCAGCCCACCCACACATGCTGCACATGTTTTGTGCAGCCCCTGGCTTAATTTTCTGGAAAAAGTCAGCAGGGTCCTGCTGGAAACGTGGTTTGGGGGCCGGCGACGCAGAGCCCGCTTCCGTGGGGTGATTCACACTGGAAGCACATCCGTGTGCAGCTCACAGCTCTGCCAAGTACTGCTGAGAAAAGTCTCACTGCTGCTGCTCTGTACTGTTTTTTTTTTTTTTTTTCCTATGATTCTCCCTTCTTGCTTATTTTCATCACCTCTTATTGCCATTGATGTAGGAAGGAGCCCATCTAAGAGCTCAAACGGGGAGTTTGGGGGCATCTTTGCCCAAGCGCTCTTGCTTTTGCTGTCTGTCCCATCTGGCCTGGGGACCTCGGGCTGTTTCACCTCCCTATGTCCCCTTGTCCCCAGGGCTGCACCTTGATGCTCCACTTCAGGGTGTAACAGGAGTGTGCTGCCAGCTGCGAGCTCAAAGGCAAATGGGCTCGTTAGGCTGAAAGTGCTAATTGGTGGCCTTTGCTTAAAAGGGTTGGAGCTGTGGTGTTTTGGGAGTGAGTATTGGGGTCTGGGGCTGCTTGAGTGTGGGAGGTGCTGAGTAGTGCTCCCTGGATTCATCCTGGTTGCTCTGGGGCTGTTCAGTAAAGCCTGCTGGGCCCCACTGGGTGCTGCAGCACCCATGGGTGCCTGGCAGATCTGAGCACTGTGCTGCTGGAGCCCTCGGGGCTCATCCTGGTGCTGGTTACCTGTCTGGGTGCTGCAGAGGTGGCTTCTCCTCTGGGCGATGCTTTGTGGCCTTACTGGTCTGCGTAGGGGAGGAGAAGGCAGGAAGCTGCTGCTGCTCACCCCGGGTGCGTTTTCTTCTCAGCCACCTGCTGGAGATTCCCTTTCCCCTCTCAAATATGACATCTCTGTAGAGTGAGATGTCTCAGTCCCTGTTCTTGCTCTGAGCTAACATAAACCATGGCTGAGGGCACCCTGGGGCTAGCACCCCCCTTCTTCCAGCTTGATCATCCCTGAAGGGCTTTGTGGTAGGAGAGGCTGCCTGCTACGGGCCAGCTGCTGCTCAGAGGGTGGCTCCGAGCGATTTCCCTTCCTGTGAGCAAGAGCGAGCTGGGGAGAGCTGCCTGCAGGCAGCAGGAGAGCCAGCACTGTCATATTTTAGGTATTATGTACTTTCCTGTGAATAAACTTGGGAGTTCTAATAGCAAAATTGTTCACACAAGTCTGTGGGTGTGCAGACATCGGAGGAGAGCGGAGGGAGTGGAAATGACCAAACAAAGGTGGGGATCTCTGGTCCCCCCCAAGTGCTTTGGGGCCAGTTGTGCTGATAACTGGGTTGTCCTCCTCGTAGGTCGCTGCTGAGGAGGGTGCTGGTGTGGGGATGTGAACCTGCCCCTCCGTCCTCCCCAGCAGGGCAGCAAATAGGAGCACAGCCCGTCCCACCCTGCCCAGCAAGCAAAAAATGGAGCTTTAATCCCCCTCCTCTCCCAGCCTTGGAGAAGAGGTGATGCAAAGTCTGGTTCATGCAGATGTTTACTGCTGCTGTCCTCAGCTGTAGGCTCTGCCAGCAAAAGAAAAGCCCCTCGGGCACAGGGCAGCCCTGCTGCAGGTCCAGCCGTGGTGCTGGGGAGGTCAGCACAGCCTCCAAAACACCAGAAATAGCTGCAAAGCTTCTTCTCAGGGCGTTTCCTGCTTTGCTTTAAATTTTCCCTTTGCAGGGGCTTTGGAAACTCCCCTTGCCCTGGGATCAAAGGTGCTCACATTCGGTACAGACCCACTTACCACTTGGAAGGGCGATTAAAAGAGGCTGCGTGCCTCAGTGCAAAATGCTGTAAAAGATTCCTCTGCAGCTTCACCCAGCTGAAACAGGGCCTGGGACGGACTGCCAAGTGCTGCAGAGGAGAAACCACTCTGCTTGCTCTGGTCTGATTTTTCTAACAGACCCTGGCTAACACAGCAGCACGATAATTTAGAGCTCCCCTAAATGGCTTTCAGGTGTGACTCGGTAGCGTAACAGGGGCTGTAATACTAAATGAAAGACACGGCTCTGCTTCCATAGCTGTATTGCCAATACATCACGCTTAAGAGTAATAGAGACCTGGATACATAAAACGAGATACTTTTTTACATGATAGGAGTACGGAAAAAAAGTAGAAGCAATTTTACACTCGAGGGGCCCTGCAGTGATGGATATAGCAGGGGATCTCCGGCTGAGCCTGGAGCTGGCTCCTGGTGCCTGAGCAGAAGTGAGGATGGTCCCACTGAAGGCATCTGCTGCAGGAAGGTCCCTGGCTGTCCCCAGCTGGCTCTGTGGGGGCTGTGGGATCACGCCAAGGGCTGGATGACACTGCAGGACCGCGGTGGGCTTGGGGTGAAGCTCTTACTGACCTGCTGGGGAGGATGCGCTTTGGGCAAAGGGCGGTGCCGCGCCTGGTCCCCATCGCCGTGCCCTGGTGCTTGGCCTCTGGCTGTGGTATCCAGCCCCTTCCCCTCCCTGCTTGTCCTTGCTCTTGCTGCACATCTAATACAGAGCTGATCCGCGAGGATCTGCTCCCTTGGGGCTGCACTGTCCCCGGTGAGCAGGGATTTACAGAGCCAGGTGGTGCCTGCACCTGGGCGCGCTGAATTCCTGCGGTCTCCTTCCTGCAAAATTCTGGTGGTGCTGGGGGGGAAAAAAAAAAAAAATCACCTTTAAAGGGCTTGGCAAGTCCCACTTCACTTCTTGAGAACTGCGAGCGTGATGTCCAGAGGTTTCCTGACATCATTTGCGGCTGCTCCCCTCCCCAAACAACAAGCAAGGCTGCCTGCCAGGGGGCTGGCTTCCCCCGAGCTGACCACCTGCGCGAGCTGCCGCAGCTAATGGAGCACATGTTTTCCCAGCAGTCTGGCCTGGAGGAAAACGTCTGCAGAATGACATGCTCTTCTAGTTACAGTTTGCAAAACTGTATTTTTTTTTTCCTCGAAGTGCTAAATATAGTTGTTTTTTTTTTTTTTTTGAGTCAAGAGTGGGATGGCTTCTGCCCACACAGGGGTAAGGAGAAAAGCGCGCGCCCCGTGGGAGCAGTGGGTGGATGTGCTGCACGTTGGGCAGGAGCGAGAAAAAAGGCTGAAATCTGCTTTAATATGGGGAGTGTTTGCAGAGGGTGGATGCTGCCCTTCCTTATGTGCTTAATTAAAAAGGAAGCAAGTGAGGTGCTCATGAACCCCCACGCTGAGCGAGGGTCAGCTCTGCAGTCCCCTGGCATGCTGGAGAAGGCTGGCTCTAAACGAAAAGTGGAAGCAATTAAACCCCCAGGTTTACAAGACGGTTTCGAGCCTTTTAAATCTGTAACCACCAAAAGGTGTTGAGTGCCTAAAAACAGCAAATAGAGCTTTTTACTAACAAGGAGCTGAAAGCAAAGGCAGAGAAGGTGGGGACGTGCCGCAAGCCGTCAGCGCCGCTTTGCCCCAAGCGCGGCTCTGCATGGGTGTGGGTCCTGACTCCTGCTTGGAGAGCTGTGCAAAACGAGCTCTGCCGGAGTTGCCGTTCAATTGCAACACCCTTTTCTGATCTGAAACCCAAGCCATCTTCCTCTGTTAGAGGAATTTTCTTCCGTGTACCCAGCCAGGCTGCGCGTGGCTCGGCTGCGCTGTGGGCTGGCTCCGGAGCCCCCAGCGGCTCTTGGTGCAGCGAGCGGGGCCTCCGCACGCGCTGTGCTCAGCTCCACCTCAAATGTGGCCCGCAGATGGCACGTGAAAATCTGCTTGTCTGCTGAAAGGAAGATCTTAAAACCTGCTTCCGGACAGATTTCGTTTGGGAAGGTGCTCGTTTCTTGCAGCACTGCGTTTGGTATAAATCTGTCTCGTGAATGGAGTTGTTTTTTGTGTCATAACTTGGAAGATGGGGCGGGCAGCCTGCCTTCTGTACTGTTATTTCATTTGGGTGCACGAATCAATGACTTTATCGGTGGCGTGCAGTGTTACAAGCGCCGGGGATGTTTGTGTGTGCTGCTCTGCACCATCCCCAGGTGGGGGCACGGGGGTGTCCCCTGCTTTGGGAAAGGCTTGCGAAGCAGAAACACGGCACAGCTGCAGGGAGATGTGGAGAGGTCCAGCGGGTGATGTGCAGCTCCGTCTGCTGGAGGAGAGGCTGGAGTCTGGGTTAAAAGAGCAAGAATGAGCTAATCCCTGCTCTGTGCTCCCCGGCCAACACGAGCCAGCACCAGCCCACTGCAGCCGCCGGCAATCCCTGGTGTGCTCCGGCCAGGAGCTTCCTCTGCTCCTCACCCGCTGCCAGCCCGTGGGCTGGGTCGGGCAGCACAACATCTTTTTCTCGTTACAAGCCAGGGCAGGTTTCTTGCTGATGCTGCATCCTCCCCGGTGAGCCGGCATTTCCGTGCCACTGAGTCATCCCGCTCCTGACAGGCAGTCGCTTCCACGCCGCCCGCCCGGCCCCCGTGCTCCTCCTGCACATGCCCAGCGATCAGGGAGCACTGTGGAAAATAACAGAGCTAAAATAATACGTGGGAAGAGGTGGGGGAAGCCAGAGGAAAATGTAGTTTGGGAGCTTCTGCTGGTAGGCAGAAAGGGAGTGTGAGCACGGACCCCACGGCTGGGGAATTTCTACCCTGCAGCCACTGGCAAAGGGGTGACCCTTTCCTCCCACCGCATTTTGTGGTAAATGCCAAGGAGAAAGCCAAAATCCAAGCAAATGACAAGGGAAAAAAACTTAGCAAGGCCGTTACATGACTTTGGGCAAGTGGCAGAGTCAAACTTCCAGTGAATTCCTGGGCAGAGCGAGCAGCTCTGGTGTGGAAGGATGCTGGGTGGTTTCAGAGCAGTCTTGTACTGGGACAGCTCGGGGCTGGCTTTAGGGACTGGATGAGGGGAAGCCACCTGCTTGGCAAGGCAGCGAGTTCTTAAATATTCCTGGTGTGTATCTCCAGAATCCGCGAGTCATTTGTTTAGATACGGAGGCTGTTTTTGGGAGAACTGGTCTGATGGCTGCAGTGCTAAACGCTCTCACATTTTCCTTTTTCCGTCCTTCTTGGTTCCTTTAATTGGATGCCTTGGGCTGGTATTTCCTGGTCTGCAGACAACGCTGCATGGCAGAGCGGCTGCTGTGGCCGGGGCAGGCAGCCAGGAGACAGCTCAGCATCTCGGGGAGGGGGGAAAAGTGGGGTCAGCATTCCCTAAAAAGAACTCCCTTTCTTTTTAATGCCTTCAACCTTTTTTTCCAAAATAAAATATACATTAAAAAAAAAAAAAAAGCTGAGAATGTGCTGGCGTTTAGCTTTGTAATAAAACCTCAAATTTCATTAACAAAGAAAGCACCTTCCCTTGGCTGCTCCTTACTTAAAAATCCCAGCTTGCAAATTCCTCCTTGGCAGGAGCAGGGAGCTTTGCACTAACTCGGTCCCTGGTTATAGCTGTGGGGCTGGGGGTGCCACGACGACCGTGTTTGTCCCCTTGTGTCTCTGCCATCCCCAGCACCTGCCTGGCAGCACTGCCCCGTGTGGCGGTGCCACCCCTGTGCTCTCACAGGACATGGGTCTGGGGGTGCTTCTCTTGTTTTTAGCGCTCCTGCTGCTAGACTGCTGCATTTCCGATACCGGGCACAGTTTGTATTGTGATTTGGGAACCACAATTTTGGAGGGATCAAAGCCTGTTGGTTTCAAAGTCGGCGGTCAAAGGGCCAGCAAATGCAGCGTAAGTGGCTTGTCTGTGCTTTAAACTTCCTGCAGCAGAAAGGCTTCGGATGCCTTGACGTCCCCAAAGGGGTGCGAAGCTGCAAAGCCACCTGCAAGCAGGTGAAACGAACCGGAGGGGGAAGCTTTGGAAGCCCCACGGCAGTGCGTGCAGGGGCACTTGGAAGAGGCGAGTGCCTTCTTCAGGAGCACGGTGGGGACACGGTGGGATGCTCTCTCGGCTCACTTGGCTGCGAGCTGGGCTCCCTGCCTGCACCGACCGCTCTGTCCAGGGCTTTTGCCCCGATGCAGGTGACAAACCACGGCATGACCGAGGTCCACTGCAGCTTTGCAATGTCCCCAGTGCCACCTGGGCACAGGATGCGGCCCCGGCTCCTGGCCATCGGTGTCTGCTCGGCAGGGACCGCGGTGCTCTCCCTCCCCGGAGCACCGGGCCAGTAATGGCCTTAGCAGAGCATGGCTGGCGGAGCCCAGCGCTCTCCAGACGCCTGGAATGTGTCACCTCCATCTCCAGGGTCTAAAAACGGCTCATCCTCCTCTTTTTATAGAGGAATGGGTAAGGAAGGCCAGCACCGGGCGCCCTCGGGGTCAGGTGAACGGGGAGCTGTGGATCTGGTGTTGGCCCACTCGCTCCTGCTTTGGAAGGAGGAACTCGGAGGAAGAATTGTGATCGCAGAGGGCTGCTTGTAGCAGCCAGGCTGTGCCCTGGAGCGGGCAACGTGCTTATTTCCTGCTACAGACTGCTCTCAGAGGTGACCGAAGCTCTTCAGTCCCCAACCTGAATCGGGAGAAGCAATAAATCCCGTAAAAGCGAGGAGAGGGCTGGGTCCCCGCCTCACCGGCCGTGGTTTGGACGTGCTTGACAGTGAGCAGAGGGGGAGAATCTGGGGTGGCTGAGATGTGATGATGCTCCTGGCCCCGTCACGAGCATCGTCCCCGTGTTGGCAGGGCTGGGGTGGGAAGGCACAGAGCTGTGTGGGTACAAACAATGCCCCTTGTCCGATCCCTGGGAAAATACGGGTGCATGGGAGATGTACACAGCACCCTGCTCCCTGCCCTGCCTCCCCATTTCACACAGCAGAAAGGAAAAATTGAGTTAAGACTTTTTTTTCTTCTTCTTTGCAAACGAGTGTGCCCAGAGTTACTTCTACTGTTGCATATTTTCCCCTCCATTATGTTCAGCAGTGTATTAATCAAGTTCTCCTCTGATGTTGTGATTTTTTACGGGCTGCCAACTGCACACAGCCAGTTTGGCATCCTCTCTAACAAATCACGGTTCGAATGGCTTTACCATTTGTATGTGGGGCTTAGCTGCGTGTGTCACTTCAGTAGAATTAACCTGGAAAAAAATATCCAGGACTCGTATTGCACTGCAATTCTCTCCAGACGGAGAGGAATCTCTGTATGTGGGCAAACGGAGACGGCAGAAATGCGCGGCTGTAAATAGTGCTTCTGTGGAGCAGGAGGTAAAAGAATATTAATAATAGTTCGGGAGAGTTACACAAGAGGGTTTTTTTTCCTACCGTGGAAAGCTTCCCAGGGGAAATATTCTGGTTTTATTGGCGAGGTATTTAATTTCTTTTTTTAATTAAAAGTAGACGAGGGGGTGGCGGACCGTGGTGAGCCCCTCGGCAGCAGGGCCGTGCGATGCTCTGCTCTGTCCTGGCTCCACGTGCCCCACGCTTCCCACGTGGGTGCCCTGAGCCTCATCCAGGTTAGTGCAAAAGCCCAAAGCTTCACATCTGACTTGGTTTGCAGCAGATTAAGTGCTTGGGATTCTTGGGAGCTTGAAGTTCATCAGAAGTAAGAAATAAACAGGGAGAGACTAAATAAATAGGAAAAATAATGCTAGCTAAGCAAACAAAGAAATTCCTCAGTAACAAACGCTACTTTTAAGGTTAGCGCTCTGTAAGGGTGATGCTGGGGAAGCTGCTTGAAGGGTGAAGTCACCGAGCAGCAGCAGGCACCTGGGGAGGGATGGAGCCGGGCTCCAGCTCCTCCGGCGGGGCTTAACCTGCTCGGGAAGTGGCTTTTTGAGTGCGAAGTGATCTGTCGGGAGGTGGATGTTTATAGCCGGGTCCCGACTGCCAAGCCAGCTAGGGAACACCCGACAGCAAACGTCTGGGCTGCTGGGATTCTGTGTGGTTTCTTGCAAAAATGTCACCTGGGGGGGCTTTGCTGCGTAAATCAGCCTGGCACCCTCCTAAACCCACGGGTAAGAGATCGTGTAGGCTGGTGAGAGCCCTGGTGCGTGCCGGTCTGGTGGCACGGAGGAGGAAGAGAGAAGCCTTTTGGCGAGGGCTCACAAACACAGCCCGTGCTAACTGAGTGCTGGGAGCTCGGGGCCAAAGTTCCTGCAAACACTGCGCCCGTTCCAAGGCTCTGCTTTCCGGAGGTGAAACTATTTCCCTGCACCGCTCTGCTCTTGCTTTGTACACTGAGAGCTTGGGGGGTTCCCCCCTTTGCCACCCTGGGGTCCCTTTTCCCTCCCCAAACCTCACCCAGCCGTGCCTTTAGTCCTGCCTTGGGGTAGCACAAGCTGTGGGGAGACCCCAGGGCACGCGGAGCCCTGCAGCATCCCCACGTGGGGATGCTCGAGGTGGCTCCCACACTGTGCTGCAGGCAGCAAAGGAGACGGGGAAGGGGCTGAGCTCCTGCGCTGGGACATTTTTTGATTGCACTCTGGGGCTTTTCAGCCCCTTTGCTTGCAACCTTCCTGCTTGGGTTTAATGCTTTCACTTCCAGCCTTGTGATCTTGCAAGACGTAACGTTTCCTGGCGTCGCGTGGAGCTGGTAATCTTGGAAGAGCGTGGCTTTCTGTTTACATCAGCTTTTGTTTTGGACAACCAAGTCTCCAGAGCTCTTAGCTCACCGGGGCCGTGTGACGGCCAGGCGGGGCGGCACCACGCGCCCCCTCGGCAGGCAGCTTCGGGCTGCTCCCCGTCACCCAAAGGTGGCAATCGCCTGCCCACTCGGGGCTCTGAGTGTGTCCAGACCCCAGGGGGCTGCTGCCAGTTCGGCTTTGTGCTGAGCACCCCCCCCCGCACCAATCCTGCCCCCGGATTTTGGGAGAAGCAGCCCTGGCAGCACCCGGTACCGCAGCGCCGTCGCGTCGGGGCTGGGGCAGCTTGCCATGAAATACCCCGTACAACACCGTCAGCCCTTCCTCCGCTTATTTTAGGGAATTGGGGATTTTGTTTTCATTCCTGGACTCTGTTTACATTCCTTGTATCCTAGCTTAATTCTTCTGAAACTCACAGAGCGGTAGCGTCCAGCGCATGACACCCTCCCAAAGGTCAGGCTCAAGGAGGCATCTGCTGCAGGGAAAGGCTGAATTTAGGAAAAGATGACCACGTGTGGGGAAAACACACCAGCAATGTGTAGGTTGACTTCAAAACACAGGGGAAGTAAGGTCAGATCACCAGTGGGTCAGCTGGGCTTTGCTTTTGGCACTGGAGTCACTGGGGCAAGAAAAAAGCTTGAGCTGGGGCTCGGCTGGGATGCGGGGATGGATGCTGAAGTCTGGTACGTGTAGGATTTTCTTTATAAGAGGTGTACAAAGCTTTGCTTGATTCAGGAGAGGACTCGGGGTCATCTGGTGCTGCCTCCTGGCTCCGAGCAAGGGCACGGTCAGCGCACTTTCCTCCTCTCCAGCTTTTTTAAGAAGCCCATCCAAAGATCTTCGTTTGGGGAAGACACGAGACCTTCCCTTCGGGAATGGCTGAGAAACAGCTTGTGTAATTCTCTGAGCAGCCCCGCAGCCAAATGAACTTGCTGCCTGGGTCGAAGCTGTCCCTGCCTGCTCTCCCCTTGCTTTTTACCAGCTCTCAGAAGCTCTTGGAGAGGCAGTGGAACCTGGCAGGAAACGCCGAAGGTCCCGATGCGAAACCCTGCCCGGGGCTCAGGTGCAGGGCTCAGCTCGGGGGTTTTGCTTCACCTGCTAAGGGGAGGGGGTGGCTTAATCCCGGCGGTGTCTGGCCGCAGAGCACTGACTGTGCCAGCGTGCGTGGGTCTTTTTTTTTGTTCTTTGGCACTTTTCTTGGCAGGTGCCTGCCTTACAGAGACGATATGAGGGTTTTGGTCACAAACTTCTGGCACCTGAGACGGAGTTTTGGGGGAGCTGAAACTGGGGGCTGCTGTCACCACCGAGAGCTGTCGCTTTCCTCCGTTTTCAAGGGAAAGTTCCTTCTCTTGCTTTCTCCACCAGATTATTCCTGGCTGCTGAGTGCTCCATGTGTCTCACCGGGTTGGTTTTGCAGCCCAGCGGGATGCCCGAGTCACCAGCGGGACTGATCCTGCACGCACCTGCGAAGCAAACATCCCTGCCCCGAGGACCCCCTGCCCCTTCTTCACCCCCAGCAAACCCCAAACTAAAGAAACCCGACACAAGGGCTCGCTGAGAGCCAGGCAGAGATCACAGCACATCTTTTCCTAGCTCTCTTCCAAGCGGCTGTGCGGGGCTGGGGCCGGCTGTTTGTTTCCAGCCCCGCCGCTCTCTGCTGGAGCTGGCTGCTGCGCTGCCAGCAGCTGGGACGTGGGGAAGGGTAAAAACCAAATAAAACTCAAGAAAGTCACCATATTGCCCCCAAAAGCTTCCATGGTGCTGTGCATCTTGCCAGGGGAGGGTTTGTGTCCCCCCTGTACCCGCGCTGCTGCAGGCGAGGCTTTTTGGAAGGTGCTGCCTGGGCTGGCCGAAACAGCGCTCGAATCGCAGCGGGATCCAAAATGAAATGGGAAGGAGGCTTTTAATGCGAGCCCAGCTTTTTCCCTTTTGCAGGATTAATATCGTATGATGAATACATGAGAATTATCTTCTGTAGGCTTTTTGGATGTTAAAGAGCCCCACTGCTGCATTTTCTGCTGGAATATCATGGGACGTCCTGTAACAACTTGGCTTTCCTCAAATAACTGGTTTTTTTTGTTTTTTTTTTTTTGCAAGGGGGTGAAATACCATTATTTCCTTGTTTTCCCCTATATCACTTCCAGTGACAGCTGTTTGCATTTTGGAAGCATTACATCAATGGTATTGCAGCACAGCTCCTCTCCCCTCGCCCCATGGCGTCTCTCCCCGAGCGAAGCAGCGTGGCCGCGCTGATGCGCTGGTGGCAGGGGAGGGGGATGCTGATATCCCCCCCTCCTCACAGCATCACAGCCCTGTCAGTGGCTGCAGTTTCTGCCAGTTCAGTAAAAGATCAGGCCAACAGGACCCTGGCCTCCCGCCACCCAAATGTGTCCAGGGTAATGAGAGACCCTGGGCGGTTTGCAAGCTGCTGGGGGACAGCTGGCAAAGCAAAGTGGAACTCTATCAGATAATGATAGGAGACAAAAAAGGGCAAAAACCTCTCTGCTTTTGCCAAGCTTAGGGTCAGCGTTTGGTGGTGGTCCCATTTTGGGGATGGGCAGAGGTGCTGGCGTGTCCTTGAGTGCTGCCTGCTCCAGGTACCAGGCCCCTGGTACAAGGGGGGGCTCAGAGCCCCGTAAATCCCACCTGGAGCTGGTTTCCAGGTCGGGGAGTTCAAGGCAGGAGCTCTGCTCTCCATGGAGCTTTTTGACTTCTGAAGTATTATGCTTGAGACCCCTCGGGTCTGCACAGGGAGGGGTGGGAGGTGTAAGGCCCCCGTCCCTTTCTCTGCCCTTCCTTTTCCTGCCCTACCTCTGCCGCCCTCGAGCTGGCTGCTCCCACGGGTCTGCCTCCAAGCCACCGCTCTGAAAACTGCCCCAAGATGCAAATCCCCAGATCACATGGGCATTTTGTATTTTTTATTTTTCCCCGTGGGGAAAAAAAAATGGTTTTGCTTTCAGTGGAATGGAAGACGTTAGTTCCCAGCGGGACATTTCTCCAGCTGCTCGGAAGTGCTCGTGTGCCCCGAGTGAAGCCGCAAGGGCAGGGGTCCCGCTGGCACCCCGGGTGCTGCGGGAACAGCAAGGCTCAGGAGCAGGGAAAGGCCCTGGGATGCTTCCTTCATCCTGAAGGATTGTTTGTGCTCAGGAGAAGCAGCAGTCGCTCCCCCTGTGCTCTGGTTACACCGTGTTGTAAATCTCCTCTGTGTTTACTGCTGGAGCTTTTTAATATTCCCTTCTAGTCCCTAAAAACCCTTTTAACTTTCACCAAAACCAAAAATAACGACAACAAAAGCCCTTCAGCTCCTGCTACCCCCTGAAATTCTGATTTTAGTTCCAGAGTAAGGTATGGGTGAAACAGCTGGAAAACATAGTTAGGACTGCAAACATCTGATTTTGTCAAAACGTTTTGCTGGGGGAAGGGGTGCTATACGAACAAGCGACTGAGCATCCGCATCTCTGAGACGTTTTGGATCCTACTGCTGCTTTGATCTCTGTTCCAGACATGTGTCCTCTCCCGCCTGGAGACCCAAAACGTATCGACTCAGGAGGGAAGGGGGGGAATGGGAAGGAGCTGGGTCTCCCAGGCACTCCCTCTCATCCAGGAGAGTGCCTCGAGCAGAGCTGATCTTCCTCCTGCAGCCCCAAGCTGTCTGACAGACTCCATAGGCAGAGACGTTAACTTTTGGACCCATTTCTAAAGGTCTTCCCTCTCAAGTTTGGGGTAGGAGGGACAGAAATCTATCTGAGACCTTTGCTGGCTCCTCTGCTTGGCCGGATGGAGAGCTGGCACAACGCAGCTGCAGCCCCCAGACTTTTTCTTCTCTCCCAGCGGTGATGTTGGGCTCGGGGCTTGGTCCGTGCAGGTGGCACCGGCATGCTCAGGGTGTTCCTTTAGCACAGAGGGCTTGGAGAAAAAGTTAGAAAGAACCTCTGGGATCATGTCTGCTCTGAAAATAAACCAAAAACCGTATTTATCTTTCCCACTGGGAAAAGGGAGGGCACGTAGCAAGGTGTTGGCAGGTCCTGCCTCCCCAGTGGAGCCCCCCAGGCTCTGGGGTCTGGTCCACGGGTGCTCGAGGCTGTGTCCCAGCCCCAAAGCCCTGCCGTGGTGGCAGCTGAGCTCCTGCTGGAGCTGCCCTGGGGTGCCTCCTCCAAAGGGTGTCCCTATATCAGGGAGGAATAGGAAGGAGGGAGAAAATCCTGCCCTGGGGATTCTGTTGTGCATTAGAGGTTTTGGGGCTGGAGGTGACGGGGCCCTAAATGACAACTCATGGCTGTCGGGGGGGCATTAGGAATCTGGCCCAAGGGCTGTGGGTATTTGGAGCACCCCGTTGTGCCTGGGGCCAGCCCTGGCAGCGGGGAAGAAAGCACTTGTTAGCACTCTGCTACGTCGCCGTCTGCGTACGAGGGGATGTGGCAGCTGATTTTAGGTGGCACTGGGGCAGAGGTGGCACCCACACAGCAATGGCACCCGCCACCACCGGTGGCACCATGCAGGCTTTCCACCACCACCCTCCCATCAGGGCGAGGGCACCCAAGGGACCCCAGTGGGTGCTGTGGGGCCGGCACGGCCACAGGGCCACGGGTCCGAGCCAGCAGAGCCCCAGCACGGAGCTGATCCCTAAAGGGTGCCACGGCTGCACACGGGCTGTCCCCTCTGCCGTCCTCTCCTGCTGTACCTCCTACAAGTCCCGCTCGTCCCTCCCACTCCCTCCCAATGCTCGCCTTCTGTCAGGGAGCCGGGGAAGGCTGGGGATAAGGAAAGGGTTTTCCGAGAGGGGCTACCAGTCTGGCTGGGTGCCTCCGGCGGATGCTCGGGGCCGGGGAGCGGGGCCCCCCGTGCTCCCATGGACCTTCCCAGCGGGCTGCTCCTCGCCTGCTCCCTCTGCCTCCTGCCCGGTAAGCACCCGCTCCCTTCCCCACGGCTGCTGCCAGCAACGGGGAAACACTTTCTGCTTATTTAGGCGAGGAGGGAAAGGTGCCTGGGAATGCCCAGGCTTAATGAGGCTGCTGGAAAAGTCAGGAGCAGGAGGGAGGGAGCGAGCCGGGCGCCTTCAAGGCAGGCGAAGAGGAGTTGAAAGGGATGAAGGGCTTTGATGGGCTCCTGGGACGGAGCGGGGAGCGCTGCCTTCCTCCCAGCGCTGCGCTGCAGGCACGAGCAGATTATTTAGAAGTGTTCTTCTGGAGCATCGGACGGAGGGGAAAAAAGTCCCCCAGACGTCCCGACCCTCTTAAGCAGGGTTAATTTTTGCATCCCTCAGGTAGTTTGTCCTGCTGCACGTGAGGGGTCAGCGCAAAAGATAAGTGCTTGGGTTTAAACAAGCCACGAGGGGCTTTGGGTCAATGTTTGGCTTAAGGACGTGCTCTCGCAGCCTCCCCCTGCTCGGCTCAGTGCGTGGCGGGACGAGCGCGACCAGGGGTGGGAGCAGAGCTCGGCGTCTCGCTGGCCCCTCGCTGGCTGGGTGCTGGGAGCAGGAGGCTCCGTTTGGGCTCTGACCACGTCTGGCATCCTCCCAGGCTGGCAGCAGCAAGGCTGGGACCTCTCTTAGCTTTGAAGTGAAAAAAAAAAAGAGCTGGTTACCGCTACCAGGAGCGCCGCCGCCCGCTAACGCACCCCCGGCAGCCAGCAGCGCCGAGCACTAATGCCACTGTAAACATTTCTAAACATCCTGGTGGAAAAGCACGCCAGAATTTTATTTTTATTTTTTTTTTTTTCTTTTTTTTTTTTTTTTTTCCCCTTACTAATTGCACTGTTGCTCGATCGTCTGAAGCCAGCCGCGGCGGAGCTGCCTTTCTTTGCCTAATGGGGAACATGTGTGCGTGCCTCGCATGGCGGCGGGCGAGCGGGGCACGGGGCTGCCCGCGGGGGGCTGCGGGGCTGCCGGGGCCGTGCTTACGTGGGCAGCAGTCCCTCAAGCGAGCTCCCCTTCAAGAGCTGCTGCTTGCAGGGCTGCTGCAGTAGACGTGGTAAATCCACGGCGTCGGGCTGAACAAAAATCCTCCAGGAGAATGTTTTTGCCCACGCGGTTTTGCCGTGCCCGCGGGCGATGGTGCTGCTCCATGAGCCCCGTGCCAGTGGGAGGGTTAAGGCACAGCTTCCAGTGCGACGTGGTGGTCCCCATGGTCTGGGACACTTTGTGGCCATGGGGTGATATATTTCGCGGAGGACTAATGCTGGTGTTTCATCAGCTGAACTCAAAGCAAGTTTGGGACACACGTGGGAGGCCCCTGGCACCGGGATGGGACGTGTGGCCTCGGGAACTGTCCCTTTGCTGCGCAGGCAGCCCCCGCATGTCCTGGAGCATGGCATGGTCTGCAAGCCATTTTCCCAGGCTGGGAGTCCCCGGAGGCACTGCGATGTCTGGGCACAACCGGGGGACAAACCGAGCTGTCCCTAAGGTCCAGGCCAGTTCCTCTCCCCTAGGGTTTTGGGGCAAGCGGGGTGCAGCTCTGAATTAGGAGAGCCCAGCCAAGGACTTGCTGAAACAAACACCTCCCAGCAGCAGCCATCAGGGGTCAGATCGCAGGGAAGATGTGACCCACGGCCATGGGGACCGGGTGTCTGCCCTGGGATGACTTCCCTTGTCCCACACCACGCAGTTGTTTTCCTTCATCAGATGCTTTGTCCAGACAAGGGGGGGTCTGCTGGTCCCTCACGGGAGGGTCACCAAGCAGTAAAACCGCTGTGCTTGCTCTGTGGGGTGTGCTTGGGCTGGCCCAGGTGGGTTCACAAGAGACCTGCCAGTTCTACCTGGGGATTTGGTGATGGGAACTAAATCCTGGGTGGCTGCACGGCCCAAAGAGCAGTGCTGGGACATCCCACACCTAACGTCCTCCATCCGCTAGCTGAGATTTGGCCAGGGAGGGTCCATGGTATTCAAAACCCCGAGCGCCGTGGTGCCTTTGGCTGTAGGACATGCTGCAAACAAATACTCAGCACGTTCCTTGATGCTGTTAAACATGGGCTGCTGCTATTAAAGCAGCCAGACAGCTCCTCCCCATTTTTTGGGGGGCCGGAGAGCTGGCACGGTGGAAGCACAAGGTACTTCTGTAGCTGCTGCCCCAGGGCTGTTTGTTCGAGACTGTGGGTAACCAGGAATGTTACAGCACACGCACCCGCGATGACTGATCTCCTGGTCATCTTCACTATTCCCTGGCTCTCCATCTGCAGCCTCGGCAGCCACCAAACCCCATTTGTTTCCTAATAGCTGATGACAAATGCTGGCTTCGAGATAGCGACCTGGGGAGGAATTTGGTGCTTTCAGCATTTCAGTCTGCAAAGAGAGCGCGATAGGGGCTGAGGCTAGAGGGATGCCTGGGAACATCTGGTCTGCCCTGCTCCATCTCGGGGCCTGCTAGCTTTTGCCCAAATACCCCATATCAAGCTCAAAGGCTTTTCTAAGGCAATCCTAAATATAAAAACAAACAATGTGTGCGACAGATGGGTTGCAGAGGAGCGTCCCAAGCTGCCAAAGCCCACATGGCAGTGGGGACCCATCACAGGAGCCTGGCTGAATATGGCCAGCAGCCCTGGGGACGTTGGGGTGGCATGGGTCACCACTGCATGGTGGCTCTTGATGGCGATGGCGGGGTCTTTGGACACACTGTCCCACCACGGAGGTTGCATCTCCCATGTGGGTGTGAGTGGTGAGGAAGGGAGGGTTGCAAGGACAGCTCTTGGGCACCAGAGCCACAGCCCTCACCCCGCGATGCCTCCGTCTAGAGCCATGAAAACACCAGTTTGGGGTTTAGGGTTGCACTGTGCTGTTATGCCTGCAGTCAAATATAAAATTAAATTAAATTAAAATGAAATTCTGCCGGCAGCTCCGCTGCCCTGCTCAGGTCTCCTCAAATCGCCAAGGGTTGGAGCAAAGCAACCAGCTAAAGCCACCAACCTCTTACGGCAGCAGGATCAACCTCAAGGCACAGGGAGGACTTGTTTTTATTCTTTTTGGCAGGAAAGGTGCCTTTTACTCCCAGTATTGTTTCCCAATTGTGCTGGTTTTTTTTTGTTTTTCCTTTTCAATATTTGACCTGACAAGAATCAAAGGTTTGGCCTCAGCCGAAGTTCCACTTCGGAGAGGAGGTATTTGAGGCTTCCTGCCTTGGCGCAATCGCAAGCAAAACATGTGGGTTTTGGTCACTTATTTATGACAGTGATGTCACTCCTGACAAGAAAACGAGACTGAGTTCTCCGGGTTGCTAAGTCTCCTTGACAGCCTTTCAAAAAGATCCCATTAATTTAAGACGGTTTAAATTCTGTCAGGTTTTTTGTCTTTCTGCCTCGAATGCACCCACGTCAGTTCCTTCCCTCCCGTGCCACCCTACCAGGGGCTTTGCCATCCGCTGTCTGCAAACTTTGTTCCCGATCACTTCATTTCGCTGCCTGCTACCTGCCACCAGCACCGGGCATTGCAGGCCTCAGAGCCCCCTCTCTGCAATTTTGGGATCCGACGGGTTTGTGCTATGGGACTGGGCCAAGGATGGCTGCAGGCCCTCATGTCCACATGGGCTTTATTTCTGGTTAAAAATGAGCATTTGGGTACTTTTAAAGAGAAGGACCAGCAGGCTGGAGCCCACGCTGTGCTCCAGGATGGGGATTTGGGCACCTTGGGCAGCAGCTCCCTACTCTCCTGAAGCTTTCCAGAGGATCAGCTATCAAGGGTTTTCTTTTGTTTTTTCCCTTCCTCTCCTTTTTTTTCTCTTTTCCAGCCCTAGTGCAGCATAACCAGGCCACCCTGACTCCCAGCCTGGCCCCTCATTTTGCATTGTGCTGTCCTTTGGGGAGGTAGCCAACCAAAAGGGGTGGGAAATTGCTTTTTTCTTCACATTTTCCACCTGCATTAATTTGCTCATCTCACACTTATCCCTGTTTCTCCTGATTTAGAGACATTTGCATTTAGTAAGCCACTAGTTATCTTTTTTTTTTTCATGATTTTTTGCCCCTCTAAGATGCCTTTTGCAAACAATTTGGTTGCATTTTACTGCTCCAGGAGGCCAGAGCTGCAGCGAAGTCCTAAAGCAAGGAGCCGTGGGATGGGCATCCCCAACTTGCCAAAGACATCTCTTTTCCTGTCAGCTAGGCTTACCTAGGAAAATGTCTTTCTGGGGCAAATTCAGATAAACTCTGCAAAAATTGGAGGAAAATCTGTGGTATTCTATGTGACACTTGCTCTGCTCACTCACTGCAGATGCTTCTGCATCACCTGGAATTGAGCCTTGTTGGTTGGTGCTTGAAATGCCCCCAAGCCCCCTCTTCCAGCCAGACCCCCGTGCCCCCTGTGCCCCCCCGTGCCCCCTGTGATGCCCCATCTGCCCTGTCCCCTCCCGTACCCTCTTTGCCCATCGCCTCTCTCCATGGCCAGAACGCAATTTCGCGATGTTGCCACTGGGTAATGGTTGACTCAGAGGACGTTTTAATTTGTTTTGCAATGTTAAATAAGGTCAATCTACCACAAAATGTGCTGGCTCTGATCTCCCCCGTCTCCTTCTTTTTCCCTTGCTTTCTAGAATTTCTTTTTGTAGGACTTTAAAGCTTCTTACCTCAGCTCTCCTTGGCGAGACTCTACTCTTCTCTGTTTACCAAGCCAACGTCGCCAATTTGTTTCTATGACTGCAAAAAAACTCAGGTTTATTCCTAACATTCCTACCTATAAAAGCACTTTTCATCCTGAACTTTCTGCCTGGGAAGCGGCATTCCCGGCCTCTCCTGTTGACATCCCATTTATACCCATACAAATACCAAACGTGAGCCTTCTGCTACCTTTAAAGCCGTCCTTGCCTTTTTTTTTTTTTTTTGCAGAGGGACGAGCCATCCAGCACCTGCTTGCTGGCCGAGGGCGAGCAAAGAGCTGGGACATGCGGGCCGTCCCGTGTCCCTCCCCGCAGCAGAGCCACGCTGGGCCCTGATCTGTGCCCCCTTGCACTTCCACAGACCAGCAGGGAAAATAATATTGTATAGAAAAAAAAACCTCTTCTTAGAAGATGTGCAGCATCTGTACCCATGGAGGGTTTGAGAGCATCCCTGAGGCAAACCCAAATCTGCCCCGTCTGGGTCTGAGCATCCGTCCCCAGGAGACCCCCCTCGGACTCCTTCCCCATAGCAAACCCCCCCATGACACCAGCTTTTGCTTGCATGGGAGAAGTGAAGCCACACTTTGCCCTTTGGTGCTGCAAAGCCCCTGGGGAAGGCAGGAGGTGGGTGCTGGGGATGGCCGGGTGCTGGATTCCAGCCCCTCAGAGGCCGGCAGTGGGTTTTGGGTCCCAGCCTCCCTCCGTCATAGCTGGCGAGGTGCCCCAGAGGTGCTGTGATGGGGTCAAACCACCCCTGTGTCTCTTAGGGCCTTCCTGGGACGTGATAGGCACTGAGGGGAGCAGAATTCAGGGGATGGTTGGGGTGGAGGCTCCTCTGGAGACTTTTGGGCCCAACCCTGCTCTGGCAGGCCAACATGGATGGCTCCACGGATGGAGGCTCTGCACCCGTCAGGATGACCCCTTTGGGGCCTGGCCCCCCTGCACCATAAAAGTGCTTTCCCCTAGCACCTCAGCACCCTGCCTGACGGGATCCTTCTCCTCTCTCCCCAGGGTTCAGTGACACCTTCAACATCGACACCAAGAGGCCCAAAATCATAGCCGGCTCTAAGGACGCCTATTTCGGCTACACGGTGCAGCAGCATGACATCGGGGGCAAGAAATGGTGAGTGAGCCCCAAAGAGGGGGGGTTACAGCAACCTACAGGAATGCTGAATGTCTCCTGCTCTTCCCAACCACCTTTTTGGGGGTCGGCAGTGCCCAGGCCTGGCAGGAAAGCGAGATTTGGTGCTGATGGTGCTGGGGCCAAGCTGGTGTGCGCAGATCAGGGCTCACAGGTGCTGCGAGGAGCTGCCCCGGGCAGGTTCACGGCTCCCTGGCGCTGCTCAGGCTCCAGCACTTGCTGGAAACCCATCGGGGTTTTGGGCCAAGGCCATCCCTTTTTATAGAGTTTCCAAGAAGGCAGGTCTGCAGAAGTGATCAGAGCCGCCTGCGGCTGTCGGGGGTGCGGGGTGAAGCTGGGATGGGTTTTGCTCGGGGTTTTGCTCGGATTTTGGATTTCTGCGGCATTGTGCTGCTCGCTAAGTTGCTGGGGGGATGATGTGGCCATCCAGTGAGGCTGGGGAGACACTGGGTGCTCTCCAAGGGCACAGCCAGGTACCACCCTACGGGTGCTCTACAGCCAGGCTTAGGGCAGCGAGCAAGCACGTCATTAATGCTGATCAATACCAAAAAGCTCTGAGTGATGGGATAATGTTCAGCTATCCAGCGGGAGCTTGTGCTTGGGGATGGGGCAGAAAGGGAGAGTGCAGCCCATGAGGCCACCTCAGTCCCATTGCAGCCAGGTCCTGAGCAGGTACTGTAGCACCCAGGGGTGCGTGTAAAGTGCTGCCATGCCGGGCACTGGAGCATCCTCATGGAGTGCTCATGGTCCGTGAGCAGGTCTGCACGTGGCACCAGGGAGCTTTTTCTTAGAGCTGCCCCTGATCGCGGCGGTCTTGCCATCCTTTCCATCCCCGTTGCCCGTGAACCTAAGCGATGGGATTTTTTGGAGGGGTAAGGAATTTTGGGCAGCCTGACAGCATGACTGTTCATGGCCAAAGCCACCAGAGCAGGGAGCAAGCACGGCCACCGAGCGGTTCCAGTAAATACATCAAATTCCTGCACGAGGCCAGGCTGGGGCAGCTCACTTCCACGGGCGAAGCTGCTTCACTCAGGGAAGTTTTCAATTGTGGTCTCATTCCATGTGATGCTGAAGTGGGTGCCCCTGCAGGCACAGCTGCTTTGAGCCCAAAAGAATCATTTCTTAGCCCATTTTCTGGCCCCAAACCCTCATGGTCTTTATACATTAGGGCCACAACCCAAATGCAAGCTGTGGTGGTGTGCAGAGGTGCAGCAGATGGCCGTCAGCATGCCGGTAGGGCCAGGAAAGGAGGCAGAACCTTGCCAAAAGTCGCAGGGTGGCTTCTCAGCACAGCCTCCATCCTCCTGCCCATGTAGGCCAGCACGTTGGCAGGATGGGGACTGCCTCTCCATGGCAGCTCCAGTGTATTCAAGCCTCTTGTTTGCACCAGGTTCTGCTGTGAAATATCTCCTCCCAGGAGCGGAGCCAAAACCCCACATCGGTGGGTTTTGAGCTGCCCCCACAGGAGGCTCTGGCCCTGCACTACCCAGGTTAGGCTCAGCCTGGGAAATGCAGATCGGAGCCCGCGGTTCTCCAAAGGAGATAAGGAGCAGGAGCTGTGTGTTCCTGCCGTCACATTCCTACCCTCTCTGCTGCTAGAAAACATCACTTCCATATCTCATTTCATCCATCAAGTACCAAATACCTTGGTGGAGGTCAGCGTAACCCAACGAGGACAGCACATGGGTGTGCTACTGTTTGGTGTTCCTCGAGCAATAAAGCAACATCCGTCTGCGCGGGACATCAGGGTCACAGAGGAAGACAGAAGGGCTCTGCCATGGTCAGGTGCCACCGTCACTGCTGTGAGCAGCAGAGGGTGATGAGATCTGGCTTTGGCATCTCCTGCATCTCCCCAGCCAACGTTGGCCAGGGCAGAGCTGGAGCTTTTCTCCACTGTCAGTTGCTCTGCATGCAAAAATGGATGCTTGCTGCAATGAGTAAGCGTAGGTATATACATAAATACAGTGTGCATTATAGTATGCAATTACATAGTATAGAATGCCTATTAAATGTGTACATAGTTAAAAACTGCAGCCAACATGACTCACTCTGGTTAAAGGATAAATGACTGAACAAACAAAACATCTGTAGTATAAACCGAGGACGTAGAGAAGGAGCAGCTCCGCCACATGATGATAATTGTGCAGAGCCTCAGCCAGGCTCAGGAGCTGCCAGAAAACAGAAGAAAAGGGGATGATAAGACGAAATCCCGGCTGCTAGTAAGGCAGAAGCCAGGCAAGCATCATCGAATGTTGGCCCTGAGGATTTCAGCAAAATCCCCCAAAATACAGCAGAGCTCGGAGGAGCTGAATGGCCATCTCAGAAACGTGGCTCCTGCAGGAGGGATTGCTCTAACAACACGCAGGGAGCCGGCTGCCAAATACCAAATGTGGAATCCAAGGACTTTGGCACCTCTGCTCCGGTCTGAACCGTTTAATGCTGCTTTTGGCCAGCGTGGAGGGCTTCAGAAGGATTTCAAAGCAGCTTCTATATGTGTGTGTGTGAGCGTATAGGCATATTTTTGTGTATGGACGTACACACACACATAAAATATTCTGCAGGCGTTATTTTTCCTTGTGGCTATTTCTCTTTCTCCAGCCTTTCAGGAGGGAGCCAGATAGCTTGCACGTGGGGGCTATAACTGCAGCCCTGATAGTGGAAAACCTGGGAGGAAAGAATTCGGATTATTAAACTCCAGGGGAAAAAAGCGCTTGGAAATATACTGCTCTAACAGCTCGCCGCTTCGGGGGGTCGCTTCTCCTGCTGGCAGTCAGCGGCTGACTTTCAGACCTCCCTCTCACCGCTTTCTCTCCCTTTTTCATCGAGCAGGAGGTGCAATGTGTACTTTTTCCAAGTATGTGAATGGAAAAAAAGGGCAGCTGGCTACCGAAACTCACCCAGACGTGCAACACGGTGGCAACAACCCAGCGCTCCTGCTGCAGCTGGGGCCAAATTCTGCCTGGAGTGAAGGGGTTTGAGCATCCCAGCACCGTGGTGCTGGTGCCCCAGGTGGCACCGTGAAGCCGGGGGGATCAGTGCTCCCCCAGGCTGATGCAGGCAGGGTGAAGTGGCCTGGCAGAAGCTCGGGTTGAAGGAGATGGAGGAGTTTTAAGGGCAGAGGTGACGGTGGCGGTGTCCCAAAGGGCCTGGAGCTGCTCCTCTGCCCCACCCTGGTCCGTGCAGGTTTGGGGGGTCAGGAGGGTCAAACAGACCAGAATCACCTGGAGTTCGGGGTGAAAAGTTCTCAGAGGTCCAAGATCAGGGGGATAAGAGGGAAAAGGGGGTAAAGTTTCTCTCCCTCTTTCACCTCCCCTCTCCTGTTGGCTTCTTTCGACTCCCCGCCATCCCGGCCTTAGTGTCACTCCCCGGGGAAGGAGAACCCCGCTCCCTGCTCTGCTCACGTGCTGGCTCTCATGCTGCCCTGGAAGCTTTTCCAGCACTTTTCTTGCAGGCTGTGCCACCAGGTATATCAAATTAGCCCCCCGCTATTTCTGTGCCCCAGCTGGAGTGGGGACGGGTCCCCATGCTGGCAGGACGGGGGCTGTGGCAGGCACAGATTTTTTGGGGTGCAGCCCAAGCAGCAATGGTGCACTTCACCACCTGAGATGGATCACCGTCCCTGTAGGCAGCGAGTCCATTGCCAGGCAGAAAGCCCAGCTGTCGCCCCCGGCTTTCCATCCCCACCTTTCCCCTCTAAATCAAAAATTCGGGAATAGGAGGCAGGGGCCGGGCTGTGCCGGAGCATCACCAGGGCCCTGCACCGGCTCGTGTCTGCGGGCTGCACATTTCCAGCTATGCAAAAAAAAAAAATAATGCTTGAGGAAAACTGGCTGTGGAAGGAAAGCCCTGGGAATAAACAGCCATTAGCCTTCAGAAGCCGTAAAAATAATAAATATAGCATTGCCGAGCTGGCTGGGGCCAGGGCTTCGCTGATGCTGCTGGCAAGATGGCATTGCCCGGGCGCGCATCTCTGGCTGCTGGAGCTCGTGCTGCCCTAGCCCCGCCGTGCAGCAGCACCAGGTGGGGTGCTGTGAAGCGTGGGTGCAGGATTTGGCCCCTCAACCAAAGTGGGAACCCCCGTGGTTAAACCCCCCTGGGTGCCCGGCAGCTCCAGGCACAGACGTGACGTTTCCAGTCTGAGCACAACCGAAGGGAGAAGGAGGAGGGAGAGGAGAGAAAAGTCTGCTCGGTGGACTTTGAGCTGTAATTGTGCTGATCTGGAAAAACAGTTAAAGGGTTTGCTATTTCCCTACTACTGCGAGGCTTTCTTGGCTGCAATTCTCCTGTGGTTTGGCCGGTACCCGAGCGCTGGGATTATTTTGGTGAAAGGGTACATAGCTGCAGAGCATTCCTTCGGCGCGGGGACCATGTCTGCTCCCGGCTCTCCCTCCCACCGTGCCAGGGCTGCGGGACGCGCCGCGGCCCCGCTCTTCCCTTTTCCCATCTCCCATGCTCCGGGGTCGTCCCCTCTTTGGTGTTATTGTGGGTGTAATTCCGGGGGATTTAGCTGGGAATCTCAGGGGCTCTGTTACCAGCATCAGGGGGCTTTTGGGGGCCGTTCCCCACTGCCTGGCACCTCCCCTGGGGCACCAAGGAGGACAGGGGACATCTGACATCCTCGGGGCACATCTTCCTTGCCACGAAGCAGCACGGTTGTCACCAGCTCCAGGGCTGGTGTGCATCAGCTATAAGGTTAGGCTCTTCAGCTTTTATTTAATTTCTTTTTAGAAAGATTTTGGCCTAAGCAGGAAAATAGCTGTGATCTCCCACTCCGCAGCTGCAGCGCTCCGCACGCTCTCACAGCCCTCCAGGAATCAGGACGGAGGAAAAGTGAGGCTAGAGATATTTTGCAGCAGATCTTTACGAATGAGAGGGGTGTTCCTCCTTCCCATCTCATATTGCTCGACCGAGAAAAGGCTTCTGCGGTCACATCTTTGTTGTTTAGGGTTGGGTGGTCTCGGAGCACCGCAGGTTAGCAGGATGGAGCCGGTGACCTATCGGGGGTGTGGGAACCCCCACGAACACCGTGAGCTGGTGATAACGGGCACTTTGGGAAAGCGAGAGGCATCCGGCAAGAACTGGAGTTGGAGATTGGGGTTTGCTTTGGAAACCTCCAGCAGAAAGTCGGAAATCACGTGGGTCCAGATGAAAAGGGTGCCTGATGCCGACAAAAAGCATCAACCAGTGCTGGAAACCCACAGCCCGGGCAAGAACCACTGAGGGGCCTCGCCTGTAAACACCTCTGGGTTACAATACCCCTAAGTAAAAGGGAAAAAATGACACCAAGAAAAATAAGAAAGTATCATTATTTCTAACCACGCTATTCTGCGAGCTCCTCGGCCGTGTTCTGCAGCACGCCCGTCATGTGCTATTTTAAGGAGAGCTCCGGGAGCTGCGCTTACTGCGACGGCTGTGGGGTTCCTACGGCAGAAGTGGTGGCTCCCTCACCTCGGCCACTGCCTGCCTTGGGCTCTGGTCCCTTGGTCCCGTGTCCTGGTGGTGTCCCCTTCCCGTTACGTGGGTACTGGATGGATGGAGGCAGCCCCCCGGGTCCGGCACGACCGTGGGGTGCGTTTGGAGCCGCGGAATCGGGCTCTGCAATTCGGAGCATCCTGGCTCGGCCTGAGCAGCTGGTTAAATTACAGCCGTGTTTATGTTTTGTTTTGCAATGAGAGGGTTTGTTGTACAGCAGGGAAAACACCGATCGGCCCTTAGGAAAACAACCGCCGAGGGTGTCTGTGCCCGTCGGTGGCAGGACAGCTTCCCGCAGGCTGTTCCCATGCAGGAGGTGGCCAGGAGGGGACAGGGACAAGCCTCATGCCCAGGAACAGGTCTGGGTCTGATCCCCGTGGGGCTGGTGTGTCCCAAACCCCAAACCTCAGAGCAAGGAAGCACCTTGTCTTGGGAGAGAAACCCCTTGAAACCCTCAAACCGTGGGGACAGAGCTCTGCAACTGCTCTGCTGTCTGTTAACTGGGAGTGAACTGGGAGCTCTGAAGCCAGGAATACTTCTGCTGAGGGATGAGTTAGCAGGTATTCAATGGACAGAAGAGTCTTGCAAAGGGTGTGACGTTCCCCTGCGGCCACTGCTAGCTCAGCCCTGAGCTGGTGGTGGCCATCCTCATCTTCCACCTCCCCGCCACACACCCTGCCTTGGATGGAGGCTGGATGAGCCCTCTCGCTGCCATCACGCAGGAAAGCAAAGGCCTGCCTCGCTCCTGGCCTTGTGCACCATCCTTTTTCAAACCTGCTTTCCAAAATTAACCAATTAACTTGGACACAGAAATTCACTCGGTCATCTCCTGGCCCTGCTGCTCCTCTCCAGGCATTGGCAGTGCCTCAGAGCATGCTAGGGGATGGCTCTGGGTCGGAAAACAAACCAGCCACTGACTCCAGCCCCCTCTATCAGAGTGTGGTGGAGCTCGGCCACAGCCGTTTGTCCCAGATGTGTTTTTGTAGAAGCACTTGGTCACCGACACACGGGCTTTGGCTGCTCGAGGTGAGCAGAAGCATCTGGGAGCCCCCTGCCCTGCCCACACCGTGCGATGGGACGGTCACCGTGCGAGGGGCTGGATGGCATTGCTGGCATCCCAAAGTCAAGGCTGTGGCCACGGGCTGGCAGCAGGCTTTGCTAGAGCCAGGTCTAGGACTTGGTTCCAGGCCCCGCGTCCTCCCATGCCGTGATCCCTCTGCCGGCTCTGCCTCCCCCTGGACTCCCACCAGGTCTTTTTTTTTTCCACCCTTGCCAATGTAGAGAAAAACATCTCGAAGTCCATTCCCCTGCCACGTCCTGTCCAAGGAGCCACAAAGCAATTTAAAGTTTTCCACAGCTGAACTCTCCTTTTCCTGAACCTCCTTAATCACTTCTTCATCCAGGCCCATCTTGAATAAATTAACTACAAGCGAATTTGCCTTGCAGGAGATTAAGTGTTCCATTGATTGAAAAATCCTGTGAAAAGCATAGTTTCTTCTCCATTCCTCCCTAATCCCTGCATTCCCAGATCACCAGCTAGACATACCTTCTTTTCCTGACTCCTTTCCATTTAATCAAAACATTTTGGGTTTCCAAATGAGCTTTGCAACCTCTCCGCCGTGCGCGCAGAGAGCCCGGTGTGCTGGGGGATCGCCGCCTGAAGAAGCCAGGAACTGGCTGGCTGCAGAAAGTCTCGGGGGGCTCTCAGGCATCCCAAATTCGGGGTGCACAGCACCAGTGGTGACTGCACCTCTCTGCTGCCTGGAGGTGATCTGAGCCTGGGAGAAGCTGCTGGGGGGCACAGCTCTGTGCAGGATGGCCCACGGTATGAGCAGGAGGGCAGGATAGGCAGGGACCAGTAGCACATTATGGGCAATAGGCAGAAATTAAAAAAAAAAAAAAAGATGAAATAGAGACTGATAAATGAAGAGAAATAGAGACCATGCAGCTGAAGCAGAACCACAGGGGTGAGATTTGGGGGCATCACAGGGCGATTTGGTGGCGTGGTGCCCCCTCGCTAGGAGATGTGGCTGCACGCGGTGCCTTCAGCTCAGTGCTGGAGCCTGAGGCTGAAGGGATGAGGCTGAAGGTTGAGAGGATGAGGCTGAAGGCTGAGGCTGAAGGGATGAGGCTGAAGGGATGAGGCTGAAGGCTGAGGCTGAAGCTCTTCTACAAATTCCCCAGGGAAAGGACGGATTCTCCAGCGCTCGATGCCTTCAAAGCACGGATGGATGGTTTTCAGGGAGATATTCTCCAGCCAAGCATCCTTTGCTGGGTTCGCTACCAAGACAGTAGGCATGAATTAACGCCTGTGGCACAGGAAATTTCACCAGATAATTGGGCTAAGGGGAAAAAAAAAAAGAGCAATGACTCGGTACCAGGTTTTCTAGACACCGAAGTGCTGCAGCCTCTCAGGGTCTGTGCTGCTCCGCCGGGCTAGAAGCAGGGCACTGTGCATGCCACTGACATTCACGTGAGACAAAACCATTTAAAAAGGTGCAAAAAAAACCCCCGCAAATTCCCAATTTGGCTTTGATGCTTCATTTTGGTGCTTGAGGTGGGACTCGCGCAGCCTGCAGCCCCAGCCCCAGCCGCCCCAGCGCGCAGCCCCTGCAGGACCAGCAGGAGCAGGAGTTCAGCCCCTGCTCCCCTTCCTGCACTGGCGGAGCAGATGCTCCTCAGGCATTTCCACTGACATCTTGGTTTTCCGTTTTTTTCCCAGCATAAAAGTTAAAAATATGTCCTCAGACATGTTGCTCTGAGCAGTCTGCGCGCTTCACATTTAATTCCTTTTTTTTTTTTTTTTTTGCTTTTGTTTTCCCCATAAGGAGCGCATGAAAAAGGAAGGCGAGGGAGGGCTTGTTTGGTTCTTATTTTCTTTTAAATCTTCCTTTATTAGCCAAAGCGTGACTCAAGGCCTGTCGCTCGGGTCTCTGCGGAGGGCTTTGCTTGCTCAGGAGCAGGGGCTGCAACCCTCGAAGGAGGGCAAGGGGGGAGATTTGGGGTGCGTATGGGGAGGGGGCCGGCTCCCTGCGGATGCTCAGGATGCTCTCATTAGATTTGGGTCATTTGGGATGGGACCAACCAACCGACCAAACACAAAAAAAGCAAAACAAACAAGCAAAAAAAAAAAAAAAAAAAGACGAACTATTTAGACCACAAGTTTCTAAACCACAAAATAAAGGAGGGGGTCTCTAACCTGTGAGCTGGTGCAAGCGGCAGCATCATTGCCAGCCAGCTTTGGGGAACCTTTTCCCAGCCCTGCCGCCAGCACCGTCACCTTCCCAACAGCTGGAGAAGTCTTCTCCTGAGCTGCCAACTTTCCATGGGAATTTGACAGCTTCAGCTAATTAATCATTTCAATTTAACCCAAAAGGGAGAACAATGCCATTGTCTTGGGAAGACAAAAAATTCTGTTTCTGCGAGCTTCGCGAACCCTTCATGCATTTCTGCTGCGTTTATGGCAGCGGCTGTAAATATTTGGGCTTTCTTTGAGCCTCAAGGCCTGACGTAGGGCCGGGGAATGGGTGGAATGGGCTGCTGTGCAGTCGTCATCGTCTCGTGTTTTACCAAGTTGCTTCGTCCCAATAAATGCTGCAGTTTGGTGCTGCTGAGCGAATTAATGGGTGGTGTGATACTGTTAATAAGGGAGGGAGAATTACTGGGAGATTCCCGGCTTGGCCTTTCTTATGGTGGGGTAATTCGGGCGCAGGGGAGCGCAACTCCTGTGGATACCTGGGCATGGCGGTGGGAAAGCTGTGGGAGCCAACCAGCTGGAGATGCTCCAACAATCACAATCTCCTGTTTGTGTTAAATCCTCGGGGAACGAAGAGTGGAAAACAAGAGGACACCATCCTTTGAGGTGCCTCAACCTTTTTTCCTTCCCATCTTCAACGTTTTTTTCCCTCCTCGCCCCCAATATCTTTCCACATCTGCTGCCATCTCCCTTTCTGACTGTGAGCATCAATCGTGTGGCAACGGCAGGGAGACGCGAGCAACCTCCTTGTCCAGGTTCAGGGGCAGGCACCGGATCTGCCTGAGCCTCTGGGTGCTACTGGGGACGGTTCCAGATGGTTGTTATTTTACCCTAATTAGTCTCCTCGTTAGCAGCGAAACTGTAAGACAGGAAGTATTTCCATGAGAATCCTTAAATGCTTCTTAGATTTTGGAGGTTTTCAGTTGGCGAGCAATCCCATTTTATAGTGAAGGAATAAAAGAATGAGTGTTTAGTGTCTTTGTAGAAGCAGTGCTTAAAAACAAAAACAAAAAAAAAAGAAAAAAAATAAAAGAAAAAAAAGAAAAAAGGCCATTTCTGGCCTAACAGGGAACATCTGTGCTGGGAGCGGTCGCTTCGCCAGCTGTTGTGTAGGGCAACCCAGAACAAAAGAGGTCCTGTTTATTCAGCAATCCGGACAGGGATGGCTGCATCCACCAATCGGGCCGTAAAATCAAAATGCAGTGGACTAGGTTTATTTTGGGCTAACACGTTGGGAGCAGGAGGTGCCAGGAACCCGCGGTTCGGGGTATTTTTGAACTAGCCTGGAAGGGACAGCCAAATTCCTCAGGTCCTGCTCTCCTCCTCCTTCGGTTTGCTGCTTTTGACTGGTCTGGTCAAGTCCACAGGAAAAAGTGAGAAAAATGCTTGCAATGTCCCAGATACATCCCACACCCTCGCTGGCTCTTTGTGCTTTTATCAGCTGATAAACCTCTGCTTATTTTAAAGTGCAGATGGGTGCCGGCGTCCTCGCCTGCACTGGCTGGTGACCCCACCACCAGCGCCAGGCTGTTTGTTAGCGAGCAACCCCAGCTTGGAGCAAAACTCCTGGAAATTCACATTTTTAGCTTTTCAGTGGGGAAAATTCCCCACAGACCCCAGTGCGAGCTGTAACTGCCTATTGCTTTGGGTGTCTCTGCGGGAGCCAGGACTCCTTCGCATACACCCGTGTCCTGAAGGTGATCCCAGCAGTGGGAAGTGGCACCTTGGGGACCTCAGGTGGATGCTGAGGGCATCGGTGCCGGTCCTGCTGCCTGTGCCAGCCGTGAAAATGCATCAGTCTGAGGAGGCAAGGGGGTCCTCTGCTCCTCCCCGTGCTGCAGATGGGTTTGCAGACCTCGTAACCCCATGACCTGATGGGCACTGCTTCCAAGTGAGTCATCTGGGGTTGGGGGTTGGAACTGGATGATCTTTAAGGTCCCTTCCAACCCAAGCCATTCTATGACTCTATGATTCATCTGGCCAGCTTGGAGGGTTCCCTGGGGCTGGTGGGGACCGGGTCTCATCCTGCAAGAGGCAACAGACGAGAGCGTTGGGACCCCATCCTTGCAGGAACGTGTTCCATTTTCTGAAGGCCACCCCGTCCAGCCCAGGGGTACTGACAGGCACCTCTTTCCTGCAGGCTGGTGGTGGGGGCCCCCTACGAGACCAACGGGCAGCAGAAGACGGGAGATGTCTACAAGTGCCCGGTGACCAGCGACAGCCCCAGCAACTGCACCAAGCTCAACCTAGGTACGGTGCGCGGGGCGCGAGGGGAGCTGGGCGCTTCTAACACACCGTGTGCTCGTTGTCACGGCTTTATTCTTTAAAACTCACCCTGGTGCTTTGCCCGGATTGCTCCCAAAGGCAGGAGGACCACATTTGAGGGGGATTTTTAAATGAGGTCATTAGCTCAGGTGTTCATATGGCTCCCGGTGCTGGGCTTTCAGCATCGGCAGGGTAAAATGAAGCAAGTCAGGTGAGAGTGAAAAAGTGATTTATTTAACGGAGCTTAAAGTCTTCCGTTTATTCGATCAGGACAGAGTTAGCAGCGGGTAACAACCCCACTATCAGACACCTTATGATGTATCATGGAGTCTGTGGTCCCACTAGGGGATGCTCAGGGGGTGCAGGCACCCCAGCAGGAGGCAAGTTTTGCCTCCAGCACCCATCCTGCTCAGCTACTGCGGGAATTGGTGCTCAGCTCCACCACCCCTAGGGCCCTGCCATGGCAGGAGGAGAGATCCGGGGGGGTCTCACACATCCCCAGCCAGCCCTGAGGAGGGGGAAATACGCAGCTCTTTATCAGGGTTCCTCTGTCTCTGTCTGCCAGCGAGGCCAAAGGGGACAAAGCCCCACATCCCCGTGGCAGTGGGGGACGTGGGAGCTGGGGACTTTCCCAGGGTCTTGAGGAGCACTGGTGGGGCTCGGGGGCAAAGTCTGGGGTGGTTTCCCGCTGGAGCAGCAGTTCCCACTTTATTTGTCATCATCATTAATCTGAACTGTTTTGGGTTTCTACCAGAGCTGATAAGAGAGGAGGAACTTTGGCTCATCTGCAGCATTTGATTGATTGGAACCAAATATGTCTTTGTTTGAAAGCATTGTGGGTTTGTTGGGCATTTTTTTTGTTTTGCTTTGGCTTTTGTTTTGTTTTGTTTTGTGGCGGTGTTTTCTGCTGTTGTTGTTGTTGTTTGGGGTTTTTTGTTTGATTGGTTGGCTTTTTCTATGAGAACACCAAGATTTTTCCAGGGAATAAATCTCTTTCGTGTGCAAATTCGAGTCTTGCTAAAAAGCAATCTTCTCCCATTGGAAACCAGTTTCAAATGAAAAGATCAGTTCCGTGAGCACACTCTATTTTATTTTATTTTTGATTAACTTGTCTTGTTGGCACAATCCC
The DNA here is from genome assembly GCF_009769625.2 of Cygnus olor. NCBI lineage: Eukaryota > Metazoa > Chordata > Aves > Anseriformes > Anatidae > Cygnus > Cygnus olor. The sequence goes on along the minus strand of NC_049179.1, from coordinate 20,666,300 downwards.
TTGAGGCCACTTGAGTAAAAGCAGGCGCAGGGATGCCAGGTGCATGTGTGGCCGAGGTGACCATTGTGGCTCTGTCCTGTGCTGCTCATGCAGAGCAGTCCTGGGAGCCAGCAAGGCTGGCAGGAGCCTCATCCCCATTGTCCCCATCGTCCCCATCATCCCTGTCACCCCCGCGGTCACCACCTGGCCATCAGCGAGGGTTAAGCATCGCCAGCCGGGGCAGATGAAGCTTGGGTGCCCTCACGAAGCTGCGCTGGGGGAACGGATGGGTTAGACAGTGGTTTTGTCAGGGCTAAATGCTATTCCTGTTAACCTAAATAAAGGATGGCCCCATGGGCCATTTCTGGTTTCTGGACTGTGACATGGGAAATGAGAGAAAGGCACAAGCATAAATCAGCCACTAAGTGCGTGCTGGCCTGACAATAAAGGATGAGATGCTAGAGCTGCTCAGAAGGGTTTCTTTCCTAAGGATTTACTACGTAAGAGTCTGTGACTCACGGTCTAATTTCCAGAAGAAATTTCTCTTTGTTGGCTGTGGCAAGAAAAAAAAAAAAAAAGGAAAAAAAAAAAAAAAAAAGTCTTATCTTGACGACTGCTGCAAAAACAAAAGGGAAAGCAAAAACCCCACGGCACCGAGGCGTGCTGTGTGCCCCGCCACCCGTGCCCCTGCTAACCAGGTCCTCTCTCCGAAGGAAGAGTCACGCTGTCCAACGTGTCCGAGCGGAAGGACAACATGCGCCTGGGGCTCAGCCTGGCCACCAACCCCAAGGACAGCAGCTTCCTGGTGAGGGCCGAGGGTCCGGCACAGCCCGGGGACCCTCTGTGGTATGCGCGTGTAGAAGTGCACGCAGATAGTGCGTCTTTTTGTGCATGTTTGGATATCTGCATGCGGGCAAGTCTTTTTCCAGGTCTTTGCCACCCCTCTCTGCTCTTTTGGGGTTTAGCCGTGCCTGGCGGTGATGCTCTGAGACCCTGCTCTCCCCACCTCGTCCTGCACGGCCTCTCGGCATGCAGGCAGCGAAAAAGTGGCGTTTTCAGGCCCATCCCTGATGCTTTCTTTTTATTTTTCACCAGGCCTGCAGCCCGCTCTGGTCCCACGAGTGCGGCAGCTCCTACTACACCACGGGGATGTGCTCCCGCGTCAACGCCAACTTCAGATTCGCCAAGACCGTGGCCCCGGCTCTGCAGAGTAGGAGAAACTCTCGTGTAGCCTCTAACCCTCACCCCGAGCTCAAAGCTAGCACAAATTTCCGTGCCCTGAGCACTTCGGTACCGTTGAGCAAACAAAGCTCCGTCGGTGCTTGCCAGAAGGCGAGATAGCGGAGGAAATTATTGCAGGGAAGTGATTCAAAGGGGGTCACAAACGCAGACATCTGGTAAACATTTCCTTTCCGACTGACACTCGGGGAAGACAAAAAATACCTTATTCTCCCAAAAACAGAACGAAAAGCATCCAGAATATTTTATCAGCGCAGCTCGGAAGGAAAAATAGGGGAAGAATTCAGAGCTTGGCCACACAAAACAAAGAGCTCATTGACGGGATGCTAAATATTCTGGCCCAAATTTGTAGATTTGGGGACACGATTTGATTTTGAGGTAATAAAATGAGCTTCCTGGCTTTCCCATGGGTGGTAGGAAACTACAGAGGGCTGCCCTGTACCAGCCTCTGCAAGCGCTTCTTCTCCCCATCCTGGCTTGGGAGAGAAACGGGACTTTTGGGTGGCAGAGGCAGAAAAGGCTCGGCAGCACAGCACGGCGCTGCGGGGGGAGCAGGGGCCGGATCCTGCCCGCAGGGGGATGCCCTTTGATGTACGTAGCTTATGAGACCGGATAGAGGTCCAAATCTGAATCAGAGAAGATACCGCGGGGCGTTATTCTTAGAAAGTTATTCAGACTTCTCTTGGCAGAGAGGATGCACGTGGCTTCTTTCTACCCTACTGCAGTGAATATTGGAGTGAAGGGCTTTATGAGCGATTGAAGTAAGATTTCTTTTTTCAAACAAATCACAAGAGCAAGTACCTGACTGCGAGGAATGAAGCCATAAATCGCCCCTTCACAAGTGCTGCCAAGGCCTTTCAATAACACACTGCGTATTTTTCACAGGATGCCAGACGTACATGGACATAATCATAGTTCTGGACGGATCAAACAGCATATATCCTTGGGTTGAAGTTCAGCACTTCCTGATAAACATCTTGAAAAAATTTTACATTGGCCCCGGCCAGATACAAGTAAGCCCGTGCATGGCTCGTGCGTTCCCGTCTCACGTAGATTCCTCCGGCTTTTCTCAAAGTCTCTTTTCTGCCAAAAGTACCGTAACTTAGCCCTGTGCTTTTTCAAAATAAACTTCCGACGTATGCATTCTAAAGCTGAGCCCATGGAAATAATGCTCACATTAATGTCCTTAGATGAGCTACGGGGAGAACAGCAACCCACACCCCGGTCAGGCATGGGGAGGATGAAATCATATGGAAATATCGAAGTATTGCCCTGCAATCGTCCGCTTATTTGTGCAGGGACTGTGCTCAGCTCCATGACAAGCAAAGAAAGGGAGGAAAGATGTGTTTTGGCTGCTCCTGAGTCCTCAGCACTTGGCACAAATAACCCCGGGGCTGCTGTGGGGCCACAACATAGCACAGCACGGCCGCATCGTCCTGCACCTGTGTACCAGGGAGCAACAGCAGGCAGAAAATGGAAACAGAATCGAGCATTGGTCCCATAGGGGGTCCCATAGAGGGAAAACTGGAGCAAATCGAGATTTTACTGGTGGCCATGGACAGCCAGGGAGGTCAGGTCCCAGTACCAGCAGGAACACAATTAGGGATGCCCAGCTGCTGGCTCCTGCTGAATCCCTGTTCCCAGTGGCTTCCTCTTCCGTTGGTGAACACAGCTGCAAACACTGTCGGGCCCTGGTATTTGTTGTCACTGCTAGCCCCAAACGCTGGCAAAATATCATCCGGTTCCTGCTGCACTTTTACCGCTTTTATTTTACCCTTTTGCCTGGCCCAATTTTAGGAGGCATTTGTGGCAAATGCCCCTGCAGCAGATTGTGTGCAAGCAAGCAACGTGTGTTTTCTGCTTGCACATGCAAATGGATACTCAATCATGCAATGTCATAGTGCAGTTTTTGGGTTGCAGAGCAGGCACCAGGCCGCCCATGGTTCCCAGTCAGCGCGCAGCACCGGCGTGCCCAAAATGCAGACCTGGTGCTGCTCCCTGTGAGGGGGAGCGCGTGCCCTCTGTGCTGCTGTGCCCTGCCACACAGCAGGCTGTTGGTGTGACCTGTCTGTAATCCCTAGGTCGGCGTGGTTCAGTACGGAGAAGACGTGGTCCACGAGTTTCACTTAAACGACTACAGGTCTGTAAAAGACGTGGTGGCAGCTGCCAGTCACATAGAGCAAAGAGGAGGCACAGAAACCAGGACTGCCTATGGGATAGAGTTTGCTCGGTAAAAATTTCTCACGTTCACCCCAAGAAGTTTGCAGTGACTGTTTTAATTCCCTTCTCCCCCCACCACGCTTCATCCCTCCTTGCTGTTTGCAAGGCAGGGGCGCAGCATGCTTTTCCAACAATGCCCAGTCCTCATCTGGTGCTCTGCAAGGGCTGAACCCTGAGCTGCAGAGGGGCCAGGGGTGGGCACAGGAGCAGATCCCGAACATGTCTCCTCTTTCTGAAAGCACCCAAAGCTCAGACGTCAGCCCCAGCACTGCCCTGCAGCTGGCCCAGCTCTTCTGCACACCCAGTGGGTTCTGGGATGCCCAGCATGGCCCCGACCCACAGCTCTGTCTCCTCATTTATCCAGGGCTAACTCTGTCCCTGCATATTTTTACCACAGCCTGACCCATATTCCAGACTTAGCGCATCCTGCCGAGCTAAAGGATGCTCTCTGCAAAAAGCCAGCTCCACTAGAGGAAAAGCCCCCTTTCAAAGTCCTAAAGCATTCCCTGAGCATCCCGCACCCCACTGCACCTCCCTGTGTGCCAGCAGCCCCCCGACTCCCCCCCCCGTGCTTTGTGACCTGGCCACTGGGGCTCGTGCCCCACAGCAGGGCATGCAGGGCGCTGTGTGACACCTCGGGGACACGGGCGAGCGCGCGGGGGCTGCCACGACCCCGCCGGCGACGCTGAGCAGCCCAGGGCATCTCTTCAATTGCAGCTCGGAAGCGTTTCAGAAAGGTGGCCGGAAAGGGGCAAAGAGAGTAATGATTGTAATCACAGATGGAGAGTCGCACGACAGCCCAGACCTGGAGAAGGTGATCGAGGACAGCGAGAAGGACAACGTCACCAGATACGCGGTGGCGGTGAGTAGCGGGGCCCTGCTGCTGCAGGAGGCGGTGAGAGGTGCTCACGTCGGGATGTGGCTGCCCAAGGAGGTGCTGGGGAGGGGCAGGACCCTGCGAGGCACCCAGATCGCATCCATCCTTACAGCCCCCCCAGTCTGCTCCCATCGTGGGGTGCCAGGCACAAAGGGGAAGAACAGATCTGGGATGCTTTGGGACGGCTTTATCCATCGTGTGAAAACACCTGACACTGCCTTCCTCTCCCAAACCCAGGTACTGGGTTATTATAACAGAAGAGGGATCAATCCCGAAGCCTTTCTGAATGAGATAAAATTCATAGCGAGCGACCCGGATGACAAGCACTTCTTCAACGTCACCGACGAAGCAGCGCTCAAAGACATCGTGGACGCGCTGGGGGAAAGGATATTTAGCCTGGAAGGTGAGCGGGGCTCCTCCCCTGCCCTCCCCAGGGACACGCTGCTCAGCACCACACATCCCAGCCAGATTTGCTGTGCTGGGTCCTTTCTGGAACGGTTCGTGCTGGGGGGGCAGGAATATGGAGCCTCCACTTGATGCACGCACCCCAGCACGCACGTTTTGTCCGATAAAAGGCTTTTTTTTTTCCTTTTTCCTTCCACGCTTGTTTGTTTACAAAACTACATTTATCTAAATTTCCTAAGAAAATGGTATATTTGGAAAAATCCTTGAAACAAAAGATGGAGGGTTTTCACTGAACGTCTCAGTGTTTGGGGGAGTATTGAGCAAACCAGCCCATAAACTCCCCACCAGTAATCTCAGCCAGCCCAGCGCTTCTGTGGAAGAATATTTCACTGGGCGAGGAATTTCAGCCAGTTGCAATTATTAAGTGAGATCCTCTGAATCCACACTTTTATGTGATCCTGCAGTTTGTATCTGGGAAACGAGGCAGCACTCCCACTATTTATTAATTCTGCATTTATTCAGTGGCTCATTAGCAGCACAAGTGTGTGTAGCTGGGGGGTTTTAGGGGGGGCACGGGCACCTTTGTGCTCCAGCAGGGTGGAGGTGGCTCTCCAGCCCAGCCAGACCCACAGATCATCTCCTGGAAAGCCTTCCCTTAACGACAGAGTCTTTGTTTGTTTGTATTGAAGGAACCAACAAGAATGAAATCTCCTTTGGACTGGAGATGTCCCAGACTGGCTTCTCATCGCACATCGTGGAAGTAAGAGAGTGACCTCTTTGCTTTGCTCCCGCCTGCGTGTTTGCTGTGGGCGGCTGACCGGTGGAAAACGGGTGGGGAGGGAGTGCAGAGGATGAGTTCAGGCTGTGAATTTGGGCTGTTCAACCGCATTACTGCCTGCCCGCCGAGCGGGCAGTAAATGCAGCTATTTTGTTTTATTTTATTTTATTTTATTTTATTTTATTTTATTTTATTTTTATTTCATTTTTATTTTATTTTATTTTATTTTATTTCATTTTTATTTCATTTTTATTTCATTTTTACTTTATTTTATTTTATTTTATTTTATTTTATTTTATTTTATTTTTATTTCATTTTTATTTCATTTTTATTTTATTTTATTTTATTTTATTTCATTTTTATTTCATTTTTATTTTATTTCATTTCATTTTTATTTCATTTTTATTTTATTTTATTTTATTTTATTTTATTTTATTTTATTTTATTTTATTTTATTTTATGAGAAGGGACCCTCCTCCTGCCCCTTCCTGCAAAACCCATGATTTCTGGGAGGGACCATTTGCTGTTTTCCCTCCCCGCACTCTGCAGCAGTAGGTACACAGCCCAGGAGCCGGGCTTTTAGGGACCCCCACGAGCATTCCCCCACAAAACCAGCCCACTGGGTCCTCACCCGTTTCAGCCTCAGCATGCATCACCTTCACCCCTATGGGCAAGAATTGCTTCCGATAGGAGAAAAATAACATGAAAAGAGGCCCAAAACCCATCCCCAAGGCCGCCTGAAGAGCTTTGGCACGGGATGTTTGGTGCCTTTGCTCTGGCTCTGTGCTGACGGTGGCCGTTCCCCCCCCCCAGGACGGGATCCTGCTGGGGGCCGTGGGCGCCTACGACTGGAACGGGGCCGTGCTGAAGGAGACCAGCAGCGGGAAGGTGATCCCGCTGCGCGAGTCCTACCTCCAGGAGTTCCCCGAGGAGCTGAAGAACCACGGCGCCTACCTGGGTGAGGGAGCCCCGCCGGGCACAATCGCTGGGATGCGGTCGTGGTTGGGTGCTTCATATTTGGGTGATTAATATTTGCTTAATATTTAGGCGCTTAATATTTGGATGCTTAATATTTGGGCGCTTAATATTTGGGTGGTTAATATTTGCTTTATATTTGGGCTCTTAATATTTGGATGCTTAATATTTGCTTAATATTTGGGGGGTTAGTATTTGGGCGCTTAATATTTGGGTGCTTCATATTTGCTTCATATTTGGGTGCTTCATATTTGGGTGCTTGATATTTGATTGCTTAATATTTGTTTAATATTTGGGCGCTTAATATTTGGGCGCTTAATATTTGGACGCTTAATATCTGGGTGCTTAATATTTGTTTTATATTTGGGTTCTTAATATTTGGGCTCTTAATATTTGGGTGCTTAATATTTGCTTAATATTTGGACCTGCCCTGCCCCTGGCACTCGGGGAGAGCCCCGCGGCGCCTGCTTCGTGCCGCACAAACACAACTCGAGTGCAGAAGCAGCTCAGACCCCCATCCAGCCCGGGTCATTCGCAGTGCTTACTGGAACAGTTTAAGAAACACTGATGAAATTTCATGCCCGGGGAGGAAATACCTGCTGTGCTAATCCGTTCCATGTGTGGGAGCCCCGCAGTGAGGATCCCAGGCTGGTTGCAAAACGAAGCCTCTGCCCGGGCTGTGCGTGCCCGCCTGGGCACAGAGCGGGGTCTGAGGGCTGCGGGGTCACCCCCCGGCACGTGGAGGCTCTTCCCTCTGTGGATGGGGACACGAACAGCCCCAGGTGCTGTTTTTCTTACTGGAAGCAATGGTAAAGACAGGAATATTAAGAAAGCCCCGGTGCATCCTGCGGCACGGCAGCCCAGCTCCGGGACCTGGGTGCTTCAGGGCTGATGTTCTGCTTAGAAATATTGTCCCAGGAGAGGAATATATGGGAAGGCAGAGACTAAGGTACGGTCAGTGCCCAGGGAAAGGGCTCTGTAAGCCCCACCAGCCCCTCTCTTACTCAAAACTCAGCTTGCTGTGACCCTGAGGGATCTGATCCAGCTTTACACTTGGCTGTGCTTTGAGTGTCTAAAAATTTAATTAGCATTTAAAACCGACTGCGAATGTGCAGAAGCCTGGAGCTGCCTGCAAGTCTGAAATAGGGGATTTTGCAACCCCAGCATTATATTCCTGTGTAAGCCCACCTGCATCCGTGAGCAAGTGGAACAGCGCAGTGTGTGACATGCAGCGTTGCTGATGCCAGCACAGAAAATAATCCTGCGGGGTCAGAAATTGGGATCGCTGGGGGTCGTTAGCTTGGCATAAGTATTTGTGAGCAATGGTTGGGGTGGATGCACAGCTTTTATTGCGCCCTGAATTTTCACAACCAGCATCAGCAAAACCTTCCATGCATGATGACAGGGGGTTACCTGCATGACTGCATCGCTGGCAAAGCCTTGGTTCAGAGCTGGCCAGGGCTGTGCCGGCAGCACAGAGGTGACCCCAGGCAGGCTGTGGGATGGGGGCGGGCAGGGGGCTGGATCGTGCTCACCCCCCTCTCCCAAAATGCAGGTTACACCGTCTCCTCCTTCGTGTCCACCGCACGCGAGCGGCTCTACGTCGCGGGAGCGCCGCGGTTCAACCACACGGGGAAGGTGATCATCTTCACCATGCACAACAACCGCAACCTCACCATCCACCAGGCGCTGAAGGGAGAGCAGGTAACGCCGGGGCACGGTGTTAAGGGTGTTTAAGAGGCTCAGCAGCACAACGTGCCTGTGGTCAGGGATCTCCTGCACCCACGGCTCCAAAGCATGGGATAAGAGGGGGCTTGAGCCGTCCTTGCCAGCGAGGGTCGCGGTCCCTGCGTGCTGGCAGCGCTGCTCCCATCCCCTCCTGTCTCCCCCAGATCGGCTCCTACTACGGAAGCGAGATCAACTCCCTGGACGTGAACGGCGATGGTGTCACGGACGTGCTGCTGGTGGGAGCCCCCATGTACTTCAGCGAGGGCAGGGAGAGGGGCAAGGTCTACGTCTACGCCCTGCGAGAGGTACGGGCACAACCAGCCACAACCACGGGTCTGGGTCCCTGGGGTCCCCTCGCCCACAGCCCCCAGGATGGGATGCACGGGGCGATGTTGTCCCCTCCACCAGCACTTTGGGGCACAGGTAGGACATATCATACTGGTTTTCCTGCCTGCTGCCCTGCCACCATCAAATCCTGGTAAAAAAAATGCAGTTTCTGACCCAATTCTGACGGGCCCTGGGGATTCAGGAGCAGAAAGAAGATCGTGCTCAAAATCCAGGGCTGCGCATGCTGCCCAGCACAGCAGGGATCCCCATATCTAAAGCAAAATTTTCATGCGATTATTTATGTTGCTTTAAAAGGAAGGCAAAGCAGCCATCAGGATGGGACTCACCCACACCACAGCTGAAGGCTCACCCGGTTTCCTTCTCATGCTGACTCAGCACCCCTCTTCCCGGGCTCCTCTTTGCAGGCTCCTGGCTTTCCCCAAGCTTGTGCATGAGCCGGGCTTTGCAAAGGAGCAGCAGAGCAGCCCCCGAGCTGCCCCCGCTGCCAGGGGCACGTTTCCACCCCGCAGCACCTCCGTTCATCCCGGCACCCAGCGGGTTAAAGGCTCCGTGGATAGGTGTCGGGCTCTTTGTTTTACAGGACTCCAAGGGGTTGCTTCTTGTCTGTTTGCTTTCGGGGGTTTTCCTGGCTCTCCAGGCTTGCTGCTGAGTTTTTTTTTTTCCTTTTATCCCCACAGAACCGCTTTGTTTCCAGCGGGGCCCTGGGGGACCTGCAGAGCTACCAGAACTCCCGCTTCGGCTCCTGCATCGCCGCCGTGCCCGACCTCAACCAGGACTCCTACAACGACGTCGTGGTCGGGGCGCCTTTGGAGGACGACCACCAAGGAGCGATATACATCTTCCTCGGCTTCGAGGAGACCGTCCTGAAGAAGTACAAGCAGGTACGGCTCCCGGGGCTTTGGTCGGCCCCATCCTGCATTAACCAAACCCAGCATGAAGTCGATGTCCAGCGATGTCCATGGGCACCAGTGCAGTCAGAGGGTCATGAATTCGTGCTCAGTATTTCCTCCTTGCACAGTCACTAGATAGCTTCTGTTTTGGTGGGCCCCAGACAAAACAAGTGTATGGTATGGAAAACACGCTTGAAATTAAGGGGAATGCTTAGTGCTCGGTGCAGTGACTTGCCTTGGATAAAATATTAGAAACACTTGTGAGAAACAGTAAATGTCAGCAGAAATCTTTGGACGGTGGTGTCCGAGGGGAAACTGCTCTCATTCCCTGGCAAATTAAGTTTGGTGCAATTACTGGGTAAGGGGAACCCAGTAACGTGGCGGGGACTGGCACAGCAAACCTCAGTGCGCCCCTGCTCACGTGCGAAGCCTCCTCCGTGCGGCTGCGGCTGGGCGCCAGCTTCGCAGGCAGAGGTGCTCCTGACGGAAACCAGGCTGGATTTTTTTTTTTTTCCCCTTTTTTTGCTTTTTCAGCGGATAGCAGCTGCAGACCTCGGACCAGGCCTGATGTATTTTGGATGCAGCATCCACGGACAGCTGGACATGAACGAAGACGGGCTCGTGGACTTAGCTGTCGGCTCTCTTGGGAACGCCGTGCTGCTCTGGTTAGCTGCGTCTCTTTTGGCACTGCCCCTGCCCCAAGTCTGCTGCAATGCGCTCACGTTTCCAGGGGAGAAGTAACCTCCCAAAAATCCGACCCGTCTTTCCAGAATTACAACCCCTCTCCAGCAGGGCCAGGGGATTTAAGATGTAGCAGAGCCCTAGAAGGACATCAGGGTTGTTTTGCGTGGAATTTCCTTGTTAGTTCCCCAAGAGCTTCAAAGCAGTGATTTCATCTGATGATTCGCTCAGATTCCCTCTATCCTTATTTAACAAAGCAACTCGATATTTTCAAGCACTGATTAATATTTGGATGGTCCCTTGAGGCTGTTAGGACAGAGGTAGCTGCCCCAGCAGAGATGTGCCACCTGCACCCACCCTGGGGCTGCTTCAAACACACTGATGTGCGTGCAGGGGGCCAAATCCTGCCCTCAGTGCTGAGCCTCTTCACTGCCATAAGCAGGAGGCCAATGCATGCTGGAGATCTTATTCTTCCAACGCTACACAGCCGAGCTGAGGGCAGGTCAGCACCTTGTGGTGGCCTTTGGGAAAGGTGTGAAAAGGGCTCCCCTGGAGACGTGGGAGCCTCCTGGGGGCTGCTGAGCCGTGCGTGGGTGCCCCGTGCTGCAGCGACCTCCTGGCCCTTGTTCGCCCCGCAGGTCCCGCAGCGTCGTCCAGATCAACGCCAGCATCCGCTTTGAGCCCTCCAAAATCAACATCTTCACCAAGGACTGCAAGCGGAACGGCAAGGATGCCACCTGCATGTCGGCCTTCATCTGCTTCACCGCCGTCTTCCTCTCGGCCCACTTCCAGACGGCCAGCGTGGGTAAGCAGCAGGGCTGCTGGTGCTGCAAACCCTCAGTTTGCTCATTACAGGGCTCTCCAGCCCCGAGGGAGATCCCAGCTCGGGGAACCAGCCAGGAGCTTGGTGTGTTTGATGTGTGCACACCACGAGCAGCCTCAAACTCTTTTTGCCCCCGGCTAGCATAGCAGGGACCCCGCTCCGCCGCTGCGCTGTGCCGAGGAGCTCCCCAAGGACAAACGCTTGGCGGGGCTCAGCCTCCTCTCCCCTCTGTCCCAGGCTTGCCTGGCCACGGTGCGTGTGACAGCTCTGTCCCCAGCACCTTGCAGTCCCTGGGGCAGGGCAGGAGGGGACGTGGCCATCCTGCAGAGCTCCTCCGTCCTCCCCCTGCCGTAGGACACATCTGTGGACCAGATGTGCGCCCTGCCAAATGGTTTGGGGGATCTTTACGGCCGGGTTGGCCGGCTCTGCTTTGAAAGCCCCACATGTTACCATGACCCGGCGGGTGCCCGTGGCTCAGCAGGAGGAGACGAGGGCGGCTCGGCCGCCGGGACCCGGCAGCAATCGCTCTTGAAGGGCGTTCCGGCACGGGAAAAAGCAGGTCACGAGCAGAGCCAAATTTATTCATTTTCACATGATTTCTACCCAGAAAAGCCTCCCTGTGGGCAGTGCTGCTGCCAGCTCTTTGCTTCCCTGCATGTTTTGTGTCATGGTGCTGTGGTGGGTGCAGATTCCTCCTGCTCAGCACCGGCTGGGGACCCTCGGCTGCTGCCCCTGCGCTGCAGGATGCAAACATCTGCAGCAAAGTCGCGCGGAGAGCACAGCAGTACCTCCAGAAGGGTTACAGGCCAGCACGTGGATATATGAGCCAAATATTTATATATCCTGCACTAATTTTACTCAGTGCTGAAGTTCCTGGTTTGACCTGGAAAGTGGATGCTTATTCCAAAGAAATTCGGGTTAAAGGCAACAGCAGCCCAGCCCCATTTCCCCATGGTGTGCCCCTGCTGCCCACCCCCAGAGGCATCTCAGCGCAGCCCCCCTTGCCAGCGGTGCGGCAGGACTGGAGTGCACAAGAGCCCAATTTTTGGCCCGGTGTCGGTGTACAGGAGATGTAAGGACGGGGAGAGCGCTGAGCCGCCCTGCTCTCGTTGCAGCGCTGCACTACAATGCCACCATCGACGAGCGGCGGTACACGCCGCGGGCTCTCCTGGACGAGAGCGGGGAGCGGCATGCTCACCAGGCGCTGGTGCTGCTGGCGGGGCAGGAGCACTGCGACAGGCTCCACTTCCACGTGCTGGTAAGTGGGGACAGGACAGGACGGAACGGGAGCCTCTGCTGCGGGGCTGCGTCCCCCTGAGCAAAGCCATTCTGCTTGCACAAAGCAGTGATGCAGTGGGAGGCATCAACAGGGCGATGGCAGGGGTGTCGATGGCCTCACGTGGCTGGAAACAAGCCTGGGCCACGAGCCTGGATTTATTCACACCGGGTTTGATGTGGTCAGGGGTGGACCGGGGCCACGGAGCCGCCAGCACGCTGCAGCACTGGCTGCATCACACTCCAGCTTCCTCCGTGCGCTCCTCTGCAAGCCACTAACCATGCCCCCAGGGACAGCACGCACTCAGTGCCTGGATCAGACTGGTCCTCCTGCTCCAAAATCAATGAAAATTCTTTTTTCTTTTCCGTCGGGAGCCATTGCATCTCCATGCCAGCCCCTGCTGCTCTCATCCTCTGCAGCCCAGACCATCAGGTTCATCTCTCTAGGCGCAGGAGCCAGCAAAACCCTCGGCATGGCTCGTGGGGAACAGCTGATGCACAAACCTGGCCAAAATCAAACATTCCCAGAGAATGATGAGAATTCTTCGGAAGCCAGCGAGGGCCGAGCTGCCAGACTGGCCCGGCCCCAAGCCCCAGCCTGAACTGCCATGAACTTCTGGGAAACTCGGTTCTAGAGATGGAGCCGGGGATTGAGCTCCAGGAGCTCAGCGCAGAGCGGCCCAGTGCACCTCATGCGTTAGGGGCAAGGCATGGGGAGAGCTGGTAGAGGTTCAGGGAGAGGTACAGGGAAGGCACAGCCCGGTCACCGGCCGGTCAAGTTGTTATTTCATGAAATAACCACACGTGCCTCCAGTGCTACCTGACTGTAGGAGTCCTGCCCTCTTCAACCGTGCTCTCTGCCTGTCCCAGGACACGGCTGACTACGTGAAGCCGGTGACGTTCTCGGTCGACTACGAGCTGGAGCACCCTGAGAGCGGCCCCATGCTGGACGACGGCTGGCCCACCTCGCTCAAGGTCTCGGTACGTGCGGCTCCCTCCCCTGGGGGTCCTACCAGGTGCCTTGCAAGGCAGCAGGCAAGGAACCCTCGCTGTCAGCTGGAGCTGAGCAAAATCCACCCAGCAAGGGCAATCCTGCAAAGCTCTTCCAGTGGCTGAGCATCTCCATTTCTTGTTTCCCTGCTGGGTGGTTTTGCTGCGGGATTTCAGAGCTCTGGCTGCCCAGCAGGTGGGGGTGCTGAAATGTGGGGGCTGCAGCAAGCAGGGTCTGACCCTGCCCAGTTTGTGTGGCTTTAAGTGGAGGGAGAAAAGGGGAGCTTAGCTGCTGAAGGCTGGGTGCATATCAGGAATGGTTAGTATCCCACAGGGGCGCTGGAAGCTAGGCGGGCTCAGGAACTGTAGAGGACACCGATAGGAACTGTAGCTGGAACTGAAAAGCCAATTTGGTGCTAAGCTTGGCCATTGGGCTTATCTCTGGAGGAGCCATCTGCTGCTTTGTCTTGGGGCTGCGACCCCCCGTCCCTCCTGTGATCACAAGATGTTCGGGACCCGCTGCAGCCTGCAGCTCACAGCCAGGGGCACAGAGCATCACCCAGTTGTCTTATTGTGCCCACCAGGTCCCGTTCTGGAACGGGTGCAACGAGGACGAGCACTGCGTCCCTGACCTGGTCCTCGACGCTCGAAGCGACGTGCCCAGTGCCATGTGAGTGGGTTACACCGAGCATCCTCCCCTTGGGCTCACAAACCCCGGGGCTGTGCTCCAGCATCGCTCGGGGTCCCTCATCCCACAGCCCCAGTGACCACCAGCAGCTGGGACCTGGTCCCCGGGGACAACTCTGCTCCTGCTGCTGGTGGCACCGGGCTGGTGGTGAGCAGAGTCATCCTGCTGTGCTCTCTGGGTTCGTCTGCTCCCTACATGGAACAAACTGGTGTTTGTTCAGGGAGCCCGCAAAACTACCGATATCTGGTGCCATGGTGATGGGCCCCAAAGACAAATCAGTAAATAACAGGGGACTAAATGCGAGGCTGGCGTTACCCGCCTGGCAGTCGCAGGCTTGACTCACGCAGCAGAAATAATTACACGCTGTGTCTGATCCCTTAAAGAGCTTTTAAAGGTCATCCCTGAGGAGCACAGGAGCCCAAATCTCTGCTCACGCTGATGGCAGTGGGCTCTGGACCAAACTGAGAGCTGATACAAGGGTGATTTCTGCTGAGAAAATCACTTTTGGGGTTACTTGTTGGAATAGACATGTTCCCTCAAAACGGCACCCTGGCTGCTCTGCCATTAAAGGGAGCAGGCGGCCCTGATGTGAAACCTTTTATAATTTCCTTTCCCCATATTTTTTATAAAGAAAATTAAGGCCCAAACACCCATCAAGTCTGCAAAACCACGCAGTGTGCTGCCTCTGCAGTCTGTTGGTGAACTTCCCTGGACGGCGATCTCAGCCTGGCTGGAGCTAAATGCCCTCCTTACCCTTTGTCAGTGGCATCAGATCTATTTTATTTTTACACCTCAGCTGTGTTAAGGGTGGATAACTGGGTCCCAGACGGCTAGACACCATTATTCGAAAAATCAGAAGGAAAATAGCGTTCCTCTCTGGTCTACACGAGGAAGCTGTGATTCCTAAAGCCCGCCAGGGCAGGGGCAGGGTCCGTGCCCGAGTCCCGTGGGATTCACGGCCGCCCTCCTCCCGCAGGGAGTACTGCAGGAGGGCTCTGCGCCGGGCTGCCCCCGCCTGCTCCACCTTCAGCCTCTCCTTCGACGCCTCCGTCTTCGTCATCGAGAGCACCAGGAGGAGGGTGGCCGTGGAGGCAACGCTGGAGAACCGCGGCGAGAACGCCTACAGCACCGTGCTCAACATCTCCTTCTCCAGGAACCTCCAGTTCGCCAGCCTGATCCCCAAGGTGCGGCGCCGGGGCTGTGCCGGGAGCCCCTGCTCAGCTGGGGAGCCCAAAACCAGAGCCCAAAACCTCTCTGCCCCTCGTAAATTTGGCATGCCTACAGGCTTGGCTCCTAAGCATCCGCGGCCTCTTTATTTTGGAAACACAGAAACGTTTTCGTCTTCCGAGCCTGAAATAAGGTCAGATGCAGATGAACCGATTTTCCCCTCTTTATTTTCCTACTCTAAAGGTTTAAAAATATTTGCTGCACGTGGCCAAGTCCCCGTCAGGGATGCATTGCTGCAGCTGAGGTCCACCTCCTGCATACAGGGGCCAGTAGCCACATGGCCAGCGCTGCTCCGTGCCATAGGCACCCTGCCCAGGCACCGCTCCTGCCCCTCTCCCAGCCCTATGCAAACCCTCGCCTCTCCCACTGAGGTCTGGGAATGCTGCTGATGGTGCTGAGCCCCCGCTCGTCCCCCCAGTGACTTCATACCCGCCGGCGGATGGCGTGGCCCTCATTTTGTTTTCTTAAGCCCTGTGCCAACAGAAAATTGTGGGGCACGCCGCCCGCAAACTGAGAGAAGTGCGTTTTGTGATAGGTTCCTCCAAATTAACAGAGGAAGAAAAACCTATGATGCTAGGTAACAGAGAGCGCAATGCAGGAGCGGTTACAGAAAACATTTTCATCTGGTTACAGAAGCCTTGTGCTGCCAAACAAGCAGCTCGCCAAGCAGAGGGTGACGGCCGGGAGCAATGGGCAAAAGCTTCCCAGCCCCGCTGGCGAGCTGGAGGGCGTTCCAGCAGCAGGCACCCAATTATTGAGACGAGCTAATTAATTTTTACTCCTTAGCTGGTGGCCCTGCAGAATAATATCTGTAGTTACCTCAGGCTTCCCTGTGACCCGTGATCACAGAAAAATCGTCTTCCTGACCACCGTGCCAAGAATAATCGGTTTTATACATTCATCTCCGTAGCTGAGTTTTGACAGAGGATTTAACTGGGGAAGCTGGAAGGTGCGGGTTAGAAGTGCTGCTCTCCAGGAATGGCCCTGCCAGCAAGCACGGGGAGGCTTTTGCTTGCTTGTTTGTGTTCCCCAAAAGTTACTGCCCCTCTCCCGAGGCACGTTTGCTGGATTCATGAAGTTGCAGCCGTGGGGCTGGTGCCCGTGGCCAAGACCCGTGTCTCAAACACTCCACATCCCGTTTTAGGATGACACAGACATCAACATCGACTGCATGAGCGACGAGAAGCACCCCAACAAGAGAGTCTGCAACGTGAGCTACCCCTTCTTCCGAGCTAAAGCCAAGGTAAGGCAGTTCCCCGCAAAACCAGCTTGCTTTTGGGAGCCCCAGGTGTGCAGGGTGAGGGGGGGAACCACTTCATTTTCGAGAGCGGGATCCAAATTTTCCACTCTGCCTTTCCACTGCACCTTTTCCTGACTCGAATTAACAAACACAAAGCCACCGCGCCCCCCGTGAAACGCCACCTGCCCGCCCCACGTGCCTGCAGGCATCCGACGAAGCCGCTCCTGACGAAATCTTTCCAACCACCATGTCCGGCCGGAGCCTTCGCCTGTCAGGAGCTCAAAAATGACAGACGAGCTCCAGGCACCTCTCTGGGCTTTAAAGCTCCCCCCCCAAAAAAAAAAAAGCCCTCTTGGATGCCTGTGGCCGTAAGCGAGGAGGGAGCAGCCCGACTCCCCATGACCTACGGGGGCTGGGAATGCATCTGCGTGGCATCAGGTAGGCCAGGTCCTGCCAAGACAAAGACAAGCTGGAAATGGAAATTTGGCCGGCGAGCAGCAGGAGCGTTAATATTATAATCAGCTGTGCCGTCCCAGACAGTTTGAGGTCATTGCCACGGCTCGCGCAGATGTGACATTTATCACATTTTATTGTTGTTGGCCTCCGTCCCCCGCCAGCGGACCCCGTGCTGCAGATGTGCAGTGCCGGCCCCTCGCTGCCGGTTCCCCGGAGATTTTCCTCTTCTAAGGGGATGCTTTTTTTGTTCTCCAGCCTCAGAGCAAAAAATGCAGCACGTCGTAGGCAGAGAGCAAATCCTGCAAATCCCCGGCTCGGCCTCACTTCCCGTGGGGGAGGCAAGGCTGCCCAAAGCCCAGCAGCATCCCCCGGCCGGCGCTGGGGGTTTTTCCCCCTTAATATTTTCTCCCATCTGTTTCCAACCCCCGCAGGTAGCTTTTCGCCTGGATTTTGAATTCAGCAAGTCAATTTTCCTGCAGAGCATGGAGATCTACCTGACTGCCAACAGGTTAATGCTTCTTCTTCCTTCTGCTGCCTTCGCACGGGTCTGCAACGCTGGCGGGACGTCGCCTGCCCTGATCCTGCCACCTTTCCCACTGCAGCCAAGCCGCTGCTGCCTTCCCCCCCTCTCCATTTGCAGCCGGAGCTGTTTTGCTGGCGGGGGGGGGGGCAGACCCTATGGTGCTTTGCTTGGTGCTGAGCTTGCTGCTTCCATAGCTGTAGGTGGTGCTGGAGGCACCCAGAAACCGTCCTCAGGGAGTAACCACATGGAAACCCAATTTCTATAGGTTATTGCAGAGCCCTGCGTTTTTATTTTAGGCTATTTTTATTTACCTATATATTATAACCCTCATTTTCCCCTCTATGGGAGGGCCGGGCAGTCGTTGCCAGGTCCTGTGCTAAGCAGAAGGGGTCTCTGGCCACCGCTGCTCCCTGCAGCCACTTGCTCAGCTGCAAATATTCCCAGGAAAAAAAAACCTCTCCTAGCAGTCTTGCCAAACCCTCCTCGCTCACTTGCCCTGCACAGGTAAATTTTTCTGACAGCCAAGTGAAACCTTGTTAGGGTTTGTTTCTCGTTTCCATCAGTCACCGTGGCAGAGAGCAGCCAAGGGTTTTCTCTGCCGGGGCTGGTGCGCGCGGGACCGCTTTGCTGCTGCTGCTGCATGTGAAACCTTCCACCAAATGCTTTGCTTTTACGGCCTTGGGCTAATAAAAGTTAGGGAGTAAAATTGCTTCTCTTTGAGCCTTGGCCATAAAGCAGAAGTTGAGCCCTTCCCCGTGCGCTTCCCACACCCCCCCAAAAAAATAAACCTCCAGGAGGTGCTCACCCCGTGCTCTGCTGGTGTTTCAGCGACAGCGAGGAGAAGGAGAGCACCAAGGAGGACAACGTCGCCCACCTCAATTTCCATCTCAAGTATGAAGCTGACCTGCTCTTCACCAGGTGTGTGGGGGGACAGGGCTCGGGGGGGGGGGGGGGGGGTGCGCGAAGGAAGCACAAAATTGGGGGCAAAAAAAAGAAAAACCGACAGCCAGAAGCAGGGAGGTGCTGCGCATTTCACGACACTGAAATGCAGGGGTGTTATTAAATAAGGTGCGAGTGCAATTTTTTTTAAGGGGGAAAATCTACTTTTTGTAGGTAATAATGTTCATAACATGTGTTAGCAGCCAGTACCGGGGCTGTAAAGCTGCGTCTGGGCCGGTAGCCACGCCACTTAAAATCACCCCACCAAAAGGACACAGAAAGGGTGTGCATGGAAGGGGTTTGGGCATCGGCATCAACTAGAGCAGTGTCTGTCCGCTGTCCGAAGCAAAAAGGGAGCTCAGGCACAGATGATAGTTTATTAACCCGATTACAAGAAAAAATACGGGCCCAAGCAGCACATTCCCTGGCACTGCTCGCTGTAATTCTTAGCAGGTTTTGGAGACCTTCAGCCACTCTTTTTTTAATGCGAGAGGCAGCGGGGCACAGAAAATAAAGCCACTTCACTACATAAAGTTTCCAGGGGGGAGGGATTCTCAATTTAACAAATGCCAAAATCACCTTTATGGGAGAAGGGAGAACTTGGAGGAATGGTAACAGCACAAAAGCCTCAAGTTTGGGCATCCTGGGGAGGAAAAGGGGGAATTGTTTCAAGGAGGTTTGGGGCCCTGTGCCGGGGCAGCTCGCCCATCGGGTGCTCCTGGCTCCTCTCCCAGCTCTCCAGCCTCCAGATATAAATGCGATTTGCCTCCTCAGATTTATGTGAGATTCAAAGCACCGAGCAGGGCCTTGGATGTCTCTGTTATAATAAAAAAAAAAAAAAATCTACAAAGAAGGGGAAAATACTGCAGAAGCAGAAGAGCGTGAAAATCCTCCGTCTTTTTTACGTGAGGCAGAGGCAGGCAATGGTTTCCATCCCAGAAGCAGCCAGACGGACCCAAGGCCCTCTCCTTGGGACTTTGGCCTGGGGTGGCCCTGCTCCGGGTGGTTTTGGTGCTCTTATCAAGGTGCTGGAGCTGCGGGGTGGTGCAGAGGGGCTGCCTTGTTCTCTGCTTGCTCCGAGTCCCCATCATGACTTGTCCTCCTCGGTCACGACAGGGCGTCCAGCCTGGACTACTACGAAATCAAGTCCAACAGCTCCCTGGAGAGATACGACAGCATCGGCCCCCCTTTCCACTGCTCCTTCAAGGTAAAGCAGGGCGATGTCCCGGGGTGGGACGTCGTCACCCTGCCCGTCCCCTGTCCCCCATCCCCGTCCTTTGTCCTCGCAGCTGCAGAACCTGGGCTTCTTCCCCGTGGAGGGGGTGACCATCAAGCTCACCGTCCCCGTGGCCACCAGGGCGGGCAACCGCCTCCTGCTCCTGACCCAATTCATGGTGGACCAGGTAGGAAAGTGGGGGGGGTTTGATCCCCAAAAAGCCGGCTGGGTCCCTCGGCAGCGGGTGTGGAGGTGGGGATGGCGATGCCCCGTTCTGCTGCAAGCTCCCCTCCCGTGCTCACACCGGTGTGGACGCCTGTATTAAAATCTTGGCTCGCGCCCTGTGCTTCTCCACTCTGCGTTCACTTGGCTGGAGACGTGGAAAATGGCAGCAGCCAAAGGGTTTGGTCCAAGTAGCTCTCCCTGCTGGACCTCCCTCCGGTATGGGATGAATTCTTGAGGGTCTTGAAGGAGTCGGCTGTGCCTGGGGCGCACCGGAGGCTTGAGCGGCTGCAGAAGCTGCGACAGAGCTCGGAGCAGACCCCGAGGAGGAGAGCTGTGCAAGGGACGGGCATCGAGGGCAGCTCAGCCTCCATTGAGGTGTTTTGTGCCCCCAGCCCTGGCAAAGGCCCCGTGCCACCTGTAATGCCCCAGCGTCTGGTCAAGGTGCAGGGCAGGGCTGTCGGCCAGGCTCAGTTGTGCTGTGGAGAGGCACAAAACACAGGAATTAATTCAACTAGGAGGCTGGCCGGCACCTTTGGGGCGGTATTCTGGAGAAAAGGCAAAAGCAGCCCATGAGCACTCTGCAGCAGGCAGTGTGAATGCAGAAGCAGGGGTGGTCTGTGCCCTGTGGTGCTGGGAGGAGGCTCTCAGGAGCCCAGACAATGCGTCCTCCGGTGACAGCAGTACTGCAGTCTGATGAGAGCAGTTGGGAGAGCCCCGTGTGTTTCCCTACATCGTGGTCACCCCCATGTCCCCACCACGGGGCCGCGGTGCATTGGTGAGACCCCCAAACATCAGCAAAGCCCCGGGAGGACCAGGTCCCCGCATCCCACCAGGATGGGTGCGGGACACGGGGCGGTGGCACCAGCGTGTCCCCATCCCCATCCCCGTCTGCTCCTCCCACAGGAGAACGCGACCTGCAACGTCTGGGGGAACACCACCGACTACCGCAGCACGCCCGCCGAGGAGGACCTGTCCCGCACCCCGCTCCTGGTACGTGTCCTCATGGGCCTGATCCTGGCCCCGTGCTGAGCCCTGCCTCCCCAAACCAGAGAGAAACCCCATGAAAGGGGCGCCCCGCGGGTTGTCCCCTTCTCGGTGGCACAGCTGGGGCGTGGGGACTGCATGGAGCCCCCTGGGGTGATGCTCCAACCTCACCAACTTCCCCCCTTGCAGAACCACAGCAACTCCGACGTCGTTTCCATCGACTGCAATGTGAAATTAGCCCCCAACGAGGAGATGAACTTGCACTTGCGTGGCAATCTGTGGATGAAGTCACTGAAAGCAGTAAGTCCTCCAAAGGCAGATGCATGGCTTTTGAGAAATACCCCAAAGGAGCCCTCACTTGGTGCAAACGTGTGTGGTTTTTTTTTTCCTCTCCTGCTATTGCTCTCCCTCCCAGGAAGTCTGGGTATGTGTGGGGTGACTTCTGCTTTCAAATCTTATTTATTCCATCGGTGCGTGCATCCTGCACAGCACCTCATCACAGGGAATTTAATCCCAAGCAATCCTTCTTGCTGCAATTAACCACCCTCACTAACTGACCTGCACGATCCTTCCACCACGCAGCATCCCTGGCGTGGGAACTGTGGGGCAAAGCCATGGGGGCAGCAGGGGGCACCCAGCCGGGGTGCTGGGCCCTCTGCCAGGCCTGGTGCTCAGCTCCAGCCTCTCTTTGTGCAGCTGAAGTTCAAGTCACTGAAGCTCACCACGAACGCCGCCCTCCAGCGACGCTTCGGGAGCCCCTTCGTCTTCCGCGAGGAGGACCCCAGCCGCCAGGTGAGCCAGGGCCAGCCCCCGGGCTGGGAAACCCACAAAAACCACGGGGCAGGACGGTGCCACACGGACCCAGCAGCTCTGGGGAGGCTGCAGCACCGTGCCCTGACCCCGCTGGGCAAAGCCCCGTGGATGGCAGAAGGGCTGGAGCCGGGCACCAGCAGCTCCAGCACCTTCAGCATCCCCCCCACAATTTAGGGCACCCTCAGCATCCCCACCATCACGTTTCTGTGCTCTTTGCAGGTAACGTTTGAAATCTCCAAGCCGGAGGAGTCGCAGATCCCCATCTGGATCATCCTGGGGAGCACGTTAGGGGGGCTCCTGCTCCTGGCGCTGCTCGTGCTCGCGCTCTGGAAGGTGAGCAGCCCCTTGGACCTTGTATTTTGGGTGGCTGCGGCTTGGCAGCGACCCCAGCTGCAGTGTACCACGCCGGAGGGACCCCTGGCCCCCAGCTCCATACCCACAGCCCCCCAGCACCGCCTCATCCTCCTTTCACGGGGGTCCTGGGAAGCAAACGCAGCTTTGGACCCTCCAATCCCAGCTCCGGGGATGCTCCATTGGGCATCGCAAAAGCTTCTCCAGCCTCTTTCCACCTCCCCTGTATTTATATCTAGGGCCTGAACTGCCTGACAACACCCCTCTAAAAGCAAGGCACCGCCACGCAGCCAGCTGAAGTAACGGCGGGGTTTTCTCTTGTCTTCTCTTTGATCCCTACAGCTCGGATTTTTTAAAAGCGGCAGCCGCAGGAGAGAGGCGGAGGAGGAGCAGAGCGCCAAGGTGCTGGAGTGATGCTCCCGGCGGGGCCGGGGGGCTCGGCCCCCTCTCGCCGCCCTCCTCGGCGCTCGCTGCTCACCGGTAGATGCTCGTCTCGATGCCGAGGGACTTGGGTGCTGAGCTCGGGCTGCATCGAGACAAGAATGCACCCCTTTGTGTGAAATCGCCTAAACAGGTCCAAAACAGACAAACACCAAAAAAAAAGAAAAACAACGACCAATGACACGAAAAAAAACACATACCAAAAAAAAAAAAAAAAGAAGCAGACAAACCCAGCCCCTGTTTGGTGGCCCTATGCCGTGGGTTCAAACTGCTTTTAGGACAGCCCTGCCCTACCGGGGCCGGCAGTGGTGCAGAAGGGACGGGGCAAGCGCGCACCCCATAACCTGGGATGAACCAGGTGCAGCATCCCGAGGGGAACAATCTTTAGCAATTTCCATTTTTTAATGATTTTTTTTTTTTTTAATTTCCATAGCGGGACTGTATCAAACCCCGGGGCTCACCTGCCCCAAGGAAGGGGAATCTCTCGGTTGGGGGGAAAAAGAGCAAACTTGGATGGAAATACTGAAACCGTCCCGAGGGGCTGCAGGGTCTGGGGGGCTCCCGCGGGGCGCAGCGAAGCTGCAGCTCTCGGACTGCTCTGCACCAGCTAAATGAGCGATCGGCTGGAGGTTTTAATTTGCCTTCTTGATGCACTGAATACGAATAATAGCAAATTAAAGCACCTTAATGCATATCTCCAGCATCCAGCTGTACATACTTATTCTAGAAATATTTGCCTGTTTAAGCAAAGGAGAAAAAAAAATCAAGAAATCTTTTTTTAAATCTTTTTAAAAAATCAAAAAAAAAAAGGAAAAAAAAAGAACAATAACAAACCAGTTCAAAGTGTTTTCTACAAACTGAGCAGTTTCGAAGAGCTTGCGTCCAGCAAGGGTCCGCACGTGTACTATAACTGTATATATTTGGTGTCACGCCAAGCCAGAGGGTCAGTGCTGTTTGACAAAAATCTTTCTTTTTGCATAACAGAATTATTTATGCTAATATTAATTTTATGAAGGAAAAGAAAGCATATGTCCACCTGATGTGTAATGAAGTTTGTTAAATACTGTCCTAGTATTTTTTAAGGATTAAAAATACGGTATTTTAAAAAAAAAAAAAAAAAAACAAAGAGCCTCTGCTCCCATTCTGTGCTACCCCGACGCAGTCGGGGTGTTGCTCCTACCCCTGGGATGAGGACCACGGGGCTGAGGTTCGCCACTGATTTATTATGGGCTGCAAGGGGTTTGCAGCCTTCTTCTAAAGGGACGCTGCCAGGTGGGACGAGCGCCCAGGAGTTGCGGGTCTGGGCCCAGCGTGTTGCAGAATCAGCCCCACTGACAGCATAAAATGGGGAGGGATAAGGTTTTAATTGCTGGCATCGTCACCTGGGGTGGAAATCCTAAATGTCACAGCTGCTGGCTGTCCCTGGGACCGGCGGGGGTGCAGGGCTGCCCCGGAGAGCCAAAATCTGGTGTGGCGCTGGCACCAGTTGCCTTCACCAAAGTGCTTTAATTTTGCAGCTTATTTTTTTCTCCTTTCTTAGGATCATCCAGTTTTCCTTAATGCTGTAGAGAGCACCAGCATCTGTTGGGTACATGGGGGCTACTGAAATCAGTCTAGAGCTTTATTCCTGGGGAAAAAGTCTCACTGCTTTTCAAGGCTTTGCCCAAAAGCATCCCAGGCCTTGGTGCTATGAAACTAGCAGCCACATTAATCGCAATGCAGGTTGTTAAAAAAAAAAAAAAAACAAAAAAAACTCACGGTCAGCAGTGGCAGGGCCGTATCTTTCAGCAGGCAATGGGCAAGGAAAGCTCCCAGGAGATGAAACCCAAGCTCATGGCACCCATGGGTGCCCTGTGATGGGCCGGGTGGTGAGTTGGGGGTTTTAGTCCAGGGCATGCGGCTGACGTGCAAGCTGTGTGTTTGTGCACAGAGCGTGCAAATGTGCTCAGATATTTCCGTTAACCTTGTCAACACTGAACTATAATGTTAAGCTTCATCCACATGGCCTGCATGTTCAGCTCAGAGTAGCTATTCCTGGATTGTTTTTAAAGATGTCTTACACCAGGGTGGCTCTGCAATGCCACAAAATAAGCGTGGCAGCAGCAGGGATTTCCTCTCAGGGCTAGAAAAAGCAGGGCCCAGCCCTTGCCCTGCCCACGGCCCTGCTGCCCCGCACACGGCCACCCAGCAGCAAGGGTGAGCATGTGGGGGCTCTGGGGAGGGCAGGGGTGTACGTGCACATTGGGGGGCACACACGTGTACATAAATACACGGACACCCCTCCAGCCGTGGGGCGCCGTGATCACAGGAAAGACTGTGCATCACAAGGGCGGGGGGGGGGGGGGGGAGGAGAGAGAGAGCGTGTATCTGCAGAAGTCTGAGTGTATTTTTTATATATATATATATATATATATGAGTGTATTTTACTTACATATATATATATTTATATACACACATAAATAAAGCTGTGGGATACACACACAGATACACACACACCCACATCATCTTCAATATGGAACACAGTCTCCCCCGTGAACAAGACTTCCCAGAGCTGGAAGCTGTGGAAAATAGAGATCTAGATATAGCTGTACATATAGCTACAGATAGCTATAGCTACAGTAGATACAGATATTCATATAGATGATACAGATAGATATAGATACATGTATATATGTGTATGTATACGTGTACTATTATATAATACGTGTGTGTACATACATATATGCATACACACAGACATATGTGTGTGTATACAAATATGTACATACACAATGTATATACTTGTCTGTGTGTGTATATATATATATATAATACGTGTTTGTATAGCGGTACATATGCATATATATATGCGCCTGTGTGTATGTATATATACCTGTATGTGTGTTTGTGTGTGCATACATGTATGTGTAAATAGGAACATGGGTATGTGTGCATGTGTACACAGGCATATATGGGGGTGTATTTCCATATATATGTGCATATGCAGCTAAATATACATATTTTTATGTATATGTATGCGAGCGTGTATGTAAAAATATGTATGTGTCTCTAGTGTGTGTATCTACATGTGTATACACAGAGGTGTTTATGTATGTGCCTGTGTATCTATATTCATATGTACAAACACTCCCTTACACATCTGTACATTTACACCCACATTGCCCCTGCCCAGCAGCCAATGCCTGCAGGCAGAGGCCTGGCCCCTGGGCCTGGGCTGGGCACCGCCTGCCTGAGGCGAGAACAAGGTCCCCATGCAGGTCCAAAACAGGGCGTTTTGGTAAAATTTGCGCTATGACGTCATCAGTACCCTTTAGAGATATTTCTGGCTTGGGTCTCACAAGCTTTCCACACGGGGAGGCTGCACCCAGGGGGCCACTTTAAAGCCTTGGTGCCGGTGTTAACATGAGGAGAGGAGTTGTAGCCACCCAGCAGCAACCTGGTTAGAGCTAGTGCCCACCCATTTACACCACCGGGGGCTGTGGT
This sequence comes from Cygnus olor, assembly GCF_009769625.2. Taxonomy (NCBI): domain Eukaryota; kingdom Metazoa; phylum Chordata; class Aves; order Anseriformes; family Anatidae; genus Cygnus; species Cygnus olor. The sequence goes on along the minus strand of NC_049179.1, from coordinate 20,640,506 downwards.
TAAAGCCAGTGCCCACCCATTTACACCATCGGGGGCTGTGGTTAAAGCCAATGCCCACCCATTTACACCAACGGGGGGCTGTGGTTAAAGCCAGTGCCCACCCATTTACACTAATGGGGGGCTGTCACCTCACCTCAGGCAGCGCAGGACGGCAGACAAGCTGCTCTATGCAGTTACTTTGGGTCACCAATTGTTTCCCCACCCCATGGCACCTGGGGAAGGCATAACAAAATAAAATGAGCCCTGCTAACCCCGTTGGACAGAAATTCATCGCCTCCTTCTCTTCAATGATCTCCTTAGTTCTGCAAATTGGCACAGCCGGAGCCGCGGCCATGGCGGGGCTGGGGCCTGATCCTGCACCTCCCTCGTCCAGCAAGAACTGGGCCGGACGTGGGGAAGACCTGGCCCCATACGGTGTCCCCACAGCAGCAGGGCTTAGGCACAGACCCTGCCAACCCCAAAACCTGGGGCTCTCCTTTTGGGGGGAAAAAAAAAATAAAAAAACTGAGGCACCCACCCAGTCATGGCTGCTGGAGGAGACAGCACACGGCTCCTTTTTCCTGTGCGTCTCACACAGAGCTTTATAAAGAGCTTTAAATAACTCCCACAAAGACAGCAAGGGCACTTTTTCAGCTTTTAATCTCAAAAGAGAGATTTCCAGACTAAGGAGCAGGAAGGTCCCAGGATCGGGGAGCCAGGCCGGGCTGTGCCGCACCCTCAGGCGTGCACGAACAGCTTTAACGCCACGCAGACTCCTGCCCAAGCACAGGGACTCAGGCTCTTCCCCTCTCCATAACACACTTTCCAACCCCCTGACAAGTTTTATCGCTACTCCTAGTAACGGCATAATCTCTCTTCAGGTCTTCACATACTGAAATCATCCCAGGAACGGCATGAACAAAGCAGAACCTCTGAAAATATCCTGCAACGCAGCCCAAGCAGGAAAGGATCACGCCAAAGCTACAGGAGGGGAGGAAGAAGCAGCTTGTCCACAGGATTGTTTGGTGTAACTTTTTTTTTTTTTCTTATTAAAAAGCAGAGTTGTGGGAGGAGCAGCTTCCTTTACCTTATTGTTACCTACAGACATTTCAGCATGCATGCTTGTTCCAAGGACGGTTTTACACAGATATTTCACAAGAACACAACACCGAGATTATCCCATGTCAGAAACAGGTCCTGAGAAAAACAGTGCAAGGAAATACTGTCTTAACAAACAGCACAGCAACTCGTGATGATTTCCAGTAGAGCAATCCAGAACGTTGTTACACAGCGAGCAGCATCAGTTCCTAAAAGCTTTCAGCCCTCTCCCCACCTCCCACCGCCCTTCCCTGGTCAAATTCATTCAAGGACTACGGGCCCTCATTTTAGCTGTATGCACGTTATCAATTATACATGTGCAAATGTAGAAAGGCAGAGCACGGCATCAAAGTTGGCTTCCAAGCACGTGGCACGGTTTAACAGAAGACTTTTTGTGTAGCACACAGACGTTGATTCAGGTATTGGTTCATTTTAACCAAGCCAGCCACCAGCAGCATTGCCAAGAACCAGCTGGTGCCTGCTCGCAAGGTGCTTGAGGTGCAGGGTCAAAGCTTCAGCAACAGTGGACATGGTCCTCAAGAGGGAGATAAAAGCACTCCCCAGGTCTCCAGGAGCCACAGCGAGTTAAGTATTTTTTGCATTTCCACCTGTCAGGCTAAAAATCACCGCGGTAGCTCCCCGGCAAAACACAAAACCGCAGCTTTCCTGATGCATTTCAGCACGGGGAAGACATTTGGGGCAGCCCCGTGCAGGAACACGAACCCCTTCCTAACTGTTCGGGAACATCTGCTTATGCCATAAGGCCTCAGGTGGCTGAGCGTGGCTTTGCCATTTTGACTGACCTTCAGCTGCAAGTCGTCATGTCTTTTAAACTTCCAACCTACCTGAGATATAAGTGACAGACACATTTTCACTTCAGGAGCCAGCTTCCAGCAGAATAAAGTTTGCAGCTTGGAAGCCGGTGTATTTCTAAAGCACTTCCCATTCAGGAGACACAACAGCCAAGGCTGACAGCATCGCACAATCTAAGCGACATTATTCTCCTTGGCACTAGGCAAAAATTAGAGCTACAAACTAATTCCACATTCAATGTTTATTTATTTGTAATACAAATAGAAACGTGTGCCCAAATCTTGCCTTAAAGTTCTACCCGGATAGTTTAAAAAAAACCTACAGAACATTCTTTCATCTTCTGACAGTTAAAAAGCTGCATTTAAAATAAACAGAGTTCTCAGTAGCCTGTCAAAACAAGTGACATTTTACTGTTGGAGCATCTGCAACTTCTACCAAGGAGAAGTACTTTCTCAAGCAACAGTTTTAATATACAATCAGTTGCTTATCATAAAAGATCTTACGATAGGACAATTTTTTAAAAATCAGTTTTAATAGAGATTTCCATAATGAAAGGAGTAAAAATCACGAAAAATTCTCCAGTCCAATTTGGGGAGGCACAGACTCCACGCTTGTTGGAAAAACCAGCTTCAAGCAGTATCACGCTCCAGAGGAAGACTCTCTTTGGCGACAGACTACTCCATTAGGAAGATACAGCATTTGGAATCCAGAGTGCAGTTTTACATACTTTGAGTCAAAAAAAGGTGCGTGTTGATCATCGAAACAACAAAAACAAGTTAAAAGCATTTTGAAATGTTGGGACACACACAAACACAAATACCCTATAAAATTTCTAGGTATCCATGCATGTTCTTTATATATGAGGAACTTAGCTACGTAAAAAGAAACCATGGTTCTGGTTCGTTTAGATCAATGTGCAAGTTCATTTTTCAAAAGTTATTCAGTATTTACTGTAGCACTGTAAGCGAAGAGCTTGACGTTTCAACTCTTATTAGATGAATACACCATAGCTGAATTTAAATCTGTATTTCCTAACAGAGCATTCCTTACTTCTGTAGCTGCTGATAACTGCTGTTCGAAATTTAATTTAAAAATAAAAATAAAAATCAGATGTTACCAACATCTTCAGCATTAACTGAAAGGCATAAAAAGACGGTGAGGTATGAGAGCAACGGACTGCTCTGTATGTTGAGACTTCACTTTTAACTGCCGTGTAATTTCCATTTTTTTTTATCCTACCTCACTTCAAGGAGTTTTAAAATTTGCAAAGCTACTGCCTCAGTAGCAGCGTGACAAGGGCTTTCAGAAGTGCCTTTGTGTATAACTACTTAAAGCAATCTTCAGCAGAGATGTGTGTTTGAAACAAAACATTCTGCACCAGTTATATCGGGAATCTTTTCCTTTTGTTTATAAAAACAAGAGATAACAAAACAGTTATTATTTTTTTTTAATTAAAAGAAATGACCAAAACCTCCAACACCAGATTTGACTACAGGAAAATTGTGTGGCTTTTTTTTTCCCCGAGATCTGCATGAGAACTGAGGCTGCAGACTGAATCCAAAGGAACCAAAGTGACAGAAGAGAGAAACACAACTCCATGTACACACATATATTCTGTGGTCTGCAATGGATGTCGTCACGGGATAGCACCACCATGAAAGATCTTATGTAGCCTAGTGAAACTTGACAAATTCTTCCAGAGTTCTGGGGATCTGGTTTTGGTAGCTGATGTTATAGATCCGTACTGCTCGGGCAGCCAGGCACTTGAGACTCAGCTTCATTTGAGTTTTAAGGAGTATTTCAGACACCCCCGTTGTACTTTTATCCAGGGGAGTTTTCTTCTGCTTATTCGTCATGTCTGTGTGAGCACCAGCCTCCACCAGGCTAATGATGATGGAATGCAATGTCAAGAAGTCGCTGATGGGCCTGTGGTACTGGACGATGATGTGGAGCGGACTGTTTCCTTCGTTGTCCACAGCGTTCACGTCGGCACCACAATCCAGCAAGAGTTTTGTGACGAGCGCGTTCGGAAAGCTGCAGACGTCATTCGTGTGGAAGTCGTCCACGGGCGTGCTGGAATTGACGGCGTGATGCAGCAAGCTCGAGCCGTCCCGCGTCCTGGGATCGAGATGAATCAGGTTATAAATCTGCTTGTTGATCCGCGACTGATCCTCCTCGCTGCACTGGGTCTTGGTAGAGATGCAGACTAAGTAGAGGAAGGTAAAAATGTTGCATTCGTAGTTGTCCATGGCTGTGTGGATGTCGGCGTCCTGGGTGGTTTTGATCCGGGACATGCCCTGCTCTATTTCCAAGACGCTGCACCTCAGGACACTCTCGATGTCCTTGGCTTTAACGGGCTCGTTTAAGTGTATCATCTGAGAAAAGACCTGGGCAAACCTCAGGAGGTCCTTATGCGTGTTCCTGTTGCCTTTTTGCCTCAGATGCAAGGCATGGAGCCACAGCTTGATACACTGCTCAAACTCCATGTTGTCTGCATAAACAGCCCCCCGGTAAATAATGGGGTGAGACACATCGATATTGTCCGAGCCCAGAATTCTCTCCCGCACAATGAGGCCTTCCATGTGAAGGGCATCTCTGTCCTGCCTTATAGACTCTAATTCCTGAGGAGTTCTGCATTCAGTCCTGTTTCCATAGGCTTCGATTTGCGGAAGAACTTCTTTCTCGATGATGTTCTCGCTGTCCCTGTACCTCTCCAGCATCGCCAAATACAAGTAGTGGTACGTCTTCATGATGTCGTAGTTTTCTCTGTCGTTCGCGAACGAGGCGCCCAGCAGCTCCAGCGCCTCGATCCGGCTCCTCCGGTCGCAGTCAGCGTGAGCCAGCAGCAGCTCCACCACGTCTGCCTTGCAGCTCTCGGCGGCCACTTTCAGCGGGGTCATGCCGTGCCCGTTGACCATCATCGCCGCCTTCCACTTGACCAGCTCCCTCACGATCTCCAGGTGGCCGGCCTCGGCCGCGAAGTGCAAGGCCGTGGCGCCGCAGTGGGCTTTGGCGTTGGGGTCTGCGTGCTGCTCGAGGAGGTACCTCACCACGTCCGTGTGGCCTTTGTACGCCGCGATCATAAGGCAGGTGTTGTCGTACTTGTTGGCGATGCTGATGTTGGCGTTGTTTTCTACCAGGTACTTGACGATGTCCAGCCTGCCGTCGAAACACGCGGCCCTCAGGGGAGTCGAGTTGGTCACCGTGGTGTGGTTCACGTTGGCGCCGTGGCTCACCAGCAGCTTGACCACCTCGAAGTGTCCGGCCCCCGCTGCGCACCAGAGAGCTGTCGCTCCATCAATGACAAAGCTGAGAAGGGAAAGGCAGAAACAAGCAGTCAGAGGGCTGCTCTTTGAAAAAGAGCGAGGGATCTTTAAAAGAGAGCTGAGCACCGTGCCGCAGGCACGCACCTAGCCACCAGGAGGTATTTTACAGCTACCCTGTATCTAAAAGCGAGGGGACGTGGCGGATTAGCCAACGTGAAAGAACACGAGCCTTACCCAGCACAGGGAGCTCCTCAAGGAAGAAGCGATGGAAGCTGAAACTTCAAAGCAGCCCGGGGATTTAGCCACATCTTGCACTAGTACTTCCCGGGCTGCTTTGAAGATCCTACCTGCGAGCTCCAGCCCCCAGCCTAGGGAAAATTACCGCTTCTTTGATCCCCCGTGCCAGAAGCTGGCACGTTAGAGGAAAAGATAAAGCTGAACTTCACCTCTTGACAAAGAGACCCCGAACTCGGGCACGGGTAACAGCACAGCTGGGCAATACGCCGGCTGTGGCAGCGAGGCTGGCCTAAGGATTTCAAATCACTTCTCTGGGCCTCTACAGTTGCCACCCCTTCCGCTGTGCCGACACTTTTTGTTTGAGGGAGCACGCTGCAAAGCAGACCGGTGATCGGGTTAAGAATGCAGAACTCGAGGAATAAAGTAAAATTCACAAAAGCAGAAGCTACTCGAAGCCGGGCTGCTTCAGAGATCTGTTTTACATTACGGCCTCGCAGACAGCTTGCTGCTGGCTCTCGTGAACGTGGGGACAGCTAACTTCAGCAAAACCTCACAGCTTCTTGAGCTGTTTTCATTCCCAAGCGCAGGGCGTTGTGTAACTACACAGATAAGGCTGATGGCCTTTCCAGTCCCCCAGCCCTTTGAAGTAGCCCTTAAACGTAGAAGCAGGCGGTGCAGCTAATATACATTCAAGGCACATCCCAAAGCGCAGAGGAGGGACAAATATCTAATTTCCTTATGGCCAAAGAGTCACATTTTCCAAAATTAAAATATCACAAGACACCAACCCAATGTTAAGTTGAGCTGCAATTTTTATCATTTCCCAGAGCTCTCGCGTGGCTCCCCAGGAACAGCTGCCTGGCCGCCTGTAAGCCCAGCACCTCTAGACGACACTTCAGAGGCCATTTAAGAGCTCTGGCACGCAGAGACGGCTGTGTAACAAACGTGGCTACCTTTGTTCACAGTAAGAAGTTCCTTATTTTGCACAAATATAACCGCATCAACGTACTTTTGTATTAAAGCAGTAGTAAGTCAGGATCTAAGGCCTGCTAGCGAACACAAGGTAATTTATTGGTGTGCTGCAGGTCCAGTTACGAGTCAAAAGCCCGGAGCCCAACCAAGCAGGGTTTCTGTGCCACCTTATCACAAAAATGAAAATAATGCCAAGCATGAGCTGGGATCATGTGCTGCCTTTCTTCTCACCAGGCTGTGACTCCTACTGAGGCCAGGGAAGAGGTAATGGCACACTGCGCCCATTGTACCCCAAACAACACCTCCTTTAAGCTCTGTCAGGCAGAGGCTCCGGCAGGCAGATCGCCACCCCATCGATGCACAGCAGGCGAGAAAATTCAGCAGCAGAGGGGGTAACAGCTCTCCCTGTCTGCTCTGCCAACGCAGGCCCTTCCTTTATCTGACAGCAGGGCAGACACAACCCTAGGGAGCCTCAACCACTTTTTGCTTGTGAAAAGAGGGCTGGAAGAGGGAACAGAAAGACAGAAGGAAGCCAGTTCCTGCCCCCTCATTCAGCAAGCAAGAACCAAATCGGTCTTTCCCTGCGTTAGGTGGAGCTGTGCAGACACAGCTACAGCCCATAAAGCTGGAGCCAGATGAAAGATAGCGGGGGGGGGGCCCGGTGTGATCCCTCCCGGTATCTGATGGGAGCTCTGCACGCAGTCAGCTACTTGCAAAACCTGAAGCTGTTCAAAAGGCCAACAACGTACCTGTGGGCTTAGTCAGCCTTATTTTTAAGAATGACGTAGGGGCAAGTACTTGACGGGCGTTGTGGGTGATTTTAAAAACAAGAGAGGTAACGAAGGTCATGACAGCACAGTTCAGGAAGGTGTAAGTACAACAGCGTGCAGATTTGCAGATTTAACGTGAGGATGAGCAGCACTACTCCAAAAATCTAACAAAACAGTGACAATGCTGCTCAGTGACGTACCAAAAAGTACGCAGCAGGACTGCGAAGAGACTAAGAAATGTCTAGAAACAGGCTTTCTACAATGACCTGGCCGCATCTCCCCAAACCAAACCATTCAGAAGGCTCAGCAGCAGCGCCCGTGGCAGAGCAGTGCTCATTTCTCCTGCCTCTCGCCACCGCTGCACACCAGAGCTGGGGTTGGTGTTCGTACCAGTGTACCCAGCTCCCTGCGCAGCTCCTGCCCTAAAATGCCACATGTCACCTGGTCACCACCTTTCCCTCCTGGACACCACCTTCCCCTCCTGGTCGCCACCTTTCCCTCCCGGCTGCCACCTTCCCCTCCTGGTCACCACCTTCCCCTCCTGGTCACCACCTTCCCCTGCTGGCTATCCCCACAGTGAGGGTGGCGGTGAAGAACCGACGCCCCTCGTGCAGCTCGTGCCCTTCCCTGACCTGGATGCAGCCAAATCCTCACTTCGGGCGTACAGAGGCGCGCAGCACCACGCCACACGCGCCCCACCTGCGCGTGACATCACGGAAAAAAAACCCATTCGGGCACCCAGCCTCGACCGACGGGGCGAGGAGCTCCGCGTGCCATGGCGCGCCCAAGGCCATCCACCTACCCGTCGAAGCGCACCGTGCCGGTCTGCTGCGTCTGCACGCGGTAGTGCTCGAGGAGCAGGCGCACCACCTTGGCGTGGCCGTTGCGGGCGGCGATGATGAGGGGCGTGGAGCGCTGCCCGCCGTGCTGGCTGACGTAGCCCAGCAGGTACTTGATGTCGCTCTCGGAACGGTTCAGCAGCAGGGCGGCCAGGGTCAGCACTCGCCCCTCGCTCGCCGCTTTGTACACGTACCCGGCCAGCCCCTCCATCGCCGCCTCCTTCTCCTCCTTCTCCTTCTCCTCCGCCACCACCACCCCGGGCCCACCGCCCGCTGCCGACGGGCCGGCTCCTGGCTCGGGCTGCGGCTCCGTGCTGCCGAGGGGAACATGCGGCCCGTCCCCGGGCCCGGCCAGCCCCACGATGAGGGCTGGGAGCCAAGCGGGGACCGGACCCGGTGCCCGGCGCCCGCCGCCTCACCCGCGGCCCATCCCCAAGGCCGCTGCTGCCCACGGCGGGATTCGAACCCGCGGCCCCCGCCGCTGCTGCCCCCGAGGGGGGATTCGAACCCGCGACCCCCGCCCTAGCGGAGCCCGCCGGGGCCTCGAGAGCGGGGCCGCGGCCGCCGGGAGAAGGGGGCCCGGGGCTGGGGGGGGCACCGCTACGGGTCGCCGGCAGGGCCCCGCGGGGAGAGCGGCGGGCACGGGGCGTCCGCGGCCGCTCCGCCCCCGCCGCCGACTCCGGAAGCGAAAGCGGAAGGGCCGCGGCGTGCACGGGTTCTTCGCGGTCCCTCCCGGCAACGGGAGGCAGCGCACGGGCGTTCCAGGCGCCGCGTGGTCCTAGGGGGGCCGGGACCGTGCCCCCCCCCCCCCCCCAGCCCCGGCTCGCCCCAGCCCGGTGCTGCCCGGCCCGGGCACATCCCCAGCCCCGGGGCTGCCTCGCCCGGGGGTCTCCCGGGGGCCGCGGGGCTCCCCATGCCCTCCTCAGGCCTAGGCCCCGTACCTCAGGTCGGGTTCAGGCTGGATTTGTGGGGTTTTTGTGTGTGCGTGTGTTTATTTTTACAGAACGGGGCCAGCAGCTTTTATCCACCCACCTGTGGGCTGTGTGCGCCCAGCCTCAGAGCCTCACCCCCAGTTCCAAGTCCTTGCTGTGCAGCCCATCAACGGCGTGCCCCCGCCATTCCCCTCAGCACATCGTGGCCACCAAACCAGGACCCCCGGTAGCCCCCACTAGCAAACCAGGACCCCCGGCAGCCCCCGCCACCGAACTGGGACCCCCGGTAGCCCCCACCACTGAACCAGGCCCCCAGGCAGCCCCTGCCGCACCCCAAGGTGCCGCTGAGGGCACGTCGAGTAAAGCGATAGGCGACTCCCAGCCTGCGCCGCCGCCTGCCATTGTGCTGAAGGGGATACGGTGTCGGCTGTATTAATAGTTAATTTAAAGTCGTGCAACTAGAGCCTGGTGGAAAGTTTCGTGGCAGCTGGGCCCCCTGCATTATGCATGGCAGCGCTGGCCGGGCTGCGCTGCGGGCAATCGCCAAAATGAGCGCCGAGGGGGCGAGGGCGATGCCGGGCTGCAGGCGGTCAGCGCGGCGGTGTTCAGTCAACGGGGATCAGCTTCTGACAGGCACACGCGCCCCCGAGCTACAGCCTGACAAGCAGGGTTCACGCTAAGTGTAAGTGGAGCCTGTCTCCATTACCTCAATGATCTCCACTTTGCAGGCCTTTTTTTTTTTTTTTTTTCACCAACAAAAGCCACAGCTGCCCAAGCGCCGCTCGTTTTCCCCAGCGTACAAGAAGGTGCCTGTGATGAAGCACCGCCACTGTCCCTCGTGGGCAGCGTCCCTGAGCAGAGAGCCCAGCTCTGTGTTCTGCAGCCTCATCGACTTCAGCAGGAAACCCCTCGCTCCAAGCTCGTTGCGGTCAGGACCACAGTTTGTCAGCGTGGCACAGTTTGAAGTTGTTATTCCACAGTTACCCTCTCAACTACATGGACTTACACAGCCAAAGAAACAAAAATGTGAATGTTTCAGTGGAATTACTGCAGTGCAGCCAGCAAGGGGCTGATCCTGAGCGTGCGTGAGCCTAAGTCACTGTCACTGCCCTCGGCTATGCTTAGCCCTCAAATGTCAGTCACTGAAATACTTCCAGCCTCCTGCTCCGACTGCCAGCACAGTGAGCACTCTGCCGTCCCGACCTGGTCGCATTTATGTGGGCCAGGCACACAGCAGGGAGCGCAGCCCCAGCATCTCCAACTCGTCAGGGTTTTTTGTCTGTCTGCCTCACGGCCGTGGTGCGGGCAGGCAGCTCACCTCACATCTACGGATTCGCTCGTGGCGGTCGGCCAAAGCTGTGGCAGAGCCACGCTCTGCTCCCTGACCATCCGATTAAACCTCGCGCTTACAATAACACACTGATTGCATGAGGCAGTCTGCATTTTCCACTCTGTCAGCCTCTTCCCACTTTCCAATCTGATTTTTTTGGTCAGATGAGGACTCGCAGCAAGGCATGTGGAGGTACCTCAGGGCCAGTACTTTTTGCTTCTTTATCTGAGGAGCCCTTAAAGAGTTAAATGTTGTCCTTCTCCCCTTCCTCTACTTTAAAAATAGCTTTAGATAGATAATCTGAGTGTGCTTTGGACACGGAAGGCAAGTAAGCTGCCCGGATTTTCCCTATGGAATACAGGGACAGAACGCCGAGGGGAAGGCCGTGGGCCCAGCGGATTCCCCGTGCACTGCCCCTCCAGTAAGCTGGGATCACAACTCCTCTTCGACACCGCTGCAGCTCCTTTCTGTGCCCATCCTGCCCCGGGTGGTGTGGGTCTCTTCGGTCCACCGGGTGTAGGTGAAAGCTGGAGCAAACGCCGTGGGAGCGTTGCAAATTATTGTGCTTGGATCCAGGAAATAACAGCACTTGGGGCTTTTCCTCCTCACAGCCCTTCCCCAGCACAAGGCTGCCCAGCAGGAAGAGGCAGCAGGGCGGCACTGGGCCCACAAAGCGATACCCAGCCAGGCTGCTCCCCGTTTTGGGGCTGAACCACGAGATTTCGGCCCCGGCGCTGATCCTTTGGGGCAGCCCTGCGTGCAAACGCAGCGGCTGGCTGCTTCCCAGGACAACTGCAACTGCGCCTGCTTGGTGCTTACGGTAACAGCCGTAATAAAAATAATAAAAATACAGGAATAGAATAATAAAAAATTACAGGCATAGAACTAAAAATAATAAAATTACAGGAACAGAACTAAAAATAATAAAAACACAAATAACGAAAAATAAAATAATGAAAACAAAGTAATGAAAAAATAAAACATTAACACCCCCCCACCCCCAAAATCAATTGCAGGACCCCTAATTAATTACAGGAGCAGTAACGAAGCCCCTAAGGGCCTCGCGGGGCCCCGCCGGGTTCCCCACCCCTGCCGCCCCCCTCCCCGGGCCGCGCAGCCGCCGCCCGCCCCCGGCGCCGAGGCGGGGCCCGGGCGGAGCCGAGCCGAGCCGAGGCGAGCCGGGCCGGGCCGGGCCGGGCTCCCCGGGCTCATGCAGGGCTCGGCGCGGCGGAGGCCGTTCCCGGCGGCGGCCCCGGGCTCCCCGCAGCCCCCAGGGCCGCTCTACCCGGGCAGGTGAGCGGCGGGGACGGGACCGGGACCGGGACCGGGACGGTTTTAGGGCGGGGATGAGGACGGCGATGGGGACAGGGACTGGGATGCGGGACGCCCCCCCCGCAATACCCGGGGAGCAGCCGCCCCCCGGAGCCCCAGCCTCGTCCCGCACCCTCCGGGACCCCCCAGCATCACCCGGAGCCTCCCCCCGCAGCGTGCCCTGGCTCCGTTCGGGTACCCGAGCCCCATCCAGCTGCCTCTGGGTTATCCTGAACCCCCCCCCAGGACCCCCCGCTGTCGTCCTGAGCCACCCCCCGCATCACCCTGACCCCACACCCGGGTTAGGGTACCCCAGCTCCATGCACCTCCCCCCTGCACCCCAACCCGGGTTAGGGTACCCCATCTCCCCCCTGCACCCGGCCGTCCTGACTCCCCTGGGATCATTATAGGCCCCCCCTCGGATACCCCAGCCCCATCCAGCCCCCCTGTCCCAGCTCACCCTGTGCTCCCCGGGCTCTTGTCCCAGGTCCTGCCACCTTGTCCGCGATGCTGCAGCGGTCCAGGGTATCCCACGTGTTTGGGGGGTCCCCAGCCTCGTGCAGGCTCAGCCCCAGCTTGTCGAGGGAACCCCGACTTCTCAGGGCTTCGACAGCTTCTCCCCAGGAACCCCAGCTCTCAGGGGCTGTCCTGGCTCACCCAGGACATCGAGGCTTGTGCGGGGCACCACCACCCTGCCCAACCCTTGGTGAGGACCGTGGGCTCTCATAGCTCAGCTAGGGGCTGGCCAGCACCGCTCCGGTCTCAGCACCAGGGAAGAGCCGAGGTAAAGCGGCTGCTTTCCTGCAGGGAGCTGGAGGGCTGGGGGGGCTGCTCGATGGAAAGACTTCATTTGGGTTGGACCAGGCCCTGCTCTGCAGAGGTAGAGGACAGAACGATCTTCAGAGAGGAGGATGAAGGTGACAGCGCATCCAGAGCATCCCCGGGCTCGAGCACCACCGGGCGCGGATACTTTTTTAGCGTTCGGCAGAAGCGCCCTGGGAGTTTAATGTTGCTTTGTCATGCAAAAGTTAAAAATAGGTGCACTTAATTCAGCACTTAAGCTTTTCATGCTGCCTTTATGCTCCCTTCTCAGCCGGGGAGAGCCTTCATACAGGGATGGGCCAGTTTTTACTCGTGATGCTTTGTCTCCTCCTCTCTTTGGAGCCTCAACTTCGTAAGTGTGCCGCAGATCTCCAAACATCTGCCAGGACAGCGCAGGTTTTGGGTGGGGACGCAGACCTGGAGCCTCCTCCCTGCCTCCTCAGGGACCTGTTGCCTGACCCCAGGTATTTGGGCTGTTTCCCCATCCCTTATCTGCTGCACGTCCGCAGCAGGCGGTGGCATTGCTGCTGCACAGAGCCAGCAGGGCTCTGATACACCCGAACAGCTCACCCAGAACACTAACTCTTGAGAAAAATGTTGAGGAGGGGGAGAAATAATCTTAGTGGTGCAAAACTGGAGCGATTCCCAGCCAGAAAGCGACGGTGCTGGGCTGATACCGTGACTTCTGTCCCCTCCAGGCATGGAGCTGTCAAGACCGAGGACAACTTCAAGAGCTCCCAGTTTCACCTCGATCTCTGGTTCTACTTCACGCTGCAGAACTGGGTGCTGGACTTCGGCCGTCCCATTGCTATGGTGAGCGTGGCGAGGGCAGGCCCGCTGCTTTGCTGGCCTCGCACTCATTTGGGGTGGCGGACTGGGGTGGCCCAGAACTTCCCCTGCGGAGCCCTGAGCTCTTTTCCGCACCCAAGGGACACCCTCGAGGAGCTGTCCTTGAAATGAGGACCACCACAAGGTCTTCATGTAGCTGTAAGCAAGTGTAGGGTTCCAGTCACAGGGAAGGTATCTGGGAAATGCGGTTCTGCACCGCCTGTCCCCCAAATTTACATTTTTGTAATATAAATGTTACCTGGAGAGGTTTCTGCTGCTCTTCCCTGTGCCTGGACACCCTGAGCCTGGGCTCCTGCTATCCGGCTAGCGTGGGGCAGGACAAAAGTGGTTTCTGCCCTCAGAAATGTGATGTTTTGTTTTTTCCTGCTGACACCTGAACGTGACAGCACGTTAGCAGAGATCCGCTGCTGTCGGATTCCCTGGTGCTTTCTCACTCGCTGGGCCACACAACGTCACGGCCTCGGCTTTTGGCAGCGCTGCAGGAGCGAGGGGCAGAGGTTTAAAGCCAGAGCAAAGGTCTTCTCCTTCCCTGTCCTGTAGCTGGTTACGGGGCTGCAGGTGCTTCGAAAGCAAAGCACGGGGCTGCAGGTGCTTCGAAAGCAAAGCACGGTAGCTGCGAGCTGGGTCACGGGGATGTCCTGATGTGCCTTTTTCCCCTCTCCTCAGATAATCCTGCCTTTGGAGTGGTTTCCTCTAAACAAACCGAGTGCTGGAGATTATTTTCACATGGCTTACAACGTTATCACACCATTTCTTCTGCTAAAGGTAAACCTCAAGGCTTAGGTGTTAATTTTTTTTTTTAAATGTCACTAGTTGTAAAAGCAGGGCAAGTAACACTGTTTTGTAAAGGCTAGGAGTTCTTTAGGAACTTATTGAACAAAGGAGAAGTTACTCACACACTCCTGCAAGTGAGCTGGTCCTGCTGTGCACTCGAGGTTTTCTACTCCAGGAAGAATTTATGATGCCAGCTGTTAAGGACTGAGGCAGTGCCCATTTTAATGCAGCTCATGGACCATCTCCCCACCTCTCTGCATGCTGGAAAAAACATTCTTAAGAATCTTCCATCAGCCAGCCGTAGGCCACAGATGAGACAAATCACGTAGTCTCCTACTTCTGTGCGGTTTGTTGACGATGAAGCAGTAGGAGACCGGGCTGGCTGCTCTGCCTGTGTTTTGCGGACTGGAACAAACCTGGTCAGACTGGGCTCTGCACGTTACCCTTGCAGCTCAGCCTCCTGCCTTTGAGAGCAGCACAGATTCGAGGAGAAGGCTGTAGAAACTCCAGCCCAGCAGAAAGCCTTTCGCTCGTTACTTGTGTTGCCTGAATGTACAAAGCAAGGCGCTTTGCTCGGGAACTCCACGTTCAGGAGAATTCAGAGCCCTTCACCCTGGCTGACCTAACGTGTGTCTGTAAGATGACGTGCATCCACAACTTAAAGACCTTCTCAGACAGCCGGAGCTGTAGTAGATTTTCTAAATTGTTCAGTACTTAATTACACTTGCTCTTTGACATTAGAATTGTATCTTTAGCGTGACTTTATCTAGCTTCATCTGCCAGCCACCGGATCGTGCAGACCGTTTATGAGGTTAAAGACTCTTGTATCATTAGAAATCTTTTCATATTAAATACTCAGCAGCCAGAAGATAGGAGAAAGCAATTATAAATGTATTTTAACCTTCATTAGCTAGAAAGTAAATTATGCCCCAAGATGTAAATGCTTCTCTCTCTCTCCTGAGTCTGCCTGGGAGGTTTTAAACACCACTGTGGCCAGAAAGGAATATTCAGTACCTGGTCCTCTGGGGGAACCTAATGCTATGAAACTTGGTCAGACCTGTCCTAGCCTGACACAGCTGATTTCTGCAGGCTCAGTACTTGTCAGGTTAAAACCTGCTGCCTTTGGTGCATTTCTGTTACCTGCCGTCCCCCTGAAGGACACCTCCAGGCTTCTCCCTCCAGCAGAGGAGAGCTTCCCTGAGCCTTTTGTTCTCCTCCCCTCTCTCTGAATCCTCTGACGTTCCTACAGCAGTTACAGAGAAAGGGAAAGCTAAGCCTCAAAATTAAATACGAATAAGGAGCTTTCCCGTGTTTATGCAGACGAAGGGCTGCAAAGCTGCTTTGGCAGCACGGGGAGGCAGAGGATGCCCCAGCAGATGCTCGGAGGGGCTGGGTCCCAAAGGCTGAAGCACCTTAGCGATGTAGTTTGAGACCTTCCCCGCTTTGCAAGCTGAGCAGGGAGCTCCGTGCAGGTTAAGCCACCCTTGTTTCTCTTCCCCAGCCGGGCTTGCAGGATCTTGCCGCAGGCTCACTGGGCTCCACGTCAGCCTCACGTGCCTGCCTCCACCCAGACCCGAGCAGACCACAAGATGGGACAGGGAGAGCTCGTCGTTAAATCCGACGCTGGTATTCCCAGGGGTGCCTCACCCACAGGCCTGGTTTGTCAGCAGGCAGATTTTTCTTACGTAGCAGATTGGTTTAAGCCTCCTCTTTAGAGCCAAACACACGGGGCGGGTTGAGTCAAATTCCATTAGGAAGAAAAAACAAAAAAAAACCACCACCAACTCACCAAGAGGCCTCTGAAAGTGATCCAGCAGAGAAGTACAAAGGAACAAGTGTCTGTGCCGAGCGCACTGGGAGTGCTGCTGGAGGTTCTGCTCACCACTGGAGGGCACAGGGAGGCTTTCAAAGAGGAAAGGAGCTATAGAAAGCAGCTGCCTTTTTGTTTCTAATTAATCATGGTTTGATCACATCTGGTGGCTGAGCTGCTTTGAGTGCTGCATTAGAAGTGCCGGAACACTGCTGCAGCCTAAGCCTTGGCTCAGGTGAGGGTGCTGCTTTGCAGAAAGCTTCAACAAGGCCAAAAATGTGGTTTGTTTGTTGCAAAAAGGAAGAGGAGTGTGTACTAGAAACTGAAAAACCACCCAGGCTAGCAGAAACACGTCTGAGATGTTTGTAGGGGAAGCAGCTGCGGTCAGGGAAGTGCATTCCTTTGGGGTCGGTCACACTGATCTGCCTGGGGTGGACAAATCCAGGCAGGGTGCCGGCAGCAGCTCACCTCTGCTATGACAGTGCAACCTTCGGCTCTCTGCAGGTCTCTGCAGGGCTTAAGGTGACGTTTTCAAGCCCTTGTAAAGTGGGAGAGGGCAGAGTTTGTCACAGCATCACCCACCTCTGCTCGTGCCTCCTGACTGTTCACCATCTCCGCGGTTTCAGCTCATCGAACGCTCCCCTAAGACCTTGCCACGCTCCATGGTGTACGTCAGCATCATCATGTTCGTCATGGGAGCAAGCATCCACCTGGTTGGGGACTCCGTAAACCATCGCCTGATTTTCAGCGGCTACCAGCACCATCTGTCTGTAAGGGAGAACCCAATCATCAAGAACCTGAAGCCAGAGACACTGGTAAAAAGGACGTTTTATGCAAG
This sequence comes from Cygnus olor, assembly GCF_009769625.2. Classification (NCBI taxonomy): domain Eukaryota; kingdom Metazoa; phylum Chordata; class Aves; order Anseriformes; family Anatidae; genus Cygnus; species Cygnus olor. The sequence continues at coordinate 20,623,866 of NC_049179.1, read as the reverse complement.
CACTTAAAGCAAATATTAATTGCGTGTTCTCGTTTCGTAGTGCTCTGTTTCCCTTAGCCCTTTTAAATCTGTTTCATTGCATTGCAGATTGATTCCTTTGAGCTGCTGTACTACTACGACGAATATTTAGGTCACTCGATGTGGTAAGCAATTTCCAGCGTATCTGGTGGCCCCAGAACAATGCGAGGAAAGGCAGGCCAGGGCTCTTTGTAGGTTAATACGTAAAAAATAAAGCACAGCTGATGAGAGCCGGCTAGGGATAATATTCTCACAGCTAGTGTAATTACAGTGGCTCTCTCCCTTGGAAAATTGCCCATTCCTGCTAGGTTTTTTTTTCTGTCCCTGTCATTCTCACTGATGTTTTGAGGATGTGCAGCTTGTTTGACAGCTGTAGGGAGCAGCAGGAGCAGCTCTGCTCTTCTCTTCCCTCAGCCACCTTTCCCAGGCCAGCTACAGTGCCAGGCTGAGGCTGCTGAAGACTCATTGAGGGTTTTGCTCCTCTCGAGGTTGACTCTGAAACAGCCTGATTTCACCCGGTCTCACTAGCCCTGTGCTTATTCTCTGCCTTCACCACGCATCCATTTGGTGACCCTGCGGCCAGAGGGCAGGCGCCCTTGTGTCTGCAGTGGCAGAGGCTGCTTGGCCACACTGCTCCCATGGTAATTCAGGGACTGATTTCACCACCGCAGCAGCAATACTGCCCCAGGCTGGTCCTAGAAGCACCGTGGGCCTGCTCCTGTGTGACCGTGTGCTGCCTGTGTCCCTGTTGGAACACACCTCACCCCCAGTGCGAGCACACCCCACACTCAAGCAGCATGAAGTGCGGACACGTCCCCTGCCCTGGGTGTGCTGCAGATCTGCAGCCCCAGAGCTCTGTCCTTTATCTGCTGCCGGGTCATCCTTACATGTCCCAGGGAGGGGACAGGGAGATCTCGCCCCTTTTCAGGTTGGTTTGCTGTTCCTCAGGCAGCGTGAAGCAAATCCCAAAATTAAAAACGAAACTTTTAGTTTGTTCAGATCCTGGTCCGCATCCTGCTTGCCTGCCGTTCAGCTTTTAGCACATCACAGCTCACCCCACTGCCCTCACGCAGCCTTCTGAGCCTGCGAGGGCAACAACCACAAGTGTTGGGCTGAGCACCTGAGCCCAGCGTTTGACCTAATCAGCAAATTCTGGCCTTGCCCATGAGGGCCCCACAAGTCTCATTATCTTCAGCAGCCCCACACCAGGCTGTTTTCAGCAATTTGACAGCAGTTTTCAGCAGCTGTGACGCTGGTTGCACCTTCACAGCCACCACGGTACAGGAGGGGGGGTAAACCAGGGCTTGGTGCACCGCGGTGCCGCTTTGCGGGGTCACACCACCCACGGGAGCTCTGTCTCTGCTCACAGGTACATCCCTTTCTTTCTGATACTGTTCATATATTTCACCGGCTGCTTCACTCCTGTTGAAGATGAGAGCAGGATGCCAGTGGCTGCCTTGCTTCTGATGGGGCCGAGCAGCCTTTATTACTGGTAAGTGACTTTTGTCCTCTCAGGGAGGTGCGGGATGAAGGGAACAGCACAGGAGGCTCTGCAGCGTGCAGCAGGAGCTCTCCCTTCCCCAGAGCAGAAGTTGCTGCAGTTTCTCCTATGCAAGTCTGGAAAATGAAATCTCATTTAAATGGGCAGCCTCTTCAGCCTTTACCAGCTGGGACAGTTTCAGCACAGTGTGTCCTTTTCCCTGCTTGGGGGTGTTTCCTCAACCACGCTGTCATTCCCCCGTTGAGTTCTGGGCACCGGTTGTCCCAGCCCCACCTGCTCAGTGCTCCGTGGTTCTCCTGCTCCTCCACCTCTGTCTCAGGAAGCCTGGCACAGAGTGACATTGCTGGAGTCCAGGCTTTCAGCCTCTGCTTGCTGTCTGCCCCCTCTTCAAAGCTGGTCGCTGCATAGGTAGACGGATCCTGGATGATTTTGGGGTGGTCACCTGGTGCCCACAGCGCATCCACCTGGTCTCAGGCCAGTTGTGGTAACGGGGGTGCTCTCACCAGTGGTGCAGAGATTTTACGTAGAGCCCAGGCTGCCTGCGTGATGCTCTTACGCTGCCTCCGTGGCTTGCCCTGCGGGTCCAAATAGCCTTTTGAGAGAGGTCTTATTTATTTCTCATTTTCAGTAGCCTCATCTTCCCAAACTGTTTCCCTGATGGCAGCCAAACAACTTTCCATTCATCTTCAGAGATGATGCTCTCTCTTGCCCATGGCTTTGCTCCCCTGCTGAGACTGTTCTTATACAGTAAATTAATTTTTGATAGTCAAAATCATCAGGATGATTTGGTCAGTTCCCAGTTACCCCACTGCACTTCCTTTAAATACATCAGCGTGAGTCTCTGCAATTCGTGTGCTAGCGATTTAAGACCCGTTGAGTTCAATTCCTCCTTCCTCCTGGCAGCCCAGCAGCTTCTCAGCCAGGTCTCTGCAAGGTGGCACCCCTTTGCTAACTCCACCTGCCCCTCCATCCACGTGGGCTCTCCCAGGAGCTGTCACCCCAAACATCTGGTTTCTACTGCTCCCAATGAGTTTGCTGCCTCTCTCCCAATTCCTGCTTTAATGAAGGAAAAATGTTTAGGGTACTTGCTGTTAGGAGCTCTTACTATCACTACAAACAGTCCGGACGACTACTCGTGGAAAATGTGAATTTTAGGGCTGCCCCACGGCAGCAGCGCAGCTCGGCTCACCTGGCTGCAGAGCCCAGCTCCTCACGAAGAGCACTAACGGGTGCTTTTGCTTTGCAGGTATCTCGTGACAGAGGGGCAGATCTTCATCCTCTACATTTTCACTTTCTTTGCCATGATGGCTTTGGTGATGCACCAGAAACGCAAAGGACTCGTCCTGGACAGCAATGGGCTTTTCCTCTTCTACTCGTTCATCATAACGCTGGTCCTCATTGCTGTCTGGGTGATTTGGCTGTGGAACGACAAAATCCTCAGGAAGAAGTACCCTGGCGTGATCTATATCCCCGAGCCATGGGCTTTTTACACCCTGCACATGAACAACCTCCACGCAGGAAAGGAAAGTTTATAAGTTTTGATATTTCTGAGTGATTCAAAGAAAAAAAAAATAGTTTTTCTAATGTAGAGTTATTTCAAATAAATTCCTTGACTGACGTAGGTGCAAGGCATGTCCTGTGTTACCCAGACCCAGCTAAGGAGGGGAGGTTTTGTACAAGCCCCCAGGCACAAAGGGCTGATCCTGCAGGTCCCCTACGCCCCCCCAGTAGCATCATTTTCTGTACTCGGTCACTACTCAGGTGATGGAGCTGAGCTCCTCCAACCCCGGCTGAATCCCTGTAACAGTTCGTGTCCATGAAGTCTGTATCAAACCCCGGTATGACAGAACCCAAGTGGTTAAAAAAAAATAAAGTTAATAGCAAAACAGACTGAATAAAAACGTTTGATAAAAGCTGAGTGACTTGCCATGCTTGAAGCAGCTGTTCCCTGAGGGGAGAATCTTCATCCCACGAGACTCAAGGACCCGTACCTCAGGGTGTAGCGGGCTGGGGCTGTGCTGGGAAGGATGCAGCCCGTGGAGCAGCGATGTTCGGGGTCCTGGAGCCCAGCCGTGGGCTGGCATTGCCAGTGGATCCAGCGAGGCAGAGCAGCGCCCAGCTGAGCTGCTGGCTCCGTTATTATTATTTTGGGACAAAACAGTGAGTTCTGCTCAGCATTTTTGTACATAATCCTTGCCTTTTAATGCCCTGAACGTCAACCAAGTGCCAGAAGCCTGGCACCAGAAGGGGCTGTAAGACACAGCGCAGCTATCCGGGCTAGGCCCCAGAAGCTGGAGGTTGCTGCCTCCTCCCCAAAAAAAGGTTTAAAACCCAACCTGCAGCCCCCCCCCCCCCTCTGTTTCAGCATCCAGGCACGGATCCTCCTCTCCCAGCTCCGTATAACAGCTCAGGGCCCCGCGGCCTGCAGGATGCGGCCGGGCAGGGATCAGGCCCGGTAGCCATGGCAGCGGGGTATTTATTACAGCCCTGCCTCGCCACCCAGGGCTGGCGGACTTTAGCCCTGCTCCACACCGAACGCAGCAGCCGCCCGTCCCCACAGCCTGAAACACACGGAAGGCCCCAAAACAATGGTGAGCGAGGGTTTGGGCTGATACAAACCGCACCCCCTCCATACCCCCCCTTCCAGATTTTAAAGTTGTGTTGCTGTTCTCTCCTTCTTCTCCCCACCCCCCCCTTCTCGCTGCAGGCAAAATTTCTGTCGCAGGATCAAATCAATGGTAAGTACTTTTTTTTTTTTTTTCCACCTACAATCATTTCACCTCCGATCAGAGCAAAGGGGGGCAAGGGGACAAACCCTCACAGCCAGCCCGGGGCAGTGGGGGCTCAGGGCAAGAAATCGGGGCTGGCTCTGGGGAAGGGGCCCCTGCCTTTAGCAGGAAGAGTTTGCTACAAGAAACGCGGAAGAGAGCTGGAGTAAGAGTATTATTGCAAAGCTGTTAAGCTGCAGTGCCCTGTGGCTCAGCAGCGCGGGAGGGGGCAGCCGGGGCCACGGCCCCCACGGGCACCCAGCACCCACGGGCACCCACAGCACTAAGGGCAGGGAGGATGGGAGGGGTGAGGGGGGATGGAAGAGGCTGGTTTGGGGTCTCCCAGCTGCTCTGCAAACCCCGCTGTGCTTTGCGTTATCCCTTCCTTCATCTGTCATTTTAAGATCCAGCTGTCCAGCTGCGGGGCGATGCCGGCAGGGACCGAACCATGCCTCCAGCACGCCCTCCTGCCCCCAGGAATGGGGAGAAAAGCGCTTTCTAATGGTCCTTAACTCGGTTGCAGACCAGGCTCCACTTTCAGACTTCCCTCATTAGACCGAAGGACCCTAATCAGCTCAGTTAATTGTAAGCCTGGACTTTTAATTACCCTTGGCACTTTATTCTGGGTCCTTCCCCCCCCCCCCCACCTCCAATCCCCCCCCATCCAGTACCTCTGTGAAAGAAGACACCAGATGCAGACACAATATCCCCGCTGGAACCCGACCAACGCCGCCCCGCAGGCAGCAGGACCATGGCTGCAGCTCGAGGTAACCTTACATGACATAACGGAGAGTTTTGGTTTTTAATTAGAGTTCAAGGAATGCTTCTCCCTGTACGACAAGAAACAAAAAGGCAAGATCAAAGCCAGCGACCTGATGGCCGTGATGCGGTGCCTGGGAGCCAGCCCGACGCCAGGGGAGGTGCAGAGGCACCTTCACCTGCACGAGATCGGTGAGTCCGGGGCAGCCGAGGGAACCGAGCTGGGCTACGGCCAGAAAAAATTGATGAGCACATTGAAGTTAAGCTATCTGGTCCTGGCAGGAGTTTTTGCTTTGTTGTGTTTTTTGTTTTTTGTTTTTTTTTGTTTGTTTTGTTTTGTTTTGGTGTTAAAACTCAGTGTTTCAGTACTCAGGAGACAATGTGCAAGGAAGAGGAGGCTGGCTGCAGGCCGGACACTTACCTGCTCTGGGGTGAAGCAGCCCAGGCCCTGCAGCACAGCCAGGAGCAGTCACCAAAGCCCAGCCCAAGGCACTGCTGGCAAACAGAGCCAACACAGCCACAGATCCAAGCAGTGCCATTAAAAAAACCTTCCAGAGCAGGGGAGGCGTCCTGCGGCTGCTTCGGGAGACTGGGGAGGACACAGGAGGGCGGTTAGGGCTGGATGGGGACTACAGCACTGAGCCCCTCATAAAGAATGTGCTCTTGTTCTTCCAGAGCGAAATGCAGAACTGGACTTCTCCACTTTCCTGAATATAATGTACAGGCAAACGAAGCAGGAGGAGCCCGAGAAGGAAATCCTCACGGCCTTGTCCATGATAGACAGGCAGAAGAGAGGGGTCATCGCTGTCTCGGAGCTGAGGGCCAAGCTGACAAACTTGGGAGAAAAACTCTCCGAGGAAGAAGGTATTTCACCACACAGAGACGTAGTTTGTGGTAGTGTGTGCTCCTGAGCTTCTGGTCCCTTCCTCCCTGCTCTCCCGCTGCAGCCGAGGCAGGGCCAGAAGCTTCCAGCTGGGAGCACAGGAGCAGCGCCTGCCAGCAAGGTGGGTGCTGAGCACCCTCGGCAGGGCAGGGCTCAGGGAATTGCCCGATTCCCCTGAGAGCACTGCCATGGCAAGTGCAAATCGTAAGAGAGGAGGACATTTTAATTAAGATTCTTAAAAAAAAAAAGTAAAAATAGTCCTGCCTGTCTGAAAGCTGCTCCCCTCTGCCGAAGGTGGGGCACCAGAAACCCCTATCAGCGGTTTGAGGCAGGCAAAGGGGGGGGTTTACCAAGGTTCTGGGGTTTGTGTAGGCCCTGTCTGGCTCCTTGAGGGCCTTCCTTATGGTGAAGGAGAGTTGGATTTCATCAGGACAAGGTTTGTCCATCCTGGTGCACTCATCAGCTGAGCCAGCGTTACGGGTGATGTGCCAGCAAGGCATGTCGTTGAGCATTTTCCTCAATTGTTTAACTGGAATAATAGTTTATGCAGCTATTTACATCTGAAAACACTTTCGGAGCTATTATGAGAGCTGAACAAACAGTGAAGACATGGAGACATTAACCCTAATTAAAGGCATCCCAGCAAGAACCACTATTACACAGAGAAGCTTCGGGAGGCGCGGGGGGATTTCCCATTACTTTGGGAGTAAATGTGCAGAAATGTGCAGCCCATCCGCCAGCTCCTAACAAAGCACCATAGATCCTACGTAGCAAGCGATGCTTCTTCTCAACAAGAAATTCCCCCTTTGGCTTGACATGCTGAACTCCAGCTTGCTAAGCTGCTATAAATATTTGATGCCAGAGCAGACTCAATTTCATTAGCATCTGCGGCTGTTCAGTAACTACTGGCACATACCTTCATTTACAGCGCTTCCAGAAAAGCTTGCGCTTCGTTTTCATTTAATGTGAACTGACATGTTTTTCTTCTGCGTTATTTTTAAGTGTTCTGGGAATAATTATTTTTGAATTTATGCCATTAGAAGCATTCTATTACCATCAGGATATTCTCTTTGAGAGAAGGATTAGATCTCCTGGAAGCAAGGGATCGTTCCTTACCTTCCGTGTCTGCAGCTCCCCGTAGCTCCTTGCTGGCCCAGTGCTGAACGAGGTCGTCCCTTATTCATACACTGATACCTGCCTGCAAACAGCGGGGCAGAGCAGCATCTCAGCCCACACCGCTCCGGACAGCGGGCACAAAACTCCAGAGAGCAGGCACAAAAAATGCAGTGCTGCTCGCAGACCTCCCACAGCTGCTTACGGTAAGACACGTGGCTCCAGCCTGCCCAGGCAGGAGATACAGCAAGGACTGAACTACCACGTAGCCACTTCAGACCCATCTGTTCTGACGGTCCAACAGGCTCTAGACACCCAGGAGGTGTCCTGCTGATGGAATATCAAGCAATGAATGCAGGTGCCCAAGCCAACTGCTTCTCCTCCCGCAGACCGCCTGCCCCACGCTCTTAGTGTCCCATCACGGCACCGCTCTACGCTGCCGGCACAAAGACCAGCAACACACTTGAGCAAGGAGACATGGCTCAACATCAGCATCATGGGACCAAAACCCTCTCCTGGGCTGCATTAGATACCCTATCAAAGGAAGCTGCTGCCCAAAACGTTATCAAATAAAAGCTGCCGGGGTTCTCTTACATCTGTCTTAGTGCTGTATGTTACAGGTAAAGCAAAGCGAGGGAACTCGCCTCCTCTCCCATCACCCGAAGGAAGGAATACAGCATCTAACCCCCAGCAGCAGCTTCATCCAGCAACGTTTAGTATTTTTCTATGCATAATTTCTCACGTGCTTCTTATTTTACTGACGTTTACTATTTTACGGGAAAATACCTCTTAGTGGTTTAGTTGTTGCAGAAAGGAACATTTTAAGTCCAATAACTGACATCACCGCCAAGGCATTCCCAACGCCAGCCCGAGGAGCATCGCTGCTGCCAGGCAGCGACCGCAGTTACCACTTCTCCAGGAATAGGTTTCAGCTGGAGCCACAGCTGAGGGATGCTTTGCTTTCAAACACAAAGCTGATATTAGAAGCGGCACACAGTCTACTTGAAGTCGGGTATATAATCTGCAAAAGCACTTAGTTCAGCTAAATTGAATAGGAACAATTTTGTTATTCAAACCCAACGACCCAACCTACCAAGAGTGGTTATAAACTGATTTGGATTAAATCTGTGAATCTTTTCCAGGGGGAAGTCTCAGGAACTTATCTTCAGCTGGTGTGACCCAGCAAGAACTTCATTACCGGCACCAGAGTTCAAAGGAACTCAGAGATGAAAATGTCTACTCCAAATTTTTATTAAAAAGTTGGACACTGACACCAAAATCAAAGTGCAATCCTAGTTTAAAACTGGCTGGCGCCTCCAAGTGATCCTGGAAACCATCACTTTGAAAACCCAAATCACTCTTGTTTTGAATATCACAACAACCCTCCTATATACCAAATCTGAACTTATCTTTGTATTTTCTTTTGTGCTTTCTTTCAGTTGATGATCTGCTAAAAGAGGCTAAAATCGGACCAAATGGAACAATAAAATATGAAGAATTTGCCCACACCATTTGTATTCCTACAGTCGACTACTGAAATTCAGAAGAGATTTGATAGGGGCAGGACCTGAAACTATTTTTTTCATTGTTTCCTCCTTACTGTTTGGACTCGGGAATCATTTGCCTTTAAGGATCCCTATTCTGCCTTGCGATTGCACTTACACAGGTTCCCACCCCATTTCCAGAGAAACGCTGCTGCGAAGTGTGAGCTGATATTTAAATAAACTGGATGTAACATTCCCTTGTGTCAAATGTGTCATGCTGAAAAAACAACCCTTATTTCAAAGAGCGCACTTAGCTCCACGGCTCGCGGCGTGCCGTACAGCTTAGGGTTCACCTCCTCCTGTGGCTGCACTCCGAGGAGTCAGCAACACCCGTGGCTGTTTGCTGTCCCCACACACCCCGGTACCGCTTTGTGTAGGAACAGATTCCTCAGGAGGCCCAGTTATGTCACACAGGGACGTTTAGTACAAGCGTTGCAAGCAGCTCAACACTCTGATTACACTCCAGAGAAGCAGGACGCAGAGAAACAGAGACAGGACTCCCTAGAAAAGGAGCAGGTTCCAGCTAACAGCAGGGACACCGTTTCCCTGTAACTGTCCCTGCTACGCCCTGTTCATCTCGAAGACGCTTGGCCAAAACCTCGCCTACCTTGGTGCAGGGCCTCTGGGCACCCCGAGTCCGCCCGCAGGCTGCGGCCTCCTGCCCGCCGGAGCTGCTCCAGAGCTTCGGTGCTTCGTACCAGGGCAAGGGAGCAAGACCCTCGCTCGCTTTGCGTGAGTGCAATTAGCTTATGAAACAAGGAGTTCATTCAGAAGCATGTTTCCAATATGCATCAATAGCCAAATTAGAAAAGATCCAACACCGTGCTTAATTCTCCCCTACTGACCAGAACAGCTGATTAACAAATCTGTTCAGCTGCAGACAAAATAAATGCTCAGATGTCGCGGGGACTGATCAGCTCGGAATCACTTGGGATCAGCCCAGAACACACCTGTATCATAGCAGGCTGGTACTGCCCTCTCTGGCTGGGTAAACACTACTCAAATAAAAGCAGAAAAGCTAGCAAAAGGGAACCGCACTTCACACGTACTCACAAAACAAAGCAGCATTGTCAGAGATTGGAGAGTCAAGCCTGAACCACTCCATGCCACAAAACATTTCCAAGCAAAGCACTCCTGCTCAAGAGGGTCCTCTGCAACTCTGAGCTCACAGAAAGCACCCTGCAAACCCCCCCCCCTTTTTTTTTTTAGTAAACACAACATAGCTGAATGCTTTTTATTACATCTAAAGATTTCTACATAAACAGGTAACATTCAATAGGTAAACCATTTTTTCCAATGCATATAATAAATATTTTCACTTGGTACTTTTATACAAACTGACATTGGTCTACTATACATTTTTAAAAGCCATTTACTGGTTTGGCATGCCGTATGGAAACTAAGAGAAAGTTTTAAGGCAATGAATGACAGATTTAAATTCATGGAATTAATGGTAATTTTAATATTCTGCTTATATACATTTTTCCCTTTGTTAATTAAAACAATTAACAGCAGCACTTTCGGGGACCACCAGCAATTTTCCCTTGTTAGAAATCTAAGCTCTGTTTAAAAAAAAAAAAAAAGAAAAACAGTTACACTGACGAAAAAAATCCTTTCTGAAAATATTTAAAGTGTGCTTAAAACCCTGAAATGTTGAACTGCAGCAAAGAATTAACTTCCAACTTGTTCTCCTCCCAGTCCTTAGCTCTGCGTTAGGAGGCAGCTCCAACACAGTCCAAGGAAAACCTATCAGCCAGCCCGTCCTTGGAAGGCTTACTGAATCCTTGCCATGGAGAGTGATGGGCAAGCCTGGAATCGCTATCTCGCCTGTAACTGTGGAAGGACCACGGTGCTTTTAACACACGCTCTAGGTTATAGTTCGGTATGTTCCGTATGTTCTTCTTTCAAAAGATGCACCAATAATGCCCACGAGAGTGATTCAAAGCTGCTTCCGCCCTGCTCTTCGAAGAGCAGCATTTCCCCACGCCATGCGTATATGTACCTACACACACCACGCAGACACGTGCACACCCCAAACCCCTCTAGGGAAGAATTTGAGGACACGAAGCCACCAGTCCAAGGATTACAGAAGCTTTGGAAGCTACAGCGAAGCGAGCAGTACCGCAAGCCAGGCACGTGCTGGGTCACCTTACTGCACCTTCAGTTACTGCAAACTAACGGGGATTAACTTCTGGAGACACATTTGCAGGGAACTTCGAGAACTCAGACTGAGACTTCTACCAAGTAATGTTAACTGTGGTCAGAGGCACAGAGAATTATCAACTATAAAGAACACCCTAGCATGAAACAGGAAAACTCACAAAGCATATGGGATTAATACCACAAAGGAGGACTTGAGAACACTTCTCCCCCTTCTTTGTAGGGCAATGAGGTTAGGAAATGAGTTAGCAGAGAACTGAGCGGCCTTCCTTCCCTTCGGGGGAACTTGTGAGGAAGTGGAAGACATCCGTTGACCTCACTTTCCAAAAACTAACGCAGGCATAAAGGTGCCAGATTCTGTGTTACCACACACTTGCCACCATTAATTTTATACATGAATTAACAAGATTTTAATACCATCGTCAAAACTGACGCAAGCTGATTTTCAGCTCACCTTGAACAATACAGTCAATGGAAACGTTGTGCAATCATCGGCAAAAGCTCTCCAGAATTTCTCTTAGGTGCTCCAGCAGCTGGGGACACGCACGCTCCCAGTTACACGGATGGCAGTCGGGAAGGACCAGAGTTACCCCAGATTTACAAAAGGCATTACAGCAAAGCATATGCTCTGAAGTTACCAGGTTAGTATTCATGACTAAAATGTATGAGACATATTCCTAATGTAGGTTTAATCACTTCAAAATCAGACTGAGTTTAAAAAATAAGTATTTCCCATTTTCTATCCTTTTATTTATTTTTTAACTGACATTTAATAAATTATAAAACTGGTGTATGGTGAAATATATATATATATATATCAGCCAGATATGTATGAAATACACATGCATGGGAAAAACTATTTAACTCACTTTTAACTCACACACACAGATCTATAAATACATATATACACACACATATACATATAAACACAAACATTTGTTTTCAAAATTCAAGTCAACTATTTAGTGGCAGAGGGATGCTGTAAAAACACTAAAAACAATTTTGATGCCACATAATCATGTGAACCTTTCAAATAACCATACAACTGATCATACAGCAATACCTAATGCTACTTGGATTAAAGTTTTTTTCTTTTTTTTTTCTTTTTTTTTCTTTTTTTTTTCTTTTTTTAAGTAATGCACGATTTTGAGACAACTTCATAGGCAAAAGGTGGCCCTTGTCAATGCTCAAAGCAACTAGCTGCAATCAACAGTTTTGGACATTAAAAATTCAGACAACAATCTGCTATTTTTAGTATTCCTTACTCTCTTTCCTGATAAACTTGTTACCTGCACTTTCAACCAGTTAAAAAAATATTTTTCACACCAGAGGAAATATTTACTCTCTCTGACGTGGACTTTGGGACGCAAGAGAATCACCTCCTTCCCTCCCCCCACTCTTACTTTAAAGAATCTCCTGAAAAACTGCATTCCAGCTATTTACACATTTCTCTCTGTAACAAGAATGGATCAGCCCAAATGATCCACCAGTTCTTAAAAAAAGATTTTCCTATGTCATGCACAACCTAAAAAAACAGAAAAGAAACCAGGAAGTAAGTGTGGCTCAAAAGTTCAACATAAACATACTGAAAAACTGGGAAATCAGTAATTGCAAGTCCAAAAAGAGAAAACTGAATATGAAACCCACTACCCTAAGAGACTTCAATAGGTAGAGATTCATTTAAGTGCAGGGTAGGGCATTTGGGATTGGTTTTTGGTTTAACAGACTCGCATTGAACATTTAATATCAACATAATTTTGATGAATGTGAAATCAAGAGACAGTGTACCAAAACCATTACCAGCTGCACAAACCATGCAATAGTGCATTGGTATTTGTATTTTCTTCCTTTTGTTGAAAAGTTCACTTTCAAGCAGAAATTTGATCTACGGCAGCTAAAAGTAGGTTTTCCCAGACAGAACGAGATAGGCCTCGCTTCAGTAGGCCACTTATACACGCATGGCTAACTTTAAAGCACAAGCAGTTCCACAAAGTTAAAACTGACACATGCTTAATATTTCGATTAGAATTTTAAGTTATTTTAAAAGGATTTCATAGTAAGTTATTAGAAACAAAAACCTACAGTCAAATATGTCAATGCTTTTATTCGGGGCTAGATTCTATAAAAAATTCTGTCTTGTCCCACATAAGCACAGCCAAGTAATTTCTCAGCCTAGAATTTTATTGAGTCTGGCCCTCAAGAGTAATTGGTGCACTAATGAGCTTGCAACATGCTTGATTAAAGCACGGAGTTCCAAAAAAATGTCATCTGAACAGAGGGTCACATAGAACCAGAAATGACAAAACACAGTCCTGAAAGGCTATGTCCTGCAAACAGAGGGAATGGTATGGAACAGTCTGGGTAGGGTTTATTCCACTTCAAGCATAATAAAAACTGCACTAAAAATGAGATGGGGGAATTAGATTCCACCACCATATATAAATGTCTCTAAGAGGCAAAAAAAAAAATCCTCCTACAAGTTTGAACTTCAAAAGTTCAGTTCCTTTCCCATTTATGTTACTGTGAAGAAAAATAATGCCATTTGTGTCCAAACTAAGGGGAAAAAAAGTAACTCACATGACAAATGCACAGGTGTAAAATCTTCAGCATCCATAAAATTGAACTGAAGTTCCTTGTTTTTGTTTTTTTTTGTTGTTTTTTTTTTTTTTTGTTTTTTGTTTTTGTTATTTTTACCAGTGAGGCCATTTTAGGTTTATATACAAAAGTAAAACTGAAAATATAGTTTTGTTCTCTGTACATGTAAATTTTTTTCCCTAAAAAAGGAAAAAAACTTGTCTATGTTTCTAACATAAAGTAAAATCAAGCACAAAGACTTCCTCTAACAAGTTCATTTGCTCCAAAAATCAGTCCAATGAAATAATGTCTGGTATGATACCAAAGATAGACGCCGTGTCCGTGCTGCTCCTACTTGCAACTGGATGACCATGACTCTCTCGCAGGCTGTTGGAGGAAACAAGACTGCTGTTACTGCCACTATTGCTACCATTTGTGGCTGGCAGAGAACTGCTTCCTCCTGCATTTAGCTGATCGAGAAACATCTGAGATGAAGTATATGGGAAAAAACGAGAGTGTAAGAGTTCTTGATCATCTGAGGCGGAAACTGCCGCAGCTGCAGCAGCAAGAAGGGATGTGTTGTAATGCTGGGGGGGGAAAAACAACATTTTCAAGTTACATTTCAGACACCATAGTTTTGATTCAGACCAGCACAAGAGAATATACTTGTAAGCTACAGCTCTGACAGCTTCTGGATTTCACACCAGCTCGTCTACTCAACCTTTCTGTAAGGTAAGTGGGCCGACGCAGTGAACTTTTACCTCTGTAGCCCCTGATTTCTGAAGCCAAAAGAAATTGGAAATACTGGCATTAGTAAGAATAAATACTAGAAAGGTAACAGTATTGTAAGACACCCAAACAGAAGTTGTAAGAAGCAGCACTCTTTTACCTCTTCATAAAATTCCTTGTTGGAAAAAATCCCCAAAATTCAAAGAATCATTTTGCCATCCCTCTCCTCCACTCAGAAGTCACCAACCACAGCTGGTGAAACTGTGTGCTAATCACTGCTGGTGGAGGAAAGCATACTTCTGTGAAAAATACATTTAGAAATAGCATGTTTAGCTCGATTAGAAGGCAGCAAGGGCTGTCTGAAGTTAAACTCTTTGACAGGCAGCCCCCAAAACACAAGAACTTCAGCTATCAAGAATCAGATTTTAAATGCAGTCTACCTGTAAGGTAATTTTGCCTTTGATATTTCTCCCCACTATGATGGAACATCAAGCAGGCTATTCAGCCTTGTTCCCTGACACACGTGCACTGGTATAGTTATGCCAGATTTCTGTAGTACTCATTTCAGAGTAATTCTCATGTTTGTGTTTTTACTGAATATCAAGATAGCTTTTCTGAATTTAAGTTCTACTACACAGGCTCTGGTCCTAATTAGTTACGTTATGGAAGTATCCCTTCTACATTTAATAGAATTCTCCTACCTGAAATTGCAAAACAGGCATGAAGGGACAAAATGGAAGGTGAACTACCCCAGGCCCCCTCTCTTCTTGAAGGCACAGGAGAAAAGCAATCAAAGGAGAGAGCTTGCCAACCCACACTCCCTTTGAGAACGATCCTTTTAGTACCCAAAACTGGAGGAGACAGCACCAATCTAGCCTATTTCAGTAAGCACTTACAAAAAAAGTGGCAAACAGTGTGAACAGGCAAATGACCACAGAAAAAACAGAGCTGCCCTGACTCTCTGAATTGCATGGAGGACTGTCAAAGAGTCCCAGTGGTGGGGCCCAGCATTGTCAAGCACCAAAAGGCCAGATGTAAGGTCTGAAAAATTCAGGAGGTGGCTGGTGTATTGTAGAATGACCCTCAGCCGTGGCTGAAGGTCCAGCTGCAGATGACTAGCTTAAAACCCTTGAGAAGTGAAGTGTTTTATGCCTTATCCTATACCCACAGGGTGGCAATGCTTATGTTTGCTTACAGTTTCTCTATATATGAAGAAGCTGCAGCCTGTCTGCACTCACACCTGCATCATAAGTCTACTCCTTCCTCGCCTATACACTCATGCCAGCAAGCCCTTCTCAGAAAAGTCAGAAAAGAAATCTGCCATATGACTTGATTCTCCTCAACTTACCTGATTGTCTCCTGACAGGAAAGGGAAGAAGTCTAAACCTGTAAAGAGCCAAAGAAAAAAAGTTCAGCTTCTCAAAACAAGCACCTCCCATTTTTTTCCACCCTATTTTCAAATGAAATAAATTTAATCAGCATAAAACTGGTGACACGTCTTGCAACCTCTGGTAATGAAGAGAGTCTGAAGTCAGGCTTTTAAAACCTTGAGACACTAACCTGAACTTACTTTCTTTTAAAATATCATTTCATCTTCTGTGGGTGTAAAATAATATTTTGTAGTACTGGATTGTAAAATGACTGTTTAAATCCTTTTGTAATAGTTTTGCTTAGAGAGCTGTATTTACAGCTCTGAGCAATCGGCTTACCTTGCAAGTCATAAGGCATAGGTGTCATATGGAATGGATGCCTGTAGTCTTGGATAAGCGATGTATTGATGTAACTGGTGTCAACAGCTGGAAGGCTTGGTGTTCTTGACACAGGAGATGCTTGATGTGGTAAGTTTAAAATGCTGGAAGAAACAAGGGATTGTTATGAGTGTAAAATGTAGTCTTGACTTTAAAGGCTAAAAGTACAGCATTTGAAAATTTCTATTGCTGTCCCATGCAGGCTGTACCTATTCTCAAATTTAACACAAAGTCAACTTTTCAAGACACACAATGAACATTGTGAGAGATGTGCAACAACTCCCCTACTAAATCTCAAAGCTTCACTAGAAAGTAACAAGATGCTGCTCCAGCACCTCAATGAGTCTTGCACAATCTCCAGTGCTCCAGCACCTCAATGAGTCTGCACAATCCCTTAGATTCAGCCTCAATTTTCATCCCCACATGTTTGTGTAAACAGGGTGCTATTAACAGCTTGGCTACTTAGGTATAATCAGGTTATTCCAGCATTCTTTATCACTATACTACTGGCAGTAATCACTGGCAAAACCTGCACACTCCCATACCACACCCAAGGTCGTTTCTCATTGCTCTCTCCAAATGTGCTGCTTTTCTGTTTCTCCATAGAACAAAACCACTTTCAAACCCACAAAAATATACTTCTAAGCCACCTCTTGCATGGTTTTATACTCATTTTCATAAATGCAATTAAAAACCTGTATTGTTACACACCTAACAACTCAGTTACTTTTGCACAACTATAGAAATTTGTATATATTTAACTTTTTGTGCTGTATATCCCTCATATATGTAATATTATACGTATGATACCTTCTGTTATGTACAACACATGTAACATTCTTATACTGCAATCTTTTCAGGCTTTCCGAGAAGAGACTGAATTCCTTTGCTATGAACTTCTAACTTAGGATATAATCTGAATACGGAACTTTCTAGATACAATTTCTCTTGGAATTCATCAGTATTTCCATTGTGAATATGTTCTCTCTGCATTGGTCTGCATACTTAATTCTCACCCCTTATTATTCAACGGTGATGCTGGAGATATGGAAGGACAGCTTCTCTTTGCAGATGGTTCTTCCTCCTCTTCATCTGATGAGCTATCAATGGTTAAATCGATCACTTCTACTTTCTTATTTTTATTTGATTGTTGGTGAGAAGACACCTGATGTTCCAAGGAAGAGCTTATGCATCCTACACAAAGTCAACCAACGATATAAGCTTTAGCTTACAACAACCCTACAATCATCATAACGTCACAATTATTACATGCTTTCATACACAAAGCTTACAACTTGAAATAGAAGACAACAATATTATGTAACATTGCTTATACCTTAAAATAACATCAGCCCTAAACAGGTATATTCAAGTAATCTTCCCAACAAATGTTCACGAAAAGCTACAACATACAGAAATAAGCACCTTGTATCAAAGTTAAAGGAATACCAGCAACGGCACAGTTCAACAGAATGACATTCAGTCCCTATGTCCCAAAACATGACTTACCATCAACTCCATTGTAAGACGTAGTTACTTCCTGCACCTCCTTCTTTGATCTCATAGGAGCCCACGATCCATCCTCCTTAAACTGAATTTCATCACAGTCTGTACAATACTTCAGGATTTCCATGAACAACCTGTCGATCAAAAACTTTTAATATTAGTCCTCAAAAAGAGCTTAGCTCATTTCTAATTCAGTAAATTCAGTATCTTTATTATTAGCATAAGTTTGAATAAGTTTTGAAAAAAGACTTCAGAACTTTTGTTGTTCTAACCTTCCCTTATCTGATTCCTTGAGGAAAAGGAATTATTGAAAAATAAAAAAAACACAAATTGAAAATACAAATCTGCACTATGATTTAAGAGACAGGTGTAGGATCCTCCAGATCTCTCAACACAGAACTCTCCGTTTCCCAAAACGAAAGAAGAAGGAAAAAAATCTTAGTTATTCCTATTTATATTCAACAATATTTAACTGAGGAAGTAATTAAAGCAATCCCTACAGCTGAGTATTTCAAGGCTAGTATTTCCTATTTTTCCTTTTTAAGTGAAAACTTCCTAACAAAGTCTGAGCATGGGAATTTCTAAACTCAGACTCTTCTCCTAGCTGTGCCTCCTAAAACGTCTAGGATCCTGGCACGACATCACTCCCAGAGGGAATTCCAGCTTTTGACCAACACTATTCATGTGGTTCTCGCCTAGCAAAGAATGTTGCTTTAATTAGTGAGAAAGTTTGCTTTTTCCCAGATTAAGAGATTTTCTAGAAAGAACTTTCTCTCTGGGATGCTGCTGCTATGTCACCTACACTTCACCATCCACACTGGGCAACACGAGAAGAAATAGGGATGATACGCTGTTTTAATTATTTACTGTTAGCCTTTATTGGTACAGGCTGTAAAGCTAGAAGAAGGAACCCCACAGTTCCTCGATCCAAAGCAGAGGACATGTAAGTCCAGGGCTCCCTGAATCTAAAGCAGCCTGTGGAAGCCTTAAGTGTCTCCAAAAAGGCTGGCAGGTGGTTTTCAGTTTTTTTCTTTCTCCATAAAACATTCATAGATAGTTCTCCAAGAAACTCTACTTGTTCTCCTCCTTTATCACACTGTGGAAAGAAGGCTCCTGTCTAAGGAATCAAACTGCAAACTCAGGAATTTGTATCTCGCACTTCCTCATGAAGACCAATACTTGCATTCCTAGTGTTCTGCAGGTAGCCAGTACCAGGGAATCAATCTCTGTCACTTTCTCTATATAGCAACCCCTCAAGTGTGAAATCGTATGTACACCCTGGGGGCAAGGTGGCAGCATCAATTTGATCTAACATGAATGTCTTATCAATTGTCAGATCTGTGCAGTTGCCCCATTTAAAAAACGAAAAAATGGAATGTGCTGTTTTCACCCAAAAATCCAGAAATACGGAATATTAAAAAGAATAACCGTCCTTTAGGCACAATAGCTCAAAAAAGATCTACCTGGGACTAAAAAGAACACCTTTCGTTACTATTACTTGTAACAGTCTGATCACCACAACCCTTCCAGAATACTGAATGAAGATGCTACTCGTTAGTAGTTCTTAACAGCAGGGAAATTAAAAGACGAGGTAGCTTAAAGCAGCTCATAGCCAGAAAACCAAGACTGCAGAGCAATGCATTCCGTACTGCACACATGCAGTAACACAAAGTGTAAATTACACCCTTCGTTTTGGTTTAAGCTGTACTTACCCATCAATAATGAGATGTTCATAGGGAGCCTTCTTGTCACAGACAGGGCAAACCCAAGTTGGTTTCTTTTCGTTCATTTGAATGTACAAAGTGGCATCAAAACATTGCAGGTGCGAACAAGTCAAGGCCCTACATGGTATAGTTAGCCGCATTTTACCAAGCTTTAAGAGAAAAAAACAACAAGATTGAATCACTTTGTCATTAAGTTAACAAGCAGGGGTTTTCTGTCTTCTGTCTGAGAAAATACAGGGACAGGATGAATTCTACTTGAGTAAGAACTCTCACAAATTTAAGTTTCAATTAAAACACGTGCCGTAATACATTACTCCTTCCTCACTTGTAGGTTTGATCGTCAACACAAATGTTACTAAAAATCAATTTTTCAACTCCATTTGATCAAGGAAACTGAGGACCACATCCTCTATATTCCCCTCATCAACATGCAGAGCCCACCAACCACCTGTAGCATACCAGCGTCCCGGACAAACCACAAGAAAATAGTTCTCCACAATCATTAGGGTTTTAAAATTTGGGAACGTGGGTCAGTCCTCTCCTATTCACTCATAGCTGACAACTGACAAAGTGTGTATTCAAACTACTGTCCACATTCTATCCATCAGGGCACTACTGTAATTATTCAACTTTACACTCAGAAGCAAGCATACAGAAACGCATTTGCAGTGTTACAGCTCATTTCCTGATGCTTTTCTCTGCTATTTTCACTATCTTCTCCAAGGAACTGTCAGAAAGTGACTACTCATGAAGTACGTCACACCTGTTAACTCTTAAGAAGCTATTTTATACATCTTCCCCTGTGATAAACACCATTGCTACGCATACACTTGAGTTACCCTGAAATTTTGATGTATTCTACATCAGAAAAAAACAAGCAGTTGACTATCCCCTATCACACATCATATCTTTTCAACTTTATAAAGTGTCTGAAAATGTTAGTGGAAGGTGACACAGGAGAAAACAAGTTCCAAAATAAGCTTTCAGATGGGGAGCACCCTTCCTTCGTGTTTGTAGAAGACCAGGAGGGCAGCAGGGGTCTGCAGGCCAGCAGAGCTTCGCCAAGCTTACTACAGAAAGCACAGCTGGGTGCTTACGCAGAGCAGACAAACACAAGTGCTACACACAGGAGGTGTCCAGACTAAATTTAAGACCAGGAATATCTTGGCTTGGATTAGATAGATCAATGACAACCCAAACCATCAAACGCTGACATACGATTACAATGAATGCAAGACTGATTAGGCAGTGAAAGTCCTATCTCATTAATCAGATTTTTTTTTCTAAATTTTTTTCTTCTCCTCAAAAAACAAGCAGCTGTTTGCTGGTGAAGTGCTTAGGCTGCAGTTTAGGAAGGGCTTTAACTGACCTCACTGAAACTAAGAAGTAGAAACATCTAAACGGGACTTTGCCCTCCATGGGGGAAAAACAAAAACAAAACAAAAAATGGTTTATTAAGAATTATTTATACCAAGGATTTTGAAGTTATATATAATTGACCAAAATACACGATTACTTGATTTGAAAACCTTCAGCCAGTTCCAGCAGTAGCTAGGAGGAGGAACTGTTTTTGGTTTGGCTTAAGCAAGCAATGTGGTCATGCATACTGATTATGAGCAATACAAGATGGGTGCCACAGGATGGCACTCAATCTCAGAATATCAAAAAACTAAAAACAATATCAAGAACAAAGGCTCTCCTCACAGCCCACTACTTCCTCCATGATGCACTTTTTTTTTTTTTTTTTTGCATCTCCTGTAAGCAGAAATCCCTCCACCCTGTTCTCAGCAAATTCAGCTCAGTTACAAGATCTGGCTTATTTTTCTTCCCCCTGGCTTTCAGTCACTGTCACAAAACTTGCCACCAGATGGGAGGGGAGCAGAGAACTCCCTGGGGAGTCTGCAGTAATGGTGCCGGAGAGCTCAGGCAGCAGGAGGTGCTGGATGTGCCATGTGGTTGGCACCCCCTCCCCCCAAATCCATGACCAAGCACATTATTTCTATCACATAATCAACCCCCAACAAAGCAAGGCCCCCTGATCCATGTCTGTTATGGATTCTCATCTCCCAGATGGCAGGTCAATGGCTCATTTGTCTTCTGGGCACAAAAAGAGTCTCCTAGCTCAGCAAGGAGCAAGAGCAAGGGTAGTGGAGATAAAATTTGGATGCTTCCATGCGATGCAAAACAAAAACAAACAGGTCAAAAACACGTGCTGCAGGGAGAACAAATACTCCTGTCTCAGTAAAAAAAAAAAAAAAAGGCAGATTTAAACCAGAAAAAAAAATCACAACCTTTCGGTACAAGAACTGTGCCTGTAACTTCTACGCAGCAGTTGGCTTTGACAGAAGCTGTACACGCGCGGGTAGGAACAGCGCACACAGCGTTAACAAGCGATGCCTCCTTTCCCCATTTTTGGCACTGAACATCCCGGATCAGCTCTGCCACACTGGCCAAGCCGTGTCAGAACTGACAAAAAAAAAGGTCATAACAGAAAGGATGCATCCCAAGTTTTGAAAAGCTCTTTCCCAATACTGTTATTGTTTGATCCCTGCCTCCCATCAGCCAAAGAAACACTGCATTTTTTTTTTTTTTTTTTACTAGCTTGCAAAACATTGCTATCTCTTCACGTTAAAAAATGCACCCAGAACAGGAGTTAAGAATTTGTAAACAACGCTGCAAAACCTACAGTAAAATGCTAGATTTGGAATTTTTGTTCAGCTAAATATTTGGTCCTGCTGCAGAGCCTGAGGATTTATTTATTTTTATTCCGGGGGGAAGGGGGGGAACATGAATCCAAGTGCCTTCCTGAAATGCAGATTCAGTCCAGCCTAGTTGCCTGCTGAATTTTAGATTCAGCCAGCAGTTAAGGGCAGCTTTTTCTCTGTGCTACATGGTCTCTGAGGGAGAGCAGGCCTCTGTGCTAAAAAAAGCTCAGCAGCAATCCAAAACACAGTCGGAGGAAGCTGTCTCGCCCTGTGCTTTTTCTTAGGGCAAAATAAAGGTTATAAAATGTAAATCTGCCACCCTCACTTATCCAGATATCCAATTCCACTTATTTTGCTAGTACACACATGTACATAACATGACAGAATCACACCCATAATGAACGAGATATGAGGAACGGCATCTTCACATCAACAGACCCAAAGATGCATTAGATTTTAGGTTTTGGTTCTGCTGCTGGAGACTAACACATATTCAATGCATACTTTCAAGGCACACACTTTCCACTCAAGCATTAGAAAGTGAGCACAAAATACAGACAAAATTTCTGCCTGCGCCAAATGATTACAAATCAGCAGGTGAAAATATGGAGCTTATAATAAAATCGCATTCAGACCTGGGGACGGTCTGAATCCTGCTAGCAATCCTTTTATTCACAGGACAGTTTGAAAGGCCCAGGCTCTGTCCCAAAGAGCTTTTGCAGTGACGGATTATTCCAAGAGCTACAGTGAGATCAAACAGCACAGAATTTGGAACGTGCTGGAAAAAAATCAAGCATGCACGTTTTGTAAACAGTATTAAAATGACAGAGACAAATATGTTGCCACAGACTGACTTGTATGGCTATCAGATAAGAACTACGCTTTAAAGAGGAAATACTGAAGAAAGTAGGACTTCTGATAAGCTACAGCCTAATGGTTGATTAGCATTTTGTTTTCATCCCTAACAAAACTGATAAAGAAGAGTAGAATTTGACACGTTTGTTTTTAGGATTGCAAGTTTACAAATACCTAATCTTGTATCTTCCTGCTTTAATATTAACTGATCTGAATCACAGTCAGCAAGAAGAAAGATGCATCTAGAAATCAAACGGACACAATTAGGGCAAACTGAAGTAAGTCAGAAAATTAAGACAGAACAGAAACCCGACTGCCTGAACTGGAAGTTTTGACAAACCAAGTATGGCTGAAATAATAAAAAAAAAAAGTATTCCAGAAGATGCATGAAGATTAGGATAACGAGTTCATACGTAGGTACTTCTGAACTCTTAGAGTCATTTAATTCCTACTAATTGATCATTACTTTTGTCTGTATTCGAAACTAATAAAGTGGTCAAAACATCATGCCTGAAGAACGACGTAAAAAGCAGCGGGGTTATCATTGTGATACTTTCTAGAATAACTAAGTACTGACTGCAAATAAAAATCCAACTAAAGCGACTCAGCAAAATTGACTACCAGGTGTGGACCCGAAACACTTCAGCGTTCCACATCTGCAGTAGTTTCGATGTGATTCATAGGGTCATATGTTTCTAAGATTTCAAGTTATGAGGTTATAAGTTTACAGATCAGGATTTTATCTTAAAGGCAACTCCTAAATCTTGTAGAAAGACAGAACACCTTTGTAAGTAAATATATTACTTGCAGTTCTCCATATTAACATTGATGGTAAGTCTTAAGACTGAAGATTGTGCAAGTACCACACAAAGATGTACAATAATCTACTTTTTTTTTTGAATAAAAAGTAACCACTGTGTTAAATGTGCCTTTAGATATAAAAGGTTTGCTTCGTAAAAAGTTTATCTTCACACTGTTAGAGTGTAAGCAGGTATTTAGTAACTTGAAAAATAATTTTTCTAAGAATAAATTAAGTCAACTTTCTTTAGATTTCAGAACTGAGAATTTCGTGTCAAGCTTGAGTGGATTGAGCCAAACCAGGAAACAGATGCATCCTTAATCTTGACGAGAGGTTAAAAAGTTATACTGCAATAAAGACAAGGTGTCAGTCAACACAGAGAACAATTCAGTATTCTGAAGGTGCATGATATTTAAAACAAGAATAGCACCATGTCCCAAAGCTTAAAAGAAAGTGCACATACTATTAGTATTGTGCAGTTCAGCCAATGATAACAAACCCAGGTATGAACTACTGCTTATCCCTGCATGTATTTGGTTAAACAATTAACAGGTCAAGAAACATTAAGCCTGCCACTTCCACATTCACCGGAATTAGACTCTCCCGCTTCAAAGCTGGGACAAATTTTGTTTGAACATCCTCTAGAACACCGCTTCATTTTTCATCTAAGATCATGAAATATTCTAAGTGTACACATGCATATAATCAACTTCAGTTAACAGATGCTCAACTCTTTGGCTGCAGATGCCATCTGAAGAGCGAAGAGCTGTTTTTAATAGACAGATTGACCTACCTTACTGCTGAGTGGTTTTATCACAACCAAGCACCAAGGACCCAAGCTGCACACTCTCATGATCTACTGATAGATTTAAATGTATGCTTACATGTAATTTTGAATAGCATTTTCAAGTACAGGGAATACTCATCTGGTCAGGGCCAAATCACGTGCTTAAGTTCAGTACAGAATCCCATCCCCGCAAAGTTAGTGCACAAGCTAACCTCTACCAAACGCTTGTCCGTGAACAGCTACCTTTTTCCTTTTAATCAGAACCAGTTCTGAAGGTATTAAAAATACTTACTGGACAAAGAAGAGAAACTCTTAAGCTTGTTGTTGCTATTTCGCTGTCGGGATCTGCAGTCAGTTTCTCTTTAACTGTTATTTGAAAGAAAAAAAATGTTAACTTCATAGTGGATTAAAAAAAATGATGACAAATAAAACAAATTTAAAACTCTGTGCTAAGCAATTTGCCATACCTACCGGAAGCAAACAGCAGTAACTACTGTTTCAAACCTGCACAATGAATACGTAACATAAGTAATCTTTACTGTCTGGAAAGATCATAAATGATAATTTAAGCTAAAAGCAGGAAAAGTTCATCTTAAACCAAGATCCCTAGAAAAAAAATATTTATACAGAGATGTGTCTTTCCATATATACACAAACATATAGCTGGAAGTTACTTAAAATCCATCAATAAGATGAGCAACATTAACACTACTGCTAACTTCAAGAGCATTAAAAAAAACATTGGTAATTCTAACGTGGACAAGCCTATGTAAACCTCTGAAATACTCATCAAGCAATCCTGTGATTTAAGACTGAAGAGCAAATTGAGAAATAGAAAGTTACAGAAGTACCCTGACAAAATTTGTTTTAAATAACTGCAGTGAAATAATAACACTACAGAAGTCTTTCATCTCTACCCAGCCTCTATTTTTATCTATAAGGACTGTTTTATAAGCGGCTTTTGTTTAAATGAACAAGTCACGGTTCCACATTCTTCCTGCTCTATGAACCGTACCTACACCCATTGTCCCCTCGCAGACAAAAAGCAGGAGCCACCTGGAAAAACTCTGGATTTTTGTGCATCATACTGGATTAGCACAAGCTAATGCCCAGTGCTATATACTACTGGCTTTGTAGCACTGCATTTACGGGTGGGCTAATTTCTTCCCTCCTGTGGAAGGCCCTGTGCTGTGCACAGCGCACATTATCTGAGCATCTCCCAACAGGGCATGAACGAGTCTGACCAACAGCTGCTGGCAGGTGTTGGTCTTTTCATCCCTTCCCTTGGAAAAAAAGGTGTGCAGCAGATTCTGTTTGCATTTTTATTATACCACTGTGTACTTGTCAGAGAAAACAACAAAGCAACAAACCTCACACTAAATTTGGAAGGAGGGGAGTGGAGGGAGTACTGTGCCAGATTCTCTATCTCCAGGAGCCCACTCCACAACCACAATACCGTGCCAAAGGAACAGAAATCGTGTTGACGACGACCTTCCCCCAGCACTTCGGCATCAAGGCTCAGTATTTGCCATTTAGTTCAGCTTGCTCGAGGTACTGAATTACCAGTTAACTATGTAAATACAGTTGTTGTATTCTGAAGAAACAAAGCCAGCATGACTGAAGTGAAAGAGATTCTCTTGCATTTTTCCCTACACAGTGTCAACAGGGTTCCTGGACTGGCTCCTAGTACAAACAAAAGCCTCTGAGTCTTTGAATTGGAACTGAATACAAAGAACACCACTATCAGATTCTCGAAACTCAGAGAATTGTAGGAAGTCCAAACCTCAGTTAGTATTTCTATTTCTATTTCAAATCTCCGTTTACAAAAGCTATTTTTCCTTTTTAAACGAGAAGTACATCAGACATACTTAGTGCTCGAGAATGATCGGGGTTCCGTATTCCCTTTGCTCGCAACCTCTGCAGTAACACCGTAGAGGATAGCTGCTTTACAAGATAGACTGCCATGGAATAGTTCTGGAAAACAGAACAAAAAATCAAAGTAAAAACTGTTTTAATCAAGAGATAGCTTGCATGTCATGCAACGTTTATGCACTTTGTTACACGATGACAGGGCCCTGCAATTCTAAAGCAGTTAGAGAACGTCAGAAGGCAGTTTTCAAGCTAAACAAAACCCACGGTGCTGCAGGAAGTTCATAGGTCTGCGGTTTTAGAGATGTAACAAGAGTGACTTCGGGCTTCACTGAGATTAGATTTAGCTGCAATACAAGCTATTCCTTCAGCTATCAAAAGAGCACTTAGGGCTCTTCTATAGGTCTTGCATCTAAATCAGGGCATGTAGCCTACAGCCCATTTTAAAAGGGTAATTTCACATAAATTATGTTAGGTGCTACAGCTGTGCAACACATCCAAGGGAAGCTGTCAGACCAAACATGATCAAAACTTTTTTTCTTTTTAAAAATAAAAGCTTATTTCTTTTTCAAAATAGGAAAAAAACAACAGTTGTGTCTCTCCAAAAGCAATAACTAAGATGCATCATCTGGAGCGTCCCCTACTCGGTCTGGAAGCACTGTTCAACCTTCCTTTCTTATCTTCCTGCACTTACCATCTGTGAAATGCTACGGCAACTTATGCTATGACTACTTCACTGCTGAAGCTCAGCAGCAGTAAGGCAGCAAGGGCTCAGGAGCTCCAGGGGGCCAAGGCGTACTCTCGGGATCCAGCCAGGGGCAGGCAGGAAATTGCCGCTCCCCACCGTCTGCCCTTCCCCTTTGGCAGGGGTTTGGGTACTTCCCCCTCAGAGCCAGCAGAGCAGACCACACAAATGTTCCTTACTGGTGTCAGCAAAGCGCCGAGGATCTTTGCTTCTGCCGCTCCAGAAGGCGATCTGGCTTGCAAGCAGGGCAGACGCACGGCAAACACCTCCCTGCCAGCTCCCCCTTCGCTGGAGGGACAGGGCAGGCAGGAGTGGCACGGTGCTCCTGCTGGCATCCCTAAGGGATCTCAGACCACCACCTAAGGCTTCTGAAGCTTTTATTTTTCTTGCAAGCTACTAACAGCAGGTAAGACCCTCTTTCTAAAAACGCAATATTGTACTATGCAGTCAACAGCAACATCACCACCACCCCCACACCCTAGGAAAAAAAAAAAGGACAGAATTCACACGCTCACATTTACTTTTTGATAAAAAGCATGTTCTCCAACCCTGTAGCTGCATTCATATACTTTAAATTGAAAAACGAAAGGGCTGTTCCCTCACCCCCCCAATAACTGTCACATAGGTTTCCACTAACAAAACAAATCCAAAAAAATCCATACAATTGTGACATCTACCGCCATTTAGGATGCCACCAGAATCCGAAGACGGGATTTCAGTCATACATCTTAGTATAAAATTACACAAATGGAAATAGCATCAGAAACACATTTTAAATATTTTATTCTTGCAACGAATGCCTCTCACATCGTTAAAAACCACTACTGCTTTAACTTGTTTGTTTAATGCCTCAATTAGTATAGAAGTTAGAAAAAAGCTAATTAACATTGTGAAATTATTTACAGACAGCTTGAATCTACAAAGCTAGGAACTTGCCCAAGGCATCTTGTACAGAAGGCTCTTGAAACAGATTGTGTAAAAATCACAATTATGACTTCAGGAAAGGTAGAGTACACTAGTTGAGACATGCAACTGACTCTTAAGGGAAGGGGAGGAGGGGAATTCAAATTTTGTTCCACACAGGCACATCTAAAAATAAAATTTCCCACATTTAACTGTCAGGGCCTCAAACAATCACATTAGGAAGCATTAGATCTTATGAGGGGGGAAGTTCTGACCAGCACATAATTCTCATCAAGTACACAAAGAGTTTGCCCACCTTTGATTTCATATTCTAAGTTAGAAGTTAGCCATTATATTCCTTTATAGCTGAAATATCTATGAAAGCTGAGAAAAGAGCTAGTTCACAAGGGAACAGCTTGGAGTCCACGCAGACTTGACATTTCTTTTTCCTAAATTTGTGTTTTTCTTAAAAAAAAAAGCACAGCTCTTTACTGAAAGCAGTAACCAGATTCATCAATTTGTGTGCAGATACTTCTGCAACAAACCAAAATAGGTATATTGTTAAGTCATTATTTCTGATACCTGTGGTTCTCATTAGATAAACGACAACTTTGGAAAAAAATCATTCTGCCATTATTTATTCTGAGATGTAACTGGAGGCTGTTTTACGCTCCACAAGAAATCCATCGTGACACAGAGGGAGCGAAATACCACCGGGATGTTTTACGGCTGCCTATTGTGCATGGTTGGGCTGTGAGTGAGCATTTTTCCACACTGGTTCAGGAATCCCGGGCTTTGCACGCAGACAAGTTCTTGGACAAAGTTCCATCTTGGGACAATTCTCGGGACTTCAAAAAACAGCATGGCTGCAATCGTAAAGCCAGAATTTTTCAAGCACATATAGATGCCATAGTGCGTATCCAGCATTTTTGCATATCCAGCGTTTTGTCATCAGCGAAAGCAATGCGCTGATTCAAGGACTGACTTATTGAAGTTCATTTTTGTCAACTCCCCAAGTCGGGAATTGCTTAATGCCTGAAGTTAGGACAAAAAGAAGTTTTATTTCTTGAACTTGTTATCTGTGCCCTCACCAAGCCACAGAGGCAGGTGGGCGGGGGGCGAAGGAGAGCTCGCGCTGTCAAGAAATTTGAGGACCGCTGATCTAAGGGAGCATGTCCTATGTGCCTCGATAATGTAACAGAAATACAACCAAAAGAAGGAACATCCTACTGTTAAACCATGAAGTATTTTCTGCACAATTAAACTTGCTTATCTTTCAAATCTTTCAAACAGATGCCAAAGTAGAAATTAGTAAGCTTTAGACAGCACCATGTACCAAGCAAAGTTACTTACTCTTCCAATTTCTGCAGTCCACGAAACAACGATTGTGTTTGGTACCGTCGTTGATAATCTGACGAGTGAGGTAATGTTGATTGGTCTGCTAGGTCGCTTTGGTTCAACACCATTTTTGGTTGGTGGAAGATAGCCCTAGGAATCAAAGTACTTTTCTCTCAGCAAAACAACAAAAGCGCTTTTGCCTTTTCCCTCCCATCTCCCCTCAACCCTACGGCAGTATCTGCTGCATCCCACCTGAACCAGGCTCCCTCTTCAGTTTAAAAATACACCTATCGGACAGCAAAACATGAGATATTTCACAAGTCCTCCTTCTTTACACTAAGCCTCACACTTTCCAAACACTAACCCTGCCCACTGGAGTATTAAAAGGCAGCTTTGCTGTCTCTCAGCGCTCTTATTCAACCTGCCTAGCCAACATTGCTCAATGCAACCCCGTGCTTTGCCCCAGGACTACAAGCCTCTTTAGTCCTGCTGGTCACTGATGCTCTGTTCCCAGCACACGCAGCCTCCAAAATAGTCCAATTTTAGCCAGGCTCGGTGGATGCTTGTCAAACGAAAATTTACTGTCATGCTTTCAGAGTATTAATCTTCTTGATCTACTGGCTGGTCTCCTGAGAAACAATTTACTTAATTACCTTTTTCATTCATCTATCCATCTTCATTCAAATGCTCCAAAACGTGAAGACAAAGGTTAGGATAAATTCTCAGGCAAACTCCTGACAGACAGCTCTTACCAATGCTATCCAATTATGTACGTCAAAATAACATCTTACTTACTGGAAGGCTGCATGGTTTCCCATTTACTTTCACACACAGATTGGGTGGGAAGTGATCTTCTTGTGGACAACTGGTTTCTGATAAACAAAACCTAAAAGCAAAGAGCTTCCATCACCATTCATTTCTAAAGTAATTTAAAGACCACCACCTGCTAGAATGAACATTTTTTTCCTCGCACTGTGTTGTGAAAACATGCCAAATCTTGCTAAACAAAGTTCCCAAATTAGCTGTATGGATCATTAAGCAGGAAAGCACCCCAAAATTACAGGTTTGGATCTAGGCAGTCAGAGGTTTCTCCTCAGATGTCCTGAATTCCTCAGGCTGGGTCTGCCTAACAATGGACTCATTCAGATGTGCAGGTTCCTGTTACAAGCGATGGATCATCCACATAGTGGACAAGTAGTGAAGTCTGCCCTTTTTCCAAGGGGGCCAACGGCAAGCTTTACAGCAGGATGAGACTCTTCTCCAAAAAGGAAAGCCTGACACGTTGGGGAGTAAATATTTGGCTTTTTTTTTCCCCTAAATCAACAACACCAAGAACAGGTCACAGGAACACATACCTTAGCTGGACCTGTACTGTGAAGTCACATTTGGTCCCAGAAATATCCCTACCAAAGAGAGAAAACAGGTTACAACATGTTGGTTGTGTAACAGGTTCTTCAATGTTTTGTCAGAGTTTGCTGTAAGATGTACGTAAACCCCTATACGTACCACACTTTCCTTCTGGTCAGTCATAACACCACTCAAGATACACTGCCCTTTTTATTTTTCCAAGGTGAACAATCCAGCTACATTCTCATCTGCCTACCTTTTTTTGTATGCTATAAAGAAAATTCTGTTGGTCACTATGAGGAACATCTTTACACCAAATCAACACAGAACTTAAAGGATCTGACTGAGGGTGAGAAAGGGCTGCAGGTAGGGTTTATACATTTATACATTTATAATTTATACACGTTTAATTATATGTATAATTTATTATTTAAAATTAATATTAAAATTAATTCAAAATTGTATTAAAATTAATTTTATTAAAATTAATTTTATTTTTAAAATATTAAAATTAATTTTAAAAAGTAATATTTAAAATTAATTATAGGTATAATACGTATAATTTATATACGTTTATGCATTTATACAGCACTCAATACAAAGGAAACCACCGGACAGTGGTGGTATTTAGTTCCTCACCCTTTTCTTCTCCATCAGCATCCATGCAAAGGAGAAAAACATTCCCCACATGAGTATTCTGAGACACTTTGCATACGTTTGTGCTCCTGAAGATCACATTTTAAAATGAAAGATGTGGAGTGAGCTAGGTTTATGTGGGGTGAGCTAGGTTTGGTATTTTCAAGCTTTTTTTTTTTCCCCTTTAAATTTAAATACTGTATTTTTGGTCAAGCTCACTTACATTGAACTGCTGATTTGTTGCACTTGCTGCGGCGTCAGTGCAAACGCAAAGCAGGTTTCTCGAAATCGCTGACTATTATCTGATGCTAGAAGAGAACAAGAGATCATCACTTTAAAAACAGCAAATAGGGAATAATTAATAGAACAATCTCCTTTCATTAAAGCGTTTACATATGCATACACACATTTTTATAGCAAGCCCAATAGTTTGGCTTACATCTGTTTCTGTAAGCAGTGTTAGAGCCAACAAGTTTGCCATTTAATCCCTCTTGTAAATAAAAACACAATAAACAGATGTTATATTCATATATGAAGTATATATTAAAAAAGCGATACAGACAACAGCAAAACTGAGATAAATCAGCTTAAGACCATCATGCTAACTCAACATTAAGTGTTCTTTGATATTAAATAAAAAAATCTCTTAGGAAATCTCAATCACTTCATTTCCTTTAACACATGAGATCACGAATTACCCTGTAAAGCTTACAGAAAGACTGAAGTACAAGGTGTGCAACTTCTCACGTTTCCAGAAGCTATTTTATGGAGTTAGATGCACAAAATATATAATACGTAAGCAACTCCAATAGAGTGCTTATATCAAAGACACCCCTTCTGGGGGGCTGCGGGCACCACCACCAAGCAGAACCATACCCAATGGCTATGAAAATGAAAAAAAACCACACACCAAAAGCATCATCTTCCCACAGAAGTGTCTGACAGGTGACAGCTTTCGTTTCAAACACCCATATTGATGGGCAAGTTCACCATTCAATTTAATTATTCTTACCATTTGAATGCTCAGTACAGAACAATTGTTCGTAACCTAATAAAAATTTATCTTTTTTTGTTTTACTACAATACATTTCCTGATTCATTCTTAAGTGATAGCTGAGTGAATACTTCAGGGTGATACTTCAGATACTTCGTTAAAAACAGCATGTGGTAGGCTGGAACCAACAAAAGGAGAGACCCTGACTTCGTATAAATATTAACAGCAGCGATCTCACAAAATTACATTTATACCTTTCTCGTATGACAGTGGTACAAGACCTGTGGATTTTATTACATTATATGCAGCAACCACATGCAGTTCATTTACCAGCTGCTCTAAAGCCAGATGGGCAAGAATAGGCAATATATCCTGAACCACTATTTTGGTGAAAATATTAGCTATAGTCAGTGTTTTTAAAAGCATTAAGTTATATGACAAAATACTTATTTTTTAAGTACATGTATTTTTTTTTTTACTGGTCTTTTCCTACACAAATATCATAATGGGCATACTGTGAGCGCTCCCTGGAGTGCATAAATAGGAGATAAAGCACAGGTGTTAATAAAAGGTTCTGCTGTCAGGTCCAAAAGCACTCGCTGGGCTGTGGCGCAGCACAGCCTCAAGTGAATGTTTCCTTACACTCACGCCTGCAGTAGCATCCAACACCATTTTTATTTTAATATATTCTCCAGTCCATTTCTTCAAGTGAAAACATGCAGGACTTAAGACGACAGCCAGCCATAATATCACAGTGTAAAAGTTTGCATGAAATACAAACACAACTTATGCAATACGTTATAGAAGATATTATACGTGGACCACAAACAATAAAAGTTTTAGCTATTTTTAGTTACAAAAGGCCAGACCAGAGTTATGCACTGTAATCAACACGAGATAAGTCAGTTATGTTACATACTGCATTGTGGGCCAGAGAATGGAACGAATATAAATTATTTCACATTTTTTTACATGTTTAAAGGTGGCCTGAATCTCTTATTTTTGTTTTCTTCCTATGTATTACTTGCTTTATCCTAGAAATTGCCAGCTCTGGTTTTCTTCTAGTTCTGGAGGGTCTCTGGAAGCTTCTGTTGCTAACTCCAATGCCTTTAACTGAAGGACAAGGCTACCGAGCATTGAGCTAAGGCTACCTTCACTAAAAACCTACCTAAGAAAGTTAAACAGCAGTTATCAAAAATCACAAAAGGGAAGTCTAACACCAGATTCCCCAAGTAATCTTTTTTTCCCCTCTCAGCTGCTCAACTTTTGGCCTGCCCCAGTTTTGCAGCATTCCCAATTTAAGGACAGAATTAATACAGATTTCTGCCAAGGCTTTCTGGTGTAGTGAGGAACAAAAAGCAGACCAGCAGAAGTGGTCCCAAAACACATTCCCTTCCCTCTGTTCTTTACCGGCTAGTATTAAGTCAATGCTTATTTTTGCTAAATAGTGTGATTTTGCCCAGAGAAGCTGTGGATGCCCCATCCCTGAAGGTGTTCAAGGCCAGGTTAGATGAGTTTGACGAGGCTCTGGCCAACCTGATCTAGCGGGTGTCATCCCCACCCACGGCAGGGGGTTGGAACAAGACGGTCTTTGAGGTCCCTTCCAGCCCGAGACGTTCTACGATTCTGTGAAGTGAGTTTCCAGCTTCAGTTTCATCGTGCTCCTGTGTTGGTCAAGTTAAAGCATTATACATTAACGTGGCAGAAAATGAGAAAGTTCCTTCCCCAGTGCTGACACGGATCTTTCCTAATTCAAGTCATCTTCGCAAGCTGCAGTTCTAGAAGTAAGGCAGTGAATAGCCTCTGCTTCAATCAAATTCTTTTGCAACAGAAACTCATTAGCTTCAAGACATCACAGACATGCGAGGGTTACCAAAAACTGTGCTGCACACATTACACCTAACAAACTGACCCTTAACTAGAGCCCCCCCCGAGCGAAAAAGGGACGGAGGAAGGCTTTGGGGCTGGGCTGGTTTCTTCCTAACACTGCCAGCTGAGGCTCCAAGAGCAAGCCAGCCCCCAGCAGTACCTCTTACGGTGGCTATTACCTTCGTATGCGCTCATCCTAACATCTGTAAGCACAAGTCTACGGGGCCCCAGTGATCAGCGATGGGCTTCACCACACGCCGCTTCTCCTTCCGTAGCTGGGAAGCAGCATTAATGCCCCCTCGCAGCGTTTTCAATCTGCTGCTTTGTGTACAAGCAAGCGTTGCGATTACCATGGGAGCAAGGCCAAGATGCAAAGAAGGAAGAAACAACTTGTTAATTAGAGCAAAATGATCCAAACGCTGATCTTAAAAGACTTCAAAACCCTTGACAGACGGAGCAGCACAGAAAGAGGAGGAAGACGTACGGCCACGCTGCCCAGCCCGAGCTCCAGCACCTCTACATCATGCTCTTTGCAGGGTGAGGTGGGATACGGCAGGGAAGAGCCAACAGCTGCAGACAGACTCCTCTCCATGCTTGAGAGCCAGCTGGCTGTTTAGTTTTGCTACCCCACATGCCAGTGGAAGCAGAGCTGTAAGGTTTGGGGTTTGTTTTTCAGGTTGTTTTCTTCCCCCTCCTGTTTTTAGGGGGCGGTGGGGTGACAGCTCACGTGTCCTCGCGGCGTGCTGCAAACAAAGCGAGAGCCTCTCCTGGGAGGGGAAGGAGAATTTTACTTTATTTTTTTAATTTGTGGTTTTCTCTGATCTCCCATGCATTTCCTCACTATCTTTTTATATCCTTATCTGTTATTTCTATATCTATTTACCCTACAAACGATGCATGAAAGTTTCAACAAAACAAATCAAACGGAGCTAATCTAGCAGCTCCACTACTCAGTGCTAGGCTTCCAAGCTCACCTCTCACTATACAAGCTCCCCTTGCTAAGGCTTTCAGATTTCTCACGGAAAAGATATTGGAAGCCTGGACTTCGAGAGTGTAGAAAAGATGGCAGATTTCTATTAATTCACCTGGCGTATCTGCTGGATTTAGGAACACCAAACAGATCCTGACGAGACAAACACAGTTTATTTTTACAGTTCTGGAGTATGATTAAAACCAGAAATAAGAAAATACAGTTTCATATTAGAAAATCCTTTTTTTTAAATGGCTAAAAACCTCCAACCATGCCCTGCAAACAGCTATTATTATTTAACAAAAGAAAAGCAAAAATAGATCCCCAACTGAAAACTGAGCGGATTAAAATAGAATTTGTAATCTAATAAAGCTGGAATCTAGCCAAGGCAACAGTTAATATGAACACCCTGACAAAAGTTGCCAGAAGCATTTTTTGCCCCCATAATTGTAAATTATTAAATTTTATAACCTTTTCTTCAGCACTCTTTGAACGCTAGAGCTTGCAGGAGCGGTTTATAGGCCACTTCTCCTTTGCAATCTCAGAGAGGAGGCACGACGCACGAACGTCTAGCGGATGGGTTTTTGTTCTGCATTTACATATTAAGAACAAAGAATTTCAAAAAAAATGCCATGAATTGCAAGTATCGCTTTACCTTGCTGCTAGAAAGTTTCCTGAATAATTCAGGAATTTGAAAGGGTACATTTTTGAAAGTGCGTAAGAGAAAAGCTTTCCAAGCAAACGTGTACAATTAAATGAGCATCAACGAGAACGGTTTCAGACGAGCCATACAAATACCCACTTCTCAGCTTACAGGGGGTGCTGGAGGAAACTATTTGCTACTACTTCATTCATCCAGCTTCAATCCGGGAAAAGCAACGAACAAGATGCACGTTTTCTCGTGGACATGTCCATACACTTATCAGGAATCAGCACATGCTCAGATCTGTTGCCTCTGCAGGTCCCTAACATCAGTGCGAGACGCACTAAAACGCCTAAATGTTGCACAAACATTGCAGAGCAGTGTTTCTTCTTCAGAAGAGTTCCTTTTTTACCAATTCACTATCACCACAGTCTCCTGAATTATTTCGTGCTTTCCTCCTTCAAGTAATGATCCAAACAACATACGGGATTGGTATGCATTAAGTGAGAGTGACTCAATTACGCCTTGCTGCTTGCATATTTTATTGAACGTTTCACATGAGTGATGAGTTTTCAAAATTTGAGCAAAAACTAGTTTAATACATTGGAATACCATTCACAGGTCTAAAACACTTAACATTCTATAGGAATACTCATATATAAAGATAATGAATATAAGTAATAATAATGGCAAAAAAAATCTACCAATTCTACTCTTTATTTTGAAAAAAAATCTACAGCATCAGAGTGAAAAAAGAAGTGGCTCGAATGCAGCTCAAGTGGCTGCATTTTCTCCAGCTCTAAAAATATTCTGTTCCACCTCACCAGTACCCACAGCTAAAAATAGCCACACAATCTTTCTGCAGTAAAATACCTCTCGCTGTCTTGAGGAAAAAGCCAGCCTTTAAAGTTCCATTCAAACCCAGATACCCGCACACCTTTAATGAAGCTGCAGTCACCGCGCCGCTGAGGTGCCGACGCTTCCTAATGCAACAGCAGCTGACCACCGTGCTGGCAGTAAACTAAGGGTAATCTTCATCCGTCTGCACAGAGTGCAGCTTATTAAATAGCGAAGGGAACACATTAATTTCTAACACAGAAACACACTGACTAAAATTAAGCTTACATTTTATACCGTTATGATTACCTTAGCTCTTCTGTTGGCCTGAGCTCTCTGTGAATTGGCCTTTTACCAACGATTCGGAATAATCGCATGTTTATTTCTGAGAGCAGAAACAGTTATGTTAAGCAAGAGTATCAGCACTACAGCAAATTTTTGCTCGATGCTGTAAGCTAAACAAGAGCTGTCTAATTGGTTATTCACTGAGCTAATAGAGTACGCAATTTTGATCAGTTAATTTTGTCAAAATATTGACCAGAAAAGCCTAAGCGCTGTAGAAGCTGTCAACCCTACATAAATATTCGTGTGCATCTTCCCCACACACATAAGGTGCCTCATTTTGTTGCACCAGACATTTTGTTTTTTCGTTCTTTTCAGCTCGTAGAGAAGGCACTGTACCAATTGATGTTCAAGCCCCTTTCAAATAGCACCACTGAAAATTTAATACGCTGGCTCCAAGCTAGGAAGAAAATTGCTGTGTTCAGATAAAGGCACAGAAAACGTTTACCTTTTAAAAAGGTAAAATTCAGACAGGCTTTGGATTACGCTCAATAGCAAAAGAACCGGAGAATTCATAACACAATGTACATAAATACTCGTAACGTAGCTCGCCCAAGTCCTCGTGCATCGATCCAGAAAGGGGTTCAGTTGCACACCTGATTTTTGGAGATTTTTTGGAGGTGAGGCCGAATGCCTGCTACGGCACCTCGTAATAGCCATACAGAGGCAGAAAGCAAGCTGCTGCGTGGGGCAGAACCGAGGAGAGGAGACACCGATACACCTTCGCTGGGGACCCGCAGCATCTCCGGATGCGCCACTAGCGCTTTTAAAACCACCACAATTTATGAAGCTCGGGGGTAATGCAAGTGTTTATCCGCGAGCGCTTCCTTTCCATTAACCGCAGCCTTTCAGCGCCGAGCAGCACCGCCCCCGAGGGCCTGGCCCCCCACCAAACACCACACCAAGCGGGCACAGAGGTGCTGGGGGTGGCAGGGGCCCTGCGCCAAGGCCCTGTCACGGGCCCAGGCCACCCAGAGCCCCCACCAGCCCTCCTTTGGGCATCTCCAGCCATGGGGCACCCACCGCCACCTCTCCGGGCAACCCGTGGTGGGTCTCGCCACCCTCACGGTGGAGAACTCCTGCCTCGTACCCAACTCCTGCGGATCACCAGAGCTGCGTCAGCCCTGCTTGAAGCAGGAGCTGGTGCCAGGCAGGGCAGAGCAGGGCGGCCACGGGGCTGTGTGGGGCTCTCACCCTGCCCAATCCACAGATGCCAGGACCCCCACCAAGCCCAGCCAAGGCCCTGACATCCCACACATCCCCTACCGCCGCTCCTGTGACGCCCCCCGCTTGCTGTCACCGCTCGGCCGCTTTGCTT
The DNA here is from genome assembly GCF_009769625.2 of Cygnus olor. Taxonomy (NCBI): domain Eukaryota; kingdom Metazoa; phylum Chordata; class Aves; order Anseriformes; family Anatidae; genus Cygnus; species Cygnus olor. The sequence continues at coordinate 20,585,882 of NC_049179.1, read as the reverse complement.
CACCCCAACCACTTACCCCAGCACACACCACACAACCTTAACGCCTCAAGGCGCTTCAAGACCCCTCAGAGGGAAGAGTTTTAAGGACAGATAAACCCCTTCTGCCCTCGACAGCAGCAACCAGCTCCCAGCCCACTTACACGGCTTACAGACTGCCCTCGCAAATACACGGCATTGCTGTCAAGTGACAGCATCGCATTCTGGGGCTTAAACCTGACAAAAAATGACCTTGGGTTCCGGTCAGTCTGCTGCACTCATCTCTTAAGACGGTTCCCAGATTCTACTTGACTTAAGTCACCGCTTTTAACAGTTAATACTCAGAAGCAATAGGCATAGCTAGAGCGGGGGTGGGAAAGGCAGGGAGTAAAGAGAGCTTATTTGAAACAGTGCCTAAATATACATATACAAAAATAGCCTGGAAATACTCCAAGGGCTACAATTAATTCATAAGTATTATGCATTTTATAACTTTTCATGATACGCTGTATAAAAAGAATAGATCAGCTGGAAGCTCCATGCAATTGGACAGATATTTATGGGGTTTCTGTTTTGTTTTCTTTAGTCGGTCCCGTATTGCAGCGTTTCTGAGCAACACGGATTTCTGGCGACCTACAGGGCCAGCTCCATGCCGACTGTCAGTGCCAGGGCTCTGCCCCTGCCATCCCACCCCACGCAGCAAGCGGCCACCGACCCAGCACCGCTGCCCTTGTGGGGCCCACAGCTCCCCGCTGCAGACCTCCTCCGTCACGCTGCTGGAGGGAAGGAGCCCACCGGAGCCTCCAGACCCTGCTCAAGCCACTCGATTTATCCAGACACCTCAGCGAATGTCCCACAACTCCCCTGCTGCCATTCGGGCTGGATAGTCTTAGCTTCTGTCCCTATGAGCGTGGGCAGCGGGTAAGGACTCCAAGGGAGCAGTGCTACAAAGCTGGCACTGCCACGTCACACCGCAAGGCCCACCCTGATTCTAGCATGCTTTTTAACAAGCTAGCAACGAGTTTTATAATCCTAATAGGAAGGCAAAACAATAAATACAAAGTTTATGGTTAGATAACAGAGCCCCTGCTGAGCTCTCTACTACGAGCAGCACAATCCACAACACCTTTTCCTAAAAGCCACCCTAACGGGAGGTTAAAGTATCTGGAAGAGTCCAAGTTGAAGACTCAAAGTCCCAGCAGCGTTTCTAGCATCTGTGAAGCGATACCAGTGTCTCAGCTGCAAGTGGAAGTCTTAAAAATACATCCTGCAATAGCACAGCTTCCTCCCTCATGCTGTGTGAGCAACACTCCCAGGCCTCAGCACACTCGGATGGGATACCACTCCGAGCTTATCCACCATGGATCCATGGATTACTCGCATGCTTTGAGTCAACCGTGTGGTCTGCCATAATTCCTTCCACTAAAAGCTTTAATTATCAAAAAGATACCCTAATCTGATCTTGGGAAGCAAAGTAGCTTCCTAGATCCATTCACATCAGAGCTGCGGTGTCTGAAAGCATCCATATCCTGCGTGATCCTGGAACCCGGGCGGTCTCAGCTCCAAGCGTAAGGAGACAGAAATCTGGTGAGGTGAACAGGAAGAAATAATTCTCCTGTTCTTGTAGCACAAGAGCTACACAGCTGGGTAAAACTACCTCAGACTCCGGAGAAACAGGCTGCAGTCTATGGAAAGATTCTCTATATGTGAACCTGAAGCATACCGCGTGCAAATAAAAGCTGAAGCCAAAAAGAGAAAACCCAGCGCGCTGTAGTTCTAGTTCTGCTACAGCACAAAGCAGGAGCTAAGATTTCAGCTCACTCTTGCACAATTTAACGCTGTAGAGCCGGAAGTCAGACGGCTCAGGCCCGAGCTGAGAATGGAGTATTTTGTTGAACTTCCTCCCACAAAGCACGTTTAAAAAAATAACAAACACAGAAGACAGTAAAAGCGTGACTTTCATATAAACCATGATACCGATTAGACACAGCAACAGATCAGCTCGCTGATACGCGAAAGGGTGAAACACTTGCCAAACAAAACTTTTATCCTTTCCAGCCTAGATTTCTAACTGATTTAATTGTTTATCGGCTGTAACTAGATCTACAGACACCCTAATGATTTTTGGTCAGTTCGGTTTCAAGATCTGCCTTCAGGACCGCATCATGTCCCAGCAACCGTGATCAATCACGCGCAGAAAGAAAATTCCGAGGTAAATGCAAGACAGAAGCAGGCACGCCGTAAGGATACGTTCATAAGCACATAACTTTACCCTCTTCAGGCCGGGCACCAGGAGGGAAATTTACAGGGTTTCTCCAGTAAACTGAGAGCCCACGGATGAAGAAGTTAAACCAGGACCTAGGCAAAGCAAGAGAAGCCTCAGTAGAGGCAGTGAAGCTCCTCTCACCTGACGGAGGCAGCATCGGGAGCCTGGCAGACAGGACACGGGTTTGTGGAAGCGATGCTCGGACTCCCCAGAAAGGCCCATTTTTGTCCCTTTCTTCCAGGAGGCTGAGACACGTAGGCAAAAAGCCCAATTCCCATGGCTCCGACTTAGGGCCCAGATTTAAGGCCCACTGTCGCGTTCCGCATCACTCAGCACGGAAGCACAGCAAACAAATGACAGGCTGACCATCCCTACGCCGTTCAGACAGCTTTATAAGAGCGTGTACGTACCCGGCATAGCCCATAACCTCTTTAATCCCTGAAATTGCAAAGGAAAGGTTAATCTCCCATTACAAACAGGTAAACAAAGCCCTGTAACCTAGTTACGGCGCTTTTTGGAACAACTACCTAGCTAAAGCAATTAGGAATGACATATGCTATAACGAGAAGTATTTTTAAGATGTTGTTTAACGATCTAATGTCCCTTCCATAATCATCTGGCAGAATTTGGGTACTCATTACTCATCTCATAGTAAACACATTTCACCGCACACGAGATATTATCTGTGATAGAAGTTTCTTTTAGAAAATTGGCCCCGTGCTTAAAAAACAACCAATTAGCAGTGTCTCTACACTCACTGATGGCTGAAAATAAGGAAAAAATAAGTGAAAGCTGCAGCTTCGCTTGAGGAAGTAACAACCAAACTTCTCCTAGTTAAAGGCGTTCCTACAGAGGAAACAAAGGAGAGAAGCAGTTTTCATACGTTCACCAAGGCCAAACGGGATCTCTTTTCCTCCAAAAAAAGTTAATGACACGGAATCGTTCACCACAGAGCAGTGCGCCCAGGCTCTCCTTAGCGCTGCACGAGCTCACTGTACAGATTCACCCACCACCATACATTTTCAAAACAGAGCATCCTTAATTGCCTCGTACACAAAAATACCAAACACGGGTGCTTCCTCAATTTTGCAATGAGGATGACTAATCAAATATGGATCAAACTCCACTGCTCCGCTGCATTTGGGGGGACTGCTCCTCCTCCGAGCTAAGCAAGGCCCCTGACAGTCTTCTTGGGAGCAAGGAGAACGCCGTCACCCCTCGAGCCCAGCCGGCACAACCGTGACTGCCGGCATTAGCCGCACGGCTCCGAGAGAGCCACGCAGGGGTTTTGTACTTGAAACGCTCGGAAGGCAAAGCAAGAGACTGTGCTAACCGAGCAGGGCAGCAGCAGGAGAGGAGTCCCACCGTCAGCAGGACCCAGTTGCTATTTCCAGCTCTTCAAAGACGAGCAGGTTGAAGTAGCAGAGGCCGAGTTTACAAGCTCAACTAGCTAGGCAGCTCTGCAAGCATCCCACTCGCTGCTTCCACTTTTATGGGCTGCTGGAGCCAGAGAGAGTAACAAAAATTAAAAAGTTAGCCAGGGGCCTTCTACCCTTCGCTTATTGCACATGTTTCAGGCAGACGCGCTGCAGAAAGGCTCCTCAGCAGCTGCTGGTGAGCAGGGCACGGGTGATAAAGCACCGCGCTTCCTCCTCGCTGTGAGTCCTGCCCAGCTAGCTGCCAGCGTGGGGATCTTATCGCGCTTCAGAGCTACATTTTGAGGAAGCCAGTGTAAGAAGGTAACATCCATTTCCTCCTTTTGTTCTTAGCATCGAAAATAATGGTTAGCAGACTTAATTTCCTTATCTGTTATTCACATTAGCTTGTGTACTGCCTACCTGCGTACAGTATTTGGGTACAGAATGCATGCTCGAGTGCCCTGATGTGCAACTCCCTTCCTCACGGCTTTGTCAAATTATTGTTTGTCAAATTAACAATTACTTCTGGAGGAGACAGAAGGCTACCACAGGCAATCTTCAAACAGCCCCACCTCGAATAGGGGAAGACCAGGGGAGAATCACATCCGAAGATGTGCTTCACCCAATTTCTATGCAACAACCATTATTTCAGAAGAATCCAAATACTGCCAGACCAGTGGGGTTTTCCTCATTCTCTCTCACGCATTTCTGCTATCCCAGCAGGTTCCATTTCAGCAGGGAGACAATCATCCAAAATCCCTCGTCAGCTCCTAAGTTTGTTCCTGCGGCGCAGGGAAACGAAGTAAAATCAAAGTTTCTTGTGCCACCTCACGATGAATCTGCCGGGGAAAAGCAAGCAGGAGAGCCTGCAACGCTGGCCAGGTGCCAAGGAGAAGTTCTGAGTGTGCAGCATGCATCTGCCATTCGGAAACAGAGCCGGAGAACCTCGAAATTTGGTATTTGAGGAAACTCGCGCCGCTTGCAGCAGTGAGGAAGCTCGAACCGTTTGGGGCAAACATTCAAAAAATCATTTAGGACTTTTTTAACTGGAATACCAGTAAGTGTAGAAATGGAGTAACTTAATCACAGGTGGGGTTTTTTTAAACTTATTTTCTGTAGTTAGAAATCCAAGTCTGCTCTGCACTCCCATCTAAAGCCTCTGAGCTGCACAGCGCACTGCTCCAAGTTGTTCTGCCCTGGGCAACCCCTACAGGTGGCCCTGCTTGGACCACCTGGAGAGGACCAGACGGAGCCAGAGGTGCCTCCAACCTCAGCCATTCTGGGGTACTCTGAAAATGCTTAAAAATGCACATCGCTGGTTATTAATCCAATAGTTTTTGTCATTAACATATACATTAATTACTTTAAAGTACCCTCGTGACATTTACAGTTAGCAATTTTACGATCTGTAGCCATGTTACTTTCCATTACAAAAGGAAACAAACAAATGTTTCTCACATGCATGGACACTGAAGCTTTCTTCCCCAAAAAGCACAGGGTAAATCAGCTTTTTAACAGAACTGCTTCAGACAAACAGAAACACAAAGAATGCACGTGCAAAACAAAAACCCCAAACATTGACTGAAAAAAAAACAGATTACTTAAAAGGTGCTTGGTTGGAGTTTCATCCGCTTCCATTTTCTTACCCTAGCACTCAGAGTCCACAAAGTGGAAAAAAAAAAATCTCCTATTGTATCTGAACTCCTCAAGCACTAAGCAATGACAGAGCGTGAATTATGATCTCTTAATTCGGGGCTGGTTTGGCAGGCACGGTGCTGACAGCCAAGCGTTCTTACCGCATCTAGGAATAAATGCATGCCATAATTCCTGTATTGGAATGTCTTGTTGAAATTACAGCATTATTTTTAAGTATTTATAATGTAAAAGCGATGAAATGCATTCCAAGTACCTAATTATCCCGTACCACCAGCACTGCCTGGAATGCTTATCCATCAATCAGGTTTTAGGCTAAAGCTAAATAGATACAGCATACCTCCGGAAAGAATACCTGGACCGGAATGTGTGACTATCAAAAGCAATCTATTTTTTCCTCACAGTGTCTCAGATGCAACAGTTAAAACACATGCGACAACAGCGCAACATGCTTCAGAAGTCTGCAGACAACCAGCACCGCTCACTATCGGGCCTCCCTCAGCCCTGCAGCAGTTCAGACTACTGGTGTAATTGTTAGCGTGAATTACCTGCTCATTTTGCCTTACGAGGGGTCCCTTCTGCAAACGACAATCTTTTCAGCCACCCACCACCTTCCCATTTCTCTCTCTCCAATCTCTTCCTCCTACTAGCTATTCTCAGAGATTTTTTTGCAGGGCTTCAAGACAGCAGAAGGCTCCAACGTCCAAGCAGCCCCTCCGGGAATCGACAGGACTGTTGTATTTAAGCAGCATTTACGGGTATTAAAAGTTAGCCAGGCTCTTAAGTGCTACACGGAGTCGACACCAGAAAAATCACCCATTGTTATATAACGCTCTGTAAGCATCAGATGATTCTCAGCAGCTACACGAGTGATTTATACCTTAATCCAAAAAAACATTTAAAGAGTCGCTACAACAGCGAAAGAACCATAAGTCATCCTGAACTCGGATGTCCAGGCCCTAAGGAACCACAGCAAATATCTAGCTTGGCATTCTTTCCCAGCACAGATGAGAAGATTTTTGTGGGCCTGATGGACTCGAGGTTTGTTTTTTTTATAATTAAGCTCCATGTTTTTTAAAAACTACCCAAAGCAGACAGATGCGAGGTGTTTTTTTGTTTTAAGTTCCTTTTTTCTAAGGCTCAGTTGTTTCCTCTCAAACTCACCCCTTAAATATAACAGAACTTTGAACCACATTTAGTGGCTCAGCTAAAGCAACTAATGAGCGTTACGTAAGATGCCTCTCCATGTAGAGCAAGCTGTTCCAAAAGTTACCAAAAATAGCAATTCTCTAAACACCGACGTGATGCAATATTTAACCAGTTACTGTATGAGCGGATTAATTCATCCATTACCAGTTTAAAAAGCCTTCAGATATTATTTGCATCCTTACCTAGGCTGGTAGGCTTTATCAGCTCATCCAACAAATCGTAAAAAGGTAACTTCTGGAGTTTTATGTCGGGATGGACAGGGTGGAGCGCAGATGTGAGGTGGGGGAGTTCCAGTTCGTGTTTAGGTCCCAGGAGCGAAACGGGAAGCAATGGTGACGTGGCGGGGTGGCCATCGTAACTGAGCTGTGGAATGGTAGACGGAGACAAAGCTGCTGGCATGGAGCTCGAGTGTACGCTGGGGATGGATAAGTCTGCAGGCGTCATGATTTTCTGAGGGAACCTTCGCCTATAGAGTTCTTTGATTTTCATTTGTACAGCGGGACTGCAGCCAGCCTTTAACAAATGCAGTGCTTTTGTGAGAAGTTCGTGTTTTCGTCCGTGCTTGTTCCTCCCCGCGTAGCCCAGAAGTACTTGCAGTTCAGAAACTCTAAGGCTCATAACCATTTGCTTAAAAGAAACAAAACAAAAAATTAGTATTCGAGTTACATCATCTTCAACACTAACATCAGACTGCGGCTTACGCCTGTTAAGCGTAACGTTTTTCAAGGCACACCACCACTGCTCTTCCCCCACTAATTATCTGACATGCAGTGAAACCAGGACTTGCTCACAGAGAGGTGCATCTACTTCCAAAGTCTTTAACGAGCAATTTTAAAGGGATTTCCATTTGCCATAAGCAATTCAGGACAGCAATGCTGGTGAAAAACTGAGACAGGGACAACTTGCCAGTACAAAAAAATGAAACTTGTAAGCAGAACTATTTTCTAATCAGTTTTCTGCTAACATCTGTAACATAACAATTTTATTCATCCAGTTGAAAGTCAAGAAAAAAAATCACAGATTGACAAGATCCAAGTTTCCAGCACTTGCACTTAGAAGCAGCGCCAGGCCTTAACTCCAGGACCCTACTTCGCTTTCAAGTCCCTCTCTCACTTTTTGCCATGCAGCTTAACTATTCCACACAGGTTCAAAGGAAAGGAGAGAAATGATTGATGCTAAAGAAAAAAAGAAATTATAACTTGAGTCATGTGTAACCCCATATGACCATTACTGAGTTACAGGGAACTTCTTCAGTTTCGAGTCGCTAACTCCTCTTCTCCCATCAGAGCCGCATGTTCTGTTTTGGATAGGGGAGCTTGGCTCTGCCCTCTGGTAATTAGCATCTTCATTTGCAGTCTTTTACTGTCTCCCAGTATGGGCTAATGAATCAAACCGGAAGGACTTGTAAACTGCTTCACTTCTTGAGGAACTGAGAAAAGCACTATGCAAAGCAGCGAAACCAGCAATCGCCTGCGCGCACTAAGTACTTCCCCGCCGGTCAAGCGGGAGCCAGAAAGTCAGCTTACCAGCCTGGTTTCTATTTTAAAGCCAGTTTCAGCGCCTGGTAGTGGCTTACTCACCATAACAAGGCCCACGACACGGGCTGAAATGGTATTCCTGTGGAATTTTGGACTCGCAAAAAATCCCATGGGAGTAAAACGCCTACAACCCGTTGCCGCAAGTGGCTATCTGGACCTTCCGCGTGAAGCCATTAAATACCCTGAATACTTTGTCATCGATTCCAAAAGATCAAATTCTAAACAGTACTCGCAGTATGCTGTGTGTGCTACAGCAGTTAATTCGGCATATCGGGGTCCTGCAATACACCCGCTGCTGAATAACCAACCTCAGCCCGTGCGTTTGCAAACAGCCTTCAGAGTACAAATGGTCTCATCCTCTCCAGTTCTTCACTGTGTTAAATACTCAGACGCGTATTGCTCGAGGTCTTCTCCCATCAATTCTTACAGCTGAAGTGCCCCTATTAAGGAGCACGCAATCCCCGCTTTAGCGGGAATGGCCTGAAACGCCTATCAGCTCCTGAAACCTCCAGCTCTTCACTAAAAGGGTGTCCAAAGGAGCTCTTTCCCTATACTGAAATAGGTCACGTTATTTAATGGCCCTAGATTAGATGATTCATGTACTTACTGAGGTGTGCACCCAGAGAGATTTACCTAACTTTGCCACAACCCTTGTGCTCTGACGAACCGCACCGACAGAACCGCACCGAACAACCCTGCTGCGAGTCCGGGAGAAGCCTCGCTGCAGACCGGCACGAAGACTTCAGCTCTAACAGGAGCCTGCTGACATCCCCTGCCCACAGGAGGCTGCTGACATCCCTTCCCCAAGCCCCGAAAACCTACTTCGCACTTCCAACTACGGGCCTGTCACGGAGCTACGAACAGGAACAGACGAGGCACTCCGTAAGAACCGCAACGCCTTACTCTTTCAAGACACCTCTGTTACGGGCTGAAGTGTTGACAGCCGAAAGGAAAGTGAAACAAACAGCTCTGAAACACAGAGAACACTACGATGCTTAACAAATATTTCTTCAGCAGAACAAGGAGTTGCAGTGAAGGGCTCCGCCTGTGACCGTCACCATCAAACACCCCTTCCTCGGCAGCCGGCTCCCAGAGCTGCACCGTGGGCTTGTTTTGCTATAAACTTACAGGCCCCGTTTGCAAAAGTGCTGAGGAATAAGAAATAATTGAGCTAAATGAGAAACTCCTGCTACGCTCTGGAAGTTCTCCATTTTGGAAGTTACAGGCAATAAGAAGTACACCGACAGCAGGGCCCATCGCGCAGCCAGGCTCTCGAACCAAAGCAAACAAAATTCCTCCGATTTTCCCCACCCTGAAACAGTCCTTACAGAGAAGGACACGAAAAGTTTTGCTTGCAACGTTAGGGGCACTAACAGATGGGTCAATTAGAAACAGCCCATCACAAACAGCAACAGAGGTTTGTGGTTTCGCTCCGGTTTTCCGTTTCCTTGCCAACCTCCCTGCCAGGGCAGCAGCCCCCCGCAGGCAGCGCCAGTCCATACACTTCTTTCTGCCGCACCTCGCGGCGATTCAAGCCCTTTGCTGGCTGAACTACGTCGGCAAAGCCGCGAGGCGTTTTGCTTCGGGAAGCCCTGTCGGTCCTCCCGCCGGCTGGGGCAGCCACGGCTCACTTGGGGCAGTGCAGCTGCAGCAAGCTGCAAAAGCCACCCCGGAGACCCGGCCTCCCGCTGCTGGGATAACCACGACGGTTTGCAGCAGGGAACCGGCCCTGCCGCCGGCTGTTTATCAACGCAATCAAGATGCTTGTTTTCTCTTTCCTAATGCTAAAGGAAGCAACAGGCAAAAAAAAAAATATATCAATGTCGGTTCAAGTTAAACACAGGTATCGGAGACTGAAAGGTAGTTTGCAAACTGCAGTTACAGGTAACGAGGTGTCATGTCCTCGAGTACTTCCACGTTCCGCCAGACATCGCACCGGTGCAGGAGAAATTGATGCCATTTGGCCAAGAAAAGGTTAAGCCGCTTGCGTAACTCCAGCGAGAAGCAGCACTGCGACTGCGAGGCAGCTCCGCAGCCAAACCCCGGTATCAAACAAACGGGGTGTGCTGATGGTATCGTGCATTTCGATACCCGGCATCCAAAATTTGAGGAGAGGGTGAGCAAAATAGGAAAAATTTTCGAGGAGTAGAAGAGTCGAAACCAGCTGCTCAGACCCTCGACTTAGCGCCGTCTAGCAGAGCACTTTTTTGACTCACTGTAAAGACCTTCAGAGAGTTTAGAAGGTAACCCTGATCTGTAAACACCCAGCTGACATTTCCTGCTCGACGGCACAACACAGCCACGCGCTCCCCCACAGACGTTGCGTTAGTCACTGGGCTGCCTGGCTGGTTGCATACACCCCCCCCCACAACCCACAGCCCCTCGCCCAGGGCTCCCGACCGCCGTCCATCCCTCCCGAAGCCAGCAGAGCCCTTCGCTGTCCCGAGACAGGCCGCCACATTTTATGTATCACGGAGGAGGGCCACAGAAGCATCCAGAGGCCGCTTTATTCCCCCCACCCCGGTCCCGAATCGGGGCCGCGGCTCTCCCTGCCAGGTGGCAGCAGCCCAACCATTCGATCCAGTTCCTGCTGCACGAGCGGGTACGGCCCCGTTCCTGCGCGCTGAGGAAACCGAGCTCAACCACCTCATCCGGAACCGAGGATGCATCCTTCTCCACGCCTGCTTCAGGTAACCGGCCAGGGCTGAAAGAAAACAGCTTAAGGATGCAAAAGCAACCCACGGGCGTCATCCTTCGTCAGCCACCCACTTCTCCCCCGGGGCTGGCGATAGGGAAGGGCGTTCTGCCTCCAGCTCCTTCACGAGTTGCTACTCCTTTAACGGCTATACCAAAATATCAGCTGTGAAAACTGTTTAAGTCCCCCAAACAAAAAATCTAGACACACCTGGGGTAAAAAGGAACAAGTCGGTGTTTCTTCCCCGAGACATCCACAACAGCGCTATGACACAAAGAGCACCGGGCACTGAACCACTTGGTTTTGTAAGTGCTATTTAGGCAGAAAGACCGCTTTCCTAGGAACCTTAACTTCTGGAGAACAAACGTGTAGAAAAGCACCGGAGCCACTGACATTACGTCTCACTTACTGCGAATTTGCCGTGATTTCTCTCCAAACAGAGGAGAGCAGAGCAATCTTTGCAGAAGGGCTTTCCCCACGAGCCAGCCCACCCATCGAGGCACGATGCCAGGCCGGCAGCCCCCTGGCTAGCGCAGCCCAGCCCTTCCCAGCACCACAGATGGCAAGCCTTCGCCTCTTCCCCCCCTCCTGTTTTTTGGGGGAAGGATTTACCTGGGAGCTCAGATACCTTTAAAGCTGCCTGGCTTTTAGGTCTCGGGTAGCCAACACTGACAACTGGTCACAAACCCCAGCACACGAGATACCCCCTTCAGAGCAGCAGACCCAACCAGCGGCGTTCAGAGCCCCATCCGTCAGCCGAAAGCTTTCTGGAAAGGGTTATTTCTCGACCGCCAGAAATCAGCCCCAGGACCTATCTGGAGGACTTCAGTTATTTCCGGATGCTTGTGATAACTAGAAGCTGCGAACAAGCTCCAAAACACATTCAAAGTATCTGCCAGGACAACCAGAACCATTTGGCTGGGTACCACACCGCACCGTGTGCCTAGAGCTATGCAACAGGTCCTCCACGGCTCCCTAACCACTAACACGAATGCTGAAGGAGGGAGAAAAAGAGAACACACCTCGCACTAGCCAGAAGATAGAAAAAAGAAGAAAGAATCGGCATTGTTCTTTTTTTCCCCCTAACAAAAGCGACTAGGAAGCATTAGATTACTATGGAAATGGTCTTGAATTAATCTCAGCGTGTTTCCAACATCCAGCTGTAAAAATACAGGAGAGTTCCTGCACGCCATGAACAGGCTCTTTAACCCGTGACATAAATCTTCTGGGGAAGAAAGCTGCACATGAGCTACATCAGCTCTCGACACAGACTAAACTCCTGGGCTCCTAGACACTTCACATTTGTGAAAATGAAAGATCACGAAGGGAAAAATATTCCCGTCTTTTATGAAGGCACATCCCCTCGTTTCTATCTGCAAGACTTCCACATGGAAACTATCAAGGCTGAACTATAAAAAAAGAGAAATCAGTCTACAGAAAAGCTGCAAGAGGGAGTGAAACCACCAATTCGTGGAAGCTCAAGCGCCTCTGTGACAGGTTGTAACTCCCTGCATTTGTCTACCGCAACCAAAACACTAAAAGGTTGAAGCCACCGTAATTCAGGAGGGAAGGGAGGCAAAAGCACAGAGGAACAGCCATAAATATGCAACGCGCTGCAGCCTTTAAGGAGGCTATTGGTTTTCATAATGAAAAACTCAGCTGTCCGCCGCCGCGGTACGTACCACGGCTTGGCAAGCAGGGCAGCACTAGAAGAATAGGTGCAAACCAACGGCAGGTACGAGTTTTATTTGCCTTTTATTACATGCCCAGGGAGATAGGGTTTCTTTGGTTAAGAAGCACCCAACGTTTACCCAGTATATCTGTGCTCATAAAGGACACTTCACAACTGCATGACCAAACCTACACGTTCACCTAGTTGGCGATACAAACTCATTTTAATCCACTCGGAGCGCATCAATATGACGACCGTACACTGCAAATGCCACTAACAGTCAGTCCAGGCTGGTTCTCTCTCCTTTTGTGGGCCTCCTAAGGTCAGATGCTGTATTCATGACTTTCCCCAGCTCACATATTTCCTCCCATGCTAGCAAAGTGAGCGCAATGCAAAGCTTAAGCTGCTGGGTGTTACTTACCCGAGCGTGCTGACGACGTGCTCCCTCGCTACTGACACGGCTGCATATCTTCTAGTACAAACATTAGGACCCTAGAACCAGCCTCCCTCCGCTTCAAGCGACTTTTAACACCAGGAACCCCTCTCTTGCAGCGAGCAGGTCACCCAAAAACTCCCTGCAGTGCTTCGTTCCCAAAGGGCTTCTAGACAGGAGGTCCTGCATCCGCCACTGTCCCCCTGGATTTGGCTCACGTGCCCACTAACCGAGTGCACCACGACTGCTCAGCGCTCTCAAACTTGACTACCCGCAGATTCAGCCAGCCCGGTGCCAGCAGTGCCGCTCCGTACGTGCTCACCAATAAGTCGGAGCTCTCCTTGCAGCCCCCCGAGGCCTCCGTCTCACCCTGCAGCAGCAGCGTTACCAAGTCCTTGATGTCCATCGCTTACCGGAGACAGGAAACCCCACAGTGCCCAACGGCAGAACTCACTGGGAGAGCAGAAGGGAAGACACTAAGATCTGGCCTCACCGAACTGGCTGCTGGTAACAACAAGCAGGCAAAGCTGAGGATTTTTAATATAATCACCACGTGTTAGAAGTTGTCTTATGGCTGGTCTTTTTATTTATTTATTTATTTATTTTTATTTTTTGTCTCCCTCACCCATTGTACGGTTTTCATTTTTAGGTGGTGGGGTGGTTGGAGGTGGTGGGGTGGTTTTTGTTTTGTTTTGTTTTGAGGTGGTAGAGTATTTGTTACGCTATCATAAACGTGACATACCCTGTAAAAGCCTTGACACACACCCTGGTGCAGGGGGCTGCCCCCAGATCTCCCCTCCATCCCGTTTCCCAATGCTCCTGCAAGAGAACAGCAGAACAGACGGCGTGCCCAAAACGCCACTTCGGTGCCCGAACGCTCAAACCCCGAGCTCTTTTGGCTGTTGTTTTAACATGGTACGTGCCAACCCCGCCGCGTCCCGCACAGCAGCGCCCCGGCACGCTGGATGTGCTGCAGGAAGCCTGCCCAACACTTCCATCACGTTTCAGCCGCGTTTGATTTAAAGCAAGGCACATTTTTACCTTAATCCGTAACAAAAGTTTTATCGTTCTCAAGGGATTTTATCCACTAGGTGAGCTATATTAGTACTTTTGCTATTAAATAAGATTGCTGACAGTAGTAATCTTCATTCCAGGTCTTGGAGACTCAAAGGTTTTTTTCAGCCGCGCTCAGACTTAATTGTCCCTCGTGTATTTATCCCTGCAGATGGGAATTATTTTTACAGAGCTATGCGCTAGCATCATTTTCACGACAAGTAATTGCAGAAATCCTAGTTTAGACAATCTCTGGATACAAAACAACACGCCTCTCAAGACAAACAGCTTACACCTAAGGCTAATTATGAAGACAATTATTTGCAGCTATTTGGGAGAGGGTCATTGCCAGACAAATTTACTTTTGATTAACCGTGTTCTTATCCTTAACTAAGCCTTTCAACCGGCTGACAGAAGAGCTAATTCCAACGCAATAAACTTCAGCGGAGCCCAAGCCAGCCGCAAACACAGCTGTCCAAAGATCTGCCTGAACACAGAGTGCCCCATTATAACCCAAGCGGTAACGCAAAAAGCCTACACTGGTAGAAAAAAAATAAAATCAAAATATAACTTCCGCAGCATTCAACAACAGTCCAAAAGATTATCTCTTCGCTTAACCAAAAAAAAAAACCACCACCAAAAAAACCCAAACCCACACACAATTAGGGCCAAGAAGTTTCAGCTTCTGGAAGCCATATGGGACATCAACACACATTTATTCCTAAACCCAGTGATTTAAGTTAAAAAATATATACTTTTTTTCTTTTAAATATGCAATTAAAACAAACACTGGGTACATAAACAATCTGACGGATCGGGGATTTACAGATTGGAGTTACTAAGCGAGGGTCTGTTCAGCTATTGTGTGTCAGCAGAACACTAGAGCTCTAACTAAGCTCTGGTTAGTTTCTAAATATCTAAAATATCTGCCTGAAGCACATGTAGCTTTTGGAAGTCGATTCTGAAGGAGAGCTGGAGAAGAATGTACCTGGAATGCAATGAATGCACTCGCACTGAGGCAAGGATAAAGAGGCGGCTTCCTCGAGCAGCTCACAGAACCCCCTCGCAGCAGGCCACGCAACAGCTTCAAGGCTTCCTTTCTTGCATTCGGTTTTGCTATTTGCTTGCAGCAGCTATTTAAGCCTGTGCTGCATCGACAGGCATTATTCCTTCACGCGTGCCAGCTAACTTCGGCATCACTTGATTAAAACAGATTATTGCCATGATTGGTGCAGGTTTTTTTAAAAAAAAGCTATTTCTGTACATTACAAAACTGCACAGAGCTCTATTCTGCACGTGCCGTAAGTTATCAGCAAGCGCTGAAGAGTTAGTTGTCCACTGTAAATAATGCAAGTTTCGCTACTGAGTTAGCTCTGTATGAGATGGCACTTCAGGGTATGAAATTATACAGAGAGATGCCTAGAATAGACTTCTGTGAGCTACCGTTTTATTGTTTGGGGGTTTTCCTCCCTCATTTGCCCCATTTTCCTAGGACATAATGCAAGATACAGGCTGCATCATGACTGACTTTCATACTGACATCTGAAAAAAGTTTTCATTAGCAACCACATTAAATTTGGATAACGATTCGCAAAATACTGAACAGCAGACTGAAGCCAGTACATAATTGATTCTCCTTTCCCTTGAAAGTAACCAATTGTGCCCCCAGAGAAGGAAAATTAAAAAAAACTGGAATAATCCGTTCACGGTTCTCATTAAAATAAAAAATAAAAAAGCCAAAATGGCATGTGATAAAATTAGTATCTTCTATCAGATTTTAAAGCAACCCTCCTCAGAAAGCTCCACCGTGAAAAAGGCGCTCCCAGGCTTTGTAAGTGCATCTCAGAGCAGCGGCCGGGGGCAGCAAGCTGCACCACGCAGGCAGGACCCGTGCACAGAGCTAAGGAGAGCGGCAGCTGGAAGCCCTTGCTCAGGCAGCGCCACGGCAGCACCAGCCTCGGCACCGTGCACCACAAGGCAGCATCACCTTGTTCTCACCAAAGGCACGAAAACGTTCGGTGCTTTCACCTGCAAAGATGTGAGCATACAAGGGACTGCCACAACAGTAAGTCCATCAAGAACGAAAATTGGGAAAAGGAAGCTCTGGAGGAAGCAAAGACGGAAGGAAGGGAGAAGAACACGAAAATAAGAGATCGGATGAAACATCATGTATGGGAAACACTCGGTGATTTATCTTTAAAAGATTTCCCTTTCTAAGGGGAGAAACGGAACCCAAAGGAAATAAATCTCCTGACAACAAATACTTACAAAATACACTGCCCAAGTACCCTATTCCCTTCTAACACTGGTCCACCGAGGATAATAATTTATTACCACTAACAATTAGTCTTAATTGTTATGGCAGAAGTAAGCAGTGGAGCCAAAAGTTCCCACTGTGTCAATAAACTGAAAAACAAATATTCCATCGAGCAATCATACCGGCATCAATATAGTCTTTTTCTTAATTAAAAAAAAGCTAGTCATCCTGCACATGATTTCTTTATTTTAAAAGTCTCCCATTATGGTCTTCAGAGTCGTACCTAGAAGGTATGTAAGGAAGCCAAAGCGCACACTCTCTTTAAGTAGGCATATAGCAGTAAGTCATCAGGATGAATTAAAAGCTTGAAGAATATTGAGAAATTCTCCTTTTCCTGTTCCTCGGAGCCTCAGGTAAGGTGCACCACGCAGTGAAATATCATCTGCCCAGCTCTGCAGAGGCTGCCTAGCGCAGCTGGAAGCCGAGGAAGCCTCGAGTCCGCGTATCGGTGTTCTCAAAGCACAGCTTATCGGTACGTTCTCCTCTGCTTCGATGAGGTATTGATTTCAGACATGTTCTAGCGAAGGAGGAGAGGGCATCAACCGGGGAATGGTCCAGCACTGGAATAGGACTAGTGACACTTACTGGAGGAATGCACGGGGCTACACATCCGAGCAGACCCGAGAGTCACCCAGTAAAGTCACTCTCACCCATCTTACGTCCTGTCTCAGGAAGGCATCTAGAGGGAAGCACCGTATCGGCAGGGTGCTAGCAGGAAAGCTGTGCCTGAACCACGTGTGGCCACCCAGTAACTCCAGACAAGGGAGTTTTCCAAACGCCGAAGCACCGCTGTCAGTCACAGCGCAAGATGAAATACAAATCACAGGTCTGACTAGTTACAGAGCAGTTGAACGTACACTAAAAGCTAATTCAGTCCTAACTGTAGGGACGCATTTAAAAAATGAATTATTTATTGCATGCAACAACGTGACACAGAATTCACATTTGCAGCAGATAGAGGCAGATCAATTTCGAAGTGCCAAAATACATTTATTACTGTAGAGGCGGAATCAGTTCCTGGCTACAAAACCCGTATGTCACTCGTCCAAAGGCAGGTGAAGACGCCGAACTCGGCAGCTCACCTCCTGCCTCCACAGCCTCACTGTGTCAGTACTCAGCCTAGACCCCACCGAGCCGGGTTTGGGGTCCCGGCTGAGTCCAGTTATCGAGACGTGGACGATTTTTGCAGTGGCTGCTCCCGGCGCTCCCACCACACGACTGCCAGGAATCACGGCGATTTCAGCGCGGTGGGCAGCAGCCCACCAGAGCCTGGGAAAGCCGTCTCTCTAAACGAGGCAGGGGACAAAGGCAGAGAAAGCAGGAAGCTCCTTTTTTCATAGCCCCCACGACGACTGGTTTCTTCCCACTATGCAAAAACGCAGAGAGATGATGGAATAATAGGAGAGGAAGCAGACCTTCCTGCCTTTCTTCTGCATTCAGACGAGGATAAAGAAAAGCTTCAAGTGACACCACCAGACAGCCACAGACTGCCAAGAGGCATCCAGACTCCTCACAGAGCTGACCCCAAACCCCCAACCCAACCTCACCCCGCAGAATCCGAGGTGCTGTCCTCCTGCCTTCCACGGTTGTCTACAACAGAAAAAACTTTTACTTGTGTTAACTGCATCGTGTTACCTACACGCCCAGAGCCGAGCACGCAGTGCTTAAGAACCCATTAGTTAGCAATGGTTAATCCCAGGACAAAACATTCAGCAGTGAGTTAGAAAGAAGGCTAAGAATACATTCCCTATGCAATATTTTCCTGGCACACGCAGTGCAGATGGGGCCTATAGGAGCACTCCCTCCAAAACCATGCCGGTGCACGTTACGGGGACGTGCTACGGATCCGTGCTCAGCAGGACGAGGGACACCCCATTTCCCTGCGCCATCAGCTGGGCACACCAACACCTGCCCTGCTGCTTCATCCCTCGAGCACCGCATTTTTCTTAGGATCAAAATAAGACCGAACAAAACTAATCTGTTCGCACAATAACCCCTGCCCTGCCTGGAAATGAGCTGCATGATGGAATGAAGGTTTTTATAAGCCAAGTTCCAGCCACGCCTATGATCTAAAATACATTAAAACCATTGCGAGTAAACTCCAGAAACGATCCGGCATTTAACTTGGCTTTACCCACGAGAACAGCCAGACTTGAACGAGCTGCCTAAGAAAACTTTGATAGCGAGCTGAAACTTCCACGGAAATCCTGAGCAAGTGGAAGCGGAGGGCGCGGGGCGGCCCCGCGGCACCGCCCGCAGACGCAGAGCTCCCTTCGCCCTCCCAGCCCCAGGCAGGGGGCAGGAGGGGGGACGCTGCTCCAGCCACCAAACCACTGCCCCACCTCATTAGCCGCACTCGTCCAAATCCCAATCTGAACAGGAATTTGCATATATACCAGCCTTTTGTAGCTCATTAATGTCACCCGAGTGACTCTCGCGTGTCCATGAACTTGTACTCTGCCTGTCCCTTTTCACAGATACAGGTCAAAGGCAGTAAGGAAAATAAGAGTTAGGATCTCATGGCAAAAGCAGCATCTTCTGGGTTTCAGCCCAGCATTTTAGTACAGTCTTCACCCTTCTGCCTCCTGACGCGCTCACTCGATAGCGCATAGCTTCCACTTCCAGGTAAAGAAATTGTAAGCATCGTATTATTTCACAACCTTGCCCAGCTTCTATATCAGAAGTAAAGAGCAGCCTTGTATCAGGAAAAAAACAATAACAAAGGCCTCAAGGAATGAAGCGGACAGTGCTTCCACTAACATTTAGCTCAAGTCCTTTACTGAGCTATGCGAATGCATGCTGGAAAACATGAAGTACACTTAAAGAAAACTTATCTAATTAACTGAACATGGGAAACAAGTTCCAACACGTCTCTGCTTCCCCTTAAAAGAACTTGGCAACACCTCCGAGTTGTACATATGTTTAAAAACAACAGAATAGCGCAGGTTGAAGGAAACTAGGAAAATCTAGTCTGCACATACAAACCAGGTATTCTTAGAGCATTATTAAAAAAAACAACGTTAACAGTCCAGAGATCCTCAGCTTGCTATTCAAAGTTCTTCTATCACCAATGTGTCCAAGTTGTCCAAACAAGAGAGGAAGAGGTCAGGCGGCGAGTTCTGCAGGGGCTATGCTGGAGCATGGAGCTTAACCCGTTCGTTAACGACCTAGAAAATGAAGCAATCAATGGGTCGACAAAGCTGCTGACATTACCACGTGGTTGTAAGGATGAAGGCACGCTGAAGAACCACTGAAAGACCTCAGACGGAAAGCAATACAATGCACATAAAGGGAGAGCGATGCCCGCGGAGGCAGACGGCCCTCGCTCTCCATGTGAAATGATGGGCTCTGCAGTGACCTTTCCCACTCTAGAGCAAGCTTCCGGACCCAAGATAAACAGACAGACGGAAACATCAGCTCAGCAGCAGTCAAGCACACAAATCATTGCCAGAAATTATTAGAAAAAGAAACAGGACAAGCCATAAATCATTATACGCTATGCAAATCCCTGGGTCACCCAGATCGCAAAGCGCAGGTGGCTTTGGTGGGCTCACCTTAAAAAAATAAATAAATAAAAGTTTAGAAGTGACAAGGTTCACAGAAGGATGACAGAAGTCATCTGGCAAAAGCTAAGACTACTCAACCTTGAGAACAGAGAACATCGGGATGTACATGACAGCAATTTATAAAGCCACCGAGCACAAGGAGAGTGGACAGGGATCGGCTGTTCAGCCTCGTCGTCCCACCAAACAGCGAGCAGCATGAAGCTCAAACGAGAAGACTCGAGACGAGAAGGGTCTTCACGCAGCCAGCAGCAGAACAGAAACGCCTGTCAAAATGCTGGGAACAAAAAAGCAGCTTATAAAGGCTCGGGAGGAACCTGTACGAGCACTGGGGAAAGCTCTGCCACGGCTCGCCCCGCTCACAGCCCCCAGCAGGTTCAGAGCACTGAGCCTGGGAGAGGGGAATTATTTCTCGTGCTCGTCCCCCTTTCGCCCTTCCCTAGACATTCACTTCTGCAAGCTGTAAGGAGACAGCATGGGGCTAGCTGTACACTCGGCCTTATATTCTTAAACTTCTGTTTATAACCCACGCCTATTTTTAGCCATTTCCAAGTGACATTGTCAAGAGCTCTCAAAAATGCTACTTCTCAGCTGAACCAGTCGAGTTTTAGCAACAAAGAGGTAGAAGTGAAAATTAAGAACTGCATGAAAACCTGGGTGTACACCCCTTAGAAAAATATTATCCCAAGTACTTGCAATTCAACCCGACAATAGCTCTGGTACTTGAATAAAAAAAAATTTGAAGTCCTGCCATCAAGTGGCCTCAGCAGATCCACTGCGGAGATACTGCTAAATCAACATGGAAGCTAAGAAAAAGAACAGCTTTGTTTCTGTTCCACTGCTCAAGTTCCTACATTCTTCATTTTGGTGCAATATATTTATAGGTGTACTAACAACTCCATAGATAGCCTGAGCAGAGCTGTCTCTAACAGATTTTTCAATAAGCTGAAAAAAATCTACACAAATACTTGGACTCTTTCAAAGACTCTTATTTTGCACCAGGGAAACGAGATACAACATCTGCACAAAAGTGAGATCATTTTGTCAGGGGAGTCTCAAGAAACTGTTTTCTGATACATTCATTCCTCATACTTTCTCATCCACACAACTTTTTACGGCGCACTTCTGCAGCTCAGATTACGAGCTTTTACCTGAACCAAACATATTATCCCTATTGGATTTAACCTCTGCTTTTGTGTCTTTTTTTTTTTTTAAAAAAGAAGGCTACACCCATGCTAAATTGCCAAGCAAAACCAGGCTCACCACTACTTCCATCCTACGTTGCATTTTGCCTGCTAGCAAGCGCTGTTTTCAGTCAAAGAGCCTGATTAAGTTCAGACCCTACTGTACAAAGGGAGCGGAGGAACACCTTGCAGAAGACTATAAATGAGGTTAAGCAAGAGGTTTCAGCTCTGAACGATTCCCAACTGACCGTCCCACCCTAGGTGAGGGTAAATTTCTTTGTGTGGCAAGAGAGTGGAAGCAAGCTCTCTGCTCACCCAGCAAGCAAGCCAAGAAGCTGTTCTGAAGCTGTTCTGAAGAAGGAAACCACGTCTGCCTTGCTAAACAAACTTCACCGCATCCACGCAGTCTTTGCTCTGCTGCACAGCCTCACGCGCCATCCACATCAAGTGATGGATTTAAGATGCTCCTTTTCCTTCTCCCTTAATTATCATTCTAATTCCTGTATAAATCTCTCATATATCATCTCCTATAGACATAAAGGTCACGCTTAGGCTGACCTTTGGGCTAGTTCTGTACCAGCTTTGCATTTCTTTGTTTCCCTTGTGCTAGATGAGCCCCGTAATACTCACCTCCTGCTGCTGCCTGCCTTACTCACGAGTAAACCGAGGCATCTCCTTAGTCTCCGGATGCGATGCCTGTTTACAGAGGCTCTGGTATCCCTCCAGTACATGCTAAGGGACGGAAGATAACAGCAGGGACGTGGCATCCCTAATCCCAGCAGGAGAGTAAGATTAAGCAACTAGCTGAGAAATTCTTGGATCAATAAAACTGTAACAGCCACAGGAGTATCAGCGAAGGAGTAGGAACAGAAACGACGATAAAGGTCCGTATCACAGCACACGGTGAGCAACGGTATAACGGTACCTGGTTTAATTTGGTCCTGGCTGCTACCGAAAACTTTGGAAGATCTGAGCAAGTCTGGATAAGCCAGCACCTCCCATCCCATGCATCCTCAACTCTGTATATTCTCATTTTCAAAGGTTTAAACATCCTCCACTTTTTGTCTTGCCCCGAAGCCTCTAATTCATTCTGAAATAGCCACAGGTTTGGCAATGACTGTAGTTTGAAATAGCTTTGATAGCACCGAGTTAAGCTACAGAAATGAACACCCTTTTGTAAACTACTTGAAGTCCTTTCTTCTCCTCACCCCCCCCCCCCCCCATCATTTTTACTAGCAAAAGAATCTACTTTTAAGAAGAGCATTTATTTTCATGAAGGTACTATATGCAATTTTTGCATTGTAAAATAAGTTAATTTCATTTCAAAAAGCCCAAATCCACACTCCACGCGCTTACTGGTCTACACAGAGCTGGAGTAACGACAGAGCAACGAGACAATCAGTACCTGAGCTTGACGGAGGACTCCAAAGCTGCTCGAGCACATCCCGGCAGCCACCCAAACAACACAACTTCCCTTTTATCTCCTGTTAAGACCAGGACAAACACTTCTGATTCTTGCAGGCACGTCTGTGTGCTACCCAAAGGTGAAGTTCCCACTTACCGCGGACAGCCCGAGCTGAGGCAGCTGGACTGCAAAGCACACACAGTAAATACCGACAACTCTCTAACATAAAACCACATCCACATTCTTCATGGAACTCATGGCTTTCTTAAGACTTTTATTTCTTTTTATGGAGGCCAATAAAGCAGAGCTTTCCTCTAGAAGGGCACCTGTAGCGTCTTACATCAAAGCAGAAGTTTCTGAAGTGGAAGCACAGCAGCAAACAAACATTTCCGAGACAACTCGATGCCTGCAGGTAGCACGCCCTCCCCGTGGAGCCGAAAGGCCGAACGCCAGGATCACTGTGTAAGAGAAGAGCTGCAAGAGACCCGATCCGTTTCCCAGCCACGAATCCCCCGAACAACAGGCGACCCCAAGGCCCCACAAGTAACCCTTTCAAAGCACTGAGTCAGAGCAAGACAGGTACAAGTGCCCCAAAACCAGCCGCTGCAGGGGACAGAGCCCCGGCGGGGCTCAGGAGCAGGGAAGCGCAGCAGGGGTCGGGGAATCTCAGAACAATTACAGCAGCACTCAGGTCTCGAGTGTTCCGAAGCTCCCTTTTGGTTTTCGCTATAATGGCACTAAAGAGAAAAACGATCAGACGTTGACTTCTGCGAGAAGAGATGACGGAAATAAAACCCGCCATGCCAAGCACGAGCCACAGGCCTGCACTCATCTGCGTGCTCCGCACAAGCGCGGGGCAGAGTCTGAACCATACGGATCATCCGCCGCCCTGTAAATACCCCCGGTATCTGAAGACATCAACATCTACATGCTGCTTCAAGGGACGCTTTTAAACATTGCTCTTCTGTGGCTGATCCATACCCATCCTCACCAGCAGACAAGCTGTCCTCAGCCTCTCCAATACCTAGGGTGGCAGTTTTCCCTTTTTTAATGGCATAAAGCTAAACGAAGCGCCTTTTTACCTGTATAAAGCTAAACGAAGCGCCTTTTTACCTGTATAAAGCTAAACGAAGCGCCTTTTTACCTGTATAAAGCTAAACGAAGCGCCTTTTTACCTGTATAAAGCTAAACGAAGCGCCTTTTTACCTGTATAAAGCTAAACGAAGCGCCTTTTTACCTGTATAAAGCTAAACGAAGCGCCTTTTTACCTGTATAAAGCTAAACGAAGCGCCTTTTTACCTGTATAAAGCTAAACGAAGCGCCTTTTTACCTGCTCATTTCTTACCACCTAAGCTTTTTAACCATGATCACTAAATACCTTTGCAACCCAAACCAACCAGAAGCCCACTACTCTGAACGACTGGCTGTTGTACCTCTCCTCCTCACAAGTGGCAATAAATAAGAACTTTATTTGCACAGCCTAGAAATACTTCCAGGATGGCCCCTAGCGCCTGGGCGGGGTTTGTACGAGAAATGTGCTGACACCGTATTTACGTGTGTACAATAAGCAATCTGTTTTTATCAGCCATAAAGAAGTGTTACGGATTGGGAATCTGACAGCTAAACAGTGATGCACAGCTGCCAATTTTAGTCATCTGATATCTGCAGTTCCAGCACTGAAGACCAAAAACACAGAAAAAAGATACTTAGACCAAAATACAGTTAAAAATACAATTATAGTGGCACGCGCCAAATTATAGGAATGAAAGTAACGTAATCCGTGGACTCACATAACAATGAAAAGTGGATTATATTGCCTTTAATCATAGAAGCACGCAACCCCAGCAACTTATAAAAGGATTAAGCAAAAATAGCTCATAATACAGAAGAGTAAGATTCTAATTGAACGCTGAAATAGGTAGCTTATGCTTATTAGCACTGACAACGTAATCTAGCACAAACGCATTTCCATACCGGAGATCCACTTGGCACTACCACCACCACCACCACCTGAAAGCCAGGCAGCTGGCCTCTCCCCTCACCAAACTGCTCCCCTGCACTTAGGGGAGGGGTATTTCCCAACCGCACGGTTTTAAATGGCTTGTTTTCATCACCATTGTGTGGAAATGCTATTCTGAATTTTCATTCAAACTCTTGGCTCACTTTTTTTTTTTTTTTTTTAAAGTATAAATTGTGTCTAACAAGAAACACACCAGGGATCTCTTCAATCCCCAAAGGCACTTTCTTAAAAGGAGAGAGAACAAAGGAGAAAACCTCCCAGCATGTGCTTTCCAAACCAGCTTCTTAGGACAGTATCAAGAATGACAATCCTAGAACATTAGCTTTTCTTTTTCATTCTTTGATCCATGTATAATTGAATTGATTATTGCAAACTGTGTAATGATTTCCAAAAGACTTGAGTAGAAGGCAAAGATCACAACAATCTAATAACCAATTTAAGGAGACGTAAGAAATATTGAAGGAAAGATTTAATCACTCAAGTATACTCCTTCCAATTAGAAAGAGCTTTAAATAGCTTACCTTGAGGTAAATTAGAGAGTCTGTATGCAATTATACAGGAATAGTAATTAAGATCAGGCAAATTCACATATGTCTCTGCCTATAGTTAGGAAGGTAATCCTGAGAAGAACAGACTTTCCAGTTACCTTGTTTCATCAACAATAATGAAAACATATTGGTTCAATTAATCCAAAACTTCGAGAGTACCAAGGAATTCAGTAACCTCACAAGTCTGGGATCTGCAAAGTACGTTTGATCTTCTCATTTTCTTCTTTTTCCAGCAGGACAAACATTCTCAAACGGGGCAAAATGCTGAAACACTCTTGATCATGGCAAGAATACATTACAGGAAACGTCATTTTGTGATTCAAAATTTTGGCAAGCAAGAACGACTGCTATTTTTCCTCGAGGAAGCAAGACCTTTTATTTTACCTTGCGCATTTGACATACAACACGTGTTGTATGTCATTCTCCTATTTACACACGTCCACTACACCCACACATTACCCCACGGTTCTTTACACAGGAAGACGAGAAAGTTTTAGAGACAAAAATTTGACCAAGTTTCTCTGACAAACTTCGCCTTACCCAGCCAAGTGAGTTACTGTGCAACTCTTACATTTGATTTTAGTTTTAAAGGTCACTAGATCTAAAATCAATGCCACTCGCTAATTGATCAGAAGAGAAATGTGGAAAGATTCTACCTAAGAAAATTAAAATAATGAAAGGAATTCGCCGTTCATTCTTCAAATAGCAGAGCCTTTATCACAAACCCTCTCCTAGTTACATCTCCTTTCAACATTCAAAACCCAAAGAATGTAGAAGTGCGCTTTCTGGGGATGTACTCCTGCCTGCAAATACCTCGGAGCTGGGTGCAGCAGGTAACAGCTCTCCATTAGCCTCGTTTTTCCAAGGATGACCCACCTCACCCAGTGCCCGATAACCCAGCTGGATTAATTCTGGAAAGCCCGGTATGTGACAGCCACATCTCTGGGCAGAAGCATCATGCCCCCCATCTTCTCCTCACACCCCAGGCAGGCACGCATCCACACACCTCTTTTAATTTGTACAGACTAGAGAAAAAATGCATTCAGGCCCCTCCACACTGAAGTCTTCAAAGTACAGAATTATGAGCTAACTTTTTTCCCCCCTTATGTAAACTGCCAAGCCCTCATAGCCACCAAAAAACATCTTTTCACAGAACACAGAGCTACCATCCTACAGTCCCAGCTTGCAAGTACCACTAAATATCCTGAGCAGCGAAGTGAAATTGAAAATAAACTAGTCGGCTTGACATTTACCCTTCAGCTCCCTGAGGTAGCAACAGTACTTTAAAAAAAAAAAATCATAACTTCCCTCCACTGGTTCTCGAGAAGCAGGTTTCAGAAAGAGATCAATAAAGAAGTCAGGGATGACAAGCGGACTCAAACACACTTCTAGGAGAGCTCTAACTGCAGAGGGAGAGCAGGACGGGCCTCTCCTCTCCGCCGTGCTGGCAGACAGCTCTGCAACACGTAGATGGACACAGAGCCCGGCGGCCCTGCGAGGGATGAGAGGCTTCATATTTCAAAGCTCCCGAGATCAATAAGTTGTTGATTTTCGTAGTAAAACCATGCCTTCTAGCACTGTCCATGGACCACCATCTTGCCACCTTACCACATATTAAAAAAAACTTTATCCCCTAGTTCCTGCCTCTTCTCGCTCCACTCAGGTCAGCCTTGCTTATAAAGGCATCGCGCGTACCCAAACCAGCTATTGTGCACCGAAAGCTCTAGAGCCAGCTACCAAACCACACTACTCCACTTGGCATGCCAAGATTAACAAAAGTTTAACGCTGGAATTAAATCTCAACCCTTTATCCCATTATGTGGGACGCATAATTTGAAAGAAAAAAAAAATATCTTGGGGGCAATATACCCTGCAAGACACCCTGAAAAACAAAGAACAGAGGAGGAATTACAAGCGTTTGTCCTGACCTAGCAGACACAGACCCAAAAAAGGTGGAACACGCACAGAATATTTCTACTTCTTTACATCCTGCCAGCTCTATAAGCACCTCAAAATGAAAGCACAAGGACCTCTGGTGCAGAGAGCTGAGAGTTTCTAGAGAAAGACAAAGGGTTCCCTGGTCATACTTTATAGGTTCTGAAGTCCATACTACCTTTGGTACACTTCTGATCTGCGCATCTTCTGTCATATTAACTTTAAGGCTCCCAAAACGAAGCCCTCCTGCCGAATAACGACCCTGCGACAACCGCAGTGAAATTCTCAAACTTTCCAACACATGCGTGCAAGACAGAGCCCACACCCCCGCCTCGCCAACGCAAAGCGACTGGAAAGTTTTGCTATTTTTTTAATTTTCTTTTTTTTTTTTTTTTTCCCTCGCACAGCGCGTGTCCCCCGCCACCCACCCTGCTCTCGCTCCAAGTCCCTGACGAGCCGCATCCTCTCCTCCATCCCCGGCCGGCTCCTACCGAGCCTCCGCCACCCAGCGGGGCGGCCCCCGCCAAGTTTCACGCATTTAGGGCAGAAATAACTTCGCTCCGGGGCGTTTAGGGCAGAAATAACTTTGTTTCGGGGCGTTTGGGGCACAAATAACTCCGCTCTGACACCCCGCCGGGGGCTGCCCACCACCCCACCCCCGGCTCAGGCCGCCTGTCAGCGCCCACCGGCCCCCGCCCTGAGGCTTCCCCCGGCCCGGGGCCGCTCACGGAGCCCCCCTGGAAACTTTACGGGGATCCCGGGAGCGGTGCCGGTGACCCCCCCACACCCCGCCACCCCCTGACCAGCCGCCCCCGGGGGCTCCCGGCCGCCGCCCTCGCCCCGGTTGCCCGGCCCGGCCCGAGCCCAACCACCCCCTCCGCCCTCCACACCCAGCCCGGAGCGACTCAGGCACCGTCCCCCGTCGCCACCACCGCCGCCACCACCGGCGACAGCGGCTCCCCGTGCGCGGGGGGCACTGCCCGGCAGGGAGCGGAGGACAGCTCCCTTCCTTCCCCGCCCCGCTCCGTCCCTCAGCCCCCGCTCAGCCGGCAGGGCCCTTCCACGGCCCCCCCGTCCCCCCGGCGGG
This sequence comes from Cygnus olor, assembly GCF_009769625.2. Lineage (NCBI taxonomy): Eukaryota > Metazoa > Chordata > Aves > Anseriformes > Anatidae > Cygnus > Cygnus olor. The sequence continues at coordinate 20,557,910 of NC_049179.1, read as the reverse complement.
GCAACCCGGCCGGCAGCGCCTCGCTTCGCCCCCCCTCCGGGGCACGGAGCGGGGACGAAGCGGCCGCGAGGGGCTCGGCGGGGGGACGGGCGCTGCGCTCTACCTTTAGTTCCGCACTGTCCGCCATCTTGCAAGTCCGGGCGCAGGCGCAGTGAACCCCGCCGGGACACCGCCCCCCACCCCCCCCATCCCCCTCCCATCCCCCTCCCATCCCCTCCCCGCCTTGCCTCACCGCCCCCCCGGCGGCACGCAGCGTTTGAATCGCGGCGCCATTTTGTGCCTCCCCTTCGGGGGGGGGCGGCCATCGCAGCACCCCACCTCGCCGCACACCGTCCGCTCCTTGGTGCCCGCACTCGGTGCCGGGGTCTGTGGAAGGAGGCCGATGAGCCCCCCCCAGCCCCTCGGGCAGAGCCCAGCGTGGAAAGTTTCCCCCACACACACACCCCGGCAGTGCAGCCCCCCCCCCCCCTCCCGGTGCAGTGAGGGGCGCTGAGGGCTCCTCGGGCTCTCCTCAGAGGCGCCGGGCAGAGCCGCCCGCCCCCGGGGTGCTGGGGCTCCCGAAGCGGAGCACCGGAGGGGAGAGGTGGATACGCATTCCTGCAGTTATAAGTTGATTAAAATTGGAATTCGCAACTCCGCTTCCTGCTACTTAATCGGCGGCTTTAAATGCCTGAGGAGTGAAACAACCCGGGGCGAGCCGGGGAGCCCTAAGCCTGGCGGCCGAGCTGCGGGCTGAGGGAGCGGGGTGCCCTGCTGGGGCTGCCCTCCGTCCCCCAGTACCTGGATCCGAAAACAGGGGACACGATCGTTTTATTTTCCTGAGCCACTGCACAGGAGGTTTGGGGAATCGATACAAGCTTCCCTGGGTTTTTCTCTTAAATCACAAAAAGCGACGAGTGCCTACTGTTTGCGTCTTTTTAGGAAGGCCTAAAGAACCAGAGCAGAGCTTTAAGATCTGTAACTGACCATGTCTTATCATTTTGGGGTAGAAGCTGTACAACAGCACACCAGATAATACAGAGGGAAAAATACACACCAGAAATGCTGTCTGACAAGATGACTGCAGCAGTTGTGAAGTAAATCAGCTTCAATGCTAGCATCTGTCATGCACCTTACCTCGATTCGGCTGCCTTCTACTTGTGGCTTACTCTGTAATTACTGATCACCATGACACTTTCTCCACTTGGCCTTCACCTTAGAGTATAGGATGAAAAAGTTTTCTGGAACACGAGGTCAATATTGTGCATCCTTTTAAGTGTGCGATAGAGACCAAATTTGCTAGTTTTCCATAGCTTCTATAAAATTCATCATCATGCATTCAGAAAGCACTCACATTATCTGCATTGCCAGATATAAAAGCATTAATGTCTCCACTCTACAGATTGAAGAAAGCATGCTTGAGGCCACACAGGGAATCAGTGGTGAAGAGATTACCACTCATGATTATTACTGAATTATAATTTATATCTCCCATATGACCCGACTAGTTAGCCACAATTTAAAATTAGGCAGTTTCCACTGAGGGAAAAATGTGATAGCAGTATCAAATATCTTTCTACTAAGTAGCTTTTTGATACTATCCTGTTATTGGTAAGCATATATGCGAAGTCCTGTTTCTCTGAACAAGGGAAAACAACCTCCATCTCTTCACAAACATTTAATTTCTAAGCATTTCATCCAGAAACATTACCTAGCTTGGTCTCAAGACCAGATTGACAGAAAGTCCCGGGTGCATTTTTTGACTACTCTGGTACCCCACTTTCTTCTCTAGGTCATGTGTACATCCCATTTCTGTTGCAGATATGCCAAATATCCACCATTTTCATTGATTTCTTTTACCATTTTTGGTGTCCAGCATTGGCATATCGAATAAAACATTCAGAAAATGAGGAGCAATTAGCAAAGGCTGATAAGTGATGCTCAGATACTCTGGCTTAATACTGCATGTAATGAAGAGTTATCTTGGTGTCTAAAAGGCTGGTTTGGGGAAGGGGGAGGGCGCTAGGCAAGATATCTAAAAAAAATAAAAGTCAGATGACTATCGAGTACACCCACATGTACCATAATTAGCTGATCTATTTCAGTGGTCTGACCCAGCCCAGTTTAGAATATTTCATTTCAGTTGATTGAATATGTTTAATAAACACGATCTTAATATGTTAGTTTGTGTCTAATTTAAAGAATTTGGTAAAAAGGTCTACAATCATATAAAGATGAATCCTCCTTTCATTTATTTTTTTCCTGAAAGAAGCTTGCTGCACAGCAAACAGTTTTTTTCTCTGCTTCTTCACTTCCTACCAAATTCAGTGGGATGTGGACATGTGCTTAAGTGCTTTGCTAAATCATGGCATAACACTATCAAACCTGACACATGGCCATAAACCACCGTGTCCTCTTTCAAAAATCGCTTTAAATAAAACAGGCTGAGAATGTCTTCAGATACATTAAAATAAGGAAGCAAACTAAATGAGAGGGTACAGAATATTCAGTTCAAAATAGTCCTCCCTAAGTACTGTATTTTTACAAACAAAGCTAGTACAGGCCCTTTGTTCTTGAGTTAAGACTTTTGATAGTCCCTTCTTTTTTAATGCAGTATAGACTTTGGTTTGAAGAAGGAAGTTAATGTGAAAAACAATCTGTGCTTCTATTTTTACACAATTATTTACAAGTAATGAAACTTTGTTCCTCTCTACTCCTGAGACTTAAATGATGGTTCCTTTGCCAAGAAAAGACTTTGTCAACAGACAGTAATTTCCAGAGATGCTCTCAGTTGTTCCAGCTGTACTGCAGTTCTGTCAGTGATAGCAACATTCAGATTTGTCACAATTCTGTCTTCATTTCAAGAGGACATGGCCCTCAAGCAGTGCAACAAGGCTGCTACCAGAGCAGGTTAAGAACACCTACAAAACAGACTTCCACTTGTTAGTCACCTCTGTTTTTCTGAGCAAAAACGGCAATATTTCCTTCTTTTAACCTCACACACACACAAACAAACATCCGCCAAGGGAGGAGAAGAGAGATGAAAATAAAGATCAAGGGTTTTCCTCAAACATTCAAAGTTTGGGCATTTAAAATTCTCAATTTTCAGAAGTTCATTTCCTGCTTTTTGCCAGACTGCGGTAAAGTAAATGACTGCCAAAATATACCTTCCACCCTGATATCTTCCATTTCCCTATTCTGTAACCTCCCCAAAAATGCTCCATGTCACGTAACTCACCTTCTGAGAACCACGTTCATGTGCAATAACATTTTTATACAGATATGCAGTTTTTCTACTGACATGTTGTTTTCATTAATCTGAGTCTCCAAGACTTTCCCCTTTTTCCAGTAGTCCAAACTTGCTTTCTGCTCAAAAGCAAGGGAGGGGGAGCATTTTTGGTCCTGAATATAAATGTTAAAAGTCACTTAAAGAAAGATTCTCAATGACTGTCTTTTTTGATAGAAAAAACACAATCAAGCCATTAAAAACAATCAAAACCATCTTTTATTCCTGAGATTGTTGGAAGCATAAAAAATTGTTACATGTATCACTGGTGAAAAAATAAAAATAAAAATAAAAATAAAAAGGTTGCAGAGGTACATTTTAGTGGAAATTACTTCAATATATGTGAAGAAACTGAATAATGGAGTAGCCAGTACATCAGGTTATAAAATAAGTCCATTTAATTCTTTACATGAAACACACGTGGAATTGCCCAATGTGCTATACCGTAAGTTCAACAACGTAGAGTAACTGAAATTCAGCTGGTATACACATCTCCCTCTAAATGCACATCCAAGTGCAGTATCATATCATATCATACCATATAGTATCACCATCTCTCAAATTAGGCCAAAAACAAGGGCTGCTGCTTATTTAGAAAAAGAACATTCACTACATTGTTGCTGGCAGTGTTATTAAAATTTACAGAGAGGGAGTTAATCACCTAAAATCCTAAATTAGAAAAAGATACTGAAGCATTTTGTTACCATTACCTATTTTATATCCTTACACTTGCTAGTATAACAATGTTATTGCAGTATGGAAAGCATATGTAAATGAGTTACTATAATCTTTAATTACATATGCAGCGTTACAGTGTGACACATACAAGCTTCATCTGCGTATTTCCTGTTTTTTCAGTTCCTAAATATCACCTTGCCTTATTACTGTACACATACGAGTGCAGTTTACAACACCAAGCACCCGTAGCCTGCCTTGGCCATGATACAAAACTCTTTTCACATTGCAATTTTTCTTTAATCTTTCAAAATTTTAATTGTGCTCGCTGCTATTTGAATGCCCTGTATATTGTGTTCCCTGCCTGGAATTACGGATGCCAAGTCCAGCCCGACTCCCTGTGTGCTTTGCTGCCATACAAAGTGTTGCAGCTGCAGGACAATAGTAATAGGCACAACAATTAGCCCATTCTCTACAACTATTTGCTTAGCCCTTTCCGCCCTAATATCAGCGGGTGATATGTGCTTGCTCATAGCCCTGCTGATGTCCTTAAGGCCCGTCCTTCATAATTAACCTATTCTATATTTGGATTGTGTCAAAGGAAGCATCGGTGATGTCAAGTGGAGACCACGGTTTTCGGCGAGGCCGAAGAGAAGGAGGTCTCCCCGCGGGGCTCCCTGGGGACCAGCCCCGCCGCACCACGCAGCCCACGGATCCCAGCGGTGGTTTGTTGCTGTCTGGGGCATTTGGGGCTTTACACCTTCATAAAGCAAGGTGCGGTGGGGAAAAAGGGTTCAGGAGCCAAGGGTTCACAAGGGTTCACAAGAAAAGGCATTCATGCAGCCTTGTTGGATTTTGTGCAGGATGACAGTAGTCCCAACAGCAAAACGTGTTTACACGAGGTGATTTTAAGCCATAGGAGAACTGTGGTCTGTACTGAGAGGAGGCACAGGAGTTACAGACAGTCCTAGCTAAGAAGGTGACAGCATCCCACTGGCCTTCCAACATTAACTTACCAACAGTTAACTTCTGTAGCTTTTATCCAAGGAAAACTGCCCCTGTGGAGTGGATCTATTTCTGTACATACATTTGCTCACTTTTCTCTGGTCTTTTATTTGAATTTGCGTCTCTTTCTTTCTTTCTTTCCTTTATTTTTCTTTCCATGAAAGCTTGAAGAAATGGTCATTCCTGAGATACTCATCTACACCTCGAAAAGCATTTCCTTTGGCTGAGCTGAATTCAGATTTTGTCAACAAAATTCCACTTCACTGAGTCACAATTGTGATTTTTTCCCCATTAGCACCCATTTTCATAACACGTAGGCACAGTACAAGAAGAAAGAGTAAAGCAACTGCAGCAGGCCGTAACCGATTCAGAGTGAGCCGTGAAGTGTGCAGTGCTGTACCAAAGCCAAGCACCACCTCAAGTGTCAGATTGTTCAGGAGCTCGAAATTGGCCAAGAACAATTCAAACACAATGACAGAAAACTACAGAAAGTTACATCTACTTCCAGGATATCTTCAGAGAGGTGAGGCAGGTTTATAATTAAGCCGCACGGACTTATGACACGGACAAAAAAACAAGTTTTAACTGTGACAAACTCTTTCATTCCAATTAAAAGTGTTTTTACATGAGACTGCAAGGCCCCAGTGCTCAAGAAGTTACTTTCTACTGATACTGAATAAATCATAACAAGCAAAGTTCTGTGGCAAAGAAAAAATAAAAAATAAAAAGAAATAAATCAAGGTGCTAAATTTTCCATAACATTGAGAGTAAGTGCCTGTTATGATGCTACACGTTACTCCCCCTCATACAGACAGCCTAGGAGTAGATTTTGCTTCTGCTCCTCAGTTCTTCAGCTCTCGTGTTGCCTAACGTGGCTCGGAGTAGGGCGGATGAAACGCTGAGCGAGACGTCAGCAGGTAGCCTCCACCCACTGCATGGAGATGGTATCACACACAAAGCACTCGCATCTTTATTTATTTATTTATTTTTTTACCTAATCTCTATTTTTAAAAAATCACTTTAGTCCTGGGAACACTGTAAATAAAGCTGGGTTCCAGTAGCAAGTAGAGTTCATTTCAGATGGCTCTTATGAAAACAACAGAGCTAATTATACTATGGTAATTACCTGAAAATTATATGTATGCTGTTTTTCCACCAGTCGATACTGCTATTTTTGAACTTTGCATTGTTCTCATGGATTGCTGGAGTCATGCTGTCTCTAAATGGTCTTCTCATCATTAGCTTAGCCTCTGGTTTGGGGAGAGTGCTTTAGAAGCGCAGCTGCACCATGTGCTATTTAGCCCAGATCTTTTATGCTTGGCTACACTCTCCACCTCTATACACCCTCACCTATGCTATGTTTGAGAAGACATTTCCATTTTAACTGTCTTTTGAGTATGGATTATAAGACTCTGACATGACAACAGGGCTCTAAAACAGCCTCCAATTAAGGTTTACTCCTGCACATTAGAAGACACGCGTCCGTTCTGTTACCCTCCAAGCTGCCCCTTCGTCCCCACGCTTACAAGGCAGGCGGGTGGGCACCAGGACTCCCAGCAAACCTCACCCTAGCCCACTGGGTGCGATGAACAACTGCGATCATTCTGACTTTGCAGAGTCTCATTTCCTCGCCCATCCTGGGCGGGGCATGTTATTGTTGTCTATTTTTTGTTTTAAGAGCAACCACCTGACAAAGGAAGGCAAGCGCCGCGGGTGAGTGTCGCACCACACTCCCCAGAAGGGAATGTGGTCTAGCAGCAAGAGCAGGAGAATGGGAATCAGGGATTGTTGGCTCCTTCCCAAATAGATTCCTGCCATACGACCCGATTTTGACCAAGTAAAATGCACTCAGAAGGACTCCTTTATGAAATGGGGATGATGATAATAAATATCTCCTGGGACTGTTGAGAGAAAATTTATTAGCACTTGGAAAATACTTTGAGATTCTTGGATGAAAGATGATGGAGCTGGAATGCTGGCAACATTAAAATAAATTGGAATAATCTTAATGTTTATTGCATACAGTGCTTTCATCCTCAAAGTTCTTTACTAGCATCAGTGAATTAACAAAAAAATATTAATGAAGATCATATTTACTCATAAAATTATTCTCCCAGTGCATATATAAATAGATCTGCCTCCAGTTAAAAAATATTATTAGGAGAAAACACAAGCACCAACGCCAGTGTTGTGCACTAAATCCCTAGTGGTGCTGTCCGTAGCAAGCCTACTTAGAACTATGAATTATTCGTTTGTACTTTTAAGGAGGATAATTGGACCCCAGGTCTAATCCAGCAGCAGTGAAGTCACTGGGAGTTTATCACTGACTTCCAGGGAAAAAATCAGGACTAAGGAAGAAGGAAGAGCCCTGGTTAGAAGACACCTCTGCTGTGCTGGGGGGGAGTTGTGCAAGGCTGTAGTGAGCAGGCAACGGCGTTTCTCGCTGCCTGACACTGCAGGAGGCTATTGTGCTGAAACAGGGTTTGTTGTGTCTTTGGAAGAAGCTGCAGATAACTCAGAAGCACGTTGTACTACCAGGAGTGACATGCAGCAGCCCTAGATGTTTACTGTCAATGTGCAGAATTCAGGGCATCCCAGACTAAACTAGCCAAACGTTGCTTGCAAGGAATTGCAGACTTTTTTTTTTTTCTAAAGTATATTCTTACCGGCATAGACATCACTATCACGTTATCACTGGGAAACACAGCCCAGCAATTTACTGAAAACCAGTAAATGAGGCAGTCCGTCCAAGTGCATTATCTGCATTGATTTCAAACCAGTGCTTAAAGAACAGCAAGGGACGTCTCCCTCTGTGCTTCAACTTCCAGCCACCTTTCCCCTCTCAGTTTCTTCAGCTGTAAAGATAAATAAAATAGAAAAGGCATTCTGTTATTTTCCCGTTTATTTTGAATTGAACACGTTTCCATAGGTCTCCTTTACTCCAGGAAATACAGAGTCGCTGCATTCTCTAGCATGATGTGCTCGGATACATTCCAGAACATAATGGACTATAATAGATTTTTTTTAAATCTATGGTGCACTTCATAGACTCTGGAGGTCATTTTAGGCAGCCCATCAATGCTCGATATAAATGGTTTTGTTCAGAGTGTTTTCTGCATGCCGATCAGAACTACGCGCTTGCCAGATGTGTGTCCCACAAAGCCGAAGCAATTCTCTATTTTCTCCAGACTTACTGTGAAAAAAAAAAAAAAAAAAACACATTACCTGTGAAGTGTTTTGTAGCCCAGTCTTGTCAAGACTGTATTGCTGTTTCTTCAGAGCTGGCTGAAGGCTTTACAAAGTTATTCACAGATTACATTGTCCCAGTTAATCTGCGATGCAACGACTTTCAGGCAAAGCTTCAAATATGTCTGGGTTTGGATAGAAATCAAATGTTACCTTCGGGAAATATGCTTGTTATTAGCATTAGACATAGCTCTTGGTTTAGCCTCCAATAACTTTGCTGAATTATAAGGGTTTTGTTATTGGTGTTTTGTGTGTGTGTCCGTGTGTCCTGTGCTGATGTATCACGGTTGGACAGACACCATTTTTTAGCATTTACTGTTTCTGGTACTACCAGTGCTTTCAGAAGAATTTGCAAGCATTAACTATTTTATGCAACACCTAGCACATGGCAAGGATCCAGTTAAGAGCGTATCTCCTCTCTGATGCGGTCTCACGAGGCTGGCACACTTAGACACAAGTAGCATTTTGCAGGACGGACAAAACACACGGGCAGGAGACTATTTCTATTAGCAAATAGCTGCAGAAAGCAGTTTAATGACAGACAAGACTGACATCCAGACAAACAGCCAAGGTCTTTTTATAACCATGTGATCTTTTCATAATCCTCCATTTCTCTCCTAGATCAACAGGTTCCTCTTTATTTGTCATTGTCAGCTCTTCGCACAAAGAGCCTTTTGTCTGCAGCTCCGACCCAAACACACGAGATTTTTGTGGCCGTGCTTGGCCATATGCTTTTAAACGGACTAATGGGCTCCCAATCTATAAAGCAAGACCTTGACCCCAGGAGGGGAGGTGGTTGTGTGACAACATCGCTCTGTTTTGACATCATAATTCATCCCCTCTGCAGCTCTACTGGCAAAAAGCACTCGAACCCGATCCACTCCGGCGCTGGTGCTACGGACACCACCACGGGCACTGCAACGACAGCAGCCTCCAACACCACAGCTCGGGGCAGGGAAGACCCCAGGCAGTCCGTGGCTGCTGGTTTATGCTCTGCCTCTCGTGCCTCCTCGGGAGGCAGCACGTGCTGCAGGAGAAACTGCGCCGGCCACAAAGCTCCGCGCCCCGCCGCAGTTTCCGTGTGCGCTGCTCCTTAAAGCCCTGCTGCGGATGCAGTGCAGCGAAACACCATGTTCTGGGCAGAGACCAGTACTTTTCCAGTCATCCTAAAAACGCACTGCCGAGGAAGGAGCTGAGAGGCAGTAAGAAGTAAGCTTTCTCAGTTTGCTGGAGCGCAGCACCACGTTGCGCTCAGCCTACCTAAGGAAGGAGGGCACAGAGGGCTGCTGCTGGCTTGGGTGAACCTCGCCGCTGAGATTCTGCAGCTGAACACAGCACGAGAGGAGCTCATGCCCTTTAACTGGCACTTGTTCCTGACTGTCACAGAAACCCCTTTGTTTTCCAGCGGAAACAGCTCCAGAGCCAAATTCCTACCTGTGTCTCTCGGGGTGTGTCTTCGCCCCTCTGCCACATCAACAACCTGGGGTTTTGCTCAAGGTAAAACCGTCCTGGAGCTTCAAGGCGTCTTCTTGAGGGACGTGGCGGTGTGCAGGGGAAAAGGGGAACCTGCTCTCTTCTAATGCCCTTTAATTCCTTTTCCCCTTTCAATTCTTTCACCGAGGCTTTGTGTTTAACAAATCCGTCCCCCACAGACAGGGCTGTGTGTGACCCGTTTCACTCGGGAGCCACTTTCCCTTGTATTTCACAGAACTCGCAGGGTTTTGAGAGCTGACCCTCGCCATTTGCTGGTGCTGCAGACGAGGGAGAAGGCAACGAGCCTCTTATCTCCCCTCAGCCTTATCGGAGCCTGGCAGCCGGGTCACGCTGGGGTGGTGCAAGGGGGAGGACGGGCAGCAAGCCCAAAGCTCAACGTGCCGGTCAGAGAAGGGGAAACCCTGCACCAGCGGCACCTCTCACGTTATGAACCTCTCCATCCTCGAGGTTAGGGGCAGGCAGACGGTGCCCCGGTCCCCCAGCTCCCACCACCTGCACAGAGCACCCCCCCACACGTCTTGCGTGGCCTTCCTGACCCTGGAAGTGCTCTCAACTAGACCAGAAATCTGCCTTCCCCATAGCATTCCGCAGTGATTTTCCCCGTGCGAAGCAAAGGAATAAATGGGCGAATTTAGTATTAGGCCTAAAAAGCAGGGTTGCACAAGATCCTTTCATTCTGATGTCTCCACCCAGCAAACTCTTTCAAAACAGTAAGTTCTCTCTTTTGGTTGAAATTTCCTCTTTTAAAGTTGGAAGCCTTTCACCGAAAGGTCTTTCTTTTCGCCACTAATAAAAATCAGCTATTAATACCATTTTTCCCTCTTTCATTGAAGATGTCCTGCCGTTTTCTTCCGTCTAGTAACAAAAATTCTTAAAACGATACCAAGAAATAATTGGCACCTCTTAGGCAGATCGCTCAGAAATGGTCCTGCGCCCACATCTAGGCTGCCAGGCAATGCTCAGGGTGCTACTGGGACATCACGGAGCAGACCTGGGGCCAAATTCTGTTTTAGGAAGCACAGTTATTGCGGAGATACCGTGTCAGGGATGGTCCCGCATGGGGCCAGGTCTTGAGCTGATGTTAAAATCAGCTGTAGACAAGGCTAATAGCCAGAAAGCAAAAAGAGGATTAAAAAATAAAAAAATAAAGCAAGCAAATATCAGCAATATCCGATGTCCTCCCGCATGCACAGCAGCGGCACAGAGTTGCCTCATGGTTTAAAGCTCTGGGTCTGCTTTTAGGTGTCCCGAGCTGTGGGCTGCCCATGTTCAGCACACCACGTCCTTCAGCGAACAGGAGTAAATTGTCAGTGTTTAACTGGGGCCTGTTCCTCTTTATCAGCTCCGTGGAGTCTCAGAGCGTTCGCTCGCGTGCAGATGCTGCCCTGATTAGAGCCCGTTATCACCACGCAGCTCCACAGCAGCACAGGCAGAGCTGAGCCCCAGACCTGTCCCCTGGGGCACCGCCAGCCCTCCTCTGGTGTCCCCCTGGCAGCCTCTGGGGACGGCGAGGGGCTGAGGGCACGGCCAGAGCCCCGCGTGCTCCTCGGCAGTGGATCTGTGCTGCGGTGGCACCAGGCTTTCCTTCTACCGCTTTAGTGCCTGACGCAAATGGCAGCTCGGCAAAGGGCACTCAGTCCCAAAAACAGGAAGATGGAGAGCCCGTGTTTCACATACCTGTTTCCTCCCAAAGAGCAGGATCAGGCCTGTGTACCCTCAGGGCCCTGCACCAGGGCTGCGTGCCCCATTTGACCACAGCCAGCGCTCCGATCACTGCACAATCGGGTAGCCAGCCCACAGCTTCTGCCCTTTCACCATGGTAAAGCTCTTGTTATTGAACCCACGGAAATCCACCAGGTCTCAGCCATCAACGCTGACCCCGCAGCCCTTCTCTGCCCTTGCAGCAGCCCCCGGAGTGCCTCGGGCACCCTGCTAGGTTTGGCTGAAGCAAGGACCCTACAAAGACTATCGCACGCTCTGGTGTTGCTCAGGATGCTGGTGCCAGTTTACCACCGGGGACACAACTCCCTTGCCTGGCTCACGAGGGTGGCCGTGCTGAAGGGAGCAGGAGCCACACGAGCAGGGCTGGAGCCTCTGCTCCCTCCCGCAGCCCTCCCTGCGCCGTGCTGGAGTTAACAGGCGCGCACAGATTTCTTTACAAGAAACCCTGCTTGCACTTTTAGCCTTTTCGCTTTTCTTTCAAATATTTCTTTGCCCGTGGACATTTTGGGGAAAGGAAAAAAAAATCCATTTAAATCAACTCCATTGTTTTCACTAAACCGAACTACAGAAAGATTTCAGAACGTGGTTGTGATTTGCCACATCTGTTATTTTTATGCATTATTTTATTGCCAAGAATTTCATAAAAGGTGTTATATAACTAACTTTGCATTGTATCACATAATTCAGCATGTTTCCACAATTAGGAGTCCACGTGAGCATTTAAGCAATGGTCTTGCCCAGGGTTTTTCTGCGAATCTTTCAGCCCAGCCAGCCCAAGATACAAAGACGAGCTGTGGCTGCGGTTTCCTCTGTTCTGCTGCAAACTACACTGCCATTTACTGACGGCCAAGTTCAACTGTGGCCCGTGCAGCACGGATCTCCTCTGCATCTGCTTTTAAAAAAATAAACATACTTTGTTTGAATCCTGTGCGCTGCTCACCAGAACAAGCAGAGATTTACCCCACGGTTACATATAGCTGGATTATCTGTCTTCAAGACGCCAACAGGTTCGTTGTTTGCAAATTATTGCAAGACAAGCATTTACCACGTTAAAAGCAAAATACATTTGCTCTGAAAGCTACTGATGGACAGTTGGACCTAAGGCTGGAAAGACAATGGTAGAAAACAATTCTGGGGGTGAAATATAAAACTGCCCTTGCTGTTCACTTGACAAGCAGCCCTTACAACACTTGGTGCTTCCCAGCTCCAGATGACTACCCAAAAACCTCCGAACCCTCCCGGGAGACAGCCCTGTATTTCTGAACGTCCCTCTCCAGAAAATGCAGGGATTTGCTCTTTAGCCAGGCTGGGGGCAGCACGCACAGCCAGCACTCATCACACCTCAACAACACCCCAGCGCCTGGGCGAGGAAGGCAGGTGGGGGAGAAGTGAGGAGGGATCCTAAGGGAAAAGCAGCATCTCATGCAGATGAGGGCTCAGGGAACCACGGTGTGGGTCTCGGAGGTCTGTGACGCCGAGTGCCACCTGGGCAGGCAGGGTTCAGCACAGCACCCATGGGTGCGCCTGATCCTGGTATGCCCACTGCTGCTCTGCAAGGTGCCTTCAGCTCCATCACCCCTTTTCCCCCCCGTTCAAAAGGCCATGAACAGCTGGCCCCAACACCAGTCCAGAAATAGCTGCAGTGCTGTCAGGGGAGAGGTCATTTCTCATAGAGGATCCCCCCGCGGAGACTATCGCACGGGAGAGCAGGAGCTTGGGTCTGCCAGAGCTTTGCCATGGAAGGGACGGGGTTATTCGGACACAGTCCGTGCTCTTGCTGTAGGTGAACTGCTGAGAACTTTGGAAATTTCCAGCCTGGCACTGCTTTAAATGAAAATCTCCATCTTGTTCTCCTGGGTCAGATATTCTGCGTGCAGTTTCTAATTTGGACCACAGCTCTGGAAAACTTGATTAGAGCTGTGAAAATGGAATTTTTATTAGGGAGAACTGAGGTTTTGCCAAGGTTTGTTTTTCAAGGGAGTAGGACCTAATCCTAGAAGTAGTTCCAGGGCTGTGCTATGCTGGATGCCCTTGCGATGGTTTATGGCAATTATGCAGCCAAACCTGGACTGACTGGTAATGTTTGCTTTGGACAAGTTGCTACAGATGGCAGGCAACTGCAAATGTACTTCCCAGCCTGGTGCAGGCATCACTGAAAACACATTTCGTCTAAGCTGTTTTCCTCTTCATTTTACACATTATTAATGTGTTGCCAAACCCGTACTACCTAAAAACAACTAAGCATTTAGAGGCACGGAGAGAATGCAGAGTAACACATCTGTGTTCAGACAGAAGGCTGTTAGGTGTAAGCGCTGGATAGACACATCTCCCCGGCAGCTTTCTAAGATCAAGTTTCTGCAAAATCAAACGTGAACCCCCTTTCTAGGTGGATGCCCTTCAGGGAATAGCACATGGGTTTCCTCCAGGGAACCCACGGGGCTTGCAGCACGGAGAGACCCTCTGGAGGGGCTTTACATCTCCACAGCAAGCAGTAACCAGACTAAACTAAGCCATAAATCCAGGAATGCATGGGAAAAGAGCAAATTAAAATGTGCTATACTTGGCAGGTTCCTTTGCAAGCGTAGCACTCGTGAAAGGTGACATTAACAGCCCTAGCAGCTGAAGGCCGCTCTTTCTTCCAGAGCTGGGATAGCACAAGCAGGAGCAGCAAAGCCTTCCCTAAAAGCACTCCTTTCCTCTCCCAGAAGGGTTTTGCCTTGGGTGCAAGAGCTGCTGTGGCACTGTGAGCCCGTGTCCTCCCTGCTGGCAACTCAGGATGAGGAACCCACCACGAATCACCCCCAGACAGGCCAGGGGTGGGGGCAAACCAGAAGTCCCCCCACAGGGAGCTTTGGCCACGAGCAAAGCAGGAGCTTTCCCCACAGCTCTCCATGCAAGCCCCACGCAATGCACGGTGCCTGCTGCTCGTTTCCTAGGTGGACAATTAGCACTAATTTAGCTGCAATGGGAGAGAAGCCACTGTCAGAGTCATCCTGCTGCTGCCTCCAACGCGTGATGGGCTGGAGAGCTGAAGAGCATCCCTTCCCCAGCCCTCCCCTCCTCGGGAATCCACCTACACCAGGGCGACAGCGTCTTAATTCCCGCACAGAAAAATAGTGAGAATTAATTTGTCAGTGTCAAATTATGCCTTTGGATGCGCGTGTTCACCTCGCACGGACTTCAATGAAAGCCTGGCCTTCACCTGTGCCGACGTGGGCCTTCGGTGTCCGTAGCGTGCTTTGAAGCCGGGCGGCGTTGGGAGGTGTGAGATGCTCGGAGCAGCGAGCTCAGCGCCGCGGCGCGCAGGCAGCGAAGTGAAGCGCACACAACGGGCACAACGCGGGATGTCAGAGCCTGCAACTTCATTACGAGTCGGAGAGGAGATCAAAGGAAGGAGTTCTCAGCTTAAAAAACGGGAAGATATGTTTTAAGTTTCCAAGAAACCGCAGAGTTCGCTGTTACATGAGCGTAAACGTGCGATTTTGGAAGCAGCGCAGAGCTGCCATGCGCCAGCCTCTCATCCATACGACACAAAGTCCTGTTTGTGCCCAAACCTCCACCAAGTTGATCAAAGCCGTTCCTCCCTGCATGCGGACCCCCCAGCCTGTTCACGTACAGCTCACGGCCGTCCTGTTCACACTTGTCCCTGACATACTTGACTTAAACCCAGAGGAGCCCAGCCACACACCCCCTGCACAAGCCAGACCAAGTTGGTTCACTCAAAGCACTCGAGATGAAGGCAGGAGCAGCCTCCAGCCTGGCAAGGACCGGACCCTGAACTAGATGGGATTTTCCCCCTAAAAAAAAGGGCCGTTCCTGCCGCAGCTGCAGGTTTCAGCTCCGCTGTGGCCACCCAGGCAAACGAACGCCCACGGTGCCAGGGTGCCCACCGTGTCGGCAGGTGACAGCAAACCGGGAGGAGCAGTCGGTGCTGGGGAGGCTGGAGAAGTGACGCGGCCTCGTGGAGGCCAACACCACGTCCTGCCCCTGGGGGTGAGCAGCTGGAGAGCAACCCCGCGGGAAGGGTCCTGGGGGTCCCGGTGGGACATGATGCTGGGGCAGGAGCACACGATGGATGGGGAGATGCAGAGGGAGCTGCTTTGTTCAGCCCAGAGAATAAAAGGGGAAGGGGAGGGCTCGCTGCTGTCTGCGCATCCCAAATGGGAGGGCGCAGACGAGATGGAGCCTGACTCTTACAGGAGCGTGGTGAGAGGCAACTCATCAGCCCAGAGCCTGGGACAGCACTTCCTACCGCAGTAAAACTGCACGGAAAGGGCACACTCCAAGTCAGATGAATCTTACAAGCACCTCTCTTTTATGCTTTATGGAAGCATACCACACTAGCTGAAGATTAGACCGACCCATTTTCAAAAAAAAAAAAAAAAAGAACAGGTGATTATTTTTCCTCCCTGTCACCAACTGCAAATAGGAGCTGGAAATCAAAGAGCCATATATAAAAATTTAACACTTCTAAGATGCTTGCCAGCAAGTTCTTTGTACTTAATGATTAGACTTTCCAAGCAAACATGTCTTTTGATGATACAGTTGGTAGAACCTAAATAATCCAAGAAGGCAAATTAAGGATCATTTTCTTCACTTTTAACTTGAGTTAGAGTACAGCACTGCTTCTCTGACACTGCTCCACAAATCTGCTAAGAGCCTAACACCCTTACTAAAGAACAATCACTCCTCACTTTGGGACAGAGAATCCTAAATTATCCATAGCAGCACTGCTGGTCCATGCCCAGAGCCAGGTCTGCGACCTCGGTTCAGCCTGGGTTTCGCCTGACACCAGCATTTCACAGGAAAGCTGCTTTTCCCTCTCTGAGGTGTTGGGGGCTCAGCAAACCCGCGAGGGACGCAGGAACCTCTCAGGACAGGGAGCACAGCACCGCACAGACAGGACCTTACATCCACCCGCTGCTCTTTTTCCTCCCCTCACGTAGGATATTTCACAAGCATGCTTTTACTCACTGATGGCCGCTGCCCCACATCATAGGGGCAACACACATCACCCTAAAAACCCCCACGCAGCAAACTCCTGTGCCCCCTTTTACTCTCCTGCCCCTGAAGCTGCTCCAGGAGGGACTCGACACCTCCCTCGCTGCTCACCCGGGGGCGATGGCCCAGCGCTGCCCAGTCGGGCTGCTCTGCCTGCGCCCCCCAGGCCCAGGCTGCTTACTCGAGGGGTAATTTTAGTATTTTCCATGGAGCCTGCAGAGCCCCTTGGCTGAGAGCCCTGGCAGGAGCGAGCAGCAGCCCAGCGCGGCGCTGGGAACGCCATCTCCTGGCGTCCTCTGCCTCCAGCCAGCGAGGCAGCCGCGGCTGAGCTGACCCCACCGTGCACAGGTTGGTGGCCAAGCTCAAGGACCCACGCCACATGGGGACACTCGGCTGGTCCCAGCACGTGCTCACACGACAGCACGAACATCCCGCATCCTCTGCGGGAGCCTGAAGCAGAGAGGGGATCTCCGGGATGCTTCGCATCGCTGCTGCACACCTGCTCGAGAGCCTCCAGCAGCCCCCACGCTCCCACCTGCGATGGCACCCCAGCTTCACCCGGAGGGCTTTGAGCACCTCTCAGAACACGAGGCCAGGCTCCAACCAGCTGCCAGGAGTTTAACGCTGGGGTCTCTGGCGTTTGCATCCCCTCTGAGAGCGGCTCTGCAAAGGGGGCTCTCAGCTAAGAGGCAACGTGGCAGCAAAACCCAGAGCAGGCGCCGCTCCGTCACTGGGAGCCATCACGTCTGCTTGCCTCCAAATAAACAGCCTTCGCACAAGAGGGAAAAAGCATATGGGGAGAAGCCTTGGCAAGGCTGGAGGTCTGGCGATCAGCTCCTTGGAGCTGCTCTGCCACTGGCCTGAAAGAACAACTCCATCAGCTGCAGCAAGCAGACCTTCTGCTTCCCCCAATTCAGAATTCATCACAGGCTCAAATACAGACACTCCAGGCTTTTTCCTGCTTTAATTATTTAAAAATCCTAACTCTGACTGTTTATTTTCATGGACTGTTACTGCATTCAATTATTTTAAGACCAAAAAAAAAAATATTTGAAGCCTCTCCCTCATTCTGCTACTGAAGTTTAATTCACTCTAATTATTTCATATTACTTAGACTATAATAGTTTCATAATTTCTAGTATATTAAGCACTTAATACGTTGTGTCATTTGAAGTCGCACATTAAATTCAGCAAAGTACATTTTAATGAGAGCTAAGTAGTGTGAAAATATTAATACAAGGCAAGAGTTGATTTTTGCACCCACGCTGGTACGCGCCGGTGCCACGCGCAGCGTGCCGGGCAGGTGAGTGCCGGGGAGCAGCAGGGACACGGCCCCGGGTGCCTGGAGATGGGAAAAGGGGAGCAGGGAAGGGATGGGGCCCTTCCGTCACCCCTCTCCTGGGACTCCAAAGAGGAGCCCCTGGGGGTGCTGCAGCACGCTTCTCCCCGCAACGAGGGATGGGAGCTGGGGCAAAAACCTGCGTGGTTCCCCCCTAGGGTCGCCCTGCACCACTTCCAGCCCCCAGGGGAGCAGCAAACCCTAGAGAGCGGCAGGGGAAGCACTCGAGGAAAGTCTCGGCTGCCCCCCCCGCAAGCTCCCAAGGCCCAGCCACCCCATCCCCACGAGCCACCAACCTCTCGGCACGCAGAGCTCGGCTCTAACTTTCTATTTACTTCTTTGCTAGAGCCTCCCCAGCTCAGCACCCCCCCCGCGCCCCTGCAGGACCCCCCCCTTCCCGCAGCCCCCCCCCCCCCCGAGATATCCCACCGGGGTCACGCACCGCAGGCACCTGCTCGGGTCTGTCCCAGGAGAAGTCCTCGGAGAGTTCCTCAGAGCCTCGCTGGGGCCCCGAGGGGAGCCCAGGGGAGGCGGCCACCCCCTCGACCCCCGTTTTTGTACGCGGCCGCCCCCGCCCCAGGTGACGCCGGGCAGGTGCGGGGGCACCGCCCCCCCCTCGCCCTGTCCCGGCCCGGCCCGGCCCGGTTCGTCTCGGTTCAGCCCCAGGCCCGGCCCCCTCTGCCCCGGCCCCTCCCGGTCGCTTCGGTGGGGAGAGCCCCCGGACCCCCCAAAACCACTCCCGAAGCCCCCTGCCCGCCGGGGGGGGGCTGCACCGCCGGCTCTGCCCACGCGGTGGCGACGCAGCCCCGCGGATCCCGGGATGCTTAATGAGTGTGAGCCGCTAATTGCGGCAGCTCCGCGCTGCGGGACCGGGCAAGGCGCGGCGCACCCCCGCCGACCCCGAACACCCTCTCACCCCCCCCATACACACACCCCCGGCCTCCGTCGGTGCCCCCACCCCCGGTCCCGACCCCCGGGGGCTGCTCCCGGTACCGCAGCCCGGGGGCGTCGCGGGACCCCGGCTCGCAGCCCCTCTCCCTGGGCCGACCCCCGACCCCCTGCCGCCGGGGGGGTGGGAGGTTTGGGGGCGGGGGGAGGGCCGTGCTGGGTTAATCCTGGGCTGGAACCAGGTATTTCGGGCTAATAGGTGTGCGAGCCCCCTCCCAGCCCGCTCCCGGAGCTCATTAACGTAATACTTTCATGTGTGAAACGAGCATATAAATGGGCATTAATGAGCTCCCGGCTGCGGCGAGGAGGAGGAGGGGGGAGAGGGGAACCTGGCGGGGGAGCGGGCGGCCCCCCCCCCGAGGCTGCAGAGCCGGGGCCGGACCCCCCGGGCCCGGGGAGGCACCGCCGGAGCCCCCGGGATGCGCTCCCCGACGGGGCGGCCCCGTCCGCGCCCCCCTCACCGGGGCCGCGCGGGGCCACCGCGATCCCCACCCCCCCCCCTCCCCGCGCAGTGCCCGCGGGGACCCCACGGCCACGACCCCCGGGGACGGCCCCACGGACCAGGCGGCTTCGTAAAGTCGGCTTTTATTAAAGAACCCAAACCGCGTACAGAGGTGCCTCTCCCTCGAGCGGGCGAGCGCGGTGGTGTCTCTGTCTGCGGAGTCGCGAACCGCCCGTTAAAGTGCTGTTACATCCATAAATGTACGGGGGGGGGGGGAGGAGGGATGGGGGGGGGGGGGGGCGAGGGGGGAAAATAAAATATACATCATAAATAAATAAAAATCCAACAAATACTGTACCAAGAGAATCACAGTACATTTATATCCATTGCACATAGCCACTTTTGTTTCCAGTCTGGACGAGGGTGGAAGAAGCGGACACACAGGGAGGGAGGGGAAGACGCGGAGCGGGGGGGGGGGGCCCGGGGGGCGCGGGGCGGAGGCGGGGGGGGGGCACGGCGGCCCCCCCCCCCCCTGCCGTCCCGGGGCCTCTCCCCGCCGTATTGCCAGTCCGAGAGGGCCGAGCTCCGAGTCCTCTATGTACAAGTGTCTCCTCGTGGAAATGGCTTGTGTGGGCTCTGCCCTCGGCTGCTGCGCGCCGCAGGGCGCATGGCTTCGGGGGGGGGGGGGGGGGACGACGACGACGACGACGACGACACCGGGAGGGGGGGCTCACTGGGGCAGCAGCGGCGGCTTGAAGGAGCAGTTCCCCGTGCAGTGCCGCGGGGTCAGCATTTTGCAGGAGAAGTGGTGCAGCGCGTCGTGGGCCTCTGCAAAGCGGCAACGCCGTCACCCCACCGCCGGGAGGGGTCGTGGGGGGGGGGGGGGGGGAGGTCGCTCCCTCCTCCTTAGACGGCTGAGCTCCCCCCACCCCCACCCCGTGCTGCCCCCGGTACCTTTCAACTTCTGCTGGATGGCGTAGCGCGCTTTCCTCTCCTGGTCCAGCTCGTTGCACAGCGTATCTGGGGGGGGGGGGGGGGGGGGTAAAGCATCACAACGGGGCTGGGGGGACCGGGGTGCGACCGCCCCGTCGGGGGGAGCGGGCTGCGCGGCCGGGGGGGCAGCGCGGAGGGAGGAGCGGGGGGCGGGCGGGGGGGGGGGGGGGGGACGGCCGGGCACCGCTCCCGGCTCATTTTGCGGCTCGGATTTTAATTTTTTCCATTGAAGCCGGGAGGGAAATCGCTGCCTTCGGAAGGTTCGCATCGTAACGACGCCTCGCAGCTCGCGCTGCCGAGGGAATCGGAGCGCACGGGAGGGTGCGGAGGGAAACAGAAAGAGGCGCAAATTAAAAACAAAACAAAACAAAACAAAACAAAAGGGAGAAAAAAAAAAATACCTCGGACGATCTGGAGCTGCTGCACCATCTCCTCGCGGTACGCCAGCTCCCGCTTCATCTGGTCCTGGAAGTTGTCTGCGGGGCGGGGGGGGTCAGGGCCGCCCGCCCCCGGCCCGGCTCCCGCTGCCCGGCGCGGGGCGGGCGGGGGGCAGCGAGGGGGGCTCGCCGGTACCTTTCAGGCTCTGGAAGTCCCTCTCCAGCTTCTTCCTCAGCTCCATTTGCTCCAGGACCAGTTTTTGCAACTCGTCTGTTTAAAAATACACGGCGGGGTCGGGGGCAGCCCGCGCCTTCCCATATGGAGGCGGCTCAGCGCGGCGCTAATCGCATTACGTTACATTAATCACAGGAGTTAATCACTCCTGCCGAAAACCTAAATACCTCGAGCCGCGAGGAGACGCCGGGGGGTCCCTCCTGCCCGCCCCCGGCCCGGCCGGAGGGGGCGGCCGCAACGGGCGCCGTCGGGGCGCAGAGCTCCGCGGAGCGGCCGCCCCCCCCAGCCCGCCCCGTCGGGGGCCGCCCCCCCCCGCCTCACCTCGGGCCAAGTTTTCGATGTCCTTTTCCACCAGCTGCGTCCCCGCCATGTCCATGCCGAGGCCGTCCTCTCCTGCGGGGTCGGGGGCGCGCACGGGGTCAGCGCCGCCGCCGTCGGGGGAGCCGCGGCCGCGGAGAGCCCCGCGGAGAGGCCGGCGCTTACCTCTGTCGGTATTTACAGGGCTGGGATGCGAGACGTTCCTTTGGTCCTGATAGGATTTTCTGGTCTCTAAATCCTCTGCCGTCGAGTGATTGTCTTCTTTATCTTGCTCTTAAAGTTAATAAACCGCTTTTCAACCATAAGCAATGAAAGTATGGTCCTGATATATCCTTAATTACATAATTAAGGACAAAGCCCTCGTTAAGGCCTTCTTAGCGGACATCCTAATCGCTTTGCCGCTGGAAAGTAGCTTGCTGCCGGGAGCTCGGCCCCGCCGCGCCGCGCGGCCCCGCAGCCCGGCCCCGCAGCCCCGGCCCCGTCCGACGCCGCCGGCGGGGGCACCCTCGGGCCCGGCGGGGGGCCTCGGCCCGGCCCCTCTCCGGAAACCGTTTGCTCTCGCTATTCTCCCTTAAGCCCCCCAAAACGAAAGCGACGGCTGGGGCGCCCCCCCGGGGCCGAGCGGCGGGGGGAGGCGGTGCCCGGGGCCGCGCCGTCGATGGGCACCGCGCCGCCACCCCTCCGGGGCCCCGGCCGGCAGCCCCCCAGCCCCCGCGGCGCGCTTTACCCTTGGCCTCGGGGGTGCACAGGTAAGCGGCCGAGGCTCCCAGGGAGGCGGTGGTCTTCAGCGCCTGCAGGTGCTGCTCCCCCCGCTCCGGCGCGTACACCTACAAAAGAGCGAGTCAGGGCCGGGGGTGTCCGGGCAGAGCCCCCCCCCCCCCGGGGCAGAGCCCGCCCGGCCCCGCACCTCGTAGGCGCTGCCGCTGCTGCTCCGCTCGGGGCTGCCGTCGGGGGGCTGGCCGCCCTCCTCCGCCGCCGCCTCGCCCGCTTTCTCCTCGGGCCCGTCGGTGGCGGCGGGCAGCGGCTCCTCGGGCCCGGCCAGCAGCCGGGGCGGCGGCGGCTCCCGCTCCTCCGGGGCCGCGGCGGAGGCGGCGGCGGCGGCGGCGGCGTCCTCGTCGTCGTCCTCCGGGAAGCGGTTGGACTCCACGTCCACCTCGGGCTCCTCGGCCGTGTCCCCCCCGGGGGAGAGCGAGCGGTAGCTGGAGCTGCCCTCGCTGAGGAAGTCCGGGGAGAGGTAGCCGGGCCCGCGGGCGGCCCCGCCGCCGCCGCCGTACGCCTCGCGGGTGCCGTAGAGCTTGGCGATGCTCTCGGTGTCCTTCACCACCGGGCGGAAGGCGGACAGGTAGCTGCCCTTCCTGGGCAGGGGCAGCGGGCCGAGCAGCGCCTCGTCCCCGGAGCGCTCCTCCTCGCCGGCCGCCCTCGACAGCGCGCTGGAGCAGCGCTCGCCGTCGGCCCCGGAGCCCTCCTGCGGCGTGGCGCTGCTCCGCCCGCTGCCCGACGGCTCCGAGCCCTCCGGCTCGCCGTGCCGCCCCGCCAGCCCCGACGGCTCGGCCGCCGCCGCCGCCGCCGCGGCCGCCGCCGCCACCACGACGGCCGTGACCGCCGCCTTGGCCTGGCTCTGCGCCGGGTAGGGCGGCACGGGCAGGCTGCCGGCGGCCGGCCAGAACATGGGGAAGGACGGGTAGACGCCGCCGTCCTTGGCGGCGCCGGGCTGGTGCGGCGGCTGCGCCGGCTGGTGCGGGTGCGGGTGCGGCGGCCCCCAGAACATCCCCGACGGCAGCGCGCCGCCCTTGCCCGGCTCGCCGCCGCCCGCGCCGCCCAGCGCGTCCTCCTGCTTCTTGGGGCACAGTCCGAAAGCGGCGGCCGGGAAGCCGTACGGGTGGGGGAAGAGCGGCGGCGGCAGCTTCTGCAGCATGCCGAAGCCCTTGCTGGGCACCGGGATCACCGGGTAGCTGCGCACCGCGCCCGCCCCGCCGTGCGCCCCCGCCGCCCCGCCGTGCGCCGCGGGCAGCCCCAGCGCTCCGCGCTCGCCCGCCGGCTCCTGCCCGCTGCAGCGCAGGCTCTTGTGCGCCGGGGCCAGCTCGGGGCCGGCGGGAGGCGGCGGGTGCAGCGAGGCCTTGGCCGCCGGCGAGCCGCCGCCGGGGCCGGCGGCGGGGGCGCCTTGCAGGGAGAAGGTCCGCTTGCGGGTGCCGCCGTTGAACATGGCCTTGACATCCTCCCAGGCGTGCGACAGCTCCTCCGTGGCCGTCTTGTCGCTGAGCTTGAGGTGGCGGCGCCACGAGTTGAAGTTGGCGGCGTCGGGCTGCGTGTACTTGGAGTCCGGGGTGCGGTGCGAGTGGAAGATGAACTTGTTGGGGGAGAAGTACATGCTGCAGTAGCTGCACTTGATGCACTTGGCGCGGGAGCTGTTGTAGCGCGCCGGGATGAAGCTGCCCCGCGAGCCCCAGGCGCACTCGTGCACCACGTCGAAGGCGAAGTTCTCGGGCAGCTTGGGCGGCTTGTGCTCGCCCAGGAAGGACTTGCAGAGCCGCTCCGCCTCCCGCTTGGTGATCATGCCGCAGCGGCGGGAGGAGATGGGCATGGCCCCGGCCCGCCGCAGGATCTCCAGCTGCACCGGCGTGCACTGCACGCAGGTGATGCCCAGGGCCACCCGCCGGTTGTGGATCTCATTGTAGCTGTAGTTCTTGAGCAGCGTGTTGGAGATCTGCGCCAGGCACAGCCGCTCCTGCCCGTCGATGACCAGGGACACGATGGGCACTCCGTACAGAGAGGTCTCACCCACTTGGTTGGGCTTGAGGGTATTGGAGCCCTGGTACGGCTGCAGCTCTTGCTTTGAATTTGGGGAGGAGCTTGCATCTCTCCCATTTCCCATCTGACTGGCGATCGCCTCCATTCCCCCCAAAACGCCCCTGCAAAACAAAATCGGGGAAAGGCGCGGGTTACCACCGCTCCCGGGGCCCCGCCGCCGCCGCCGCTCCCATCCCGGCCCGGCCCGGGGCCGCCGCGCGTCCCCAGCGCCGCCGGTACCGGCCCCGCCGCAGCCGGGCGGCCCCGGGAGCCCGGGGGGGCAGCGGCCGCCCGGGGCAAGGACGGCCCGGGGGGTGCGGGGGGACCCCGCTGCTCGCCCCGGGGGGGGTCGAGCCGCGTCCCTTTGTGCCGGCTCGCCGAGCCGTGCCGGGCCGTGCCGAGCCGAACCGAGCCGGGCCGTTGCGGGGAGCCCCGGGAGGGCTCCAACGAAAGGCACCGGCGGAGGCTGCCGGCGCGTCCCGGCGCGTCCCGGCGCGTCCCGGCGCGGCGGGGCCGAAACTTGCCGCTCGGAGCGGGGCGGGCGCCCCTTCTCCCGGTGCCGGCGGATCAGGGCCCGGGGCGGGCAGGAGCCTCCGCACGGAGCCCGGGGGCGGGGGACGACAACAAACGGGCTTAGCCGGGCACTAAGCGGCTTCCGCGGCCATCACGCGAACCGCCGGGAGCGGCTCCCCGGGACGCGCCCGGCCCCGCGAGCCCCCCCCCCCCGGCCCCCCGCCGCCCCGCGGCACTTACCGGGGCGCCGAGCCCGGCTGGACGGGCGGCCGGGCGGGCTCTCCTCGGGGCTAGCGGCCGCCGCGCAGCCCCGGAGCTCCGCTGCCCGCCGCCGGGGCCGCCATCCGCCGGGGGCCGCGCTCCGCCGAGCGGCGGGCGGGCGGGGGGGGCGCCCCGGCTCCGGCCCCGGCCCCGGCCCCGCCGAGCCGCCCCCGCGGGGAGCCGGGCGGGCCTCGGGCACCCGCTGAAGGCTCCCGGCCGCTCTCCGGGGCCGCCGCCCGCCCCGGCGCCGCGTCCGCCCGGGCGAGATGCAACAAGAGCGAGTGGCCAGCCGCGCCGCCGAGGGAGGATCCGGAGCCGTACTTGGAGCCGCCGCACATTGATCCGGTGACAGCTAAAATAACGGGAAGACACACCCACTTAGCACCAGCATATTTACATTAACTGCCTCCGGGACCCCGCGGCCGTCAATCACCGACGCGCTCCAGTCAATCACGGCGCGGCTCTCAGGCACGGGGGGGGGCGCGGGGGGCCGCCACCGAGCGGGGACCCGCCCGGGCTGCCCGAGGTAAGAGCGCGGCCCGGCCCCGGCCCCACCTGCGCGGGGCTCCGCCGCCCCCCCCCCGCGCCCCCCCCGCGCCCCCCGGCAGCCGCCGCCGGGAGGGGCTCGGCGGGGGCACCCGCGGGGGGCCGCGGCTCGTTGCGAGTTGGCGAGGGGCGAGGGAGGCAACGAAAAGAGGAGCCCGGGGGGGGCGGCGAAGGGGCCCCATCGAAATCGCCGCCGCGCTGCTCCCGCCGGGCCCCCCCCGCCGCCGCCGCCCCGGGGCTGAGCGCTCCGCCGGGGCTGCGCGGCTGCGGGACCGGCTGCGGGGGGATGCGGGCGGGGATGGGAGGAGGGGGGGGGGGCACCGGGCCGGCAACGAAATCGCCGGGCGGAGGCGGCGGGGGGGGCACGGCCGCGGGTTTTCGTTCGCTCCGGGGGCCCCCTCCACGCCGGCAGCACCGGTGGCCACCGGAGCGGGGTGGGGTGGGGGGGACCCCAGGTCCTACCGGCGCGGAGGGGGCCCCGCAGCCGCGTCTCCGCCCTGGGTGGGTTCCCGCATGCAGCGTTCGTCACGGCCACATTAATTAAACTGTAATTAATCATCGCGTCCGGCCGCGATCGGCGCAATTACACTGATCAAACAGAAGTTAATAACGGCGCGGATCGCCCCCAGCTATCACTTCTGTCCCCGGCGCCGGGAGGATGCGGCGGAGCCGGCGCGGAGCGAAACGCAGGTGCGGAGCCGCCGATGCCGCGGTCCCGGAGGCTGCGGGGCCGGGGCCGACCCCGCTCCGCGCCCCCGCTCCCCGCAGCACGGGGCCGGAGCGCGGCCGCCGCTCCCCCCGGGGCCCCGCCGCGCCGGGGGGCCGGGACGCCCCGTCGGGGGGGGGGGGGACACGGGATGGGTGCTGCCGGCCGGGCCTTGCAGCGCGGCCTTCCCGCGGTGATGGCAACCCGAGCCGGTAATTATTCCTCGCCTTTTAATTATTTATCCGCTCCCCGTCCTCCAGCCGGGCGGACGCGGGAGCCGGCGGCGGGAGACCTGGCGGCGCTGCCCCTCTCGCCGCCGGCTCCGGGTGGTCCCCGGGGGCTGGATGCCCGCAGCGCCTGCCGAGCCCCCCCTTCTCCGGGCCGCGGCAGCCCGGCTCCGGCCCCTTTTGCTGCTCCTCGCCGGGCTGCGAGGCACCGGCGGCCCCTTCCCGGGCTGGATGGGGGGCGGCGCGTCGGGGGTCCCCAAGGGGCCGGGGGTTGCGGCTCTGCCCCGGCCCCCCCGGCCGTGCCCCGGCCGTCCCCGCTCCCCGCAGGGCTCCGTTCCCCGCACGGCCCCGCTCCCCGCACCGGAGCCGGCCGCGGCCGCCCCGACAGCGCGGAGCCCCGGGCCGGGGAAGCTCCGCTCCGGCCCCGCCGCTCCGGCCGCTCTCCCCGCCGGCGCCCCGCTCCTCGCCGTTTCTTTTAACAGTTGAATTGACTGCAGTTTTTGTCAGTTAATTAGGTTTAATTTACATAATTAGTACAGTATAAAGAGTATTGGGGATAATCAGGAGGTACGTCTCGCTTACTGTGTAAACACGGATTCGGAATTAAAAATCAGATGTAATTAAGGCGTGTGCGCGCGGCTTTTAATTGTAATGAATTTCTAATTAACGCTCAACGATCGCCGCACGCGAAAGCCGGGACGTTTGCGGGCGCCGCCGCCGCCCCGGGCCCCCCCCCCCCCCCCCGGGTCCCCCCCTCCCGGCCCGGGGGTGCGCGGCCGCCGAGGGGCTGCGGGCAGGGAGCTGCGCCCCGACGGGACCCCCGCGCCCGTGCCGCTGGCGGGCGAGGCCGGCGGATAATTTAGGTTAAAACTTAGGGAGCCGTGTCACGGGTGTATAAATAAATAATCACCCGGGGCCGGCCGCGAAAGGCCCTTCTCTCCTGGAGGGCTGCGCCGAGATTGCCACATAAATCACGGCGGTCTAATTCAGTGGAAGTTTAATAAACGCCTCCTATTGGAAATGAATGTTCCCCATTTAACAGTTGTATCAGCACCATATAAAACCATGACCCCAATAAATTTAATTTTAGAGGCCGATCAATCCGGGCTTCTCTCTATCGATCCGCAGCGGCTCTGCGCATTTACAGCCTCTTCCGCGGCCCTTCCCGGGGAGGCGGGGGGGGGAAGGAGCGTTTCGATTAGACTCTTTATTAGGAAAAGATTGCTCCGAGAGGCCTGAAAATTAAACGGTGACATTTTAATTACTGGACATTGACAAAGGAAGCGGGCGGCGGCTCTCTGCAAGCCGGGCACACTCCGCCCGCCCCGACGTGCTCAGCTCCCGCTGGGCGGGGGGGGCGCGGGGGTACCCTCGGGACCCCCTCCCAGCACCCTGGCCGTGACCCCCCCCCCGGCTGCTCCCCCCCCCCGATGTCCCCCCTTTCTGCACCCCCCCCCCCCCGGCACCCCCTTGATGCTCCTCAGCCCCTCGCCCCCCTCTGCTTTCCCACCTCGCCCCCCGACGGCAGCGCTGCCCCTCACCTTTGCGACCCCCCCGAACCTCCCGGGCCCCGCCTCGGGACCCCCCCCGCCCATTTCTTCGGGGGCTGCGGGGCCGTTCCCGAGCTCCCGGCACCCCGCAGCTGCGGCCCCCGACGGGCCGGGCCGGGAGGCGCCTCCCCTGCAGCTTTGTCTCCGCTGCCACGAAGTTTCCCTCCCCCCCCACCCCCGCGCCCCAACAAGCCCCCAGCCAGCCCCCGCCACCCATTTGCCATTAAGCGGCTCCGGGGCTGAGCGGCTCCTTCTAAACCTTGAACTTTCGCTGCAGGACGCCGCGGCGAGAGCAGCCGCAGTGGGGGGGGGACCGGCGAGGGGGCAGCCGCTCTGGTAGGCAGTGAGGCTGACCCCATAAATCCCGGCTGGGCGCACCCCGGTGCTTTATGGCCGTCCCTTTACTGGCTGGAGGTAAAACAGCCTCGGGGCAGCGCGGCAGCCACACCGCAGCACTCCCGCTGCAGCCTCCTGCAGCCCAAAATATTTGGAGATATATTCTTTTTTTTTTTTCTCTTTTTTTTTTTTTTCCTCCCCCACCAGACTTTCACCCACCTGGCACTGCAGCACCGCCAAGCTGGGTGAGCGGGGTCAGGCTCTGATCCCTCTGGATTTGTGCCCCGCGAGTCCCACGGCTTGAAAAGTCCCCAGTGGAGGCTGAGGATGGGTTATCCAAAAATAACTGCTGTGACTCAGCACCCCACCGCCACGCCGCGGGGCACGGCTCCTGCTCGGTGCCACAGAGCCCCTCCGCTGCCCAGGGCCCGGCTCCTGCTGCTGCCCCCTCAGCTGGGGCTTTTGGGGTCAGGCTGGTTCTGCTCAGGGCAGGGGGGGGCTGTGCGGGGCAGGGGGGCTGAGGGAAAGTGGACAAAAGGGCGTTGTGCAGGGCTGCAGCCCTGCTCCTGTGCCGCAGCAGGCAATGGAAAGCCACCCACAAATAACCTCACACAACAGAAGAGGGACCCTGAGCATCCTCTGGAGAAGCTGGGAGTCCGGAGCTGCTTGTTCTGCGGCTCTCCAGGTGCTGGGGATGTCTGTAACGCCTTTAACTCGGCACCGTCAGAGCCCATCGGGTGCCAAGCCCTGCACAGGCCGGGTCCTGGCAGTGCTCCTTAAGTGGGGTCTCACCCGTGGGGTCTCACCCGTGGGGTCTGCTGGCTGCACACCTTCGTGCGAGCAGAGGACGAGGCTCTGCACAAAGACGCTTTGTCCCCAGGAGGCCGAGCCGCTCTGCGCCTTGCGGAGCTCTTGCAGGGAGCAGCGCGGGGGCCGCCTGCTTCCAAATCCCTGCAAAGGCAAAGGATTTGCGGCTCCGATTCCCTGAGCCCGAGGGTGCCTCCATTGCCCTTGGCCCCTGCGCTGCGGGGAGCAGCCCCTGGCAGTGACCCCCCCCGAGCCGACTGCTGGCTGGGGGCACCGTGGCTCCTGCAGCAGCCCCCGCCTGCCTCCTCCCTCCTCTTCCTCTCCGGCTGAGGCCGCAGCCTGCCTGGGGGCCATGGGTGCAACCCTGGGGCTGGATGCTGGTGGCTCCCCTCTTCCATCCCGCCCCAAGGCAGCAGGAGCATGGATGGGTGCTGAGCGTGGAGCGTGCAGCACCAGCACCAGCATCATTGCACCCCCCCCCCACCCCCAGGCAGCCCAAGCCCCCCGCCACCAGGCAGCAGCTCCTGCCCTGAGCCTTCGCTCTCAGCCAGCAGGTTCGGCTCCCTGCAGGCTAGATTATTTTATTTTCCGTTGCCGCAAAGACCCAAATTGTCAGGTTTTGCTTCAGACATGCCCCCCATGCTCCCTGCATCATGGAAAGGGTCCCCCGCGGTCCATCCCCTTCCCCTTGCTGCCTCCAGTTAAACTTTCCCTGTAGGACCACAGAGCTCCACGAGCTGCTCCCGGATTCCACGCTCCGGTTTCCTTTTGCTCTCTGATGTCAGAAGGATCGAACGAAGCTCCTCAGCGCTGTTTCCAGTGATTGCTCGGTTATTAATACGAGCGGGCAGCAGGTCGGTGCTGTCCCTGCCCGACAGACGTTAAAGCCCACGGCGAGGGACGGGCTGGGGACAGCACGCAGCCCTCGAAGCCGCAGCCGGCCGCAATCCCCACTTTGTGGTTTCTTTGCCAGATGTAAGCGTGCACGCAGACACACACACACACGCACGGGGCAGCTTTTCAGGCTGTTATTCAGAAAACAAAGCCTGCCACTTTCCCTTTGGAAAGCTGACAGCAGGATGGACTTGGCCACAGGACACGAGAAACAAAATCTTTTCTAATTCTGCGCCGCATTTAAGGGCGAACCACCCCGGGCTCGTCTCAGAGGATGAGCTTCACCTGGCAAGGATCACAGGCAGAGAAAACTGGAACAGTTGAGGCCCTGGCACCGACGGGCATGCTCAGTTTTTCCCAGAGCCTGGGGGCTCCTCATACACCCCCCGGTACCGCTATGACTTAGGGGGGGGAGAGGCGACAAAGCACAGCGGGGCTGGTGTGGGGCTACCGATGGAGTCCCCATGAGGTGGTAAAATGAGGAATGGGACTGGGGGGGGGTAAAGGGGGGAGTTAATGCACCTCTAGCAGCCACTGCTGTGACTTGGCCGTGGGGTGTATCTGTGTTGCATTTTCCAGAAGGTTTTCAGCCAAGAAAAGCCCCGAGGCAGAGCCCCGGCAGTGGCAGGAGGGAGGAGCAAAGGGGAACAGCGGCCTCCATCCCCCGGCAGCCCCAGCTCAGCCCCCGCGCATGGAGGGCAGCACCCAGCGCCTCGAGCTCTGCCTCATGGCTGGGGAATTCTCCCTGCCTGTTCATTTCCCATCCCTGGAGCGGGTTTCAGGGCTGGGATGACGTTAGGCGCAGGGCTGGAGGCAGAGCAGCCTGGGGCTGGGCTCGCAGCAGCGCGTTGTGCATGTCCTGCTGAGAGCAGAGTCACCTCTGCGTGCGCGCAGAGCCCGGCCGAGGCAGGATTTCCTCGGCTGAAATGCAGCACAGCGGCTTGCAGGGTGCATGCCAGGGGGGCTCCTTTGTCCCTCTGCATGGGTGCCCCCCTCCCAGGCTTATCCCAGCTCCCGCCGCCCCACACAGCACCGGCGTGGGCTCAGCACCCACTTGCTGCAGGGAGAGGAGCCCAGAGGAGCAGGGACCCACCCGCCGTGGCTGGGAGCACCCAGCGGAGCTCCATCTGCCCAGATCCTGGCCCAATTTCATCGCTCCCCCCGCTACTTTGGCCCCTTGGTGCTGGTGGGCGGTGGTGAGAACGGCACAGAACCGCTCGAGTTGGGTGCTCTGGGTGCTGAGGGCTTGCACACGCGTGTGCAAAGCAGGGCCAGGACATGGGGTGGAAGGAGCCGTGCCAGGGGGCCCCGCAGCCACCCAGACCAGGGTCTTCTGGTGCCCAGGTCCCTGCGGCCACCCGGAGCCACCACCACCCCCAGGCACGAGGAGGGAGCTCGGGGAGGCCAGGACCGAATTCAAGGACTTGGGGAGGGAAAGAGGACAGAGGCCCCAAACTTCCCCACGACCGCTGGATTGATTAAGTACACTGATGAAGACGGCAAGGTTAATACACGTGCCGGTGAATTATAACACTGTCACTCTGCTAGCTGGCAGATTTTTCACGTCTCCATCAGCTGGCATCCAGCGCAGATTTTCAGGGCGACGTCTTCCCCTCCCGACCTCCCTGCCAGCGCAAGTGAGAGGAAAAGCCTTGGTTTTACTGACTTTTTAACTAAATCTGAGGGAGAGACTTTTTAACCAGAGAAAGCTAATGCAAACTGTTAGAGATAAATAAATGAAAGGGCTGCCTGTAGTCTGGTTGGCTCAAAGGGAAGAAATTTGTCTCACTTTAGAAAAAGGACCTGAAGGTATTGGTCCTGTCGACTCATTCATTGTACTGTTATCTGCCAGGGAGGTTGAGACATCAGAGCAATTAAGACAAACTTTAGTCTATAAGTTCATGCCTGCAACCTCTATACATCAAAAGAAGACAAATGATCCCTCCAAGGAAGGAAACAAATATTTTCCAGGCTGCTTCCAAAGTAACATTTAGGATTTGTAGCGGATCGGTGGGAATTTTTCACTGCGTGTTTTTCAGGCTGCTGCTACATAATAAACTACCTGAGCTTTCCTTTTAGCAAAAGTTTATTTCTAATGCAAAAACAAGCAAACAAAACCCCCAACCTCCTCCCCTGCCCACGTCGCACCAGTGCTCGATTTGCTGACCTAAACCTCCGTTTACACACCAAGCCTGCCTGTCACCCTCCTCTTCTCTGCTGTGTTTTTGCAGGAAGCACCTGAACACAAGGAGTGATTAAACGGGTGCCAACCTGTTGTGAAAACACACACAGACCCTGCAGGATTGACAAACACAGCAGAAATGCGATCGTCCTTTTTTCCTGTGCGGTAAGAGCAAAGCCAGGAGCTTTGCCCGGCGGCAGCGATGCCGCAGCAGTGAGCGGTGCTCCCCGGCTGCTGGCAGCCACCGCGCTCGCTCGTCCCCCCAGTGCCAAGCCCCTTCCCCAGCCCAGGCAGCGGGGGCACGTGGGGAGCACAGGGCCAGCTTCGCCCCTGCTGCTCGCACCTTGTCCTACATCGCCAGCAGCTCCTGTTGCGTGGTTGGGGCTGCTGGGTGCTCCCCCCACCCATCCTGCAGCTGCTTGGGCGTAAGAAAAGAAGTGATCAAGGTAGAGCGGAGAGAGGCGAGGCATTTCCAAGCAAGCCACGAACTGCCGTGATAATCAGTACAACACTGCAGCCCGATCTCTGGCCCTGAGGGCAAGCAGCACAGAACGGCTTGTGCAGTTCTGTTTCCCCCACGAGGTCAGGGGATGCTGTGAGCCTGTGCCATGCTCTCAGCCTCCTCGTGCATGCGGCAGCGGCACCTTACAGCCACTCTGTGCTGCTGCCAGCTCCCCGTGCCCGCCTGGTGCTCCCCTTGTAGGAGAGGGCTGCCCTCGGTTGCTCCCTCTGCACCTCAGCAAAGCCGCCACGTCGGTGGGACGAGGGCTGAAGTCACCTGCCTGCACACGTGGAGCACCCCGAGGTGCTTGAGCCACGGCTGGGTGCTCTCTGCGCAGAGCTGGGCGCTGCCTTTCCTGCGTGGCTCTCCCAGCAAGCCCGAGCCACAGCAGCAAGCACCCGGGAGCACAGAGCACCGCCCGCCACATGAGAGCACGACTGCTGATACACCTGACACCCTTTTATTCCCTCACCTCCTCGCAGGATGGGCAAATCCGGACGCTTTCTTATTTTTTTTTCCTTAAAAAACCAAACAGTCTCAAACAAGCATTTTGTGGATGTCTGCGCTCAGAAGGGAGCCAACAACTCCTTATGAAATCCCCCAAACAGTCAGCGTGTCATTCTTACAATAGCAAAAGACTAACAGTTAAAAAATACTCTGGAGCCATGAAATATACAGTACATTCAATAAAATATAGATAAAAATACTTGCTTTAAGGCTGTGTACAGTTTAACTGAAGATTAATTTGAGGACATTAAATTGCTCAGCAATAAAAGAAATGTGTGAAGGAAATTCCTTAATGTGTGTGTATGGGAGGGAGGAAGGCATCAACAAACATCCTGAAAGATTTTGTTGATGCTTCTAGAAAATATTTTTAGCAAAATATGATCCAGAAAGACTGAGAGTCCGAAGCGAGGGACTGGTTGTGCTAGTCCCCGACGAGCTGCAGTCGTGGGCGCTGCCGTGAGCCGCCCAGCTCACTGCGGTCCTTGCGTCGATCGCCGCTCCTCCAGCATCCTGCACACCCACATGGACACCACTTCTGCGTTCCCGTCGTTGTACTGCATGATGAACGGGTGGCCCTGGAGAAAAGGACAGGCAGAGTTAGCCAAGAGAAACACAACTCTTCCTAAGAGAACCCAAATAGTTGCTTTATTATTGTCTTTTACGTTTGGAAAAAATACATTGGGACATGCTGCAGTTACATCCATAAAAATGCAATAAAACATCTATTCAAACCAGTAGGTGACTGGTCGGACTTTCAGTTGGATCCATATTATCCATGTACGTCATTTATACAGGAAAGGGAAGGCTGGGAGCACCCAAACTCTCTACTGAGGCCTTAGCCTAGCATGCCTTGAAAACACTAGGTTTTTGGTTTTTTTTAAAACGTTTTGAGCTCACCATGGTTTAGAACAGCTCCTTACTAGAACAGCCTGCTAGGCTCTTCAACTACAAAATCACATTTTAATAAGAAGATATTCTGACAAAAACACTAACCCACCAGTCTGTTTGTAGAAGTCCACGATCTCTTAGGTTTCTCTCTTTAATATCCCCTCCGTGCAACTCTCCCGCTCATTAACAAAATGCAATCCCTTGTGCAGCGGACTTGTAAGACCCTTGACTTCTGCCAGTAGGAACCTTCCTCCTCACCTTGTGTACATCCCTCACCCTTACACGGATGGTTATATGAACTACCTAGGAAAAGCGATGCCCTTCCCGGTGTTAAATTCCTCCAATTACTTGGTCAATGAGCTCTGTGCTTGCAGATGCAGCAGGACCAGGCTCCAGCCTCTGCAGCACTCAGCAGCCATCAGGAGAGGCATTGCTCATGCACACACATGCGAGCACAAGTCCTTTGGAGCGATCATTTGACAAAGAAATTGAAATCTCACCTAAGCAGAACTCCTAACAGGCCTTCAGGAGAAGCTACTGCAAGAACCAGAGTATGATGGGAAGAGGGATGACGATAAAATATTCTCACCCATGAAATTATACGGCTACCGCAGACACCGTGGAAGAGTTAGACACCTCCGAAAATCAGAACAGCATCTCAGGATTAAACAAAAATATGGCCTGCAATTTCAGCAGCCAGCTTAGGCAGCCCATGCCTCAGTCTGGCCCCATTCCTAGAGATGCGAACATGCCATCTTCAGATGAATCTCAAATGAAGTATAAAAATCCACAGGAAACCAAGTACCGCAATTACATAAACGGCTGAAAGAAAGCAATCGCCAGGAGAAACCATCACAGATGATGAAAACCTCTCCTCCAAATCACTCAAAAGCAGCTTAGTTTTTGCAACACTAAACTTCATGGTTCTCGCAAGCAGTGCCTGAAAGTAATCAGAGTCGATCTGCCGGGGAGCCCGTGGGGACGGTGACGTACATGCGGGAATTACCGGCGCGGAGCACTGCGGCGAGCGGCGGCGGTCGGCACGCTGAGAGCGAGAGCGGGTCTGACGCGGGGCCCGGGATGCCTGCGGTCGGCCGGGGTAGGATGGCACCGAGCGGAACAATGAAGAAGCGACTGGGCTAAATAGAGCACCATAAATCCTCGCAGCACCAGCTTGAAGCAATAAAACACTCGGCGGGCCAGGGCCAGCAAACGCAGGAGGCGCAGGAATAAAATACACCGTCATCTGCAAGATGCAGGCAGGAAGGGCGAGACGCTGTTGCTTCAACCCTTTGGGACGGCTGGAGTCTCAGCTACAACTTTTTGGGGACAAGTCTGAGACGTGGGGAGCCCTTCTTCGAGTCTTACCGGGACCAGCTCGGTTGCTTTCCCAGTTCACCTTGGGGAGGAAACGGAAGGAATCCTCTGGTGGAGGCACTCGGCTGAGCTGGAGGTCCACCACCAGGGGAACACCACACACAGACCATGCCACGAAGAGCTACAAACGTCTCAAGTGTTTTGTTTCACAGCACCGGCCTCTGGTGCCCTGACAGCTGCCTAACAGCCCCGGCGCTGCGCTTCTCTGAAGCACGAGCCCCTGCCAGCCACAGCCGTGCTCCAAATTTGCTCTTTTTAACTGTTACAGAAATAGATATTTTTCTCCCAATATTCAAATTTTTTGAAGCGAATTGCCTCCTTTTAGGCATGCCTGGCTTCAGAGAGCAACTTTAAGTTTGTTTGAGGGCTCTGAATTTCACATGCAGGCGGACACGTGTGAGCTCAGCCCCCGTCACTGCTGGGAAAACGGCCCGCCGAGGATGAAGAACATGCCCA
Organism: Cygnus olor; assembly: GCF_009769625.2. Taxonomy (NCBI): domain Eukaryota; kingdom Metazoa; phylum Chordata; class Aves; order Anseriformes; family Anatidae; genus Cygnus; species Cygnus olor. The sequence goes on along the minus strand of NC_049179.1, from coordinate 20,522,311 downwards.
GAGGTACCGGAGTCCATTCGAGAGCTCGGAGGATGGCAGCAGACACTTCAATGCTACCGAGAGAAGATGGATGATCTTCAAATGATGCATTTGAGTACACAGACGCTCGCGGCACTGAGCATATGGACAACGTCTTTTCCCTTCCAACACCTGGCTACTAGAAATCTTTAGCTTTGGTCTTGAATGTCTAACGTCAGGAACAACGATGGAGAAAGACTGCACCCTCTGTTTTCCTCCCTTACTGCAGATATCCCACGTACATTTAGGTTTTACTGTTTAAGTAAACAAATGCAATATGCAACGTTCCTGGTTTCGAAATATGCCTCGATTCCTACCCAGGACACAATTCGGGAGGGAGCACGACCTGGGACCTGGAGGCAGGAGTCCTGGAGTTTCTCCCCAAGCTGCCACAGACTTTCCAGCGCGACCTTCACATGGCTGCTTCATCTCCCGCAGCCTTATGGCTAAAAGGGAATACGTGATTCTGCTCTCTCATGAGATTGCTGAAAGGATCCGTGCAAGTGTGTTTTGCACAGCACTACCACGTTTTTGGCTGCAAAAGGTGCAAGACTAAGGGAAGGGCTTATTATTAGCAACACAGCCTAGAGGTAGTTGCTTTGCCTCTTACACTAAACAGCAGCCAAGGACACCAGTTAGAACTAGGGAAAAACAACTGAGCCCACAGACAAGGAAGAGCAGATGCATTGGGGCAATTAAAAAAAAGCTATTAAAAGACAGTCCGCTTCTCCCATGAATCTCCTTTACGACGGAGAGGCTCCCCGCAGAGGAGACATCTCACACCCACTACATCCTTGCAGTTACGCTGCTCACAACACGCAGGGAAAACTGCAGGCTGCGCAAGGCTCAAACCGTCAGCTAGCCACGCTGCTCAGCCTGTTTGCTTTGTTTTGTGAGGTTATTCCGTTGAAGCCTTGGGTTTTACGCACTCATTTTTCTCCCTAGAAATAAGTTTCACTTGAAACCACTGTTTAGATTTCTCTTGTTTTTATACTGCCCTAGCGAGGATTTCTCTCAGGCTGAAGGGATGTTTTTACCAGGCTCTTTTTTGTTGTTGCTGATTTTTTTTTTTTAATGGGGAATTTGAGAACAGACATCTCCACCAAAGCTAAGACTACAGTGTCAGTGGGACCTGTATTTGCAGATCTTGGTAGCCAGCCCATGGCACGTTGAGGTCAGGCACATCAAGCAGGGAAGTCACAAGGAGCACAGGGTGCACAAGGCCCACGGGATGGCCCCAAATCACTTTCCTGCTTCTAATAGCTGGCCTCACCAGACCACACCTCGCTCAGAAGCCCCTTGCCGCTGCAGTCACACCTGCAACTGCAACAAAACCACACAAAGAGCGCACAACTGTGGACAACGCACGAACTCATCAAACTTGCCCTTGGCCTGCTTACAGCAACGTTTAAGTTGCGATGCAATACAAACTATGCAAGAGGTACTTGTAGTCAGCTCGGCGTCCAGAAGTGTCTCGGGGAAAACAATTAAAGTTTCCTCCGAAGGCTCGAATCACCATAGTTGCACCAGCAGCGGTCTCCTCTACTCTTCGCAACTTCTTCACAAGGCCACCCTGACGGGTTCTCCACATTTTGCCACTATTCAGCATCCAGAGCATCCAGGCCCTGACTCCCTCCCTTTTCAGGCACCCAGAGAACAGCAACCATTAAACCCCACAAACCAAACCATGCACCTCAGAAAGCAGCGAATTAAACTGGAGACGTTTTTGGAAGGGAGTGTGGAAAGAAGGGGAAGGGAGATTAGGTGAGGAGGGAAGGAAGAAACGAGGGAAAAAAAGGTTAAAAAAAAAAACCACTGCTGGAGGAGAAATGCAGCTGCACTGCTCCAGTGCATGCCCAGGCTGCAGGACGGGGCTTGGGATGAAATGTCACTTCAACAAACAAAAAAGCCAAGGCAAGCTGCAGCAGCTCGGAGGCCAGCTATTAGTGAATTCTGGCCACTGAGCGTCTCAGCAACAAACAAGGATCCCAGCCCTCGCTACAACAGTGAGCAATGCCTTCTAAAACACAACCGACTGGACTTAAAATCCCCATGTAGATTTACTTTGCTTTGCAAGCTAACACCGATGAAGGGTGAGTGCATGGAGGCTTGAAATGTGTGTTTTTTTTGTTGCAGTGGATGGTTATCAGTAGTAGGACGGCACTCTCGGTTTGGGTGGTGTACCTACCTTGCTGCAGCTGCCACCCTTTTTGGGACACATTTCATTTCTGCAAATGCCAATTCTTAAATACTCACCGTGACAAATACTCGGCAATCAGCACACCCAACAGACCCAAGCAGCAGAAAAAACATTCAAAACCCACCACCAAACCGCTCCCCCATCCTGGCCAGGCACTGATCCGCCTTGCCCCAGCCCTGGGGTCTGGCTGGGCACAGCCTGCAGCGATTTCTGCTGCCGGCGGCTCGGAGCAGAAAAGGTCAGGCAGGACGGGGCCGGGGATAGCCACAGAGTGAGTGTCAGCCAGCCTAATTTTGTGTGTCAACTCTGAAAATTAGATAAACAATGACAAACCAGGCTTTTTAAATGAACTTGTCTCATCTCGTTCTCTTGATAAAGGGTACATTTCTCAAGTTGCAGTGTCCCATCAGACAGGTTAACTCTTTCGAAGGGGAGCACCTCGCAGAGGGGGATATAAATGATTTAAATATCTGACATGAAATTAAAAGGGCAGCGCCCCCCTGAACACACAGCCCTGGTAATTCGAACTCGTTGCCCACACACCATCAATCATTTAGCCCAGTCAATTAAATCGCCATTATTCAAGGGTAAAAGTTCCATAATTTTACCTACCCTTAAAATTCAGTAATTTGCTTTTGTGGTCTTCTCCTCCGGCCTAAGAAATCTTCATTTTTGATATTAACCTGCACTGAGCTTATCGCTACGGACCCTGAATCTCGTCCTTGGCAGGGCTGCAGGCACATGGGGCGCTTCCTGCACCCAGGGGCAGCTCTGCTGTGGCTCTGCTTGTATCTCCTCTGCCACTGACTACAAACTGTCCACGTTTGGATAGCACCACGGAGGTTTAGACCTACACCCGGGTCCCTAACCACTGCCACAGGACAGGCAGACAATAAATAATGTTGCTTAAGCAATGCTCCTGTGATTTCAGAGGACTTTCCAAGCACAAAGCCTGGGTCAGAGTGGTTTAATGGGTCCATGAGATATGCAGCTGCTGACCTTAGCCAGGATGGTGAAAAAGCAGATTTCCAATTTGAAATACTCGTCAGCCACCTATCTCCTTGCAAATCTGCAAAAATGACAGGGTGGGGTCTCCTGGAGCAGAGGACATGGGTGTGCATGGAGGACATGGAGAGGAACGTTAGTTCCAAACGGTGCCCAGGGACACTGCTCTTATTTTGATAATACGGTCAGATCCAACCCCAGCATCACCTCCTTAATTTTTTTTGCTGGGCGGTGAGAGGTTAATTGGGGCAGCACAACTTGCTCCTGGCTATCCTGGAGAACGTGCTGGGATCAGGGCTGGCTCACTTCATTACTCAGGGGCACGTGAGCCTTCAAACCTGCACGGAGAGCTGCATCCCCGCAGGAGGACACAAAGGTTAAGGGGAGGACACCTGGGAATGCCATCCCGTGGCCCCTCGAGCTTACGGATGGCTCTGGCCAGAGCAGCAGATTGCACAGGGATGAGCAGCGCTGTGCCTGTCCTGCCCATAGCGCTGCCAGGATCACAGCCAGGTGCCCCCACGGCACCACCTCGGCACCTCTGACTTCGGTGGTGGTGTAAAGCAGCAGCGGGTTCCTGGGGCAATGCCCACCCTCCCTCCTTCCTCCTCCATGGCAAAAAGAGCCATGCCCTGACTTTCAATCCTGCGTGGCCAGGGCCAGCGCTTGGGGCTGCCTCTTGGCATCCTGCAAGCGGTCCTCCCTACAGCCAGAAGCAAGCTGCAAAGACAGACCTTAATGTGAACCTGAGGGGTATGGAGGAGGAAGGAGGGACACCTCTTCAGGGCCCAAAGCCTCATGGTAACAACTGTCTGCCACCCAAACGTAATCACAACACCTGGCAAATTAGAAACGACAATAAAAGACTTCATGCTTATGCAAGGGATGTTAGGAAATAGGCAGCGTTGCTGTTGGTTGCACCAGTGCGAGCCTTTTTACGCTCTCTTTTACAGGAATCCTCCCAGATTGTGTAGTAAAAGCACTGTGCTCCATTTATTACGGAGAGGCACAGACAAATTATGCATTTCATTTAAAAATTTGAATTCAGCGTAACAAAAAATATAATAAAAAGATCCCAACTGTTGCAGACATAGACTATCAAGACGATGGCAGTGCCCTTAGACAGCATTTCAAATACAGTTTATTAGCCTGTGATATGAAAAGGGTATTTTTATTGCATGATATAATGCAATGGGACCTTGGGCGCTCTGCAGAAGGACCTTGCACTCAGAAGTGTAATGAACCCATAGTCCAAAAAACATTATACTGTACATTAACCTATCATTAATGGCACATTAGGGCTAGGGGCATTGCACGCTTTCTGGTCAGGGCTCCATCAGGACAGTATGGAGGAAACCACGGTCTTCACAGGCTTAAAACAAATAGAGAAAATAAATATTACTGATGGCTACAGGCTGCTTTAAGGGAAGCTCACTCTCCGCTCAACACGCGATTCTGATGCCATTTTTTAAAGGGGGAGGGAAAAGACAATGCAGCAGTTTATTAGGCAATATTAGAACCGGCATGTCACTGCTCTGCAGCACCGAGTATCTCCGTGGTGCATCAGATGCTTCAACACAGAGCTTTTCCTGCAAAAACATGGCAGCTCTGAGCGCTGGGGCATCTTTTAAGAAAAAAATGAAAAAATCATTGCCCTTCCCTCATCCCTGATGACACGGGTAAGGCTTCCCTGGCAGGTAGAGTTAAGACCTAGGGAGAACTTCCTCTGCCCCAGCTCTGCACAGCCCCATCGCTGCCCGCAGGACACCTGCGACCCGTTTCCACCCCACACCACTTTTGCTCCTGAATCAGCTGGGATGTCTCATGTCTTATTCCACTGGAGGTGCCCTCTGTTTGAAGGCAGGCTTGATCAGATTGTAAAAAGTCTGCTTGGCAACTCATCCCTAGCTGTCTGAAGGAGTGCAAGCCCCGCAATTTTGGAAGACAAGAACTTGGCTGTAAACTAGTGCACCACAGTTATCATCCCAGCTAGTTCTCCGATTGCTACTGACGTTTTTATGCTATTTACAGCTCTTATAATTAAATGAGGGCACATATACAAGAGGAAATTCTTGCCCATTCCCATCTTTAGTGGGAATACAAGTCAGACCTCCAAAATGACAAATACGAACCTCAGCTCTGGAGCTGTTTTACCTCCCCGGATGCCTGGAGAGACAAAGTGCTCAAGTAACCCAAACTACCCCAAACTGACCCTGCGTCTCCCTCAGCACACGCAGGATTTCATTACTACTGCCTCCAGTAGTGGAGGATTTTACATCTAGAGCTTCTGCCTCCAAGGACAAGCCAAACTAAACGCTGTTCTAATTATCTGTGCTAGCTATCCACAAGGCCGATTTCTGCTCCCACAGCCAGGAATAGCAGTGAGGAATCCTCAGGCCAATACTCTACTGCTGACTCCCAAAACATTGTTAATTCACAGGCACAGAAGGTGTCAGAGTCCTCCTCAGGGGCTGCGCCACACAGCTGCCTTCCTTCCATCGCTCTCTTCTAAGGCTCAAGTGGGGTAAAAAATCTGAAGGCTTCACGTGCTCACATTGATCCATGGAGACACAGGATACATACACGAGTGGAAAGACCCTGCCAGACACTACTTAAGTATGATCTGGCTGTTGCATCCCTTGCTTCACTTTTGCAATTTTAGGATGTGTTTTGCCCATGGCAGGCAACCCTTTAGAGAAAAGGGTGGGTGCTGAAATGCTTGAAACACCAGTGACTGAGAGGCTTAGCATGACTGTCTAGAAAGCAAGCCCCCAGTTACCTAAAGCTCCAGCAAGGTCAACCCTTGCTTTAATAGACACAGCTACCCAGAAATGTCACCTCCTTGTCTCTCACGCAATACCTGCAGTGACGGGTCCCCATATGCCAGATGACAGCAAGTTTAGCCATAAAGTATCAGCTTTGCATATATACTTGCATGGCTGTGCTTGATTTGGTACCAAGTGTTTACTGGCCAAGATCTCTCCCCCAGTTGCCACCCTCAGAACATTGACTACTCTGGGCAAGCGCTGCCTCTCACTGCACTTGGCAAAGAACTCAGCACGCCCACAAGCCCATCCTCAACTGGCTGCTACAGCGAAATATCCCATAGCAGGGGCCAAAGACAGAGGTCTTCAAATAGATCTGCAAAGCTGCGGGGGGCAGAGGGACTCCAGGAATCAGAAAACGAAAGCATCCAGAAGATAATGTTTTCCCAGAATTTCCCACCCCATGGGGATACCACCTGTAGCGTCTGCCAGCTCAGAGAGCACAAAGCACCCATTTGTCTAGGGTATGGTGGCGGTATCAAGGTGGGTCAGAAACCGCATTGATCAGTGGCGTTTCCTGGGTGTAGATGAAGCAGGGACAAGAACACATCTATAAGCAAAATCAAGTATCATTAGTCTCCTTGAAGGTTGTGCTCTCTTTCCTCATTCCTTATTCTGAGCAGTTAATAGCACAGCCCTCACCTGCTAAACAGTTCCACGCGGAGTGTCGGAAAGTGGTGAGTTTTGTTTGTTGCATGGCCTCCCTAACATACACTGTAATTAAAATGTTGATTACTAAACAGTTTAAATATATGACAGACAATGCAGTTAAAGCCTACAGTTAGGTCAATATGTGATTTAGATTTGCCATTTAAAAACTCTCATTTAAATTTTGCATACATTAATCACTACCATACTTCAATGTTCTGATATCCACCTGACTACACTATTAAAATAAAACTTGCTGCCCCAGGGAAATCCTACTTATTCTTAATTGTTTCGAGGCTTTGATGGGCTTTTAATCTAAGATTAATTTATGCAATTTTAAATAACTCTTCTTATGATTAATAAGCTTGAAAATTAAAAGGAGTCTAAAGCAATTATAATGAGCATTTGGTCATAACCTCATTAGGAGAAGGAGTGAAGGATACAGCTCTGGAATTCTTACAAGACTACAATTTAAGGTTACTTTCAGAGGAGTCAAACATAGTTCTTGAAATTGCAAAGGCAGATTAGCCTAGGTCAGTGCTAGAACTGCGGCTATCTAGATTAGCACACTAATGATTTTATCCCTCTGATAATATTTAAGATAGTAAAGAGATGATACAAAATGTACTAAACAATGATAAGTGAGTAACACTATGAAATGCTGAAGTCTTGGAGCTCAATTTCCTATATATATTTTTTTCCTCTGATGAAGACTCCTTTTACTTTTTTCCATGTTACTCCTCCGAATGTAGATGAACTTTTTCCAATGCACTTTTAGTTTTTATACAATATAATTAATGGCAAGTGATTTTCAGCAGGTTTAGTAGTTTTGTTGATGCACCAAAATTCTTCCGCAATTTGCAGAACTTGTCTTTACAAAATAACAGTTTCCAAGCACAATGGATGGACCCAGAGGAACAACAGCTTAACTTGAACCTGAAAACCTTAACCTGAAGACAAGCTGTGCACAAATCACACCCAAATTTCCACTTTTAAACAGTAATATACATCTTCCATTATGATTAAAACCCCTTTTTTAACCTTCTTCTGAAGCTCTGGATGTTGGTCATAGCCAAATAACGTGCTGGTGGTGCAGCCCTGACCAGTGTGTCTGGGCTGGCCACTCAGGACAGCAACTCATCACCAGACTCGGAGTCAAGAGGTGATTTTCTTTCAGATCAGGTTAGCAGCAACTAGTACAGCTCCTCTGACTTCTGTAGTACAGACTTGACTTTGTAATTCAATTCCCCCATACTGCAGAACCCCAGGGTGTGCACGAGTGAGTCTGATTTTTGCTACGCTCTTTCTGTTGTGCATACTCGTCTTAAATGTGCAATGGAGTTTTGGTTTTGGCTGTGGCACAGGCAAATCTATTCACCCATCTGCAGATCATTCTTTCCACAGCAGTTTTGCTTTTGATATTTGCCGTTAAACCAATAACTGTGCTTGGCATGCTTCTTGGTGCTTAGCTAACAAAATGAGCTAACTCCCAGCAAAGGTATTTTTCATGATGACTCTTAAAAAAAACTAAGGCAACCGAAATGTAATTGGAACGTGCTTTTGCAAGTGTTGCTGAGGTTAAGAAGAGCTGTAGAAGAGGAATAGAGAGAGTGGCCCAAGGCTGATAGAGTATGTCAACATTAGCAAGCTGTCGACAACAGAAGCAGATCTGCAGAGTGAAATGGTTGGTGCAGTGTTTCAGTGATGGAAGAGGTTTTACTTTTGACCAGCTCTGGTCTGGTCTATGGATGCAGCGCCTATTAGTAGCTGCAGCACATGAGGTGTGTGCCTGGAGCACATCTTCTGCTTTGGTTTCATTTGAAATTGATTCGATTCATGAGCTTCAAGACCCATCTGTGATGAGAATGAAAGTGCAGTAGCTCTGAAAGATCTGTAGATTCAAACCAAAATGCACACCTGACCTAAACTCTAATGTTAATTCAGATGCATCCTCAGCATTGTACTTTAGCTCTCGGCTTACTGTGACAGTCTTGTTGACACCAAGCAGACAGAGTCAAACACTAAAAACTGATGTAGTATTTCCTTCAAACAAATTTCCCAGATAGGGAAAGAAGGGAGAAAAAATATGTTTTCTCCAACTTTTGAGAAACTTTTCTACTGACTGAGTTGGAATAAATTTGAACAGTATCCTCCAACCTTGGAGTAGAAAATGCTGTGTGAATACACGTGTGTGCATACACATACACAGTGACAACAACCGAAACAGTGACAACAAAACAGAAGATGATTTGACTGGAAACAAAAACTAATAATGAACCATCCCACACTTCACTGGGATAGGGAAGTTTCTGCACATGAACAAGTTGTTTTTAAAAGTACTCCATAAGATCACATCCCATTACATGCCTAAACACCGTCTAGCGCAAAATAACACACCTATGTTTGCCAGGTTTCAGTAAAAGGACTAAATAGAATAAATATTAAATGATGAAGCACAAACATACAGTCAAATCATACTGTGTCAGGAGCTGACAAACAGGTATAAAACTATGTGTAAATAAATGTATGGAACCCTACTGAAAATACAGAGAAGGCCATACGATAAATAACCACTAGTTGGCTTGGCAAAAAAAAAAAAAAAAAAATCCTTTGAATCCCTCACAAGGTCAGTGCGCAAACGACCAAGGCCACCTCGACCACTTCCCCCAGACCCCACTGGGAGCCAAGCTCGGCTCTGAGGCCGGCAGGGCCGGGCTCCCCATGGCAGAGGCAGGCTCTGGCAGAGCCATTCCGGCCTACACCAGCTGAGCATCCACCTCAGCATCCCCCATTAAACTGGAATGGGCAGATGCGTGTTTATGGGACAATGAACTTTTCCAGGGCCGCGGCTCGTCGCGCTTTGCCGTTACGGCCTTAATAAACCCGCGCGTTCCCGCTCTGCGGCAGCTGCCTTCGGCGGGAGCGCGGGCAGCCGCTTCCAGAGGAGAGGCCGCGGCTTCAAAAAATCATGTTTAATTTAAAAATTAGAAACTGGAGCAGGCTGTGAGCGCAGAGGTTGATTGAAACAAAATTTAAATTCCTGTCAAGCCCATTTAAACACAGGGGCCCTTCATAGACAATTAGCTGCTCCCTGTGAACGCTGAATAAACTCAGGCCTGGTCACTGTTAGAAGAGAGCAGACCTACTGTGAGGAGCTGGAAAAAAATTAACTAAAATCAGGCTGTATGAAATATTTAGCCTCCCAGTTTATCACAGGGGTTTGAAAGTGTAAACAAGACAAAAATCGATTCCTCGGTGCCCTCCAATCAATCCCCCAAAATGGTTAGGGCATCTGTTTCTGCTAAATTTTGTTTACTCTGGCAGATTTGCCTTAATTGCAGTTGTTTATCTCCCATTGTCCCCGGGGCCCTAATCTCCCGATTACTAATACTTAACACTCATTTCACATCTAAAGCTACTTCTAATCCTCAACAGGTTTCTGGGGCTCTTAAAATTATTGAAGTCATGGGGACGGGAGATGCAACCTCTTTGTGAGAGGGACATTTTCTTATCTGCTACCAGCTGGGTCCAATCATCACCAGGGATGGCTGCAACAAAGGTGCTAAAAGGCTCTTTCACAGCCACTGCTGCTCCGCTGGGAATTCAGCGGATAAAAAAGAGCTTTGATGGAAAAAATCCGAACAAGAGGGCTATAACAGTCCAGCCAAATAAAGTTACTGTCATAATCAAGTGCTGTCAATCACAATGAAAATCCAATTAAAAATCTTTCAGTGCAGCCCTCTTAAGTAGAAAAATGTTCCCTATTTACATGCGTTTTTGTCAACTGCACAAATTAGAAAGTCGTATTAATTGATTTTTTACTACTTTAGGCCCTGATCCTCCAGCTGAATTTCTGTGGATGTAAGAATCAACTGGCACAAATCTGATTAAGGGATTTGAGGCATAATGCACACAGGTCATAGGAAGCCATATCTGTATCTCCTGCTTTATACTCTGCTCATTCATAGGCAATTACTACTCTTATTTAATACTGCAGGAGAATCTTGAGGTGCTAATCAGAACGCAGGCCCACTGTTGCTGGTACTATACCAATTTCAGCAATTTCAATCTATCCAGCAGGTCTGAATCAATTTAAAATTCCAGTTTCATTACCCAAATAAATACTGTACATAGATTTCCAGAGCCGCCCGTTACAGCAAATTCTGTGATGAATGTGGAACAAAGAGGAAGGATAGTATTCTAGGAGTTACAGGTATGCCTCTTATTTTGGAACCATTAACATTTTCTTTCTTTTTTAAAAAATAAATACGTAGGAAAGACAATTGACATAGAAATACTAATATCATAAATGCACAACTTCTCAGTGTATCATAATTCAAAGACTTCTAATTCTGCTACCAAAATGAGTGAGATGTAAATATTTGCCTAAGTGCCTGGAGAACTACAGAACAACTAGAAGTGCCAAATGAAACATTTGCTCAAATTAAACTGCAAAGCCCAAGAGACTCCAGTCACCAAAAATATTAACTACCTTGTAAGCTGTATCACTCTAAGCTGTTGCCAATTTGTTTTTGCCCAATTTCCTTAGATTTTCAATACTTCTTTGTGCCAGCTCAAGTTATTTCTTTTCACATTTCACTGGAAAGTGCCACTATATTGTGCAGCTTTAGGGCATGTTAGAAAGAAAGAGTCAGATTTTCACATTTTCCGTAAAAAATCAGCAGTGGTATGAGCAATGGGACTGCAGAAGACAGTGAATGAATATAACACCTTAAAACTCTAATGCTAACAAGTTAACCTTGTCACAATCATAGTCTTCTGTAATTGCTGGATTTAGTGACACTGATAGAATATATTTCTCCATTTTGATAGCTGATTTCTCAAGTGACAAAGAAGAGCAAATCATATCCCTAAGGACAGGAACAGCAGAGAGAGAGCAAAGGAAAGAGAGAGAAGGGAAGATCCATAACCCACCTTCCCCTATTTCAGCAGAATGTTGAGTAATGCGGCCTCCTGAAATAATATACTTTTTTCCTCCAAATCTTCAACTACCCTGACCAAGGAAGATGACAAACACACAGTAACAGGAACACCCCAAATCCTAGTGTGAAATCCCAGCATCAGTGAAGTCAATCGAAATTCTTCATTGACTCCAGCATAGCCAGGATTTCATCCAGGACTCCTTGTCCACTGTGTGTCTGTGATCGATTGAGGACACAGATTAATATTTATCATGTTTACAACAGCTGAAATACCTGGCTTTGTACTTTATTTTTCCTTAGGAAGTCAGGAAAAAGCCCTTTCCTTTACATCTGGTATGTGTTTTGGTGTCTGTCAGAATTTCTCCTTGTCATGGGGTGAATGAACTGGGATCATTGTGACAGAGGACAGCCTAAATGTTTGCAAACAAAGCTATCCATCACAGGTTCAAGCACTGACAATTTTATGCTGGACAAATCATCTCTGATAGGTGATCCTGCACTGGCTCGGGAAAAAAAATATGCTTGTAAGTAGCCAAAGAGTGAAAATTCTTGGCTCAATGTGATCCAGCAATGATGCATAAACATCTAGACAGATAGAGACAGAAAACATTTATCTGTAAGCTGTCTTCAGAAGATTTACTGGATGCATCTATGAAAAGCGAAGTGCAGACAGCCCTCTGCTTTTTGTCAAAATTTAAGGTCATCAAAAAACCCAGCCTGTTCAGTGCTCTCAGCTACTCAGTGATGCCACTGCTATAACGCAAAGCCAAATTAGCTGTTGGGGGAAAACACTGTTATTGACAAAGACGAGTGGAAGTACGCTATTGGCTTGATTCTGAAGGTTTACATGGAAATTCAGGTAGGATTACACTGATCCTCCACTTGTTTGCTTAAAGCAAAAAAGTATTTCCCACAGGCTACAAACCATGGTTTAACACAACAAGCTGCAAACAAGTTTAGCTCTACCTGGTAAGAACTGCTACTGGTCAGACTCTCTAGAAAATGACTACTTAAAATAGTGCTACTTAAATGCTTCTCATTTCTGATTCCCTGTATTTGTTGCAGGTAGGGAAACACAGAACCAGAATCCATTTTTGACAGTCTGCAATGTTTATGAAAACTTATTTAAATATAACAAATGATCTATCTGAAAAAATGCCCACTGTAGCTAATAAGACCAAGGTGCCTGATCTAAATGCCATTCCTGAAGCGTACAGAGGGATTGCTGAATGCATAGGAATAGGGAACTTCAATATCACACTAGGCATTTAAACAAACAAACAAACAACATAATAATAATTAAAAAAAATAAAAAACGTTTTCAGCAAGTCAGTGGTTTTGACACAGATGATGTACAATTTATCATACAATTCTGAATTAATCACATGCCAACATAAGCAGCATCAGTAATTTAAAGTTAAAAAAGGAGAAAAGCTAGAAGTTGTAATTTCTATTTGGAGACCTAAACAAAAATGAGAAGATCTGTGCAAAAGGAATCAAGTGCGGAAGCTGACTGGATCTTTGGCCAAAAACATTGCCTCTATCTGCCCGATATGTCCCTCAAGAAATCCAAACGGCATCTTAATGACCGTACTTTTAGGCATCCATGGGAAAACATAAAGAAATAAATGCTACATGCTTGACTTTTGGTATTTCAAATACAATTTCCTTAAGTAAATCGCTTTCATTTATATAGCAATATGTAGCATAGTAGAGTTCAGTGCTGTACCAACAAAAAAACTCAACCGGAGACTTCAACAGATCTGCTGGTTTTTTGAAAAGCACATACAATCTGCAAAATAAAAGGCCAAGCTTCCAGCTAAAGAAGAGATTTTAAACAATTACCAAAGCGGGATAGTGATATCATAAAGGCAATTTCTGCGCTAGCTTGTTTTCTGAAACTCTCTTTGCCTCTGAACAGCTAGAACAGATAATAACTATTAGTAAATCAAACTCCTGCAATATCCAGCTGTGTCTCACACATTTACATACAGATAGAATGGGTATATGTTTTTAATATGTATGCGATACGTACTTTTACCACAGCTGAAGTGCATGTACAAAGGAGGAGGAGAATGGGAATGGAATCAGCATGAGATAATAAAGTGGCCTAGATAAAGTATTAGCCAGCGATTGATCTCAAACAGGGGATGTTGCTTCTCTCTGACCTGATTACTTACTATGCATAGATTCCATTAAATAGAGCTTAGAATGGAAAGCTTCTGAAAAATACCGTAAATACAGTCAGATCTACAGCTTCCTGAGCCAAACCAGCGTGCGGATGCCTACCCATACACTCGGCACAAGCAGGAGCTCGAACCTTCCCCGTGCTGCCACGTCGCGCTCGCTAACTGCACGCACCCCACTCGTGCCTGTCCGTGCTTTCCCGGCAGCCTGGCTTGCAATGCCAGATGGCTCCGTGGTTTAAATGAGAACAGGAAGTTCATGGAAAAAATTATCTATACAGAGAAGAATTGCTGAGATCTTCCTTTTCTTATTGGAAGGGGAGAGAAGAGAGACAGAGGAATACACTAAGATGTGCAGATTTCCATGGTGCTGAAACAGGAGCAGGTTCAATTTAATTGACTCTATGCCCTTCTTGTCTTAAGAAGGAACAAATTGGAGACAAAAGAGCAGACACAGTAAGAACAATGTTCAGAATAACCACTGGTGAATTATAAAGATCATTCCTTCCCCAGAATGGCCAATTTTCCCATTGCCTGGTGAAATTACTTTTTTTTTTTTTTAAACACTTCCGTGGAAAAAGTCTGCTAATTGGAAATACTTTGAATCAACTAAATTGCTGATTATGTATACACAGAGAAACTGGTGTTATAAATATATCTTTTTTTTGGTGGACAGGTGTAAGGAAGACTGGGTGTAAATAGAGGAAGTTAATTTTTGTGAGCTGTTATGGAAATCTGGTGTTCGCTTCCACAAGAATACCTATGGTACTAGAAAGCCTGATTTTATACAGGAATTTCATACAGCCTTGGCTTTGGCCCTATTTTCTAACAAAATGTGTGTAGTGACTTTTATAAAAAGAAAAAAAAAAAGGGCTTCTTAGCATGATAGACGGGGTAAATCCATCCCTGATGTAACCCTGTGACTTCACTGGAGTTGCCAATCTGGCACTCCAGGTATTGTTAGTTGGCTCTTAAAATGCATTTAACAATTCACTGATTATCAGGAGAGCAGAAAAAGATTGATGTTCTGCTCCCTTCATTTTGCTTCCAGTCTTTAATTATACTAAATTGGTTACAAAATAGTGACTTCCAGTACGGTTAATGTCCATAGGGGAGAAAACTTACACTCCGCTGTTTTGTCTGAAGCTAACGATGATTACATGTTACACCTTTCGTCCTTGCTAGTACATTTCCTTTAAATCAAAACAAACAACGAATAACGTGAAATCCTGCTCTCAGTGAAATCAACGGTAAGCTGACCTTGAGAGGTCCAGGATTTCACTGATAGTATCTGCATCACTCTACCTGCTACTGCTAGTTAACACAGAGACAGCCATTAGAATTACAACAGGGGCTTCAGAAACAGAAGATGGGGAATCAGAAAGGTTACTGCGGTCACAAATTCCAGAATTCAGAGGATGTTTAACAGTGTTGGCCCCGTTTTCCAGCTAAGCAGGGAAATACACATACACATATGTATATGCATGTTCTGATATGCTTGTGTATGTGTATTTATTACACACATATGCAAATGTATATCTGCATATAAATATCAGAAATAAAGTGCTCCTTGACAAGGCTGGGTCAGTGCTAGAATGCAAAGGACCCGACCGGAGAGCAACTACTGAGCTAGCAGTGAGCCTGCTGCAGAAAAGCGCAGGGTGCTCTGAGCCCATCCGGCTGGGAGAGGGAATTTAGGCCAGCTTATGAGGGTCGGCCACATTGCAGGCAAGGACTGGGTCACTTCTCTATTTCAGCAGCAGTCTACTTCATGCTTTAGTATTTGCTGTTGCAAGTTCATTTATAATTGAATAGAAAGTAGCATGAGGGAAAAAATGTGTTAAACAAAAGATTTTGTTTAAAAAGTAGGAAGTTGTTTTTTTTTTTTTTTTTTCTGGGCTGCTATAATTTTAAAATTATTTTACAAAATACCTCCTTAAAAGGGGACTAGCACACTCCAGGGCATGTAGTTGTAAAGATAAATCTGTGCACTTCCCTGGTACTGCAGGCACTCACCCTTTGGCCTCATTTTTATGACTCTACACCCTGGAGTGGTGTTATTGCTTCCAAACATACATATATACTTATGGGGGTATGTGCGATCTGCAGATGTTTTATTTATAAGTGGCAGGCCTATTGCATCACTGAAACATGCATTTACAAACAGATACAGGTTTTATGAAACCCTATTCCGTTGTTTTAATAGCTAAGCTATCCAGCCATAGCATAATAGTGCACAAGGTAAATGTGTCTACATCTCTAGAACCTGTTCCAAGTTTTCTCAGATGTGACTAACTGCAAGAATTTTCCAACCATCAAAAGTTAATAAAAAAGACAAAATAAGGCAGAGTAAGCCTTTCATACGAGACGCACACCACCACAAAGTGGAGGGGCTCTGATAAACTTCAAGGCCTCATTTTGCCAAGGTATTTAAGCAGGTGCCTAACTTCAAATGTGGATCTATTTAAGTTAATATCCTTAAAATGAGATTCACAGTTAAATACTTTACTAACCAGGGTCTACACTGAGACTAGTCTGGATTGTGAGATATCTGCCCCAGGGCATCTGCGGAGATTAGCCTTTAACTAGAGAATCGCTGCAGTAGAAACAATTGTTTATTTTACTTGTATTTCGTAGCATGTAAGCAAGAAAGAAAATGACGCAAACGTGTTCCGTATGTCGTTGAAGTCTGCTAAAATTATTCCTACATATTCAATGCACAGAAAATAAATTACAGTGATTTTACAGAAATCTCCAAGTGACAGGAAACATAGCACATACAAAAAGTAATGAAACACTTAAAAAACAAAGATATTTGTTGCAAATCAGAAGATTCTCAACTACAACTCCTATCTCCAATATAAATTATTGTAAATACTTAAAGCAATTGTTTGATTCTGTATTTTTCTAGTAGCTTAAAAACAGTACTCTGCACTAAATGCATAGCCACAAGGGACCAGCTCAAGAGCAGGTACCCCATTATTGCCTTACTGAAAAAACGACATTTGCTAGAAAAAGAAGTGGTCTCTGAGCTCAGATTCCAACACTGACAGTCTTTCTATGGGAAGACCAAAGCCACATACTAACTCAATCTTCTGTAGCCAAACTAATTTCATTGTACATGAATATAGGTGAAAACAGTAGCTTCTGCATTTCATTAAATATACAATATTTTGACCATATCCCGTTTTCAATCTTCAGATTTTGAAAGGTTAAGACTAGCAAACGATGACAAGGAGTGACCTACATTAAGCTGTAATCCCTGGACATACAAACTGAAAAAAATGTGTATTAAGCATCAAAATCTTTTTGATTGAAACTTGATACGGGCTGTGAAAGTTCTGTATTAACTCCCCAAATCACAAGTGAAGCTTTGGCCACAACGAACATAACAGCAAAATATCCACTAACTTGAGTGGAATCAGAATTCCACCTTTTGTATGGGTGTTCTCTCTAAGTGTGTAATTGCTGCACAAGCCAGAAACAGTTCAGATTTAAATTTGTACATGCTGAAAAAAAACTCAACACAAAAAATGGCAAAAACTCCACTTCCCTATATGTTAATAAAAAGCATTCATATGAAAACCACACTGGAGGGCTCTGAAGTTTTACTTACCATTAAATCTTCGGGAGCTGGTCTTTCCTTTGGTTGCTTTTTCATGCTATGTGACATAAAACAAAATGTTCATATATAAACAAGTGTTTATTTATTCCATTTGCTTAAACAGCGAAGACATCCTCCCTTAACAGAGACAGACTGTGTCTAGAATTTCAATGTATTTCTTAACTTCATCACATACCGATGGAAGACAGGGTTCCTAACAGTGGCCAAGACGTTAATCAACTTCTCCTCTCCTCTCCCTCCCTCGCGGTCAGTGTTTCTCTGTTATTAATATTTTGTTGACTGTTAGCCAATTTTCATCTTTTCTGTATGTGCGTCTTTGAAGTTCCCTACAAATGTCTAGGTTTCTTTCATCATTTTCGAAAGACGTCATACCTACTAATGCCTTCCTCTGAATGAGACGTAGAGACAACTGTTTCCCTTTTATTTATAGGTCTATACTGCTTGTAACCATGAATATGTGTAAATATAAAGATCATTGAAAACCAATCAGCTCAGAAGGTAAGTTGATTCTCATTTTGCTAGGGATTATTACATAGCTTGACACAACATATTATACAAACAGGTGGGAAATTTAACTCTAACACTAAACAGCTTCAGGAAAACACACAATACCCTGGGGTTTCTACCTTAATTTTTTCACATTCATTTCCATTACACTGCAGGGTGATAGTTCATTACACAGCATTAAGCTGTTTATAAGATCATGTTTCTCATCCAAATAGTCCTAGTTTTCTGTGCAACAGGTGCAATTAGCTATTGAAGACTGTGCTTAGCTGCATGAAGGAACACAATAACATGGCACAGAGGTGACCATCAGGAGCTGCCTACTGACTAATTGGATTACATCCAAACAGCCAGGGTTTATGGCGTCTCTGGTATAAAGTCATAACGTCTGATATGCTGCTCACTTGACATCTCTAATACTTATTAGAAATTGATTGCTTAAATAGCATTCAGAGTTTCTTCTCATTTGTTTGCTTTTTTAAACAGTAACGCCTCATTCTAAAAAGAGCTGTGTGCTGTACAGCCTACATAACACTATATCTAAAATATTAGATAATCTGTGATGCAGTTAGGTTGCATTAATGACACGATTTACCTTCCCTACAAATAACTACACGCACCTCAAATAATGCAGGCATGAGCAAGTAAAGCAAGCTGTCTGACGAGTAGGTTGGTAACAGTTCTAATCTGACAGTCCAAAGTAGCTGCGTCCCCAGGGAAAACAAGGCTATTAGCCACCATCAGTTATGCTTCAGTTTGACATCTGTGGAAATTTTAACACAGGTTATCCCTCCCCCAGCCTCAATGAGATTTTTTTTTTTTTTTTAAAAAAAAAAACAGCCTGTCATTACTTTTTGAAGGGATTAAAAATATACAGCTTCATGCACATCAGTTGTGGTGCAGAAACCCCCGAATGGAGGTGCTCTTTGTAAACTGAAACTATTGAAAAAGGAGGCCTACGTTATGCAAACTTGAATTATTTATTTGCTTTAATTAACTGATAATCAGACTGCTTTTTGTTTCTGTATTGATTGTTACATACTATGCCAGACCTGGAAGGCACTCTCTCCTATGTTAGGTATTCAAAATAGAAATATTTTAGATGGCTTTTGCTGCAGTGGCTCTCGCACACAGTACAGAGAATTGGAAAACGCTGTGAAGCCCGACCTACAGATCTGCGTGGAGCCAAGGGTTTTGAGTGCCTTGTTTTCACTGAGAAAACATCCCTGAAGTAGTCCTCTCATCCACGCGGCTGCTGCTCTCGGTGGCACACACTGAGATGGCTCCATCTGATTTAGCACAGCTGAGCATCCTGGAAGTGCATGCTCACAAAAGGGATGCTTCTCAGTCAAACAAATCTTACCTGTACAAAATTCAAGCTTGTTTCTTCTGCCATACATAAATGACTGCCTATTATTATTAATTATTATTATTATTATTAAAGTGAATGACAGTTTAAAAAGATATTCCCTTCATTCTGTTTCTTTAGGATAGCTTACCCATAAGACTTTCATTCTCTTGTCACTAGAGAAGTGTATTCTTTATTCTACAAATTCCTCCTTGCCTATTCTCCTTTAATTTAAATGGTCTTCAAAGAACTATTCAGTTTAAGGAAAGAAAATATACCCAATGGTGTGTTTTAAAATACGATTCCCAGTAAAAATTACTTACTGAAAAGCCAATGAATTAATCAAGGCTACTTGCCTTTCTAAACATTGTGGCAATTTTATAAGTAATATTTTAAAAAGCCCTAAATAATGATATTATACACCTGGGTTTTTGCGGCCTCTTTACCCTCAGATGAATTCTTAAGAGTCTCATTGCACAAGACTGCACCCACATCCAGCGCAGGTTTATTAAAACAGGAAAAACCCTTGTAAGTACTTTTACGACCCTTTGTGTAAATAACGTTTACATAATTTAAACAGTTTGCTTAGCTTTGCTGCCCCATCTGCCCAAGGCCCCCAAGTCCCTCTTCTCTCAGAAAGGATGCAAGGAAAGCCATAAGGTCTCGCAGAGCTGCAGAGTTAATGGCATGTATCATTTACATTGAGGGCATGGCATGTTTGCAAACTGAGCTTACCATTGAGTGATGAAGTGTACAAATGGCTCAGAGAACTCCCCGACTGGAAGGACGGGCGATTCCTGGGATTGGATTGAAACAAGAAGCAGAGTCAGAAGCAGAGAAGACAATTTTTTAGAAGGAGAATAATATAACAGCGACAACAACAGCCAAAAAAAAAAAAAAAAGGAATCAACAAAGCCTCCTTTTCACACAGAGAATTTGAGGGAGAAAGGTACAAATTCTTCCGAGAATGTGTTATAAAACACTGAATTTCAACTAATGAGTATTACACAATGGGTAAAAACATGTGGAAAGACACTGAGGGGAGGTGAAAAAAAGGACAATGATAGCCACAGGGTAAAAAGGAAGGTAGGGAAAGTGTAAATGAGAAATTAATGATTATTTAAGTAACACACAAATGGTCTTGTAATTAACAAAGAGCTGTGAAATTATTCTTGTGTTGACCTTTGTTTCTTTCACTGCATTTGCTATTTATTTACACTCATGTTTATTTACACTTATTCATTTTAGAGGCTCTCCTAATTCGCAGTCTGTTCTAGATTTAAAAGATGAAATAATTTTTAGGAGGAAAATATGCAAGATTTACCAGTCTAGTGAAAATAACCACTCAGTGTTTATGAAAGAAAAAAAAATTAAGAGCACAGGGAAAAAATATAGAAATGGGGAACAAACAACATCACCATTTGCAAAGAAGGGCTTTACGAATTTAGGAGTTTTTCCAAGAATGACAGAGAGCTCCACTGTGTTTATAGTGTAACAGCTCAGGATGTAATGAAATTACACTGCAGAGTACTTTAACAGTGTCATCTCATTAGACCTACAGTTGGAACAAGAGAGCCACATAAAACAGGCAGCTGCAAATGACTCCATTCTCATCTATTCTCATTTGCTATTAAAAATACCTTTCGGCGGCTTTTTTTCCTCCCTGACATCCCTACACAAAGTACCCTGCAAAGTATGATACATGCACCTATTTAAATTAACAAAGGAATGACTTATTTTAATCTCACTGTGCTTTGGAGTGCTTTGGCCATTTGGATGAGCAATATATCATTACATACAACCTTCCAGCGCTGCAGGCAAGAAACTCAGAGCGTGCAGCATTTGGTGGGAGCCAAACAATTTCTCTAGCACACAACTGTGTCAAATGCATGCATGTATTCATTATTGAGAATGTGAGGAAATAGCTTTGATGTAGTGGAAAAAAGAAGATGATAAAAGCACCTCTGCAATGTGTGTGCCATTATCAATGGTGGCAGATAGACACAACTGCAGAGCCTCCTATGTGATTAGTAAATATACATATAATTGCTGTGGCCAATTATCAGAAAAATGAGATCGGTAATTACAAGACAGAAAATTAACTAGAACTCTTATTAAGGCTTTGTTTCCAATTCAAACAATTGGAAACTGCTGGAAAATACAATTAAATCAAAAGTAAGTGAAGAGTAAAAGGAGAAGCCAAAATTGCTTTACAATTTTCAAAGAGTTCTATTAAATACAAGGACTGTTTGATATAACATGCCCAAATTCTCTTTGAACTTAGCCCGGGCGAAGGAGAGGTTATTGTTTCTAAACTTATAAATGACATCAATATAGGAAGGTTTGCACTGGAGAGCGGAAGGAACACAAGGAAATAAACAGCGCAATTAAACTTTCTCCACTTCAAAGAACCGTGCATGAAAATTATTCATATTAACACAGAAAATGCAGAGCCAAGTGTCAGGCTTGCTTCCACTGTGTGGAGCCCAGCAGGTTTAGCCTCTCCCCATCCTTTTCTCGTGTCCTGCAGAAGTCTTCCCCGCGCTGGCACCTGAGGTGGCAAACACCGTGGTCCCCATGGGGGACAGACTCGGGGCAGGAACGTATGAAAGATGCTGGGCACACATTACAGATCACTGAAAACTGTACGGCAAAGCTACTGGAGCCCTCTCCGTGGGGAAGTGGCCCTGCCCAGCGATGTTCCCCCGCTGTTTCAGCACAATGGGAGTGAGGAGCTCCTCACGAGCATCCCTCTGGCGGGGCTGCCAGCGTGGATGGTGCGCGCTGGGGGAGCAGGACGGGCACGCGGCACTTCGCACCAATTTGGTAGGTGATAATTTCTGCAATCGCAAAGAGATGACGGACCCGTAATAGAGTGAAGCTTCATTATGAGAGCTGAAGAGAGGCTGATGAACTGCTCTGAAGCCACCAGCCTTGGGCTACGCCAAGCGAAGCCAGCAGCAAGAACCAGGCCACGAAGACCAGCATGGGTGCCTTCACCCAGTGGCTCCTGAACCGCAGCACAGCCAGATGATGAGGTGCTCTGGCACAGGCAGGTGAAAGTAAACCCCAAACGCTACATTTTGGCACAGCTTTCTGTCAAAACGCAAGCATTTTAACCTGATCTGGGCGTAGCCTCTTCTGCCCAGGCCTGACAGCCATGGCCAGGCCTCCGCTGGCCTTCCTGCAGGAGCTCAGGAAGAGATTGTGGAGGCAGGGAGATAAACACCACCTACATCTCAGCAGTATGAAAACAAGATGCTTTCATGCAGCCTTCCCAAGGATTTCAGACTGCACGTCCCACACATTTGTTGGTCGTTCACTTGATGAATTGCAAGTCTTTTGGGATGATACATCGATCTCAGGAAAATACTCGCTAGGAAGTGCATTTGAGGGAAAACAGATCGGTGGAAGTAAATAATTCCACGCCAGTAAATATGAGCCAATTCTTACTTTACAGCATTAGGTAAGTCAGGGGAGGAGGCTGCGGATTTTGGTTTCAGGTGAACCAGGAAAGCATGGGCTCTCAACTACTTACAAAGGTAAATACTGAAAAGTTCCCTTTTTAAAACAACTCGAAACAGAAAACATCCCTTCAGTTACGATATCTACCCAGGGAAACTGGTGACTGAAATATTTCTGTTTCTGCCATTGTTCTATTCAAGAACATTTGAGTAGTAGAAAGACGAGAGTGTTTTGTACTTTGAGCTATTCCAGTGAGAGAAGTGTTCCTATTGCTGCCTCTGAAACTTGAGCAATTACGATGTTGTTGCATCAGGTATAAAGCAAAAATTTCCCAAACTACACAAAATAAGTACAGCCTATATTTTATCATGATGTTCTCCAGACTATGACTCTGGCTAACTCTCAAAGGAATGGGAACATTTCATTTTCATTAAAGACCACATATTTAACCAATATCTTGAAGAACAATATATCGAAGATGCTGCGAAAATGGCAGTAGAGTCACAAATGGTTGCAAAGGGCAACGTACTCATTGCCTCTTACATCCCCTGGCTGCTTATTCCCAAGGCTGGCTATTGTCCCAAGCCTCCAAGCAACATTTCTGCAACTGGGATCTGCTGCAGGAGAAGACAGGATCAGCCTCTATGATTTCTCTGTGATCAGCCTCAAAACCAGCCAAACCGTGCACATACGGTGTGAACGGGGAAGGGCAATAGGAAAAAAAGTTTGAGTGATGCCTTTGCCTTGTGAATAATGAACAGTTCAAGAAGGTCAACCCATTACAACTGAAAGCGTTTAATTATTAATTATGCACAATCTATGAGCAAAAGGACAAGTTCAGAATGTTTAATGTGTGGTAACTCCGACTGGACCCTCTCTTGGCATTTTGTTATTAGCACTTGTCAGCAAGGTGCTCAGGCATAAAGAAAAAAGCACAGCAGCAGAAAATCTGAGCTAGCAGGAGGAGGGAGGGCTTTAAACTTCAAACACTGATCCTAATATTTAATTTATGGAGTGCCAATGCCCTGGTATAAACCTTATTGACTTCCATGGAGTTAGGGGAAGTCACATTATTTAGATGAAGACATGGGAAGATGAACACTGTGACAATCCCTTCAAAAGCCCTCTCTTTTGAAGGGACTGATGGCATTACTATCTGCGTCTTTTTTTTTTTTCCCCCACAGGTCTCAACAAAGAGTGAACAACCTAGTAATGTGTCCAGAAGTCAACCAATCCTTTCCCGTCTGTGCAATAAGAGTTCAAATGACAGGTCTAAGCATTATTCTCACCTGCTTCTCAAATCTGCTACCCGAAATGTCTTTTGATCTGTTTTGCTCCCATCAAGCAGAGCAGTAGCAGAGATTCTGCTGAGGCTCAGGGAAAAATAATGTACAGCAAACTCACAAATGATGGAAAGAAAAATAAATATGGATGAGGCACCTTCCTCTCCTTTCTGTCCAACTTGAAAGTTTGTCTGGGTAAACCCAAATTCAATCAACAGATACAGCTCACAAGTAGTATTGCCTCCTCATCTGCTAACTCCGTCTCCATGAAGGGTTAAAATTCCCCATTCCCCACAGCTCCAGAGCTACTGCGATTTTGCAATACTCTCTCCTCAGTGTGCGTGCTTGTGCAGAAGGAAATGCCATGGTCCTATGGCTCTATGGCCACAAGAGGGAAGTTAGCAGAACCGAGTAAACCAAACTTCAGTTACTCTCTCCTCTGGGTTTCCCCAGCACACCCTGTCTTTGAAATTATCATCTCCTCTGGGCAGATATTCCTATTCTGCAACTTGTCCATTGATGCCGAAATGGCAGTATTTAATAAATCATGTGTGCGCTTTACAAAGCATTTTTGGCTTATCACTTCAGCCTAGACAAATCTCTAGGACTGAAGAATTTGTATGCACTCCTGCTCCCCTGTTGCTAAAGCTTTCACATAATACCCTTACTTGCTTTTTACTTTGTGGCCAAATAGTGATTTTTTTTCAGACAAACTTAAGTTTTAGCTGTACCAGAAATGCTGCCAGTTGCAATTATGTGTAATAACCGCACTGCAGTTACAGAGCTGTTTCAACGAGACCAGCAAATTACAATATTGTACATGTTCAGATTTACTCCTTCAAGGTCAACTTCCTTTTACAGCATTCCTAACAAAAAAAATTCCATTGCTGACTTTTAGCCAATCTACTTCAAAAGCCCTGCACCAGCCTAATGGCAGGTGAACTCTTACAAGTAACAAGTTTGCGGAAAGCAACGATGTCTGGAGGGGGCTCAGAGGCCCAGACTTAAAAGAATTTCTGGATTGTCCCCATTATACTCCCACCCCTAGCAGGAAGGTGAAAGACGATTACATCTCTGCGCCAGGTCGCTTCTTGCTCTTTTCTTAGTAGCAGATGCCAAATGTGACAAATTATATGTGGGGGCATTTTGGTGTGAAGTTCTGTCTGCTGGGATTGGAGTGTCAGCAGTAAACTCATTTATTTCCAGATCTCTAGCTGGACTGGAACCAAGGTTGAAAGGCCAGTGTTTTATCCACCAAAACCCTCAGCCTACCTCTAACACCTCAAATCACGTGAGAACCAGCTGTTCTCTCAGGCAGAACTACATGCACCCCAAGTTCTTGAAAATACACCGTATGAGTAACCTACATTTGTACGCGAGGCACGCAGACATTCGTGGTTAAATTTGTCAGCAGGTACTTGGAGCTATTCGCTTGTCACTTCTGCAGCACTGGCTGCTGTGGGATGTTTTTCAGAGCCCAGGACAGGCAAGGAAAGAAGCCGAGGAGTGTAATTAACATTAGGAATAATCTAGAGTGTACAACATGACATTTTCTACCTCTCACCAAGCTTTGTACCTGTTAGTGAGGCTCTCTAAAGGGCCTTGCAGATAAGTGTACAGGTAGCTGGAAAACAGGTTAATCCTTTAACCGTAACTGTAATTGCTTTCTCTCTAAAACAAGCATAAGAATTTTTTCTTCTCATTGCTGGTCTCTTGTCGATCATAAGCTAGCAGAGCACAGCAGTGTTTTGGGTAGATACACACACATACGCACATTTCAAATAGCTAAGGCACAGCAGCATGAAACGTAGCCTCTACCTGTTCGCACCAAAGGGACTCAATTGAAAAACTAAACCCATTTATTGTTCCCTTTTTCCTCTGTACACTCCCAATGCATTTTTATTGCTTTTTCATAAAACACTGCTGCAAATAATCAAGCATGACCATTGACATCCACAAGATTGAGTTTTAGGAACCATTAAATGAGCTTGCCCTCTTGGGAAGGTTCTTGCTCAGGTTGGTCTAAAGGTAATTATTCAGCAATTCCTACCTGTGGTTTTACCTTGTTCCTATATAAGTCCCTGAATCTCATACACTAGTAAGGTCACAGTTTTTGTCTCAATAAAAGCATACCCCAAAACAACTTATCCACAGGACAAATTACAGTGGGTATGCGTACACATGCACACACGTGGGTATCCCCTAACACCAGCTTTTCTTGTATGGAAATCTTCAAAACTCCAGAAATTTTCAGGGTTAAATAGAGATATCCATACATTCGAATCAATTCATGAGACTCTAAGAAGAAATTCCCAAAGAAAAAACAAAATCTTGTTTCATTCAGAGCCTGTCAAGTTTTCTACTTCATTTATAGAAATAGCAAAATGTAGCACTGATGCATAAGGTTAAGAAATTCAGCACTCAAGAGGCAATGGTCTTCATTGTGTTATTTGATCAAGCTGAACATACTGTGAATTTTTAAGGCTATGCTGTAGCAATAAATAGAGGGATGTATTTAACCAGGAGGAAAAAGAGGGAATAGAAATAACTATACAGGATACATGTATTAAGTCCAAGTTATTTTTTCCATGAAAAAATTTGAAAATTTATTGACATTGAAATGCTTTATAGCTCAACATTAACACTACGCTAGCATTAACTGATGCTGCTAAATGTTTCTAGAGTATGAATTTAAAAAGAAAAAAAGAGGTCTTTGATTTGTGAAGTTTGTAAAGTCCTTGAGCTAGATTAAACTGCAGTCTTGTGAGACCGAGTATCTCTGTGGGGGCGCTTAACAGAAATGTTCAAGAAACTCATGGAAAGCTTCTCACTACTCACTCATGTAGCTGTCACGGTAAGGATTCACGAGTACAACTAATTAATTTTTCTTTTAAATTTCTGCCTGACTCATCAAAATATAAATATTTTTCAATGCTGTCTCCTATGTGCAAAAATAGGACTTGCTCCTGAAAGCCTTTCCTCCTGAAGCTTCTAATGTAATTAATTTGGATGTCCACTAATCCCAGTATGTTAACTAAAATTGATGGACAAAAATAAGGTTCTTTTTTTCTACTTACTTCAACATATTAAAAAAAAAAAACAAAAAAACCCAACACCTAAGACACTATTACACTGAGACAAGCAATGGAAACTTTGAAATCAAAATTAATTTGTTTCAGATTATGAAGAAGAAAGGGTTACAAACTAGAGCTGATGCTTAACTACAGAGCTTGTGACCACAACTGCTCCAGTACAGAGAAACCCAGTTTACAGCAACCACCCAAGGGGCTGGCAATAATTGGTTTCCTAGTAGGGATACTCTAACTAAATAAAGGTCAAACAAAATAGCCCTGGAGAGCTTAAGGAAAATTTGAAGTAGTTGCTTAAATCAGGAGGGCAGCATACTGGATGCATTCCACAGGGCAAGTTTTGTTTATCCAGCCATCTCCAGCTACAGAGCAGCTACCTGCCAAGCCAAAAACCACAGGACGGGAAGGATGGGAAGCTGACATGCTGAAAAACTGAGAGCTGTCGGGTTTGGCCTTTTGGGATCTTCATCTGCAAGCCTGCAATCACCTACGTGTTTTACCAACTGCTGATCTGACTGGCAATCAGGAAAAATGACATTTTTAGAAGGTTTTAGAAATACTGCATCTGGAACGCAACCGAGGAAGCAACTAAACAGTAATTTCCGACATAATACATTTTGACACCAAGATAACAGTGAAATGAATAACTACAGGTCAGGAGAAGCTCGAAAACAATGCTACTTTTCAACTGACTACAAAAATACCCTATGATCATAGCCCTGTTTTTCCTGAAAACTTAAACCTGCCTTCTGCTGCAGGGTTGCAGAGCCCAGTAACCCACTGCTTACTGAACTGGACATTTACAGCACCCTCATTTACCTTTTAAACTTAGAATCTTCTAACGAATTAAAAAGAAAATGCACAATTATAATCAAAGCTAAGGTTCTCAATCTCTGCTTGGAAGTGGAATTTGATTTACCGAGTGACTCCTGCAAACATCAGCAAAGTGAGCACAAAACCAGACCATGCTGGTGCCTGGGAGGTTGCTGGAGTTCTGGAGGCTGGGCAGGGAGCAGTTAAGGTGTTTTGTCAATTAAAAAATCATGGGAGGCATTCTGAGACTGTGAGCAGCACGAAAGGTTAAAGAGCACACTAATTTTAATTGCAATCTTCAGGCTTCAGAGTCAACCCACTAAGCGAAATTGGGTGGCCTGCATTTCTCTGATGCATCTCTTCTGGGCCTGCAAAATTAATGGCATTTTTCTGGGGTTCTGCTGTTTATATTTCTAATTTATTGCCTGGAATAGACTCAGATGATACAAACTTTTTTTTTATGCACCTAGAGCTTTTGGAGCATGGTCCTGTTGCTGAGTAGACTGCATTGCAAATTCTTTGGCTGCATTATCCTGAAACATAGGGGCACATCTAGGACATCTTCCAAGCCAGGCAGTGGCTCCTGCTTCCAGCAGGACTCCATTCTCCTTCATGTTGGACTGTTTCTGGAAAGACTCTGTGCACGGCAAGCGATGCATGTCCTTCCCAATTGGGATTCATCTGCACTGCTCAGTGCTTTCCATATAACATTTCGGTGAGTTGGAGACAAACTAAGTTGAGTGCTAGAATATTAAATTACTCTCAGATCTCAAATAACAGCAGACTGCTTTTATTGCTGGCTGTATTGCAGGATGAACTGCATTAACAACTAGTCTATCCTCATCTTTGGACCAGAAACAGGAGTCTTATCATGGTGGGAGATGCTGCTATGATTAGGACTGTTGCTTAAATGAGCGTGTCTTATTTGTAGCTGGATCAGATTTCACTGTAAGTTACCACATGTTAAAAAATAAAGGTCCTGGCAGGCATGCATCCTATTCACACAATGATTCTCGCTAATTTTGGCATTAAAAAAAAACATCCCAGAAACAATGTCATTAAAAGCCCGATAACATAATTTAACAAAAATTTGTCAGGCAGAGTTTACAATGCTTCTCAAATCACTTGCTCATTCTGCAGAATTTCTCCGAAGTAAATTTAAGTCCTAGAAAATGAACAGACAGACTCTTTAAACTGCAAAAGTCACCTGCTATGTCTCACATATTTCACTGAGAGTTTAAAGAATAAAAAAAGGCCAGCTTAAAAAATTTCACTACTGCAGAACATCTAAAAACTCCCATGGATGGTTTTTATTCCATCGTGTGCCACCTTACAGAGCATGGTAAGTCCACAATATGTAGGTAATACACAAGCAACCTCTTGACTAGTTCAGTCATCGACAAATCTTATGAATTAAAGATGATTATGAATGAGCAGAACATTAACTTTTGGATTACCTCTACATTTTGGTAGAATGTGGGCCGGTTCTAAAAAAAACAACACATCAACTGCCAATACAATAAGCAACTATTATCAAGAATCAAGGCCTTAATGTTACTTCTGTTTCATCATTTTTAAAGACAACCTGTGTTAGTTTCTGTATATTGAACTTCAAGAGAAGTTGGATTTTTTGGATCATTTCTTATGTTAAAAACAGAGCAGAATAAATTTCCATCTCCCAAAAATATATTCTTAAAATTGCTGTTCAAACTGACCAAAACATGAGAAGATATCATTACTTTTTTCTAATCTACTTGTATAATTTTTTAATCAAATCTATGAAAATGAAGTTCATCACACATATAATGTAACACTGAATTAATGAAGGCAGATGCTTAAGTCTTGTTGTTGCCATATTTTTTATAAATTACCATCAACATACCTGGTTATTTGCTCAATTTAGGCCTCCAATAATGGAAAATAAAAAAAATAACGTTTCTATCAGGTACTCTGGGTCTATTCAAAGGCCTCTGATAACCACCTTGCCTGCTGAAAGCCTTCCCCACCAGTCTTAGCTATTGGTGCTGTCTCCCCATCTATCTGGGTGAGCCTGGAGCCAGCCTGGGGCACTGGGGATATGATTCCTTCTTGGACTCGTATGCTCTGTTCCAAGCTATATGAGGAGATAAAATAGTTGTGCAAAGAGAAATTCGGTATGAGCTGTTTAACCGCAACTTTCAGGAGCCAAAAGTCCCAACCATCTTCTGTCACATAAAAATATTTATTAAGGGACTTGAGAAACAAGTTCTAGGAAACACCCCGTTACATGACCACTGCTGTGCACTATCTGCTTGGAGGAAGCAGCAAGCTACAGACAATCACTCCTCGCTGTCATGACCGTCATTAGGCGAGGTGGGGGATTCTGGGGCTCCCCTGGGGATGGGCTGCACAGCGAAGCTGCAGGAGAGGGGCTCTGATCCTGCCTCCTGTGAGTTTTAGGACCTCCTTACAGCCAAGGGAAAAATTTGGCCCAAAATAATCAGTCTTACAACACTAAACATTTCTAATCTTTATCACTCAGAGTACCAACAACAGCTACAGAGTACCAGATAGTAGAGAGATTCCCTCTCAAAAAGGTCCTTGCGTAGAAGGAGGAGCGTGTATTAGCCAAATAAGCAGGTCCTGCTGCTAGTCCCCAGGATGGGCATCTTACAAAAGACAAAGCCAGGAGGAAAAAAAAACTACACACATTTTGCTCTGAGGTCTTTGCATACAGGGCAGCGCTGGGGGTGGCAGGAGGAACTGTTAAAGTCAGTGCTGTCCACCAGCTAG
This sequence comes from Cygnus olor, assembly GCF_009769625.2. Lineage (NCBI taxonomy): Eukaryota > Metazoa > Chordata > Aves > Anseriformes > Anatidae > Cygnus > Cygnus olor. The sequence continues at coordinate 20,491,587 of NC_049179.1, read as the reverse complement.
AACAGAATAACCTTAACATAAATGTCCTCCAAGACACCATCATGCCAAGAATTTGCACTTCCAGGTGTGGCAGCCACTATCAAAACGCTATATATCTTACTAAATGACCCCCTCACAATACACACGTACCGAGCAAATAACACTACAGAGCCAATCCATTCTCCTCTTCCCCCCGGGCTCTAAACGTTATGGCATGCAACTTCCATTTAGACACTGAGTGTGTTGCAAAACAAAGCGAGTTGCACTTAAAGAACTTTCAGCTGAGCTATGCTCCATAACCTGAAGTCTCAACATGCCCACAAGCGCAGTGCTCTCTGAAACACCAGCTCAGGAGAATGATGACTCTGTGGCACACTGCAGAACATCAAGTAAGTTAAAAGAAGTAAATACCAGAATGCTAACGTTAAAGCTAGCTTGGCACTCAGATGTCTACACCAAGTTCCTTGGTTAAAGTTTCTGTAAGAAGATTGGCGCAATCCTAATCTCGAAGAAAGTGTGAGAAAGCTGCAAGAAGCTCCACCATAACGTTCAGCTCTTTAGGGCTCTGTTTTAGAATACCGAACTCAGGTTTAGGTGCTACTATTTAAAAACTATTTAAAAGTAATTTGTCTAGTCCATTTAAAAGCAATTTGCCCAGCAGTAGCAAAACATGTAAAAATATGAGCATATTTAGTTTCACGTCTTCAGGACAGGGATGGCCTTCTGTTACTGGTGTAACCAGCACTGGTGCTTTGGAATTCTCATGTCGTATCCAAAAACACACTTAATAGGAGTAACAATGGATGAAAAAGATGAAAGAAGCAAATTGCCTAAAAACCACTCAAAAAAACAGACCGCCATAAAGAGCCAGGTAAAAGAGCAAGCACCGCTGGAGGCTTGCCAGGACTGGAAGAACTCCCTCCTTCCTTTACACAAAGGATACTCGTTCATTTCAATTTAACTGCATCCCTCAAGGCCCAAATGTCACTTTTAAAAGAAGTTCAGCCAAGTCGATAAGTCATTCTCTAATAAAAGGACAAAAGTGTTCACCGCAGGTAAGAGCAGCGGGTTCACACAAGGAGTAGTTACAGATTGAGACACAACTGAGATCGGGCACTCGGGCATCGCACCGGTGGTGAGCTTAGATCAAGCTCAACAGACACGTTGCAATGGCTGGGCTGGGACTAGCGAACATCTAACGGGCCATGCCTGCAGCCAGCAACCGCGACCTGGCGAGCCAGCAAGGACGTTCTGCTAGAGGTTGTGGCAAGTCTTTAAAAAGTCACGACTTTTTCCTTGTTCACAGTTCCTAATTAACAACAGCACCTTATTAAAATTAAAAACAAACAAAGCAAAATTGATGCCAGTCAGCCCTGAGAAAGCACTCAAATGCTTTACTATCAAGAGCTGCAACCTCTCCTTACACCTCAATTCAGACAGGGAGTCTGCTACTTACACCTGAATCTTCTACACCTTACCTTTTTATTTTGTCCTTCTGATTGAACATAAAAACAGACGTTTAAATACTTACACTCCAGTCTTCTCTTCTTTCAAACACCCTCCTTGTCTGTCTAAACCACCTTAAACACGCCTGATACAAAGTACGCT